>NC_133757.1:4745000-5945000 GCF_036562045.2 Rhinolophus sinicus
ACTTGTGATTTGCGTTAGCTCCTGCATCTTAGAAGAGGCTGAGCTAGGACCCACCTAGACGGTTGATTTCAGAGCCCACGTGGTGACCCACTGGGCTACCATGGAAAAAACCAAGACTTTCAAGGGCCCTTCCAATGCTGGGAACTTCGCAGCTGTCCCTGGGGTCTCGGGTTTGAGGAGAGACCAGCTCATCTTTCCAGGAAGGCCCTGACGTGGAGCATTACTTGAGACCTTCACTGCATCGGTCTTAGGGGCTTTTCCCGGCACTGGGCCCTGATAGGAAAGATAGGACCAGAAACCCATTTTCAGGGTCCAATGTCTGTGACCCTTTGTTTTTGCATTAAAGGAATATGTGGACTTGGGTAAAATGTGTTTTCTCTACAGGGGAAACTTACTGTTCAGTAATTACATATACTGCCTTCTGTTCTCTCTCACAAATAAAATGCAGGACTCACCCCACCCACATTCATCCATCATGGCTATAGAAAATATGTAAATTATAAATGCACATACGTGAGCATAGTAGTTATCTATTGCTGTGTAACAAGTTACCATGACCTAATGGTTAAAAAGTCCACACATTGCTGATCTCACCGTTTTTGTGGCTCAGCAATATCGGCACAGCTTAGCGGGAAGCTCCTGCTTCTTTCAGAGACTACAATCTAGGTGTCAGCCAGGGCCCGGGTCTCAGCTGCAGGTTGGAAGGGTTCTGCTTCCAAGCCCACACGCTTGCTGGCAGATTCCGTTCCTTGAGAGCTGTTGCGCTGAGGGTCTCAGTTCCTGGCTGGCTGTTGGCAGCCTTCCCTCACCTCCCTCACAAGCAAGCCTCTCCAGCAGTGCAGCTTGCTTCCTCGAAGCAAGCCAGCTTAGAAGGCAACAGTCAGCCAGAAAGACAAAAGTCAGTTTTTGTAATCTCATTATGGAAGTTCCCGCCATATTCTGTTGCTCATACCAAGTCAGTTCTCTGTAAAGGGGAGGAGATAATACAAGGGCGTGAATCCCTGGAGGCAAAGGTCATTGGGAACCATCTTAACAGTCTGTCTACTACAATGAGTTCATTATAATTAGATAATGAGCACTGTTAATATCAGGTACGACTTTGACAACTGGAAGCTTCTGTCTACAAGGGTGTCTCCTGACCAGTACAGGGATGCAGCGTCCTGCTAGTAAGGTGGTTCTGTGTTCCTGCTTCTTCATTCCTTAGCTGTTCCACTGTTCCATGTCCTTATTATTACAAAGCACATCGCTGCTGCCTGACAGTTCTTCCCCTACCATAACCTCCAGCATTTGGCCTAACTCCCACTTAGCTTAGCCATCACTTCTTCAGGGGTATCTTGTTCTTGGTCCTTGCCGCCCCTCTCCAGTCGAGGAGAGGTCCCTGTTAAGTGAGTGCTCAGCCCTCTCCATTTCTCCAGCAGAGTACTTAGCATGTTATCATCACGGGTTTGTCTCCCGGTTAGAGTTGGAGTTCCAAGGCGACAGAGACCACATCCATCTTACTCTCCGCTGTCCCCAGCACTTAACACAGCATAGCTGCTCGATAAATATTGGCACAATGAGTGAACAGCCCCACTTCATGTGCTTCTGTCCCATTTCAACAAATGCGGTTCGCTGAGCTCTACCCTTAAATGTTTGTCTCTGTGTGACATTTCATGTAAACGAATTAGCACATTTGGAAAATCGTTTTTAGAAACACCACGTGTCCTAGTATTTGGTACGGAAGAGGTAGTCAGTGTCTGTGAGTGATCTAAAAGAAACCACTCTAAAGAATCTTGTGAAATGAGTTGAATGTTATTTTTATATCGGGTAGAAAACGTGAGCTGATAATTTAATAAACATCAGACACGGCCTGTACCCTTTGTAGCGCCTTCCTGTGGGCTCTCTGAGAAGCGCAGAGATGGAAGGACATAGAGGAATAACTGCTCGTTTGGGTTTGGATTTTCTGTAGCTGGTGTCTAGTGACCGACTGACAATAAACTTAACTGTACACTCACGTTTCTTCTTTCCGTTCCCCCTCCCACATCAAACTTTTGATGTGATTTTGACCCCAATGAGTCCAAGTTCAATTGGGGGATAAAATGACTTTCTAAAACAAAGCTCAACTTCGTCAACTACAAAAGCGACAAAAAGCAAAACCCAAAACCCCACACCAGGCTTGTTTGCAAATCACAAATTTTACTTTGTTTTGTATTATTTCCGCACATTGACCTTTATTTATATCCACGTTGGAGAATTTCAGTGAATTGGAGAAAAACAATTTTATATACAGAAGTTTGAAAACATCAAAGTTTATTGTTGATAAACTCACTGTAGTTTTAAAAGCACATTTCTTAAAGTTGTGGCCTATTTATTTTTATACATTTTTTTTTTTACAAAATGTGTTATAAAAATACGTGTATTATAAAAATATATTATTTTTATAAATAGGACACAACCTTCTTAAAGCTGTGCCCTATTTATTTTTATAATACATTTCTCTCTTGGTGGTTTACCATCAATCTTTTGTAGAAAGAGCGTAAAACCTAAGCCTAGATTACAACATTTTGAAGTAGGTTATCAAAGGAGTAGTGAACGTGTTGCTGAAGCGTGTTCATATAAATAAGAACCGGTGGCCTAATGAGGCGTGGTTCTGGGAATAAGGATAACAAACTAGGTCCACAAATTAGCATGCCATTCTTTACTGTTTCTATACGGTTGTTCCTTGACCGACACGGGGATTAGGGTGCTGACACCCTCCCCGCGCTGTGCAGTCAAAAATCCACTTATAACTTTGACTCCCCCAAAACTGAATTAGTGTTGATTTTGCGGTTGTTAGACGGGGTAGTATTCTATAAAGGGCATAACTGTTTGGTGGTGTTTTCAAATCTTCCGTAAGCTTACTGATTTTTTTGTTTACCATTTTTATCACTGACTAGGAAAGTAGTATAACTTTTAACTAGAGTTGTCAATTTATGTATTTCTCCTTTTATTTCTATCAGTTTTCTTCACGTGATTTGAAACTCTTATTAGGTTTATACACATCTAGGATTGTTATGTCTGCTTGATGAAATGACCCATCTATCGTGAAGTGTCTTCTTTATTTCAGATACTAATTCTTTTCTTTAAGTCTACCTTGACTGACATTAATATAGCCACCTCAGTTTTCTTATGCATGTTATAGGCCTATGTATGCACGGAGTATCTTTTTCTATCATTATTGTTATTATTATTATGTTACTTTCAACTTGTCTATGTATTTATGCTTAAAGTGCATTTCTTGTGAACATTAAATAGCGGACCTTGCATTTTAAGCCATTCTGAGGGCCTCTTCCTTTAAAAATGGAACGCTTAATCCAATTACTTATAATCGAATTAGTATTATGGGGAGTTAAGTTCAGGATCGTGCTAGTTCTTTTACATTTGCCCAATGTATTTTTATTTGTTTTTTTTCTTTTCCTGTTTTCTTTTGGATGAGTAGTTTTAGTATTCCATTTTTAAAGTTATGTTTGTTAATTTGATTATGGTTATCTTTTAGTGGTTGCTACGGGAATTAGAACCTTTAATTTACGTCACTTATCAGAGGAGTCATAGAAAGAGCATGGTCTCGCTGTGAGATCCAGAAAGTTATCATGAAACTAGTATAACAGTGCTTTCCTCCAGTTTTATAGTTTTATTTTTACATTTAAATCATTGATCCAGCCAGTGTTCATTTTGATATAGAGTGAGAATAGGAGCCCCCTTTCTTTTTAGATGGCTACCCAGTGTGACCGCTCTTTTATTTCAATTGATTTGAATGCTACCTTGATCATGTACTAAATTTTGTACATGTTTTATTTGATTTCCTCGTTTTAATTCGCTTCTATTTAGTGCTATCATGGAGTAGTACTGCATGCTTAATTATTGCTACATGATCTTTCTAACATCTAGTAGATCTAAAATCCTCACACAGTCCTTTCAGAGTTTTTCTGTGCCATGTTATTTTCCATATAGACTTTAGAATCTAGAAGAAAGCTCTATAAATGTGAGCAGGATTGCACTGAAATTGCTGATAAACTCAGAGAGGAGCAAACACCTTCTAAAGTGTGTGCAGTGCTGCAGTTAGCCTTCCAGAAGCTACCTTTATGGTCTTCCCACCTGCTTTCCTGATGACTCTTTATCACCAGCTAGTGGCATTATTGCTATTGATTGTCACCACATCTTCTGTGCCAATTTTGTAGATTAAAATATTTCAATTCACATTTGAAATTCATTGCTGAGGTTTTCGGAGTCTTAATAGGCAAACCATTCTTCCCCTCTTAAATTCAGAATGAATTGATTACGCAGGAGGCTGAATGTGTGGCAGCAAACTGCCAGTTACTACTGGAAAGCTGATTGGAGAATTTGGCTCTCCGTCTGTGGCTGAGTGGGCTTGTTGGTTCCCGTCCAGATCTGAGAGTCATCAGTCTTGCTGACAATATGGGATCTTACCTCACAGGGTCACTGCCCTTATCAGAGGGCAGAGGGCAGAGCAGAATGAATGCCCCCGTACACAGATCCAAGAAGAGAGGGAGAACCCCGAGGGAACTGGGTTCCTTCTCCCAGTCTCCTGTCATGTAGGTCACTTTGCCCTGCCCTGAGGAGTTGGGCGTGGAGGGGGGACCAGGAACAAGTTCATGCACACAGAGTGGGAGGAGAGCCTCTTTAAATACTAATGCAGTTGAATTTTCCCCTCTTATGTTTATCAATAATTTGTGATTCTTTTCTTTTTCTTTTCTTTGGATTCTCAGTTCACATCCTTCGGTCACTTTGTTATTGAGGTATTTGTCTTCTCTCACTAATTTGTTAAGAGCTATTTATATATTTCACACTACCCTGTCGTGAGCCATAATTTTGGATGAACAGCATTATAATCCATTTCTTACTAAGCGTTTTTAGGTGTGTGTTTTTTTTCCTAGTTACTTTTATTGTCATTATAAATGGGATCCAATTTTATTGTAGTAATGATATTTTCTTGTATTGATTTACTTATATACATTCTGGACCTGGCCTGTTTATTAAAATGTCTTGCTGTTTTTAGTAGATGTTCAGTTGGTTTTCTCGGGTTTCGTAGGTAACTAATCATAGCACCTGTAATTTCTCTTTTCTAACATTTATTTCTCCGAATTCTTTTTTATTGCTTTCTTGCATTCTTTCAAATAAAGAATAGTTTCAGAAACTCGTGCAACTAGCAGGCATCCCTGTTATGTTTTGGTCTTTCATGTGAAGGCCCTTGGGTTTCACCGCTGATTATGATATTGACTAGAGGTGTAAGATGCAAATTCATTATTTTAAGGAAGAATCTATTTCTAGTTTTCATATAGGAATCTTTTAAAATCAGCATTGAATGTTGAATTTTATTGACTGTCTTTTAGGCACTTACTGAGGCACCATAGCTTTTTTTCATCTTTTAAAGATTTTTCAACTTTGTACATGGTCATTGGTTTTGCTGTTTATTGAGCCAATTTTGGTAACATCGTTTCCTGGAAGATACTGTATCCATGTTTTCAGATTTATTAGAATAAATTATTTGTAGTTGTAACTTAATTGTAAATTAAATTTGATAGCTGTAATTATATCCATTTCTTATTTACAATTTATCTTTCTCCTTGTTTGGATTTACCTGAGTTTGGGATATATATTTGGTCTGTCTGAGAATTGTCTTGGATTTATTAATCAAACCTATTGCCTTTATTTATAGCTTTTAATTCAGTACTTTCTCTTTTATTTCTTCTTCATCTTTCGTCGTTCTGTTTTTTTCCAGCTTAATGCATAGTTCATTTATATTCATATTTCTGGATAATAAATGCATGAAACTATACATTTTCCGGTTAGTAAATTTTTGACCCCACCCCATCCCGTATATTTTGATGTGTAGTATTCTTTAGATAGAATTTAAAACCTTTTCTACCTTTAAAAATATTTTCCTTTTTCTGTGCGAATTGCTATTTGAAGATTGACATAAGCTGGTGTGTGGGACGGAATTTCTGTGACCACTGTGAACTCCAAGACCACGGAGAGTTTCCATATAAAGATAGGAGAAACTTCCACCTCCTTATTTTGCCACCACTCCAAAATCAAATGAGTATAGATTTAGAATTTCATTGTTTGAATATCTTTTTTGAGTATTTTTCCAAAAAAAATTTCTCAGCAGTGGTTACCTGCAGCCTTGCCATGGTCCATTCCGTGGCATTCCCTTTGTGGATGGATGCGTTAGAAGACTTAGATGTTCATGAGGACTTTTTATCCCCATGAATACTCCCCAGAGCATTTTTGTTTTGTTTTATTTTGAAGAGCCAACCAGTTTATTCTCAGCGTGAAACTTTTTTTCCATTAAAACCTGATTTTAAAAAAAAATAGTGATGGAAATGGTGGTTAAATTTAGATGTCCTTTGCATGTATCATTGCCAGTAAAGAATACAGAATATAAAGAATTATGGGATGTTAGAGGTAGGTCAGAACCTAGGAGCTCACCAGTCCTGTTGTTACCAACTTCTGCATCATTCCCTCCATATGTGTTCACAAGCACCCACTGTGTGCCAGGTACTGTGTGCGGTTGCTCTGAGTCCTCCTTCGCCCTCCTCCCAGGACGTAAGATCACAGGTTATGGAGAAGTTGAGGTTTGGTGGAGGGCAGGAGCCCATTGCGTGAACCGCACCCGCAGTATGTGGGACACACTTGGGGTTTCACCTGAATAAAAATGCCTCCTAGAACCACAGTACTATGTTCTTCGAACCCCAAGAAGCCAAGGTGACAACCCATGAATCTGTCAGTTTTCAGATGAGGAAAGTAAGGCTGAGGTCCAATGACTTGTTCAATGATCGATGCCAAACTAGTGAAGAAGCAGGACCTTATAGAGGTAGAGATGACAATGGAAAAATAAACTAAGTAAATACATGCAAATATCCTTCCCTTTTTACAAAGTGTTTTTAATCAGTGTAAAATGATTTAAAATATGTCATCTCAAATGTAAAGGGGCTGACTTCCTTTGTGATTACATGTAGGAGTTGGCGGTAAATGTGATTTGCCTGACCGGAGCCAAGACCTGATTTTGTGATTTTGTAGACATGTGAAGGGTCATTATCCCTGGGGAATGCAGTTCCTAAAATAAGGGCAGCTGGAAGCCTACGGTGGCAGTTTGTGCCAGAGCAGTCAATTGGTTCCAGAAGGCAGTTTCCCCTTCTTTTTAGGGATTCTGGAGGGTACATTATGAATGAATCTCCCTAAAGGTATATGAACAGGGTCGGTCTAGACCTGCATTCCGTGACCTTTGTCTACTCACAAGTAGTGGCTAGCCTTAGAGGAGTCATAAATCTCTTATTTACGTTATTTAGCTACCAGAAGCCCTCACGTTGCTCAGGCCTTCAGTAAACAGGTCGAGTACTGTGCAAAGTAAATGGAAACGAGGACATTCTAATGTCACCACAGTGTCTCCTTGTTTTCTCATGGCCACGCCTATTTACACATGTTGCTTTCTCATCCCTGCATGCCTCCTCTCTGTGCCTATTAACCCCTGTCCCTCGGGACGCCTCCTGGACCACTGTCCTCTCACCTCCGCCCCGGTTCCCTTCTCCCCATGTGGTAAGCATTCCCCCCGGGTGCCCCA
Organism: Rhinolophus sinicus; assembly: GCF_036562045.2. Classification (NCBI taxonomy): domain Eukaryota; kingdom Metazoa; phylum Chordata; class Mammalia; order Chiroptera; family Rhinolophidae; genus Rhinolophus; species Rhinolophus sinicus. The sequence goes on from NC_133757.1 coordinate 4,752,601, forward strand.
CTCTCTTGGTCTGACACCTTTGTCCTTCCCACTTACACTGTGAAATCTGTCAGAGCTGGACATCTGACCTTGAACTCTCAACCCCAAAGGCCTGCAGCATCGCGGGTGCTCAGTAAAGTCTGGCACGTTAAATAATGATGCTGTGAGCTCGTTGGCATCAGAGTTCGTGACTGGTACATCTCCACTCATAAGGTGTTGCCTCCATTTGACGATAGGGAGATAGCAATATCTTCCTTTGAATCCATGGGCTGTGTTTGGTGTGTAGGAGATGCTCAAAGGTCCCATGGAGGGAAGGATGGCTATGGAACAGCAGAGAGAAGCCTGCTCTCTTTGTGGAAAAGAGTGGTGAGCCAATGGCTGGGGGGGGGGGGTAGGCATGACATACTAAACAGAGTTTGTCCTAATTAAAGACTCGTTAGAGCCTCCCTAACTGGGAAGGGAATAACTTGTTCCCCCATGGACACAGTGTTATACCTAAGGGCATCTCGCCTCCAGGCCACTGCGGGGTTCTGACCCGCTGGGAGGTCTGATCCTCTGAAGGGTGCCGATGCGTGCTGGGTCCTGAGAGACTCAGGCCCCAGTTCCTTCAGCGAAAATCCCAGAAAACTTGGTGACCGTTTAGTCACCAAATAGGCAGAGGGCCAAGTACAGTGACAGAAGGGAGGGCCCAGAGGCCTGCAGTGACCAGCGAGTGCCGTTCCTGGTCCACTCTTTGGATGTGAGTGAGTTTAAAGGCTCAATGAGCCGAAATGCTGGAATTGGGGGTGGGGGTGTAGCTGACACCTGAAGCCACCGAGAGCCTCTGGGGGCTCAGGGCCCTTCACTGGAGGTGAGGCTGCAGTGCCCAGATGGAGGCATTGTCTTGTTGATGAATGGTTGGCACTTTCTCCCTGGACCCTGGATCCAAACCGCCAACGAGGGAGCACTTTCATGCATACCATTTGACAGCTTCCTGACCTTGTTTCCCTCTGTCACACCCATTTGGCACATTTATTTAGCATGTGGTAGGCCCAGGGTACTGTGCTGGGGGCTCAGAGTAAAATAGTCGTCTGTCAGGAGGCCGTTCCTGGGTGGCCAGGTAAGGACCATGTGTCGTAGCACAAGGCCCTATGTCAGCAGAAGACACAGTGCTGAGGGGTCTCTGGGGAGACTCCCGGCAGCTCTCCAGGTGGGACTGGGATCTGTTGTACCTGGAGCATGCAGGGTGACTTCCGGTGAGGCACAGAACCCCCAATCCTTCCAAACTGGAGACCCCATTGGTTTGGGAAGGGCCAGCAGAGGGCAGAGCCGGCAGGAGCCTGGTCACAACCAGGCCACGTAGGTGAAGTGCAGATGGCTGCAGGGAACCTGAGGCTGGAGGGGACAGAGTGAAGGGCCGGGGCCCAGATGCCTGGCACTGGCTTTGTGCTGAAAGTGGGGCCTCTCGCCACAGCCCGACTTCTCCTGAAAGCTGGGTCATTGCCTGCCTTCCAAGTCCCATGTTGTGTGACTCAAGCCCCCAAGTTGGATACACCATGGGGAGTGGGGGGTGGGGTGCAGGGAACAGAGGGTGGAGATCCAGACAGACGGGAGGCCAGCAGGAGCAGGAATGCATGGGAGGTTCATGGGAGAGGGTGCGGGGGATTGGCTTACCGCAGTGCGCTCTGGGGCTGAGGTGACCACAGCAAGGTGGAGGCCCTGGACGTGAGCCAACCCTCCGCTGACTGCCAAGGGTGTGAGCTCTGATAAGGCATTTGGCTTCCCGGAGGCTCACCGCCCCACACCCCACCCCCATCCCCATCCCCACGCCCACCCCTTGGCAGAGTGGAGTGCTTACAACCAATGGGAGCATTTTGCGGTTGGGTGAGATGACATATGCAGAAAGCACTTTGTAAACCATGAAGCTCCTGGGATGACTGGGAGGGGTCTGGACAAGACTGCCATTTATAATGCGACACGCACACTCATACATACACACGGTCACTATGCAAAGCCCTGCAAGAAAGGAGCAAAGTCAGGCTCTGCAGCAGGAGCTTCCTAAAATGCCGGTGACATGACGATGTGGGGCAAAGTGAGCCTAGTTATGCTGAGAACACCGGAGAGCACTCAGGCAGCTGTCACTGTCCTGGGCCTAAAATCCTCCCCCTCCCCCCTCCATCTCTGAAAGTCTGCCCTCTAGCTGTGTGTGTGCGCATGCGCGCGCGTGTGGGTTGCTCCGTATGGCTCTGATTTATGCTGATACTGTCAAGTTAGAAAATACAAATTATTTCCACAGAAAATCAACGTGACAATTTCTTTGCTCCCCATCCAGCCCTTCTCACGAAAAATAATTTTGTGGACACACTGGAAAAGTTAGTAGAATTCCAATGTGTGCCAGTGTATGGACACTGCTTTCTTTTAGTTGTTTCAATTTTTCCATTTTCTTCTTGGGAACAGGGAAGGTATTGAAATATTTACAAGGATACCATTGGCCAGACAGTGGCAAATCTCTCTCTCACAGACTGAAAGCTGTGTGTACATGCTGTCAGATGGAGGAAAAATGAAAAAGATGGGGGGAAAGGAAGTCTGCAAATATGTGGCTTTTTGACACTGAAAACAAAATACCTTTCAGTAATTTTCAGTCTTCATCTAGAAATTTGTCATTTAGAAGTAAAGGCCCGTTACCTGAGCAAGTTTGCATACAGAGAAAGTCATTATGTGAACTTTTTCTGCTTTTGAATAGCGCAATAGGCAAACTTATATGTGTAGGCATTGTTACAGATTTGATGTAAATGTGGTTTTCCTAGATGGAAGAGATACTCAGGACTTTCAAAGTTTATGAAAAGCGGAGTTACCGTTCTTGATCGTTTCATTCGAAAGTTGGAGCTTTTGAGGGGAACCTTCCTCTTTGCATAAGGAATTATGCAAATGTTTAGCCCCGAGTGGATATATTTGGGTTCTTGTCCCTTGTAACAATTGCACACTAAAAACAGGCATCTCTGGCTGCGGCCCCCTCATAAACCCAGTTTTCTTTAACATATTTAAAAAGCAAATGATTTTGGTATTGTGGTCTGCTGCAGACATCATTTGTAGTTTAGCCAGGTTATTATTTGGGAGCTGCAAAGCTCTCTAGGTATTACATCCGTATATAAACCATGTGTTAGAAAGATATAAATTCAGTTTTGAAATATTTGTTAGACTGCTTTGGGCTTTCAATCCGTGCCAAACATGTGCTCCGGTGACGGATGGAGTCATGTGGACCCCTGAATGAATCTCTTTATTGTGCATAGAATTTGTCTTCCAGCAGTTGGGTTAGACAAGCTTGGAGATTAAGAGGTTTCAGTTACTTAAGAGGTGTGTTCTCAAGGGAGCTTAAAATCTCTTTCCCCCCTTCAAAATATGTCACTGCGTTATTTGGCCTCAAATTCTGTGCCATAGAAAATACTGTCATACTCCCTGAATTGATTGAGAATAATTGCATTTCAGGCATTCTCATGTTAGCTCCAAATTTTGAAACTAGAATATGTTCCTGAGAATCGATTGAAAATTTTTGGCTTTGTTGGCCAGAAACTTATTCAAGGAAGCCTGGGTCTAGGACTGCCAGATAAAACAGAGAACTCTTAGTTCCATCTGAATTTCAGATCAACACTGAATACTTTTTTAGTGTAAGTGTGTCCTCAATATTGCGTGGGACATACTTACACTAAAAAAATCATTTGTTGTTTATCTGAAATTCACATTGAACCGGAAGTCCTATTTTTGTTTGCTAAATCTGGCAACTCTACATAGATCCCAATTTATTATTTGCTCACATAAACAGTGACCATCAAAGAAAATTCCTCAGTGATGCAGGTTTTGTGAGTTTGAAAGTTCGTGTGCCATAAAGATGGAGGAAATGTCAGTTCCAGCCCTTCAATAGAATGAAAACTAATGTTCTATTAGAACAAAGTCTAAAAGTGGACCAATAGATCACATCGATTGCTCTTCTGACTGGACTTGGGTCAACGCCTTTTTCTTCTCATATACTCCCATTTCCTCATGTTTCCCCTCCTTGTATCCATGTCCTGCAGACAGACCTGAGGTATAATCTAAGAGGCCATCCGCTCCCTTTCCCCCTAACATGTGAATGCCCAAATCCTACTGCTCGAAGCCTGGTATAATTGGCACCCCTTTTTGAAGACTTCCTGGGCCATCTCAACTGCAATCAGTGTTCTAGCTCAACTCTGATGGTTCTTAAAGTCTCCTACCTAACTTTCTCAGTCCTCCTTACTAGACTTCATGCTCCCTGAGGGCAGAATCAAGTCTCACTTAAGGAAAGAACATACAGCGTGGAAGCTGGGGTGAAATTAATGCTCAGAAGAAGGTTTCTTCCTTTCCTTTCTTCCCTCTGTAATGGCCGCTTCTAATTGAGCCCCGCCATGGGCCACGTGGTAAGCCAAAGGCTTTCCATAGTCTCGTCTCCTCCATTACTAACCCCATTCCAGGGGTTAAGTACTGTGTGCTCCATTGTATGTATTACAACGGTCCCACCTTGGGTGAAAAGCAGAGCTCGAAGTGTCCTTGACTACACGGAAACCTGAACAGCTGTTGGCTGTTACCCCACTACCTACATCCCACTTCTGAAGAGCAGAAGAGAGAGCCCCACTGGCCATGCGAGACCAGCCTCCATGCTTAGGGGAGAATTCTGGTTGACTGAGTACTTATGTGTTTGTTTGTTTGTTTGTTTGTTTGTTTGTTTTAGAAATAAGCCTGTTGACATAAATTCTTAACATGAAGTTTCATGTAAATAGAACAAATTAGAACAGTTAAAATCGGACAGTAGATTTGTACAAATAATCCCCAAATAAGACATGAAAATACCTGATAAAAATGTGAAAAAGTTTAACTTCAGTGACAAATACACGCTAAAACAAAGAAATATGGTTTTTTCTTTACACAGGGTCAATTCCTTTTTATAGGGCTTTTTCTTTATAATGATTGGCTGCTGAGTTGTCAGTGGGCCAGGGCCCAGTCATTGCTGAATCAATGGAAAACAGTCATGATTCAGATTCAACAAAGACCAGGAAGAAGCCCAGCTTCCTCCCACCCTTCAGCCCTGCCTCCTGCATTGGTTAGTGCAGGGCGGCCTTGGAAAATCATACCTACTTTTGTTGGTTCAACTGTGCTATCCTGTGTGTGTGACCAGCAGGTGAAGGAGGAAAGTATGGCACGAGCTTCCAGTATTGCCAACTGTCCTGTCCCAATGGTGGCAGTTGGATGACATATTAGTACTAATTTTACAGAGAACCAGAAGTCCATTTAGAACAATTAATGCATCATTAGTGTGAATTTTAAGCCAAGCCAATGACACTCAGCCCACAAATGTATAGCTCTGATAAGATACTTGCTGGCCAGGACGGGATTGGCTAGTTCTATCGTCTGTGGGAATAGATTGGAATCAAGCTGGGTATTATTGAGAGGAAATTGTTTAATAGTTCCTAAACTGAACACTTTTACTTGGTTTGGTTATATCTGTATAAGATGAAGCAAGTGTTTAAAGACAGTGAAGCACATTTTTCAGTTTCAAAAACTGAGAACAAGAGTATTTTTTTTAAAAAAATTAAATTTATTAGAGTAACAATGGTCAATAAAATTACATAGGTTTCAAGTGTACATTTCTATAATACATCATCTATATATCACAGTATGTGCTCACTACACACAGTCAGCTCTCCTTCCATCACCATATATTTGACCCTCTTTACCCTCTTCTACCATCTCTCCTCCTCCCCTTACCCTCTGGTAACCACTAAACTATTGTCTGTGTCTATGAGTTTTTGTTTCTTTATTAGTTTGTCTTGTTCCTTTGTTGCTTTCAGTTTTATGTTGCACATATGAGTGAAATCATATGGTTCTTGACATTTTCTGTCTGACTTATTTCGCTTAGCATAATAATCTCAAGATCCATCCACATTGTTGCAAATGGCAATATTTCATTTTTTCTTATAGCATAGTATTCCACTGTGTGTACATACCGCATCTTCTTTATCCAATCATCCATCGAAGGACACCGGTTATTTTCACACCTTGGTCACTGTAAATAATGCTGCAGTGAACATTGGAGCACATATATCTTTACGGATAAATGTTTTCAGATTTTTTGGATATCCAGGAGAGGGATTGCTGGGTCATATGATAATTCTATTCTTAAATTTTTTGAAGAACCTCTATGCCACCTTCCATAGCAGCTGCACCAATCTGCATTCTCACCAACAGTGTATGAGGGTTCCTTTTTCTCCACAGCCTCTCCAACACTGAACAAGAATATTTCTAATCAAATTAAAAATGTTCCTAGGTCATTCCGTAGGCCTAATAAACATTTGTTAAATCAGATAGAATTAAAACGTCTGTGAACTCAGGACTCTAATCCTGTGTTACAATAGCTTTGATCATCCTGTTTCACTATTTCAATTAAGATTCCGAGTTGGGTCTTCCAAATTCAATGGGCAAAGTCAACAATTAGAAAATGAAGAGTTGTAAAAATCCCATCTGCCCCTACCTCCAGAAGGCCACCTTTGCCCTTGGTCGTTAGGGTTTGGGCAGGCATTCCCTAACTAGTTCCCCATCCTCACTTCACTTCCAGTTCCACCTTGAAGCCAAGACTCCCAGTCTTGCCCTGTCCCATGCCCATCCTGCCCAAACCACAGGGTCTCTACAATGGAGCGCCCGGCAGGTGGAGAAGGGGGGAACCTTCCTGTCCTAGGGGCACGAGGCATGCGTGTGCCCTTGCTGTTGTCCTCTGGAGCTCCTATTGTATTTTCTGATAAACACACATGGGGTTTCAGGTCTAGAAACTGTTACCTGAGTTAAAACTCAAAGTCCGTTTTTCGTATAAATAAGATGGAGAGTTCTAAATGGTGGTGTGAGTCAGCTCCATTGCGAGTTAATAAGCATTTCAGAGCCAGCCTTTGAGAACTCACCGAGGCTATAGAAAATGCATTCAAGTTCCAATCATCAGCCTGCGCTCGCTAACTTGGGGTGTACGGTGCGTGCCCCCTGAGATCTAGCTCTCCCTTGGCTTGCGTGGCAGATGCACCTGAGTAGAGAAGGAAGTAGCAGGCTTCCACGACGACAGTTCCTTTCACGGTCCCTTAGTGCTCTGTTCTGATCTACGTTGGCTCTTCAGAAAGGATTTCGTGCTGGGAAGATAATGAGCAAAATGCCTTAGATGAGGATTCTGGTTGACTTGCCAGTTCTTTCTCATTAAAAAGAAGTAAATTAGAATTCTGGTTTATAAATAAGACTCATGTGGGTTTGGTCCTGTGCAGTGACCTGCAGGGGACCAGACATTACTAGGTGGCTAAAAATCAACCTGTCAGAACCTCCAAGATGGGAACCAAGCCGCGGCCCCCTTCCCCATGTCATTAGGATCATGAGGCTGTGGAAACTGTCCATTTGTTTGCTAATAATTCGTTAAATAAATACTTGTTTGTGCATAAGGCTATAGCAGTGAATTTGACAGACAGTGCCCCTTAGATTGTGAGTGGCAAGGTGGACATAGACAAAAGCATAAATAAAATAAGTTCAGGTGCTGAAAAATGCTATGAAAGGAGTAAATAAGACGGTGAGCTGGAGAAAAAGTTGAGTTGGGATGAAGAGTCTTTAACTCGGGCAGCCTCTCTGAGGTGGTAACATTTGAGCTGGGACATGAGTGATGAAATTGGAATTTGGAAACGGTTGAGAGTAGAGTCTCCTCAGCAGAGGGAATGGCAGATGCAAAGAGCATGGGGTAGGACATAGCTGGGCATATGAGGGGTCGCATGGGTGGTCAGTGTGGTCATAACAGAGCAAGCCAGCTGGAGAGGTCAGGGGATGAGGTTCCAGAACTTGTAGGACTCAGGAAAGAATTTGGATTTTATTCCCAGTGTTTCCTGGCCAGAGGGGTTGTTTATTTATCCCGGAGTGTGGCTGGGGCACAGCTCCGAGAACCTGGCCGTGTGCGTTGGCCTCCTGGCCTCATGATTTGTTTGGCCTTGGGCAAGTTGCTTAATTTCTCTATGTCTCCAATTCCTCACTTATTAAATGGGGATTAACATGATAGGGCTGTTGTGAGGTTTACACAAGTTAAACTTATAAAGCAGGGGTGTCCAAACTTTTTTCAACGTTTTTCACCAAGGGCCATATGCGGTAAAGTACACAAACAGCCGGGCCACTCACTCGAGGTGAAGTACGTGTTGCCTCACCTGGTTTATTTAAGTAAACTAAATATATTTTTGGAATTTGCTGCGGGCCAGTTAACAATGGCTCATGGGCTGCAGTTGGCCCGCGGGCCGCAGTTTGGACACCCCTGTTACAAAGGATTTGAATGGGGTTTGCTGCACAGCAGCTGTTCAATTCATGTTTCACCATTGTAATCTGTAAACACGTATGGATTCTGTAATCTGTGCTCAACATAGCATTTTGCCCAATGAATGATACTTTTATCCTTTTGTCTCCAGCCTTCACATACTCCATTCTCAAGCAGAGAAGCTTTCCCATATGTGTCACATTTACTCTGCTGAAAAACTCTAGAATGCCTTTCCATTGCATTCAGATGAAACCCACCCTGATCCAGGCCTGTCTACTTCGACTCACACCCCTCTCCATCTCATTACTCACTGTATTTTAGCCAAACGACTGCCTATCTATCCTTAGAACCCACTAAGCTTTCTACTGCCGTAAGACATTTACGTTCACGTTGTCTTGATGGAAAATCCTGCCTTAGAGTTCTTTTCTCTTGTCAAATGTTTCTCTCCTTTAAGGTTGGGGAGGCAGAACTTGCAGCTGATGAGTCTACCTGGAAGGATTCAGTTAAGAAGTAGGAGTGTTTTTAGGAAACAAAAGAAAGAAAAGCGAAGCTCAACACACCCAATTGGAGTTGTTGACGATGTGCAATAAAAAAGGTCTCCGTCAGAGCAGTTGCCCAGCCATGTGCGTTAAGGAGCGGTGAAGGTGATGGTATTGGCAAGACACGCAGGGTTGAAATGGTTTGTTTTCTGAGTAGGGGATGGAGAGGGATGCTTTGATTTTTAACCTTGCTGGATTTGAGGTGATGTGGTAACAAGACATTGAAATTAAATGTCCAGTAGATATTGTAAATACAGACTGTGCTTGAGCGAATTGGCCTGATAGAAAAGTACTGATTTAGGCAACATCACTTGAAAGTTAATGAGTTCTCTGGGGGACAGTAAGAGTAGAGGGGCAAGATGACCAAGAACTTAAGACTGGAGGGTGTTCAAGTGCCCCAAGGAGGGAAAGAGGCCAGAGGAAGGAGCATGTGTGGGGAAAGGCAAGACCTGGTCAGAAGTGGAAGAAAACCAGGATCATCAAGTGCTGCCAAATCAGGTTTGTGTTTCAGCGGAAGGTCGTCAGTGATGACAAATGGCGCAGCGAGCATGGCGGAGAGTGCCGTTGGCTGGGACAGGTCGTTAGTATAGGTGCGGAACGGCTGTTCTTTCATTGTTATTTAATTCCATTTAATATGTTTACAGTAGTGAGTGGAATAGACTAGTTTCCATTTTTGTCCTTCTAAAAACTGCCCCCTGGGGTATAGATTTTAATCATTGGTCCCATTTTGCCCTTCTATCATTTCTTGCAAACTTCGGAAAATTCTGACCCCACCTCCAAAAGTCTTACAGATGAATTTCTGCAGCATGTCTTTGTCCCTGTTACAAGGCACAAAGTGAATTAATGCATTTGAAATGTAAAGGGCTTGGATCTGCCATTAATTCTGCCATTTAGTATTGAGTAACATAAGGAACAACCTGCATAGCTCTATGGTTCTGTCTCACCATTTGTACAACGGGACTTGTGTTAGCTTCCACTGACCAGCAAAAAGGTATTATGTATAATGTAAGTTAATTTGCAAATGATTTTGCTCCCCACAGATGGGAGACACTGTGGGCATGAAACGTTATTTTTATGTGTAGTAGAGACAACATGTGCTTGGGGTATGAATATATTTGAAAATATTTATGGGAAGTTATAACTGGCTTTCTCTGAATTATAAAACATCTTTTCAAAATTGTAATTGTTCTAAAGTACTTAGTTTCTTTTATTTCCCAATGAGTTCTGTCCTCCAGCCTGCTCAAGACTGTGCATCTGTGATGCCAGGAAAGCTGGTAAGAAAGTAAAACATTCAATCACTTGGTTTGTCATTATGACTCAAGTTGATTGATTTTTTATAGCTTGTTTTTTATCCATCATAAGAGTTTATCCATCATAAAAGTTATATGTGCCAATTATAGAAAAATCAGAAATACCTACAAACATAAAGAAGAAAAACATCATGAATTCATAGCCTCACTCTCAGAGGAAACCTGCAAGAGCATTTCTTCCCAAAGACTAATTTTTAAAAAACAAAACAAAACACGAGGCTCCGTGATATCCACGTATACTTTGCATCTATGATGCCCTTGATGCTCTTGCCAGCCCTCTGCAGTGAGTGGTGATCCACACCTTGCTGGAGACAAAAAGGACCTAAGTATCAAGGAATGCAAGACCTTGCCCGGGGTCATCCATATAGAGCCCGTGGTGACACGGGAGGTGTCTTCCGACTCAAAATGCTACGTTGCTGCCTTTGCACCACGCTGCACACGATCATTCCGCCTGCGGTGTGGACAGTGACAAGCTTGGGCTCTGAGAGGATCTGCTTCTGTTTCTGCACCCTTTTATCAAAGTATTTATGTGACAGTCGCTTGGTGTCACCTTCCTCAATCAAGCGGCAGGTCTTCCTTTTCACTGCTCTGCTACCCAATATTGCATTGTGGCCAATAATTTAGAAAATTTTCAGTTTTCATTGCAACGCGTTGTTTCTGTGTTTTCTAAAGTACTCGGGAGGATGGAGAGGGGCCTTTGAATTGCTTTAAGGATCAACTGTTGTCACTTACCTCTGCCTTTTTATACTCGAGCAAACCTTGTCAATTACTTTGGGCTTCTTGCCTGACTGCAGTTACCATGTCTTTTCCTCCATCTGAACAAATAGCAATGTTAGAAGAGAGAGGGAGGGCTGCCACTCCATTTGGCTGATACTTGGAGCCCTCGGTACACACCAGGCATCTCTTCAGTCTTCCCAAGTTGAATTGTTCCAGAATGACATTATTCTTGCAAGATTCAGATTAAATTTTTAAAATTGTTAATAGGCTCATAGGACAGCTTTAGATTTATAGCAAAATCAAGAAGTTGGTATAGGTGGTTCCCATACACCTGACATCTAGGTCCCCTGTTTTTCACATCTTACTTTACTATTGTGCATTTATTACAATTAATGAACCGATATTGACTTAATATTTTCAACTAAAATTCATACTTTATTGAGATTTTCTTACTTTTTGTCTGTTCCTCAGTCCCATCCAGGGTCCCATATTACATTTAATCGTCGTGTGTATCTTTTTGGGCTCCTCTTGGCTATGACATTTTTTCAAACTCTCCTTTTTTGGATGACATTGAAAGTTTTGAGCAGTGCTGGTCAGGTTTATTATAGTTTGAGCCTCTATTAGCATTTGTCTCGAGATTAGACTGGGGTTGTGGGGAGTAAGATTACAGAGGTATTATTTTCATTACGTCCTATGAAGGGTACCTACCATCAACAGGACTTACCACTGTTGAAGTTGACCTTGGTAGTCAGGCTGAAGTAGTGTTTTTCAGGTTTTTCCCCTGTAAAATTCCTCTTTTCATATTAATTTTTCCATGGTTCTTTTGAGCATCCTGAGCTGTGTCATTCTAAAATGACATCTCTAGTTTCCACCCAGGGAGAGATGAGATGAAAGAGTGACATTGTTATTTGGTGAAGACTGTAGATGTGAATCTGAACGAAAGAAATATTTTTTGTCCTTATGGGAGTCTTTCCACCATATTTCCCTGAAACAAGGAGCTGCTCACTTAGGTCTATAAGATTTTCTTTAGCGCTCAGCTATTTGAGGCTAAGGAAAATGCTTCATGAGCTTCCAGGGTCTTGTCCCCAGCTTCTTTTGCAGCTCATTAAGACCGCCTCAACTCCTTCCCTCCTCCACACACACACACACTAGATTTTCCAAAGACTATTTATCTTAATATTATTTTTGGTGCCTTAGATTGATTCTCCTCTCTTAGGTTCATTAGATGTTGAGAATGATTCCCCTTTAAAGGCGGAACTCCAGGTAAGATGTTTACATTTTATCTTGTCTAGCAATCTCTCTGTTTCCCCAATGGCCCATTGGGCGGCCTACATAGACACCCACCTGCACCTGAACCCCGCCATTTTCTAATGATTGGTATATGGTTGGTGCATTCACACTATTAGCATGGTTTGATTAGACAAACCCTACGTAGAAGTCTGGAAACTTGGATTCTGATACCCTAAACTGATTTCCTATGTTAAGCTTTTTGAAAGCCCTTTGACTGCATGGAATTACTTGAGCTTCTTTAACCCAATGAGAATCATGAGGGCAGAGAATGTGTTCCCATATTGTAGCGGGCAGACCTCAGATGCACACCTTGACCAAGGGAAGAAGTCAGAGACGAGTCAGGACCAGGACCAGGTCTTGTGGCTCCACAGAGTTCATTGTTCACTATCTCAGCCGTTAGGTGGGCATCAGTGTGGTCTGCACCTCCCTTAGTAAGATGGGCGGAAAAAGCTTGGCTGGAGCAGGGATGGGGCAGGACTTAACAGCAGCCAGGCTTTGAGTGATTCACCTGGTGGGGATCTGGTGTCACTTTGGTGGTAGTGGGGGGAGGGTGTCCTCATTTTGGCCTTTCCAAGACCTTAAAAGCCATTGCTGCAAAGAGTTTTGCCTATGGAACTGGATCTATAACTTCCCGCTTGACCAGCCGTAATCAGGTCTGAAGATGTCAAACTTAGACAAGGAGACAAGTGTAGTGGGAACACGCATGTCCCAGGGGAAAGCAGAGCTTATTGTCACAGAAGATAATTGTGGTAGAAACCAAAATATCTAATATGCTCATTTCTACTCTGAGACTGAAGCAAACTGGCCATTGCATTAAAATGGCAAAAAGCAGTGTAACAGGTTACCCACCAGCAACAAGCTGAAGTTCCTCCCCAATATCAGCTCTTCACATTTTTTATTTAGGCAGCTGAGTTCTGTTGATGCCCAAATGCTATGAGAGACAAAAATGTATGCAAACTGTGTATTTTATAAGGTCATATTTTTTCCCTGTTTCTAGGGCTTGAATGTACCCATCATTCAAGACTGCCTTTATGGTTTGTCAACAAGATCACTCCATAAAATACATTCTGATATGTCACAGCTGTGTGTAATTTTTTTTTAACTGTCTGTAATTTATTCTGTCTATCCATGCAGCACAAATAAAATTTTTATTTCCATCATCTCAAAGAAATACCAGTGTAGAAATACAAAGAAAAGCTCCTAAGAAATAGTCTTCTGACTACAGATACTGCTGGGGGAGGATACCGTGCAACCAATTAAAAAGCTGAGAGACGGCCTCATTATAATGTATATAGATAATAAGTACCATACTCAGCAAATAGCACAGTCACTCAGTTTCTTAAAAAGGTTACACAACATTCTACAAGTGCTGGCACAGTCTGCCTCTCAATTCTCCTGGGAATATATACAGATAAAGCCTCTCAGAAGAAAAAACTCCAGCCAGAAAGGACTGCTTTTGCACTAAGATGCTGAAATATGGAGGTGAAAAGGGCTGGAACATGTTACGTTCAGGAGAGTAAATAACTGTCTTTTTCTGCTGCTAAGAGTCTTAGAGGAAAAGGGTCCAGAGGACTTAAGGTGTCCTTGGTATTCGGTTTGTGCAGCTGCGGCCTGGTTGTCAAACAGGAGGCCTCTCAGCTTCCACAAAGTCAAGGCTCTGGAGATGCTGCCTCTCCTAGGCCCCCGCCTGGCAGAAGCATCTGGACCACGAGACCTGGAGTTTGTGGCACCATCTCCTTCCTTCTGAGACGCACAGCTTCTCAAGCGCGATCTATTAAATGCAAGGGCTTGTTCTCCCAGTGCCTGAGACCTGGGTGAAAGTCCTCCAGGCCTTTGAGCATTGTGACTGGAACCCCCCCAAGCCTTCCTGTCCTCCCGCTGTGGTGGTGGTGGCAGGTGACAGAGGACTCCAGTTTGAGAACGCCTCCTCCATCCCATTGAACAGACCCTCAGACAGTTGGATTTGTGACGAACCCGTGGGTCTGGCAATTCACTTGTGTTGGAAACTTAACTGACAACTGCTAGGAGTAGCTTATCATCGGACGAGTTTGTTTACTTAGAGGAAATTTGGAAATGCTTGCAATCACTCTTAACAGTTTTACCTGACTTTTCAAAAGTCCAAAATAATGGCCATGGTAACTCTTGACATGTGGCGTGGTTTTCACTGATTGAGGGGAAAGTTCAGACAAATCTCCGTTTTATACTCCCTGATTGCTAATATTTCAAAGCCTTCTTAACCCAACACAAATAACATACCAGCTCTCTTTTAAGATAAGTTTCATTAGTTGCACTCTGTTGTCCAGCTCTGTAGGGGCCATATAGCCGGATCAGAACTCACTTTGTTTCAGTAAATTCTAACACGTGGGTCTCACTGAGGGCCCTGAGCAGGAGGCCCGAGGCCCTAAGCTGTTCTCTCCCAAAGGTGAGAGAATGATGCCCACGAAACCAGCTGGTGTTATTCGGGCTTCAGTGTATTGTCTCCCCAGGGCATCGCCACACTCTGCCTCATTTGATGGCAAAAGGAAGCACTCACTGTCCCCTGATGACGCGCTCTTCCTGTGGCTCTGTGTGGGGCTGGATGCTTCTCCTCTTCACATGTTAGCTTACATGCTCCTCGTCCCAACAACAACACACAAAAAGGTCTTTCGTCACCTATCCATCAAGAGCAGCCCTCCCGCCACTCTACCATCACCTCGTTTTTCTTACTAACTTTTTATTTTGAGTTCAGTTTTGGTTTATGGGAGAGTTAGAGATGGCCCAGACGGTCCCCGTGGCCCTGTTGTTAGAGTGCTGGCTGTTCTCTGAAATGGTCTTATTTGTTCAGTCGTCTCTCTCCCAATACAATACTGGAAGACAGGAAAGCAGCTTTATCTGTGTTCCTCTGTGGGGACAGAGTCCCAGAGAGCAGTTTCCAGGCTCTTGGCCTCACGTGGAAAGGTGCTGGCTTGGTTATTAGATGGCTGTCAACTGTAATCAGATGGCCATCAGCTGTTACCCGTTAGCCATTAGCCACTAATATAACTGCTGTGGCTACGCTAGGGGGTTGGTTGCTGGTTGGCAGAGAAGCAGATGGCAGCTCACAGATCGTGTGGCTCCTGCTCCCTGTGTCTCCAGCCCAGCCGCCAGCGAGACTATAGTGGTATGACTCCCCTATCCATGGCTCCGTGGGTGTTGCTTTTTAACCTGACCGTATCCTGCGTTCTTGTGCAGGGAGCGGGACCAGAGTCCCTGCATGACACCGTCTCTTAGATGCACAGAACAGAGCGAGCCGAGTGTTCCGGGGTGAGACTATGTCTAGGAGATGAGGGTCCCGGCAGTGTAGGCAGAGGGCCTGGCTCCCCCAGCTGTGAGAGAGTGCTGGCCTGAGGCAGGGAGAAGGGGCTTTTGAGTGGAGACATCAGATCTAGACTGACCCTCTCAAGGAAGGCAGTTAATAAACAGTCGTTGAATGGTGAGCAAGAGAACGAATGAATGAACACGAAAGTGGGCAAACTGCTGGACCTGGGTCCCACAGTGGATCTGTGGTAGAGGTGGCACCAATGCTGATGTATGTCTTCCTCCAAAGCCCCAGCTGGTAGCAATGCTACACTCCCTCAGGGCATATGGAAATCAAGCCACTGGGCAAGGTTCGTTTATTCAAGATCTACGCACTGCCAGCTGTCCCTCTGCAGCCAGGACTTCTGATGTCCCCCATTCAGACGGTCCATTCTTTCCACCTCCAGCCAGCCCTTCACCAATGTCCGCAGCTGTCACCACCCAGAGCCGGCCCCTCTGCTTGCACAGCCAGAACCTTCATCTCTTGGATACGGGTTCAGCCCTGAAGACCCAGCTCAGCCCAGCCCCGAGCAGCACAGGTCTCCTGCCCTTGCTCACTTATGCTCATGGTCCCCTCTCCCCCTCTCCTCCCCACATGTCTGAGGGGCTCAGCTCACATCCTTTGCCACTGGCCATATTCCCAGCTTTTGGTGCATCCCTGTTCCCTTGGCTCTCAGCACCTGAGAATTTTAAATGTGTTGTGACCAACTTGAGAGTTTTCCAGAGAGGCTGTGTGAGACAGTTAATACTCGAGTAGTAATCCTTTCGTAACCTGAATATAACTGCAGACTTCCACATCGAGAATGATAAAACGGTGTGGATTTAAAAGTATTTGGGGAGCTGTAAAATGTCTAGGATTAAAATTTCAATACCATTTGTGCCCAATAAATGTGAACTCCTTAGTAACTTAAAACTGTGCTATTATGAGTCAGGTCTGAAAATTATGAGCCCTGGTTGAAGAAATAGGAATAACATGTGAAGGAATCTGCCCCCATCCCGTACCTTGAGGGATATTCTGTGGTCACAACAGAGAAAAGGAGCGTGACCTCATAGGACAGCAAGCCCAGAGAAATGACTGTATTTGTTAAGAAAGTGATACACTCTCCAGAAGAGAAAAATGTTATACTTTCCATTAGGATTGTTTATGGAAATTGGGCTAAATTGAACCCGTGTCGGTATATTAACTGCTTGGACAGACAGGACCCCAGGAAACAAGATCATATAATCGTTTATTGAATGACTTAATTTTTTTTTCATACACCAGTCTAGTCAGTCTGTACTGGCAAATTAATTTTGTCTATAGCATCACTCGCTGCATCATATAAAATTAGCCTCTGTGAATGCGGAGAGGGGGGTGGCATTGTGCTTGACTCATTCCCTGGTGCTTAAAGAAATGGATTTAGTCTTAATGCAACTAAAGCCTTGAGACTTTTCCTAGAGAGATGATCTTAAGCAAAGTGTTAATTCATCGTTTAGAAAGTCACGCTTGCACAGTTGTGTGGCTTGTTGAAGACAGAATTATATACTTTGACTAGTATAATCACCCAGCACATCCATAAGTCTTGAAAGAAAAATGTTAGCTTCTGTTTTCTTCAAGTTACAAAATTTTATGGTTAGATTGACAGAGATGTCCTCCCTCTTGACACATGTTGTGATTTAATAGATTATGGTGTTTCCCTAGCTTTACTCAGCTTCCAGATATTTCCACTGAGTCATTTGCATCAGAAGCTTCTGATGCCAAACTCTTCCTGAGGAGAATGAAGAACGGGGCTGTTTTCTTTTTGATGCAGGGGTGAACTTGGGAAGCAACTCAGCCCCTTCCGTGGGACAGGCCCAAACAAGGGACCAGGGAGGAGCCTATGAAGTCGTCAGTGCCTCGTTTTTGAACGGAGACCTCTGGAACCCAACGAAGAGCCTCGACTCAAAGGTCGGTTTTTTATTTGCTTTTTTCTTTACATCAATGGCTGAAGTTTTAAAATCACATTTACTACAATCATGCTCTGTCATTCAAGTTTTGTCTTTATTTTAATTGCTCACTTCATCTTCATAAAGTGAAATTTTTATTCTTGTGAACATGAAATACAAACCAATTTTGATGTGTCAGTTCCGATGAGTGGTGTCATTTGCATGTGTTGAAGGTTATTTTTCACGCACACGCCTGGAATTATGTATCCAGATACGCACTTTTGTGTTTTGCTTTTTTTTCTTGAGTCTAGGGTATTTTTCTGTATTCGTGTCTAGTTCATCAACATTTTGGTTTTATTGATCGATTATTGGTAGAAATATTTTAATGCAACTTTCAAAAATTCAGTTTGTAATGAGTTTTAATGCAGTTTTACATGTCATTTACTTGGCCATGTGTTTGATTTGAGCCTTCTGTGATGTAAAAGAATAATATAAAATAATTCAAATATTCATGATTAAATTAAATATTTCAGTGAGTCTTATCTGCCAAATCTACATGACTTCCTTAAATTTCAGAATTTGTGGAAAGAGTTGGAAAGTGATAAAATCTATGGAAATATGAGCTCTTTGGAGAGATCAGACAGATGGCTTTGTCCTTGTGTTATGTGGAACTATTTTTTAGGTTATTTTTTATAATAGAAAACAGATTTTTTTTTTTTAAGAGTGAGATTGTGAAAATTCTCTGTAGCTTTCTGGAAGGGCTGTAGTGGACCACCTTTAAATGAGTAATAATAATATGGGTTACATCATTAATTGATTTTCTAGAGAGCTTTCAGTTGAAAGTGAGCATTCAGAAAAGTCAGAGGTTTGGTTAAAGGATCTAAATGCCAAATCTGCACTTACAAAATATTTCTGTTTCATGGAGACTGTTGCAAATTGAATACACAAAGCACAAGTCAATCAGTGTGGTGCTCATGTTTCCTGGAAGAAAAACTTAAGACATTAAAGACCATTTCATTGTGCCATTAATCAGCAAAATTAGACATGATTTGATAGATGCAGAGACAGAGAAGTAAACGATTTCATAAAAAAGTACATCTTTAAAATATCTATGGGCACTAATTAATAATACAAAAATAGGGAACCACCCAAAGTTTCTTGGGCAATGGAAGCTGTCACGGGGGCTTTCCCTGGTGGTAGGGTTGCCAGATTTAACAGATAAAAGTACAGATGCCCCATTACACTTAGACTTCAGATAAACAGTACATTTTTTGAAAATATATATACAAGTAAGTCCCAGTGCAATATTTGGGGATGTGCTTACACTAAAAAATTCTTCGTCGTTTATCTGAAATCCAAATTTCACTGGTGTCCTATATTTGATGTGGCGACCTTACCTGGAGGAGTTGGGCGGTGTGGGTTGCTGTGCGCCACTGGAATGGGTCAGTTCAGGGTGGCACTGGTTTCTGACCCCCAGCTTCATAATTCCTGCCAGCTAGCCATCTTGCAGACAGCATGAGGTGGCCGGGGGAGGAAGCTGCACGTCTGCTGCCGGCCACACTAAAGCCTGATGACTGTGGGCCACCAGTACCACCTTTGTAGAAA
Organism: Rhinolophus sinicus; assembly: GCF_036562045.2. Taxonomy (NCBI): domain Eukaryota; kingdom Metazoa; phylum Chordata; class Mammalia; order Chiroptera; family Rhinolophidae; genus Rhinolophus; species Rhinolophus sinicus. Next base: position 4,771,566 of record NC_133757.1, read on the forward strand.
ACTAGGAGGAACCGCTATTGTGTGATCACTGTCCCAACTCCCCTGGGATTCTACCTGCAAGATTAGAACCTTGTGGGTAGGAGGCACATACCTATTGCATTAAAGTACCTCCAGGTTACTGAGATTATTTAAAGGAATTGGGAGCTAGATGATTTGGGGAATGGCATTTTGTTGTAATGCCATGGGGCTCATCTCAACATACAGCTCATAGGACCAGCATTATGGCACTATAATTAGAATATCTCCCCACAAGTGATGGTTAACCACTAAGACCCTGCACGGAAAGGGATACATGTACGTAAGTGACTGTCAGCATGCATTTACGTTTGCTGTAATTCTCCACCGGGTAGATGTGTGTACCTGTTGTGGGAATAGGGATTCTGGCTAATGGTATGTATGTCTTTCTTGTTAGCAAACATAACAGTAAACGTTTTAATTTAAACTGTGTTAACAGAGTGTATCTTCGAGTACATAAAACACACATTAAGGAATACTTTTGTGGCACAACTATGCCTCCTGTACCTTAGAATGTAGACACTTTAGATTTGCATTCTAGCTTTCCTGCTCCCCTGTTGGATTTCTTGCTCCCCTGTTGCTTTCTATTCAGCCCTGTTTTTTTACCTGAGCACCTATTTTGTGCCAGGTGCTAGGCATACAGTTAATGAAGAAGGCACAGGAGCTTTCTGCCCCCATGCAACTTACATTCTAATGAAGAAAATGTAAATAAAACAAATTCAGATTGGGATAAGTGTTAAGAAAGAAACAACGTATTATTGAAGGGACCAACAGGGGAGATCTTCTTTTATAGGTTGCCAGGGAGGACCTTTTTATGAAAACTATTAAACTTTTTCAGTAAACTTGGAAGAGCCAGACATGAAAAGAGCAAACGTGTGAGTAGCTGGTGTGTCTGCAGTGCACTGGGAAACGAGACAGTCTTGTGATGACATGGGAGCAGGAGGGGCCAAACACAGGGCCGGATTGAGTGGGTCATATGTGACCTCACTGTAGAAATAGTAGCCTGTAGGAAACAGACATTTGTCCTGAGATGATCCACTGTAACCCTCTTTCTCTGCTAAGTAAACATTCTGATTTTGTGACCAAACCATAACATTAATTCTTGTGGTTCTCCCCAGATGTAACACATGCAGTGTTCATGATAATAGAAGCATTCCTTATAATAGATACAGAAACACCTAACTCTTAAACAGCGTTTCTGTCAGGACGGACATCAGAAGTCCAGTAAACTGGACCTGGAAGTGTGAACAGACGGTTTCTAGTTGGGAATGCCACAGGACCTGGGGACTTGGGAAGGTAGAGAAGGGGACATGTAATTCCAGGGCAGGTCCCCTCTGGTTTCCTCCAGACAGTCTGCCAGAGTTGTTGCCCTAAAATGAAGCTCTAACTCACCCCAGTCCTGCTCGGAGGTGGACCTCACGTCCACAGCACATAGGAAAACTAGGCTTGGCATGAGAAGCACATCACCGTGTGGTCCTGACTCACTCGCCACTAACGCTGCCTCCAGGACCCAGTGTTCTGATCTGCACCCCACGGGGTGGTCAGGAGATGTCTCCTTGTGGAGGTCACATTGAGCAGTGACCTGAAGGAAGGACTGGTGAGCTAGCCATGCAGAGATCTGGCGAAGAGCATCCACACAGAGGGAACAGCAAGCATAAGGCTGGAACAGAGGGAGAGAAGGGGGGAGTGCACAGAAGTTGGCAGGGCCCAGATGAGGGTGGGCTGGAAGGGGAAGACACTGCAGGGCTTTGCGTCTGGCAGTGGCAGTGAGTTTTAACAGAGTGCTGACAACTGTGCAGAGACTCCAGCATGGGGCCCCAAGTGCAGACAAGGAGAGCAGTGGGGAAGCTGGTGCAGCATCCAGGAAAGCAAGGGAGACAGCTCCCACCCTGCATGTGGGCCGTGGTGAGAAGTGATCAGATTGAAGGGAAAGTCCATTGGACTTGCCAGAGGATTAAAGACATTTTGCACCTGCTAAGTAGGTGAGTGGTGGTGCCATCATAAATACCCTCAAAGAGAAAGGATCCCTTTATTAATTTGGTTTTCATTGCATCATCATTGACTTACTATGCACAGTGGTTCTTAGCCTGGCTGTGTATTAAGGTCACCTGGAAACTTTTATAAATAACAATGTCTGGCATCCAGTCTTTGAGAGTTTGATTTCATTGGATTTGTGGAAGGCCCAGGCATCTTCCTTTTTATAAAATGCCCTCAGGAACACGCAGGGTTTAGAACCTGGTACTCGTGGAAACCAGAGAGCTGGTGAACTTGACTCTTCTGATTCTCTCTCTCATTGAAATATGTGATAGGATATTATTACATTCTTTACAAATTTAGAATTAAGCCATCATTGCCACTGACAATTTCGCTGATAGAGTAGAAGAGGGGAAGAATGTGACTTTGGGTGTGTGGTTTGTTTGCTGACTGTCGTTTTGACATGTAACAAAGAAGATCGGCTGACCTGCTTTTCCTCACTCTTAGGGTCATTGTAGGATGAGATGAAACGGTGTAAAACTATGGTGGAAACTAAAAACTACTACACCCGTGTAAAGTGATAGTGAAAGTTTAAAGTGTCTCTAGGGGCCAATCTCCAATTTCATGTCTTGAAAAAAATCAGCCGTGGACCCAGGGAAGACATGTCAAGATGTGATTAATCGTGAGATGACCTCATTCGAGCTCAGCCTTGGAATGCTCCAGGAAATTTCCAATTTCTAGCTTTCTTGCATGAGAATGAAATTATGGAACTAGTACATGAAATGGAAAATAAAAAGGCAAATGGATTAGAGCATGAAACCAAAGCTTCCTTTAGCCTCTTGCAGGTCTCAAATATCAAATAGCAACTAACTAAAAAGGCAGAGGTGGATTCTCCCTACATTTCCATTTGCTCTGCTTCGCAGCTGAGAACACTGAGACTGCTTTTTCCTCAAAGAACTGCCCTCGCACCCCTTCACAATCCGCCTTCTCACAGGGGCGGGGACATCCGCCAGCTCAGCTCCTCATTCCCTCTGCTCCTCTCGGTAGCAGCTTCCACTCCCAACCCTTCAGCACAGCTGCTCTTGCCAAGGTCATAGGTGGCCTTCTAATGTGCCGAAGCCAGTGCATGCCTTTCATTCTGTATCTTACTCATCTTGACACTGATTCACTCTCCTTTGAAATGCTCACTTCCTTTGGCTCCCAAGGAGACCCCGTTCCCTCTTGTTTCTCCTCAGATGTTTCTAATTCTTGCTTTTTATTCCTGTTTTTAGCTTTGTCTTTTAACTGTTGGTTTCCCCTGAGTTTCTTCCTAGACCCGCTTCTGATTAAGGGTTCCCCTTGGCCATGTCATTCACTCGTGGGACCTCACCGTCCACCTGTAGCAGGGAAGACGGGCTCACATGAGTCACGAAGGCTAGAATAGCCACCTCATTTGCACGCATCCTGTGTGTGAAGTGCTGTGTCAGGCACATTTCATTTGATGAGCTCACCATTTGTCCTCTATCACACATTGGCTTAAAACCTGCATTGCTCAGCCTGCCTCGAGCCCGGAGGTTGGTCACTGACTTCCAGTGAATGTCTGGCACCTCCAGCAGAAAGTTCCCACTTCCTTTAAATGCACTGTGCCCCAAAGTGGACACAGCACCCCCACCATGTTCTCTATTGAGTAGCCCCGAGAAGAAAATGTTGTCACCCCAGCTCTCCCCTGCAATCATGAGGTTGGAGACACCCTTCAGAAGCCTCTCATGATACCTACCTGCCTCCAAAGCCAGGCTCCTTTGCATGATGCCCAAGGTGCTGTGCAGGCTGGGCCATCCTAATGCCAGGGGCTCAGTTCCCACCGCTCAGCCTGCGAGCTGGTCAGCGGCAGTCCATTGCCTAAATACGCCATGCTCTTCTCCGCGGTGCTTGGCATAGGCTGTGTCCCTGAGTCCTGCTCACTCCCGAAGCCCCTTCTCTTAAGAAGCCCATTCTGACTTCCCGGCCACATTGGTCGTCTCCGTACCTTTGTCCTCAGAAGTCATGTGTGTCTCTGTGATGCGCAGCCATGCCCAGCACACCCTTTACTCACACAGGTAGAGCCTGTGCACATGGCAGAAACAGTCGCTGCAGACACATGGCTTAGATCGTACGTCCATCCTCTGACTTCCCCAAAGTGTGTCCTCGGTCCCTCTTCCTCACACAGGGCAAGCTTCTTACTCCCTGACAGTGACTCAGCTCCTTCTGTTGGACATCAGTACAGAGCAAAGGCCCGTAAATAAGCCAACTCAGCTATGCTCATTCTAAGAAGTGACATTCTGGAGAGAAGACATGGCCATGTTGAATTTGTGGGAAAGCACAAAAACTGGAAGGTATTTCGTAGATTCACTGAGACCCGGCCTTGGTCCTCCTCCTGCCTCTGTGCCAGCTTTAGACGCTAACTCCACGGCTTGGGGCTCAGCTCTTTGGCACAAATCATCCTTGCTGTCTTTGCTAGTTTATAATTTCTCCACTTCTCCCACCAGCCACACCCTCCCTGGGGGACAGTGGCCTCCGTTTATACCCTCATCCCTTAGTGCAGTCTTGGCACCTACTAGAGCAAGGTGAAATGTTTGTTGACTGGCCCTAAACCTCCCTCTGTGCCCAGGGCCCTGGTCGCTCACGGCGTGGCAATGCCCAGATGGCCATGGCTGCTACAGAAGGCAGAGCAGACAGAAGTCAAGGTTTGCAGTTTATTCAAACCCCAGAACAGGCCTTGGGAGCCTCTTCATTTCTGTGGAGACTTTGCAAACCACTCTCTGAATATGCGGGCATTTTAGAGGTTGCTGACCACCTGTTTGCAAGTGTAGGTATTCTTAACTTATTTGGAAGTCTTTCATAGCTCGATGGAATGCTGCATTTTTCACTTCTGTGGCTGCGAATGTCTTACCTGGAATAACTCCCCGCGTATGCCTCTCTGCTGCAGGTGGGGTCCTGTCCCTCTGCCTTCCTTTCCCTTAACTCATTCTGGGCCTTCACTTCCTCCGTGGCAGGGCTTTTCAACCTCGGCTCTCTTGTCATTGGGGCTGCTCTCTGTCGTGTGTGCAGGGGCAGGGGCTGTCCTGCGCACAGTAGGATGTTTAGCAGCGTCTCTGGCCTCTACCCACTAGATGCCAGTAGCACACTCCCCTCCAGTCATGTCAACTCAAAACGTCCCCTGAGGGAGGGGGTGCAGAATTGCCCCTGGTTAAGAACCAGTGCACTAGTGGTACGGCTGGGAAGGGTCAGGAGACTGACACTCACTAAGAACCTCCTCTTGACTTGGATGGAGCTAGACCGAAGGCCGGCAGATGTTTTCTCTGACTCACTGGACAGAAAGCATCTTCAGCTGTGTGGGTCCTACACGCTGTCACAGCTACTCAGCCCTGCAGTTGTCATGGAGAAGCAGCCACAGATGATACCTAGACAGATGGGCGTGGCCATGTTCCCATAAAACTGATTTATGGACGTTAAAATGTGAATTTCATATAGTTTCCGTATTCTTTTTTTTATTTTTAGAAAATCATTTAAAAATGTAAACCATCCTTAGCTCGTAGGCAGGATGCTGGATTTGGTCTGCTGGCTGTGGTTTGTGACCCCTGAGCTGGAGTACTGTAGGCAGCGTCTCACCGGGGCCCCCAGCAGTCCTGCAAGGTGGGCGTTGTGTGCGCGTTTGCAGGTGACACTGCAGAAGCTGACAGGGTGGGAAAGGGAAGTGACGAGACTAGTAACTGAGCCCAGGTCCGTGGACTTCTAGCCCAGTGTTCTTCCCACAGCACTCTGCTGCCGCACGGAAAACCGTCAGCTTTCTTTCCCTTGTGCATCTTGTCGAGACTGGTTCATAAATCAGAAGCGAGGGGACAGCTCAGAGGGCTGGCCTGGGGAGCACTTGCTGTCACTGCCCTCACTGTCAGGCTTGCCCTCTGAGGGGGCTCCCTGCCGGGCCCTTCCTGCTCACTCTCCTTTTTGTCTGGCACACAAAGAGGAGAAAGCAAACCAAGGTACTGCGCTTGGTTCCACTGTGTCCCCCACCTTGAGAGCGCACCCCTCCATCTACGAGTGGCCCTGGGACCACATTTCCGTCACCCTCACTGCTAACTTGTTTATTTCTTATGACCTCTTGGCAAAGCATTAGCATCATTTAAAAAAAGATTGTCTTTATTGAATCAGGTCTTCCTATAGTTTCTGCAATTCCTCCCCCCACAAAAAAAACCCAAAAACAAACCACTAGCATCACCATGGAGTGGGTCTTTTTAAAACATTGTATTTTAAAATAAATTTGGATAATGCTAGGGGATATAGTTGTTTAGATTGCTTTTTGTTTGTTTTTAAGAAGGGCGCAGCTCACAGTGGCCCATGTGGAGATCGAACCAGCAACCTTGGTGTTATTAGCACCACGCTCTAACCAACAGAGCTAATGGTCGCCCTACATTGTTGAAACAGAGGTTATGATTGTTTTTTTCTTTATAATCCTTAGGTAAGACTCTCCATGTTTGACTGATGCGTAGAGCATAAGGTTGCTAGATATTAGGAGAAAAGGGGTTTGACGATTTCTGTTTTCAGTTTTCATTCAGTCATCCAAGGACATGTGAGAGTCTGCTGTGTCCCCGGGCTGAGGTCAAGTTCCTGTGACCGCAGGAATGGGTGAGACCGTCCTGCCCTTGAGCAGCTCACGGTGGACTGAACTAATGATTGTGATACATATGAATGAGAACTTAGTTTTAAAATCACATATCTCTAATTAAATGATTTAAAGTTTTTAGATTTACTGACAACTGCAAAGGTTGTGCTGAGAGTTCCCACATGCCCCACCCCCAGCTTTCCCGTTACTCACCTTTACACGTGTAAGGTACATTTGTAACAATGAATGATACGTGTCTTTTTATGTTTTAACCTGGACTCTCTTAAGAAGACGAAAAGTTTCTGAGCATTGAAGAGTTTTACTAGAACATAATTTCTGGAAAGGACTAGGATTTTTAAATCATAGTTTAAGCCTAAAGAGCATCTCTTCCCAAGAGAGACTTAATGTGTGTCAATGTCACATTTAATAATCTCCTGTCACATGAAGGCCGAGGAAGCCATCACCTATGAATTTAGTCTAGAATTTCTCTGAACTTACAACGTAACCAAGAAAACAGTTCCTTCGTAGGTGCTCAATAAATACTCATGATGGGGAAGACGTTTTGTTCAACCAAAATTTAAAGTTCAGGTGTTTTACAATGTTCTCCTATGCTTTCCTTAAAATTATAAGAAATCTTTTAAAATCTACTCCGAGAATACCTGCAACCAAGTACGTGAAATCATGTTAAAAATCACAGCTGACCACAGTGCTTCATGCGACTAGGATGTGACCCTGTGTAGAGAGCTTGTGAGAGATTTTCCTTTATTATTGGTTTAACGCGCTCCTGACTGTCCCCGTGTCTTGCATGCATCCTTATAAGCATCAGGTATGTGTTTTGGGTGGTTTACACCAGTACTTTACAATCATTTTTCATTATTGCCTGCCTAAACAGAAAAATTGAATTAATTAAAATTAATTCTCTTTAGGGAGAAATTAAATACCAAGGAATCAGATTTTGTTGGGTAGCACTGAAGTTTGGAGGTTTCCAAACCATTATATCATCTAAGAAGTTTTGCCCCATCCCCAAGTATCAAGTTTTGCCCCTTGGGGGCAAATATCCACCCCACTGAGAATGCATGTGGGCACCACACGCAAATGGGTAAAGGAAGCACATGCCTTCCAGAACTGCGTGTGTTTACAGAAACCTGCCTGTTGGAGATTTGGGGCAGGGAAGAATAAAACTGGATTTATCCCTCTCCCAAAGACTGCTCTTGTTAGATTTTTAGAAATAAGTCTTTTATATGATGTACAGAAAAATTGCAAAGGTGGTATAGAGAATTCCTACATGCCTCACACCCGGTTTCCCCTGTCATTAACATCTTACATTATTTTATTTGTCACAGTGAACTAAGATTGATGCATTATTATTTACTAAAGTCCATACCTTATTTGCATTTTCTTAGTGTTTACCTAATGTCCTCTTTCTGTTCTAAGACCCCTTCCAGGACACTATGTTACATTTGGTCATCATGTGTCCTCAAGTTCCCCTTGGTTGTGACAGTCACTTAGACTTTCTGTTTCTGATGATATTGACAGTTTGAGTACTGGTCAGGGGTTTTGTGGACTGTCCCTCAATTGGGATTTGTCTGATGTTTTTCTCAGTGTTGCCTGGGCTTACCTGTTTGGGGGAGAAGACCATGGCGGTCAAGTATCAGTCTTGTTGCTCTATATCAAGGGCGCATACTATCTAAAGGACTTATCACATTGAGGTTGACCTTGATCCACTGGCTGAGGTCGTGTTTGTCTGGTTTCCCCTTTTCCATGCTGAATTCTTTGGGAGGAAGTCACTGAGCACACCCCGTGTTTAAAGGAGCTGTACTCCACATCCTAATAGGTCAAGTCGCTATATAAATTATTCGGAATCCTTCTGCAGGTGAGGTTTGTCTGCTCTCCATATTTACTTAAGTGTTCAATCATTTTTTTCCTATCAGCACAGATTCATGGATGTTTATTTGTATTCTGGGTTGTCATCCAGTCAACTACATTGTTTATGATATTGTTCAAATTGTTCCTGCTTTGGCCATTGGGGTTCTTTCAGTGGGTGCCTGTGTCCCTTTAATATATACCCATTAGTGTGTGTGTGTGTGTGTGTGTGTGTGTGTGTGTGTGTTTGTGTTTTAGCACTTCCTTACTTTCCATCACTACAAGATGTACCAGGTTTATCTCATATATTTCCTGCCCCAGTCTTAAAATCCGCCATTTCTCCAAGAAGCCCCACTACCTTGAAGAAGGGTGTTAGAAACCAAGATCTGGGCTCTGGGTGTGCTCACTGCTACAGCAGTGCTTTTGCTTCTTGGTCTTCTTAGCTGACAGAGTAAGGAAATGCATGTGTGCACTCTTGCTAGACTTTAAAGGAACAAATCTTAAATGCTGGGTCATAACCAACGCACCATATACCTTTTTATAGGATATATTTCTTTTTAAACATTGTGTAGGAAAAATCATAGCAGGAATTGGTTTTATGTGGCTATACGTATAAAGGTCAAAAAAGAGGAATGGCTATTTTCAGTAAACTAAACCAGTTCTTGAAATCAAACCCAATCATTATGTTCTCTTCCCTAACATGTTATTTCTAAAAATTAATTCCCAGTTCTATAGCGTTTGACCTAACTCTGCCTTCTCATTTTCCCTAAGTTAATCCATGCCTCAAGGCTGCCTTTCTCCTAATTACTTAAAATTAATTTGACCTTTTTTTCTAAAAGTAGAACACGAAAAGATTTTATTCCGCTGCCATACCATTTTCAGATGCAAGTTTTACTCAGTGAAGGTACTAAGGGTCTTCTTTTTGCTCAAACCTACTAATTTTCCCAGTATGTAATTTAAAGACTTGGTCATAAACCCAAAACAGAGTTGTGAGACCAGGATTATGGATTGTGTCTCCTTTAGGGTTCCCCGTTCCCATGGGAGCCATTAGCCTGGCTCAGTTCCCTGGCCTTAAATGGCACATCTTACCCAGCAGGCATCTCACAAGGGACCTCTCAAGGTTTGTGGAGGGATCAGCCCAAATGCAGAAACATTATGTGTACATTGTCCCCCATCACTGAGGGATTAGCAGGGCCATATTTGTATATGTAGGTGACATACGTTACATGTTTCCCAACTTTGGTCACCCATGACCCATTGGCAGTAGCTTGGCCTAATTGTAGAAGCAGCCACACTTAATGGTTTGACATGCTTGATGTACTTACTGATTTTTTTCTCAAACGCATAAAAGGAATATAAATGATTAAAATGAAGTGTGCTATATACCTCCTTAAATGCATCTGTCTGTCATTGGGAAACATAGTCTACCATTTGAAAAGTAGTGTTTTAGAACTTTAACAGTGTCTTGATTTTTCTTTCATCCAGTAGATGTTTATTGAGTATCTCATCAGGGGTGCCATGTTCAGTCATGCAAATTGAGCCCTGCAGAAATGGGCGTGGGGGGGTCCATTCATTCCTGAGAGTCAGGTGGCTTAGCTGTAGAGGGTGGTGGCCTTGCCTGGCAACAGGGCACCATTCCGTGGAATTCCATCTCAGAGTTTGGACGTATAGCTGTTAAGGGGGGAGGGAGTTTACTGATTAAAGATTATCCTGCTTTTCTATTGAGTTTTTTCTGTATATTCATCTACTCAACAAATAGTTATTGAAAATCCATTGTGTCCCAGGCCCTGTGCTTGGTGCTAGAGAGATTTTGGCCTTTTAAAAAATGCACAAGAACTGGCAATTGTATTTCAGGACGACTTTGAAGTTTGCTCAGACAGAACTCGAGGAGATGTCAACTCCTGCAGAATGAATATAAGGAAGAGTTAAGAGCCCACCAGGGGTAGAGAATTCTGTCATAGGTCTTTTGAAATCTAGACCCTTCTTTTATAGTTCAAAACAAGACCACTGGGGCATATAATCTTTGGCCGTGCCTATTCAGCTAATAGGAATGTGTTTGCATTGCCAAAAGTCATTGCTGGTTTCAGAGCCTTCAGTGGAATACGTGGGAATGCATCCCATCCCAGGGGCTATCGGTCGGCCTGTGCTGGCCGCCTGGGTGTATCTTTGCCCATCTGGGGCACTGAGAGCAGACATTTGATGTCTTGCAGTTTTCATGTCTGGGCTGTTTTGGAAGAGTTAAGACTTCCGGTTCTGCAGACCACCCCTCCCCCCAGCCCCTTGCCTCATGGCTATAAGTAAGGGGAGGAGGGAGCTTTTTAAGGTTCATCTCCAGAACAGTCTCAGTGGAGTCCCAGAGCTGGGTTTTTCCAGCCTGCTGATTCATTGGCAGGTATTGAGGCTCGTCTGGTTCAGTCTGGAAGCCTTTCTGGGAATGCAGCTGCCCGGGAAACGCCTGTAATGGGCATAACACAAACTGCTCGTTTTCTGAGTTCTGAGGACGAAAGTCAGAGGCTGATTTCCATACCACATCCTTCAGGTGCCTAGACAGGTTTAGCAGGAGCTGTCAGTTGGGAAGGACAGAAGCAACGCTCCTCAAATACAAAACACTAAGTGCATTTTTGTTGGTTCTAAAAGACAGGAACATGGAGACGTGCTTTTTTCTCCAGCAGGCATTATGGGGAAAAGCTGGCCAGAGACGTTGGCAGGTGGGGAGACAAGTTGGAGAAGTTTTAAAGATCTTTTCCTATAAATGTCCAGAAGCTGTGGAAATGTATGTCTTTCGTTAAGTAAACACCCTCGAACACAACACATACGTTTTTCGGTGAAACCTTACCAGTTACAACTGCCCATCTTTTCAGATTCCAAGAATTTCAGTGCAGAGTTGGCTCACTTCACTCACTGACCTCCGAGGCAGCTCCTTTCAAGAAATTCCTACGGCCACGACAGCAAATTAATTTAACTGCTTTATTTGAAGCATCCAGCCTTAGAATTTCCTTGCTTAGATTTCTGGATCAAATGGGAAGAAACATTAATTAAGTGACTAGTCCTAGCTTCTGTACAAACCAAGGCAGCCTGTGGAAATTCTCCGTGCCTCCGTCTCCTTATGGAAAAGGGTCACAGTCGAGACCTGGCACCATGCTTGGCATTTCTGGGGCTCAGCATTTCCGGGGCTCAGCATTTCCAGGGCTCTTGAGTATCGAAACTGAGTCATACTTTTCTCCCTTTCGTTTCACAACTGGCTCTTAAGCACCTGTCACAGGTAAGATGCCACCAGGATTGGGGCTTGGGGTGAGGAGTTTTCAGGTTAAGTAGGGCCTTGACTGTCAGGCCTTATAAGAAGTGAGCATTCCATCCCAAAGGTACTGGAAAGCACCTGGAAGTATTTGGTAGTGAAGTGACATTCAGGGCAGTAGTTTCAGAAGAGGTCAGAAACAGAGTGTTTTAGGCAGGAAAGCGACGGCAAGCCAGTAGCTAGGTTATGCTAGAGACAGAAAGTGGGGTGCAGGCCTGTAAGAAGACCAGAGCAGGGCGCTGGTTGAGAGGCTCATGTTCTGTGCAGACCCTGTGCAAACTCAGAGCCTCACCTCAGTGAAGACAAAACCAGGATGGAAGTGTGAGCCTTGGGACTGCTTCCTCTGCTGGTAAAGGACAAAAGACCAGTGGCCTCCCCATCACGGGTCTTTGGGCCCTTCCCAAGGCCTCGTGCTTCTGGCTGAAACATTTCCACCTGATCAACACACCCTGAGCCAAAATGGTGTTATTAGTGTTCCTGTGTCCATCTGGGTAGAGGAAGTAGAGTTTGGCCTTTCAAAACAAAGTACTACATGCATACAAAGTAGTACATCCATACTACGTCCATATCATTCCCCAAATCACTTCACTCTTACTATGAAAAATCATAGCCCTGCAGTGGGATTGGGGTGGGGGCCAGGGGGAGCCCACCGCCCCCAAGAGACAGCACCCTAGCAGACGCTCCTTGGCTCAGGGGCTGTCTTCAGCCTGCAGAGTATCAGGTCAAGTGGTGGTGTGGGCCCGTCCTCATTGACCCTCCCCAGCACTGAGGCCATCAGAGCTGACGATTTACAGGGTGTCCTCGCCAAGAGGAGCAGGGTGTCAGGGGTCAGACCCTGCACTGACACTCCCTTGCTCTGTGACCTTTGGCAAGTTACATTACCTCTTTGAGCCTCTGCTTCTCCATTAAAAACAGAAATCCCAATATGTACCTGTTTCAGAGGATTCTTGCTAAGATTGATAAGATGGTGTTTAAGTGTCTCGTCCATGCCAGGTTCATTGTGACGATGATGATGGTGATGATTTATACTCCCCAAGCCCTGAAATCTTTTTGGAAAGTCTGGTTTTTCTTGGCACATCTTAGTAGCATCTTACTGGAGCCTTCAGTCTCTGGCCTCTCCTTACCGTTGTGGAAAGTCTTTCCTCAACACAAATCTGAGCGTATCTCAGAACTGCTTACAGTCCACCAGGGACTCCCCGTTTCTTTCAGAGGGAGACCCAAACCCTCCATGTGGGGCTGATACACCTGCCCTGGGCCCCCGTCCGTCTGATGCTCATTCCTGCATCTGTGCTCTGCACAGTTTCTCCACACTCTTTCCTTTCCTGCCCCTCATTTAGCATAAATCCCATCATGGCTTCAGTTTTCGGGACTCGTCACAGAAGTTACCTTTTTGGTTGGTGTTACAGGCCAAATATTGGTGTGCCCCCCAAAATTTACACTGTGAAGCCCTAAACCCCCCCGCAGTGCGGTGGCATTTGGAGACGGGGCCTTTGGGAGGTGATTAGGTTTAGAGGAGGTGGTGGGGGTGGGGTCCCCATGATGGGATTAGTGCCCTTATAAGAAGAGACCAGAGCTTTTCCTCCACCATGGGAAGGCACAGTGCTAAAGTGGCCATCTGCAAGCTAGGACAAGGGACCTCACCATGACCCCACCCATGCTGGCACCTTATCTTGGACTTCTAGCTTCCAGAACTGTGAGAAGTAAATGTCTGTTGTTTAAGCGACCCAACCTGTGGTGTTATGTTATAGCAGCCCAAGCAAACTGAGACAGGTGGTTTTTCCTAAACTCCTCATGTTCATGCCCATCGTCAATGTGTGGTAGCTGCCACGTACCCCGTCAGTACCTCCCTTATGGATCATGTTACCCAAATACTTAGTCGGTACCATCATCATGGGTCAGGTTATCTGAGTACCCAGTCAGTGCCTCCAGCATGGTGCATGTTATCCATACCTAACGGGTGGATTCTTACTGGTTTCCCAGGGAAACTGTGGAATATTTAAAGGCAGATACTATGTATTGCTCATCTCAACATCCTCAAGGCCCATCACAGTGCTGGGCACATAGTAGGTCCCCAAAGACATTTGAGTTAATAGTTATGTGTACTTTGAGAGTCCCCTGTTTTTCAGTTATTTCATTTCATTTACTTTTATCTTGATTTTTGTTTTGGTCTGGTGCTTTTCTATTTAGGTTTGATGAATGCCACACACAAAAAACGAAATCATTTTCACAAATAATTTACCAATCAAGCATTTCCCTTAGGCGCTTGCATTTTTAAATTATTGAAAATGTTATCATAAACAATGAGCTCTTAGGCAAATCTCTTTCCCTAAAAAGATCCATGTTGTATCTTTTCGATTGATTCTGGTGTGTCCCAATTTGCGTGTGGATGGTGCTCCCAAAGTTTGCCTAAAACAGGAAGCCGGACTCTGTAACGTGAGGCCCCACTGAGACGATGCTGAACCGCAGGCAGACTGGCCTGAAACCCTAACCTCACTTGTGCTCTGCTCCCTCTGCAGTAACGCTCTCTTCCGCCATATCCTGCCCCCAACTGCCCTCGGCTGGTTTCTGCGTTGTCTCACCTGGACCCTCTGGTCTCCTCTCCAGTAGTCAAACTGGCTTCTTTCCCCACATTCTTGGGACTCTGTCCACACCCCTCTGTCCTGTCTTGACGCCTCCCCACCCTCAGCTCCTCTGGCAGCCCAGAGGCTGTGCCATGCACGCCAATCCCTTTATTCAGAGCTCCGAGGACAAGGTGTGTGGGCTTACCTTCCACACCGAGCCTCTCACGTCATTTCTGACTTGGCGTCTCCTCCGAGCTTCTAGCCAGAAGAGCCCCAGGAATCCTCCTGTGAACACCTGCTCCTGCCTTCCTGCCATGAGTTCCTCCATCACACATCAGCTCACCTGGTGGGTGGGTGAGCCTCTTCTCATCTCTGCCTTCCAACCACCTTCTTAAGGAAGACTTTCTGGTCCTCACGCTCTGCTGGGTGCTATATTGCTCTGTTTTCCTTCACACTGTATCTTGCCATTTTATTTGCTTGTATCCTAGTTTCATGTCTGCCTCCCCCATTGGACTGTCTGTTCCAAGAGGACAGAAACATATCTCCTTTGCTCTCCACTGTTCCCAAGAGTCCACCGTAGAAGCTTGTGTGATAAAAGCCAATCCTATCTGGGCGGGTGATAGATGGATGGGACCGTTGCCCCGAGAAGCACATGGTGTTCATGTGGCCTCTGTGGTCCCTGCCTCCCTGCTGTGTGGTCTCCTGGGGCCTCTGGCCATTCTTTGTAAGATCTTAAAATGTCCTTCTAGTTCCAGGGTGGGAGACTTTGTTCCCAATTAGCATAGTTTGAATTTGCTAAGTTGAATTTTCTAAGCTAACTTTGTGATAAACAGCTTCCCTCACCCCGCTGACATCCCCTCCCACACTGAGTCAGGGTTGGTCTGTTTCACCAGTAGAATAAAGCAGGAGTGTAGTGTGTGACCTTCCACTTTTTAGCTCAGTCTCTTAGATCTGTCCCTTTGGGGTAAAGATGCTGCCAAGCCATGAAGATACCTAAGCCGACCTGAGGAGAGGCCCAGGTGGAGAGCTGAGTCCTCCCACCAATAGGTGGCAGCACCGCTGTGTCAGGCCTGTGAGTGCCCCACGTTGCAGTGGACGCCCCAGCCTCAGTCAAGCCCTCCGATGGCTGCAGCCCCTGTAAGCAAAGTAGCAGCTAAAATCCTGTCTTCCATTTGAACCAGAGAGGTTGCCTCCCACATCAAAGGGAGGCAAATAAGAAGGTGTTATGTAACATTAAAGAGTGAAAAATACAAAGTCTGAAGACTTGACTGAAATGCCCGTTAGCTTGGCAGCGCCTCTGCAAATAGGTGTGTGTGTATGTGTGTGTGTGTGTGTGTGTGTGTGTGTGTGTGTGTGTACTCACATGCGCACCCACCAATAAGAGGGTGCAGTTCACAGTCTGTTGGGAAAAAAGTTGTGCTGATCCCGACAGTGTTGAGGGGGCTGTTGTCTGCTGAGAATACAAGAGAGGCGCTTTTTACTGGAGCAGGGAAAAGGCTAAAACAATAAACCAAATGTTTAAGGAAGCCAGCCACGATCTCGGACTCATGATTGGCTTGGTTTCTAGGTTTAATAACAAAATTCAGAGAGAGAGAACCAAAGAAGAGGTTTCTGCCTGTTGCGATTTTCCACCTCCTCAAAGGCTGCCTCCTCCCTGAAGCCTTCCCTGACTACCCAGGCTCCATGACCCCAGTCTCCGAATGCCCCCACCGTGTGGTCAGGCCACCCAGCTGCACACAGAGTTTTTCCTTTTGTATTTGTGTTGAGGAGAGACACGAACTAAATTCATCCACCTTCATCCAGAGGCACAGCCAGGAGTTGTGAGCCTGGGGGTGTGGGCAAGGGCAGGGCCCAGCTGTTGGAGAGGTGGGGAGCAGGCCCCACCACTGGACTGCCCCCTCCACACATCTGTGGTTCCCCCATCTGATGTTCCAGATGCAGCTTTTTTCTAACTTTTCACATATCTTCTTATGGTCCTAACTGCACTGCCCATGTACTGCCTTCAGCATCATACTACTTTTAAAAGTTATTGTTTTTGGAGAATGGGTTCAGAAGGAGTAATTGTCCTCTCCCAGTTTGCTTCTTCTCCTGGCCCCACCGCTGTTACACTTCTGCATTCACTCAGCAAACATGGATGGAAGGCAGTGTTGCCAGATAAACATAGGATGCCCAGTGAAATTTGACTTTCAGGCAAACGACAAATGTTCCGTGCAATGTTTGACTTTGAATTACAAATTTCACTAGATGTCGTTTTTTTATTTTCCTAAATCTGCTACCCTAATTGACTGTCTGCTCCGTGCCAGCCTCCCTGATAGGAAGAGGAATAAAATACTGGGGGTGCCAAAAAAATGTATGCACGTGACTTGTATTCGTCTTTTGTTATTGGTAATATATTGAGTATTACCATTTTAATAGATTTTCCCTTTCTTAAAATGTGTATACATTTTTTTTATTTTTTTTTTGGCACCCTCTGTAAAATCCCTGCATTTTTCAGCCCACCAGAAGAGACAAACACCTAAGTAAAGAGTGTTTTGTCTCTAAAACTGTGCTAGAACCACACCCACCCTGGGGAGGCCGGGAGGTCCCCAACCCCGTGGGGGCGTAGTCTTAATATCTCAGAGGCACAGCTCAGAGGAGGCTTCCTGGAGGATTTATCTTGAGTGGGACGTCAACGTAGACTGGCGCCCCCTAGAGGCAGGAACCTTGTCTTGTACTTTTTAGGATCCTCTCTGATCTTAAGCAGTAGATGCTGGGCAAAGTCTTATTATCCTCTTCATAGTATGCAGTTTCATATTTTGGTCCCTTCCTACAGAACAGACATAATGCAGCTCTTGATCATTTTACTGAGTATGTGCTACTC
The DNA here is from genome assembly GCF_036562045.2 of Rhinolophus sinicus. Lineage (NCBI taxonomy): Eukaryota > Metazoa > Chordata > Mammalia > Chiroptera > Rhinolophidae > Rhinolophus > Rhinolophus sinicus. The sequence continues at coordinate 4,788,752 of NC_133757.1, forward strand.
TGCATTGTAGCTTCACACTTTTATTTACTAAGTTTCTTAGACTGTCCCAGTGCAAGTGAGACTGGCAGTAAGCGGTAACTTGCCACCAAAGATGAAGCCATGGCATTTGTATTCTTTTGAGTTAACCCCTAGGTCCTATATGCCCACCTTTCCACCCCCACCTCAGCCACCAGGCTTCTCAGAGACAGCTGGTGGCACTTGGGTTGACTTTTCACCATGGATTTGCTGTGTAACTAACGCAGCCTGGTTCTCCCCCACCATGTGCCCGGAACAGCTTTTGGCAAAGTCAACAGCATCCTTAATAGAGTCCTTGAGCTTTTCTCCGTCTCTGGGGCCTTCCGCCTTTTGGTCTTTGAAGTTGGGGATCCCTTTGTCTTCCTTCGAGCTGCTGCCCCTGGATTTCTTGGTTCCAGGTTTGTCCTTGTTCTTCTCCCTCCCTGACCGCCCCACTAGCTTCTTCCCCTCTTCCTGTTCTCGGCCACCAGCCTTCTAAGTCTATGCGACTCCCCAGGCTCTGTCTTCTGTCTGCTTCCCTTTCCCTGCATTCTCTCTCGGGACCCTTTTACCATACTCCCAGAGTTCCACTCTCACCTCTGTTAACGTGACAAAGATCCTCAACCCCAGCCCTGACCTTTTTGCAAGGGTCAGGTCTGTATTTCCCACTGTCTTAGATCATCTCTATCTGGATATTATGCCACTCTCTCTAGCTGCTAGACCCTGCAAGTGGATTTCTTGAAAGCTGAATGGCTTACTGGCATCTACATTCGGGTTGTGACACAGCCAATTTCTAAGCACGGATCCCTACTCAATGTAATGTAATCAGGACACTTTAATTATATATCCACCTTCTGGACCCAACTCACCAAGCTAGCCTTTGTTTTGGAATGGACTCTGCCTGAGAATGATAATCTATTGTTGAGAATTACCTAATGAATAAACTGACTCTTGGTTATGACTGACAGAAAACTAATGAAAGCCTGCTGTGTTACAGAGGGATTATTTTTTTCTAATTAGAAAACTGGAAAGTCCTGGGGTATTTCCTGGCTTCAGACACGATCAGCTCCATTGTCTCAAAGTGACTCAACCAGTGCCCTCAAAACTGGTATTTATTCTGCAAAGCTCTGAGCTTAGCTACTCTCGATTAGTTCTGTTTTCAGAGAGCCCAGTCTTCATAGTGGCAAGACAGGTGCCCGCGGCTGCAGTCTCATAGCAACCTTGTAAACAGGAGTCCTCAAATTGAATCTCTGAGAACTGATTTGGGTCATGTGTCAACACCTGAAGTCACCATTGTGGTCAGAGGAACGGGATAAGTGACTGACCAAGTCAGGGCCATGTGTGAACCCTTGGTACTGGAGGAGGAGATAGTCAATCTAATCACGGGAACTGAGTATGACTGGTGATTCCCCCAAAGAGCCCTGGGTTCTGCGACTGTACGAGAGGAGAATGGAAGGCAAGCTGGCAAAATGGTGTATGTCTACTCAACTGTATGAATGCATCTCTCCAGTTACCCCAGAGGAAGCTTTGTGACAGCTGACACGGGCATTACTCTAGGACTAGCAAGTGATAAAATCTGACCTTCAGGTATGAATGTCCTATGGACAGGACTCTCTGCGTGTTACAGCTGTTACTTGCAGTTGCTCACTGTGGGATGGTAACGCTTCGTATCTGAGATGAGGTGTTCAGATGTACTCCACCACAAAGCGCACCAGGCATCAGACAGTTTGCAGTGGATAGTTTTAAGCTTCTAGGATATAGTTTGAGGGTGTTTCCTCCAATAGAAAATCAAGATTTGAAAAAAGTAATCAAAACACCACTTAAAACTTAAATTCGTTTTAATCAATGACTGTGTAGAAGTTTGATTTTATATTCTCTATTAAATATGTTAAATAAATGAACAGTGAAAGTAAGATTTCTAGGGGGGTGTGCCCTAACCTTAACCCATTGAAAATGTCTGACTTCAGTAGCATGCATTTACGTGTGAGTTCTGGTGTAGTTCAGGGGGCTGGGAAGCGGGGTGGGAAGGGCAGAGTGAAATCTTCCACACTCTCATGGTGATTGGGACACAGATCCAGCTAGAGGAAGAGGGCTTGCAGCAGTCACATAACTGGTCCCCCCTGGTGCCAGACTTTAAATTTATGTGGGTAAGGAAGCTAACGAGTAAGTAAGCATCAAATCTCCAAAAGATACATCTGAATCTTGTGCAGTCATGCAGAGTTGAGAGAATAGAGCACCTCCAGATTCTCGGGACCTGGGAGGGTCACCCTCAAAACATAGGCACTAACCAGACGTGGGCTGAGTCTTACTCAGAGTACATGCAACCCAGCCCTGCAGGTGAGGGATTTAGCACGTCGGTCTAATCTGCCCCCAGAGGCAAGGCTGCCCTCTCTCTGGTGGGAAATGTCATCTGCAGCCTGCATCGTACTTTCATGTACAATGTCTAACGTGAAATAAAAAGTATGACATGTATAATAGACATGTATAAAAGACATGTATAAAAATTAAGCAAGAAAGGGACTTACCGTAATGAAGAGAGGGACCTGCCATAATTGTATTTGGAATCATTTCCCTTTAATCTTGAAAACTTCCTTAGAATTTATTCAATATATATATCAGTAAAATTACTAGACCAAAAAATCTTCAAAAGACAAAACTGTATCACAGTGGAGATTTTTAATTGCACTAAAACAAAAAAACAGTAAAATGTACCTATTTTAAGTATACAATTAAATGAATTTTGACAAATGTATACACCCGTGAAACTGCCACCAAAATTAAGATGATTGAATATTTCTATCATCCCCAAATTTTTCTTTGTAATCAGTCCCTCTCATCAACTCTGGCCCCAATCAATTTTTTGTTTTTATTACTAACATTCAAATTTCTCTCTTCTAGAAATTCATATACTGCATGGAATCATACAATATGTACTCTTTTGTGTCTCACTTCTTTTGATAAGCATGTTTTTAAGATTCATTTGTGTTGTTGTTGGTATCATAATAACTCACTGTTGGATCTTTCACAGTTTGTTTACACATTCACCTGTTGATGGATATTTGGGTGGATTCAAGTTTTGAGCTATGAAGAATAAAGGTGTCATGACTATTCCCATGTAAATTGTTGTATAGACATATTATTTCTCTTGGGAAAATATTTAGGAGTGGGATTCCTGTTTCAAATGCTAAGTTCATGTTTAGCTTTCTAAGAAGTTGTCACATTGTTTTCCAAAGTGGTTGTACCATTTTGCTTTCCCACCAGCTATATATATATAGTTGCTCTTACTCTTATCAACACTTGTAGTCTCAGTCTTCTGTTTTTAATCTCAGGATTCTCATGGATGAGTATTAGTATCTCATTGTGATTTTTGTTTACATTTCCTTAATATCTAATGAGATTGACTATGTTTATGTGCACTTATTGACCACTCAAATATGTTTTATTTCTGGTAAATATTCAAAAATTTGTGTCCATTTTTAAATGGGTTTTTTATACCCTTCTTGAGTGGTAACAGCGATCTATGTATTCTGGATACAAATCCTTTCAATTGCAAATATTTTCCTTTCTTTTTTTTTGTTAAATAGTCAAGTCATTTAATATTCTGGAATATATATGCCTTCATCCTTGAAGTAGTCAATTTATCTGATATACATTGTCACATTACTATATTTTCTTAATGATGTCTTTTGAGAGCAGAATTTTAAAAATTTGAAATCGAACTTACCAAATAGTGCTTCATTTTCTGTAGTCTATCATTTTCCATCCTTTAACTTTTAACCCATCTGCATTTTTATATTTAAAATGTGTTTCTTGCTCACAGCATATGGTTAAGTCTTGCTTTTTCACATAGTTTGTCTCTGCCATTAATTTGCAGTGTTTAGACCATTAACATTAATGTAATTATTAATATGGTTAGCTTTATGGAAATTGTTGCTATTTATGTTCTACATTCCCTTCTGTTTTTATGTTCACGTTCCTACTTTGTTTTGGTTTAGTGTAGGTTTTGTGTGTTTTTTTTAATATTCCATTTTTCTACATTGTTTTCTCTTTGTCTTCATTGATTGGTTGGTTGGTTGATTTATTGATGCTGTTTGTGGGAGGCATGATGTTTCTCAGCATTTCTCATCTGAACCACAGAATCAAAAAAAATGAGTTAACTGTGTATTTTCTCAGTTCTCCCCAGAATGACACATAACCAGCACCACTTAACGGCATCAGAAAGAAGTGAATTCATTATGTATAATGCATGTCTTAAGGCCTTACAGTGTAATCTCTGGAGGAAGCTTTTTTATCAAAACTTCAAACTTGAGAAAGGCTGTGGAATTTACAATGTGCTTCTTTAACTTATTCGTAGTCTCCTGTCAAATAATATTATGCCATGGTGTGAGAATTAAAAAATTCCTTCAGCCTAGGATCTTCACCCTTCTATGAACCAGCCACTTCGAGGTATTAATGTAATGGTGGTCTTACTATAATATTAGGAAAAGCAAGGTGAGGCATTACCTTGCAGTGAATCAGGGAGCCTGTCACCGTGGGTAAAGAGAGTTATTTGTGCAGAGTTAGTCTGTCTCAAAGCATGCATGTGGCTAGGCCAGGATGCAAATATATTGCTTGTTTCCCTGTCGTGCACAAATAATTTCCTTTTACAACACTCTGGTTTTCCTCAAAGCATAATACCTCGCCTCAAAAAAGTCCCAAGGGCTAGGAATAGGGTCTGACCTTCTTATTGGCCTTTAATGTGTATCTTGAGGGAAAAGTACTCTATGAGAATCTTCTGTTCTTAAGAAGTAATTTAATGACCTGTCTTAGGAAATGGCCTGAGATCCTTGTATGTATAGGCTGTTACATTACTCTTTTCAATCAGGTGCCTACAGCTATTTAACTATCCCCACTAATCACGAAAGACCAGTTTAATAAGGGAGAAAACAACAGTGTTGCTTAGAAAAGCTGTACAAGCATTTGTACTTCTCCAGCACAATGACAGCAGCAATAAAAACAACTGTTGTTATATTAGTGACATACATAGGTTAGCACGAGCAACTGGAAGTACCGCACGCTGCCATTAATGGGGATTTTACCGACCAACGACCAATGTATGCAAAGGGCTATCTGTTTCCTGAGATAGAAACGGTCACACTGTACTTAAAGAAACGCTCGCTTCCCGTATGTAAAACTACTTAGCCCATCAAATATAGAACATTATCAAATCAGTCCTCCCTCCCCTCTCCCGGTCTCCCCCAGGCGTCGGCGTTCTCCCAGCACCCGGCTTTCAACTTTGTACCTTCCTTGGTTTATGTTCTTCTTTTCTTCTTCATGTGCAGCCCGTTCCAGCTCCATGTCACCTGTTCTTCTCTCTTGCCAAGGTCACGTCTTTTCTAGCATCACAGCCACTGTGCCCAACTAGTGGAAATGGGATGCAGTGAGTGTTGCATTGTATTAAGACTTTAAAAGCCACACAGTTTAGCATTTATAATTCTGCAAAGATACATTCTTTGGTAATGGTATGGCTAGCCTATTTAAAAGGAAACTTTCTTTCTTTCTAGAAGTTTTTGTTAGTGGTGATTTTCAGTTTAGCATAACAGAAGATCCTGTCCACTGGTGGTCTCCTTTTTAAAAACAACTAAGTGCAAACTGGGTTTAGACAGGGGACAACTGTGCTGGTTTTAAAGGTAGTTTCAAACCCTTAAGACCCCTCCCCCCCTCCTGTACCTGGGGCTGGTTATCCTAAGTGTCCCCATGCAAGGGGTGCATTATCCCCTATGTAGCTGCATGCTTTTTTATCATCATAATTTCTGGTTTTGCTAAAACTCGTTTATCATTCTCAAAATATCATAAAAGACCAATTACTTTCTAAAAAATGCTGACTTTCCATTTTCGGCCCAAACTCCCCGAGATCGCATGCAAAAGGAACACGAATCCAGAGGCACATCTGTGATCACAGGAACAAATTCGTAAGGGTTTCATCTGAGCCCCCATCTTGTGGAAGGACAGTCTGAGGGCTGGAGGCTGAACTTGCAGAGTTTGGCACAGAAACAAGTGTGGTGAAGCAGAATGAACAGTTTGGAATGATAAAAGCAAGGAGAGGGGAGGGCGGAGTGGAGTGGGATTTGAGGAACAATAAGAGAATTAAGCCAAATGATTATTTGATTTAAGCATCAAAATTGGATGACCCTGAGAAACCCTCTGGAGAACACACTGCAGATTGTTGCTTCTCCAGAGAATGTCGAAATTGTAGATAAGGCCAGGATGTGTTTTGTACATTATTTGGACTGGAAATTTTTCTTAAGTGGCTCAAGCTGTCCCATGGTCATGATACATGCTACCCATATATGTTCCTTAAAATTGAAAAGGATTACGTGATTAGGCCTCCGTCGCAGACTATAAACTAAAGAGGCAGAGTATTAACCATGCGTTGAAATTAGGAAAGACCTGAGAGTATTTGCAAAGTGTGATGTCGTCCGCTTGGATGAGAGGAGAGCGGACCCATGTGTTTTTATCTTGAGTATTTCTCAGTGGACTTGTTTTAGTCCCTGCCTTTCCATTGCTCAGGATTAATGCATACTTTTGATGATTGTCCTCAAATCTTCCTGCCAACTGGTCACACCCTACAAGCCTTGATCTCACATAAATACACAACCCCCGCTCCAAAACCCCACTGTTCCAACTATACCACCCCACTCCCACCCTGCTGTTCCTTTTGCCTATATCCAAGTTTTTGCACATTTGACTCAGAAACATGAAAGTTCTTTCCTCCCACCAGCATGCCCTAGTTTTCCTTTAAATGAGAACAGAAGACCTGTCTCTTCCAAAAAAACCTCCCCAGATTAAATACACATTCATCGATTTTCCAGGGTACCGTCAATTCTGATACTGAGTGAAACTACATTCATACTGACATAGATTGCAGGTAGCTGCTCTATTTTGGCGAGTTTTCTCCCACTTGAAGGTGGTCTTAAAAATTACATAACACATCTGTTTGCATATGTAAATAAAGTAATAAGAAAGAGTGCTATTTGTAAGCCAGTGGTTGTTAATACTTATTGAATCATGGACCATCTGGTTAAATACAACTATTCATGAAGAAAAACTTTAAATCATGGTTTCTCAACTGGGCAACTCCACATTTTGGACTGGATAATTCTGTGCTGGGAGGGGTGGGTGCTGTCCTGCATCCTGGCAGATGTTTCGTGGCATCCGCAGTCTCTACCCACTAGATGCCAGTAGCACCCCTTACTGACTCATTGTCATGTGTCCCCTGTGGGCAGAATCATCTCAGGTTGATAACTACTGATTTCAACCTACCTGTAGAAATACTTGCTTGTTTTGAAAACTTGGTTTTATTCAGTAGACAAAACTGAAAACACCTGTTTACAGAAACCTTCGAGCTCTCTTGGAAGTTGGTCTTTTTCATCATGGTACAATTGTGGAATATCATGGAATATCCTAGCAATGTTTGTGTTTGAGCAGCACTCAACATGTGGATTGTGCAAAGAATTATGTGCTCAGCCTATGGAGACTTTTACAGCCGGTAAACGTTGCTTTTATTCTTCTGTTTAGAATTTTATTCTACAGTCAGGTCAGTTTTTTGTGTTTCCTATTCATTAAAAAAAAAAAAAAGTGAGGTCCTTTGTTAGTAAGATCTGCAGTAAATAAAGTTGGGGTTTTATGTTAATAGCAGAAATGCTGAAACAGTACTTCCGTATTCAAAAAATGTGTTTTGACCATAAATTATGTAGACACATGTGATTGATCATTGCTCTGTAGAAATAATTTTTCTCTCTAAGTTGTGAAATTGTGATTCAGATAATATGCAGAAGTTACTCCCCCATTTAAGGGGGCTAGCTCTTAGCTTGGGGGGGGTCCTGGATTTGGCCGTGGGGAGCAGGAAGAGGTGCACTGATGGCATCAGCCCTCCCTTTCCCCACTCTACACATCACCGGGCCCCCAGCACCCAACTCCTATCAGGGATTGAGCAGCCTCCTTCCTTGTTTCCTGGGCCACCTTGGAGCTTTACCTTTGACCTTAATCCCAGCTCTTGGCTGGCATGAGTGGACAGCAGCTGTGTATGATTTATAGCATTGAATGGTTGGAAATCCCTGCGAGGTTCTTCCAACTGCAGAATGCTGTGTGCTGACATCTTCAGAAATAGAAGGTTGCACATCTCACAAATAAATCCACCATATTTTATCCTGCCAAGGCATAGAGAATAGGAAAACGAGTTAAAGGGAATACTTTGAAGATGGTGAACTGAATGACAGTGATGGGGCATGTGAGAGGAAAAAAGCTGATGGGTAATGGCAATAAAACATTAAGAGAATAATGTGGAATAATTCCGGCTGAGCACCCACTCATGTGTTTATTGGGAGTCACAGTTACTTAGTAAAAAATCCATGGGAAGGAAAGAGACCTGGAGTACACGTCTTCCACTTATAACTACTGATATGTGTATATGACACAGATATTGCTCACGTGACCTTGAGAAAATTGATTAATCTCCCTGGGTTTTTCTTCACCTATAAAATGCGTGTCTTTATCTCTGTGGGCCCAGCACCCTGCATGATGCCTGGCACGTAATAGATGGTTAACAGATTTGTTGATAAATTAGTGAAAATGAAGAAATGGGTGTAGCCAGAAGAAATCTGGACTATGTCTCTAGTGACTGAAGTTCCAGGTAGGAAACCAAGGTCTGGGCTCATGGAATCTTCTTCCAGTTGAAAACATGTTATTGGAACTAAAGACATTGAAAATGGACATGGGCTGTGTTTAAAGTCCTATAAACTCATTCATTGGATTACGTTTACTTCTTTCTCTAACGACTGTTAAATCATGCCTTTAATATTCATTTAGAGGTTCCCACGTGTTAATCTTACCTCATTCCTTCCTGCATCTCCAAGCAGCTATCAAGGTAATTTTCCTCTTGCCTGAGGAAAGCTTTTATTTCTCTAATGCAATCTGTTACTTATGAGTTTTCTCAATTTTTGTCTATCAGAAAATATCTTTATTTCACCTTCAATTTTGAAGGCTATTTCATGGGATATAGAATTGTAGGTGAAAATTATTTTCTTTGAGTACTATGGTATATTTCATTGTTTTCTATGATGTCATCTGTCACATGTTGCTCCTTTTAAGATATTGTTTCTCTTTTCCCCTTCGTTTCCATTTTCCAGCAATTTTACGATGTTAGGTCTAGGAGTGGTTTTTCTTTATAGTACTTGGGATTCGTGGTGTTTTTAGGATATGGGTCTTGATATCTTTTGCCAATTTTGGAAAATTTCTACTTTCTCTTCACATATTGCTTCACATTACGCTTTAGTTCTGAATATTTTCTTCAGATCTATTTTCCATTTTGCTATTTCTCTCTTTAGTTGTGTTTAAACTGTTGAAACTATCGAGTTGTATTTTCCAGTTCTAGAATATTCATATGGTGCTAGTTTTCTGCTAAAACTTTTATTTTTTTAATTTCTTGAACATATTAAGCATGGTCATTTTAAAGTCTATTTCTGTTAGTTCCATTAACTGGATCTCCTGTTGATCAGTTCCCACTGCCTACGATTTCTCCTGCACTTAAGTCTCAACTTCTTGATGTCCACTTCTGCTGGGTTATTTTTTGAGTGTCAGATATTATACGTGAAAATCTGAAAGATCGTTTGAAGCACTGATGTTATATGGCTGGTGCCCAAGCTAGGGACACTCGTGATCAGCGACTGAGCTGGTATCAGTCTCTGTGAGGACTAGGCTACTTCTCACTCACCTTTTCCCCAAAGTGTGGCATTTAGAGATCCCCACCCAAAGTCCAGAGTGGGGGTTATCGGTACCACCGCTTAGCAGGTTCTGCTATCCAGTTTTTGTCTGCTTAGCCCTGTGAGTCTGCTGAAAGTTTTGCTGAAGTTTTCAGCTTCTCAACTGCCTCTTCTAACATCAACAGATGCCTTGGGTGGGAAAGTTAACCTCCAATTCTGGGTTCATACCTTGAGTCTCCTTCTCTACCTGGGTCATGGTCTCATAATTCTTCACTACTTTGGAAACTCTACATTGCCTTCAGATAGGGTTTTGTATATTTTCACAACTTTACTAGCTGTTCTCAGTGGCAGGAGGAATCCAAATTACTCAGGCTGTCATTGCCAGAAGCAGAACCCCTGCTTCTTGTACCATCAGTTTAATGACTATGTAATACATCGTGTGGCTCCTGTGTCTTTTTTTTTTTTTCAACCATTCCCCTAGGGTCAACATATAGGTGTTTTCTGACTTTCAATATGAACTATACTAAATGTTTTTCTTTTTGAGTGTGTGTGTGTGGGGGGGGGGGGTTGCTTATATCTGTGCATACTTTTCTGGTTATTTCTTTTAGATGAATTCTTGGGAATGGAATTGTTGAATCAAAGATATATACATTTTTAAGGAATATTATAACTATTTCCAGATTGCTTCATGGAAGGCTATACCAATTTACACTTGTACCAGCTGTGCATGAAATTGCCCATATCTTGACATCTTGCAAACACCAGAAAACTGTACTTTATTAAACCTGGCACGGCCCCAGATGGCTACCAGGTTGGCCAAAAGAGTCATGGCTTTAAAAGTTCTCAATCAGTTTGAACTATAGTTCAAAATCCATAAGATAAGTCAGTAAGCAAAATGAAAAGGCCTTCAGTTCAATAAAAAAACAGCTAAGCAGGTCTAGGATGGGGAAATTCGGTATGTACAATAGCAGTTCATAGGATGAAGGGCTGGGAAGCATAGTAGGTAACAAGCTAATAAGTCCTGGACTCAATTTATAGACCTTGATGGTACAGATCAGGGAGGATAAGGAGCAGAAATAAACTCTAAATTAGGTGACTCCTGTCTGAAATATTACAACTGTAGTTGGCGTTTTAAGACCCTGATCGACCTGAGGTCCATCGAGTAGAGTCCCAGAATGGTGACTGAGTTGGAACTATACCACGTGGAAAAGAGTTGAAGAAACAGGAGTGTGTAGCTCCCACAGATGGTGTTTTGGGGAGGGAACGATGACTTGGCATGACTTTGAAAATGTAGTTCTTTCAACAAGATATTTTAAAATAAGGAACAGTTACCTACCAAGCATTTTATTTTAAAAAATGTTTTGGTACAATCTCCTGATGGTCCCCACAAACAGGGATGGATAGGAGCCTGTTGTTCTCTCCAGCCACTGTCTTTCATGAAAGCTACCTGCCAGGAGCTTGAATGGTTTAGCAGACATGATGTGTGGGTGCAGGGTTTATTCGCGGAGTGCATGTGTGTTTCCCTGTCGTTCAATGTTTCATCACAGACGTTTATATTTAGCTTTTATTGTTGGATGAAGAAAGATCGGCTTGCCTTCTGTCCACCCCACACCCTATGGTTGTGTTTGTTTTGTTTTTCTTTACAAATAGCATCCTTCTAGGAAAGATCAACAAAATGTACAGCTTGAATGGGGACAGGGACATGTTTATGTTTTTGTGGTGAGGGATAGAGTCCCCTAGAATTATATTTTATTTGTTTTGTTTTTTTAAATATATTTTTATTCTCTCTCTCTCTCTCTCTCTCTCTCTCTCTCTCTCTCTCTCTCTCTCTTGCCTTTTCCCCTGGAGTTATTGAGAAGGAATTTATTAACCATTCTCTTCTTATTCAGATAACTAGATTGATCATTTGGATGAGGTTCTTAGGAGTAATTTTTTTCCCAACAATTCCAATAGAAGAACAGAAATAAATATATGTGTGTATAGGTATTTTTTGTGATCGGATGTTATGGTTTGTAACAAAATGGAAACTAGATTGTAAGAATGGGGCTGTTTTGCTGGATTGGAGGGCAAAGCATATTCTTAGACAAAGCAACATATATATGATCAATAGAAAGGGCAGTACAGAGTAATCCTCCCTGTCTGTCACATCAAGGGCTTCCGACATGCCAGCCCGGTCCAACGATTGATATAAACCAGGTCATTTAATCCTCCAGGCTCGTATTACTATGATTTACAAGTGAAGAAATGGGGCCTTGGGGAGGCCGACAGTCACAAAGTCGCAGAGGTAGTGAGTCATGGAGCTTAGATTTGACCCCATGTCCCTGTGGTTCTAATTTATTTTGGGGAGGGGGGAGAGGTTGTAATAAAGAAATGAGTTCCAGTTTAGCACAAAGCTCCTGATGGGCTTAACTGAGCTCCTCGTTTATCTTCTACTAAGCCCGGATTTTTGTTTCTAAAGAATTAGCAAGGAAACTTTTAATTTAAACTTGATGACCATGCAACAGTTTTTATATTTCCTTATTTCTGTGTACCTTTAGGTAAGATCCTGTTTCTGTTTTATGCTTAGGAAAAATTCACACACACACACACAGACAACTTTTTTATACGAAATCTCTTCTAGCTAGTTACTCATCTGAAATCTTTCAAATCTCTTTGAAATTGTTGCAAATAAAAGATTTTTCAGCAGGACTTCGGGTGTTGCTGTACGACATTCTCTCTCCAGAAAATAATGGGATTTTGGTTTTCATCGGTTAGCAATCTTGTTGGCCAGTTATGAGTTATTCATACCTGTGCTGCTTCTGTCTTGTCTCTTCCTTCTCTGTTTTGCCTTTTGTCAAGTCAACATTACTTAGTTTTAAGGTCCAGTTAAATTGATTATTTGTCCAGTCATGCATCATTGTAGTAAGGTCGTTCTTGGGAATGGAGTCCCTCTTCCCTCTTCTCAGCAGGACAGGGAGGACAGCCCTGAGCACACCTGCCTGTCCTCCCACAGGCAAAGCCATGGACAGCCCCGGGGAAGGAAATGAAGGCAGTGACCATGAACTTCATTTATTGTGTCCACTTGGAGGCAGCCAGTATGGTCCTAGTAGAAATCCTACAGACTCCACAGTGGCCTTTTAAATGCTATCTCATTGGTGCTCTGGTGGTTTAGTTCAAGATGAGCTAATCCAGGAAGGTGCAAAATGCACATTTGTGATCATTCCAGCCTCATTTTCAGCAAGGACTAGATTTACTAGTTTGATCTGAAAATTGTGTTGAGGGTGAATTTAAATACCTAACTTTTCAATACAATAATAAAGTAACTAGTGTACTCATTTGTGCAGTATAATAAGATATTTTCATGACTTTGAGCTTTTTGACCAAGGTCAAGATTAATTAGGATAGACAGCCTGCACTGACCATAGCATCTGTGCTAAGCATGTAATATTAGGTAAAGGAATGAGTGAGCAAGATTTTGTAAAGTATTGATCAAGCTAATCCAACCAATAGGTGTTAATTGTGTACTTTGGTTGTACAAGAAAGCAGCACCTAAGACACCTTGATGACTTCTCAGTGTTGGCTTAGGCTTCAAGGAGCATGTAGCCTTGTGAGTACACAGCCATGGACAAAAATACCCGCACTGCATGCAGGGTGTGGAAGTCTGGCTTAGGTGCAGAGAGAGGAAAGGCGAGCGCTACCTGAGCCATCTGGGAGGGCTTTGAAGGTCAAGGAGCATCTCAGGGGCCTTATGGGATGGGGACGAAGTAGTTCAGGAAGTAGAAGAAGAGTCAAGTGAAGGAAACGTGTGCTCACCCATTCCTTCCAGGCACATCTATAGTCACCCTACTTGTTATCTCCCTACTTGAGTTTAGACCAGACACTGTGAATTCAGATGCCACCAGGGGCCAGGCTGGTGTTACAAACAAGTAAGGCTTGCCAGGCATAAGATGGTAGATGACCTTTGCCCCTTGGCCTCCATGTGCAGTTCCACTAGGGCACAGTTGAGCTGGGGGGCCTGGCAGCTTTAATTCAGTGTTAGACAGTTGTCGCCACCAAGTCTGATATATTTCCATTTGTCTGATATATTTCCCCTCCAAGAAGCTGTGCATCCAGATTTGTCTGAGCATTTTCCTAACACTTAGATGTCAGCAACTAAATCAAATTGAGAACACTTGGTGGCACGCACTTGGGACCAAACCAACGACAGCTGCAGGCTGAATGAACCTCATGAATTGCCACCCTGAGAAACGTGGTCTGGCCACAGTGGTTCTGAAAATGTGGTCCTCAGATCAGCATCAGCATCACCTGGGGACTTGTTAGAAATGCAGATGCCCAGGCCCATCCCCGCTCTACTGAGTGAGAACCACTACGATGGGTCCTCGAATCGGTGCTTCAGCCGCCCTCTGGGTGATTTTGATGTTCGCTCAAGTTTGAGAATGTTTTTTACATTTGTTCTGAATTTATTTGAGCAAAACTGATGACAGTCGCCAGGAAGCAAATTCTCAACAGATTGAGAAAATGCTCCAGAGAAGGGCAGTTTTGCAGCTTATTTTATACATTAGAATCAAAGGAGAAGATGTAAGGGGGGTCCCATGAAATCCACGGGTGGCAGATTAAGGGGGTGGGAGAAAGCCAGTGGGGGAATCGCTGGGATTGGATAAAAAGCAAAGTGAGAGACACACACAGGCTTCTCTTAAACTGGTGGGTACAGGATAGTTAACAATTAACATTTACAGCACGCAGAAGTGGTATTTGGGGGAACAAGATAACTGACGGGTTCTGTGGTCTCTGCCCTGGGGTGGTGGGGGTACCCTAAGGGGTCTGGAAAATAAAATTACTCTGACATTTCAAAGGTATGTTATCTTAGGTGCAAAAAGACAACAGATGGGCTCACTTTAGGTAAAGCTTGACCTTTATGGAGGAAGCTACAGGCCTAGGATGTGACTACCTGCCATAACGCACTTTTAGTTAGGACTTACCGTGTTTCCCTGAAAATAAGAGCTAGCGGGACAATCAGCTCTAATGTGTCTTTTGGAGCAAAAATTAATATAAGACCCGGTCTTATGTTATATAAGACCCGGTCTTGTATTGTATTATATTATATTATATTATATTATACCTGGTCTTATATTAAAATAAGATCAGGTCTTATATTAATTTTTGTTCTGAAAGACCCATTAAAGCTGATTGTCCAGCTAGGTCTTATTTTTGGGGAAACATGGTCTGATGTTCATGTTCAGACCATCCTATGTGGTTACATTCGGTCTCTGAGTTTGTAGGGCCTGCCATACAGACCTCCCCTGAGCTTGTCAGGTTTAGTATGTGGCCCCTTTTTGTCCACATTTTCCCCTTTTGGTCATAAATCAATCCAAAGGATGCACTAATGACCATCCTCTTGGTTGAATGATATGGTCCCATGGTGCTAGGAAGACTCATTCCCAGGAAGCCTTACTCTTGTCGTTTGTCCTGCTGAAATGATGGACCACTGGGGATGGAGCAAGACCATAGGCAACTTAGGGTGGAAGTCAAAGCTGAGTTGTTCTCTTTTCCTTTTCTCAAAAGGGAAAGGCAGACAAATGGGAGGCAGTCAGGTTTCATGGGCCTTCATTAAGACAGGGAAAAAAACAAAAACAAAAACTCTGGATCATTTCTAACCTGCAAGCTGTCATGATCCAAGTTTGGCTGCCTGTCTCACTTTTCTGCATTTTGCATCGAGTATACCATTTACTTATACTTTGAGGGCATATCATATACCTCTTTAGTTTTCACAATCTGACCGTGGAATGGTTTCCCATTTACTGGTGGTGTTGTTACTATTACTATTATTATTATTTTTCTATGGCCTGTCTACTTCCCATTGGAAGCACTGAAATGTTGTTCATTATATATATGATTCCTGCTATTTGTGCAATTAGGAACTGTAACTTTAGGGTTTAATCGGGGCCAAGGCTATAAGAACACAATGACGTAAATTACAGTTACCATCTGAAAGTTTCCATGGGCCAGGAGGACAGTAAGTATTTCACAAATAAATTTCCTGTGCCTCAGCAGCCGTTATAGAGGGACATTTTTTTAAATAGCCACTTCAGCTTCCATCTGAATTAATACAGGTAGAAAGAAGTCTTTGTTGGGTTAGGAGGTAAACGTGTTTCCATAATTGGGTCCTAGCATTTACACACAAAATTCCTTTCTCAGTATTTATTTTCCACTAACCTTCTACAACTTCCCTTGTCCTTCTCAGTTTGTCTCCTTTTACTCATTTAGAAATAACCAACTTATTAGGACAAACTACTTTCTTTTAATTTATCTCGAACACACACACACGTGTTCAGCAAGTTGGGCTATATAAGAACAAGGTTTGAGAAAAGCCCAAGGAAAAAGTATAACTATTATTATGACTAATATTAGCAGACAGGTAAAGACAATCAAACAAATGGTTTTTAAGTTCAACGTAAATTTGTAAGCATACAGGCCTCGTCGATGTCTTGGGATGGCTGTCTGCACCTGATGTCGGTGGCTTCTCAGCCTTGAGGACTTTGATGTTTACTGCAGGCGGAGGCGAGTATCCGACAGGGGTAGATGTCCACTCTCAGTTAGGCACCCACTTTTTGTTTTTTAATGAGAAATGTGAATCCTGAGTTAACACCTTTAAGTTTAGCTGCACATGGGTTACTTATAATACCTGAAAAGGCCCTTCCCATGAGCTTGGAGAGTCTTTAATTGATGTTTTTTCTAATGGACAAAATCTCCAGGTTGTAAGTTGTGGTCTTTGAGGTCTTCTTCTCCCAAGAGCACACTGAAATGAATCAGTTATTCACTCATCAGTTTCTTTCTGCTGGTTAATCAGTCCTTGAGAATATCCAGAATGTCTCCTTTTAGTAAGGTTGGCTCATATGCCCCTTCATCCAGATACATAGGGTGACCAGTGACTATTTAATGAAGAGAATGTTTGTGTTTACCAAAGGGAGTAGATCTCAAGGTTGAGGAGCACTATAGGGAGAGCTTTTGGCTAAGGCAGATTAAAAGCTTCTGAAATTTTACCTAGCTGAGTTTTAATTGTACCATTTGTACATTCTACCAATCCAGAGGACTGGGGTGATAAGCACAGTGAAAATGCGGCAGAATAGGCCAAATATTACAAATCGATTGCATTATTGGCCCAGTGAAATGAGTCCCTCGGTTACTATGTAATTCAGAGGGAATTCCCCAATTGGGGATTATTTTTTCCAATAATAAAATTTACCTACTGTTAAGGCTGTTGCTCTTCTGCAAGGGAATACCTCAGCCCAGTGAGACAACATACAAATCATGACTAACACATATTTGTATCCTTGACATGGTGGCATTTGGATAAAATCCAATTACCATACCTCAGATAGAACTAAAGGAAGTGAGAAATGTCCTTGGGACCCATGAAGTGACTTTTCAGGGTCATATTTTAAACAGCTAGAACATCTGCTATATACTTTATGAACTTCAGTAAGAGTAGGTTTCCAGTAATAGTGTTTACTCCATGAAATCATCTTTTCAAGACCCCATTGTGTGAACTCATGTACGTGTTGAAGTGTAGGTAATTGAGCCCTGATAGATCAGATTGGTTTCTGATTAGGTCCAAGCCTTATCTGTTTCTCTGGGTCAGAGGTTCCCCTCTTTTGGTTGCCATATTTTCTTTTTCTGCAGTTGTCCACTGGAGATGTAAAAGAGAGTCTCTTACTGATTTAATCAGTAGATGAAACATTCTCAGGTCTGGATAATTTGGCTGGTTATTGCTGCCTGTGTAGCCTCAGTGTCTGCTAAATTATTTCCTTTTGCTTCCATGGTGGCAACTTTAGAATGTCCTGGAATTCTGATAATTGCCAATTGTTTCGGTTGATATATGGCATCTAATAATTTTGCAACCTGTTTTCCATTCTTTATGAGCTGCCCTGAGGAAGTTAAGAAGCCTCGCTGCTTCTACACCACTCCAAAGTTGTGAACTACCTCAAAGGTATAGCAACTATCAGTGTAAATAGTGCCTGCTTGGTCTTTGGCCTATTGAGAAGCTGAAGTTACAGCAATTAATTCAGCTTCTTGGCTCGATCTTATTCAGGTAAGTAAGACTTTCAGTTATGTCCACCATGGAAGTTATTGCATATCCAGTTCGGTAATGTGCCTGTTCGTCTTTCAGATAAGATCCATCTGTAAACCAAATTAAGTCAGCATTGTCAATGGGAGTTTCCTGTAAACCATTCCTAGGCAAAGAAGGTGGTCAGTAAGCAAAACACAATCATGGATGTGTTCCTCCTCCTGCAAAGAAGATGGCAAAGTTGCTGGGTTAAGACTATTACATAGAGTTAAAGTATTAGGTGCAGGAAGCAAGAGTACTTCATAAGAAGTGTTGAGTGTGATGAGAGTTCAGTGGAGAGAAGGCAGAATGAGGAACGTAAATAGAGGAGCGCCCATAACTATCTCTTCTGTTTGCACAACGTGGCTGTTGCAGAGATGGCGGTCATGCAGGGAGGGGGCCCTTTGGCTATGGAGTCTAACTGCTGACTATAATATCCTATGGGTCTGAGATGATCTCTGTGTTTTTGAGTTAAAATTCCTGAAGCATTTCCTTTATTTTCATGTATAAAAAGGAAGAAAGTTTATAATTAAGGTATCCCAGGGTGGGAGCTTTAGATAATACTTCCTCTAGAGCTTCTCCAGCCGGTTTCCCTGGAGGGTTCCATTGAATTGGATCCGGTTGATCTGATTTTAATGAGACATATAAAGACTGGGCCATTAATGAAAAATTTGGAACCTAATTATGACAGTATCCAGTCAGATCCAAAAACCCTCTTAGCTGTTTTTTTGTTTGTTTATTTGTTTTTGGAACAGAAAAGGATAAGATTTCTGCATTAATTAGTAGTCTGTCTTTAGATATTAGATGATCAAGGTATTTTAACTTGGGGTAAAACACAACTGAAGCTTGTCCTTTGAGGCCCTATGTCCCTTTATGGCTAGCTATTGTGATAGGTAAATTGTGTCCTCTTGAGAGACTAATATGTCCTAGAGCATAAAAGGAAATCATCCACATATTGGAATTTCTGAAAAATTAAACATCATTCAGATCAGCTTTGAGAGAAATTGGTGGGACCCTCCGTATACCCCGAGGCATTACTGTCCAAGTAAATTCTGATCTTCCCAGGTAAAAGCAAAGAGGTATTTCCTGTCTTTTTTTTTTTTTTTCTTTTTAACAGGAATGCTGAAAAGGGTACTACATAAAACTATCACTGAAAAATATTCCACAGGAATAGGTATGATAATAGGGTATGTGGATTTGGAACCACAGGGTATTTTTATATCTATGAGATCATATGCAAATCTCCATCCTTTCCCATTGGGTTTCCTTACTGGGAGAATAGGAGAATTACAGGGTCTCCTGCATGGAATCTTGCCCCCCTCTTAAATAATCTTGTATAATGAACTTAATTCCAGCTGGTGCATCAGGTCTTAAAGGATACTGGTGAATATTAGGTAGAGGGAAAGTATTGTTCGTGGTTATTTTGGTAGGAGTGTCTGACTTACTCTTGCCAATATCTGTACTGGAAAAGGCCCAGAGTTGCATTGAAATGTCCTGTAACAAATGTTCGGTCTCAAATGAGTTTCCTCTTGTGGATGTTCCTTTAAAAGCATTATTTTCCCAATCTGATTCATTTAGTTCTACATACATTTTACCCTTCTGGGAAAAGGATATGTGAGCATCATTGGTTTCAAGAAAGTCTTGCTCTATCTAGTGATATGGGGCAGATTTGACTAGTAAAAATGTATGTTGCCCCATAAGTTCCTAGCTGGAAACGAACAGGCTCTGATTTAAAAACAGACATTGGTTGATTAGATGTCCCGACCATTTGTATAGAAGCTTAATGCGAGGGGGAGGGCTATTTACTTGGGCAGCATTAAAAAGAGATAAAGTAGCCCCAGTATCTACAAGGGCCTTGGTAGTTTCCCCTTTATGATGATTTCAATTTCTCCAAAAGTATTAGTAAGAAGGGGAAATGTCCTCTCAGAGTCCTCAGCACAGCCCTATGCTTACTGCTGTTTCCTTTCTTTTTCTAAATCCTATTTCAGTTTTCTACAATCTTTCTTAAGCTGACTTGACTGTTTACAATAAAAGCAGACTCCTCTACAGGAGTTTCTAACAAACCTAATTTAGTAATTCTGTTGCTTTGCTCTCAGAAACCAATAGGTGTGTTAATTGCAATAGGTCAGAACAGCCAGGATCATATGTTCTGACAATTAAGTCAGGTTCCTTAGCGAACCCATCAGGGTCCTGGAGAGAGTCAGGAAATCTTTACTTGGAATCCTTAATTCTGTCCTAATACAAGGAGGATGGATTACGGCTAGTTCTCCTTGTCCTGAGGATGGCTTTTCTCTAAAGAGAGCTCCCAGAATTTCTGGGTGTTTTTTTTGTGTCTTTTTTTCCTAGTCTATCCTGGTCAGATTTTCTAGTCTGAGTGTCCCTTACGTCAGTAGGGAGCTGCAGTCGGGGAAGTGTAAAGAAGGAGAAGGAAAGGAGAGTAAGTCTGGACAACGAAGTAAAGGGTAGAGTGGGGCAGTTGGAAAAGAGGGAGAAGTGGGGCATTGGCCTTGAGCAGCTTTGGGAACTTTCTTTAGTTCAGAGACAGTCTCTAAAATGTTCTCACTAACTTTCTGGAGAGAAGAACGTCTCTCTGGGCTCTGTTTCAGAGGCTTTTATTTGCCAGTTGAGGAAAGCCTCCCATTCGTTCAATTTGATTTTAAAGCTGGCTTTTTTCTTTTGTGGGTGCAAAAAGAAAAAAATCATTTAGGTGTCAAAAGAACTCCATTTCGGCCATCTTAAGTTGATAGCACTTCTAGTTAAATCTACCCATTTCTGTAAGTACTTGCCAAGTAAAGGCTCCCTGGGGACTGTACATCTGCAGGAGTATTATTGGGGGCGGGGGCTTGCCAGCCTTGGAGGCACGATTTCCCATGTTAATTTTAGGGTTTTTTTTAGATCCGTAGAGTCTAAATATATGTCTAGGGAAATTGTGTAGTGGGTTGAAGTGTGCTGCTTATGGTTTGAGCCACAAGGGGCTGTCACCTCTCCAGTTGCCGCAACCCTCTCACATGTCTCGGTTTCTCTCCCCAGCTGTCTAGTACAACCGTGAGCACTCGAAGCGCTAGGTAACCAGCCTTTACATGCGCGTCCCTGGACGAGTCAGTTATAATGACAGTTGGTTGGAATTCCCTATGGGCCCGTGCTTGTTTTGAGGGGTACTGGACCTCTGACACCTCCACATAGATGCTTATCACCTGAGAATACCTGAAATTCGAGCTGGAGGGAGGGAGTAAATGCCCCTTGCCTTCGGAGCTGAATGAGTCTAGACCCTCATTTATCCAGCAAAAGGTTTTGTTCAGACTCATAGTCAGTGACTGCAATCGAAAAGCCCAAATTAATAAAGTCACCCATTCTTTTTTTCTGCTGTCCTTGACTTATCTCAACCCTTAACTTCTGGTGCCACCGCGAGGATTTTTATTATTATTATTATTTAAGACCAGCTCAGATAAAACCAGGGCCCTCTACTTTAAAACAGGGAGATCCAGAATTCCAAGCCAAACTCACCCAAGTTCACCCGCTGTAAAGCTGGGAGCTCTGGGGCACACGGGGCTCTGGCTGGTACCCAGCGCCTGGCTGGGTCCGGGGTGGCCCGGGGTGGGCTTCTTGGGAACCCTGCCGACTGCGCCAAGTAACTGTTGATGTAAGAAATGTCCAGACAGTAGAGAATTTTATTTTTATTTGCGCTAAACTGACAACAATTGTCAGGAAGCAAAATCTCCACAGACTGAGAACATGCTCCGGAGACGGCAGTTTGCAGCTTGTTTTATTCATTAGAATCAAAGGAGGAGACATAAGGGGGGTTACGTGGGTGGTAGATAAAGGGGGTGGGAGAAAGCAAAGTGGGGAAATCTCTGCGATTGGATAGAGTGTAAATAGGAGAGACACAGACTTCTCTTACACTGGTGGGTGTAGGATAGTTATTAATTGACATTTATAGCACATAGAGATGGTATTCGGGGAATAAGGTAACAATGAGGGGTTCTGTGGTCTCTGCTGTGGTGCTTGTGGTTGTGCCCTGAGGGGAGATTACTCTGACATTTCAAAGGTATGTTATCTCAGATGCAAAAAGACAATAGACAGGCCGACCTTTGTCAAGGAAGCTGCAGGCCCAGGCTGTGACTACCTGCCATGACCCACTTTTACTTAGGAATTTTTATATTCAGACCATCCTATGTGGTTACTTTCGGTTTGAGTTTGTAAGGCCCACATGCAGGCCTCTCCTGAGCTTGTCATTTTAGGATGTGGCCCCTTTTTCATCTACAACAGAATTCCAGAGCAACTCCAGGGGACAGAGGATGAGGAATGCACTTGGGGAAATGCTGGGGAGCGGGGGGGGTTGAAATGCGGTGAGGTTTAAACCCTGTAGCATCAGAGGTGCCTGTTGGATGTGTCTGGTGGGGTCTTTGTATCACATATGTTAGGCTGGAGATTTGGAACTAGGGGTCTAAGTTTTCGGTGTCACTGGACTTATGACTGTTTGTAACTAGATTATGACTAATATTTTAACAGGAAGAGAATTGTACCCAAGGTTTCATTCAGCTAAGTATACCTATTGGGGACCTTTTTGTCCCAGAACCAAACCAGGCTGAAGATGGGAAACTATATCCTCAAGGGGTTCAAAGCCTTGTTAGCCAGTAAAGTGGGGGTCCGTCAGATGGCTCCAGGAGGTCACTCGCGTTCTTTTTCTCTTTTTTTAGGTTTGGAATCTGTGCTTTTTATTTTATTTTATTTTATTTTATTTTATTTTATTTTATTTTATTTTATTTTATTTTATTTTATTTTATTACTTGGGGAATATTGGGGAACAGTGTGTTTCTCCAGGGCCCATCAGCTCCAAGTCAAGTCATTGTCCTTCATTCTAGTTGTGGAGGGTGCAGCTCAGCTCCAAGTCTAGTCGTCCTTTTCAATCTTTAGGGGGTGCAGCCCACCATCCCATGGTTGCCAACAAGGCAACCTTGTTGTTAAGAGCTCGTGCTCTAACCATCTGAGCCATCCGGCCGCCCCTACGGCAGCTCAGTAGCAGGTCGTTGTCTTCAATCTAGTTGTGGAGGGCGCAGCTCACTGGCCCATGTGGGAATCGAACTGTCAGCCACGTTGTTCAGAGCTTGCGTTCTAACCAACTCAGCCATCCGGCTGCCCTAGGTCACTCACGTTCTTGACTCACTCTTCTTGAGTCCTCACTGGCAGGGCTGCGTCTGGGCCCAAAGTCCAGTTCTCTGCAGGCTCCATTCTCCTAACTGGGCAGAGCGAGCGCCCCTTCCCTTTCTTCTTGCTGCTCTCTCTCCCTCCTGATTCTGAGGCCCAAACACCCCAAGAAACAGCATGAAAGGCAAGCGATGGGAAAAGCTGGCAACACTCATACTCCAATTTTTGTCTGAAGTTGTGAAATGTGAATTCTCAAAGATCTCTGTGAGACTTTTAGCATGAGTTTTCATTGAGCAATTAGAGAGTGTCTTATAGAAAGTTATCAATTAGCTGTGATGCTGTTTGTAATACAGAAACGTGTTTGCCGAGGCTTCCGCCAGTACACAATGGCTTGGCAGTGCTTCTGGGATCGATAGCAGGATTACTGAGATCACAGTGATGCTTTATAAATGTCCCCTAGTCAACACAATGGGATATTCTTTCTAGAAGACAGCTTGCATGCAAACAGAGTCACAACTTAATCTATTAACTTCTGACTGACAGTTTTGAAATGGTGTGGTAGAAAAAAGAAAATGGTACATGAATATTTCCAGACATCAGATTAGTTAGAGAAATGAACTTTGAATTGGAAACCAAGCTGTCTCATTAATAAACACCTTGCATGCTTTCTAAGGTGTGTCCTGTAAGACTAGGCAAGTCATTCCAACAAGCAGCACTCTGTGCCATTTTCTAATATTATAATGTCCCTGATTATACCAGTAAGCGCATCTTACAAAGTATTACCTTTAGGATATTTCACATCAGAATGAAGTGCATGCACATATTTTGTGCTGTAGCCGCATGGGTCTTTCAGAACTTTCTGTCCCCTTCTGTGATACTCAGTACTCATCAGACAGGCCTAAGACCTTCTTTCCATATAAAAGGAGAAGAGCCGCATTGCTTTCAGCCATCAACCCAGGAAGTGGCGCTGTGCCTGAGTCATAAATAGGCCCCCAATTAATCTATAATAATTTGGGGGGAAAACTTACAAGCTTTTAAAAAAAAATCTCATTTATAATGTCCATTTAGATCTAAGTACAAAAAGCACAGAAGAGTTGCAATTGGGATAAATAGCAATAAATAATAAGTGAAGTGGTATTTTGTCGCTGTCATGCTGTGAAGTAGCAGTTTCATTTGTGATTGGATTTCTGTAATAAACACGCATTTTCATTTTATCATGAACGATGGTTTCCAAACACGGTTTGCCATTGGAATCTCACAGCAGTCTTTCTGATTGTATCATTTTTATATCGCTGGGTCGTTTCCACACCCTCCCAACCCCGACATGGCTCTGATTCCTAACTGTCCTTACCCCTGTGCCTTGTATTTTACACGGATTTGTGTTTGTCACACTCCCCGCCTCTTCTGTTGCTTGTACCTCTGCGCTGTGGAAATTCTTCATCACTATGGTCCAGAGAACCTGAGTAAAAGGAGCAGAGTCCTCTCCAGAGATCAGAGGTGCTGGAGCCAGGATGGGAAGGGTGGGAGGCTCCCTGGTAATCTTTCTCCAGCTGTGAGAAATCCAGCTCTCTGCCAGCCCTGCCCACTGTCCTCAGCGGAACAGAACACAAGTCATCTTCAAAGATCCGGCTCCTCGTTCATGAGGAAGGGTCCTCTGTATAGCCACGTGTGTCTCAGTGATGTCAGCCTCCAGGGGTGAGGCAGGCGGCCCCTCGGAGTCAGAGGGACACACCTTAGCCTTCTGCTGTGACTGGGGAGGAGAGTGCAGACGTTCCTTTCATGCCCCCTGAGGTAACATTGACAGCTTCAGGGTCCCTTTGCTATCCCCTCAGCGTTCCCTCTTCCATCTCCTACTACCTCTATGCCTGCATCCTGTCATCCCACAGATGTTTCTAGGTGGCTCTATTACAGACGTTGGAAATAGAATATGGAACAAGGCAGAAAAATGCCCTTCCCCTGAGAAGTTTCTCTTTTACGAGAGGAGGTAGATAGTCAACAAGTGACGTAACCAGACCAGTAAATGATCACAAATGATGAAATATGCTGGGAAGGGCGAGAACTGGGTGTTTGAGAGCAGAGACCCACCGAGATGGCCAGGGGCTTCTCTAAGGGGGTGACGGCCAGGCTGAGACCTGGAGGAGAAGCCACTCAGAGCCCGGGAGGCCCTCCAGGCAGAGTCCGGCCAGTTCACCAGTGTGATGGAAGCTTCGTGAGCAGACAGAACTCACAGCAAGACCGAGGGCTGAGCAGGAGGAGTTTTAAGAAAGCGCCTTGTTATAGAGATGGGAAGACAGGTTCTGGTGGAGAGCTATCGTGGATTTTCCCCAGCTTTCTCTTTGTATGGGATGGGGGTGGGGAGGAGTAGCAAAATGAACAAAACCTGGCATTTCAGGTGTGTTAAGTTTGAGAAACCTGCATTGCAGTGTTTTCCCAGACTGCTTCCTGGTAAGTGAGGTGGTTCCTCTCCTCAGACAACCCAGCAGGGAGCTTTAGGAGGGAGCTGCTTCCGAAGTGGCCATTGTACTTAGACACAGAACACGAGGAAGTGTGACCCTCTAGTATACAGATGCCTGGGGGAGGCAGGCAGTGTTCTGGTGACTAAATAAGGCTGCAAGGTGCTCTGGCTATACCTACGGTAATCTAAAGTGAACCCCTGAGATGTTTGCCGCAAACCTAAACATTAGGGATGCCACTAGCAGCAAAAGGATAAAGACCTTGACTAAGAGCATCACATGTGCGAAAGGTGGGGAGGTTGTGCCTTTCCCTAGAGGGAGGGGAGAGGGGGGCTGAATCTGTGATTGCCTCATGCCCCGATATGCAGTAAGAAGAGTACGCTGCAAGTAATCCAACATTTAACACAAAAAATCCTTAAGAACGACCTCCTAGATATTTCCAAGACAGTTTTTATCTAAGGTTGATATATGCCACTTCCCATCAGAAAAAATTATCCGTAACTTATGAATAAGCATTATCATCACTCACGTAATAATGACAAGGCCCCAAGCCGGGGACGCCCCATTATGGTGTCGCAATGCCTTCATTCCTTCCTGGGTTGTTCTGCAGTTAGTTCAGTTGTGTCCTCTTTCGTGTATGTGTCTTCCCGGCTGTGAAACTAACCCACTAACAGTAAAGTCATGATCAATATTGCCTCTAACTTTTCATAGCAATACCTGGCGCCCTCGTGCCCCCAGGCCTGTAGTCTGAGGCATCTATTCAGTGCCGAGAGGGGGTGAGCTATTTCTGAGGCCCTTGGAGGCAATAGTTTACAATTGTTCTGCTTGAAGAATTAGGTCCCTCGGAGCTTCCAGTATCTATCAATAGCTGAGATGAAGGGCGTTGGCTCCAAACTGACCATTCTCTTTGAAGGGGTAACCTAGAAGTCGTGATGGGAGTGACCTTGGCTCTCGACCCCACATTCTATTCTCTTAATGCAATTCCCTTCCTTCTGCTGGCTCCGTGCCACTATACTGCAACTTCATGATCAAGGTCAGGTTCCTCTAAGTCGTTGAAAATTGGCTCTCCTTCCAGGACCTAGAAACACCAAGATGACGCTATGTATGTTTCCATCCATCAGAGAGAAGCTGTAAGTGTCGCTGCGTCCACATTGGTTGACTTGAGATATTTTGCACCAATACGGGTGAAAGAATTTAAATTCCAATTTGGATGAGGTCCCAGTTACACAAATGATAGAAGGCAGCACAGCATGGATAAAGCCGAGATGAAAAATAAACTGTAGCTAATCAATCGATCACTCTCTACACATCTGTTTACACTTCCAGTTAAGTAGGCGTTGCTTGCCAAGTCCTCGGGAGATCCTGAGAGAGAGCACCGGGCAGGTGAGGGTCCGAGCGATGGGACCCTGGCCGGAGCCTTACTTTGCTGACCTGCCTGAGCAAACCATCTGGAGGCAGCTGGTCTAACTCCTTCTGTGAGGAACTTACAGGGAGAGAGACCTCACAAGAAACCACATCTTGCTCTTGGACTTCTAGCTTCCAAAACTGTGTGAAAATAAATTTCTGTTGTTTACGCTACCCAGTCTGTGGTTTTTTGTTACAGCAGCCAAAGCCGACTAACGCAAGGTCTCCTAAGATTCTGGTAATATTTTGGTTTTGCATCTGGGAGCCTTGATGATGATTTTATTGTTTTTTAAATTGTGCTTATACATTTTATGTACTCTTTGGATGTATTTTTTCCAAGTGAAAAAGTAGAAGTGTAATGACTTCCAAAACATTAATGGCCTATTGATTAGCGTTTCGTTGATTTATTCAGCAAATGCTGTTCTTTAAGCTTTCAGTAAAAGACAGGTCCATTAGGGTAACCAAGCTATCACTTCTAAGAAAAGGATTCTGTATTTAACCAGCCCTGGTTCATTATTTCCAATGTATAAAAATCAAACGAAAATGGAACGAATACATGCTTTTAAATTAAGAAATCTAAGGCAATTAGTGCTTTTGAATTAAGACAGCTCTCTGTTCTCCTTTTCCATTGATTTCTCCTTACCGTTCAGATCTCAACTAAAATACACAGATAAAGGTCTTTCTGCCTCCCTGGAGGAAACTGTATTCCTTTGAAAGATGTTGACATCCAACTATTATAACAGCTCCTGTAGGGACTTTATGTGGAATTAGTTCCAATGTTAATGTTTAAAGGAGCTCACATCTTGGGGGGAATAAAGGGTCCTGCAGATATTTCATGTCTTGAGTAAAGACTCTTAATTGTTGACTTGTGCTCGCAGGAGGGAGTGTGGCATGTGTGGCCACCTGAAGTAGTTTGGAGGCCACCTGGGTTAGGGATGTGAGTTAAGGGACACTGCCATGGGGAGGGGGTGGGATGGGGGTTGTGGGGGGTTGTTCTTAGGGCAGGCCGAGAAACGGGATTTCCAGGGCAGGACAGAGAACATCGGTGCTTGCTCCCCACTGACGGGGGTCACACATGGAGGAGGGTTTCCTGGGGCCGAGAGGAGAGGAGAAGGACAGAGTCTGCCTAGTGAAAGCGAGGAGAGTTTCACAGAGCTCTTCACCCGAGTCATTAATTCCTTCATTCACCAAATATTAATTGAGCTTCTATTATTCATCTGGCACCTCCATGGACATAATAAAGAAGTGGACCCACTCATGAACATAGTGAATTATTACAAGTACAAAGGAAGTTCTTCCTTACAAGGAGGAAAAGCACAGGAAACTGGAAGAAAGAACACCTGGGAAGGGGAGGGGTTACAATCAGACTGGGCCGTGAGGTAAGGCTTCTTTGAATTTGGACATTGAAGCTGATGCTGAATAGAAGAGTTGCAGGGAAAGCATTGCAAGTAGAGGGAACAGCATGGGCAAAGCCTCAGCGCTGCAGGGCAGTCCGGTGTGTTTGAGGAGCTGGCAAGGCCAGTGTGGCTAGAACCAGGTGAGCAAGGAGAACAGCCGTGTGGGTGTGGAGGGAGCCAAGGGCACAATACAGACTTGGCATCTTAGCATCCAGTGCAATGCCAGTGCAGGCTCGTTATAAGCAGAGGTGGGTTGATGAGGGTGTGTTTTTAAAGATATCCCTCCGCTGCCATTGGAGAATGATTAGGGGGAAAGCGAAGGTAGATCTGGAGGGGCCCAGGTTAGAAGGGATTTGCAACAATCCAGGTGAGAGATGACTAAGGTGTGAGCTGGAGCTGGGTGCTCAGATGTGACCTGGACAGTGAGCGTTGTGGTTTGGAGGACATCTCAACAGGGCCTTTTCATGGCTTAGATGGAGCTGGTGAGGGAAGAGGAGGCTTCAAGGAGGACCTCACATTTCTGGCCTGAGCAGTTGGGGAAAGGAAGGTGCTCTTTATTGAGACAGGGAAACTGAGGAAGGAGTTGATTATGGGAAAGTGGGGGTAGAGTCAAGAAGGGTTCCACAGGGACATGGCCAGAGGAAGAAAGTGCAAAGGTCAGGAGTCCCGGCCATGCCCGTGCCATCCAGGAGGCCGCTGCATTTTCCAGACTTGTCCTGGTCTTGGGGTCTGAGGCTGGTCCCCAAGAGAAAAAGTCTTTTTCTCTCCTGCCACTAAATATGCCTGTGGAGCAGATTCAGATACTGGCAAGTCAAAGGGGAATTTTTTTTGACTGACTTTTCTTGTTTATCTTTCAGAATCATCCAGAAGTGTTGAATTTTCGAATACAACTGGAAAGCAAAGAACTGACCATAAATCTGGAGAGAAACGAGTAAGTCACGTTAATTCTTGTTTATTGCACGATAGGAGAAAGTTAAGACAGTGTGGACTGAAAAGTGCTGTGTGATTTATGCTGGCATTTCGAGAAACAGAACTAAGTACGTGGATTTGTAATGCAGATTGGGATTTGAGGCTGGAATTCACTTCAAACAGTGATCCAATGGAAAAATAAAAAATTTCATCACTCAGAAAAAAGAACTTCATAACTCAGCAGGTTTTTCTGAGTTCTGATATTCTTCTCTTCAGAGCCCAGCTTTTTGAAGGACAGCATTTAAGCACCCTCTCTTCTGTTCAAATATAATAGCTGTGTTCCGTAATTGGTTGACTTTTGGCAATTCCTGGGTTATACAAGGAGAAACAGCTTCAAACAGATAGAAATGCTTTCCTCCCTGAGAAATACCGAGAGTTTATTTTATCTTTCTGGGTTTGTCTCCAGTGGTAGAAAGTATTTATCTTTTTATTTAAAACTTTGGCCCTTTCTTTGCAAGGTTATATACATTTCCAGAAAATGGCATTGTATTTGTTTCTGGGACACATGGATAATGTTACATAGTTTGTATGCCTTCCCAGTAGAAGACGTGTCTGCTTCAGGGCATAAGTAAGAACAGTTCATACTTTTGTCATCCTTTATACTGTGTGGGCATCCCCATGGCTTCCTCAGATCTAAAGGACCCCTCACTATTCTGTTTGATTAGTACCAGAAAAGAACTGAGCTCTTCTTTAAGCAACCTGCATCGAAAGCTATAAATCAAGTTCTCAATTCCTGCTTCAGTCTCGCTTCTAAAACTACTGGTTCCATTCTTCACCCACCAGTGACGGGCTGAGGCTTCTTTTGTTTGTTTCTGTTTCTTTTTCTTTCTTCTTCTTTTTTTTTTTTTTTTTCTGAAATGATAGCCTCATTGCGATGAGTTCTGCCAGAGATACCTAGTCACAAAAATCTGCCTCTTGGTATTTCTTACATGTTTACCCCTCACCATTGTGATTTTGTAAGCAGTAAATGTGTTTTTAACTTCCCTTGTGACTTCATGATCTTAAAATAGGGGTTCAGGCATACATCTTGGAGAATCAGGAAGCTGAACAGAAACCTGTATGTTCTTTGTATAAATATTTTCATGGGTTTTTTTTTCCACATAAGAATATTATGGGACATTGGACATTTTAATTTTTGTATATTGCTGTTTGTATGTGATTTGGAAAATACATCTGTGGGCAAAACTAAGTATTCTCTGAAAGGTCAAAAGAAAATACATCTCGTGGTGGCGGTGCGTTTCCTCGATGGGGTTTTAGGATTGGCAGTTGGATTTGGAAAGTGTCTTTCTTGTTTTACGCTGTTGGAGGAATATGGTAAATAGCATGAGTAGGACAGATCCTGAACTTTCCGATTGTGTTATAACTGCAGGTAGAGGAACAGAAACAGGCTTAGTAAAACCTTAAGTCATTTGTTTTTATTACAAAACGTGCTGTAAGAAAAAAATAGTAAAGAGACCAAAAGAAAAAAAAAGTGCTCCTACGACCAAACACAGTCCTGGCTAATATTTTGGTGGATGTTCATATAGATTTTTTCCTTATGAGTAAGGTTTGCATCTTGTGTCGTCCTAGTTGATATTATGTGCAATTTGATATCCTGCTACTTCGTTTAGCTTTATAACGGACACCCTTTCTCATGTAAAAATGCATTTCTTAGAGGCCATGTGGTTCTTTGAGTCTATAAAATGGCTTAATAGCCTTGTTCACGGTTCCCTCTGAAAATGGTTTACCTTTCATTAACGCAGATAGTCTAATGCAGGTAGACAGTGACTAATTTGTAATAAAAAATCATTTTAAAAGGTGCCTTAATTTTCTCACTTCCAATTTGGGGCCTTTCACAAAAAAACCTCAAAGGTAGAAATGTCAAAAGCATAAAACTCTTCTTGATTTATTTCTCTCTTCCAAGCCATACCGTCAACTTATGTTTTGGAAAATATGTGGAGAGTGTTTAATACGTTTAATATAACATTCTATAGCTTTATTTTAATTCTACTACTTATACTAATTGTAGAGCTTTCATTCTGATAAAAATAACGTTTTCATAAGTAGAGCATGCCAATACCACTCTGAATAAAGCATTCCCCCAAATAATTCAGCCTACCAATTTCTTGGAGAAAGGTGACGTGTCTGTTTTGTACGGATTTCATGTTTGAGAGAATGAATACCAAAAAAATCTCTAGTTTTATAAGTAGAATGAAATGCTTGTAGGCGACTAGCAGGTAATGCTGTCAGACACAAGTGGTAATCAATTATCTGGTATAAAATAGAATTTTTAATTTGAATAGCCTTTGGCTCAACACATCCAATTAGAGAATTTATCCAAACTGAAGCTACAGCAGCCAAAGATGAAAGTGAAGCAAGAGTCATTTCAGTATTTAACAACCAGCGCAGTAGAGAGCCTGACCAATCAGAAGGTAAGCTGGTGCCCCCAGGCTGGGAGGCAGCCCTTGTTCAAGCAACATCACTGCAGACTGTTTTTACTTAAGAGTACATCCATAGGAGATTGAGTAAGTCAATTATGGCTCAGCTATGAAACAGAGGACTACACAGCAGTTAAGGATGATGGTGGACCTCTTTATGATTATCAAAACATTCATGATATTATCAGTATAAACAACATGTTGAATAATAATTTACATGGTATTCAGGTATAATTTTTAAATTATACATGTGTGCATGTGTGCTGAGTATTAAGAATATGGAAGACATTCACTTTCTTATTGTCTTCATGTTTTACAAGAAAATATTGCTATTAAAATTAGGAGAACTTTTCATATTGAAAGGAAAATAAGCTGCTGCAAAAAATCTTAAAAATGGTTGAAAAGAAGAATGTCAAAGTATTTATTACTCATAAAGAGGAAACGCTGGATTTTAGAGAGGCCTCCAGCAACTTGCAGAGGGTTAGAAAGCTCTACCCATTGAATACTGGGTCTTTAAATATCCGGGAATCTGTCTTAATGAAAAACCTGCTTAGAAATCACAAGTGAGAAAGTCGTGAGGTAGCTTTACTGCCTTATATAAAAGGCATAATCGAAAGCTAATGCTCAAAGAGAGTCGCCTAAGTGACCCGACTCAAAAACTCTTCTTGTAAACCAGCTCTTCATGAAGGAGAGCTGAATTTGAATTAAGCAGTTGCTTCAGGGAGTCTATTTTATTTGCCTTCTGGCATCCCTAATTTGTGCAAAGATCGCATGCTACTCACTTCAAATCTGCGTCTGTAGAGCCATAATCGAATGTTTAAAGAAACTCAAGGCTTCCCCAGAGAAGCGTTTTTCAGAGTTGCTGTCTGCCCTGGAGCTGCAGGGACCTGCTTTATAACTTCCGTTAACTGGGCTGGGTCCCTGTGGACTCTGGGACCAGCCCTCCAACAGGTGCTCTGTGCAACTGCCTCTTTGATCAAAATGCTTTATTGCACAGGCTGCCCAGCCTACACATGCGTTTCCCCAGTTGAGGATAATTAAAAGTGATGGCAGTGGATCTCGCTTCCCCCATCTCTTGAGCCCACCGAGCTTTCTGTTTTCCAGCCCTGTCCCATCGCTGTCGGAATGAAATCCACGGCCCACTGAATTTCTACCTGGGGTGTCCCTGAGCTCGAACTTTGGCCTTGACTTTATGTCCATCTGGAAAGATGCTAGAACATCTCTTTAGGGGCAGTTGTAATTAGTGTTCACTCTAGACCAGTAGCTGAGAGGGCATTTGAAATGTGTCACATGTGGACATAAATATTTCACGACATCTCTCAGAATGCAGGAGGGAGAAATGCAGCATGGAGATAGCATTGCTGGATTCGTAGCTGCCTGGGTACTACCCAGAGGGTACTACCCCACTGTTCACATTGCCCCAAACCCTGTTAGATAGCCGGACTGAGATTGCTGTCTGTGGCCCTGGGGCTGTGTGCACGGCCTCGGCCCGGGCCCCCCGTTCTGTCAGCCATCTCTGAAGGTGTAAAGGTGCAGTGATCACCTCTCTTTGCCGTGCAGAGCTGGAGGAGGAAAACTGTAGCTCTGCTCTGCATGGTGGAATCTAGAGTATGGAGACTTCAGCAGTTTGGATCAATGGGCCCACACTGACAGGATGAGATTTAATGGGGTGAATGGACAGGCCTATGCCTCGGTTAACAACAAAATAGTAACCAACACTGTAAGCTCAGAAGAAAATTTCCTAGTAGTTCTTGTGAATGAGCCCTGCAAACTCAATCTGAGTCCCTGGGCTGCTGTGGTTGCTGAAAGGTGGCTGCCACCTGTGTACAGTGCACGGGTGCCACGGCCGGTCCTCGACCGAGTGATTCTGCTGTGCAGTGACCCTGGTCAGGCCACATCCAGAGCCCTGGCCCCTGTGCTCCTCCAAGCATGATGTTCAAGAGCTGTCTGCCACTGTGTTTGTTTCCACTGTTCGACTGTCCTCATCTCTCCCACCATCCACAGATGTCCTTAAGGTCAGGGGCAAGGTCTTAACTTCCTCTTCCACCCCCTTCCTCTTCCTTCCACAAGGCCTGGCTGGCAGCAGGCACTCGAGAAGCACTGATCAAAGAGTGGATAATGGAAGGTGGGCAGCTGGACCCAGTCAGAAGTGAGTCACCAGGAGGTAAAAAGTCTGTTTTGGGTGGTGTGAGAAAGGAACTGCTCAGGGAGAAAGCTTCTGGAAAAGACACATGGTTTGGAGTCAGGAAACCAGGCTTTGAAACTCAGCTTTTCTTCCAACAACAATAAATTATGACTCAGTAAACAAGCTGCTTATAGTCTCTTTGCTTCCTCATATGCAAACTGGAATCAAAGCCTGTATAGTCACTGCCAAAAGATTAGAGCTCCAGTTGTTTTTGCTGATCAGGATTGACTGATTTGGTGACATATTTGTGTGGATCCAGCAGTGTGGGCTGTTTCACCCAATTACACCCATGGCCTCACCGCACCTCTAGCCTGTCTCAAACTTCCTAAATTGATGGAGACCAGATTGCACCTAATCTTTACCTGTATATACTGATGCTAACCAAACATCTTAATTCTGACAAGAGCTGGAAAGGATTTGAATGATAATCCTTTGGATTCCTGGTGTTGTAAGGGCCTTAATTTCCCATCTTGACATCCTCGAGAACTAGAAGTTTTAAATCTTTGTGCATAGAGTGCTATTGCTTTTCATCTCTACTCTCGGAGAAGAAGCCTGGCCTGCCTCTTAGAACCTCCAGTGCTAATTTGCCTGGTGTTCTGATTAGTGACTAAACTAATGAGGGTGGGGCCATATCAGAAACTTTACTATCTGGTTTCATATTTTTTATCTCTCAGCTTCCCTCACACATCTTTTTCAGAGTCCTTATTAATTCAAATGATGAATACAGAATTAATAGTAAATCAATGAAATCATTTCTTTATTTACTGTGTCCCTGAGTCACAGACATTTATTTAATACCAGACATTATGTTTGGCGCTGGAGATAGAGTAATAAGCAAGGCAAGTCCTTGTCCCCTTGGAGACCCAAGGAGCCGACACTAACCAGTCATCACAAAGCAGTGGTGAGTGACAGTGGTGCTAAGAGCTAAGAAGTCATGGACGAGGCTCAGCCTGGACCAGAGAAGGAAGCTGTGTATGGAGCAGCATTTGATCTGTGCACACGTAGGGTGAGCCAGGTACAGGGAGGCAGAGGGTGGACAGTTCCAGAGAGAAGGAAGAGCATCCATAAAGGTCCAGAGGGAGGGGGAAGGAGCTCTGCATCATTTCAGAAACCAAGAAGGTCAGTGTGCTCGTGAACAAGAGGGAGATGGGGAAAGAAGTGGAAGCCTGGTCCGTGTAGAACCTGGTGCTCTGCGATAAATACTTTGCATTGTTTCTTAAGAACAATGGTCCCCCGTGGAAGCAAGGCCTGCAAGCAGGGCAGTAACATGATAAAATCCCATGTTTTAAAGGCCATTTTGGCTACATGTGAAGACTGGATTGGAGGAGGTGAAGAGTGGGTGTGGTTAAGAGGCTATTTATCGCTGTTGCACAGGAAGGGCTGATGATGGCTCCAACCAGGGGAGAATCTGTAGAAAGGAGTAAATAGTTGAGAAATGTTTAGGAGAGAGAATGGACAGAAATCGATGAGCAATTGAATGTGTGGGGTAAAGGAAAGGAAGGTGTGTCCAGGGTAATGTTGATGCATGAAATGCTAGAGCAGTAATGCCTTTGATCAGAACAGAAGACCCTAGGAAATGGCTCAGGACGTGCCCTTTGAGCAGTGGTCAGGGACACAGAGCCATGGCTCATAGTGGGTGTGGCCCTCAGAGTCTTGGAAGAGGGTGGACATTTGGGCCTGCCAGAACCCCGTGTGGTGGTGACTTGTGGAGGGCTAGCACGTGGAACTGAACGTGGCCTTTCTGTGGGACCCATGGATGTTTGTGGCTCACCTAGTAGAGCAGTGGCTGGGGGCTGTGAGCTGGAGAGCACAGCCTGTGGTGAGTGGGGACATGGTGAGGCCATGACCGTGTCCGTGAGAGTATCTGAATAGTTGTCACAACCCAAGGCAACATCAGTGCTCCGTGTAATTTCTGGGATCTGAGTGGGGTGAGCCTGTGGCTTCCGGGCTCACTCCCCAGCCCTAATCCCCGTCCTTCCTATTATCTGTCTCCATGCGTACACCGCCACCAGGAGCACAGAGACTCTTGCCCTCCTTCAGGTCTGAATCATTGTTTTTGGACCACCAGCCTGGGACCAACCTGGGGAGCTTATTAAAGAGTCAGGTGCCTGGCCCCACTTCTTTCTATTGAACCAGAATCCCCAGCTATAGGGCCTGGTGGTCTGTATTTTTAACACGTTCCCCAAGGAGTTATTTTCATACTTTAATTGGAGGCCTACTGGCCTCATGAAGTTATTTCAATTTAAATAAAATAAAATTAAAGCTTTGGTTCCTCAATCACAGTAGCCACTGTCCCAGTGCTCAGAAAGCACTAACAGCTATAGCACATTTCCATCATGGCAGGGGCTTCTTTCGAACAGTGCTGGTAAGGCAGGGAAATGCCAGATCCTTCCAGTTTGGGGCTTCTGTCTCAGCTGATGCGTTGCCCAGGCCACTGTTCTTCACTCTAAGAGTCACTATTCCTCTTCAGGTCGCCTCGTTCCCACAGCATGATAAACTCCCTCCCCGACCTTAGGGAATCAGGTGGTACCAGAGGGCCACCTCTGCACTTTGATGAAAGGAGGAAAGCACAGCAGAAAACTCTCTAAACATGACTGTAGACTCAGGGAACGGACGCGAACTTACACAGACTGACTGCAGCCATTTAGAGCAAATGCCTTCCAATTTAAGTGAAAATCTCTCAGCCTTAACAGTGAAGTCTTTCTAATTGGACTAGATTTTGCTTCCTGAATAAGAGCTCAATTCCCTCAGCATTTCTCCTCCTTTCAGTCTTTGAAGTTATACAGACACTGGAAAATGTCAGAACACCATTTTTAGAGTTGATTTGTTCCCCATCCTGACTTAAGTTGAAAATGCCTAAACTGGTTAAGATCAACCTTTTCAAAGTGGTGCCCCTCTGGGATCCAATGTGAGTGTGTGGCGTCCTTGAGTGGACTTCTTTAAAGTTAGAAGGATCTAAAAAGGACATCTGATGTGGAAGTGGATTTCCAAGTTTAATGACCTCACTTGCAACCTTTTAGTTCTCGTGCTGTGGGTTTATGATTTTCTGATGAAAACCCTGTCGTGTCCTCAGGGTTTCTCTTCAGAACACTGCATCCCAAATGGTAACAGTTGTCTTGGCCGTTTCTAGGTGATCTCTGGTGGCCAAGCGGAGAGCCAGTGCTCTCCTGGTGGTTGTCATTTCACTGTCCTCTTTCTTGCAGTATGACCAGAGGTGGTCACAGCGGTGCAGATGCTGAGGCTGGTGTGCTCATGGCGAGTCTCTTCTTGACTTTCTCTAGTTGCTGTGTCCTCAACAGAAAGGCTACGGCACTTCTGTTTGTGTGACATACTAAGACATCTCACTGCTCACTGGAGACAGCAAAACTAACTCCCCAGAGAGCTCGGAACATGTTTGGCTGTTGGGTTATTTGACTCAGGATATAAATACGGTCCCCATATTGCATTCGATTGCTCCATCTTAGTCTCTTTTAATATATAGGTTCACGCTCCCTCTTTTTAATTCTTGCTTCTGAAATCTTGCAATCCTTGCACATGAAACCAAGTGGCTTACCCAGTAGAATGTTCCACATTGTCAAGTGTGCTGATTTCATCCCTGTGGTGTCGTCTAGCCTGTTCCTCTGGCCCTCGAGTCTTCTGTTACCCAGTAGTGAGGTCTCCAGCCTTGAGTGGAGTCAGGGTCAGACTTTTCGATAGGATTACATCATGTGTGATGCTGTGTCCTTCTTTTACATTACATCAGTTCTGTGACCTCTGCTCGTCTCTTTTTGTAATGTTAGATTGGCGTCCCGACGTCACCTGTCTCTTTGAGGGCTACTTCCATGCCAGCGACAGGGGCAAATTAAAGCATCTGTTTCACTGACAAGCAGATTTAGAAGACCGAAGGAAAATGGCAGAAATTTCCTCAAAGACTCATGGCCTGAAAGGATGCAGAGGCCACTACACGTGTTCAGGTGCAGCTCAGAACATGTGACAGAGGCAATCGACCTAAACATGCTATGAAATAGTCACTTCTTTCCTGAAATAGTGCTGGTGGGTTCTACTGTAGGGTGAAGTCGGTTTGACATAAGTGGAGAACAAGAGTTTCTTTATTTTTTTATGGTTTTCTTCCTTATTAAAAACATGTGGGCAGATAGAAGATGGTATAAGACCAACCCCCACAGCATGAGAATTATTTTGGAAGATGATTTATTTATAGAGAGAGTATTATTTCCCAACATTTCTAAGGCCACCTCTTAAGTTTCCACTGACCTAGAAGAGATTTTGTTGGTCGATTTCTTGGTTTTCTTTGAAAACCTAATAGGCTCCCATGGAGATTCCCTCCATGCTGTTAGGCACTGAGCTACACCCAACTGACAAATCTCAATGCCACAGAAGTCCCCTGGGGAGTTGTGAGATACAGCTTTTATGTGCAAGTTTCACAAAGTAAAGAATTATTATTTTCAGTAGAGTCCTGATGGTACTATGCCTTCAGATCGACCAAATGTAGAGAATGTTAGGTTGGTTAAATGAGGAAAATATAGAATCATGTTAAACACTTACTGAAAGCATTATCCCTGCAATTTAATAAATACAGTTAAATTTTTGATAGAATTTATTATCTTACCAAATAGGATGATGCTAATTGATTACAATACTTCTAATAGTCTTTAAACACTTCTTCATCCAAAAGTCTGTTTTTACATTGGACCATAAATTACCTGTATAGACGTTACAGAAGTCTCTTTTGTTTAGAAAATTATTGATTCAAAACTGATGCTTTTTCTGTCATAATTTTTGCATGCGGGAACCTAAATATAATCATTGTTGTAGATGGCAATATATTATTAATTAGCTAATTGGTTTATGCCCTATCATATCCCAGAGAAGATTCAAGGTTGCTAAAAAGACACAAAATTAATTGACTTTCTCCAGACGTATAGATTATCCCTTCCCCCACCTCAAACAAACTACTTTTCTGCATTTTCCTCTGTTTTTAGAGCAGTAAGTCTAGTCCATATTGATGGAAATTGTGATGATGACCATTTGGGGAAGTAGGGTGTATACCTGTCATTGCTTCACTTTTTTGTTTTTTTTTAAGAGCAAAGGAGATTTAGGGGAGATGTAGGCATAGCGAGAAGGATTGAGTCAAGGGGGAGGAAACAGGAAATCTCTGGTGTTTGGAAGTTGTGTGAGTTTAGGCAAAATAATTACCCTCTTTGTCCCTCCCTTCTCTCATTTGTAACCTGAAGGTGAGAAGCCTTAATCAGCTTGGGGCCTGGATTGGATGGTGTTCAGGGGCACATCTTCCCCTGTAAGATCTGTGGCCTCAGTACCTTCCTGAATCAGAACCTGTACTCCTTCACCCAGAGGGATTTCCGGCCTGATCACACTGGCAGAAATTGGACTTGTCATACTAGACAAGGAATCGCGTTAGAGCATATTGTATTTAAACGTCAAGGCCAATGAAACAGTTCCTGTGAGAGCCCAGGTTTCTTATTTAGTTGTGTTTTGGTGAACGAGGAAACCCTTAGCGAGTAGCTCCTTCCATGTGGCACTGAGCTCTGTTTCCTGGGGACCAAAGAATTGCAGGCACACGTTTGTGCCCAGAGCGGTTCGTTCTGTTGGGAGATTTGACCATGTGAGATTACGTATCTTGTGGGGTGGGGGGTGTGCTCAGGGAGAGTTCATGGCCAACAGGGTGAGGCAGCGTGAAATACTCACGCTGTGGGATGGAAACATCCTGGAAGTTCCCAAGGGAGGAAGCAATCCCTTGGCCGAGGTGTCGATGGCACTTGATAGAAGGTGGAGGCCTTCGTGACACCTGATGAATGAAACCTTAATCTTCTTAAAGTTAATCTCCTTAAAAATAAATACGGTGATAGAAGAAAGGCCCCGAGCACCCGTTCAGGATGCTAGTTGTGTTCTATTTCTTAAACCAAGTGATGGGTACACAAGTGTTGATTTTAGTTGTTCATTTTTCATGTTCTGTTATCTGTTCACTATAGGCCACAAAAATAAAACACCGTTTTTGATGGCACAACCTCATACAATTCTTTTTTTGGCCCCAAGGAGTGATTGTACTGCTCCTTTGAACACATTTGTTTTCTTCTTCCTTCTGACCTCCTCGGATAGAAATCCTGACTGATGTGCAGGGCAGCTGTCATTGGCATGAGTTTAAGGAAAGTGATCACGTGTTGTTGCCAGAGACGAGAACTGGTGAAATATTTTGACGAATTGACATCTTTTTTTTTCGGTAATGATTGCCATGGAATTCTTATAACTGGACATAGGGAAAGCAAACCCAAATATTATATGAAGAGTGGAATTTCTCAAAATGTATTTGCAATTCAATTTATATATTGACACGAACATACATAAACATGCTCACATATCCTAATGTATTATATAATATATAATGTGATGTAAATATCAGTCCTTATAGAGCGCAATGGATCGTTTTATTAGGTTGAACCAGTAGCCAATGTGCTATGTTTGGAAATAAATGCATTAGTTCAGGCAGTGATGCAAAGTTGACTTACGACTTGAAAATAATCTATAGGTTTTGACTTAGACACAGAAATTAGGGCTCCTTAGAATGTAAGATCTGCCTTTCAGTTCTTTACATTTATATGTCGAATATTAAAAACTATTATCAATCCTTTTTTACCAATGGAGAAAAGGACTTTTAATCTACCATGTGTTTTACCATTTTTATGTTTCATATTTTGGCACTGCAGTACTTGATACTCTCCATAGCCCACACTCTGTTCATTCGTTTATGTTTGTTCATTCATTCATCCATTCAATAAACTGTGTTTTAGACATTGTGTGGGGGCTGGATACAAAGGGGAATGACACAGGGTCCCTGTGCTTTGCAAAACTTCACGGCCATTTTTATAGAACAGTAAGGGGTCGGCTTGTATGAGTTGATGTAAAGCAAACACTCACTATGGGGTGTTCCTAAATTAAGATTTGTGATTAATGTAACGGGGAAATTGGATAAATAATATGCTGCTCTTCCTCGCCTAATCTTTGCCTTGCCTTCTTCTCCAAAGAATTGAATAATCTTTGCCTTTTTCTAAGTATACTCTTAGAAGCTTTAAACTTACCAGCTCATGTGTATGTGTGTATGTCTATGTATGTATGTGTATGTGTGTGTGCACCGACATAAACATATAATTACATATGTATTACGTACTACACATACTATATACCATGTTTCCCCGAAAATAAGACCTAGCCAGACAATGAGCTCTAATGCGTCTTTTAGAGCAAAAATTAATATAAGACCTGGTGTTATATTATTATATTATTTATATTATATCATATCATATATCATATCATATCATATCATATTAAACCCAGTCTTATAGTAAAATAAGACCGGGTCTTATATTAATTTTTGCTCCAAAAGATGTATTAGAGCTGATTGTCCAGCTAGGTCTTATTTTTGGGAAAACACGGTGTTTCCTGGTATAATCTATGAATGGTCTGTTTCTGTCATGAAGCCTTTGGGGTGGCATAATATAGGCAAATGTCATTACTGTGGTATTGCCAGAGCAAACCCCATCTGTCTTCTGACCGCTGGTCTCTGGCTTTGAATGGCAGCGCTTCTCTTGGGTCCATAGTCACGCATCCTCTGTCAACTTCCCATGTTGCCTTCCTCACGGCCTAACAAGTTATCTGAACAATTAACTGGCGTGAAGGAAAGGGTAGAATTGCATCAACTTCCACATTTTCAGAATAAGGGATCTGCTTGCCTTTACAGATTCTTTGTTTGCTTCCAATTCTTTATTCTTACTCTTTTCCCCAGTAGTTCAGTTTTTCTAAATGAGAACCAGATGAAAAGCGGCCTGTTAGTTCCTCCAATCTTGTGTCCTCGGATGCAGTTTTCTTGGTTCCCATGTAGAGCTTCTTTGACCTGTTTGGGGCTGTCCCAACAGCTCTCCCTTCAGACTCTGCTGTAAACACCGACCATTTCTGATTTATGACAAGCACAGTCAGGGACAGAGATCAACGTTCCGGACGCGAATGTGCATCCAGGCTTGCCTGTGAGCGCAGGTGACCAGCAGACACCTCAGAGCGCTTGCTCCCCGTAACCTGCCCTTTTTCCTCAGAACAGGTCTGGAGAGCAGAGCGCAGACTGCTGGGTAGCTGGGTCACATGCACGGCAGAACTGCTGGTGCCATTGTAGACAGTGGGACCGAGGTGTCATCTGGTCACCTGGGTGGCAGCTGACCTCAAAGACAGAGCTGCACCTCGGGGAGATCACCCCAGCTTTGCACATCCAGAGGTTATTCGTGACAGAACTCAAGAGGTATGAATGAGAATGACCGAACTCCCATGTGACAGACATCTAAACGGAAATTGATTCTCAGCGGCCCTGGGCAGCCACATCCATGACCAGGACCAGACTATAGGGCGAGGGTGATCCATCCAGAGGCGTGTGGAGGAAATAGTCGGGTAGCTAGGCCACTGGCCATGGAGTGAGAGGATCTGACTCAGAAGTTCCACACTACTTACTCTCTGTGGGATGCTGATCAAACACTTAACTTCTCTAAGCCTCAGTTTTCTCACCTATAAAATGGGAATAATATCTCCAAGAATTGGGGTTAAATTATGTGATTCTAGTAGAGTGTTTGCCTATCATGATGCCCAGTAAATTAGCTTTACTTAATTTAGTGCGGAGCAAGGGGCCCAAGAAACTCCCACAATAGCTTCCTGTTCTCGGGCCTAGAACCTTGATGGCCGCCACATGTGGTGTCTTTCTGCAATTGTATTGGATAAACCCACCTTTTTTTTTCCTTTTTCTATTTCATGAGACGTTCCACTTCTAGAGTCTGTTCAGAGCACCCCCTTCCAGTCACAAGTCCCTCCTTTGGCCACAGTTACCACCCCGTTGGACTCAGCTGGGCCTCGATTTCAGCCAAGCTTCCCAGATGTCCAGCTTCAGACCTGGGGGACAGCCCACTCTTTACAGGGGACTGCAGTGGATACCAGGACGCCTCCATTTTTCATCGACTTGACTAGTATAATCTGCAGAGTAAATGTTCTTTTCCCTTATTTCTGCATTCTTAACAGACTCCTCACTGTGGGGGGTTCACCGCTTCCTACCTCTGTGAACAGGCCAACTCTGTTTCACTCAGTTTTCTTTTTTATAAAAAATTTCAGTATTAGCCATTTGGCCTCCCAAGCCACACTGTGAGGGTTTCGAAACTTTTTCTAGAAGCAGAGATCAGCCAGCTGGGCCATTGGACTGGTTGAATTCTCAGAGGGTGACTTTATTCCCTCGGAGCTTGGAGAAGGGGCACTCCCTCCCTAACCCACGTGTGGACAGTGATGAATGATGGCTTAGGGCCATTGTAATAGAGAACAGAAGAAACTAGGATGTCAAACTCACTTCTGGGTATCAAGTGTTAGAACTGAGCTTTCCCGTAAAAATAGAAAATACTTCGCTACCCAGACCAGTCCACGTGCCGGACAACTTTTAAGTGAACAACAAAAATAAAGTATGAGTGACTTACTGTTTTTGTTACTAAGGAAAGCATGCGATTCCACTTTGAGTAAACAAACGTTACAAAAATGTTGAAGAGGGTTTTTGGAGCGACAGGGACTACAGCTCATTTTATAAACGTATTATTCCACTTTACAGAGCTCGGTTTGTCTCCTTAGATCTGCTTCAAGCTTTTTTTTCAAAAAGTGTTTTTCTTCTGTGTCACATGTGCTTGGCTACCCAAGATGGTTATTTATTTTACGACACAAATTGGAAGCCGTGGGCTGCAAACCCAATACTATTGATGAAACTCGGGCTCTGCTGTGTGACTTTAGGAACTGACCTCTCTAAACCTCAGTTGGTGTTTGTAAAATGGGGATTAGCAAGATTATCCTGTTGTTTTAAGGATTAAATTGATGATCCAGGGAAGGATTTAGCCCAGAGCCCAAGGCAGAGAGAGCCTTACCTGTGAGCTGGTGCTGTTAACTCAACAACGTCTTTGACCTCTGACTAGACACAAGCATTGTGCCAACACCGGGGTACAGCAGGGCACAGGCAAAGCAGCCTTGACCCCAGAAAACTTTCAGGCTAGTGGGGCAGAGGTCAAAGAGATTAGGCCACAAATAATGACTGTTATAAACATTGAGAGCTAGTAAGGAGAGGAGGGAAGGTGTCTTTTATTGGCCAGGAAAGGCTGGCAGGCTAGAGGCACAGTCACTTGTAAGAATCAAGCAAGTGAAAAGATGGGAAGAGTCTTAAGCCCAGGTGAGGCAGCAGCTTGGGGCAGGGAGGCTGGCAGAGGACCTGGACAGGGGCTTGGCAAGTGGGCTAACAGCCAGCCGAGAGGCTGAAGACCAGACCCCACCAAGCCTTTGGTAGGTATCAGACTCTCTCCTGAACTCCACGGGGAGCCATTGGAAGCTGTGAGGAGGGCAGTGACAGGATGCTTTCTGTGTTTGAAAAATGACACTCTGCTGTGCAGAGAGTGGGATGGAGGATGTCAAGGGCAGGTGTCAGAGGCTCATTGAGACAAGACTCCAGTTAATGTAAGAGGGATTCGCTGAGCATGGAAGGCGTGGAGGCTGAGTGACGTGGAGGAATTAAGAAGTAATTAGGGGACAATTACTGAATCCCAATCTATTCAGATGCATGGGAGGATATTAGGTCTGGGAAACTGTTAGGTGACTCGGAAAGACTCTAATGATTACAAAGATTTCAGATAAAAGTGTTTTGTGAGAGCTGAGAATAGGGAAAAGCAGTATTAATAAATTAACATATCAGTACATTTACAATATGTAATTGAATTAACAAATTAAACATTTTAAGTAGACAGTGGACTGTTTCCACACTGCGTATATATCTATTTAAACCTAATATATGTATGTATAGCTATATGGATATATAATGGTCAAAGATCTTTTTGGTATCTTCTTTTCTTCCAAGATTGTTTTGGTGGAAAATGAGAGACCATCTTCTCTTTAGG
Organism: Rhinolophus sinicus; assembly: GCF_036562045.2. NCBI lineage: Eukaryota > Metazoa > Chordata > Mammalia > Chiroptera > Rhinolophidae > Rhinolophus > Rhinolophus sinicus. Next base: position 4,833,497 of record NC_133757.1, read on the forward strand.
ATCGCCTGATTCTTTGGCAAATGCGACAGGTACCTAGCATCCTAGCTGTCCCCAGACAGGTACTCATAAGGACACCACCCTTTGTCCAACAATCCGTAACCTCTGGTTAAAAAAATCCCCTGCCTATTAGTACCTGGCAGCATTTGCTCAGCTGAGTATGTCCTGAGTCCATGGAAGAACGGCTGCTTTTTCATTCCTGGCATTTACATATTTTTATCTTCGTCTTTGTTCTTACCTCTATAAAATGAGGACAGTTATATTTCCCTGCCATCTCTACGGGTGATGGATGAACGTTATTTCATGAAGCGGTTGTAAGTATTTTATATGCGATGTAATTCTTATGTGATTGCCATGACAGGTCATATTTCCCCATTTTTTCTTTTACTATTGAGCATTGAGTTGTATTTAAAGAGTCGATGTAATGTTTTGTGTGTTTTTTTAAATACGGCATAGGAATACATTACCCCTTCTGTGACCCTGAGAAAGTTGGCGAAAATAATAGATTCTCATGTGATAGAGAAGATCTTCTTTGTTCCAAGTGTTATTTGGATCAGAAGGAGTTACTTTGCTAAAGTCAGTGCAGCTCCTGCTTGCTCTCAGCAGGGAAAAGACCACCTCGATGCCAATGGGACATCTTTATCCCAGAACTGGAGTTGGTGTGATGCTCCTGCATTATTTGTTCGGGTGTCTTTTCGTGACAAGACTGGAGTGGGTATCACAGGTATCTTAGCTTTAGGACGTCATCGTCTTCCATCATCCGTTCCCGGTCTGTCCTGAGAGGGCAACTGTTGGGTATCATTGTATTTTGCAGACACATTTGGGTTAGGCGGTTGCTGTCAAGTGAAAGGCAGCCCAGCCTGGCAGCACAAATGCAGGAGGCACAGCTGTTCATGGAAGAGGTGAGGGGGCTGTGGGCCTTGGGCAGGGATGCAGAAGTGGGTGGTGGGGGTTCCGGGGCAGCCAGGATGACGGCTGAGTGCGCAGCAAAGCACACAAAGTTGCAAAGCCACAGAAGTCCCTTTATTCTCATTGTTATTACTGTTATTCCCACTGCAAAGCCCCAGGAACAGTACTTGTCAGGAATAAATATGCTGGAGTGGTACTTAAGGAACCAGCCGTTGTAGTCTTGATAATAATCTGAAGGAGATTTCTGGAAAAATCCACTATCTTATCCCCTGTAGCTCTTCCGACTTAACCTAATCACCATCACTTTCAAGCCCCCTGCCCCCACCCCCCAACCCGAACTCAGATGACGTTTCCTCCTGTTACTCTTGTTTTTATTTAGTATAATCTCTGAGCTATTGTCAAGATAAATGAAGTCGACTCCTAGATTTGTAGACGTCTCAAAGCAGAAGGGTGTGTAATTAGAGGGGTTGGAGTAGGGAGGGAAGCAGGGACTGAATGCAGATGCGAACTTGACTCAGGACACAACGTGAAGTTATCACCAGCCTAAGGTTACTTCCTGTGATAAAAACGAACAATGTCTTCCTTCCCTAGGAAGTCAGAGCCTGAGTCTGTTTGGTTGTTAGCCCTCACAAACCTTTGTTGAGTGTAACAAAGGGGGAGACAAGAAGAAAGCCCTCCCTGTCATGATGTTGGTGACAGCCAGCCAGCCAGGCTGCTCTGAGCGGGAACCCCCAGCTGGGAGCCCCACGGAGTGAAATGTTGCAAGAGAAACTTGCAGATGAGCTCAGAAAGGAACAGCCAAAAACTGTCCGCAAAGATGCCCACTTCTGGTGGCAGGAGGGCAGTGCTCAGGGGGCTGCCCCCCTCACAGGGCCACCTGGGCCAGAAACCATGGCGAGTCTCGGCTAGAATGGGTGTCCTGTGTGCCTCGGGAGAGGGGATTCTGTCTAATGACAGCTTTACCCAGCTGGGACATTTTTCAGGCCTACTGTATTGAGACAGTTTCTAAACATGTGAGGAGACGCCCACAAGGAAAGGACAGCTCTGCAGAGAAGGCAGAGTGCCAGGCAGCTCTGAGGAGGCCTGGGGACGTGACTGCGGAGCAGCCAGGGGCCGTCTGCCCCAGGAAGATGGTGACTCCCATTGAAACCCCCGGGGGAAGGAGTGACCACAGGTCTGTGAGGCCTGGGGCAGGGCTGAGTCTGAGACTGACGCTGGATAACAAGACTATGAGGGGAGTGTCCCCTGGGAAGGGAATGAGTGCCCATCTCGAGAAGGAGCTCGCCAGCCACTCTCAGGAGTGGGGGCTGCTGGTTGCATGGTCAGTGGCTGTGTGGATGGCAACTTAGCCCTGGAGAGTCACGGTAATGGAAGTAGCTACCGTGGAGGGAGCACGGAATCCATGCTAAGCGTTTTTATCGACGTCATCTTCCCTGTTTCTTCCATCACCCCTGTGAGGTGCATGCTGTTCCTATCCCTGTTGCACATGTGTAGAAACACACAGCGATATCAGATGATCCACGCCTGGTCACACAGCGGATGAGTGGGAGGCCCGGACCCTGGCCCAGGCAGGCAGCCTGCAGGGCCCTAGCTCTTCATGTTCTGATGGCTACACCCCGGCATGCCTCTGGGGTTTCCCACAGGAATAGTGTTGCCCAGCAGAGGCCTGGGGAAGGGCAGCGGAGGGACCCAGGCAACTTTGGAGAAGTAACCACAGGGCCAGCTGCGTGGGGCTACACTGTACCCATCTGGACTCGGGCCCTCAGCAGCCTTATGTGCTGTGTAGTTGTTCACCTCCAGGAACGAGGTAGAGGGTGGGGGGACCTGCCAGGGAGGAAAATGGGGAAAGCTCAGGACCTGCCTGACTCATGAGTGAGGTTTTCCTCCTGAAGCCCCTGCACACACAGACCACGCAGGAACCAGGGCTTGCCCACGACTTATGCCAGCCCCCTCCCCCAACAGAGCCCTTGAGTGGGTGAAGAGAAGAGCCGACCATCCTTCCCCTAAAGATGTTCTAAGGGAAACTGAGTCCAAGAGCTATCAGAGGACGCAGCGTTTTTTCTACGGGGCGAGAGTTCCCACCTTGCACCGTCCCCATCACACAGCAGTGAGCAGATGTCTCCTCATCTTCCTAAACTAGATAACAGACCGTTGGGCACAGCAGCATTAGCTGGCTGCCTTCACACGGAGCGTTGGCTGGTTGGTGGTGACTCCTTTCGGGCTGAGCTCGCGCGTAGAGCAGCTCCCCCCTGGAGAACAAGGAAATGATAAGCCAGCATAAATCATGCCGAAAGGAATGAGTCCTCCTCATGAGTCATTAGGACGGATGACACGTTGGCGAGCAGATGAAAACCCTGTGATGAAGAGCAGTTGTAAAAGCACAAGCTCATGCCGAAGAAATGCATCGTGGTGACTCAAACCTATAATGCATGCATTTCCTCTCTCTCTCTCTCTCTCTCTCTCTCTCTCTCGTTTAAAAACATTTGCAGTAAATATCAAGAATGGTAAAACATTTCCTGTACTGGACCCTGGGGGGAGAAGAGAGGTCAGGGAAGGGCTGGTTTGAAAGGATACTTTGAATCAGGGAGTGTAAATGTATTAATAGTTTGGGGTAGTAATTCTCTAACGGCATCAGAAATAGGAATCACAGTCTTAAAGAGGCATGTCCGGCCATGAGAAAATGCTGTATCAGAGTGTTCATTTGTGGCTTGAGAGCATGGATGAGCTTACCATCCAGAGCTGTCCCAAAGAAGGGCCCCTGGCACGGCAAATGTTACCTCCGTCTATTGCAACAAGCAGTAGGAGGCAGTCAGCTTAGTGGCCAAAGCATGGGCTGTGCAAACAGGACAGCTGCTGTGTACTTGCTCTGCCACTGTCACCATGTGACCGGGGACAAGCTCCCCACCTTCTTCGGGTCGGCCTCCTCAACTAAAGAGCGTCATGATCGCAGCACCCACCCGATTGACAGGTTGGATTGCAGGCAGCAGAAAGAGACTGTGCTGACTTACACAGAAAGGGGGTCTGCAGGCAGAACTGGAAGCTCTTCGGCCAGGGCTTAGGGCCATTCGGATCTTGTCAGAAGACCCAGTGGGCAGGCTCGTCAGGATCTGCTGCGGACAATCCTTGTGTCATCCTGTCAGGGTCATATTCCAGAGAAAGAGAGAAAGCATCTGACAGGTTCATTAGGGCACCTCTCTCCTGTTGGCTGAAGGAGAACAAGGCTGGAACTTTGGCCAGCGGGGGAGGCAGAGTTTCTGTTACCAGAGGAAGGAGGCAAGAATGCTATGGGGATTAATTTACATCGTGCATGTAAGGTTCCTGGCTCCGTGCCTGCCACGCTGTAAGAGCTGAAAACTCAACGGTTGTGTGTTAACAATTATAAATTGGAATGATTGATAGCAGATCAATAGTGTAAGCTATTCCAAATAAAAAGCTAATGGTATACACGCACACCAATGAGTGCCATTAAAACGGGGAACCTGACTAAGGTCAGTGGATTGCGCCAGAGCCAACATCCTGGTTGCCGGGTTGTCGTACTTGTTTTGCAAAATGTTACTATGGGGGGGGGGAGGGACTGGGCATGATGTATAGAGAATCACTCTGTATTATGGACAATGGCTTGTGATTCTACAATGATCTCGATAAAAATTACAGTTAGTAAAAGAAAAAGAAAGAAAGAAAAGAAAACTCATGATGACTTTAAAATCTCAAGAATTTTCTCCCTCATTGGAATTAATTGTTTTCAGTCCCTACCCCAACCCCCCCCCCAAAAAAAAAAAATCATCAGAAAAGTGCTGTTTAAATGTAAGAGTCCAGATGGATTGAAAATTCTTTCTAAACATCAGGGAAGAACAGAAGATACAATAAAAGCAAGGCCAGGTTAGGATATTACCTTTCTAACAATTCTCGTTATTGAATGCTTGATGATCTCGCCTAACACAGGCACACACAGACACACTCACACACATAGACACACTCACACACACACTCACACACACTGACACACAGCGCTCCCAAAAAACACGTGAACAAATGTCAGTCAGAGTCAACCCCTGTGGCTTCTCTTAAAGCTGTTTTTTTCTCAAATCTTAGCTCCTAAATGTTAGTTTATTTAAGTAAAGGTGGGCCCCAGTGAGTGTCAGTTCGTAAGTGATGTTTGTTAGGGTTACTGGGTCCTTGAGTCCCTGTTTATAGAGTCTGGGATTATGCTGGAGGAATAAACCTCATCCAAGGGCTTTGAAGAGCCTGCGGTCAGTGTGCATGAGTTCCGGCTTTCTTGGTCGGCCCAGATGGGTTGGAGCCGCTGCCCTAGCGGAAGGTGGAATCTGGCCACACACGAGATTTTTGCTCATTCATTCCTTCCCTTTCTAGTTCGTCTAGTCGTTCATTGGTGGCCTACCATGTGTGTCCCTGCACTAAGCTGAGGAGACACCAAGACCCAGAAAACTGGAGAATTCACAGTTGGATAGAGGACCATGACGTGTGCTCCAAAAATGACCAGTCAAGGCAGTGGGTCTGTTTGTCCTGGGCGCATACCAAAGTGCTAGACGAATTCAAGAGGAAGAAAGCGAATCCAGCCATGTAAACATTCAGAGCGCCTGCAGTTTAAATTATGTTGTAGGCAAGGGCTACATGTTGGTATTGGCTTTGCAAAGCACTTCTACAAACTCATGAGCCCTGCGTTTCCCCTCGCAGACCTAAACACGCTCCCCCACCAGCCCCCACCTAGAGGCAGGGGAGAGTACAGTGTTTGTCTCTGTTAACCGTGAGTGGCTAGATTTTAGGAGGGGAAATGGATTACAGAATAAAAAATGTCTTCCAGAGCTGCTAACTGGAGAGCGAGGATAGGAAGTTTCGCCCGGAGGAGGCGACACGTAGGAGAAACACAAGCTGTGTGGTCTCAGGCACATCACTTACTTGTTCCATGCCTCAGTTTCCCCAAATGGTAAACTGGGGATAGTAACTGTACTCAAGGGGTGGTTCTGGGAATGAAATAGGTAAATACCTGTGAATTACTTAGAACAATACCTAGCTCGTGAAACACACTCAGTAATTTTCGAATACTGAAATGTCTGTACACATGGATGAGCCTGTCAGAGGGCAGAGATGTCTTCTGATTGGCCACCCAGGGAGGGAGGGGAACAGCAAGTGGAAGATCAAAAGTCCAAGAGGAGAAACCAGGCGCAAGGCATGCCATTGCGGCTCTACACATGAAAGGGAGCTGCCTCGGGAGGGGGCGAGGCCCATGGGGAGGGGGGCACCGAGGGATGCCGGAGGGGCATTTGTGTGTCCCTGTGAAGTCGGAAGTAGAAGGCAAGACAGACATGATCACTTATGATGTGCCACGTTCTCTGTGAGTGCTCTCACCGGGGGAACATTGCCGGTGTTGTCCCTTTCTGAGTCCCGGTATCTGGAGGAGTACCTGGCACATGGGCCTTATTCTGAAAAGAATCTATGAATTGTGGCCTTTGATTCTTCCCATGACTGGGGGACGTGTAGGAGCCGTGATCACCATCTGCAGTGAGGGTCCTGAAGCCAACAGGAGTGAGATGTGCTGCCCACCTGGCATCAGTGCTGAGCTCTGTACCCAGCAGCAGGTAGGGCCTGGGACCTGAAGCCACCACTAGTGTTTCCCCTGCGATCCTTCTGCAGGGCCTGCTGCCTTCATGGCCCTCAGGGACCATTCTGAATCTCAAGTCTTTGGTTTGAAACGATTCCGCATTTCAAACAGCCCATGGCAGAGTCCTTGGATTGCGGTGGGGCTCCGGAAGCAGGCTTTGTTTTTATTTTGTGGAGTTTTAGTGATGGCTACATAGAAAGGGAGGTAAAGTTACGGCCATTGTGTGCGGACTCTATTATCTGTTGCCACCATGCTGGTTTGAGAGGTAGTTTTAGAGTCACGTGTTTGTTATTCACGGTTGACATTTTTAGTAGTACCCAAAACTAGATAACAGCAAAGAATTCCTGGTGGGTGACTAATGCTCAAGGTTGGTGCCCAGACTTGTCTTAAGTGATTCACTCTCTTCTTGGGCTGTGGAATGCCACCAGTTCCTGTGACTGAGGCCAGTACACACAAGTGTCTCAGGACCGAGCGGACATTGGGATGGCCCATGCATCACTGAGGCTCTCTCCTAAACACCCAACAGTAACTGGCGAAGGGATGAGGGCTTCTAAGTCCCTGTAACTGCTGTGATGCGTGAGTGACATTTGGCTATCAGCTCTGCTGATGTGAAATTTTTCTCTTTCCTGGTGTTGTGGACATTGTGCTTGAGTGGAATCAACACTATTTTGCATGGGGAAAGGGGTGAGAAGAGTTAACAATATGCACGAGCATTTTACATAGTGATATACGCAGTGATGTTTAAAACATCTGCAAAGGTGGTAATTCATAAATAAAGCGCACACTTGATGCTCCTCAAACTTCCTGCCATTCCAACTCAGTGTACCACAGAGCTGATTTGAGATAGATGGTTTGAGGTTTGACGCAGGTAGGGTTTTCTCAGGAAACACTCTTAGACCTTTTAAAGGGCAGTTGGAGTTGTTTTCCCAAAGAGAAATGATTTCATACAATTTTGAAACCATTTTCATTTGAACAGCAAGTGGTATTTCCTCTGCGTGGCTGCAGAAAACTAAGAGCCTGAGTATGTACCTGCGTGAATGACTCGCTAGGAGAGTTTACCTGGGGTTGTTGGTGGGCGTTTGCTTCAGGCTAAAACTATTAAATCTGGGATGTTTTACGACAGGTTAAAACAGAGTTGAGCAATTACTCCTAACTTCACACAAAAGGGTCACTGTCCCTGTAGGTGTCTTTATCTTTCTCCCATTTTGTCCTGGGTGGCCATTTTGTTGTTGTTTGTTTGGTTGTTTCTTTGTTTGTTTTGTCTGCACATTAGGTCCTGTTTATCTCATTCTCCTCCAGAATGCCAGGATTTTGTGTCTCTGTTTCTTTTGTTTTCTTTACCGACTTCTCCAGACTCTTCATTTGCTTCTCCCTTTTGACTCCTAAATATGCTCTGATATCTCCATTGCTACAGAAAAATCTCCACCCATCCATCCATCCATCCACTCCTGTCTCCCTCCCTCCCTCCCCCAAATTTTCTCCTTCATCTTGTAGCCAAACTCTACATAACTGTGCTCTGCTGCCCTCCTCTTCTCCATCTGTTCCCCTCCCATGCCACCCCTCCTCCCCACTTTCAGAGATCCCAAAGGAAGGACACTTTCTTGTTACATACATAGCTTTTTTCTCAGCCCAGTTCTTCCTTGCCTTTTGTCCCTGTTTCATCCTCTCCTTGAGGGTATCTCCCACGCTGATGTCCATGATGATCTTTTTCCTAGTGTCCCCAGCCTGTCCCACGACTAATTCCCGTTATGGCTTCGCTTCTTCCTCAGGCCTAAGGGGGGATGGACGCCAAGGCACCCAGTTCTCAGCCCTGAGGTCTTAATTCTTAGACTTTCTCTGAGACCTAGCTACCACTGCCACAGATTCCCAAATGAATACCTCTAGCTCTGACCTGTCCAATCTACGGTCCAATCCTTCAGGGATGTCCCATTGCCTGCCAAAGCCAGCCTCTCCAAATGTGAATTCCTAGTCTCCCCCAGCCCTTCTGGGTGACCTTTCTCTTCTTCTCAAGCCAGCAGAAACTTTCACTGTCTAGATATCGTCGTAAGTCCCCATGTTTCTCCCTTCAGAGCCTCCCTTGCGTGTGTTCTTTGTCTTTCCTGCCCTGCTTCAGCTTCACATCAGCGCACACTTGGGTTTTCAACAGTCGCCCAGATGACCTTGCAGATATTTCCTGCCACCAGTTTATCTTATAAAGATGCCAGACTAGAGTACCAGACTTGTGTTCCTCTCTCCGCCTTCCGCCCCGCCAGCTGAGTGTTCTTTCCCCAACCCAGGTTGGAGCACGTCCCTGTTACCCTCACTCCCCTTTGATGGCTCCCCTGTTCTGGGAAGGGGAGGTGCTGGTTCCTTAGGAGAGCTCGTCGGTCCCTTTGATGACCTCAGCCCTCCTTTTGTATGTATTGCTGCTGAATGTCCTCCTCCCACTCTGTGCAGCACCTACGTGTAATTATCCCTCATTTTCAAACCCACCTGGACGTTGACATCTGCACGTCTCTGCTCATACAGTTCTCTTGTCAGGAACTCGGTCATCACCTTTAGTAAATGTGTGTCCACTCATCTTTTAATGTACAATGCCAGTGTCATCTTTTCAAAGCTTTTCCCATTCGATGTATAATCCCCCCACAGCTGTCCTGGCTTGGGTAGAATTTATTCCCTTCTTCTTCCCATACAACTTGATCATAGCATGTGTTTTATTAAATCTATTAATAACTCTGCTTCTACTCAGGGATATGAGCCATTGGGACTTGACTCAGTGCCTTCTCTTTGAGTCCTCAGCACCAGACCTGTAAAGTAAAGAGACTAGTAAATACCGACTGAATTAAACTTTAAGAGACACTCTCCTGCTGACAGAGGAGGGTTGGGTTCCTATTAATTGGTTTATCCAGTCTAAACTTTCCCCCATGTTTACCATGATTTCCCGATATACAGTCAGCCCAAGCTTTCCAGCAAGTGCTGGGCCCATTCCCACAGTCTGTGTTCTCTCTTCTCCCTGCCTCTCTAGAGTGTGCCCTCCTCCTTCCTCACCATGGGTACCTTTTCCACTCTTTCATGCAGCCCATAGTTACCATTCACACACAGCCGGTGTACGCAAGGTTAGGACCTTGAGCGCGCTCTCCTTCCATCTTGCCCTTTTTCTCTTATCTCTCAGCTTTGTGTATAAGCTGAATGAAGACGGAGAGAGACCATGTCTGGCAGTTGTGAATCCTACCAATGTCAGATTCATGGCCTGCACACATTGTCCATCTAATACTCGATGAGTTGTTTAGATATCTTACACTTCGCTTCCAAGTATTCACGACCATCACATCCACAGTTTCAAGGCCAAATGCCTGTGCTCTAACCACAGAGTGGCCAAAACATGCCTTAGAGTCTAGAAGGGACTAGAATTTGAACAACAGAAGTCTTCTGCCCCCAGCCTGATGCAGTTGGTACTGCACCCTTCACCAGATTTTGAGAGCTACAAATCTTTCTCAACTAGTTTACTCTAGAGCCTAAAAGAGCTTATATATAGAGGACAGTCACTGAGGCTGAGCCTGCAGTTACCCAGCACCAATGTCTGTGTTGTCCCAAAGCTCTCAGAAGCCCTCCTAGCTCGTGATCTAATGCCAGGACAAAGATAGTGGAAGCTCCTTCTCTGAAATGCCTAGATATTTGTCTAAGAAGCAGAGTATGTTTTCTCATTAGTATTCTTCTGTTCATAAGGCAGTATCTGTAGGAAAACCACTTTTACTGACCCCAAAAGAAGTCGGTAAAATATATTCACCCCAAAAGTGATAAATGCATCCCATAAATGTTTTAATGTTGCCTATACCACCTCCCCAAACACACGCACACAGACAGTTGCTCCGCAGTAGTCTACACGGAGGACTGAGAATTAAACACGATGATGCATGAAAAGAGCTCAGCGCAGTGCCAGGCACAGAGAAGGAACTCAGTGACGGTTTGGTCTGGTGGTGATTGCACACTCAGGGCTGCTGTCCGTGACTATTACCAGTTCTGTTGGTATGGTGCTTAAACAGCTCAGAGTGGGGCACGAGACACTGGCAAGGATTTGGTGAGTGGTGGCTTCAGCCTGGGGCGGGACCCTTACACAAGGTGTCTCCTACGCAGAGGGCAGCCTCCATGCTGCCTGCGTATCAGCTGCAGGCAAGCGACAGAGTCATGCTGGCCTCCTCCCTGCGACATCATGCAGCAACCACAGCTGCTCTGAGCGTGCAGACGAGACGCATGTCTCGAAGGGGAAAAGCAAAGGGATGAAGTCATTCACGGTCCCACGTGGGTGGACGGGTGGCCACTGCTTGGCCTTGCTTGTACTTCTGTCTGTGTCACGGCCCTGGCTGGGTCACATCCCTTTTGTGGGACAGCTTTAATGTGGACAAGGGAGGAATGTGCCCTTCCATGAGGTCGTAAAAACCCACAGCACTTTGTGATGTCAAATCGAGGCATTAGGAGTTGCCGACAGAAGCTGTTTCTCATGGTGACTCAGCCCGGAGCTGGGTCACAGACTGCATCCCCTTCTTTCTTCCCAAATGTCGACATCTTGACTTCCTAAGGAGCCTGGGACCCCAGCCATGGCTTTGTTTGTTGATTGTGTAGAAAACTGAGAGAGACCACTCTGGCACCCATTTCAACTCAAAGCAGGATTGGTCTTCATTAAATGGGTTTGCTCGGCGCGTTGTCACAGGGTTTGTGGGCGAACCACTGTGGCCAGGCGAGAAGGAGCCTTGTGATTTACAAACTGCTGCTCTCGCAGAATCTCACAGAGGGGAAAACCACCCTCGACCTCCTCCCCATGCTATGCCAGAACTGCTTACATTGTTCTTAATTTTGCATCATTTTGCCTTGATTTTGGAAGTCTTTGGGGGATTTCAGTGGAAAATAAGCAAGCCTGTTCAGTGCTTACTGCTGAACCAGAAATACAGTTCAATCCCCTGTTTGTAGAAAAGCCTTCGAAGTAAAACTCTGATTTTATAAAATAGGTGAGTGGGGGTTCCTTAAAATGTCAAGGGTATTTTAAAGTATGTTTTTACAACTTGACAGAGTCTGGGGAGAGAAGAGGCTTAAAACTAACGTGTTAGGAGCTGCTGCCAATTGAAAATGAATCACAAATGAAGATAAATCACCCCTGAGCATATAATGTGGAACAATGGGAAAATATTATCAGAATTGTAAAAATTTGATTTGCATGCAACTTTTCAGAAACACAGCTCAGCAAGCATAAACCGAAGCAAGCAGACTGACTCACGTAATGGGGGGAAAAAGAAAAATCAGTCTAAGATTCCAAACGTGTATGTCAGGAGATGATTATTGGATACGGAAAAAAAAAGACTCTGTTTTACAACATATATGCCATTTGCCATTGGCGGGGGGATGAGGCGGTGAGGGGGGTGTGTAGGGGGCTCCAAAGAGCATTTATAAAATGCACTAATTGCCAAGACACTATAGAGTGTGTCAGTGTAACTATTAATAACTCGATTTACTAAGTGCCTGCTGCTTATGTATTAATTCTATGTTATTATCGCTAATCCGTGTAGTAACCTTGCAAGCGTTCTTTTCCCATTTTATAGAGGAGGGTACTATTCAGAATGTTTATAGAGCTTGCCCCAGGCCACACAGCAAATGAGGGACAAAGTCAGGGTTCAGACTCAATTTACCCTGGCCCTAAACTTATCTGCTTTTCCACCACTTCCGGAGGCCTCCCAGGCAAGTGAGCGACAGAAAGTTGCTCCTTCCTGCCCCAGCCTCAACATACCTCACAAACAGTGCCTTTTAGTGTATTTACAATGATGTGCAATCATCACCACTATTTAATCCCATTTCCGTCATCCCCCCAAAGACACCTCATACCTATTAATGTCTTTCTGTTCCCCATTTTCCCCTGTCCTACCCCCCTGACAAGCACTGATCTTTCTGTTTCGATGGATTTACCAGTTCTGGACAGTTCATGTAAATGGAATCATGTAACGTGTGGCCTTTTGGGACTGACCTGTCACTTAGTGTCGTGTGTTCAAGCTTCATTCACATGGTAGCCTGGGTCAGGAGTCCATTCCTTTATGGCTGAATAATATTCCACCGTACGGATATGTCATATTTTGTTCATCCATTAATTACCAAATGACATTTTGATGGCACTCTAAATTGTGTTCCAAAGGGTTTGGCATAAGCTCCAGGAGCCAAACAAGTGAGATCTGTCGCTGTAGAATACAGGCCCAGTGGTAACGTAGTGGCAGCTGCAACACCAAGTAAAGCTCTCCAGTGGCTTCTCATTGCCCGTGAAATAACGGGCAAACTCCTGACCATGACCTTCCAGGCTGGTGCGTCCTGCTGTCAGCCACTTTACTCACTGGGTCCAACACTCTTCTCCCAATTCTCCAGTATATGTTCTCTCCACCTCGGGGTCTTCACACGTTCTGTTCTCTGCCTACACAGTTCTGCCTCCAACTACGTCCTGCCTGGCTGCCTCCTCCTCAGCCTCAATGTCCAGAGAATGCAGCTGACTGTCTGAGAGGTCGGCCCTCCATCTTGCCCTTTCCTAGTGCTCCCCTTTCTTTCCCTTCACAGCACATTTCATAATTTAGAGTTGTGTGTTTCCTCATTTTATGTCAGTCTCGTCCACTACCCATAATCACCTTTGATGGGCACCATTTCTGTTTTTGTTCCTTTGCCTCCAGGGCCTAGATGAACCTATATTTAGACTCAGTCAATATCCAGATGGTGACCTTGCTTCTGGGACAGTGGTCCCCAGAGTGCACTCCCCAGGCCAGCAGCATCCGCAGCACCTGGGAACTAGTTAGAAACCCCAGTCCTTGGGCCCCACCTAAGTAAGACCTCCTGACTCAGACTCAGGGACGGGGGCTGCAGTCTGGGTTGTAACAGGTTGCTGCTGCTCACTAAGGTTGAAAGCTCTGGTGTAGGAAGTAGCCCCAGATTCACTCTTCGTACTACCCGGGTGTTGTAACCTCCCTTTCCTCGTTGACCCCTTGGTCCCGTGTGGCTCTGGGAGTTCAGGAGAGATTCCTAAGACACGCACTGAAAGCGGAATCAAAAATGGTGCCCAGGCTCCTACACGTCGTGGCATGCTTCGCTCAGTGCCAGCAGTTCCTAGGGAATGAGTCCATCTTTATGCTTTGGCTGTGGCCCACCCAAAGCGGGAGAGTCCTGGCCCTTCCCTGGGACAGAATGTGTCACTGTTCCACAGCCATTTATCTTCGACAGTTGGGATTTGTTCCCTGTGAACAAAAGCTTTGAACTTTCCATTGGTAACACCCCTTCCCCCATCACTCCAGAAGATTGATGGAAATTTAAAGACCAGTTTTGAAGTGCTGACCCTGCTCTGATGAAATTTTCAACAGAGCTTTGCTGTGACGTCATGTCTTACAGGCAAGGCTGTTTGTGCACGTGCTTCTCAGTAGGACGTTGGATGTTGTATCAGAGGTTCACGGAAACCATGATGTGTTTTCCCATACAACTTTTATTTCTGCAGTTTTCATATCTTAGCTCTAGCTGGAAAACATTGTTAAATTATATGCACATGTTATGCATCGAAAGTTAATCTTTAAACACTGGCACTGTTGCTGGAAGTGGCTCTCTCTTGTTCCCACACACAAAAATAATAAAATAAATGTTGAAACAGTTTTTGTTTCTTATTCCAGTTTATTTCAACTCCCAAGGTGCCCAATGTGATCAAACTCATGGAGCCTGAGGCCTGAATGTTTTAGTCCCTGAAACCTCTTTTCTCTCTTCGTCTATGAGTAATTCATTTGCCTGCAGAGCCTATGAAGCAAATTCTCTTTGTAAAAGAAAGGGGGGGAAATGTAGTAGAGCAGAAGAAGTGCCAGTGAAATTTCAGGATTGCCCTCAGAAACCAGGCTAAGACTTTGAGAGAGAAAAGGCGTTTCTGTTTTATGTGACTGCAGTAGACTCTGAGTTTCGTTTATGAGCGATTGATAAGAAGTAATGATATAGGTATATTAAAGCATAAGACCACACAAATTCCCCCTTTTAGAGAATAAATTCCATGCTCTTGTGTAGAACATTCTACATATTTTTAGACTTAAACTCTCAGGGTTTAACGTAGAGTATGAGACAAGAGTTGTGAAGGCTCTCCTTTTCTATAATATATGTACTTCTAAAAGAGAATGAAGGTTGAATTCCTATAAATCAAACATCTTTTATACACAAATGCTTTGGAGGATTCTTTCCTGTAGCTCACAAGTATCCTTGCAGACTATCAAACAAACAAAAACTTCCTATAGCATTTGAATAGCCAAGGCAGAGAATAAAATAGTGAGTTACGTGTCTCTCATCGTCCAGAAAAGGACACATAACAGTTTTACAGAACGTCTCCGAATTAACTATACTGTGAGGGCCCTGATTTAAAGTGTGCTAAAACTATGTTCATGAATGCAATGGTGTCTGAGAGAATGGAGTGAGGGATTGTGGGGGAGGTTTGCTCAGTCAGGAGGAGTGTTTTTCTCACTGACACTGTTTATAATTGCACAGTGATAATAAAAAGCAGTGGCTCTGGTCAGCTTTGTATTGTCTTAGATTCTCTGCAGACAACACCCCCTTGCTGCCTGCCCCACCCCTTGAATGGGCCCTTGCCTCAGCCGGGGCAATGCCACCACACTGCTGGGGTTCCCTTCCATCTGCCGTGACCTGATCACCCGTTTCCCCTCCTCCTTGCTTGTTCTCCTGGCTTCCCTCCTCAGCTTCACGCTCGCCCCTCTCTACATTCCTGCACGTGACACACAGACTTTTGTCTCCAGCTCCAATTTCTCTGTTGTCCCAGGTCAGTCCGTAATTTCTAGAAACCAGTTTGTCCTTAGCTAGCTGTCCCACGAGCATTTCAAATGCAGTTAACCCCAAACTGAGCTCACAGTTTTGCTCTCCTCACCCCATCATGTCCCCGGGGGGCCCATCTCAGGCTCCAGCATCCCCATCTTCCCAGGGGCCCAAGTGGACACTCGAGAGTGACCTGAGTGACCTGTGCCTCAGCTCTGAGCACCAGGGCTTACTGATGCCATCTGGCGTATCTCTTGGTTCCATTTCTTGTCTCCACTACCACTCCCCTGGGCCAGCCCCACGGTCTCGCTGAGATCTCAGCAACAGCCTGCAGGCGTTCTCCACACAGGAGCTAGAGCGTTCCTTCTAAATGGCAGCTTGTCCTCCCTCAGTGACATCCTGTCCCTCTCGGGATGAAACCTAAACCCCCAACAGGGCGCTCAGAGCCTGCCTGAGCCCCTCCCACTCCAGCCTGAGCTCTCGCCTCTCTGCCTTCCTGACCCTGAGTTGAAGTGTCCCCCACTATCTCCTTGGTCTGGCCAAGCGGCCAACATACAGGTCAGCCTTCACCTCCTCCCGCGGGTTCCCCCCATCCCCGAGTCTCTGCCCCCTCCACATCGTACCTCCTCCTCATCCCACAGGTTGACGGGCCTGGGATTCGACCCTCTCCTTCCGGATTCCACCACCCTCACTGAACATTTCCATTCTTTTTCATGTAAACCCGTCATTTTAAAACACTTTTGTAAACAATAGAGCCCTTTGCTTCAAATGAAACGCGGAGCAGAAAAGGAGAGGAGAGCAGTAATGGACGACGAGGGCGGACCAGCAGGTCGATGGGTCGTTATAACCTTTATCGAGCACGACCTGAGCTTGACACTGCGCTACCTGGTCTGCAGGCCTGGGCTCTGCGACACCCTACAGCCCTGTGGGAGCATCAAGTCCCATCGCACAGATGAGGACACCCTGTGTGGCACGTAGAGGTCATTAAGCCAGGGAGGGCAGAGCCTGAGCTCCCAGCCTCGTCAGGTGACCCCAAGCCCCTGGGCTGCAGCTCTTATCAGGTGCTTCTCGTTTCTAGATTTTGTCCTGTCTCTTCTAGGTATTTTCTCTTGCCTTTGAACAATCATGTCTGTGCTGCTGCTATGTCACTTCCTGGAGGTGATGGCCTCCTCAGGCCTGGCCTGTGACTTACTGACCAGCAGTGGCCTGGCCTGGACTCACTGGCCCTGTGGGACATGGAGACACAGCCTCCATCCCTTCCTGTCCCCAACTCCAGATCCTCAATGACTCATCCCCTGCCATGTCCATCTAGTCTCAGTCACAGGATTCCCTGCCTCAATTTCCCACCCACAACATGTCCCCTTCTAATTAGGGCCTGTCCATGTGCTTCTGCGTCCCTGAGTTAGGGGACTTCCCCTTAGCACTGAAGCCATCGTCTGGTAACCTGTGGCCAGACTGTCCCTGGTTATCTCCTGGTGTGAACACTGGCGTCGTCAACCCTCCCTCCCTTTTTTGGGCATTTTTCCTGTTTTCCAGAACTAGCTGGCTTACTGCCATTCTTGGATCTACCTCCTTTTTCCTTACATAGATGGAGGGAAAGACAGATCTGTACGTTGAAGAGTTAGTATCCAGACGGACCAGCAGAAGCACAGACACCTAAGTGTGTTTCTGTTTCCCCCAGGCCAGGTGTATCTTGAGTTCGATACTCGCCATGTTTATCTTTATAGCCTTCTCAGCACTCAGCTCATTATTTGGCACAGACTAGCGACTCAGTAAGTCATGAAAGAATCACATTGTTGAACGATAAATGGTATAATTTGATGTTTTCTAAGCCTGTGTTTGTATGTTGGATTGTGTTGCTTACATGCTGAGATACAATAGAAAATATTTATATTGGTCTCTGTCCCTGGTTCCTGACACAAGGCTTCTAAACCTTTACAAGTTCCTACGTGATAAGAGCACTAGGAGCGTCTTTTGTTCTAATATTTGATCTTTGATTCCAGTTCCTGATGCAGAGCTCCTAAATCCCTTGGAATTTCCTGGGTGATAATAGGAATGTCTTTTGTTCTACTGAGGTGACTCTGGGTGGACTCTTGGATGAGAGCTGGTCACTAGAAAGAAAGGCAAGGGAAGTAAAAGCTGAAATAAATGCATGGGACTGTATCAAACTAAAAAGCTTCTGCACAGCAAAAGAAACCATCAACAAAATAAAGAGGCAACCAACTGAATGGGAGAAGATTTTTGCAAACAACACCTCTGATAAGGGGCTAATATCCAAAATATATAAGGAACTCGTACAACTCAACAACAACAAAAACAAACAATCCAATTTAACAAATGGGCAGAGGACCTGAATAGATATTTCTCCAAAGAAGACGTACAAATGGCCAATAGACATGAAAAAATGCTCAACATCACTAATCATCAGAGAAATGCAAGTAAAAACCACAATGAGATATCACCTCACCCCAGTCAGAATGGCTATCATCAACAAGACAAATAGTAACAAGTGTTGGAGAGGCTGTGGAGAAAAAGGAACCCTCATACACTGTTGGTGGGAATGCAGACTGGTGCAGCCGCTATGGAAGGCAGTGTGGAGGTTCCTCCAAAAATCACGAATAGAATTACCATATGACCCAGCAATCTCTCTCCTGGGTATCTACCCAAAAAATCTGAAAACATCCGTAAAGACATGTGTGCTCCAATGTTCATTGCAGCTTTGTTTACAGTGGCCAAGACATGGAAACAACCAAAATGTCCTTCGATAGATGATTAGATAAAGAAGATATGGTATATATACACAATGGAATACTATTCTGTCATAAGAAAAGATGAAATAGTGCCATTTGCGACAACATGGATGGATCTTGAGATTATTATGCTGAGTGAAATAAGTCAGACAGAAAAAATAGAGAACCATATGATTTCACTGATATGTGGTATACAAAAGTGAAAACAACAAAAGAACAAGACAAACAAATGAAGAAACAAAAACTCATAGACACAGACAATAGTTTAGTGGTTACCAGAGGGTAAGGGAGGAGGCGGTTAATAGATGAGGGTAAAGGGGATCCAATATATGGTGATGGAAGGAGAACTGACTCTGGGTGGTGAACACCCAATGGGATTTATAGATGATGTATTACAGAATTGTACACCTGAAATTTTTGTAACTTTACTAACAATTGTCACCCCAATAAACTTTGATAAAAGAAAAAGATGAAGCCATGATTAGAAGCTTAGAACTTTCAGACCCTCCCCCCCATTCTCTGGAGAAGGGAGAGGGGGTGGAAAAGGAGTTAATGATTGGTCGTGTCTACATGATGAAGCCCCCATGAAACAACGGTATGGGATTCAGGGAGCTTCCGGGTTGGTGAACACATCCACATCCTGGGAGGGTGTCACACCCCAACTGCACGGGGACAGAAGCTCCTGTGCTCAGGACCCTGACAGACCTGGCCTTACGTACCTCTTCATCTGGCTGTTCACCTTTGTCCTGTCTCATATCCTTTATTATATCATAGACTGGTAAACATAAGTGTTTTCCTGAGTTCTGTGAGCTGTTCTAGCAAATGAATCCGGGGCGGGGGCTGGAGAGGGGAGAGTTGGACAGAAACTGTGGGAACCTGAGGACCTACTACTTGCGATTGGCATCTGAAGTGAAGGGTCTGAGCCCTTAACCTGTGGGGTCTGTGCTAACTCTGGTTAGTGTCAGAATGGAATTGAATTGTGGGACAGCCAGCTGGTGTCGCAGAGAATTGCTTGATGTGGGGGGGGGGGGAACCCACAGTCAGAAGTGACAGAAGTGTGGTAGTGTGTGCGAGTAAAGGAGAAACAGAAGGAGTGTGTTCTTCCTTTATGCACACGAATCTCTGTAAAGATGATTGCCACTGAGAAGTGTTATCTGCATTTGTATATTTGAGAATTGGCAGCAGCCATCTCACCAGTTTTCAAGCACACGAAAACCACCGAACTGCATTATGTCTGCCTGAAGAGTCATTTTGAGTTTCTATTGAGTTTCTGTTGTGCATTTTATTGTGACTGCTATTACTTTTCTTATTACAAATGCAGATCATGGCAATGATGTAAAATATAGAAAACACAGTTAAGCAAAAAGGAAAAAGAAAGAAATGGCACACAATCCCATCACTGTTTGATGTACTTCTTTCCGGGCTTTGTTCTGTGACGTTCTAGAGCCTGTGTCTACGGGGTAGGGAGTGTATGTGCTGATGAGCTTATGCATTTCTGCATTAATTCGCTGGGTGTGATCAGTCCCCGCCTTACTTTTCCCAGGACCAAGAGCTACAGCTAACCGCCACTGGCTTTATAGTAAGATAAGTGTGTGCTCGTTTCCTCATCATATACATGCAGAGATAGCAGTGATCTATTACCCTTTGCTTAATCTCTTCTCCTTTCCTTCAGGGAACCTTTGGGGATACACAATTATGTATTCAAAGGGTCATAAAATACCAAGTGCGACATATAAATACAGTTGCCATTTACCTCTTTAACAATGTGATTGTAAATCAGACACCACTTAACTGCAGTGTAAATGCAGTTCTAATACAGGAACATGCTGTGTTAGAAACATTTGACTCACGGGAGTTCAAGAATTACAGAATGCTCTCCTTTCTGCTAGGTTTTTGGGGATCTTGGAGGGACAGACTTCACCATTCTAGTGTCCCTTGTGTAATGGGTCTGTCTCCTGTGTCCCCAACCTTCATCCTCCCTCCTGGCTCCTTTGCAGCCTGTAAAATATATCAACCTTGAACGTATACTTCCTTTCTCCACCCATCCACTGGCATGACTCATCCTCTGGCATGACTGGAGCTCCCACTTTGCCTGTGAAGCCCAGATCTACATCTCTGGGCCACGTGTGTCCCGAGAGCTTCATCCGGTGCCTTCGGTGGGATAGTGGAGACCTCGGCCTGGATGCTGTCCCCATGCACCTGAAATGCGGCAGGAAGATTTCCAGACTCCACGTCTTGGCCCCACAGACTTCCTCCCCTGTCCTCTGTCTCCACTGGCAGTCCTGACCCACCCACCCACTCAGCCCTGTGATCCCCTCATTTCCTGAATTCCTGTGGATATTATGTTCTTTTCCCTCCTTCCTCCTACCACTATTTTCCTAGTTCTGACCTTTACTATTTTCACCTGGGCCACTATTTTCACTTGCTTAACCAGAGGGTCGCCAGTTGTCACATGATTGACTTAAGTGTGTTAGCTGATGGCGTATGGGGTATGTGACATGACAGAAACAGAGGAGTGAAAGGCCAGTGCCTAAACTGTTAGACTTGTCGGTGCTAGTGGAGACGAAGGAGAGAGCAGAGGTTTGGTTTGGTTTGGTTTGGTTTGGATGATGGTGGATATACTGGTTCCCCTTTGCCACTTGAACAAATTATCATGAACTTAGTGGCTTAAAACAACACAGATTATTATCTTACAAGTCTGGGGGCTCTAGCGTAGAATCCTTTCCTTGCATTTTCCAACTTCTAGAGGTCACCTGCAATCCTTGGCTCTTGGCCCCATCCTCTACATGTAAAGCCAGCAGTGTAGCATCTTCTAATTTCTCTCCTTCTGACCCTCCTGCCTGTCTTATAAGGACCCTGTGATTACACTGGGCCCAGCTGGATAGTTCAAGATAATCTCTCCCATCTGAAGTCCTTAATCTAATCATATCGACAAACTCCCTTTGCCAGGTAATGTATTCACATGTTCCAGGAATTAGGCTGTGAGCATCTTTGGGGGGCCTTTGTTTAGCCAATGGCAGGGGGTAACAGGGTGAGGAGGTAGTGATGTCAAGAGGTCCTTTTATCCATATGAAGCTTGCCACGTCTACTAGACATTTAAGTGGAAAGTGAAGATGTTGAAAAGGCAATTGGATATAAGTCTGGAACTTAGGACTGGGGGAAAAACAGTTGAGGAGCAAAAGAATATATATACATTGAGGCTAGACTGAGTCAGCTAAAGAAAGAAGCGATGGAAGCAAAGCAGGTCAAGGGCCAAGCCCTCGTACCCCCTCTGTGTCCCCAACACGTTGAAGTTGGGAAGAGGAGGAAGGTCCCACAAAGGACAAGGGAACAGCCAGGGGAGTGGGAAGGAAGTCTGGGGCTAAGGCAGTGCCAGCTGCAAGGTCCTCGCGTTGGGCTGGTAGTGGGTGGCATTGGTGGCCTTGATCCCCTTTGAGTGGAGACAGGAGCCCCGTGCAGCAGGTGAGGCAAGAATGAAGGAGAAGGAAGCAGACACAGAACGTGAAGACGACTCTCAGGGGAGAACTGCTGGGAATCGTGGGAGGCGGAACTGGGGACGAGCAGTTTTGTTTGGAAGGTGGATGCTATTACGGCATATTTGTATGACAGGAAGGACCCATTAGCTTGAGTTATGCGTGTGTGTTTTTTCCTACTAATCTCCTACTTCTGTTCCGCTTGTTTCCTCCCTCCTAAGAGTTTTACGTTCCTGAAAAGGCATCACTGTTATGAAAATGCTGGGAGAAGGAGGTCAAAATTTCCAACACAGAGAAAAGCAAATAATAAAGAACTTTCAAATAAGAAAGAACTTTCTAGCAAAATTTCAATAACCTCAGTTTAGCAGAGTGGAATGTCCTCTTCTAGCAAACTTCAGCCTCCAGTAGTTTGAAGAAATCGTTTTTTAAACTAAAGCTATTCAGGTACAAGAATATAGAGCTTTACTGTACACAGAGGGCACACGTCGGAGAGGACGCCAGGAAAGCTGCTGCCATTTACAGAACAAGGCACCAAAGAATTCCTTTAAAATTGATGTCTTATTTTCTTAATGCAATATTTTTAGTTGCTAAAGGTCAATTTATAATCTTTAAAAATGCAATCTTTTGCAACTTACATATGACTAGTCTGCTTACACGTTCTGTATGTCCTTCTCAACATAAAGGAAAACGGGAAAAAACAACAAAAACAGCTCGAACGGAGAAGAAGGTAATATTTAATTAAATAAAAATTTAAGACTCACAGACATTAACCTATAAAAATCAAGGTCAAAGCAAATGGTAGACGGGAAAAAGAATTGTCGGCGTAAGTGCAGTCAGTATATGAAGAACTTTACAAATCAAGAAGCAGAAGATGGTCACACTAAAATAAAGATTGGCTTAAGAAAATCACAAAGACAGTGCACGTCATTGATGAATTATGTGGGAAAACAGACGAATTGATGCTGAAATGCGTATTCAGAGAGGGACTCTCATTTATCGGATAGACAAAGATAAAAGACAACTGTTCAGCGTTGATGAGGTTTCAGGAGAGTGGGTGAGCTCTGACACAGCTTGGAAGGACAGACATTTATGCACTCTTTCGTGGAGCGGCTTGGCAATAAGTATTAAGACTGTTACACCTACTGAGACCCTTGGCTCAGTAGTTTCATGTCAGGGATTTTTTCTAAGGAAAGTAGCTGATGTATTCCAAGGTGTGTGAAAAGTATGTTCACTGCAGTGTGGTTATGATGTAGTCACTGAAGATCCATTTGTGGAGTATCAGTGAAGAGTCAGGAGCAGTGTCGGGTGCAGGGGAGCTAATGGGTAGGAGGCGGGTAGAAACAGACCCAGCCTCTGCCCGCCCTCCCTCTGTGCCCTGTATCTGAGGTAAGATAGGTAAAATTGGCCATGAGAGCCCAATACCAGGAGTGCTCGGGGACCAGGAGACCGCACGCAGATCACATATACCTGCCCCGAGCTTCATGAGACAAGAGTGGGCAGTGCCCAGAGAAGGCTTCCTGGAGGAAGTCACGTCTCAGCCAAGATGAAAAAGATCAGTACGAAGCAGTCACATCTAAAGGACAGGAAGGTACTGGCCAGGCCCCAGGATGTAGGCTGGCATGTGGGCGGTGAAAACGATGCTGGGGAGTTACCGCTCCTGGGGCCTTGTGCATATGGAATATGGGGGTACGCAGCAGGGGCCAGGTCGTGACAGCCTTGGATGGCCTGCTTTCCTCTTTTCACAGTATGAGCAAAATAATGAAATCAGAGATTACAAACCACATCTCCCAGCATTGACTAGAAAAAAAAGCAGAGCTCCATCTGTGCCCCAGGTATGCGTGTGAGACGGGGTGGGGCTCCCAAAGGAAAAGAGGAGTGTTGCAGCTGGAAGGAAGGAGTGTGTGTGGAGGGTGGGGAAGGAGAGAGAGAAAGGGGGAGGGGAGGGAGTGCACACGTATCAAAAAGGAGTGGAAGGAAAGATGTGCATAGGATCCTGATTAGTGTTCTCTAGGGTGTATTACTGGGACTCTGAACTGTGCTTATAATTTTCTGTATTCAACATACATTACGTTTATCATTCTAAAAAAGTTTTAAAGACTGTTACCTATGAAGTCATTAAAATGAGTAAAGGTTTTAATACATGTAACATCATTCATCCTTCAACTCGCTGCACCATTAAGAAGGGGAACTACCTAAGCAACTCAGAATCGAGGCTGCGAAGCCACGGGAACCAAACAAGACCTGGATTTGGTTTCTGCAGCGTTGTTCTCAAAAGGACAATGAAGACTACGTGCTCCCCTGGCCCCTTCTCTGTCCACGCCAGTCCCAGCCTGCCCCTGGGGATGGGGCTGTGCACCAAGGACATCCACACGTGTGGTCAGTTGAACAAGGAAACCTTGGCCCTCCGTGTTTCCGTACGTTTGGTCCTCCCAGGGTCTGTTTTGTTTCTCTGGACAAACGGGCATCACAAAATGGCACTGGAATTTCTCCCCTTCTGTACCCACTGGTTTTGTATTGCCTCTAACAACCCTCGTGCACACTGCTAGGGAGATTTTTTATCTTAAAAATATCCTGTGAAATCTCCACGTAAGCACTGGATTTACAAAGAAGTGTATTATGTACTTGCAGAAAACGCAGGCTTTTTCATTTAAAGAACAGAGGCAGTGTAGACAGACTAGAGGTGGGAGGCCTGGCCTGTCTTTACTGAAGATCATGATTTATAGGCAGAAAAATGAATAGAAAGTCCACCCTTCCTCCTGAGAATCAGAACTCGGAAGCACCGTGAGGAAGGACAAATATGTGTAAGTGCTTCATTGGGTCTGAAATTGTCCTGCACTTCCGGAGTGTAAAAATACCCTGCCAGGGACATGAGCGCTGATGTGCTGGTTTCCCTCTGCTATGACAGGCTATAAGTAGGATGTTTTTCATTTATGCGTTTCTAAAAAAAGAAGTGTTTGAAAAATATGACTAAACCTTCTTAGGTTTTATAAAAATTAAATCCTTCTATCTGAGCCCAACATGGTACATTTGAAGCGACTTTTTAAAAATCTGTTTCGCTTTTGTTCCTTCAGCGGCTAGTTCTTGGGCTTAAATGAAATGATGTCTTGGAATCGCGCTTTTGACAGATGTTGAATGGAGGAGAACTCTCTGCAGGCACTTTGTTGTAGCAAAAACTGTCACATTCCTAGTTTTGAGCTTTTATTAAGATCTAGTATGCGCTGGCCTGTCGGGGCATCCGTAAGACTTTGTGAACCTTCAGTAAATGTAGATTTGCCTTTGTCGACAGGACACGGTTTTCATTGGAGAACCTGCGCAGTGACATGCAGCGTTCCCAGGTGGTTAGTTGGTGGTCTGCCCCCCCCCACTGGGCATCCTTGTGTCTGCATGTCAAGTGGGGACTCAGAGATTCTGGGGGCATCCTTGGCCCTCCCTTCCTTCCCTAGCTTGTAGAAGTTCCTCCCTTCCCAGACCACAGGCCCTGACTCAGGGATGACATTGCAGGAAGGCAAACACCCACGCCTTCCCCAGGGACCTCAAGGTTTCGGAGAAGTATGAAGGGTGGGGCTCCCAGGGCTGGCAGCCCCCCTGCCCAGGACTCTCTTTTTTTCGCTTTCCCCGCTGCTTCCGGTACTCTTTCAACCTCACAAAAGTATTGGGATTTTTGTTTTCCTACCCCTTTGTTTTCTTAGACTCATGATGTTGTTGTGATTGTTCAATGGGGTCCCTGAGAAGGAAGAGGGAAAGTGATGGGAGACTCTCATCAAACCAGCCACTTTTTCCTGAGAGATGGTTGCCATCATGAACCAGTGCTTCTCAGACTTGAACATCCCTGCAAATAACTGGGCATATACTTCAAATGCAGCTTCTGAATCAGTCAGGCTGGGGTGGGCCTGAGAATTTGTGTTTCTGACAAGCTTTCTGGTGAGGTACAGCCTGCTGGCCCATGCTTTGAGGAGTGAGGGTGCTACTCGCAAAGGGGGCGTTACTCGAAAGTCAACGAGAATTCCGTGTCAGGCTGAGCAAAGGGGCTGGTATGTAGTAAGTGCTTAATAATGTTCTTGAAGATGGTGATGAAGAAGATGGTGGTAATGGTGGTAATAGTGGCCGTGGTGATGGTCAAGATGATTATGATGGTGATTATGATGGTGAAGATTATGGTTGGTGGTGACAGTGACAGTAATGGGGTGGTAGTGACGGTGATGATGGGGATGGTGGTGGTCATGGTGCTGGTGGTGCTGCTGATGAGAGCAGGAAGAATTTATCTTCATAGACGTATCATTGTTGACCCTGCTACAGCATCAGGAGTTATTTTCAGAGGACAAGCAGCAAGGAGAACAGAGAAAAGGAACTCGTTCCCCTCGGCCAGGGCAGGATGTTTATATTTCTACCCAGGAACTTAGTATAGTTTGCAAAGCAGCCTGAGTTCTTCAGACCATAAGTGCTAGAAGAAGAAACTAGAAAAGGAGCAGAACTCCACCTGCGCCCCAGGTATGAGTGTGAGACGGGGTGGGGCTCCCAAAGGAAAAGGGGAGTGTTGCAGCTGGAAGGAAGGAGTGTGCGTGGAGGGTGGGGAAGGAGAGAGAGAAAGGGGGAGGGGAGGGAGTGCACATGTATCAAAAAAGAGTGGAAGGAAAGATGTGCATAGGATCCTAATTAGTATTCTCTAGGGTGTCGTCTTCGCTGTCCCTGTGTCCTGGCACCCAGGGAAGTGCAGTCCCTCAGTTGATGTTGCTACTCTCTTCACTTATTGAGCACTTAACCATATGCGAAGCAGTCCACAGGCATTTTTCTCATCTTACCTTCACTGCAAACTCGGTGGTGGTGGTGGTGGTGGTGGTGGGGTTGTGTAATTAACCCCATTTTATGGATGCAGAAACTGAGTCTTGTCCAAGGACACTCAGCAGGTGGGGGCTGAGCTGGAATTCACACTCAGGTCCATCAGATTGCACAGCCCAAACCCTGCACCTCACCCTCTCCTGGTCCTGCTGTGGTGACGTAAGGATTCTGGAACAGCTACCATTGTGTGTGCGTCAGTCAGCCTTCTTCCAGGGGCCCTCAAACCCTATGCCCATGTGGTCAGCAGGCAGGAAGCCCGTAGGACCACCCCTTCCTGTCCACACGGAAGCTCTTCACCAGGCAAGCAGAGTACTCAGCAGCCACATCCACACACACCCTTGTCTGCCCGTCACTCCTGCTTCTGGCCTTGAACCCATCCATCTTCCCACATGGTTCTGATTCCATCCTGGAGAGATGTTTGGGCAGACATCCAGGGGCTAAAATAGCAGCGTCGGACCCCCGGGACGCACACGGAGCTTCTTGTTCCGTTGTCTAGCCATCCTCTAACCCATCAGTACATGTGCACACAGCATGGCTCCGGCTGGCCTGGGCGGCCTGGGCTGGGCATCCTGATTCTGCAGGCTCCCCAACAAGACGCCTGCTGCTGTGCCCCCCAAGAGTGATCAAGCGGAACCCCAGATGCCCATTTCATGTTTCAGGGGGAACGTTGTTCCACAACCTCGTTTCAGTTAAAGTTATGTAAAGCTTCCACTTGGTTCCATTTGGGAGGTAGGCAGGCATTACTGTGCAGTGGGCGCTTGCATCCTGTGTAAGGTCGTTGTAACGGTTGCTTTGGGACCCCAGGAATTCCCAGCTGCACTTCTAGACAGCTCCGAAAGAAGTGGTGTTCCCAGCCACTTCCCAGTTCATCCTGAAGGGTTTTGCTCGTTTGGGTGGTAAAAGGTGAAAACGGTGTATACTGAAGTCGCGACTGGGTATCTGACGGCAGACATGGCCAGCCTGTTTTGTGAAGGGGGGCTCCTCCACCCTCACTTGAGTCCTGAATGCACACTCAGTTTCCCAATCCATACATTAAACATGCATGCCTCCACCCAGTTATTCAGAGAAGCCAGGCTCCCAGACAAAAAGGAAAAGCCAATCAATTTTCTAAATAACCAGGCAAGATAACACAAGGACCAAGCAAGTACTTGTCCTGACCTCACTGGAATGTGCTGTGTGATCTTACAGAGATATCTTCACCTCACTGTGCTTGTTTCCTCATCTATAAAATGAAGACACTTAACTTGGAGACTGTGCAGAGATCATTCAGCTTAGAAAGTCTGTGACTCCCTGAATATGTGACATTGTATTTTTAAATAATTCCTTTCTCATTATTTCACCTCTGCCTCCTTGCTTTTTAATCTCAGGATGCTACATACAACGTGTAAACAGTGCTTTAACAAATGCAACCCGCTATGTCCAACCTTGCCAGGGATCTCGGGCCAGTCTGTGTGAGGTCTGAATGGTTAGGCACTTTCTTTACCCCAAGAGATGCCTTCTCACCTCAGCTACTGTGAAAGCAGTGGGAACAGTGGAATGGCACGTTCCCTCCTCCTGGGAGTACTTCCCTTCTAAAGAGTTGCTTCTCACTCCCAAACCTGACTCACAGGTGGCAGGACCCATATCTGTGCCTGACAAGCCATGTAGAATGGTCGGCACTGTGACAATGGTGCTGTGACCCTCTGGAGGTGAGGTTGGCCAGGGAAGGTGAGAAGGGTTACGGCTCTGGAGGTGATGGGTTGTGATCCAGCCCCAACAATGGGCTCCAGACTGGGGTATGTGAAGACACTCCTGGAATCTTCCATTGCCGTGGGGCTGGGTGCTTGGCCCTAGAACCTTCCTCAGAGTTAGAAGAACCATCTTCCCTCCTTCCTACACCTGTTCCTCCCTCTCCTGCCAGGGCACGTGGTTCTCAGGCCTTGTCCTGAATTATTAGGTATCATGGGAGGGACCTTAGGGGATCCCCTCTCTGGAAGGGCCCCATGGAGTAGGGCTTAGTCCATAAGCTGGGGTCTCCCAGCTCCAGAGAGGCAAGGTGGGGGCCCAGTGAAGAGAGGTGTCCCAATGTTGGAGACGTGTCCTGGTGAGGCTTTTCTCCTTTCTGGGACTGTCCTCACTGTCACAGCACCAGCTGGAAGCTGCAAGGTGCTGTGCCAGGATGGGGGATGAAGGTGCTGAACATGGGGAGGCCCCAGGCCTAGGGGGACGAGGAAGAAAGGGAGAGGGATGCCTGAGTCACACCCTCCCGTGTGACTGTCCTGTAGGTCGTGGCCTTGTCAGCTTCATAGCCGACCTCTCCACGTGTGGCACCACCTGTGGACAGTGACAGCCACCCAGAAAGCTACTGGAAGCTGTTCTCCCCGTTCCCTCCCCAGGAGTTCAGCTGTCCAGAGCCCCACAGCCTTAGCTGGGGTGGGGGGCTGAGTCCCACTCGAAGGGCATGGTGCCCCACCTCCCATGGCCTGCCCTGCCCCAGGCAGTCACCCAGCCTCCCTGGGGTCACGGTTTTCTCATCTGTAGAGCTCAGCATGTCCCCACAGGATGTTACAAGGGAGGCAGGATGTCAGCACTAGGCCCCAGCTCCCTAATTATTATAATCACACGCAGACCAGCCTCTCTCGGCACAGCTTCCCTCTCCCTCCAGCATTACACCCTCACATCCAGGCTCAGTCATTTTGACTGGAGGCCGTGGGGCATTTCCTTTAAGGCCACACTGCTTCTGCTCTGCATGCGTCTGTGCCTGGGTCTGGCATTGGATGCGCTCCGACACTGTAAAGCAGGGACGAAGGGACCCCGTGGGCCGCTTGTCTTGTACATGTGGGTACCCGCTGGTGGTGCTGCTGAGGAAATCCTCCTAACATCGCTCACGTCTGTGGTTCCTTCTCAAAATTTGAGTTGCAGCCTTTAAAAAATTTTATGTGCGTACCTAATAGGTTCTCAACTCATATTAGGTTGGTGCAAAAGTAATTGCAGTTTTTGCAATTCATTTTCACCTTTAAACTG
Organism: Rhinolophus sinicus; assembly: GCF_036562045.2. NCBI lineage: Eukaryota > Metazoa > Chordata > Mammalia > Chiroptera > Rhinolophidae > Rhinolophus > Rhinolophus sinicus. Next base: position 4,862,872 of record NC_133757.1, read on the forward strand.
CGATTACTTTTCCACCAACCTAATACATTCAAGGATATTTAAAACAGAAGGTCATTCTTCACATTATTGCTTATGGTGGGTGTGGCAAAGGCGGACAGCCGTGATTCCCCTGGAGAAGTAACACCCGTTCCCAGTTAGCGCTCAGATTCTCAGCACTTATGGCCCCAACGGATGTGAAAGGGCAGAAGGCTGTGACAGCAAAAGCTGGAGTGTGAGAAATAACGGTTTAAAACCAAACTGGAATCTGCGTCAGAGCATTATATGTTAGCCTGGTTAAGGAAGCAGGAGCTATTACATTAAATCGCACCCAGTTATTGAGAATTGTGTTTATCAGAGGCAGAATACGTTCCCCCCAAATTGTAGCCTATCTAACTGGAAGGACCAGGGGAAAACTTATACACCATAAATTATTAGGAAAAATGGCAAAGGCAAAATGGAGGGTATTTTTTATTTCAATGAAGCGTTTGTGGCAGAATTGGCAGAGCTGTGTTTCAAAATCTATGGGGAATGGAGGAACAATTACCATGTTTCCCCAAAAATAAGACCTAGCCGGACAGTCAGCTCTAATGTGTCTTTTGGAGCAAAAATTAATGTAAGACCCGGTCTTATAATAAAATAAGACTCAGTATTATATTATATTATATTATATTATATTATATTATATTATATTATATTTTATATTATGTTATACCCAGTCTTATATTACAGTAAAATAAGACCAGGTCTTATATTAATTTTTGCTCCAAAAGACGCATTACAGCTGATGGTCTGGCTGGGTCTTATTTTTGGGGAAACACGGTAGGAAGTACGATCAATCAGTTGACGAAGACTCTTTTCCCTTGGCCCTGGATGAAACGATGGAAAATTTCCTCTTGCAAGTCTAATTCCTCAAGAAACGAGTCTGTATTGAATAGGGCGCGAGGACAGGAAGACGCCGTGCTTTTTATCTATTGCCTCTGACCCTAGGATAGTGTGACATTGCGGCCTCTCAACAACCCCTGTGATCCCCAGCCGGTCCTGAAAATGAAGTCGCTTCCATGATGCCCACCTTCTCTATGGGTAGGAAAGTACCCAGAAATGCGGGAGGAGATTCAAAATCAGAAGCCTTAGGTGGGTGTCTGGATCTGCATGCTGCTCAGACCCATGGAAGGACCGTGGCTGAGTCTGCCGGACCCGCTGGTTCTGTGGCTGCTGGGACCCTGGGAGGGAACCGCACTTTGCAAGAAGACACATCACACGCCCGTGCACTGAGCGCTCACAGTGAGTCAGGGCTCTGGTCAGCCTTCCCTCCCACAACCCAAGCGATAAGCGATAAGCTTGGGTTGTTCCTGCTTCCAGGTGACAAGGCTGACCCTCACAGAGGCTGAGGAATGTGTCGCTGGACACACAGCTGGGGCTGGCGCCGGGCCTTGCGACTCTGCCAATTTAATTTCACATGAGACTTCAGAGACAAATGACCCTGAACATGAAGTCTTTTATGAAGGAGAATGCCGTGCCACAGAGGTTTCAAACCCGGCATCTTCTCTGCAAAGGAAAGCTTTAAGTAGAAGCCCAGAATATGCCATCAGTAATCCACGAGACTAAGAGCCTGTGACCTGTTCCCGTAATCGAGTGCCACCTCCCTTGTTTAGAGAATGACAATGCCCACGATTCCATGTACTGCATATGCTCACACGTGCCAGGGAGCCAGCCCACAGCTCAAAAGGGGTGAACTCAGCTGTTCAAGAGCTCGGGGACAGCCCTCTGGACACAGGGACTTCTGAAGGACAGTGGGGCCGTTCACTGAATGGCCCAGGACAAGACGAGCTCTTGAGACCCAGTCTGGCCTTCTGGTTCTGAGGGTCTGTGTGTGTCCAGTGATTCAGAGGTAAACACTGGCATCAGGAAGAGTAAAGATGCTGCCATTTTCCACATTCGATTTGTGACAACATGGGTTGCTGGTGTCTCTTTAACATGATAGTTTTCATAGCACCCAGGTCAGCCTCCATGTGGAACGATCAGATCTCCTGGACAAAGGGGAGATGCTTTGTCTTTTTAATGTTTTGTTATAGTATAGTTGGCATACGATATTATATTCGTTTCAGGTGTACAACATCATGATTTGACATTTCTGTGCCTTATGATGTGATCCCCACAGTAAGTCTAGTACCCACCTGTCACCGTGCAAAGTTATTGACACTGTGCAGAGATACATTGACTATATTCCCTATGCAGTATGTGCAGTGAAGGGAAAAGAAAGGTGCAGGCTTACAGTTGTAACGTAAGTTGTCAAGCAAGTAAGTAACGTACGTAAATCTATGAATTTCACACCTGCCTCTGTTCCCTGGTGACAGATGGCGGCACCTCTCTCCCCTCCGTGTTAGATGTGAACGATGGACAGCAACTTGCAGGCCAAGTTCTTTAAGTGAGAGAGAAAAGACAGATGGTGAAGAGTTTATTTTAGGTATTTTAACCTTGTCCACATGTTATAACATTATAAAAAGAGTGGGAACTAGCGCATATTAAAATCACCCACATCCAATAACTTAAGCGTAATAATGATTTGATGTGTCCCCCTCAGAACTTTTATGTATGTCTGTGTTACATCACCATGTCAACATGCTTTGCATCCCTCTCTCTCTTCAGTATACCGTGTGCATTTTCCACGTTGCTGAACAGCCTCAAAACCAGGCTTTAATGCCTGAGAACTAGACCAGTGAATGCACATGGCATCTCTTTGAGCCGTCATCCCCAGTTGCTGGTGTGTCTACTGTTCGTAATACAGACTGTGCTTCATGAGCCTTATTGTTACACAGGTCTCTGGGGACTGGACACCGTTTCCTTGAGACGGAGCCACGGGTAGTATGGCGGGACTCCGGCAAGTCAGGTTCCGCATGTGTGTTGTCACATTGCTCGGCGCCAGGCTGTGTGAGTGTCCCAGCGCCCATGGGGTTTTATTCCATGAAGGGGTGGAACTGGAGTGTGTGCCAGAAGCATCCGGGCCTCAGTGGCTGGCTGGAGCTGCTTGATCAGAGCTGCCGCCTTCCCTGCCCCGAGGCTCTGATCACAGTGAGGGGGCCAAGTCTCTCCCAGGAACCAGCAGGTGCCCCAGGAGGAGGGCCTGACGTTGCTAATGGGCTTGGATGCTGCCAGCCTGGCTTCTGGGAAGGGGCGTCTCCCTCACGCCTGACAGTTACTCGTGGCCCTTCCCACAGCTTAGGTTGGGTGAGGCTTTCTAAGTGAAGCAGTGATAACTTTGTAACAGGTCACTGGCATCGTGGAAGAAGGGGTGACACCAAGTGCTGCCAAGGTTAGCAAATACAACACAGGCACCCCCTTAAACTTGAATTTCAGGTAAGCAGCGATGTTTTAGAACTGTGTCTCAAATAGTGCATGAGACACACTTATGCTAAAAAAAATGATTCATTGTTCATCTGAAATTCAGATTTAACTGGGCATCTGTGTTGAATCCAGCAACCGTGTCCAGAAATGAGGGATTCTCGTTTAGGCTGAGGGCCGCGAGGACTTGTCATTTACTCTTTCAACCTGTGTCCTCAACTGGACAAAGGACATTTGTATTCACCCTCACCTTCAGAGCGGGGTGTGCAGTGCTTGGTACCAGTACGTACTCCACATGGGGGGGGGGGCAAGAAATGTATACAAGTGGACACTCTGGTCAGTGTTGCTAAGCAGTAGTTTGCCATAATCAGAAGTGTCTGGACGCTGATGGGAACCACTTTGAGCTCCTCTTGTAATTGCAGACGTCAAGCGTGACGTGTATTCATCTTTTGTTATCAGTATATATTGAGTATTACAATCTTAATACATTTTTCCTTTCTTAAAATGTGTACTCATTTTTTTGGCACCCTCTGTGTTTGCTATGGCTGGTGCTATCACGAAAAAGAGAATGCACTTCCTACAAGTTAACTAAACTCCAGTTGTGTTTTAAGTAAGTGCCCAGAAATACAGCCTCTGTCTGCACGACAGACAACCCTATAGCTGACTGACTGTGGGCGTGTGCCGTCCCCCACGAGACCCGTGCATGTCCTCTTCCTCGGGCTTGGTCTCCACTGAGGTTCGCAGACATCCTACTTGCTATGACAAGGTACTCTTTATTATCATGGCAAATTCCAGAATCATCCAGCTCCGATCTTTCTATTCATTCACCTCATTTCCATTTCCCAGTGGCCTAGTTTTGACAAATATGGTCCAGATCAATTTCATTGATTATCCAACTCAATACAAAACCCCTATTTCCTATTTTTCTTACAAACTGACAATTATTTTTCAATTTCCCACAGTTGTCTGGTAATAGCAATAAGAAAGAGAGTCTATCAGAAAAATTTTTTTAATTGATCGCCTTAATGTATTGAGCTTGTTACGTTCATGGTTTCACTGGATCACCAACGTTTATTGTTTGTCCCCCAGAACCTAAAGCTGCATGAGCAAAGACACCTGCAGTGTGTCTATTTCAGTCACCAGCTGCCGTGTTTCCCCGAAAATAAGACCTAGCCAGACAATGAGCTCTGACGTGTCTTTTGGAGCAAACATTAATATTATAAGACCCAGTCTTATTTTACTATAACACTGGGTATGATATGGTATGATGCCAGGTCTTATATTAATGTTTGCTCCAAAAGACGCATTAGAGCTGATGGTCCGGCTAGGTCTTATTTTCAGGGAAACACGGTATATGTGACTACGGTCATTCAACTATAAGGATTTGCACCAGATTCCTCTGAGTTGTTAAAATATAATATAGTAACACCATTGGATTTATGGACATTTCTTTTCTCTATAAAACGTGGACATTTTATAGCTCTGCCAATCTTAAAAGAAAGGAAACAAGTGTCAGTGTATATGCTGCATAGCTAAAGACACGAATATATGTCCAGGTTAGCAGAGGTCCCCAGCCCGCCCTCCTGGGGGTAAGGTATGGGTGCCTGGTCATGTGACTTTCTGTCATGGCGATGCTTCAGTCTGAGCAGAGCCTCCCTGGTGAGGTCCCCAGGACAGCCATAAGGACAGCTGCGGCAGGCCCTGATCTCAAAGATACCATGTGGTCACAGCATGACACCCAGAGCAATAAATCCTCTGCAGGCTTATGGCAATGGGTTTGCCTTTCCTTTTATTCTTTTTCCTTCAAGGGCAACCCCAAATAGGCTGAGCCATGGGGTTGCACAACTGTGGAGGAATGTGCAGAGGTTCTGGAGTTTTCCATACCTGGCTATGGCATCCTGCCCCATTACTTACTACCTGTAACCTCCATGTCTCATTTTCCTCGCCTGTAAATATGGGATAACATTTCCTTACAGAGTTGGGAGAGTAGATTATAATGTGTGGAAAGCATCGGGCAGAAGGCCAGGCGGTCATGGAGCAGGTGTGTGATTCGTGGGAGGCGTTGATATCAATACTTATTGCAAAGATCTGAACTGCTCACTTTCACAGCCCTGAACATCTCTGTGCATCCTAATTGGGATTGGGCAGGTGCCGTTCTCGCCCCGATGACACAGGAGACGTGGGCTATAGTAGTTCGATCTCCCGTTGAAGGGTTTGCTCCTGAGTTGGCTTTTGTGTTGTCACAGGTTGGATGAGAGCATTGTTTGAACAGAGGAAACACAAAGCAGGTGCTGAGCTGCGGGGCTCCAGCGAGGCAGCCCTTGTCCGTGGCCTTCATGACTCTGCCCACAGCACCTGTTCCTGGGAGCCTGACTTTCCTCGTCTGCTCTGCTTTGGCCCTTCTAAGACCCAAAGCACAAGGGAGTCTCCCCAGAAGAGCCGACACTTTGGGATCCATTCTAAGCCCAGCTCTTCTCTTTACTAGCTGTGACCTTGAGCAAGCCTCTGTTTTCCTGCCCTTAAAATGGGGATAATGGGAATTCCTGTCTCAGTGGGTAGATATGGAGTTAGGTGGGTGACCTCATTAGGGGGACTAGAGGTCTAGGTTTGCCCCCGACAGCCGGTTTGTGCCGATTATGATGTCGTGTTTACTAAGAGTGACCTTTTCACTCTCAAACATGTCTCAATTTGCATGATGGTCACCCTAAATATACAAGTACCTGACAATTGTACTTGCTTTGGTTGTTGATATTAATTAATGGTTATAATCATGATAATGTCACTGTTATTGCTAGCAGCTCAGTGGGTCTGAATTATATAAAGCAAACAAAAAAATCCTCTTTCATATTACGCTTTCATCCAATTAAAAACCTCATTTATCTTATTAAAAAATATTGTAATTTATATGGATCAAAAATGTGCCAAATACATAACTTTTCCTATGATAGCTTTGTAGATTGGGGTACTTGTTTTTTTTCCTACAGAAACCTGTGAGACTGGCTTTTTTTTTCTCAGTAACCTCAACCCTGGATAAAACGATTTCATCATTTCGTTTCAGAGATTTCATGTATTTAGGATATTCATTAGGTAACTAAAGTGTAGCCTTTTACAGTAATTATTGTAGAAGAGCATTCGTTTTATTCAGTCTTCTCCGTTGTGAAAGGTTGTTTAATTAATTCAGCTCCTCTAATGTACAAGGATCTGTTCGCATCCCTCATACTTGAACTCAAAGTCTTAAAGATGAACACCAAGAGGAGAGAGAGTCACAGACAAATCTCCTGAATTGCCCGATGGGATTTCAGGTGAAATGGGAGTGGATGGGAAGTTACAGGGAAAAGGCTCCAGGACGGATGATTCAAGGTGTGTATGTGCATGAAGACCCTTTGGGGGCATCTCAAGGATCGCCTTTGAAAATCTGGAATTCTCTCTTTGGCCCAAGGCGGTGTCATCTGGCCTCCTGCCAGAGTCCCCCGGCCGCCTGGCTGAGTTCCAGGAAGGGAGAGGCTGCCTTGCTGACCTGCAGAGCCCTCTGGTGTTTTGATATATGGTCAACATTCCGAATGGTCGGAACCGAGGCACATTACTAACGGACGGGTCTGCAGGAACAGTTGAAGCCGTGTGATACATTTCACATTACAGTAGAACGGGAAGATTTATAATCCTGGAGGATAAGTCCTTTTCCTGGAGTTACTCAGGCTGAACAGTTTCTTGAGGCTGAAACAAAAGATCTGTCACAAGCTCTGATTTATGTAGCAAGCTCTGATGGAATACATGTTGTGAGAGGTGAAGTCCAGAGCTTTCGGGTTTGGTAACAGTTGGGAAACAAATGGCTCAGCCTTCCCAAGCTGACTGGTGCTTGCGCAGAGTTCGTTTTTTAATCTTTATGGGAATTCTTTTAACCTCGGAGTGGTCTTTGGCATAGTTTGTCCTCAGGGTGTGGAGCCAAGCTTTTATCTCCCCGGTTCCCATCCGAATGTCTTACATGGAGTCGGCAGTCAAATACTGGTGGGACAGAGTAAGAATTGGGGTCCTTAGCAGGACAGATGGAGCCGTGTCTGTACAGGACACATTTGTGTGTGATGTCAGGGGTGTCACTGTCTTCTCGCTAATCACTCAAACTATGTCAGAGGAGCAGGCTGTAAGCAAATATCTTGAACACTCAACAGCAAAGCAAGCACTCAGAAGGGGAGAACAAAAGACTGAAATCAAGTGACTTGGGGAAGGTGGTTATGGCTGCATCTTCGGGTCAGGTCACCTCCAGGGCAACGTCGCAGATGTTCTGAAGGAATGCCAGCCAGAAAACGTTAGCCAGAAAAGGAGGGCGACCTGTGAGCTCTGCCCGGTCAAAATATTGACGTGTTCGTAGGTACTGTCACCGCTGGCTCACACACCTGACTTTCTGTACTGTTTACAGCAGTGGAGGGGACTGTAGACAATGTGCTTTCACTAACACACACTCTCTGCTTCGGAAAAATGGCTACTGTTCATCCTGGGCTGGAGCTTCACATTGGAGCTGCGGCCTCGTCCTCTCCGCTGTGCAGTCCTATCCCGTCCTGGGGCAGCACAGTGCCTGCTGATGGGCGTGGCTTCTCTCTTCTCCCACCTTTCCAGGTCGCTCCTGTCCTCAGTTTACCTAACGTGCGTTGGTTGTTACGGAAAGCCTTCCCGAATGACCCTGGTCCTCAGCCAACCCTCCCTCCCTAATAATTCCCATGCAGTCCCCAGAACCGAAGCCCCACAGTCAATGACTTCATTATGGGCTGTGATTTCAGGTGGCCCTGAACTGAACTGCCTGGTCCTCAAGGGAGAGGCCCTGTCCCGTGATCTCCCCCATGTACGTAACGCAGATTTAAGAAGGAAGGAGAAGGGAGCGGCCGGAGGGAAGTGAGCACAGGTGGGACAGTCCCTGAGCAGAGGGACAGCCGCTCCCTTTGACCTCCTGCCAGTGGTGCCCTGTGTCCCCTGACGAGCCTGAGGACCAGAAACAGGAGGACACTTACTGGGATCAAACAGCCAAAACTGACAGTGGCAGAGTGATATTTGGACGCAGGTGGTCCTGAACCATAGCTGAGTGCTACGTGGCCCCTTACAGGAGGTGCAGGCAGGGGCAGTAAACTCGGGGTACAGGGAAAAGGCCGGCCGTTTCTAAAGGAAGCCCTGTCGGGCTGGACAGATGGAGTGTGGTCAGACAAGCTAGAGGACGTCCAAGGCCAGGTCAGAGTCTGGACCAAGCGCCATGGGAAAGAGGGTGTAGACACGGGTTTTGCGCAGGAAAGGGACCCAGTGAGAGTTCTAAGCCAACTCTCACAGGCCGACGAGAGTTGCCAAGATGAGGGAAACGGGATGAAGTAGGGACCTGGGAGACCAGCCAAAGAGCAGTGGCCTCATCCACGCAGCAGCCACAGAAAGTGGGCTCGTGGCCATGGCGGGCCGAGGGAGTTTGCTATCCCCGGGCCAAAAATGGCCTGTGCACGGCCACCTGCATTCCACTAGGAGTCCAAGTTGAGTCACTATGAATGTCACAGACACTCATCTCGAAAACATTTCCTCCTGTCAGTCGCCCTGTTCTTCATTTTTAAAAAAACTTTGTGCTTTTTTTTTTTAATAAATGCACACAGTAAAAAGAAAATCACTACAAAACAGTATTGTAAGTGAATCTTCTTCTGACCATCTCCCAGACCTTCCAGAAACTTCTCTCAGAGGCAACCACTGTTTTCAGTTCTTTGTATACATTTCCAGGGACATCCACACGTATGTTAACATGTCTGTGTATTGCTGATGGTAATGATGACAGGGACGAGAATAGTAGAAAATATTGACACATTTTTACTATGTGTCAGGCACCATTGTACGTGCTTTACAAATATTTTCTCATAGGAACACGTCATAGCAACTCTATCGGTAGAAACTCTGACCATCCTCTCATTTCAGAGATGGGGGAACAGAGAAGGGACTCCCCTAAGTCATGCAGCTAATTAAGGATGGAGCTGGGACGAGTCTGCATAATTCTGTTTGTTCTGCATCTGGGCTCGTGGACTTACCTGCTGGCAGTCACTCAGTGTCACTCACACACTTCTGCTTCATGGTTTTAACAGAGGCACAGAACCATAACTCATCTAACCAGCTTCTTATCGATGGGCATTTAGGTCGTTTCTGGTTTTCTGATTTCACCATAGTTTTAAAGTGATTTATTAGGTCAAGTCATAAAATTAGGCTTTTGTAGCCACTGTTATTTTTCTTTAAGGGTAGTAACGAGAGATTTGTTAAGCTGCTTATCACTGAATTCACCTCAGTTTAAGAACCTGTGTGGTTTTTGTTTGTTTGTTTGTTTGTTTAAAAAGGAGCTTGCTTTAATGTGCTTGTACTATATCCATCGAACGTCAAGGAAACAGAAGGTCTCTGCCTCACTGGACAAGCTAGGAAGACTTCGTTCTAGTGTTTTGGCAGGAAACTTAACAACACTGTTGAAAAAACCCTCTCTATGCTCTGCTTCCATCAGAATGCCTCGGGCATCCTGGAAGCTTTTCAAAATATGGATTATTAATCACAACAATAATTAGTTTTAGTCACGTGGAGATTTAATATTAAGAATAAATATGCCCTTTTGTGTTGGTCAGTAATTTAGCCTGGGCATATTTTTATACTTAGCAATTCTTCTGCAATCCTCAGAGAGAAAATGTTAGAGTATATCTCGTGAGTGGCTTATTGATTTCAATGAGTTGCTAACGTCTAGCGTGTCATTGCACAAAGTCCCATTGAAACAAATGCTTGATCAAATATTGGTTGATTTTTTGCTGCCTGAGACCGACACTTAAGAGTTGGTAATGTTCAACAAACTCCCTCTGGCCATCTCTGAAATGAGGTAAAGCAAGCGTGTGTTCTTTCTAAAGAACAAAGCACATACACATCACATCATGTACAATCTAAAATTGTACTGTAAAAAAGATAACGTATTGCATTTTATTGTTTGTAAAATTCTGGTTTATAATATAAAGTTCCCAAACACAAATGTTTCCATAGTTAGTAGCTCTCTGAGCTTAGCCTGCCTCTAAAATAATGGATCCATTCCTTCTACAAGTATTTATTGAGCACCTATTATCTGCTAGACATTACAGGGAAAAAGTGGTGAGCAGAATGTGAATCTTGTAGAACTTTGGGCTTTGAGGGGTGGGGATATGGTCTGATGTGTATTTTAAAAAGGTCTCTTCCACAACTCTATAAATATACTAAAAAACCTGCTCAATTGTATACTTCAAAGGGGTGAATTTTATGGTATGTGAATTAAATCTCAATAATGCCGTTATTTTAAAAACATCCCTCTGGGTACATAAGGGAAAGTACACAGGAAGCTGACAGTGGGACTAAGCTCAGAGGCCTAGGTGCATTCTTAAGTATTTGGTCATGACCAGTGAGGAAAAGTCCTTTGCCTACTATTGCAATAGAACTGAAAAGAATCAACGTCTCTATAATCAAAGCTACTCTTTTAATTAAGTTCAGAAGAACCCCTATGTTTATATTTACCAGATACCTTTATCAGTCACTGGGTAAAATTAGATTAGCACAGCAAGACTGAGATCTAGTGTTACATGTGATGCCAAGGCAGCCCAGTTTTCTTCCTGGATATGGGAAGAGAGCGGGCTGACCTGAGCAAAAAGAGGAAAGAAGAGCTGCCACTTAGCTCTTCATCATTGGTTTTGTTTTCTGAGATTGTTACCAAAAGATGAACTAATGCTTCATCAAAATAAGCAATGCCTTGATTTTTCATAAAGCTGGGAGGGGGCCATATATGTATTCAGAAGACACCTTTTATGCCTCGGTTTAAGACGGAGTTCGTAGAATGTAGTCACTTGGAAAACGGCAGCGTCCTGATCATTATTAGAACACGTCATTCTTTTTTTCAAAAGTCTAATTAATGCACCCAAACTGAGCTGCTTCAATACTGATGCCGTGCTCTCAGAATGAATGCTCGTAACTGTGGGTGAGCATGCGTGGAAGAGGACGAGATCCTCATTTGGAAATAGGAACCTGCGCCTGAGTCTTCAGCAGCCGCTGGTACCCTGTTTCCCCGAAAATAAGACCTAACTGGACCATCAGCTCTAATGTGGCTTATGGAGCAGAAATTAATATAATACCTGGTCTTATTTTACTATAAGACCGGATCTTTATAATATAAGTAATATAATATAATATAATTTATAATATAATATAATACGGGGTCTTATGTTAATTTCTGCTCCAAAAGCCGCATTAGAGCTGATGATCTGGCTAGGTCTTATTTTCGGGAAAACACAGTAGATTTTGAACATTCATGGATCCAGCCCCTTAAATCCGTTGAATCATGTGCTTTGCTCTGGAGCTTGATGCTAATTGGTTTGGGAGTTCTAGCAAAGGAAGAGTAAAGACCTTGTTTTATAAAATCTTTCTTGGATCCTCTATGGCGTAAAGCCTACATCGAGTGTAAGAATATCGTCCTTGTTTTGTCCTCCTCTTCCTGAAACCTTCTTGAATAGCTGTTGACAGAATGCAGAAGAAATATGTGGATTATTTTGATAACCATGTCACCATTGCCTCAAGCTCTACAATTTGTACAATCTGACGGTTGCATTTGTCAAAATCAAAGGCATGATAAGTTATCGTGTCATGACAAATCCTAATACATTCTACATGACAAGAGGACACCCCAGTTATTTATTTTATCACCATCAATTTTCCTTATGAATTCTAAAGAATAATCATTGCTGAAGACACTTTTGTCTTTTGTGCCAAGACAGGAAAGGAACAGACTGTCAATTGGGTAATTTTTATTCATTTTTATTGGTTTGGAACACTTTAAACGTCCAGCAGAATTTCATAGAGGTGTCAAAAGAAATTTATACCCAGGGATGCTACCGTAATAAAGATTTCAGGAGCCATATTATCTTTTCACCCTCTTCATCAAGGTGTGAACAGTCTCCGTTTTCTGGAAGTAGCCATGAGAAGCAATTAAAGAATGAAAAATATACCTCCTGTGTTGATAGGATTTTGGTTCCCTGCCAGAATTCCCGACTGTGAATCGACAGTGTTGTTGCCTTCCGAATTCCGGCTTTCGTTGCTCTCTCACTGGTCTCAATTTTAACAGCAGTATAATGAATAATAGAAAAGTTTCATTAATTCTTGAAAAGAAATATTCTGTCATCCGACAATTCTCAGAGCATACGAGTGTTCTTATGACAGGCAGTTGGTGCATAATTGAGAAAAAGCTCAATTTGTACAGACTAGGGCATGGGATCCCCAAGAGAGTTGTGTGGGAGGTAACAGAAAACAACAACAACAAAAAAAAACCTCTTCCTTTTTTCTCCCTTTTAAGCTGCAGTGCAAGATTTTCCAATGGATAAAATTCTAAGAAGTTTCCCTGCCCGGCTGGACTTACAGCTCTGTCCTGCAATAGTTAGTCGTTTCCCCAGCTTGCTTAGATTTTTCTTTTTCTGCAGTCTTCCTACGTTGTGAGCTGCTGGTTCCTTCTGCATTGTGAGGTATTGATTTTTGTCCCCCAGTAAATATGGGGTGTATATTTCCTGTTGACCAGTCACCTGTCATTGAAAAGCAAAAATCAGTCCTATCTGAGTTTTCTCTTTACTGTAATTTCGTTACAGACTCCGGTGTGCCTGGCCCGTGTCGCCCACACTTATGGTGCTTGTTCTTGCACACGCACACACGAGTCTTCCAGAGCTCTGCGAGCTCTCCAGATAGCCGATGACCAGAGCCTGATGACATCAGAGTAGGTTTCGGAACCTCAGCACTATGGACTTTGGCAGAGGAGGGGCATGTCCTTTGTTGAGGGGGCTAGCCTAGGCAGTGTAGGGCGTTTAGCAGCACCCCTGTCCTCTAGCCATAACCCATCCCCCAAGTTGTGACAACCCAAAATGTCTCCAGATAGTGCCAGTGTCTCCTGAGGGGCAAAATCACCCCCAGTCAAGAACCCCTGATATAAAATAAGGAACTTTCTGGCAGCTTCTCTAAGTCCCTGAGGATTTCCTTTCCTCAGGCACCTGTTAGAAATAGTTCGTCAGAGCAGCAGAAGTCCCACATCAAGAAACAGTTTCCAGACCTCCCTAATCTTCCCATCCACAAGACGCAATTCTATGAATAATAACTGTCCTTATTTAAAACATACATTTCCAGAAAAAAAAATTACAGAGATCATTGAAATATGTCAGTTATTTGAAAGGTGAGCGGTCCACTATTTTTCATTTGTGTGTTTTCCTGTTAAAACATGTAAGGGTTTTTGTATATTTTTAAAATAATCTTATCTAACAATATATTCTGGAATTTAATCTCTAATTCCTGAGAGGATAAGTGGAACAAGAATCTGGAAGAACAGAAATGTTTGAATAACCATTTCAATAACAGCAGCTGCAATCTCCTTAATATCAGTTTATAATCTAGTGTAATATAAACTTTGGAAGTGTTGCAAAAATGTTAGCGAGCCACAAAAGAAATTATACTTTAGTAGCCAGTTGCTATGTGAATCAGTATCACTAAAATGGAAGCAATCATGTTTTATATTGAGCTTATATTGAGGTAGACAACGGCCCAGACAAAATCCTCAAGACCAGTTGCATTTCCAATCTGCAAAAGTATGTGAAGTGCACAGATGTGTGTTGCTCTCTTTTTTGAAAATCGTCTCTTACACGATCATGTTAATGTGTCTTCACAGCACAAACTGAGTTGTAAAAATCTGGGTCACCTATGCTATAGCACCGCCGAGGTTGTAAGAAAAGACCCTACCACATTGTTCTTTCTTACGAAATCAGAAGCATGTCAGCTCAGCTGATAGTTTTTGGAACGAGGTAGTCTTGCGCTGTGCCGGCAAAGAGGCATCATGAGCCCCTTCTCCTTTTCCGTGTCCTCGCTCCCCATTCCTCGTTCCTGAGCTTTCTAATCCGAAGCCGCCATTGTCCATCTGCAGTGACTTCCAGTTTATGTTCTTAATCCTTGCTTTGCTTCCTCCCTGCCTACGGAGCATTGCAAAGCCTTCACGAGAAAGGAAACCCACACACTGCCACACACTTAGGACTCAGAGTGTGCATCTTGCACGTCTGTTTCTCTAAGTGTCGGTAGTAGCCAGATAATCTTATAATCATGTAGCATTTGGTCTTAGCAGATACAGATGAGCGTCCTGTAGTAGGAAAGGACATTGTTTTGGACGGCCGTTAGTGTGTTTGTCCACATTGGATCTGAATACACGTGTTCCGACTGTCGGGGGCTGTTGCTCTTTTTTTGTGTGATGGTAGGATTAACTTAATTCCCTCACTGAATGTTAAGGAGTTGACTCTTTTACTTCAATGCTTGTGTTGGAAAATGGTTTCAAAATTGGATTAGTGTGTCTCCCTAGACCAGGTAGGGGAGTGTCCCAACTGACTGTAATTTAATGGCTTGTTGATGTATTGGGAGTCAGGGTCTTGGAGTGTTTCAGGGTCAGCCTTTCTGGTATGTCTGGAGAGTACTTTTTGAAAGGGTAAAAAAGAAATTCAGTGTCTGTGTACTGTTTCTACAGCCTGGTTGTCTTTACTGGTAGAATGATATGGTTTTCTATTTTCCCCCAAAAAAAGAAAGTTTAATAACAACACAGTGTCAGAGATTTCTGTGGTCCGGTTATTTGATTTCCAGTTAGACCCAACTTTTTGTACTCAAGGTAGTTTCTTTAGATGATGGTTGTGGGGGGAAAAACTAGACATTTCTCCCAACACACAAGGTCTTGCTGAGAAGGCTCGGTTACAGCCTTCCCCACAAGATTTTTAGACTATGATGTGTTGGGGTTTTTTAATGTGGATCAGTGTATATATTAGTGTGCATTCTTGGAATTTACCCAGATACCAGTGATGGTTTTTGCTCATAAAACTGATCATCTGGTGACCAGACTATCTCAAATTTTAAAAAGTATGAAGTCAACGACAATAAAAAGAGAATAATATCACCACAGTAGACCGATCCGCATTTCCCAAGCAGTTACGTGTTATGCATTTTCTAGGACTGCCAGAGAGCCATAACGGGACAGGAGGACAGACATGCGAGGAGCTTGCGAAATCTAAGACAGGGCATCTTAGCCTGGGTTTTGTCCTCACTTCTGGAAAACGAGCATGAGTTTGCATATCACATACCTGATGCCAGGTGTCCACATGACTTAGGGAGGACTCTCTTTGAAGTCACCCTTAAGTGTCCCGTAAGTCAGGACTTGCTATGTGAAGGACAGACCATGTTTATCAAATGTGCTGACCTTGAGTTGGTATGGATTGAGCTGAGTTGCAAGACATGGTAGCAAGTCAATGGACGTGGGCGATCAGATTCATTGCAGTCTTTACATTTAGTGCTATCATTAAATGAAATGTTTAGCCATGATATTGAGAATAGGTTCTTGTGGTTAAACTAATTAAACTTAAAAGGAATGAAATTGACCCAAAGTATATAGGATTGGTGGTTTTGTTTTTGTTTTTCTGTATAGTCAGAATTCTTTTAGTTGTTAAGTGATGGAAAAGCAACTCCAACTGCTTAAAGTAAAGGTGAAGACATTTTCCCACCACGTAACTGAAACACAAGGTGCCGCTTGCTTTTGGCATGGCCGGGGCCAAGGACTCAGAAGGTCATCAGGACCCTGTCTCTCTTGCTGTCGCCTGGTCAAGGTCACTTGCTATAAAGCTCAAGAAGACCTTTAGCAGCCCCAGACTCACGCATTCTCAGCTTGGGAACCACAGGTAAAAGGTACATCTTCCCCACCAACCTACCGCAAAGTCTTAAGGTATGGCCCCTTGGCCTGGCTTTCAGCACATGCCCATCTCTGAACCAATCACCATAGCCAGGAAACTGGGGTCACTCTAACCAAACTTGGTTTTCCCGACAATTCCCGTGATGATGGGGTCAGACCTACCTAATCCATTTAGAATAAGGTGTCCATAGAAGTGCAGGGTTATGTTACCAGCAGAAGGGGGAAGGTTTAATGTATAAAGGGGCTCGGGGGAAGGATGATTAGAACAGCAGTGGTGAAAGCATAAAAATAGAATCTAGATAAGATACAGCTAAAAAGAGATTCAACAAACATTTATTTAAAACCTATAATACAGAAGTTCTTTCCCAGGAAGTCTAGAAGATACCAGAAATATAAGAAATAGTTCCTGGCCCTTGGGAGCTTGCATCCTAGTGAGTTCATTCAGCAAACATTTATGGAGCCCCTGTAATTACTTTACGTTTCTGAACATATATTTACCGTACCAGGCACTGGGCTGGGTGCTGGTTACACAGCAGTGGTGAGCAAAGCAGCCCCAGTTCCTGCCTTCACAGAGTTTGGATTTCATGGCGGGACTAGACGGGACTTCCTGTGTGAGGCACTGATCACAGAGGGAAGTCACATGGTCCCACCCTCCATTCTTGGCCACTGTTTCTCAGTCACTGATCTGCACCCCCAAAGTGTGGTCCCAGATCCGTCGGCATTAGGAGGGAGTGTGTGAATGCAGGCCAGGCTACACGAACACTCTGGACAGCAGAATCCATTTTCATAAGATCCTCAGGTGGTCCATGTGCCCACAGGTTTCAGAGGCTCTGGTCTAGATCAGTGGTCAACCCACAAGGACCCCTGAGCCAAACCCACCTGTTGTTATGAATAAAGTTTTATTGAAACACAGCCATGCCCATTCACTTGCATATTATCTGTGGCTGCTTTGACACTACCAGGGCAGAGTCGGGAAGTTGTGACAAAGACTTGGTCTGCAAAGTCTAAAATATTTGCTGTATAGCCATCTTCAGGAAAGATTGGCTGAGCCCCATCCTGGTAGGTAAGGTAAACTTGTAAGCAGGGCCAGCTTCATAGGTGTGTAAACCTGTGTTCACATGGGGCCTCAGCCTGGTTTACTGCCCTGAAGTTGCTGCATTGAAATTATTAATAATTTATAAGCAAGGGACACCATTTTTCTTTGCACTGGTAACCACAAGTGGTGCAGCTAGTCGTGCTAGTAAGCAAAAAAATCACATTAGCATAGCGAATCGAAGCCCCATGTGTGCACAGGGTGCCAGAGAGGGGTGACTAGCCTGACCGTGGGGTCAGACAAGGCTCCTTTAAGTAGATCATTGACTGAGCCTTGAGGGATGAGGGGGATGATTCAGAGGGCCCTCGACTGTGAAGACAGGACATGAGGCGGGCACGTGCTTTCCAATGTGACTGATAGGGCGCCCGACCCAAAGTGGCCTCCACAGTGAGGAGCTTATTATCTCATATAAATAGTCATCTAGAGATGGCACTTCTCAGCTTCACCCAACTGTGTGTGAAGGTGAAAACTAGAGGGAGGGAAGGAGGGAGGGAGGGAGGCGGGAGGGAGGGAGGGAGGGAGGGAGGGAGGAAGAAAGGAAGGAAGGAAGGAAGGAAGGAAGGAAGGAAGGAAGGAAAGAAGGAAGGAAAGAAGCCATATTTCCTTGCATTGCTCTTTCCATTAAGGAAGAAAACCTTTCCAGAAAGCTCCCCCAGCAGACCTATTGACCGGGGTTGGATTGTAAGTGCAGGGAGGACAGCCATTTTCGGCCTCCGTGGCAGTAGATAGCTCCGCCATCAGCAAGAACGACTGGGGCTGACAGCCAGAAGCTTGACAGCTGAGCCCATCACAGGCATGTTGCAGTGGCTGCTTCTATTGCAAAGAACTCACTGTAGAATTCCGTCAACTCCTGGGTAAACTCCTGAGGGCATTGAAAAGATGACTTAGTTCACACACACACACACACACACACACACACACACACAAGTCCGATTTACTTGATTTTTCCAAGAACACATCTACCACAGAAAGGAGGTTCCATCAGAAACAGCTAGGCTCCCAAGAGAGGGGTAGGCATAGAAGGGTCCCCAGAGGTCACGCCTTCCCATTGCCCAAAGTTATGCGACGTTGTGTTTAGTGCTGCTGAGCAGTTCTGGGGGATTTGTGGCAGTGGGAAAGGATATTGTACCTGGAAAGATAGTTGGTCAGATCCTGCCAGATAAGCAAGGGATATTCAGAGTATGTTTGTGAAACATGATTTCTTATCTAAAAATTGAATGGCTCTTCAGTAAAACGGTATTTGATGCTTTGGTAGAATTTATGCCTAAATCATTTTTCTCACTTGACTTCTGTGTTTCCGCATGTTTATGTTTCTATATTTGTTCAAAAAAGAACGTCTGAAATCTGTAAAACATAATTTTTCTTGGCTGAAGCACCTGCATTCCATACAGGAATTCCACTATACTTGCTTTTTATAAAATAAAGTTAAAACGTCTGTGGCAGTATTTACCTTAAATATGATTTTAGCTATAATTGAACTCAGGTATTTTTCCTACCTCAAATTGTAATTCTTTTGACTAGTTGTTGGTAGGATGGCATATAACATTAATCTACATATGAAAGATAGAATGCTTTCCAGTTCCTTCAAGAAAATCACCACTGTGATTCTTACAGATTAAATAAAATTCATACTCTTGTTAGATTTTAAGGTAAGAAACTTCCAATTTAGAAATAAATATTCTGCATGGTTTTTACCATATTACTAACAACCTGCCTGTCAATATAGCTATATTTTCACTGTCTTTTGCTAACTCCTTCCTGATTAAAACTAGATACAGGCAGACCTCATTTTATGGCACTTCCCAGATGTTGCCTTTTTTACAAACTGAAGGCAAGACCCTCCCCCAGAAAAATGATCAGACTTATTGCAATACTCGCTTTATTGCAGTGGTCAGTGGTCTGGAGCCAAACATGCAATATCTCCGAGGTCTGCCTGGACAGTTGAACACCTCAACTTGCACAAGAGATGTCTAGTTAAAGATGTCACAGTGAAAAAGCCGTTCATCTAAGGCATTTGGAAGTTGAGATTTACCAAGGCACATTTAAAAGGAATCAGTACAAAAGTTTACACGTAATTCCCCAATATTCTACCACCTGCAACCATGTGAAATAAAAGAAAAACATGTCTTCATTTAAGACGTTTTCTTTCCTGTGATTTGAGAATTGAGTCTCAATCTGACCTCTGGAAAAATGTTAGAATAGCAATTCAGAGACCCCTTAAGGTATGCGAACCCTCCAGTAATTTGGGGACCTTCTCTGACTCGAAGCCACTTGAATTCTGTAGACATTCACAGATGATCAGAATTCTGTTAAAGCAAAGTGCTTCCTGCCTCTTGGCCCCAGTCTAATTGCACGTTGTGAGGAGCATGTATTTTTAGTTGAAGGTTTTGCTTTGGCGTTCAACTGCAATTTTACTTTCATTATCATCTTGAATCTGTAATTTTGAGAGAAAGTTTTTTAAAATATCTTCTCTCCATTGTCGCAATTATTCTGACTGGAGAGTGACCTTTATTTTCTTCTGGTTAAGAAAGAGAGAGAGAGAGAAGAAGAAGAAAAAGATCACTTTGGGGTTTTTCAAGCCCTCAGATTATAGGGTGGGACACCTCAAAATGAAAAAGAAAGATTTTCAGACTTCATAATGTCATTGGATCGTCATTGAATTTATACAAAATTATAGTTCAGTGAACTGAAGGGAGGGCCCAAAGAGGTAAAAGTGGCAATAATCAGAACGGCCAAAATCTGGAATCAATTAACTGAAAACAAATTAACCAACAATTATGGCATGCCTTGTTTATTTTTCTAAAGATCTTGAAATAAAGCAAAAGTTCTCCGCAAGTAGTAAAATGGTTAAAAATTCATGTGAATGCATTTTGGAGCAGAATTTATGCATATGGGGTAGATGTCTAGCCACAGTGAAAGAATTGTCCAACTAAGATGTTTGGAAGCTGTGATTTACGGTGGCCCATTCCAAGAGGGGACCAATGAGGGATACCAGGGGGCCTCTTGTGCTCATACTCCATGTGACTCATCCGCTTTTCCCCTGAACCAGTTCTATCATAACATGTTACAGAGGCCACTGAGCGTCCTTTGTGTTAGTCACATAATGGCTAACCCTGTCTAGTGCCACTGCACCTATGGTCTCCATGTAAGACCCCGGTTCAGCTCCCGGAACCAGCGTCCTCCCTCTTGGTCTTTCTTTACATCCACGGGAGCCCCTTGGCGCTCTGGATCTTTACTGTTGTATGCAGAGCTGTTACATCTCAAATCTTGTTGATGTGCTCTGAAAGCATGTCTCAGCTCTGTGCATTGCCACCACTGCGTCCTGTCTGGTTATTACATCCAGGACTTCATTCTCCTCGGCCATGTACAGCGTGCACAGCTCCACGCTTATTCATGGCCTACGGTTGGCGTGACAAAGTATCACAAATTGCTCCTTTGCTTAAAATAACAGAAATGTATCCTCTGACAGTTCTGGGGACCAGACGTCTAAAAATCAAGGGCTCTGGTTTCCAGTAGAGCCACGCACCCTTGGCGACCCCTTTCTGCTTCTTGGCCGCTGGCATCCCTGGTATTCCTTGGCTTACAGATGCATCTCTCCAGCCTCTGCTCCTGTCGTCACATGGCCTTCCTCCCTGTGTCTCTCTTGCTTCACATAGTCTCCTCTGGGTGTCTGTGTCCAAATTTCCTTCTCCTTATAAAGACACCAGGCCTTGGATCAGGGCCCACCCTACTCTAGTGTGACCTCATCTTAACTCGATTACATCAGCAAAGACCCCATTCCAAATAAGATCACAGTCACAGGTATTGGGGATTAGAAGGTAACAATAGCTTTTTGGGGAGGACACAATTCAACCCATAACATCCACCGTGTGTTTTGTTTTCCCTCAAATTTTCCTTTTCCTATCACTCCGTTGCTCAAAAATCTTCTTGCCTGTGGGAGAGATTCAGACTGCTTAGCTGGGTGCTCACACTCTCTCCTAGCCTGTCCCAGCCTTACTAGTCTTACCTCCCATCACCCCCACATACAAGCTATGCCCTGCTCAGACTGATCTACTTACTGTCTCCAGAATATCCCATGTGCATTTACAGTATCTGTGTCTTTGCTCATAGCATTCCTGTTGCCTTGAACTCATGACTGCCATCCTCCTGTGCAACACACACACGCAAACATCTGAGTCCTGGCAACTTTCCAGGGTCCATCTCCAAACCACACTCTGGGGTCTCTCTCTCTGGAGTCTTGAAGACTCCAACCCACAGGGACCCCTCTCCCCTCTAAACTTCCTGAACTATTTCGAGCTGAGCCTCTAGTGCCTCATCAACGCTGATGTTGCTCTTGCTGTAAGTAGAAGCACTCACTGGGCCCGTCTGAGCACTTTGCACCTTATCTTACGTCAGTCTCACAGTACGCACCGTTATGTCGCCACGCTGTGGGTAAAGATGTTGTGACTTAGAGAGATGAACGCGTTGCCCCAAATCTTACAATCTAGGGGGAGGAGAAGCTAGGAGTCGCACCCAGTTTATCTGACTTCAAAATGCGTGCTCTTAACCTCTACACCCCACTGCTTCCACTGGGGTTGGTTATTTTTTGATGTGCCAGCTGTGGTTTCCATAATCAGAGCATAAACGCTGAGCATTGTGACTCTATTTGAAATTGTTGGTGACACAGAGGCATCTGATCCTGTTTGAGATCAACGTCATGGTCGTTAATCTGTTGCTCAGCCTTTTCAAAGACATAAGCTTTGGGTTCACTGAAGACCCAGGAGGTCCAGGATCCCTCCAGTCTGCTCCCTGCCCCCCAGTCTGTTCCTGTGTGAGCTGCTTTTCTCTCCAGCTCAACAGTTTGTACTGTTCCACCTTATGTGGCTCAGGTTAGACCCTGTGTGGAAACGCCAATGTACGGACTTAGTAGAATGTTGATACTAAAGAATGGTACTTATAGGCGGTAATGTGCTGGTGACAAGTGTGGAAGTCGCTGTACTTCCTGCTGCAAGTGGATCATGTAGATCATGACATGTTTGGAAGATCTCAGCCATGTGTCATATGTGACCCCATTGAGTGCCTGCATTTAGTGCTAGGATTGGCCAGTGAACCTATTGTTTTTCTTAGCCAATTGTTTGACCAAAAAGTGTTGCTTTGACCAGACCGTCACTACCTACGCTTTTTAACAGAACAAACCTTGATTCTTGTTTCAAGATCATGGACAATCTCAATCAGCTAGAGAGAGAAGGGCCGAACTGATTGTAAAAGAATGCATTCTCATGGTTCCACTATCAGAGAGTATTACTGACATGTAGGAAAACTTTGTTAATTTTTTTGCATATCTCATTTAAAATTCAAAATATTTGTTTCTCTGATTTAATCAAACATAATTCATTGGAGTCTAAAAATGGTAATTTGGTTTGTTTCGACTCATCAGACGTTCGGGCTGTGTGAAATCTACCACACACTAGTACACTTACGAAGTTCTAGTAGCGTCATATCAGCAAAGGGGCAGATAATACTTGAGACTCATGTTGCTGATGCCAGCCTGTTGAGCAGAGGTCTTCCGTGGTGAAGAGAGAACCTCTGTGGTGAGTGGTGGGAGCAGAGTGTGGGCAGAATTGAAATGGATGCTCCTGGCCTCCCGTGGGTGCCACAGATGTGTGGCTGTCATACCAGCTTATTCACTGCAAGCCAGAGGGGCTTCAAACTCAGCAGTGCTTTAAGTCACGGATGGTCATTAAGGAGATTGGCTGGATGCCCTCATCCCTAGAACAACTCATGCACAAGCAGATCTGACATGGGCCATTTCACCAGCAAGGTTGGTCCTGCATGTCCCAATGGCAGCGGTGACTAGGTTGCCTTTACCAGTGTCGCTGGGTTACCTTGCCTCCCTGACATGACTTTTTCTTACATTTTGCTGAATTGTCCAGATAATTGCCCCAAATCTAATCTTCATGTGGTTGGTCTGAGCATATTTGGGACCTCAGCCTGGAAAGGAGCTAGTTTTACAAGTAAGTCTGCAGACTCAACTACCTAAGACCCGGTCTTCCTGCAGCAGGAAAGCTCACCGTGGAGGCGGCAGCGCCCCCTGCAGGGAACCTCCGGAATCTGCAGACCCTGTCCTCAAGCCCAGCTCCTTTACTCTGATATCAGATACGTGGTAATAAAATGGGACATATTTTTGATATATTGGGTAAAGTCATTTCTTCCCCTCTTGAAAAAATGTGCTCCTCTTTTCTCACCGCAGCTGGGAGTTTCAAATGTGAATAAATCGCCAGGAATTTGGCAGTAACTGTATATTCATAAATACACATGAAATTTGGTGGCGTTTAAAGAAAAATAGAATTGAAAGAGCATATTGTCAGGTTTAAACCCAGACGTACCTTGAGACGAAAAAAAAAAAAAAAGAGTTGGTTTCTAATGGGTTGTTCATTTGCTTTGCAAGGATGGCTGCCAGGCGCTCGGCGCTCATATGGAGGCCTGGGCAGAGACACGCGCACCCACAGCCTGGGGGGCGGGGGCCGCTCTGGTCTCAGGGCCGGAAACAGAAGCGATGGGATTAACATTTTGCAAAGAGGCTGCGCTTGCCCTGGCTGCACATTTTCCCTCCACAAACCAGATGGCAAATATTTCACTGTTAGAGCCAGCAAAACCGAAACATCTGGCCCCTCCCGATGGCTCCCTTTCAGGTGGGCATGTGGGAGAGAGAGCATGCAGGGCCCTCTGGCTTTCTTCTCGTCCTATAAACTCTGTCGCCTGACACTTCCTTAGGCCTCACTCTCCAGATAGTGTGACTTCTCCTCAGCCGTGGCAGGGTGGAGATTATATCTCTGAGATGTGTCTGTTGACGCTGGAAATCACGTGGCATCTGCCAGCAGTGACTCAGCCCTCTCCTGTTCCTGTCTGCAGGTTCTGGGAGCAGGGACCTCACCAGGGAGGGTGCCCCCTCATCTGAGGAGATCTGTTCCTCGTCTCGCTGTCAGTGTTGATTTCAAGCTGGCCCATCATGTGCAGGGATGTTCATTCGCATCTCCGTATTTCTTAGGGACTGTCATGTGGAATTTGAGTGCGTGGCATGCCGTGAGCGTGATGAACTGTCACCACACGCCGAACCCCGAGCCCTTCTCCACCCCAGGCCTGTAGCTCATGGAGGCCATGTCACCTCATGCCTGGCGGAGGGTTTGGAGGCCTGCCAGGTGCCCACCCTCTTCCCGGGCTTCTCAGGCTCACGAAGATTTTTCTTCTCAATTCGTGTCCTTCCTACATCCCCTGAGACCCTCCTACCAGTACGGCCTGTCTCTGTAACTGCTGCCACCTCACGATTGCCCCCATCAGCCCCCAAACGTGCAGGCATTCCCTTCGCCTTCTCACCCAGGTCTGGCTCGTGCGTGTCCACTCTCGGGATACCCCCACTGGAAGGCCGCGCTTGTCCACCTTGCCCTGACCACCAATGTCAGGGAGCCCTTGGAGCAGCCTGGCGATTCTGCTCTATTTCCTAATGGGGGGGGGGGAACACAATTCCATGCCCCTGCCTCCACCCAGATCTGTGCTCTTTCATCTCAGGTCTGGACGGTGCTGGAAGTTTCTATCTATGTCTCTTCTTTGGGATCTAAGGGTCACACTTCTAGTCTGGCTTCCAAGGCCTCCATAGTCTGGCTTCACCCCCGACTCCCTAACTCTGCCCCCTGACATCCCTCACCCCATCTGCATTTTTCCTCTGTCCCTTCATTTCCCATGAAACCACATGACCTTCCATTATTTTCTCAGAGAAAAGTCACCTGTTCCTCTTTGAAACTAAGTCAGCTCTTTGTGCTTTGACCTTGTATTTTTACCTTGCATTGAAATTTTGATAAAATTAAAATCCTTCCACTTTTTAAAAAAGTGTTACAAGAAGCAACAGATGTTCTTTCCAGAAAATGCAGACGAGAAAGGAGAACAGCTTGAAATATCTATAATCTCACCCATCAGTACCAGTTATGACAGTTACCAGTATTGGTGAGTTTCACCATACACGACCTTTTCTGAGCACACACAACTACTGGAATATAGTTATTGGAGTTGATGAGTTATTTTTACATGGTTCTGTCAGCTGTGGTGCTTGTTCACTTTGTATCTCACCTACCAGCATATACTTCTCCATAGAAAGGGCTCCCTGGCCATTGAGCTGGTCAGAGTTGACCAATACATGTGTCCTCATGGATCAAATGTGAACAAGTAAGTTATGTCAGAGTGCAAATTTCAGGGAGTTGAAAAACACAACGCTCATACAAATATGTAGTGAGCGTCTGTCCCAGGTTTGTGCAGCTCTTTCACGAGGGAACCCACAGGGTGACAAAGCTGCCGCCAAAGAGAATCAAAGAGGATGTGGTAATAGTGCTCGCCTGGGTTTAAAACTGCCAAATGTCCTTCAGCGCAGTCAACCCATAACGTGAGGGGTTATCTCTTCTATCCTTGAAGGGTTATCTCTTCTACCCGACAGAAATCACTTGCAATGTTATATGTCTCCCACAACTTGACATCTGACTTTACAGACTCGGGACCCCAATCAAGATCAAATAGTAAATCTACCCAAGTGACATCCCCTGGAATAAAGGTCAGCAACTTTTTTTGCAAAGGGCCAGATATTAAATACCTGAGGGTTTTCAGGCCACGCAGCCAGTCACAATGACTCAGGTCTGCCTTTAGAGCACAAAAGCTGCCACCCACAACAGGTAGAATAAATGGCTTTATTTACAAAAAGCAGACACCCCCCCCCCGTGGCAGTGCTGAGCCCTGCCCAGGTGGCCCGATGAATCCCTGGCGTTTTTGTCAGGTGGTGCTCTGGGTGGACCTGGAAAGCACATGGATAAGCTTTTTGCCTTACTCCCAAGCTTTAGGTGATTTTTCTTGACAGTCTCATGGACCCTTATGTTTCAGCTACCCATTCTCAAGAGTTTATATTTTGTACATAGAGTAGTAAAAATAAAAGAAAATGTTTTCTAGGTGTCCAGCAGTGTTGAGATGGGTACATAGTTTTTCACTGTACGATCACGCTGCCTTCACTTCATACAACAGGGGCTCAGATCCCTCCCCATTGACACTGGGCTGGAGGGCTGCTCGCTGGCAGAATTGCGGAGTCAGAGGAGGTCTGATTTCCCTCTTCAGACAAATGGACCTCTGACCATTTTTGTACCTCTCTGTATTCCGTAAGTGTGTAAACAGACATTGTGTGCAAGGATATTATTAAAATCAAGTACAGATACATTAACTGTGGAACCATATGCAGGATCAATTCTGAAGCTTAACAGGAACAATTTTGTTTCAACAAAACCACATTATCAGGTTGAATTAATATTGCTCAGTAGTGTGTTCTTGGTTTGGAAGTCCAGTTTCACTTATAAATCTGCTTTGGTGGGCTATAAACATACATCGATACCTAGTTTTGTGCTGGTATA
The DNA here is from genome assembly GCF_036562045.2 of Rhinolophus sinicus. Classification (NCBI taxonomy): domain Eukaryota; kingdom Metazoa; phylum Chordata; class Mammalia; order Chiroptera; family Rhinolophidae; genus Rhinolophus; species Rhinolophus sinicus. The sequence continues at coordinate 4,889,441 of NC_133757.1, forward strand.
CATTTAAATAATATTAGAATAAAAATAAATGAAGTCCAACACCAGGGCGCTCTTCAAATTGGAGAGACTTTCTCCGCATGTAAGAAATGCCTCACGGGACCTAGGTTTTGTCTGTCACTGGCTTAACGAAAGGATCTGAGTGGGCTTCCCCTAAACGTACACTTCCCTTTCTCTCCCTGGCCTTTGATTTGTCTCTGAAAGCTTAAAGCATTCCTCTCTAGTCTTACCACAGAGGGGCTGACAGCTTCCAGAAAGCCCCTTTTTTTCTGAGCGTGTGAACTTCTTATTAGCTGTCTGCAGCTGCTGGCAAGAACCAGAAGCACCGAGGACGCTTCTTGTCTGACATGGATCACCCTGGAGCTTAACATTTACTCACATAACACTCTGTATTCAGAGCTGCCTTAGTGTTTGTTTGTCTTCTTCTCCTGAGAAGCACCTAGCGTGTTTATGGAATAGTATTCTCCTCATTTCATACGTGTGGATTCTCCAGGAAGGGAAGCACTTGTTGCTAGAGGATTTCAGGCTGCACGACAGCAGTACCCCACCCGCTGCCCCCTATTTTCAAGTCAGTTCCTCAACCCTGGTTTCTCCTTTCTGGCCTTTCTCTCTTACCTAAGGGATGCCCATGGCATTGTTGCTTTATGTTTTCAAAGAATCTCCCTTTGCTGGGTCTCAGATTGAGTTTTACGGTCCTCACTGAGTCAATCCAGTAAATGCATTTCTTCTTTGTTGCCATCAGATTACAGGAATTTTGCAAATTAAGCAAAACTTTCCATCGTATCGTTACCTGAGTTCATGGTCTCCTGGAGTCATTTCCTTAGTCTTGCTCATTGCCTAAGTTTGGCCTTTTATATTTATATATACAGCAAACCATGACAATAATCCTTGAGCAAAGTTTGCCACTCTCTCCCTTTGGAAGCAGGTGGATTGCCTTTGCCTCTTCCAGAATTACGTGGTAGAAACCTACAGTTCTAGACCAGTAAAGTCAGTGCCGCTTGAGGAGGGTCAGAGAGTCACGGGCTGAAATGGGCCCTTGGCGTGTCTCATAGGATGCCACGGGCCTCCTGCTCAAATGTGATCTTTTTAAATGTTCTATAACCACTTCAGGAGTCAGATGATCAGCTGCTGGTGGGAGGCATTTTCAGAATGTCTGCAAGGGGGACCACATCTATTGAAGCACAAAATAGAAATTTGAAACAGTAAATTAACTAATGAGTGAGATGTGTAGATATAGACAGCTGTGTCGGGAGTCCCTTGTCACAGTTCTCTTGGAGTTCTGACATTCTTCTTTGCCCGTAACGAGTGGCCTTTGGCTGTACAGAGGAGTAACTGAAGGTTTGCTACCCCAGTAGGCCGTAAGCCCCCTTGGAGGTAAACCTGCTGTCCACCAGGACATGCAGAGTGGATGCTCAACAGGTGAGGTCTGACAATTAATTAATTTTGTGACCTTGTTGCAATGATGTTGCTGACCTTTTTTGATATCAGAGGGATTATTCATTATGAATTTGTACCAATTGGACAAACAGTTAACCAACTTTATTATTTGGAAGTGCTGAAAAGGCTGCATGAAAAAGTTAGACGACCTGAACTATTCACCAACAATTCATGGCTCTTGCATCACGACAATGTACCAACTCACACAGCACTGTCTATGAGGGAGTTTATAAACAAATAACAAGTAAACAAATAACTGTATTGGAACACCCTCCCTACTCACCTGATCTGACCCCCAATGACTTCTTTATTTACCCGAAGAGAAAAGAAATATTGAAAGGAAGACATTTTGATGACATTCAGGACATCAAGGGTAATACGACAACAGCTCTAATGGCCATTCCAGATAAAGAGTTCCAAAATTGCTTTGAAGGGTGGACTAGGCACTGCCATCAGTGCATAGCTTCCCAAGGGGAGGACTTTGAAGGTGACAGTAGTGATATTCAGCAACGAGGCATGTAGCACTTCTTCTAGGATGAGTTCGCGAACTTGATTATCTGACCTTGTATGTTTGTTCATAGTATTAACAGCTGTTATTTAATTGGGTTGCTCTTCTTACCATGTACCAGGCACTGTTCTAAACACCTTATATGTATTAATTCATGTAATCCTCACAAGGACCACAAAAAAATTATCTTCATTTTTAAAATGAGAAAAGCAAGTCACAGAGAAGTTATGCAGCTTTTCTAAAGACACACCTCCCACCTCCAGTAATTAGCAGAGCCAAGATATAAGCCCACATGCGCTGGCTCCCGTGTTCTGCCCTCTCAAACCCTGTGTTAGGCTGTTGCTGGCAGCATTCAACGTTGTTGAATTATCCTTGTCCACTAGCCCTGGAACCCTTGGATTTGGCTCTAGTCCCCCCATTGCCATTCCTCAGTCATCGCCAGCTCAGGAGTGTGCCAACCGCAATGTTACCAGAATATCAGGAACCCTTTGGGATGCCTCTCTTTCCTCACCCACCCCCTCTAATCCATTAGCCTCCCATGCACATCGGTCTTGAATCATCCAGTTCCCTCCATCACCACGGACCCTCCTTGATCCAGTCCAAACTGTCATTGGCTTCACCTGGGCTCATGTGGTGGCCTCCTGACTCCCTCCAGGCTTCCACCCGTGCCCCCCCATCTGCTCTCCACTGAACGTTACAGTGATTAAAGCATAAGCCAAACCATGACACTCCCAGCATAGGGCCCTTCAAAGGCCCCACCTTGCACCTGAAACAAAATCCAAACTCTGCACCCTGTTTGCCGGCCCTGCAGACTTCTCCAGGCTCATTCGGTGCGCTGCTCTCCCCTGACTCACGTGCTCCGACCCCCATCTTGTGCCCACTTCTGGGCGGTGTTGCACTCCCCCTGCCTCTGCCCGCTGCTGGAATGCTCCTCCCCCGACTCGTCCGCAAGCCTGGCACCTTCCTTCTTTCGGCCTCAGCCTCAGTGGCATCTCTTCAAAGGGCTGTGTCCCTCACCACCTTCTCATTTTCAATCTCCAATTCGTGTGTGTTTCTTTCATGGAGAAAATAGCTTCAAGTCGTCAGACAAGCGCTTCACATTCTGTTGGCTTTCCCATCAGACTTTAAACCCTGCAAGGGCAGAAACATGCACATCGGTGCTGTGGGTGCCCAGCATCCAGCACGTAGTGGGTGTTTGAGTGGGTTTTGCTAAACGAGGGGATAAGGTGCATGAGGAAGCGGACGGACCATGTGGCAGTCCCTCTACCTCAAGCATTTACAGCCCTGAGCACGTCTCGGCAGGTGGAGTGGCAAGGCCGGGTCCTTAAGTGCCCACCTGGCATGGCAGCTGCACCCACGCAGCCTTTAGGAAGAGCAAGCTGGCAGCCCCACTCAGGATGCCGCGCCATTAGTGACCATCTGATGAAGACACAGGAACAGCCTCACATGCTAAGAACTGAGGAGGAATTTAGCCTGAAGTGCAGAGTGAAACAGGCGGGCACACACCTGGGCAGCCAGAGGGGTGGGAGGCACGGTGCCACCATCGTCAGGAAGGTTCTGCAGGCGTGTCAGCCTAGCCCGGCGGACTCTGCCACAAGCCTGTCACCAGGTACGAACTGTGTGACGTGACCTGGGGCAGGGAGCCCCATCTGCCCTTACTGAGATCTATAAGGTGGCACTAACAATAGTATCTACCCCGTGAGTCACAGAGAGAAGTAAAAACGTAATGCGTGTTTAGCTCATGCCTGGTACATAGTCAGCACTTTGAAAATAGTCCTAATTGCTGGTGGTGTCAACAGGGTAGAGCCGCCATGGCTGCTGTTGTCATGATGGTAACATTAGGATCAAAGAAAGGCTAAGGAAGACCATGAGACAGAGGCTGACTCTGGCCCTCAAGGCCCTTCACCCTCTGGCTCCAGCTGGTCTTTCCTGCCTCCGTTGCACCCACTGTGGACCCGTGCTTCATCCCGCCTGGACCTCCCCATTCCTTGAATACCCTATGCTCATTCTTGCTTCATTTCCTTTCCGTGCGCTCTTCCCACTGTCTCAACCTCCCACTCACCATCTGCGCTGGTGAGCCTCCTCCAGCACGTCACTTCCCTGTCATTTGGTCTGTAGAGCCTTCTCTATCTCCTTAAGTAAATCCACGACTCCCTCCTCAGGGCTCCTAAAGCAATCACCGTGTTTGCTTGTGTGTCTCCCCGCTCTAAGCTGCAGGCGTCTTGAGATCAGGGACGTTTGTGCAACCAGGGCTCACACTGCACCTGGCAAAGAACATGTTCATGTAGGGATGGATGGATGATGGATGGATGGATGAATGGAGGGAAGATGGATGGATGGATAGATGGATGGATGGATGGATGATCAATGGTAATAGAGAGGAAAATTAAAATGATGTTGAAAAAGTACCCTAAAGATGGAAGGACGGGTCTAAAAGTGTATAAAGAGATGTCATAAGAGACGTGTTTCCATATACAGAAGATGCCTATGACGGATTAAGGTCCCTGAAGTAGAAGTTAGGAAATAAGAATGTTCTTTCACACTGGACCATAAGGTCACCGGCGGGCAAGGCCTGTGTGCTTTTCCTTCCGAGCAGAATGCCTGACACATAATAGGTTTAAAGTAACCCTAACTGGCGGACAAACAGACTGATCGTCGATGTCCCACCTGGTGAGTTTGGCTGAGAAGGAGTTTCGATGTGCATCTCGCTGTGGGTAGTTGTGTGAGACCACACGCAATCCCGAAGGCTTTTTCAGCAGTGATGTGGCCGAGAAAATTAGGACATGCCCAGTGGTACATAGAGAGTCTAATAAAGGTCCACAGGAGGGGGCTTGGATTCGGGTTGAAAACTTAGAATTCCACTTTTTGTCCTTGGAATCAGCCCCCAACATATTTTTCCCTTATGAGCCAGATTTTTCAGGGGAAAGAAACTGAGGAGTGAGTGATATAGGGACTTGAGTTGGGAGGAAAAAGAGAGCAGCAAAGCCTGAAACCAGACCACAATGTTCACGGTGTAGCTTTCTGCTACGCAGGGGGGCCGGGTTCTGTGGCCCCTTCACAGTCTAGCTTTTTCAGTGACACCTGTCTCAGAACCAGACCTCTTCTTTGCAGGAACCAGAACCTGGTTAGAGCTAAGCACGCTCTGAGCTAAATCAGAAGGATGCTTTTGAAATGCTTGTCCAGTTTGCCCTCTGGCCCGTCTGTTAGCAGGATTGATGGCCCCGGGTGCGGTATCTGCTGGTACCCTATAAAGCATGACTGCTCATTGTACATTTATTCTGGACCTAGAGGGACATGAAGTGAGGGGTCCTCGAAGTGACTTTAACTTTAGCTCATAAAATATCTCCAGCAAGAGTTTCTGACGGATGACACTGTGGCAGGTCTGCAGTGTCCGGCCTCCTGTTCCCACCTGGTGCCTTCATCTGTGCCCATCATGTAGGGGCCCCTCCTCCTGTAGGTAGACTCTTTGAAATCACCTTGAAGTGGCTGAGGGCTATGTTGCTTTGCCACGTCCCTCAAGGGCAGGATCAGTGAGGCTTCAGATAGAGCTTCTGGCCAGGGGTGTCCTACAGGAGGCCCTCTGGGCATCTGACACGGGCTGTCACCTGACTGTGACTCCAGACCAGAGCCCCCTAAATGCCTGCATGTCAGGATTTTGATTTCCTTGGCTTTCAGAAGAAGCTAGAGGAAGGTCGAAATCATTTACTGAAATGCCCCCAGCAGCAAAATGGCACTTGATATTTTATTTGCAACACTAAATTTGTTTTTTATTTCATTTCCTTCACAGTTGGGGAGAGCTTATAAAAGAGAAGGAATGAGAACAATAAACAGTCATGTGGAGACTCTCACCAAAGGGGAAGGTTTCGCAGGGGACGCCTGTCCTCTGCTGCGATTGTGCTTTAAGAACAAACTGTAAAAAGTTTACCTATGTCGTAATTTCCATAATGCAAAAGATTTTTCAATGTAAATAGATCCTAAACATTAGAATAAATAAGGTAATTAATTATGGCACCACTCACATAATTAGCTTAAAAATAGGACAGAGAGAAGGCACCATGACAGGAAAGGAAAACCACACAGGTTGGAATCTAAAGCCCGGGATTGACCAGCCCCTACCTGGTGACCGTGTAGCCTTCAGAAAGCATATTTGCTCGCCGAGTGTCAGTTTCCCCATGAACAAAGATACTAGACCTGTCTCTCAGAGCTATTTTGGAGATGAAAGGAAATAATGCATAGAGGAAAGTGTTTGTGTTCTGTAGTCCTATCAAACGTGAGTTCATTTAACAAGCTTCACATGGTGCTCCCCTGTTTCAAGAGTCGGGGGGGGGGGGCGGCTGCAAGGAGAATAAACTCTCCTGTGCAGATAACGGCCCAGCCAGACATGTCACTTGAACTTTTCTATAGACCAGGCACCTTGTCACTGTTCCCCTGCGTCAGACTCCCGTTTATTCATTACTGGCTAACTGATCCCCTCACAGGAAATGGTTGCTAAGTACGTTGATAGAATTTTGCTGTCCCGAGAGCATTGTAGCGTGGAGACCTGGCGGCCACACATTGTACACTGTCCAGTTGGAAGAGAGAAGTCAAAGGAAGTTGTAGAGATGAGTTTCCTGATGGAGACCTGGCTGGCGTCTGCTTACAGACCATCATTCTTCCGGAGCCCCTGGGAGGGCAGGGCAGAAGCGGCTGCCCTCTCTTAGCTCCTCTCTGGTCTGTCCCGAGCAGTCGGCATTCCAGAGAGAGGTCAGTGGTTCGCAATTACAATACAAGTCTAGACAGAACATTTAAACAAAACATCATCAAACCTCAGAATTACAAGGGACGTTGACAGTCACCTAGTTTACTCCCTTGCTAATCTTTGGATATCTCCGAAAGCATTCTCTCCAAGGGGTCATTCATCCCAGAGCCAGGAACTTGCTCTCATTTGAGATGGCCAGTTTCACGAGACAGGAACACCGCTGATAAAAACGATCTCTTATGCTGAGTTGACTGGGTGAGTGCTTGTTCTTTGTCACTCTCATCCTCTCTGTTTCTTTTATTGTTTCCCCACGGGATGGTGTCTCTGATCCTCCTGCCAAGCGCGATGCCGTCTCCCGAATGTACTTCTATTTGTCAGTCCTGTCTTTTGGGAAGGCTCTCCCTAGAACTCCCCTTGCAGGGCTCAGGTTAGCATATAATAGAGCACAGCTGGCCCCATTCTATACTTCCTAAAAATTATTTCCCCCCTGTTTTAAAAAGCAGATGTGAATAGAACCTCCAGCCACGCTTGACTCTTGCCAAGTGGGAATACTGTGTTCAGAAAAGGGTGCTACCACTTGCTTCTCTAAGACTATCAAGGCCATTTCACTCCAGCTGTAGCACGTAGCCCTAACTGGCAAACAGCAATTCCAGGCCCGGAAGCCCAAGAGTAAGTTCACACCCTTTTCGTTTTGCACTGTTGTTAACAAATGAAAATATGCTTGAAAAATATAATGCAGTCCCAACATCTTCAGGGACATCAGAATAAAAGAATATTTTATGACTCGTGGAATAGGTGAACCCACAACCCCACAGCAATCCTACAGCATTACCCACGGTGTGAGCTCGGGCTCAGCCTTTGCATTGGCAAATCCAAACCATTGTGTGAGGCAGCCCTGAGGAAGACGTGAGGCCCACAAAGAGAGAAAATATGAGAATTCAGCCCACGCCTTTTCAAGTGTATAGATTTAGTCCAGTAGAAGGTTATAGTCAGGGTGCAATGTTGGCTTTTGTCTCTAAATCCTGCAGGAGCCTCTCCTCCTTGCCCACGTCCCACCATGTAGGATGGTGTTGGTCAGTGACATTTAGTGTTCGATCCTCACGTGGCCCCAGAGTGATGGCAGGATGACGTGGTCTTGTTACGCCTGCTGTACATGTGTAGAGGGAAAGGCAGCAGAATTTGAATGCTGATCTCCTCAGGCGGACCTTTCGTACTTTCTGCTGCCCAAGCTGTTGTTTGTCATGCAGCATAGCTATCAACAAATAGTCAAGAGGTGACACTGGTCAGTTGTGGCCAGCAGAAAGGTCACTGAGTTTTGTGGGTGCCCAAATGCTGCACTTTTAACAAAACCACGTGCTGTAAAATTGAACTCTAGTGCTGAATCCCTTCATTCTAGTCTAGAAAATGACTAGTCATTCTAGAAAATGTCATTTGAAATTTGTGAAATATGATGCAGCATTTGCCATTTCTTCATAAAAATTGGAATGCTTAAGTCTAAATAAATTGTATTTAGAAGAGTAATATAATAATGAATGTTAAAGCATGAAATTTGAGTGGGATTAATAAGCTTTGTGCCATATTAAAAATTTGAGACACTTTTATATAACACTCAAGAGCCATGGGCTTTCTGTAAAAAATCCCGTCATTAGCTAGGGAAAATAATAAAAGCTGTGGTTGGTTAATCTGTCAGTATTATCGAAAAGTTGCTGATGTAACAAAACAGAATTTAATGGCATTGAAATATAGTTGAGCAGTTTCCCTTTTATCTGGTAGTTCATTTCTGATGTTCTCTGGATTGAGAGGGCTCTGGGGAGAAGGGGGAGAGAGTGGATCTTGGCAGGGGCTGAAATAATGTCCCTTCAGTGGGACAAAGCTCTGGTTTTAGTACAGATTTGGTAGGACTAAATCCAGATGCCTTGGCTCATGAATTTTGATATTAAATAGAAATGTTATGCTTTTGGAGGAAAGCAAGCAGAAGATAAGGATAGCATTCATGTAAGGAAAGAATATTAGTTAACTCATTGTGTTATACAATCATTTCTTAAATGTGGATTTAGGAAATATTGTGTGATGCAAGGTTTTGAGTGTTAGTCACAGGATTTACCAACTGATTCTTGTATAGTTACATATAAATTGCCATAACATCTCTGTGGTTAGCTTTCAAAATATCTGCTCATTTATTCACTTTTCCATCCATCCATCCATCCGTCCACCCATTAAACTTTTGTTGGATGCCTGTTGTGTGGGCTCTGATCGAACAGCTGTTGTTTCTGGCTTAAAGGTGCTTGTGGGAAGCATGAAACCACACCTCATTGTCTGTCTTCGTCGTGCCCTCAGCACTTAGGATAGTGTTTGGGAACAGAGGAGCTGTCCAAGAGATGTGTGAGTAAATTAGTAAAAATAGGCTCACTGAAAGTAAAAGTATGGAACAAATGCAGGAAATAGAACTTACTTGCCCGATATGTCTCCAGGAAGCCTCAAGTGCTTTCGTGAGCCCCACAGGGCTTTTCACCTCTCATGCTGACGAAACAGACAAGGCAAGAAGCTCAACTTGTCCATTGGAGGAGTCATCCTGGGACTGGGTGAGATGCTTTAAGATGGAAAGGCCCCATCAACACCCTAGTAAGGTAGCACCTCACACCTTTTAAGATGGCGCGTATCAGAAAGATGAGACATAACTAATGCTGGTGAGGGTGCAGAGAAAAGGGAACCCTTGTCACCGTCGGTGGGCATGTAAACTGGTATAGCACCTAAGGGAAGCAGATGGAGGCTCCTCAAGAAATTAGAACTCTACTTCCTAGTACCTATGGTCGTGCAATCCCACTGCTGGGTGTACATCCAGAAGGAATGAAGCCAGGGGCTCGAGCAGCGATCTGCCCTCCCATGCTTATTACTGCATTACTCACAGTAGCCAAAGTGTGGCAACAGCCCCTTAACGGATGGATGGATCAAGAACATGTGGAAGCAAACAAATACACACACACACAATGGAATATTATTCCGCCTTAAACTGAGAAAGGTTTCCTGTCATTTGTGACAACATGAATGAACCTGAAGAGAATAATGCTAAGTGAAATAAGCCAGACAGAGAGAGACAAATACTGCATAGTGTCACTTATATGTGGAATTAAAAGGGGGAAAAAAGTCAAACTCATTGAAAGAAAGAATAAAAATGTGGTTGCCAGGGGCTGGGAGTTGGGGAAGAGGAAGAGGCTGGTCCAAGGGTACAAACGCTCAGCTCTGAGATGAATAAGACCGGGTCTCACGTACCGCAAGGGGGCTACAGTTGATAACACTGTGTAGTATAACAAATTTGCTAAGAGAGTAGAACGTAAATGTTCTCACACTCGCAAAAGGAAAAATAAGTGAGGTGATGGGTACGTTAATTAACTCAGTGGGGGGAATCCTTTCACAATGTTTGCATCTATCAAAAAATCACATTGTACACTTTAAATGTCATACAATTTTGTCAATTTTACCTCAAGAAAGCTGAAACAATGGAAGGCCCTGCTTGTCCACGGGTGGCATTTAGCAGATATCACACGCATGTGATATCATGAGGGTCAGAGGCACTGGGTCAGTAGACTGAATCCCCTTGCCGTTGCCTGAGTCCACGATGGCCTGAGAAATCACACTGGCCACTGAGGATCTTTATTTCTGTGCCACCATTTCAGCATTTGCTTTGAATCACTCCAGCAACTTGCATAAAAGTCTGGGCTTTCATGCCTTCATCTTGGTTCCCCCTTTAGCTCGTGTGATGAGAAGTCATATGACTCCACTGAAATTTTAAACTTCCCAAAGACAGAACCCAATACTTTTATTCTTTTATGTCTCCCCTACCCCCACAAAGGATACTTTAAAAAGATCAACAGTTCAATAAATATTAACTAAGTGAATGAATGCAGGAAAATAATTAGTAGTGAATATTTTTTGTTAGTTTTGCTAGATAAATTTAGGTCCCTTGTTCAAGACATTCCATCTAGACCAGAATATATGAATGTGTGTTCAGTATCTTGATTTTTTTTATTAGATGTCTGTTGTGTTCTAGACACTGCAGATAAGCACTCTGAGCTGTAATGTAAATCCGAACCTAAATATCAGGTTTCTGATCGTCTCATGCACTTTCTCTCACATTTCCGTGTCTTTGAAGTAGAAATGTTCCTGACGAGCCTTGTCAAAGGAGACTCACCAGCCACCAGGCAGATTACTGTGTCCTAACATGCCACCATTTCCTATACACGCCATCCATCCACTCGTCACCTTCACGAAATGGATTGCATTGCCAGCGCTGTGTGAGGTTGAGTTTCAATCTTGATTTATTCCCATAATTAAGTGCTTTCAATGCCTTCAGAAGGCATTGAAGAGAGCCTGCTGCCCCGAGAAGAGAGCCATTCTGTAGGCAGCGGACTGACCAGGTGATGCAATTCAAGGCAGCAGAACCTACCAGAGCTGCCCCAGTGGGTCTCAGCTCCTTCCAAGTCAGGAGAGGTTCCTGTAACAACTCATGACACTAGGAGGACGGCCATTGAGGGCCTGATATCTTTGGACTGTGAAAAGCTTCTGACTAATTTCCAGGTGAATCAGTGTGATGCCTGTTAAGGCAAACACAAAGCTGCAATTTTAACCAAATAAGACACGGAGGTGATATCCCACAACACATCTCTTCTTCCAGGTCTCCTCTTCCTGTTTCTTCTTTGATTCACTTGTCACATTTATCTTTCAGTTCCCCAGTATAGTGCATGTACTTATTTAAAGTTTCTTGGATGGATGGGTGGGTGGATGGATGGATGGATGGATGGATATACAAATACCACACTGACAGATGAGATAGTAGGAGATGGGTGCTATGTGATGTAAATCAATGTAACTCTTGGAATTATCTTGAGGAATTAATAAAACCATGACCCAGATTCCAATGTAGCACAATCTGCTTTTATAGTCATCAGATGCTTTATTAGTTCTTATGTTAATAAGCTAGTATCGCTTTGTCCATGAAATGGTATCCACTATTTAAATTATCAGGCTAAAAATAATATCTAAAATTTCCTTTTTCAAACTGTAGTTGAACTTCTTCTCTTCTAGAATGTTTTTGGCTGATTGTTCAATACTCCAAATGTATTTAGTATAATTACAATACTGATGGCCATCTCTCCAGACGTACAGTACCACATTGGGAAATGAAAACCAGCAAAATAGCAAACTTACTCTTCACTGACTCTCTTTCTAAGAAGCTTCTTTGTAAGTGATAAGGTTTATAATTGAATAGGGAAAAGGATCAATAACTTCTAATGCAAAGGAAATTAAAACTTCATAAATATTTAGACGAGAAAAATGAGGCATTTTGCCCCTTGGTTTTAAATCCTTTTGGACCCAGGTGGTAGACAGACAGATACTGAGCTTATCTATTGGGCTGGGGGAGAGAATAATAGATACAGCTATGGTCTGAATGTTTGTATCTCCCCAACATTCCTTGTCTGTTTAAATCCTAACCCATGCAGGTGACAGTATCAATAGGAGGAGCCTTTGGGAGGTGGTCAGGTCATGAGGTGGAGGCCTCACGAATGGGATTAGTGCACTTATAAAAGGGGGACCCCGAGAGCTCCCTTTCCCCTTCTGCCATCTGAGGACACAGTGAGAAGTGCTGGCTATGAACCCGGAAGAGGGCCCTCACTCAACCATGCGGGCACCATAGTCTTGGACTTTCAGTATCCAGAACTGTGAGCGATCAATTTCTGTTGTTTATAAACCACCCAGCCTGTTTGTTGTATTTTATTATAGCAGCCCGAACAGACTAAGACACGTGTTGTAGGAAATTATCAAGCTTACCTCTTACATTTAGATTTCCCACATTTTTTTTTCTGTTTCACAAGTCAGTGCTTTCTCTTTTCTTTTTCCTGAGTATGGTAATCAGCCTCATGCATTAAGCATGTAGAGACACTTGTAGACAACCATTCACACACACTTCCAAGTGCCAAACCAATGGAATGATGCCTGAGGTCGGTTGCTGATGTGTCTTTCCAGCGTTCTGGAGCCTGGTTCTTGAATGCACAACACTCAGAAAGACTCTCCTGACCGCAAACCTTGCTGTCCTTTACACCTTGAACCCTGAAGTCACAAAGCTCAGATTCTAATCTTAGTTCAGCTACTTAGTAAATCTTCTCCATCTTTGCAAGCGTCAATCTTAATGTGTAAATTAGAAGAGTAATAGTGCCTGGGCTTATTGTTAGGAATTAGAAAATGCTTAATATAGCTCCTGGGACATGGGTATTGTCCCAAATGATTTGTTGTTTCTGATGATAGTTTCTGTGTTATTTAGCTAGATATGATATGGCGCTTCTAGCCTAAAGAATATTTCTCACTGAAGAAGAATGAACTTTTACGCATGGCTTTCAAAATATTGTGAAGTCACTTCTCCGAAGGCAAAGGAGGAGCATCAGTGCCCAGTCAGCACATCTACAAAGTCTTGTTAAGCTCTCGTCCCTGTCCTACCAAGTGACAATTGACAGAGCGCTGCTGTGCCACGCAGAAATGCCAGCCTAGCATCCATCACACTCTGTTTATACTTGTTTATGTCTGGATCACTCCCGCTAGACATGGGCCCTGAGTGCATGGACCTTGTCTAATTCATCTTTGTATGCCCAGCACCCAGCCTGGCATCTGTCACTCAATGTTTATGCAATTAATTAGTACATAATATTGAACATAGTCAAAAGGCAGAAAGAGTATGTGTGACTCCATGATATTTTTTAGCATTCAAAAAGTATGACCTACTTTTTTCCCCACAGGATTAAAAACATTTCTAAATTGCTTTAATTTCCTCTCTAGGATTGGTTTTTGGGGTTTTTTGTTTGTTTGTATGTATGTTTGTTTTAACATCTGTCATCATATATTGTTACAGAACTTTTTATGATATACATTTTAGGTGTACAACCTTGTAATTTGACACTTGTATGCACTACAAAGTGATCACCCCAAAAGTCTATCATCTATCACCATACAATTGATGGTTCACCCCTCTTGCTCATCTCCCAGCCCCCTTCCCCTCTGGTAACCACCAATCTGTTCTCCGTATCAATGAGTTCATTTTTGTTTTGTTTTGTTTGTTCATTTGTTTCTTCCTTTGATTTCCAGATATGAGTGAAATCATATGGTATTTGTCTTTCTTCTTTAACTTACTTCACTTTGCATTATACCCTCAAGGTCCATCCATGTTGCCACAAATGGCAAGACCACAAAATTCCTAGAAGGAAACATAGGTGGTGAGCTCCTTGACGTCAGTCTTAATGATGGGTTTGTGGATCTGATTTCAAAGGCAAGGGAAACAAAAGAAAAATAAACAAGTGGGACTTCATCAAACTGAAAATCTTCTGCACAACAAAGGAAACCATCATCCAAACAAAAAGGCAACCTACTGAATGGGAGAAGATATTTGCAAATTATACATCACATCCAATAAGGGATTAATATATAATATTATATAGTTAATATATAATATATATTATATATAATAAAATATATAAAGAACTCATACAACTCAACAACAAAAAAACCAACAACCAAATTTAAAAAATGGACAGAGGGTCTGAATAGACCTTTTTCCAAAGAAGACATACAGATGGCCAACAGGCACGTGAAAAGGTGCTGAACATATATATTCATCAGAGATATTGGTCTATGGTTTTCTTGTAGTGTCCTTACCTGGTATTTGGCTTTGGTATCAGGGTAATGCTAGCTTCCTAAAATAAGTTTGGAAGTGTTTCCTTCTCTTCAATTTTTTTGGAACAGTTTGAGAGGAATTGGTATTAATTTTTCTTTAGATGTTTGGTACAATTCACCAATGAAACCATCTGGTCCTGGGATTTTCTGTGTTGGGAGATTTTTATTATTGAGTCAATCTCCTTACTCATCATCGGTTTGTTCAGAATTTCTATTTCTACCTGATTCAGTCTTGGTAGGTTTTATATTTCTAGGAATTTATCCATTTTTATAGGTTATCCAGTTCATAGTAATCTCTTACGGTCGTATGTATTTCCGTAGTATCAGTTGTAATGTCTCCTCTTTCATTTCTGATTTTATTTATTTGAGTCTTTTCTTTATTTTTCTTTATGTAGCTAAAAGTTTGCCCATTATGATTCTCTTTTCAAAAACCAGATCTTAGTTTGGTTGAACTTTGCTGTTGTTTCTCTGGTCATTTCATATATTTCTACTCTGATTTTTGTTATTTCCTCCCTTCTGCTAACTTTGGGCTTAGATTGTTCTTCTTTTTCTAGTTCATTGAGGTGTAAAGTTAGGTTGCTTGAAATCTTTCTATTTTTTTAATATGTGCCTTTATCACTGTAAACTTCCCTCTCAGGACTGCTATGTTTTTAATGGATACTTACGACCGCTTTTGTCAGGAACAATGAGAGATTCCCATACTTCACTTACATTCATGAAATAAATGACACAACCATGTTGATTGGGGGCCACTTGAGTGGATCTTGACAGTTGAAGGTCATGTTCTCTGATTCACAGGTGATGGAGGCATTGTCTCTTACTTTTCTACATGGTACTCACAGGAACAGCCTTTGTAGACTGTTCTGATTTTATCTTTTTATCTCCTTTGATTTTGTTTTTCTGTCTGCAGCCTGTGTTTTCGCTGTGTTCTGATACTTTTGGTATAAAATAAAGTAAGAAATAAATAATTTTTATAAGTATGCAAGGAAATGTGTTCCTTTTTTAATATATTGCTCTTTTACATAAAACAGACTCTGACACTTGTGTAAATTTTCAATTGCTATTTATGGAAATATCTTAAAGGTGTTTATAAAAAATATAATAATTGGTGTCCTCCAGTGAGGACAAAGAGAAACATAAGTATTTCTCAATTTTTTTCGAACATGTTTGATGGATTAGAATTTAAGGTATAAAATTCCCTCAAATCCATAAAAATATGACTTGATAATAGAACCATGTTATTGTAAGCCAAACTCCTATATGGCACCTCAGAACTATACTAGTTTTTATTTTTATTCTTTATTGTTTGAGACTACGTTTGTTCTCTACAAAAGAGAGTAGATCACATTTATATAAGAAAGATTTTTGAAACGGCTGTGATGTTTGACTTTGTCTAATGTAGGTTCTGAGATACTGACAACAGCCATTTCTCACGTCAGTGATTGCTAGAAATAAGACACAAAAGCTTACTCAGTATTGTTAGAAGAAAAAAAAAAAACCCAAATTAAATTAGAGACTAAAATCTTATTGAGGTTAACAAATTAAACTGAATGAACACATAGAGACTCTGTTTAATGAAGCTGAAGTAAGAGGCCAAAGACTTGAGTGGCACTTTGCTTGCATCCAAGTACCTCCAGCCAAGTGCAAAACCTTCCCTGCTCATTGTCCAAAAAGAAGCCTGGTGACGAAAAAGTGCTCCTGCAGCAACTGAATTCCCAGCCTCTACTGCACTATAATCAAGGAGGGGGGACTCTTGACTGTGTTATTCTACTTCATCCATTGTATTGTATTTATTTTTTGTTTGTTTATTTGCAGATTCGTATCTAGCTTCTCCCCAGGCTTCCTGCCCATATTCTTAAGCCAAAATCTTGTTTACTTATGTCTTTTAAATAATCAGTTGGAAAAAACCTATTCTTATCAGAGTCTCAAATTTTCAGTAGGAAACTGACACAGGGTCTAGAGCCAGACTAGGTTTATGTCACAATCCTGCATCTTTTATTTACTAGCTGTGTGATCTCAGACTGAGTACGTTAGTTCTTTGTGCTTCAGTTGTCTCTTCTGTAAAATGGGCAGAATCATGGGACCTTATGAATCTGTTTAAGTATTAGATGTGCTTAGCCCCTTCATGACACATAGTAGGAGCTCAGTAAATGGTGGCCACTGTTCTCATTCTATAGCAATAATAATTATTAGTGTTCCATATCTCACTAGCATCAAATCTCCTATCATCTGATCCTTTACCTTTTTTTTTTTTATTTTTTGCACTTACAATCTAATGCTATCTTTTATTTTCCTCCTAGGTAAAGTAATTCTACATTTTTCTTAGTATTTCGTGACAGCCTAGACTCTCCTTTCATAAAAGGCTCCATAAACATTTCCCATAATGCAGCTGCAGCAATGTGCAACCATAATTGAATACCAGGTGCGTTCGACCAGGTTACCTCCCCTCTCCCCTTCCCCCTCTCTCGTCTCCCTCTCTCTTCTGTCCCTCCCCTCTCCCCTCTCCTCTTCCCCGTTAGCCTCTTCCCTCTCCCCGCTGTCCTCTCCTCTCCTGTTCTCTTCTCTCTCTCTCCCTCTCCCTCCTTGCCCCCCTCCTCATCCCCCCGCTTTGGCACAATCCTGCTTGAAAAATACAATGACAGATTCACTACAGCTCTGCATAAATGGATGGCTGTTCTTTAAATGAAAGGAGCTCTTTTCTGAAATATTAGGAGGCTCAACTGCACATTTCTTTCTATACTCTCTTCCCTCTGGGGCTTTGGAAAACCCTTAGAGGAAGGAGTTTATGGTCCACTGACATCGCACTGAAGAATCACCTATGTTTAACCATGTACATCTCCATACTTTAGGAGACACAGAGAGATTTTGTTCAAAGCCCTGATGAATTCGGTTTTTATTCCAATTTATTTTCTGTAAGGTCATTATTTTTAGGCTAAAAGAAGATTATCATATTTTAGTTACATTATTGCTTTTTATACTTGAGACAAAATAATTGTATTACTCTGAAACACAAATAATACAGAATGTACTTAATTCAGCTATTTACTTATTCTGAGCACAAGATGGAATGTGCTCTTGATCAGCAATTCGCAATTCCCCAACTTACATCGTCTTGCCATTTCTGGTTTTATATTCTCTCTACTCTTCGTATGTCTTAAATTTCATCTAGGGTCTTCATTAAAAATGACAGTAAATTCCACTTTATATCATATATACATGAATCCCCTAAGAGGCCTTTTGATAATTGATCCCACGCTGAAGGATAACAAAGCCAGAATTTGGAATCATGGCTTTGGGCAGAGAACACTGTTTGCCCTTCTCTCTTGATTTGTGAACCTTTGAAGTAAAGGGCGGGGGTGGGAAGGCCCTGAATGCATCTTAATTCATGATGCTTTTTCAGATGTAGTCCCCAAGAATCTTATTTACTTTACTTGGAATTGTTCTGCAGTTGCTATGTGTGCTCAGTGACATCACTGAGCTAACTCGGTGCGTGGTCTGTTTTATTTCATTAGCCGCCCATGTCCCTGACCCTGGGCCTGACGTCCGTGGTCAACTCCTTAAAGAAGCGTTGTGTGGTGTCAGGGGTGAGGGGAAGGACAGCTGTTTCTTTATGCTGAGCTCACACACAGGGAGTATGGATTTCCAACACACAGCTTTAGGGAGAGAGCCTCCAGGGCCCATATTGCCAAAAGAAGGCACTAGACTATCCCGTGCCCCTCTGGGCATTGAAAGCCAAGTGGACTTCCTTGCGTGACACCATAGTCCCCCGTGGAATTCCAGAATGGAAATGGAGGGCCTTTCCTCTCCCTCCATAAGCAACGTGCAGGGCAGCCTGTGGCTGGGCTGGCTTTCCCCACATTCTGCACAATGCAGCGCCTCTTCTGCACAATCCGACGAGGTGAGTGAACCCTCTTCCCAACATCCCCCCGCAGCTTCACCTTCCTGTCACCCGAACATCACTCTCACTCCACACGGATGAAATAACTAGGTTATGCTTCAGAACTGTGTGTACTGTTCCGCAATTGTTTCTGATGAGAGAAGAAAGTTTAGGGCATTTATAGGCAGTCTCCAAAGCAAATCATGTACACAGAAAAAGGAGAATAGACTCGACACTGTGTTTTTGGCACTGGTTCGCCGACCATTTTAGAAACATATGTTTAAAATAAAAACCCGAAGAAATCTCTTCTTGGTGTTCCAATGGTGTGCCTGTTTTGGTTTTTATTTTTCTGAGTAATTGTTATTGTTATGATTAAATAATAATATTTTTTACCGCTGCCCCGCGAGCAGGCAGGCCATGGCTGAGGAGGGTTGCGCGTCTCAGTGCCTGGTCGTGGGGCCTGAGGGCCTCTGTGTGAACTGGTCATCTGAAGGTTGTGTTTGCCACTCTCAGTGGTGTTCTTTGCTCTGTTTGTAAAGACACCGTCCCCTGTGTGTGCTGCTCTGTTTCCTTTGGCCATGGTTCCTTGTGGAGTGACGTCCTAGGCTGGGTGGCTGTATTCCTGACCATCCTTGCTGGACTCTGGCTCCAGTGGTGGTCTCCCCTTCTCCCCCTCCAGCCCGACCCCCACACTTGAGCAGAAGTACCTTGCTTGCCTGGGGCAGGGCCCCCATTTCTGCAGCTCTCCGCTGTGTCGAGCACAAACATCAGTGAGGACAGGATTTACTTTGGCCCAAAGGCAAAGCGACCTCCTATGAAGCATCTGTCGCATGTCATCCACAAGCAGTTCCCTGCCCTCTTTGAGTCCATCGCAGCTAATTCCGTTTCACCTCCCCTGCCACCTTCTTCTCACCTTGCAGGAGAAGAGAGAGGCAGTTTTCCCCCACGTGGCTTCCACGGTTTGCATTAGGGAAATGGTGAAAGGCCTTGAGCAGAGCCAAAGAGTGGTGAGGGCCACTGGGACCTCAGGCTCTTCACAGATGGGCTGAGTATTGCAGAGAAACTGTTCATGAGGCCGCCTGATCTGCAGGTGGGCTGGAATGCTGGGTCACTCATCCCCGTGGATGAGGTGCCTCTGGGAAGGGCAAGACAGGCTCTTCCTCCCCAAAATGTGCTCTTCTGCTCGCCATGGTCCTGGAGGGGCTGTGACACACCCACACAATGAAATGAGCGGTTATTAACCAGCAGGCGGCCTACCTGTGGGTTAGCCGAGGGCAGTGGCTGCTCAGACTAGAGCCCGTCTGGCTCGCTCCCTGACAGCAGTGACAGAGCTCCGTGTACCTTCCGGTGCTGTGCCTGACAGCCGCAGGGAGCTCGAGAATCACTGCTTGGTTTTCTGTCCTCAGGAATCATGAGCGGTCTGTGAGGAGACCCTGGAGGGCTGTGCAAACCCCTTTCTCCTCATGCTCACCCCCCCCCCAGATTAGCACCCACTGCTGGGGCTCACAGCGGGGACTCAGGCCACACCTGGACCAGTGAGCAGAGGTAACACCAGCGGCAGGAAACAGACAGACACCAAGTGCCTCCACGTGGGACACCACGAGGAGGTCACCGCGTCGGTTAGGAAGCCTTTTGCTTGGGAATGTGTACCCTCATTGACTCACACGGAAATGGCAGGCAAGCCCCACACGAGACATGTGTTAGTAAAGGACACGTGGTAGCCATCAAAAATGTCAGCATCAGAAAAGAAAAACGCCTCAGAAATGTTTCAAATTCAAGGAGGCCAAGAGTGATGAGTACCAGGTCACGGGCAACGGGAGGAGGGAAATGTTCTAAAAATCAGCTTGTGCTGGGCGGTTACACAGCAGCTCTGTGGACACTGAAACATCACTGGGTTGTACGCTTTAAATGCGTGGACCATAGCCTATGCGGATGCTTTTGGAGTTGTTAATACAAAGTAAAAAGGAGGCAAGGGGACATGATGGCCTCCTGCAATAGCTGAGCTCAGACGGGTTCTGTCCTGGAGGGAGGGGGCGCTGCCCCCAGCATCACTGAGTCAGCTGTTAACATTGGAACAGGAATGGAAGAGTAGATAAAAGTGTTGCATCATGTGGCATTTACTGATGTTTGATAACTGTACCATGATTACTAGGACATCCCTGGTTGTAAGAAAGATACCTTAGTGTGTTTAGGACTAAAGGGCCATGATGTGTGTAACTTAGCCTCAAATCGTTTAGAAAAAATAAGCTGTGTTTGTGTGGAGAGGGGAGGAGGGAACGAGGGAGCCCGAAAGCACGAAGGATGAAGCAAATGGAATAAAATGTAACAATAGCCTAAATGAGGCTCTTTTTGCCTGGGTCCCAGGCCTCTGAGCTGCCGACTTCCGGCCTGAGGTCAGGGCCGAGTCTGAGGTCCAGGCCCGAGTCTGAGGTCCAGTCCCGGAGTCTGAGGTCCAGGCCCAAAGTCTGAGGTCCAGTCCCAGAGTCTGAAGTCCAGGCCCCAAGTCTGAGATCAAGGCCCCAAGTCCAAGGTCCAGGCCCATAGTCTGAGGTCCAGGCCCAGAATCTGAGGTCCAGGCCCGGAGTCTGAGGTCCAGGCCCAAAGTCTGAGGTCCAGGCCCAAAGTCTGAGGTTCAGGCCCAGAATCTGAGATCCAGGCCCAGAGTCTGCGGTCCAGGCCCAGAGTCTGAGGTCCGGGCCTAGAGTCTGAGGTCCAGGCCCAGAGTGTGAGGTCCAGGCCCAGAGTCTAAGGTCCAGGCCTAGAGTCTGAGGTCCAGGCCCAGAGTCTGAGGTCCAGGCCCAGAGTGTGAGGTCCAGGCCAGGAGCCTTAGCAGTTCTCTCCTGCCTGGGGCCAGGTGTGGTCTACCACGCTTCTGATGGCTATCCTGCAGCCTGAGAGAGTATGTCAGCAGTGTGACTTTCACACCTGTATTCCTCCATTGTCTCTGATGCTTTTTATTCTGAAACCTTTTAAATATACTTAAGAGAAGGGAATAGTATATTAATCTTCCCACGTACCAGTGGTTCTCAATGGAGGGTGATGATGCCTCCCAAGGGAGCTTTGGCAGTGTCTGGAGACAATTTTAGTTGTCACAACCGGGGGTGAAGGGGGTGGGATGGTGGTTGTCACTGGCATCTGGAGCCTGAGATGCTGTTAACATCTTACATCGCGTGGCCCCCACCACTGAGTTATTGGGGCCAAATGTCAACAGTATTAAGGTCGAGAGACCTGGCCAGACACCCATCCCGTGGATTCAGAAAGTTTTAAAACGTTGCCGGACTTATTCCCTCTATGGCCCTCCCTTCTCTGAGGTCATTTTAAACAGACACCAGACATCGTACCATTCACCTCTCCACATGTCACTGCATTTCTAAAATGATATGGACGTTGTTTTATGTGGCTGCAATGTCATTGTCACACCCAGCAAATTAATAATAATTTCCTAGGACTGGTCCAGATTCATGTGCCCTGGGCCAAACAATGGTTAGATCCTCAGAGAGTCGACATGTGATTGTTTAATCTTGGAAATGTCCACCCAATCGGGAAAATAAAGAGCATGAACTTGACATTTTATCCATCTTCTAGTTCCATCCTCTTCTAACACACAGAACACATAATTGTTTCCTGACCCCTGAGAAGTGTTGATTAATTCAATAAGTTTGTAGGTGATTATAGTATTTTCTTTTCATGAAACTATTAGGAGAGATTACTGAGGCAGATCATGGTAAATTACATTTTTTAATCATTAAGTGGTACCTTCCTCCTCCTCAACATATTTTGCTATTTTTTTCCCCCAGACGCATGGAAAGGTTTCAGCTTTTAATGAAGAACTCCTTTCTGGAGCATGTTTTTAGAATCTGAGTTTAGTAGCACACATGATGTAATCCCAATTCCCAACTTTGCGTGCAAGATTGTTGTGTGAAAATGAAACTGTAAATCCCATCTGAATTCTGGTTGCTGGGTTCTTTAGAGGAAGTATTCTTCTGTTTTCCTTTTCTTTTGTTTTTTAAAGAAACCACAATATTGTCATCTGAGAAACAGATCCGTGGCTGGGAAGCCAGGAATATTGGAAGCATGTTCGTCCTTTTTTCTGGCCAAAGTTTGTCCAGGGCAGTGAAGTAATGTTTGGGGCCAAGCGTGGCAAGTAGGTATCGATCTTTCCCGTGCACCCAGCACAGCTGGGAGATTTGGCAGCAGAGAAGTCCCATCTGGAAGGAAAAGGCTCTACCTGTCAGCCTGGTGCTGTAAGAGCTGTCATTGCTGTAATGCCAGTGGCCTTGTTAAAATGCCCTCCAAGTAAGGAAGACAAGGTTCCTGGACAGCAGATGAGCTCTGAAGATTTCCTAAATGTCATAGATTCTACTACTAAAAAAAAAAAAAAAGTTATTATTCAAACACACAAAAGAAAATGTCACAGATTCTTGCTTCAGTCCAGGATGAACCAATGAATCCCCCACTCCGTCATGTTCTTAACCAAGTTTATAGTTTGAGACCATGATGCTCTTTAAAGATCTCTGGTTTTCGTGACCTAGGGTCACATTTTGTCATGTATTGCATTATTTAACTAAATCAACAGGGTAGTTCATATTGTCCGAGTCTAAGAATAATGAACGTAACATACAATAGTCTCAGTCACCATTCCAAGTAAACTACTTAAGTGCTGGTAGACAATTAGCTGTTAGAATTAGCCAAACTCTTTTGTGAGTTAAGACATGAAGATACCGTGAAGAGTTCATTTACCAATGGAGAGTCCGCGTGGAGGAGGCAAGCAGTTCAATGGCCCAGCGGTGGGAATGTCATTGGTATGGCCCTGAGCCTGGAGAGAGATCCATCAGGGGCCCATTTTCATGGCGTCTGTTTTGTGTTTCTTCTTCTCTGAGGGTCTCAGTAGCATTAGGTGGAAATGCAAAAGCCTTCCAGACATGTGCACACACACAAAATCCAGTCAGTGAGCAGGTAGTAAACCAACTAAGCATTGAGAGAATAGTTACTGGGAAACAGAAATAGTCACCTTGGGTATTACAAGTACTTCTTGTTGTGGTTTCTTATTTTATTTAAAAAAAAAAAAAAAAAAGGAAACAGGAGAATACTTCCTGTGAAAAACACAGCAACTAGAATTCAGATGGGATGTACAGTTTCCTTTGACCGTTTTGCAGTTACATTTGACAACCCTCATTGTCCCAGAGGTACATACGTTTTAAACGGATCTCATACAGAGAGGTGGGTGCCTGCTTCGTGCTGGCCGGAATCCATGGCTTTTGGGGGATCTCCCTGACTCAGCCTCACGGGCAGGAGCAGACCAAGGCAGCCTGTCCTGGGAAAGAGGGAGTGCTGTCACCGGGCTCTGCACAGCAGGTAGTCCCTTTTTAAAAAAAGAAAAAGCCGCCCCTTTTGAAACCCAAGCACATCCCTTGGTAGCATCTGCAAGAGGGTCAGTGGCTGTTCTAGAAAACTTGAGAAAGTCAGGGTCTTTTTCCCGCCCTAGGTCACTCCTGGCACCTATCTCATGGCAGTGATGGTATGGAAATTTGCAGGGCAGAACTGGCTTTGAGCAAGCAGAAAGGAACAGATTTGATCTAACACATATTCTATGTGTTTGGTTCAATGAAGGTCAATTTTTAAGAGAGCCCAGCTGGCCAGTCTGCAAGTCTGCCTGGGAGCTGGCGGGCTAGCTGGCTTCGGCCGAGGCCAAAAAAAAAAAATCCCCTCTTTTGCCTCAGAGTACCAATTAATAAAAGGTTTTCATCAAGCAGTGTTGGTGAGGCAAACGGGCTGAACTGCATCCAGCTTTCTGTGAAACTGCTTACGGGGACATCGGACCTGTGGTCTTGCTGGACCCCCAGCTTCGGACCCCGGGGAGGGTGCCTCTGGAATAGCAGGGGTGAGGGAAGGCACACACACGCCAGAGCTGTTTCAGTTTCCAGGTTTAAAGCTGTGTGTCCCAAACTAAAAAGGTGTTTCGATGTAGTGGTTCCAGATAATCCGACTGGACTATTTTAATGCTAGAAATGAAGAAAATGCTCTTTAAAGAGCTATGTTTTACGTACACTGTTTGCTCCACAGTAGGAATAAAAGACCAGCTCTGTTCCAGGCTGTGGAAGCTTTAACAGTCAGAGGATCCTTTATCTGCCGGGTCTTGTGTGTGTGTATGTGTATTGGTATTGGTTTTTGTTTTGGGGGGATAGAAAGACATTCCTTGTCATACCTAAAAGAGCAGCTGCAAATGAATAATGGCTCGATATTGTCTCTGAGTGCCTTTGATGTATTTTTCTTATTCTTGAGTATTCCATGCCTTCCTTCAAAAAATGTTTATTGAGTACCTGCTAAGTTCCAGGCCTGCATCTAAGGGCTGAAGATGCAGCGGGGCTCCCAGCTGAGGCCCCTACCCTAATGGTGCATACCGCAAGTCACAGAGCAAATAAGCAATAAAAGGTGATGAATGCTGCCTGAATAGTGCAGGATCCTGCAAGAGGGGTTACAAAGGAGAAGCAGATGTTGAAAGCGGCAGGCAGGGAGGCCTGCTCCAAAAAATGGCATTTCAGGTGAGGGTTACTATGAGTTGGCCAGGCACAGAAAGAGGGAAGAATGTTCCAGACCAAGACAGGAAGGATGGAGGGCATGGAGCCCAAGTGAGGTCAGCTGGACACGTAGAGAGAGGCAGGCGCCGGTCCATGCTATTGGATTTGAATTTTATTCTGGGTTCTGTAAGGAGCAGAGTAGGATTTAAGGTGGAGGAGTAACATGATCTGATTTTTGTTTTAAAAACTTGACACTCCAGCTGTCGTGTGAAAAATGGATTGGAATGGAATAAGAGTGCAAACAGGAGACTGATGTGGAGGCTGTCACAGAAGGTGGGGTGAGAGAAATGATGATTTGGACCAGAGATGGGGGTGAGACGGATGGAGGCTGACAAGTTTACTGCTAATAATAATTGCTTACATTTACTGAGCACATAACTGGGCCAGGCGTTGTTTATAAATGTTTAACAATGTTATCTTCACAAGAACCTATGAGGTAGGTACTGTTATCATCGTTTTAGATGAAGAAACTCCAGTACAGTGAGGTCCAGATTTGGTCTCAACTGCTATTGCTACACGGCTGTCAGGGATGTGGATTTGTCTTCTTCTCTGAAAATATATCAGCCCAAGGGCTCTGCAGATACTGCCTGACAGCCTTTTGGGAACCAGGAACTGGCTAAGGGGCGGGGCCACCACAGTGAGTAAGGAAGACCCACCCCAACCCTCGTGGCGCTTGGCTCAGTGGAGGAGGCACTTCCTCTCTTTAGCCCTTTTGTGCATGATATTCAGTTAGTCAGGTGAATGCATTTCTTAAAATAATCAACCAAGCAATCTGGACAGGGGAGAAGGGAGGCATGTTTTTGCATGTACAAGCAATGGTCAAGGACTGAGGGTTAAGTATGTCAGCATCTAACAGCCTCAGTTCATTGCCACTTGGTAGCTCCGTGACCTTGAACACATTTCTTAACCCCTCTGAGCGTCAGTTTCTGTATGCGTAAAATGGACGTAATGCCAATCTCACAGTGTTATCTAAAGATTTAAGAAACCACTAGTAATAAGGTGGTCTGCCACATCACAGACCATGGTGGGCGGGGGTTAGTGAGCAGCTGCTCCTAAGTTGCACTTTGAATGTAGGGCAAGATGGCAGTTAGAACGTGAATCAAGGTTGACTTTGCTTCTGGTATCTAGTCCACTTGATATTTTCAGTTAATGTTCGGCAGGATGAGTAAAAACAAATGGGCTTGATTTTTCATTCATTTGCGCTACTGAATTTTTCATATACCTTTGTGTGTGGAATCGTGTCTGCCTTTCCTACACTGATACACATAAAAGGAACACACGTTAGGTGATTATTCTTCAGTCTAGAGGTGACCAGACCCCTGAATCATACTCCTTTCCGTTTTGAACCCATGGTAGTAAATGGGAAATGGACAGACTCACATGACCCGAACTACAATATCTTTCTAATTGTTTGCACAGTCAGGTATTGACCTATTTAATATAGTGTCCGTTTAAAGAGAGATGCGCAGAAAAAGCAGACATAAGACTAAGGGAAAGTACACGTCATATAAGTGTAGCAGTAAAAGCTTGGACTCTGCAGTGGAACTGTCTACACAGTACCAGCTGTGTGACCCTACACAAGCCACTTAACCCCTCTGAGCCTAGGTTCCTCCTCTCAAAACAGGCACCTACCGACTAGGGTGGTTGCAAAAGTTAAATAAAATAATGCATATGAAGTGCTTTTGATTAGTAAGAGCTCAAGCGAATGTTAGCTACTGCTGCTACTCTCATAGTCAACTTTCATTTTTCAAAAGGAAGAAGGAAGCTTCTGAAGCTTAAAAGAAACGGCTGTTGTACCTGCGTTGGCAGAAGCACGTGAAGAGGACAATGTAAGCTAGCGCATAAAGCCTATTCTTGCAACCCCTTCTAAGAGAAGTGGGTGTGGGGCTTTATTTGCCTTCGGAAATAATCATTTATTGGGGTTTCAACTTTTCCCCTATGTTTTACAGCCCTGTTGTTCTAAAAATTGTGTTGATGCAACTTGATAAATCCCATACTGTGAAGACAGTCATATCACATCAAGAACAGCCTAGAACAGTTATTATCCCACGTTCAAAAGACTCTTACACTACAGCTGGTCATTAAAAGGGGAAGAAAGGGGCCCAACGCTGTAGGCCTGTGTAGAAAGACAGCTGTGGAGCTGCAAAGGCAGGAACCCATCATTTCTCACCTGCTTTTATGTTTCAGCTGGAACAAAGTGCAATTGGCAACTCAGCCCTGCTCTTCTTCTTAAACAGATCTCCACCGAGCCTACAACTTTCAGTCGTGGCACATGTAATCTGTTTATTCTGTGACTGGATAGGGTTATCTGAATAGTCCCAAATGACAGTAATAAGAGACTTTAGTGTAGATGCCACATGCTTTGGTCCAAAATTCTGTGTATTTTTTACTTAAAATGGAAGCAGCATATTAAGAAATTACTTTGCAGGAAACTTAATTGTCCCCTACAGTTTCCAAAATGCTGTATCAACAATTTTATTTATTATCGTTTGTAAAACTAAATGAGAAAGAGCTGGGGAAAGGGAACTTTTTTTTTTATTATTCCAAGAAAAAAAGATAAGTTGTTTTGATCATTTGGAGTATTTTAGCAAATGGAGAATAACAAAAGGAAATCGAGTGTAAATGCATCATTGTTCTTACAGATGTACAGTTCTAAATAGTTAGGATCCCAAAATGCTGAAATTATAACCAAAAATAATTTGAATTTTGTAGCTAAATCAAATTGAATGCTAAGAGAAACAGCATAAGCTCCATTTTGCTTGTGGAAAAAAATTATTTCAGAAAAAAATGGAATATGATTTTCTGCTGCTGCTTTTTCAGACTTTCTGAAACCATGTGCTCACATTTCTTCCTGGCATGGCAGTGTTGACCAGTGGTTAGGATGAGGCTGACTTTGGAGCCAAGTAGAGCCAAGTTCAGTCTCCAGCGGCTCAGCCATGTTGCTTTGGACAAGTCACTTAACTTCTCTTAGTGTCTCATCTGCTTTATCAGGCCGATGATAACCACAGGGTCTCTGGCAAGATAAGTTAAGAAAGTGCCGGGGTAGCCGGTTTCTCAGTGGTTAGAGCGTAGGGCTCCTGGCGACCCGGTTCGATTCCCACATGGGCCAGTAAGCTGCGCCCTCCACAACTAGACTGAGAATGGCAACTGGACGTGGAGCTGATGTGTCCTGGAGAGACACACTGTTCCCCAATATTCCCCAATTAGAAAAATAAAATAAAGTACCCTTGAAAAGTAGGTGTCCCAGGGCCTGACACACTGAGCAGACAATAGCAAGACAATAGCAGGAGTTGGACAGAGATGGCAGTGCTGAGGGAGGTGACAAGACAGGGAAGGTGATGGAGCTGGTACTTTGCTTCCATTCCCCAAATCAAGAAGCCAGAGCATAAGTTATTTCCCAGGGTGACTTTCCCCACAAGGAAAACAAAAAGCATAAATACTTACAAAATCCAAGTTCTCAATGAAGTTCAAGCCAAGCTGCGATGTAGCAAATACCAAATCTCTATTTTTTTTCTTATTTTTCATCCCCTCATCTTATTTCATACCTCAGTGTGCGATCTTTATAGCGAATTGTTCAGTTGTCTGATCTCTCCGTAAAACAGACTAGAAGAGCCAATGATGGCAATTTTAAGAGTCCTGTGATTCCAACCAGTCTAGAGTTTTCACTGAAAAATAGAGATCTCTTGGTGTATGAAGAGCCCAGTCTGAGAACTACTGGTTTTCCTCCCGATCTTTTCTCTATATTTATTTTGCTCTCGTTGAGGGATAGATCATTTTTAAAAGGATATTCATTTTAGGAACTAGGAAAATCCTGATCATGATTTGTAATTATGGTTTTTATTGTGTACTATGTTTTGTTGAAGCTCCAGGCCGTTTATTCCTCATAAAGATGCATTAGTAGCTGTATTTCCAAATTCTTGTAAGAGAAAATCATCACCCAAATTTATATATGAATGATTTGGCACTTCGCGGGCTAATAACTTGTGGTGAAGTACATTTTCAGCAGAAAACTGGGTTGGATCCTTTGAATACCAAATGGGTTTTACTAGGGAGCTCACTGAAGCCAATGGCACATGTGTGATTTCATTACAAAGACTATGCATAGTCCCTGCTAGTGTAATTGACAAACAAGAGCTGTCTTGTGATGCCTTAGCATGAATATGCTGCACCGAATAATTAAGCCCTCAAACCATATGATGTACAGTCTCCAAAGAAATAATAGGAAAACGTTGGCATGTCAGAGTTTTTTCGTATTCTAAGTAATTGATGCCAATCTCTTAGCTTTCTTTTCCCTGTTTCCCTGATTTAAGTAGTTCTAAAATTGGTGACAGGTTGTCAGGGTTGGTCTTGATGACCTGACAGCGTTAGGAGTTCTTGAAATGATGAGAAAGTGTGTGACGATCCCCCCCCACCATGCCCCCAGATGATTGGTGACAGCAATGTTGAACCACATGACTTTTATTTTTAATTGATCCAATTAGTTTGAACACAGTCTCTCCAAATTGGGTTGCTTTTCTATATTAATGATTCTGAGTTTGTCACCCATGTATTCACTAAGCACTTCCTGTGTGCTAGGCTTAGGGATTTTGTTCTGTCCTTAGACAATCCCATGTGGGAGAACACAAGTCAACAAGAGATAAGATAGGAGAGAGAAAGTCCTGTAACAGAATCCTGGTAGAAAACAGGAGAAATGTTAACTCACTCCAAGAGTGGGGGGGATAAAGGACTCCCGGAGGTAAAAATGAGTACGTTTTTCTTCCTGCTCTTCTATGCTTTGGGGAATAAAATATGTCATTTTGAAGAACTCTGTCTCATTCAAATTGTGTAACTAAATTATATAATGGTAAGTTTAGAGTAGGATAATTTCAATATTGCTCTAAAAAGGCAATTTGAGGATTTTTTTTTATTTCAATACTCAAATCATTTTAGAAATGTAAGAAATGTTATAAGGAGAATATTATCTACACAATATTGTTTTAATGTGAATTCTAAATGATCATTTCCAGCCATATATACCCAAAGACTTTAAAATCAGAAAGTACAATATTCCGCCAGAAAGGACATGATTCTACTTGTTCTCCCATAAAGAAAGTGTGTGCTGTCGAGTGTCTCCATCTCTGCCTTCACTCCAAGCCACTCCCAAAATCTTACACTCATAGAGTCAACTGCTCACTAAACAATTCCAAGAGAATGTCTCCGGCGTCTCTCACTCAACATAGCCAAGACTCAGCCCATTGTCTCCTCTCACTCCTTTATGAATTACCCGTCTTGCGTGACAATGGAGGTTCCTAATTCTGTCCTCGCTCCCCAATTTCCCATCCTGAAGGCTCGTGTCCTGGTCAGGCCCTTTGTTTGGACTCATACCAGCTTCATACCATGAACCTTCCTGCTGCCTGCTTGTCTCTTCCCCCTCAAAGTCTCATCTGCGTGGCTGTCAGAGTGGCATTTAGCTCTAAAGTTTGTACCTGCTCCGGTTACTGCTGTATCTAATTGCTCTGCATTACACAGGATCACGTCAGTGACACTTGGAAACCTGTGGGATTTTTCCCCAACCTGCCTGTCCGAGCATCATGTCTCCCTACCTTAAACTTTATATCCCAACAACTTGGAATTCCATATAGTTTCACATCCCCTGTGCCTGTCCCCCATTAATATGATGTTTCTATGCCTTCCATGCTTTTAAGAACGTAATGACTCTATCTGTCTGGATTAGAAGCCTTTCCTTGAATCTCCACAATGCTTTGGGTGTATCTCTGTCATGGAGCTCTCACCACTCTTTGGGTCTGTCCTTCACCAGGTGGTAAGCTCTTGGGATATCTTATCCCTAATGCTCAGCACAATCACTATTGGCTAAATGCAAGAATATTGAAGTGTCTCTTGTCACAGCAAAACAAATGGAAAACAGCCAAATGAACTCCTGGCATTTTATTTTCTGGTGTGGAGAGGAATAGAATTCCTTGTTAGATCAGCTAATCTAATAAGCAGAGAAAAAGAATGTTCTCATGAAATTATGTGTTTACCTTCTGTTTCCATTTGCTGAAGTAGAGAATCCATCTAACTGGATTTTCTCCTGGGGGAAATGTAAAGCACGGGTCCATTGTTGTCACATTTCCAATATGACCATTGTCTACCTGCCTCTCTTAGTTTTCTCAAGGGATCTTTGACATCCCCCGCCTTTAAAATTAGACATGCATCTGAGAAAGCCTTGACTGAGCACCTTCTCAGTTTCATGCATGACTCCTCGGCACGTCATGGTACCTAAGAAGGAGATGAGACATGCGTTATTTGTGATTGGGAGAGAAGAGACCTAGACAAAAAGAGAATGTGCCTGCAGTGTTCTCTTCACATTCAGTCCTTCCCTTCTCCATCCGTCCATCATCCATCAAAGCATCCATTTATTATGACACTGAACACTTATTTACCCAGTGCTTAGTACAGTGTCTGCAGCAGGCACTCAGTAAATACCTTTTGACCAGCTTGTAAAGGTCGCTGCATAGAGTGGTGAATAGTGCAAGTTCTGAAGTAAAACCACCAGGTGATGCCATCTACGGTGTGACCTTGGGTGGATCACTTAACCTCCCTGTGTCTCAGTTTCCTTGTTTAAATTGGGTAGGAAGTAGTATCTAACCCACAGAGCTGGATACTAGATACTATCAGAATTAAATGGGATACATATAAAGGGCTTAGTAAGTCCCTGGACTGGGGGTGGGGCCACAATGATAAGCAAAGAGCCCTCCTGTGGCTTCTATTCTTGAGGCGGATAGAGACAAATAAGTAAAAGATGAATAAACAAAATAAGAAACCAACAGGGTTCCATGATGTGGGGAATGGTGGTGACGGAGGCTACTTTAGATAAGGTGATAGGATAAGTCCCCACTGCAAAGATGTTTAAACTAATACCTGAAGGGTGAAAAGGAGCCAGTCACATGAAAAGTCATGTGGAGAATGTTCCAGGCACAGGGCATAACAAATGCAAAGGCCCTAAGTGGGATAGAGGGTGGAATGTTCTAGAATGAGCCAGAGGCAGTGTTGGCTGGGATAGAGTGCGCCACAGAGAAAGTAGGCGCCATGTTTGGGGAGGATGAGGTCATAAGCACCTGGGGACAGTGGGGCATGTTGGGATTTTGTTCCAAGTCCAGTGGGAATGCATTCAGGGACTTCAGAAGGGAGTGGCATGATGCCAAAGTGGGACCTGGACAGCTCTGTCACATCCTGGCGCTCTTCACAGCCTGAGGGAAATGGGAGGTGCACCGTCTGGCATGGAGAGGAAATCAGAGCAGAGAGTAGGGTGGGTTCTGTCCCCAGTGTGTGCACCACAGAGCCCTCACTGGAAGCACAGATGCACCCGTGGGATTAAGTGTTGGAGAGCCTGTGCGAGCCAGCTGGCTTCCCTCTGTCTCTTATCCCGGTGCCCTATGTCAGCCTGAGGCTTCTCTGAGCTCACAGGGCTGGCGCTGATGCCAAGAGAGCCTGACATCCATTCTCACCAACTGCCCCCCCTCCTCTCCATTCAAGAAGATACGATGCACACTAGAGGTATTACTGCGTCTGAGCTGTAAGTCAACTTTTATTTTCCAGACTCTGAAAAAACTCACAAAGGAACACATCATCGGTGTCTTGGCTGTAGGGGGACACGTGCAGGCTGTACTCAGAAGTCCCCGTTTCATTCTCTTTCAATGAAAGGAAACACAAGAGTACTTAAAAACTCTGTAGAGCTCAAAGTATGATGGTGATTGTATTTCTGTTTAAGTGACCTTGGGATGACAATGAAAAGTAATAGTTTTTTTAAGGCAGAAATATTCATGGGTCTTTGTGTTACTGTACCAAGTAAAACCTTATAACTAATTTTACTGCTGTTGGACCCCCAAAATTCTTCTTGTCCACAAGTTTGCTGACTGTTGTTCACCAAATGCTCATCTCCAATTCCCAGCTTTCCTGGTGGGTTTTCTATCTCTCACACATGGAGCAAGTCACCTAGGACATCCATCTAAATAGCTTTCCATTAGAAAGCCTTAAAATTATGTCACTTTGTTCTATAAATTCCTACGTGCTTTATTCCTCTTAGTATTAGGTATTCATATGCCTTGTTTGTTCAAAACAAGGATCCAGCATTGTTAAGACCAGAATTACTAAAGTTTACTAATACATGAGACAAGTAAAATAATAAAAATATTCTTGAATTGTAAATAATATAAGTAATAATAATAGTTAGAATTATTTTACGTTTTTCCTTTTCTCCTCTCTCTGTCACCTTAAAGGTGACCAAGCCCCCTCCTGCAACAAGACGACTGAGGCCATTATGGGTCCTGCCTCCTTGCTCTCTGTCTCCTTTGCTCTGTGCATCCTTCCACCTGCTCCTCGGCAGCTTTGTCCCCGTCCCCATTCTGTCCCCATTTCTCCAGCCTGTCCCTTTAGATGACCCACTCCCCTCACGCCCCACCCCTTGACTTCACATCCCATTTTTCCTCTTCCCTTCAGAACCACCCTCTGGAGAGATGCATTTAACTTCCCTAGCTCTGTCTCCTCGGCCGACTCCTGTAGCTGCCCTGGTCAAGGTCGCCAGCCTCACACAGCTTCCTGGAGCCTCTGCTGCATAGAGGCCAACCACCACCTCCTTCTCCAGACTCCTGGTCTCGGGTCTCAGGGGCCTCCCTCCCTGCCCTGCCCGCTCCCTTCCTCTGCTCCTGACACCCCAGCAGGGCTGTGGTGTATCGGCCATGAGCGGGTCCATGGGGTCCTGTGGCCACTCTGGAGAGGGATGCTTAGAAGATGGGGACTGAAGACCGAAAGCCACCAGGGTGTTAACCTTCTCCGCATGGTCTGTCGTCCTGAGCAGACTAAAAAGCAAGGGGTGCAGGAGAAGCCGTGCGCCTTTGTCAGCGAGTGTGAAGGATTGTCTGGTTTATGTTTTTGGCATATTCTCAAACACTCGTTGTTGAGCAGAACACACCTCAGGCCTGCTGCAGGGGTCTAACTGATGTAAACCAGGCATTTCCTACATACACCAGAATCCATGTAGAACAGGGAGATGACTCAGTTCTGGACTGGGGGAGAGTCTAAAGAAACCTGATGTCAGCTGAGGAAAGTCTCTCTCATCTGTTACGTATGCAGCATTCCCACGTCTAGTCCTTTCTTTCCATATGTATCAGGACTCTGGTGGCAAAACCCAACTTGAAGCAAAAGAGAGGGGTTTGTTGAGGAAGGGGAGAGGCAATGTGGGCCCCTGGGTCACCTGGAAGACCTCCCCTTTCTGTCCTTTGTCCCAGCCGCGTGGGGCTGTGCTTCCAAAGCAAGGGCCAGGCTGAAGGAAGCCCTGTGGGGAAAGACCTTTGCTCCAGGAGCCCCGCTCAAAGCATGTTGTAGGGTCAGCTTGGGTCCACATTCACCTCTGGACTGGGAGTGCAGTGACCCCAACAGAACCAGCCAGTGTAAAGCACATTCTGTGAAGGCAGGGGAGGGCAGACAGCGTCATCACTATGCTGTAAGCCCAGGACTTAAAACAGCTCTCGACTTCTTATTGCACAGACGGTCATAATCCAGGCTCTGTGTAGGGCCCTTCTGACTTGCACTAACCTGGCTCATCAGATTCCAGACTCTCAGGTGGCCTGGCCCTGAGGCCAGGAATATTCCTCTGCCTGGAATTCCCTTCTCCATCCATCTCTCCTTTGCCTGGCAGACTCCTACTCTATCTGCAAGCTCCTATGTAAAACCTTCCCCATCTGCTGCACTCCACCTACTGTGCATCCATCCGTCCATCCATCCATCCATCCATCCATCCATCCATCCATCCATCCATCCACCCACCCAGTAAGACTCTGTTCCTACCCGTATGACAGCCCGCCCCAACCCTGGATTATCTTTCCTCTGTCACCCCACCAGGCTGCAGTGTCCTTATTCATTTTTGTACCCCGGCAGCCAGTGCAGCTCCTAGCACATAGTAGGTGTACAGGAAATACTCGTGGCTATGTTGAAAGGGATAAAATACTGCATATTACAGAAGAAATTGCAGGACAGTTTCAAACCTAAATAAACCCTGCTCTGCTCCCATTAATGGAGGTATAGTAAATTGCATATCCTTTTAGGTAGGATAAATAGGGGTTTTCTCCTCTTTCAATTCATCTTAGAAAGTCAATATTTCAATGTGTCCAAAAATCACTGCTTTTAACATTTCAGTGTTGTTCTAAGCTCTTCTTTGATATTTTAATATCGACGGCTGGTTCTCTCACCAGCTGGAGAATCAGCGGGGCCATATTGTGGACCCAGAATTATTTCCCCGTAGGTGGCTTAGCCGTTGATTCTAGGCAGCAGGGCCCTGTGATTCCCAGGCAGGTGAGGCTCCCCACTCAGAAGCCTGCACGTACTGTTCGTAGAAGAGCGTGCGTGCGTGTTCCAGCACGCCCGTGCCAGTGCGTGCTCTCGCCTGTGTGTGTGGGAGGAATGAGGTGGGGGGATGGGAAGGAGGCCTCCACCTGTACTGTGGGGGTTGTTCAAAGTGCACATCTCTGACCCTCACCTGCTGGAACCTCCTCCTCACTGTCCCAGGATGACCCGCACCGGGGGAAGGTCCTCTGGGAGCCTCAGTAAAATTGGGTCATCTGTAAAATAACGGGGGGGGGGGTCAGACCCTGGCTACCAGGTGGTCTAGATATTCACAAGCAACATATCAATGCAATTCTACACTCAGCTTTTTATGTTTTTCCCCCCACAGAGGGCTCATTGCTAGCGGTTTCACAGAAACCCATTATCTGCAGGATGGCACTGATGTGTCCCTCACTCGAAATTACACGGTAAGTCCTGCGTGTTTGGCCCACCATGATGCTCTGCTCTCACATCTGTGCTTCAACCCTGCAGCTGCTTGATCCTGAGCAAACTCACATGCCCAGGTCTTTCACTTAGGTTCCAAGAAGACCTTGCATGTCACTTAGTGTCTAGGCCTTCCATTGTTGTGTCTAGGCCTTCCATTCATTATTGTGTCTAGGCCTTCCATTGTTGTGTCTAGGCCTTCCATTCATTGTTGTGTCTAGGCCTTCCAGTGTTGTGTCTAGGCCTTCGATTGTTGTGTCTAGGCCTTCCATTGTTGTGTCTAGGCCTTCCATTGTTGATCCAGGAAAAGTTGGCCTTGGCCAGGTGTGTGCTTGGGACAGTCCTTGGAGATACGGCTTTATTGCAGGCTGACCTTGAAACCACCTTCTAAGGACGCTGGGATGCTCAGTTGGGCAAATCCTTTCTTGAAACCCTAGCCAAAGTCAGAGATGGCTTGGGAAGCAGTCACCCTGGGCTGAACTTGGCTGCATTAAACATGGAAGTATCTTAAAGAAGTCAAAGAAAAACTGACTCTGCTTAACCTATTATAAACGTACCCACCAGGTTGATGTGATTCTATATCATGGTTGTTACTTAGTATGACATTTATCACCTCTTAGTCAATTTTTATGATATTTGAAGTTTCATATGTGTCTGGACAAGGTGCTAATTTTATTTGTTGCTTTTAGAGAAATGCTTAGTGCATACTCTGCCCACGTATGAATGTGGGGGTTCAAGGAGAATCACTGCCTTGTGATGACTAAGAAGGTTACTTGTTTTAAGGAACTCTGGGTATTTGTTTTAAAAAGAATACGCTTAGAGGAAGCCTTTGTATTTACAGTGTTGTCAAGTAGCCATTATTGTCCTCAGCGATTGCCCCTTCTCTGCATTGTCAGCTATTGTTTCTTTAGCACGTGTTTGGCACGTGGCATTGACACTTAGTACCTTCCGACTTCCAGCAATCTGGTGGAATGAGGAAATGCAGCTCTTCCACCTTAAAGAAAGCACATAGAAATCCTGAATAAAACAGAAGCATTTAAGAATTATTGTTAATACCTGGTCAAGCTTGAAAGAGTCGGAGAAATCCCCAGGAGGAAGAAACAAAGAGGAGATGGAAGGCCAGAGCAATAGGTTGGTGAGTTGGGGTCATGGGACCCCAAAGGGCTTTTCAGGGCCCAGAGAGAGGACCTGGTGCTCAGGGTTTGGGACAAGAGAAGCGGATATCTCAGATTGAGAAGCCCACAGAAGACGGCCCTCAGAGACCCGCTTTCTGTGTGAAAAGGAGACAAGAAAAACTCTGTGTGAAGAAGGGGCAGCCGAGAGGATTGTCTCCAGGTGTCCTGTACTGATGAAAGATTTCATACCAAAGAGAGTAATTGAAACCCCAGCTAGCCTCACAAGTGTGTGTTTGGAATAGAATGGGCTGGTGTCCAGATTTTGAATACCTGTGTAGGAGGGTAATTCCAGTCAATATATTGACCTCAAGCCTAGGCCCAAATCAGCAACCCTGGGTCCCATGGGTACAGCCCAGGTTATATAAGATGCCCTTGCCAAGAAAGGAAGAAAGAAAGAAAGGAAGGAAGGAAGAAGGAAGGAAGGAAGGAAGGAAGGAAGGAAGGAAGGAAGGAAGGAAGGAAAGATATTAAAGACGAGCCCTAAATCAAAATTACAAACCACACAATAAGAAAAGCCACTGTAAACGAGGATGTATTGGTGAACAAGTGAAATGAGAATTCTCACCCCTAAGGAATATAAGGTCATAGAAAAATCAAAGAAAAAAGTAAATATTTTAAAGAGTACAGAATAAGCCAAATAGAAATTTCAGAGTGAAAATACAGGAACAAATAGGAAAGAAGCCATGTTTAAACACATGAGGAAGACTTAAGTCCCAAGGAGGAAGAATGAAACCCGCTCCTGGATGGCTTATAATGAACCTGCAGAACCAAACAGGAAATCTTAAAACCACCTGAGAGGAAAGACAGATTTGTACAAAATGACAACTGAACCGGCAGCAGACTCATTAGCAACCATGGAGTTAAGACTTCAGAGAGCTGAGGGGAAATTACTGCCAACCTCAATTCTATACTCAAATTACTTTACGAAAATAAGAATGAAATACATTTTCATACCAAAACAAGAGAATTTACTACTCTTAGATTCTACCAAAGAAAAACTACTGAAGAAAAAGTACCAAAGACTATCTCAGAAAGAAGGAAATTGAACAAAAGATACAAGAGTAGAATGTCAGAGGCAATAGGAAGCAAAATAATTGTATATGAATAAATCTAGATAAGCTATTTAAAATAACATTTACAACAATAAGAACTCAATTTGGACGTTTTAAAACAAGATGAGCAAATAGATTTAAAACAGTTTAAGAGTTTGTATTGTATTAGAGAACAATAGAGATGCTGATTAACTTTACATTTTGATAAATATGTATCTTGCAAACTTAAGAATAACCATCAAAAGAATAGAAAACCAGAATGTATAATCCCAAGTAATAGAGGTTTTGAAAACAGCTTTTCAACCCAGTAGATGGCAAGGAAGAAGGAAAGAGTAAAAAAAGAAGTAGAATAAATACAGAGGGTGCCAAAAAAATGAATACACATTTTAAGAAAGGAAAAAAACTACTGAAATTGTAATGCTCAATATATACTGATAACAAAAGATGAATACAAGTCATGTGTATATATTTTTTTTGGCATCCCTGGTCTAAACCAAAATGATAAGATAAAAATGAATCAATATGTTAATCTCATTGTATGTAAATGGTTTAAATCTGTCAAAGTAAAAACAGATTCTCTGCTTAGAACTTAAAATAAAATCCAGCTCCTTAATTTTTGCAAAAACTCACACTCAAAATACCCTGTTTCCCCGAAAATAAGACCTAGCTGAACTATCATCTCTAATGCATCATTTGGAGTAAAAATTAATATAAGACCTGGTATTATATTATATCATATCATATCATATCATATCATATCATATCATATTATATTATATTATATTATATCCGGTCTTATATTAAAATAAGATGGGGTATTATATTATGTTAGGTTAGGTTAGGTTAGGTTAGGTTATGGTATGTTATATTATACCCAGTTTTATATTAAAATAAGACTGGGTCTTATATTAATTTTTGCTTCAAAAGAGGCATTATAGCTGATGGTCCAGCTAGGTCTTATTTTTGGGGAAACACAGTACAAAATGCTTATTTTAATCCAAAGAATGTTACCATATTAGTATGAATATCAGACAAGCTAGATTTTAAGGCAAAAAAAGACATTATTAGGAGTAAAGGGGGTCATTACTTAACGATAAAAGGAATAACCAAAATGGATGGGATGGTAAAAGAATTGTGAACCTATATGTACCACCAAAATAGTCTCAAATCATATAAAGAAATAATTGAAAGAATTACAATGATAAATTGATAAATCCACAACCAGAAAATATACCTCTCCGAGAAATGAAGATTTTTTAAATGAGCAAAAATGGATGAAAAAGAAGACCCCCAAAATTGAGAGAATCCATTAAACCAAAAGGTAGTTCTTTGAAAATATTAATAAAATGGACAGCACACAAATTTAATCAAAAGGGAAAAGAAAGAATTCCCAAGTAAACAATATTAGGAATACAGAAGGAATGTGGTTATTGTTACACAGAGATTTTTTAAATCACAAGAATGTTATGCACAATACCAACCATTTAATAAAAATGTAAATTCTTAACAGTGGTTCAAGGTGAAATAGAAAAATGTAAATATAACTATATAAAGAAATTAAATCAATAACAGTGTTTTTTTAAATCTGCCCCCAAAAATAACATCGAACCTAAACGTGTTTATCAGGTGAGTTTCACCAAACCTATTAAGGAACAAATGATTCCTGAGATTTTTTCTTTTTTTTTTTTTTTTAAGGAGGGGAAGAGAATTACCAAAATCAGAAAAAGGACATACACAAAATGAATATTATAGACTAGTTTCAATTACAAACATAGTTACAAAAATCTTAAGTAAAATATTTGCAAACCATACCCTGCGCATATTTAAAAAAATACTTTCTGAGCAAATGGTCGCCCTGAGGAGTGCGAAGACAGTTCAACATAATGTATTGAGCATCTTTTCATATGTCTATTTGCCATCCGTATGTCCTCTTTGGAGAAATATCTATTCAGGTCCTCTTCCCATTTTTTTATTGGATTGATTGTGTTTTTGTTGTTGAGTTGTATGAATTCCTTCTACATTTTGGATAATTACCCCTCATCAGAGGCGTTGTTTACAAGTATCTTCTCCCATTCAGTTAGTTGCCTCTTTGTTTTGTCAATAGTTTCTTTTGCTGTGCAGAAGCTTTTTAGTTTGATAGTCCCATTCATTTATTTTAGCTTTTGCTTCCCTTGCCTTTGAGGTCAAATTCATAAAATGCTCTTTGAACCTGACGTCCATAAGTTTAGTACCTATGTTTTCTTCTGTGCAGTTTATTTTTTCAGATCTTATGTTTAGGTCTTTGATCCATTTTGAGTTAATTTTGGTGCATGGTGACAGATAGCACATGGCTTTCTTTTGCGCATGGTTTTCCAATTCTCCCAGTACCATTTATTAAAGAGGCTGTCTTTTCTCCATTGTATGTCTTCAACATTGTATGTCGAAAATTATCTGTTCATGTTTATGTGGATTTATTTCTGGGTTTTCAATTCTATCATTAATCATCAGAGAAATGCAAATAAAAACCACAATGAGATATCACTCACATTGGTTAGAATGGCTATCATCAACAAGACAAATAATAACAAGTGTTGGAGAGGCTGTGGAGAAAAAGGAACCCTCATACCCTGTTGGTGGGAAGGTAGATTGGTGCAGCCGTTATGGAAGGCAGTGTGAGGTTCCTCAAAAAATTAAGAATAGAATTACCATATGACCCAGCAATCCCTCTCCTGGGTACATATCCAAAATTTCTGAAAACATTTATCTGTAAAGATATACGAGGTCAGACAATTAAGTTCGTGAAATTATCCTAAAAAAAAAGTGCTAATACCTCATTCCTGAATATCACTACAGCCACCTTCAAAGTACTCCCCTTGGAAAACTATGCACTGATGCAAGTGCCTAGTCCACCCTTCAAGGCAATTTTGGAACTCTTTTTCTGGAATGGCCATCAGAGCTGTCGTCGTATTACACTAGATGTCCTGAATGTCATCAAAATATCTTCCTTTCAATATTTCCTTTATCTTTGGGTAAACAAAGAAGTCATTGGGGGCCAGATCAGGTGAGTAGGGAGGGTGTTCCAATACAGTTATTTGTTGACTGGCTAAAAACTCCCTCACAGACAGTGTCGTGTAAGCTGGTGCAGTGTTGTAATGTAAGAGCCATGAATTGTTGGCGAAAAGTTCAGGTCATCCAACTGTTTCACGCAGCCTTTTCAGCACTTCTGGTTAACTATTTGCCCAGTTGCTACAAATTCATAATGAGATCAAAAAAGTTTAGTAACATCATTGCAACAAGTTCACAAATTTAATTGTCAGACCTGTATGTGCTCTGATGTTCATTGCAGCTTTATTTACGGTGGCCAAGACATGGAAACAACCAAAGTGTGGTTTGATAGATGATTGGATAAAGAAGATGTAGTATATATACACAATGGAATACTATTCTGCCATAAGAAAAGATGAAATAGTGCCATTTGCAGCAACATGGATGGATCTTGAGATTATTATGCTAGGCGAAATAAGTCAGACACAAAAAGTCAAGAACCATATGACGTCACTGATATGTGGGATAAAAAACTGAAAGCAACAAGGGAACATGACAAACAAAGAAAAATTAATAAACACAGACAATAGTTTAGTTGTTACCAGAGGATAAGGAGGGGGATAGTATAAGAGGGTAAAGGGGTCAAATATATGGTGATGGAAGGAAAACTGACTCTGTGTGGTGAACACACAATGTAATATAGAGATGACGTATTACAGAACTGTACATTTTAAATCTATGTAATTTTACTAACCATTGTCACCCCAATAAATTTGAATAAGAAAAAAAAGAAAAATATGTATATAATTCAATGTATTAATACCTTCAGATGAAAAGTTTTATTATAATTGATATTATTTTTCAATTATAATCCGCACTATTTATCATGTAGCTTATAAGAGATTTTGTGGGTGAGGAGTGTTTTTTGCATCTTCCTTCTGCCCCCAGAGAGCCTCACATTGCATCTTGCAAATGCTAGGTTTTCAAAAACTGATTCATTTAGCCATTGCCACATGTTAGGTGATGCCATCCAGAATTCTTTCATTCATTCACTCACTCAGCAGACACTCATTAAGCATCTTCTGTGTGCAGACACTGTTAGCCTATGGGAACACAGGTTGAGTAAAATATACTCCTCGACATTCAAATTCTGCTGGAGAGGTGGGCCATTTATAAGACATAAAAATAATTCCATTTTATTGCTACAATAAGAGGTATGCACAGAATTCCACTGGATCATTGTGGAGGCCGGGGTTAGTTTTAATTTGTTGGAGGCCATTTCACTGAAGAAGTACTATTTAACATAGGTCTTTAAAAATGGGTCAAGACAAGGGGAGAAAGACTGATACGAAACACTTCAGCACTAAGGAGTTTTGACTTTATCGACTGAAAAGTGGGAGCCAAGAAAGTTTTCACGCAGGGGACTAGCATGTTCAGTTGTGTGCTTAAGAAAGGGCCTCTGGTGGCAGAACGGAAAGAAGGCTCGTAGGATTACTGGTAGACAGAAGGCAAGAAGATTTGTTGTGGGTTTTTTGTAGTGGACGGAGGTTTATGCCTACAACGGTAGGCCATGCTAGGGATGGAACCGGCCAGCTTCAAGAGAGCTTGAAGAGGCAGAAGACACAAACAAGATCTGGTGACAGCGAATGAGGGAATTGTCATCAACGGTGCTTTCCCTTCATTTAGGCCATTGGGTGGGTTTATCACTGGCACCATTAAGGTGCAGTTCCTGGTTTTGGAAGGCAGAGGGGACAATGAGCACACGTGTCCCTGTTGAATTTGTAGCCAAGTGAAGGTTCTCAGTAAGCAGTTGGATATATGAATCCTGAGCACAGGAGAAAGATGGAGGCCAAAAATGACATCTGAAGACCAATCTCATCTACAAGGACTAGTGGGTGCCATGACTTCACGCTTGACTTTTTTCTTCCCCCTCTTTTTTTTCCTTAAGATGATCTCATTTAAAATAGACTTTTAGAGTTAGCACTAAGGCTGCCCTCACAGTGTGAGGATTGTTCCAAATAGAAACAGACAAAAAGCGATCCTAGAAATTGTTCCAAATAGAAACAGACAAAAAAGCGATCCTAGAAACCCTGTGATAATAGGCTTGTTATTACGATGGTGAACGGTACTCACCTAATACGGACATACCCAGACTATGTAAGGTATACTTCCAAAGTTATTTTCGCAGTTTCAGGTTTTCTGTTTCAATCTCCTTTACAAATGTCCTTTTCTTAGGCATTTCCTGTCCTTTTTCCTCATTTAGGAAGAAACAGGATTAGATAGATGAAGGGCCACCCCTGCCAAGTCTGTTTTGGACTTGAACTATGAAGGCTGAAAGCTACAAATCCAGGCATCTTAGAAACCAGCCTGGATGGAAGGGCGCAGAACATTAGCAGGGATTGTGTCTGGGTGGTGGGGGACTGTCTGTGTTTTTCTTTTTTCTTTGTTTGTTATGTGTATGGGGGGAGGGAGATTATGTTTTTCTTTCTCATTTTTCCACCAGGTTGACTGTGTAGAAGGACAAATGTCTGTCTCATCCCTCTACTCATTCACTCACTCCTCCCATGGAAGGGACTTTTCAGGGAGAGGAGGGTCGGAGAGGCAGGCCTGACAGCCCCCAGTCCCTGCCTTGGAAAGGCTGTGAGGCTCGCCTTGCTGTCCTCCCTCAGGCAATGGTGGGTGAGACTTGCCCGCTACCCCATGAAGCAGTCTAAGTGACAGTGTTCTGCACCCCTGGCCCCCCCAATATGGGTCCCAAGGCTTGGCTGGCAGTGGGGTAGAGGTAGATGGAA
Source organism: Rhinolophus sinicus (assembly GCF_036562045.2). Lineage (NCBI taxonomy): Eukaryota > Metazoa > Chordata > Mammalia > Chiroptera > Rhinolophidae > Rhinolophus > Rhinolophus sinicus. The sequence goes on from NC_133757.1 coordinate 4,933,138, forward strand.
ATTTCAGGAAGCCTCAATTCTTTCCAGGTCTAAGTCGCATCCTTTGACAGAATCTGCCACAAGCCCCCTTTTTCGGAGGTAGCTCAGCTGATACTGTATTTTGATCTTCCTCTGACTCTGGCTCTATCTTCTGTAAGAGAAGCAATGGAGGCTAGGCTGATGGGCACCCCAACCCTCCAGAAACTATCGGCACATCACTTTTACAATTACGGAAACACTGACTTATCATCCGGCAGCTACTTTCTCCCATTCCTTCAATGCCTTTCTGAGTTGTCGGCCATGTTACTATAAAGATAAAGAGTGAACACTCTTGTTCACTGAAGAAAACCCACAGCCCTAGGCAGTGGGTGCTTCCAGCAGAAACCCCTGTAGGGGAGAAGCCCTCGTATTGTCTTTCATGGTGAGGAGACAGATGCAGCTTTGGGGGCTTTGTTTTTATTGAATCAGGCTGGAAAACACAAAGAAATGTGCTGACTCATCTTCTTATCCCCTCAAGTCAGCACACAATGGGTTTTCCTAACTTTAAAATTATATACAAAATAAGAACCACTTTTTTGGCTCTAGTGTCTCTTTTTTTTTTAATCTCTCAACAATCAGTATAAGCTGGTTGACAAGCACAGTAGTGCCTGATTTTAATTTTAGAATTGAGGGCTTGTCTTTTATCTCTTTATTGTCCTGACAGGATGAAATATTTGTGCCTTTATCCTTTGCTGGCCACATCTAAGGGAAGATAATGTTTTAGATTGTCACTTTTAATAAGGCCTGTGGGGGACAATGCACGTGACATTTATGTTATTTACGTCCTGAAAGACAATTCTGGGAAAGGCCGGAATCGCCCTGCAGAAAGCCTCCTCGATGTTGTCCGTGCTTTGGTAGAAATGTATCCGTCTGTTTGCCACATGTTAACGGAGCACCTCCACGGTGCCAGGGAATGTGGCTGCCACTGAGAACACAGCAGGGATTCAACACAGACAAGGGGGCCCCCATGGTGCTGGCAGGAGGAGATGACATTTGTCCAAGAATCACAAACAATTATAATCTGTGCTAAGTGTGCTGCAGGAGAGGCTGAGGGACCTAATCCGGTCTAAGCAATCATGGAAGGCTTCATGGAGGAAGGACCATGTGAAACAAAATCTGAACATCGAGGAGGCACGAGACGGGGGGGACGAGAAAGGGGAGGACATTCCAGGCCGATGCTCAGTTTTACTTGGAGGTGAGGAAGTGTTTAAAAGTTGACAAAGGCCAGGGTGTGTAAAACTTAGAGGTCATGGTGACAAATTTGGTTGTTATGCAAGAACATTGGGCAGCCATTAAGCGGTCTCAACCAAGGGGATGCATGAACAAGTATGGGCTTTGAAAAGACCCCCCCTTCGCTCCCCCGGCAGCAGCACCAAGGTAATCAGAGAGAACAAGAGCAGGAATCAGCAAAATCAGGCAGTCGACTCTTGTGCACGAGCCTAAAGCCCGGGTAGAAAGACACGGCTGCTGAGAGCGGGGCCGTGGGTAGGGGAGAAGCACAAGTGTCTGACCTTATGCACACGAGCAATACCCAGAAGGCTTCCATTGGTTGTGTGTGCTCCTCATTGAAAAAAATGTCTGAACACGTTTGCTATGACAGACGTCAGAAGGGGACCAATCAATGTTCACTGAGGCTGGACCATCACAAAGGTATGGAATCCAGTATCCTGGTCCAAAGTGTTGTTGGGGTGACATCCCATCCATTTCCATGCTGCTGTTTCCTCTCAAAGAGGAGTAGAAGTTTCTACAATTGGCTTGGCCTGAACATGTCTGGGCAAATGGATAGTAGGGAGTCAGTGACATTCAATTACAGGTAGAGAGCATCTGAAAAGTACGCAGGGGTGGTCCTGGAGGTAGGAGGGAAGTCAGAGACTATCCACATCCCGTAAGTGTGCCAGGTGAGAGCAAGGCCCATCATCCTCATCTTTACAAAGGATTTAAAATGGGTTTAATTCCTCTGCCATCACTGTACTCCATACACATCTAATCCATCAACTCTTCCAGGCTTGCCTCGCTCTCAGAAGGCTGCTCCGTTCTCATTGGCTGAGTCACTGAGCACTTACCCCACGTCCCCTGAGGTCACCACCATGTCACTGTTACCATGTCCTGTGTTGGTTTCTGCCTCCACACTATGCTCCCACCCTTTCCTTGCCCGCTGACACTTCTGCTGCTCCAGTCACGCCTTCCCTTCTCAACCGGATATTGTCATAGCCACCTGCCCTGTTCTCCCCGCCATCAGTCTCACCTAGGTTTAGTCCAGCCCCCACTCCTGCCTCAATGGTCCTTCTAGAACATCTTTCTGTTTATGCCATGCCCCATTGCACTTGTATGTTGATCCTTCCAAACATCAATAGCTTCCCCAGTGCCCTTCAGTCAACTCCAAATTTCTTAGGGAAGAAGTCACATTCCATGTGGTGACATACCCTACCTTTTCACACATGCAAGCATTCATTCATTCACTCATTCATTCATGAGCTCACTCAACAACAAATGCTTGCTGAGTGCCCAGAATGCCAGCTAGCATTTAGTCAGCAGCAACTGTATGCAAGGCACTATGCAAAGTGCTTTTCATACATTTTCATGTTTGATCTTCACAATAAACCAATGTTCACTATTTCATACCCAGACGAGGACTCTGAAACGCAGAGGGGCTAAGTAACTAGATCAAACCCACACAGTCCAACTCTAGCATATGAGCTCCTAACCACTGTGATAGGTAGATACACTGCCCCCAATTCACGAGGAACAAAACCCTGAAGTGTCTTTGTGATATGATCAGGGCTGTAGTGTTTGTTGCAATGAACTTAGTCTATAAAACTGTAGCACAGTGGTTTATGGAATAGACTGGCATTGCTTTGCAAAAAGAGACTCCCAGCAGATGCTTCTGGGGAAAGCAGAGGATGTTCTTCTGAGCGGCAGTCCCGGAATATGGGGAGAGGACAGGCCCGCACAGCCCTCGGGAAGGCGCTCAGTGCACCGCTCAGAAGCCCAGGTGGGCTGAGTAAGGTCCAGTGCTTTGTGGCCGTGTGCTCGAGGGGGAGGACACAGGGCCTGTCCTCAGAGAATGTACAGTCTGACTGCAGGTGACACGAGCTGCCCATGGCAAGGACACTTCAGGAGCTAAACAGCGGAAGAGCCAAATCCACGTGGGATCAGGAATGAGTTTCCAGAGAGGCTCCAGGTTGGGAGCTCTGAGATAGGCCTTCTGTCTGCAGGCAGCATGTTAGACTAGAGTCACAAGCCAGGGAGGCAGGTTGCCCAGGTGTAAACCGCAGCTCGAGCACTTGACGAGTCATGAGAGTGAAACAGACTGCGCCTGGTGCAGTCAGGCCTTTAGAAAAGCAAGCCGCCTGCAGCCACTGCTCTGGTTTTTCTTTTTAAAACTAAAGTTTATTGGGGTGACAACTGTAGTAAAGTTACATAGATTTCAGGTGTACAATTCTGTATTACATCACCTGTATATCACATTGTGTGTTCACCACCCAGACTCAGTTCTCCTTCCATCACCATATATTAGACCCCATTTACCATCTTCTAGAGCCCCGCTCCCCCTCCCCCCTTTTCCCTCTGGTAACCCCTAAACTATTGTCTATGTCTATGAGTTTTTGTTCCTTCATTTGTCTGGTTCTTTTGTTGTCTTCAGATTTATATACCACATATCAGTGAAATCATATGGTTCTCTACTTTTTCTGTCTTATTTCGCTTAGCATTATGCTCTCAAGATCCATCCATGTTGTCACAAATGGTTCTATTTCATCTTTTCTTACAGCCGAATAGTATTCCATTGTGTATATATACCACAACTTCTTTATCCATTCATCTATCGAAGGACATTTTGGTTGTTTCCATGTCTTTGCCACTGTAAATAAAGCTACAATGAAAATTGGAGCACACATGTCTTTATGGATAAATGTTTTCAGATTTTTTGGGTAGATACCCAGGAGAGGGATTGCTGGGTCATATGGTAATTCTATTTGTAATTTTTTCAGGAACCTCCACACTACCTTCTATAGCAGATGCACCAGTCTACATTCCCATCAAAAGTGTATGAGGGTTCCTTTTTCTCCACAGCCTCTCCAACACTTGTTACTATTTGTCTTGTTGATGATAGCCATTCTAACTGGGGTGACATGATATCTCATTGTGGTTTTTATTTGCATTTCTCTGATGATTAGTGATGTTGAGCAATTTTTCATATGTCTGTTTGCCATTTGTGTGTCCTCTTTGGAGAAATGTCTCTTCAGGTCCTCTGCCCATTTATTTCTCAGTTGAGTTGTTTGTTGTTGAGTTGTATGAGTTCCTTGTATATTTTGGATATTAACCCTTTATCGGAGGTGGTGTTTGCAAAAATCTTCTCCCATTCAGTTGGTTGCCTCTTTATTTTGTCAATGGTTTTTTTTCCTGTGCAGAGGCTTTTAAGTTTGATATAGTCCCATTTATTTATTTTAGCTTTTACTTCCTTTGCCTTTGGAGTCAAATTCATAAAATGCTCTTTGAACCCAAGATCCATAAGTTTAGTACCTATGTTTTCTTCTATGCACTTTATTGTTTCAGATCTTATGCTTAGGTCTTTGATCCATTTTGAATTAATTTTGGTACAAGGTGACAGATAGCAGTCCACTTTCATTCTTTTGCATGTGGCTTTCCACTTCTCCCAGCACCATTTATTGAAAAGGCCGTCTTTTCTCCATTGTATGCTTTTGCTTCTTTGTCAAAAATTACCTGTACATATTTATGACGGTTTATTTCTGTGTTCTCAATTCTATTCAATTGGTCTACGTGTCTGTTTTTCTGCCAATACCATGCTGTTTTGATTATTGTTGCCCTGTAGTACAAGCTAAAGTCAAGGAGTGTGATACCTCCAGTATTGTCCTTTTTCTTAAGATTGCTTTGGCTATTCAGGGTCTTTTGTGGTTCCATGCAAATCTGATGATTTTTTGTTCTGTTTCTTTAAAAAAATGCCATTGGGATTTTGATGGAGATTGCATTAAATCTGTATATCGCTTTGGGTAATACGACCATTATAACTATGTTGATTCTTCCAAGCCTTGAGCACGGGATGTCTTTCCATTTCTTTGTGTCTTCTTCAATTTCTTTTTAAAATGTCTTATAGTTTTCAGCATATAGGTCTTTCACATCCTTGGTTAAATTTATTCCTAGGTATTGTTTTTGTTGCAATTGCAAAAAGAATTGTGGTTTTTTTTTTATTTCTTTTTCTGAGATTTCGTTGTTAGTATATAGGAATACAATGGACTTCCGTACGTTGATTTTGTAGCTGGCCACTTTACTGTATTTGTTTATTGTTTCTAATAGCTTTTTGGTGGAGTCTTTATGGTTTTCTATATATAACATCATTTCATCGACAAAGATTGACAGTTTAACTTCTTCATTCCCAATATGGATGCCTTTTATTTCTTTCTCTTGCCTGATTGCTCTGGTGAGGACTTCCAAGTCCTTATGTTGAAAAGCAGAGGTGATAGGGGACAGCCCTGTCGTGTTCCTGAATGTAGAACAAAGGGCTGCAGTTTTTGACCATTAATTATGAGATTAGCAGAGGGCTTGTCATATATGGCCTTTATTATATTAAGGTATTTTCCTTCTATACCTATTTTATTAAGTGTTTTAATCATAAATGGATGTTGTATCTTGTCAAATGCTTTTTCTGCATCAATTGATATAATCATATGATTTTTGTCCTTTATTTTGTTTATGTGATGTATCACATTGATGGATTTGTGGATGTTGAACCATCCTTGTGCCCCTGGGATGAACCCCACTTGGTCGTGATGAATAATCTTTTTAATGCATTGTTGCATTCGATTTGCTAGAATTTTGTTTAGGATTTTTGCATCTGTATTCATCAGAGATATTGGTCTGTAGTTTTCTTTTTTGTGCTGTCCTTACCAGGTTTTGGTATCAGGGTAATGTTGGCCTCATAAAATGAGTTAGGGAGTACTGTCTCTCCTTCAATTTTTTGGAAGAGTTTGAGCAGGATTGGCATTAGATCCTCTTTGAAGGTTTGGTAGAATTCACCAGTGAAGCCATCTGGTCCCAGACTTTTGCTTTTGGGAAGGTTTTGAATGACTGATACAATTTCCTCACTGGTGATCAGTCTGTTTAGATTTTCTAGTTCTTCATGGTTCAGCCTAGGAAGGCTATATGTTTCTAAGAACTTGTCCATTTCTTTTAGGTTATTGAATTTGGTGGCATATAGTCCTTCATAGTATTCTTGGATGATCCTTTGTATTTCTGTGGTGTCCGTGATAACTTCCCTCTTTCATTTCTCATTTTGTTTGTTTGTGTCTTTTCTCTTTTTATGTTAGTGAGTCTAGCCAAGAGTTTGTCAATTTTATTAATCTTTTCAAAGAACCAGCTCTTTGTCACACTAATTTTTTCTGTTGTCTTTTTTTCTCTATTTCATTTAGTTCTGCTCTGATTTTTATTATTTCCTTTCTTCTGCTGACCTTGGGTTTCATTTGTTCTTCTTTTTCTAGTTCTTTAAGGTGTAATGTGAGGTTATTTACCTGGGATTTTTCTTCTTTCTTGGGATAGGCCTGTAATGATATAAATTTCCCTCTTAAAACTGCTTTTGCTGCATCCCAAAATTTTGGTAAGATGTATTTCCATTCTCATTTGTTTCTCTGTACCTTTTGATGTCTCCTCTTATCTCTTCTTTGACCCAGTCGTTCTTTAAAAGTATGTTGTTTAATCTCCACATATTTGTGGGTTTTCCTGCTTTCTTTTTGCAGTTGATATCCAATGTCAAAGACTTGTGATCAAAGAATATGCTTGGTATGATTTCAATCTCCTTAAATTTGCTGAGGCTAGTTTTATATCCCAATATATGTTCTATCCTTGAGAATGTTCCATGTACACTAGAAAAAAAATGTATTGTCTGATGTTCTAGGATGAAGTGCTCTATAAATGTCAATTCTGTCCATTTCATCTAATGTGTCATTTAGGGCTGCTATTTCGTTATTTATTTTCTGTTTGGATGATCTATCCATAGCTGTCAATGATGTATCTAGGTCCCCTACTATAATTGTGTTTTGGTCAATTTCTCCCTTTAGGTCTCTTGGTAGTTGCTTGGTATATTTCGGTGCTTCCTGATTGGGGGCATAAATATTGATGACTGTTATGTCTTCTTGTTGGATAGTCCCCTTTATCATTATGAAATGTCCATCTTTGTCTCTTGTTACCTTTTCTATCCTGGAGTCTATCTCATCTGATATCAGTATGGATACACCTGATTTTCTCTGTATACCATTTGCGTGGAGTGTCAATTTCCACCTTTTCACTTTGAGTCTATATTTGTCCTTGTAGCTGAGATGTGTCTCTTGGAGGCAGTATATTGTTGGGTTTAGCTTTTTGATCCAATCTGCTACTCTGTGCCTTTCTATTGGTGAGTTCAGTCCATTTACATTTATGGTGATTATTGATATGTGAGGATTTCCTATCATTCTATCTTTGGTTTTATGGTAAGTCTGTGTCTCCATTGTTTCTTTGCCTTTTGTTGTTGTCTATTTCTGTGTGGTGGTATTCTATGATTTTCCCCTCTGTTTCCTCTTTTATTGCATTATATATTTCAGTTCTGGATTTTTTTTGAGTGGTTACCATTAAGCTTATGTAAAAGAAAGTTTCAGATTTAGAATATTCCATTTTCTTCAGCATGCTTACTTTCTCCATTCCCATATTCCAGTTTGGGCTTTCCTCTCCCCTCCTTTATGTTTTGCTTGTCACAGATTATCCCTATTTATGCTGGTCGAATAGCCTCCTTCAGTATTTCTTGTTGGGCAGGTCGTGTGTTAGAAAATTCCTTCAGCTTCTGTATGTCTGGAAAGGTCTTTATTCCTCCTTCATATCTAAAGGATATCTTTGCTGGATATATTATTCTTGGCTCATAATTTCTCTCTTTCAATAGTTTGAATATTTGATTCCACTCCCTCCTGGCTTGTAGCATTTCTGCTGAATAATCTGATCATAATCTAATGGGCTTTCCTTTGTAGTTTACGGTCTTCTTTTCCCTGGCTGCCTTGAGGATTCTTTCTTTGTCATTAATTTTTGACAGCTTCAATACAATGTGCCTTGGAGAAGGCCTGTTGGGGTTGAGGTAATTAGGTGTTCTATTTGCTACTTGGATTTGAGGATCCACTTCTTTCCACAAGGATGGGAAGTTCTAATTGACTATTTGTTTGAATATACTCTCTGTCACCTTCTCTTTTTCTTCTCCTTCTGGTATGCCCATTATTCTTATATTGCTCTTTCTGATGGAGTCAGAAAGTTCTTGTAGAGTTCTTTCATTTCTTTTAAGTCTCAAGTCTCTTTCTTCTTCCATCCATGTGATTTCCAGATTTCTATCTTCGATGTCACTGATTCTTTCCTCCATCTGGTCAACTCTACTACCTAAGGTGGCTATTTCAGTGTTCATTTCTTTTACTGAGTTCTTAATCTTCAGAAATTCTATTTGGTTCTTTTTTAAAATTTCAATCTCTTTGGTAAAATGTTCATTTTGTTCTTTGATTGTGTTTCTGAGTTCATTAAATTGCCTGTCTGTGTTTTCTTGCATCTTGTTGAGTTTTTTCAGAACTGCAATCTTGAATTCTCTGTCATTTAAGTCACATATTCCCTTGTCTTTAAGTTCATTTTCTGGATACTTTTCATTTTCTTTCTGAGCTGTCTTACCTCGGTTATTCATGGCCATAAGTGATTTATTATTTCTCTTCCTAGACATCTGCAGGAGTGGGTTCTGCAACAGGTTGATAGGAAGAGGTCTTTCTTTTGTTTTCCAGTAGGTGTTTGTAGAGTGTTTTATTTTCTCTCTGACTGCAGCCTTTTATTCTCTCTCACACTGTAGTGTTACATTTTCTCTGCACTATTCCAGCTTCTCACAAAGCCCTGGAAAGTGGGCTTCTCCTCTGTGAACAGTTTGCCTGGGTCATAGGGCGCCGCCTCTGTGGGGGAATGTGGAGAGCTTCTGAAGTTCCAAAGCTCTTCCAGCACCAGATTCAGAGCCCGAATGTTTCAGCAGCTCTGTTTACTCCTGCAGGGATCCGCCTGCAGGAGTAGATGGGGACGGGGCAGGGTGGGTTGTAAGAGGTGGCCCAGAGCAATGGCGGTGACCACCACCACAACCAATCCTGCTTCCACAGCTCCCTCCCCTTTGCCAGAACTAGTTGGGCTGCAAATCTGTGTCTGCAGACCACAATTCTCAAAACTACAAATATTCTGTTCTTTTGATCTGACACTGCTACTGTTTCACTTCTAGGACTGGGCAGGTGGGGGCGGGGTGAGCTCTGGGAGGGCAGGGAGGGGGTGGCTAGTCCCAGTGCCTAAGGCTTCCATTCAATGTAGCAGTGATGGCTTAAACCACCGTTTTCAGCCTTCTTCCCTCAGTCTTTTCTCTGAGGTCTCTGCCATGAGCGTTGGGTTCAGCCGTGTTATGTGCTGTCCCCTAGCCCTGTGGGCGATAAACGGAGCCCTGGGTCCAAGTTCTTACCTCTCCTGCAGCTGCGATAGTTCCAGGATGCAGCGACCTTGGAGCACTGAGCTAGGTCTGCGTCCTGTGCCTGCTCAGCCCCATCTCTGCACTTCTCCCTTCCCTCCTCCCCTGCTCTCGCAATTTGCCCACTTTTAGGTGAATTCAGTAGTGAGCGTCTTTGTCTTGTCCGTCTGCTGTGCTGGGAGTCCTTCGTGGAGTTATAGTTGTTCAATTTGTTGTAAATTCCAGGGGAAATTTCGAGAGGCTCACCTCACACTGCCATTTTTATGACGTCATCCCACTGCTCTGGTTTAATGATTAGTTCACCATTCTTAACCACCCTGGAGCTTCTGTTTCCGCTTAAATCCCTCAAATATCATCATAATAGAATGAGAGAGTAGACTATGGGCAAGGAAAAGGTTGATCCACTGTGCTGAGAACTGAGTTCTTAGGAGGAGTAAGTCTCCATGAAATAGCATTTGGCTCCTTAGCTCTCCTGAGTCTGGCTTCCAAGCTTCTCCTGTCTATTTTGGAGCATTGATACAAAGTCCCACACCACATTCAAGATGATTTGGAGCTGAGTGAGGGAGGGTAAGAAAATCAGACTCCCTTCTCTAATGGGTCAGTGTCTCTCATACATGCTCATTCGTTCATTCTACAAAAGTTCACTGAGCCTGAGCTAGAGTCCACTGCAGAGGAAGTAGGCAGGTGGAAAGTAGAGCTTACGGCATGTTTTCGTGTTCCCAATCTGTAATGATGCCTTACATTTCACAGATTGCTTCTTCGGGTAATGTTTGTTTGATCCCTAAAACCTAGGGCGACAAGTGTCAATCTCATTTTACAGATAAAAAACTGAGACTCTGAGTCTCAAACCCCAAGACTTCTAACTCACAGTCAACCCAGTGACCTCACTATGGCAGATACACTGTGTCCAGGTCCCAAAGAGTGTGAACACAATTTCCTACACACATACTCTCTGCTGCAGAATTCCAGCACAGCAAAATAATGGGATGGCCCCTGAGGTTGGTCCTGTGTAATCTCTTCACCCAACGTAGCTCTGTTAAAGGTCTGCCCTGAGACCTTTTGAATCACAAGGTCAGCCCATGTTTGTTAGCAATTTAACATAGAAAATTCCTTTCTAGTCCTCTGGGAGTTGGGTAACAGAATTTTGAGTTTACTTCCCATGTGGGTTAGACTTGAGAGCTACTATTTTCCAGCTCAAGAGTTTTTATTCCATCTTCCTCTTACCCACCATTATATTTGATGGATAGTATTAAACAGAAGGAACATTTATTTTACTGGAGTGGAGAAATGCATTAGGTTAAGTAATAAGTATATAAAATACATGGTTAGAGGTTTTGTAAAGGAAAAGATGTAATTCTGTGGTTGTGCATGTTTGGGACTATTTTCTGTGCTATGTTTTGCTGGTAGAAATAGAATGTATTAGATCAGCAGAACTGAATGAAGACGACTATGCTTATAGGACAAAGTCTTGGTACAGACATGAGCGTGACAAAAAGAAAGACACATCACAGCTCAAAATGCTTGAGGCAATGGAAAGGGGCTACAGTTTGGAAAAGTTTGCAAGTGTCATTGTTGTGATCAATAGATGCATGGACCCTGGGCCACAGACCTCCTAGTGTGATGGACACCTGCCATGTCTGTCACTGGTGTGGCCACATCCACATCCAACAGGACAAGTGTTTATGAATCCACAGACCTGGCAGGTGCCTGCCTCTTAGCATCAGTCCATGGGAGGCAACCTGTTCCTCGGATATGGGAACATACACTTACCTGGAGACCTTCCTGAGTGAGCACTGCTGTCCCCTGAAGATGATGCTGCCTGCACTGCTCCCCCTGCTTCCTCAGCCACCCCCAAAGGGGGTCATACCCCCCCCAGAGGGCGGAGGGTATGCCTCCTTCGCTCCCTGTAATCAAATTCCCCAAATCATTATGGGACACATGGTGTGATGAGCATGTCTTTCAGAGTTGAGAATTAATGTGATGACTTCCTACGTGATAAAAATGAAATCACATTTGTTTAAACATTTAGTGAATCATATGGAAAGAGAATGAAACTTCAGGAAATGGAAATTGTCCTGGCAAATCTGGAATTGGAGTTTTGGTAATTATGCTTAGCGATCAAAGACGTTAATTGCTTCTTCAATTAGTCAGTGAGCAATGGACTTGCTAGTCCACTGTCTGAAGGAAAATGAAAAGTAGTCTTAGAGATAAGAAATAAGTCGTTAACTCTGGTCATGACCAAGAGAGGTAGGATTGTATCAGTACCAGCTTATGAGAGCTAAAATCTACCCCCTCCTCTTTTATGAGCAATACTTCAACCTAGTTGTTGAACTGAAAATTAATTTTGCAGTAATTTGTACTCAGCTCACACTTTAATGAGCTTATATGTCTGGGTATTTAATTTGAAAGTACACTTGATAAATAATCTATTAAAAATAAATTGAGACTGGAAATAAATGAGTTTGAAATTTCAGAGGTCAGTAATTAAGATTATAGTCACCATTTTGTTTTTTTCTTTTTTAACCAATACTTAGCTGCTTGTACCAACATTTCACATGCTCTAAAAATGAGGCAATTTTATACCATATGGGACCCCCAAAAATATATAACTGTCAAAACCCAGTGATTCTGGTTACCCCAGCGGCCTACTCTAACATCAGCTGCTGTCCTTTCACTTTCTGACTTGTCTCAGCTCTGGCATGCCTGCTGGGTGCCCAGAACTGAAATCCCCTTACCCTGTGCAGAGTGGTCCCGGGAGCCTTTTAATCCAGTTACGTGATGCCCTTATATTTAGAAAATTATCACACCTCCCTTAAGTACCCAAGCTAGAGTTATCTAGAGACAGAGAGGGGACCATGGAGCCTTTCAGAAGTTATTTCACATGAAAGCTAAGGGGGCAGGCTGGCAGTAAGGTCCCCCACCGCCCAGCTAGTTGCCGGAAGGGCAGCCTGGGCAGGTGTTCCCCACGACTCTTCCTCATGCATTCTTTCCTAAGCCATGTGCTCACTGAAGAGGACACACTGGCCAGGGGCTGGACAAGGCACTGTGAGTGTCATGCTCTCCCTGACTTGTACAGCCACGCAGAAATAACCCTGTGCCAGAGCTGCCACCCCTACCCCAAGACCACCGTCTTTGCCCATGCTTTCCCTCTGTGGGCAAGTCCCCTTCCCGCCTTTGCCCCTGGACACCTAGCCATTCCATTCCTCAATGTTGGACTCCATGTTGGATGGGGGTCAAAAAGGAGACCACGAAACTTTCATTGTTTGTAGTTGATATAATCAAAAACACAAAAAATCCAAGATATGCTACAAACTATTAAGCTGATAAGATGGTTCAGCGAAGGGTCTGATACAAGATAAACTTAAAATAACAAAAGCTTTTCTTTACATTAAAAATTACCATGTGTAAGTTGTAATAGAAAAAAGATCCTATGCATGATATTAACAAACATGTACCATACCTAGGCGTCAGCCTAATGAAAACATTCTAATAGCCATATGAAAAAATAAACGAAAATTAGACTGGAGGACATAAAAATGTCCTCATTACATGGAGAGACATACCATGTACATGAATAGGAAAACTCTTCATGATAAAACTACAAGTTCTTACTAAACTGACCTATACATTCAATGTAGTCCAAGCAGAAATCTCAATGGATTATTAGGGAGCTTAAAATTTTATTCTAAAACTCACCTGAAAGAGAAAATAGGCAACAATAGCCTACGACCTTTTGAAAAAGTGAATAGTACCCAAAGAAAACTTGCTCTCAATAAGAGTGCCAAGACAAATTGGGGAAAGAATAGTCTTTTAACAAATGGTGCTGGACATCTGGATATTTACCTGCAGAAAAGAGTGAAATTGGGCTCCTACTCCAAGCCATCCACAAAAATCAATTCAAAGTGGATCAAAGATCTAAATGTAAGAACTAAACCTGTAAAACTCAGAAAAGTAAATCTTCATCACCTTAAGTCAGATAATGATTTTTTAGACATGGCACCTAAAGCATAAGCAACCAAAGAAAACGATAGCTTTTGTGCTTCGAAATACATGAGAAAGAAAGTGAAAAGACAACCCATAAAATGGGAGACAGTATTTGTAAATCAGATCAGAGGAGGGCCTAGTATACAGAATATATAAAGAAATCTTCTAACTCAACAATAAAAAGACAATAACCCAGTTTAAAAATAGGCAAAGGATTTGAATAACCATTCCTCCAAAGATGTACAGATGGCCAACAAGCATGTGAAAAGATGCTCAATGTCATTGGTCATTAGGACAATGAAATCAAAGCCACAGTGAGGTAGCACTGCGCATACACTAGAATAAACAGGAGGTGTTAGTGAGGATGTGGAGAATTTGGAACGCTCATGCATTCCTCCCATATACTATGAAGGTGAAATGGGTCAGCTGCTTGGGAAAACAGTTTGAGAGTGCTTCTACATTTAAACATAGAGTTACCGCATGATCCAGCAATTCCACTTGTAGGCATATACTCATATACCTACTTGTATCCCCAAGAGAACTGAAAACATATGTCCACACATAAACTTGTACACAAATCTTCACGGCAGCTTATCTTATAATAACCAATGGGTGGACACAACGCAAATACCCATCTACTGATGAATGGAGAAATAAAATCTGGTATATCTATACAATGTAATTTTATTTGGGATAAAAAAGATTGAAGTACTGATACCTGACGTAACGGGAATAGACCTTGAAAACATGCTCAGTGAAAGAAGCCAGACACAAAGGCCACATACTATGATTCCACTGACACAAGATGAAATGAGTAGAGTAGGCAAATCCATAGAGACAGGAAGTAGATTAGGGGCTGCCAGTGGTTGGGGAGGGGGTCATGGGCAGTAACTGCCAACAGGCCTGAGGTTTCTTTTTGGAGTGATGACAATGTTTGGGAAATAGAGAGTGAGGGTGGCTGCACAATGTTATGAATATACTAAGACCCACTAATTGTGTGCTTTTAAAAGGTGAATTGTATGGTATGTGAATTGAATCTTAATACTCGGACATCAAAATGTACTCTAGATCAGTGGTAACTAAGACGGTGTGGTACCGGCACAGGAGTGGACAGATGGAGTGTGCCTCAGTGGAGTAGCTCAGGGAGTACAGAATTGAAGCCAAGTACGGATGTGGATATTCGATATGTGACAAGGTAGCATTTCAAATCAGTAAGAAAAAGAAAATGGTGGTGGAGAAGAACTGACTCATGGTTTGTGGGTAAAGTTAGATTTCAACCTCACACCCCCACAAAAATAAATTCCAGATAAAGAGCTAACTGTACGTCTATAGAAATAGAAGGAAATAAAGGTGGACCTATACATGCCTTGAAGAAAGCCACGTTACACACAACACAAAATGCATCAAGAGAAAGTTGGATACCTTTGACAATAAAAATTGGAAACTCTACAACAAAAAAATCATACATGAGTTAAAGAGATATCTCACATAATATCAGGCAAAGTAATAATATCCTGAAAATATAAAGAACTTCTGGAATCAATAAGGAAAGTCAAAATAACGTGTCCTGCACCACTCCCCGCTCCCTCAGTCAGATGCCTTTCAGATGAGCCCAGAATTTTGTCCTCTGCTCAGTGACAGAGATAATCTTGGCCCCTTTCTTATGGACGTCTTCAATTTCCTCGGCCACTCAGTGTTAGCTGGTCCTCTTTCTTAGCAAACTCAAGGTGGTCTTCGCAATTTTGTTTCTGTTGGACAGAACAACTGTATGCTAAGCCCTGTCTTGGAACAAGAGAATTACTATTGTTACGAGTGAAGCAGCTGTGTGCTAGCTAAGGCAGGCACACAGGCAGACGGGCTGAAACCCATGTCCACCTCAGGTTCACCTTAGAAGACGCAGCCCTTTGATGCCGGGACCACATGCCCCTGGCATTCAGAGGACTCGAATGAAGAGCGCTGAGTGTACCCACCCGTTGCTTGCCAGTCCACCACTTAGGGGCCACAACATAAACTTTGTTCAACAGTGAAATTAACCGTCATTCTGGACAGATAACCGTCTTCATTAAGGAAGTGCCATGCTGTGGTTTCTTTCTGCAAGCAGTGACATTATTAAAGAAGTGGATTATTGCAGGCATGTCACACGGGGACTTTTGTCGTAGACTTGGAAGATCTTTTGATTTTTCTTTCCTGCTGAGTTAGATGTTCCACTCTCAATCGGGCGATTCAGTGAGGTCCCCCCGTCTCCTTACCTCTCGCCCTCTCTCTCATCAGCTTCTCTGTTTTCATAACTCATAGATTTAGACCTCATTTTACTGCATTTCACCGTGTGTTTAAATACCCCATACATTTCCTCATCTCATTCCAGGAGACAATTTACATGAGGGTAAAGGGTGATGTCAGTGCGATTTTTCCTGCTGCTGCGTTTTGTCGAACATTCGGCATCAAGGCTTTTCTGAAGGGTGTTGGGGAGACGAGGCTGGAACTGCGGTGCATTTTAAAACCCTCTCGATAACCTCTAAGTAAATCAGATATTCTAGCCGTAGACCCTGACTGGGTCACATTGGGCTTATTTAGCACGATCTATTATGACGCCTGCTTGAATGTTTTATGCAAAAGACAATTCTATAGCTAGAAAAGAGTGAAGATGATCTGAGGCAGGTGGGTCACTGTGAGGGGGCAAGAAAACATTATGCCTGATCCGGCTCTCTCCTGCTTTCAGGGTCATTGTTACTACCACGGACATGTGCAAGGACATTCGGGTTCGATGGTCAGCCTCAGCACCTGTTCTGGTCTCAGGTAAGTGACCGTGAGGACGATGGCTCTGGCGGAAGTGGAAGCCCGGCAGACCACCTCTTCCTTTTCCTGTCCACGTGAAAGCAAATGATGGGCCACGCTTCCCGCTGGCCCCACACAAAAGGCCCTCGCTCGAGAGCTCCCAAGAGCACACCTCACCCAGGACCACCGTTTCTCTTTCCCGGCACTTTTGTCAGGGTTGTTCTCAGGCCTGGGATGCTAAGAGTGAGTGAACTGGCTGAGTCTCAGCATCCCAGGGTCCTGTGACTCTTTCATTCATGTGACTTTGATGCTTGACAATTGCCAGTGGTAAAAGATAGGACATTAGGTAGCGTCTGAGCTGCTTGCTTAGTAAACATAAAAAGGCCTCCTCTCATTAGGAGCCAAAGAAAAGGAACAAATTCAACACAGACCCAGATGTTTGAACACAGGCATGGAGAGCAAGGGCTTTGCTGCTAGGTTGTGGCCCGATGCAAGAAGCAGTCACCTTCCCACGGGGCAGGCCAACCCTGGTCTTTGCTCACAGCCCCTCCTTCCAAGTCACGGTTGACTCTTATGTCCCCAGGAAAAACAGTTTGTTTGATAAACTTCCAGCTGCCTCCGCCTTTTCATTGAATTTATTTATTGAGTTTGTGAACTGACAACTTGTATCCTCCCAGTCCTGCTTTGCTTTGGCCCGTGGCAGCAGAGTGGTTCTGTGGGAGGGAGGAGAAGGGCGTGAAGGGCCTGGGGACATGTGCCAGCTTGCGTCAGTCAGGTGCCTCCTGTGTCAGCAGTAACCGCTGCAGCTTTGTGAGTTCTGTGTGGGGTTGAGGGGAGTGAGTCTCTAGACACACAACACACATACCACACCACACACATGACAACACACACAACCCACGACATACCACACAGGACGCTCACTATGCCACACACGACATACCACACCACACACATGACAACACACACAACCCACGACATACCACACAGGACGCTCACTATGCCACACACGACATACCACACCACACACATGACAACACACACAACCCACGACATACCACACAGGACGCTCACTATGCCACACGCGACATACCACACACGCACCTATCACAACACCTACGACATGCCACACACAACACACCTTACACAACTTACCACACATAACACTGCACACGCACAAGACACAAGTCAATCAATCTTTGCAAACGTAGTGAATGATGACTTCCCTGGCCTCATTAGGGTTTTCACAGCTGCCCGTGACAGACAGGCGCCTCCCTACAAGTCAACGGGGAACGGGCGCTCTTGCAAATCTTGCCTCATGTTGATCCTGACCCAGGGCAGGCATTTAACAAATATCCCTGAATTAACAAGTACTCACTTTGGCCACAGCCTTATTGACGGCACACATTTGTGGGTAAAAATCTCTGATGTGACATGGGACATCCGACTTTAGCAGGAGCCCCCTTTTAGCATCAAACATGGGTCCTTCCAAGCCACTGACCACACTGCATGACACAGGTCACCTGGACGGTGACCAGTGTGGAGCGAGGGTGTCTCTGTCGCAGGGTGTAGTCTTTCTGTGTTTGGCATCCTCTTTGGCTCCCACAGAACTGGTTCCTTCCTGGAACCATTGCCTAGCACACCCCCTCCAAGCAGGCCGCGTCTCGTCTACCCGCCATGCTGTGCGTTTACGTGGTTTCCGGTTCTCACTGCACTGCGCCTTGAGGGAGCATTTCTGGGCACGTGGCAGGAGTGCAGGTGCCTGGAAGAGGGGACACGGCTCAGAGAGCCTCAGGCCCTCACTTTTCCTGCCGCTTGTTCTTCACAGCATCTGCCCCAATTTCCACTGACCCTCAGAGTATGAGAGTTCTGTTTCCTCACATCTTCCCAGTCCTTGATATATCGGACTTATTTTTAAGTATTTACCATTGGGATCTAACAATGCATTAGCCGCCCTCATCAGTGGTTTCAGTTACCTGAGCTCAACGGGTCTGAAAATATTAAATGGAAAATTCCAGATGCAAGTAATGGATAAGTTTTAAATCACGCGCCCTCCTAAGTAGTGTGATGAAATGACAGGTGTCCCGCTCCTTCCCACCAGGACGTGAGTCACCCCAGGCTGTAGGTGCTCCCGCCTGGTAGTCACTAAGTGGCCACCTCAGTTATCAGATTCACTGTCATGGTATCATAAGGCTTGTGTTCAGGTCCCCCTTACTTTACTTAATAGTGGCCCCAAAGGCATCCACATAACTTTTATTATGGCATATTGTTATAATTGTTCTATTTTATTGTTAGTTGTTGTTAATCTCTTACTGTGCCTAATTTGTAAATTAAATTTCATCATAGGTATGTATATAGGGGAAAAAACATAACATGTTTATGGTTCGGTACTGTCTGTGGTTTCAGGCACCCACTGGGGGTCTTGGAACGTATCCTCTGTGGATAACAGGGGACTCCTGTGTGCACAAAAGCTAATCCTCCCCCACTTACTCCAGCCCCACTCAGGTGAGACGTGGCAGCAAACGCAGTATTCCCCTCCCTGCTTTCTCCTCACTCCTGTGCAGGCAAACACTCAGGCAGGGATTGGAGTGTGTATTTGTCTATTTTTATAAAATAGAGACACATCAAACACATCACTCTACAGCTTGCTTTTGTCCCCTGGCCCTGCCTGTCTCTCCACATCAGAAGATACAGACTTGAGTCTCTTTTTGTCTCATTTCAGTGAGTGTGTACACACACACACACACACACACACATTTCTGCATGTGTTACTTTTAAGAAGTTTTAATATCCCATTTACATTACCCGACTGAACTTTAAAACATCTGAGAATCTGATAAGCGAATGGAGCTGTGCTGTTGTTTGATTTGTGGCTCTCCAGTCATCCATTCAGTAAGCATTTCTTGAGCACTTCCCCAGTGCCAGCACTGAAGGTGAGCCACGCAGGTGTCTACAGGAAGTATGTTGCTGGCAGAGGGTACAGTGTGTGGAAACCTCTGACACTTGCAGAGCAGCAAGGTGGCCGGTGTAGAGGGAGGGGAGCAGGGAGGAAAAGGCAGTGGAAGATGAGGTCAGAGGGGAAGTAGAACAGGAGGACCACGGGGGCCTTGAAGGCCACCAGATGGCCTTTGGCCTCTCTCCTGGCTGTGACAGGTGTCATAGGAGCTTTGAGCTGAGATCTGACTTAACATTTTCACAGGGTCAGTCTGGCTTCCGAGATAGAACTAGACTGCAGGGGATGTCTGCAGGAGCTTAGCTAGGCGCCTTCACAGTAATCTCGATGAGAGATGGGGACCTGGACAAAGAGTCCAAGGATGTGGCCATGCAAGAGTCTAGAAACATTTTCAAAGTGTTAGGCAGGCGACTCTAGCACTTGCGTAAGCTTCTAACCATTGCCTTCTGCACCAGTGCTCTGTGTCTCAGACTCTCTCCCCTGAGGTAGCATAAGGCACTGACATACTCAAGGACCGAGTTCCTGCTACTGAATGAGGAAGCTGTGGGAAGGTCAGTGACTGGGTGGGGTCTCCAGTACACTTACAAGTCTAGACGATGATGGGAACAAGAGGAGGACAGAGCTTGGAAGTGATGATTTAGAGAAAGATGACGACTGCTCCTTAGCGAGGCACTGAGGGGCACAAGGGAAGGAATTAGGACAGCGAAGGATCTGGGAAGGCTGTTGGGGATGTGGTGTCCACGGGCGTCAGCCAGGTTTCAGCCAGACTGAAGGAGGTGAGGAGAATGGTCAGGAAAGGGTCGGGGACGGGGAGTGTGAGGATGGGCCATGAGCCCCAAGAACACGGCAGGAAGGTTTGCGGGGCAAAGGGACTGAGGGTGGAGTCAGAGGATTAGAGAGTTGTGTGGGGACAAGGGCTCAGTATTCATGGAGCACCAGGGCCCAGGCTCCTGGAGGAGAGAGATGATGGACAGATGGGGTCAGACCTGGTGGCCTCTGGGATGAAAGCGAATGACCAGCTTGAGATGGATGATCTGAGTCCGATGGATAGGCATTCTCTCCCTAGCACATGGTAGTCCGAGCAATGAACTAGCTGTGTGACAGTGGACAAGTCACTGGACTTCTCTGAGCCCCAGTTTCCTCGTGTTTAAAAATGGAGACCAAGTCTCTAGCTGAGATGGCAGCTTTGAAAATAAATGCAATGACCTATAGGGAAGCCCAGCCCTGTATCTGACCTCAAGTGAGCAGTCAGTGGAGAAACCATCAATCTATTGAGAATCTCACATTCTTTGGTTCCTGGATGGGGCCAGCCGGGCAGGTGTGTTCATGCAGTAGTACTTCTGGGTTAATCCCATGCAAAGCCACCCTGCTCCTAAGGGAACCAGAGTGAACACATACAGGCCATGGTGGCCAGGACCACACACCTGGAAATCACCATCACCCTACACCTGTGGTGGACCTGTTTGTTCTAAGGCCATTTATTGAAGGCTAGGTATTTCCAACCTTCAAGTTAACATAAAAAGCCAATGTGTGTAAAGAACAAAACAGCTCATTCAAACTGGCTTAAAGCCAGACAAAATGTGTAGACCCGTGCTACTAAAAACTCCTGAGGAGGCTTCAGGCGTGCTGGATCCAGGCCATAACTGATGCTGTCAGAGTCCTTTCTCTGTCCATCTCGAGCCTCTACTTTCTGCATTGGCTTCATTCTCAGGCAGGGTTTATTTTTGTGGTGACAAAGGGGCTGCAGGCAGCCCTAGGCTTACATCTTCAGACGGCAGGTAGACAAATGAGGGCCCTTCTTTCCAGCTCAGCAAAGAGCATGCATCTCGTTGGCCTGAGAGTCATGGGCCCTGAAACAATCACAGTGGCCAGTGGTGGGTACAGTGCTCTGGTTTAACATGTTATGAGGAAAACCAGTGAGCTTCTGCCAGGAGAAGGACAGGTGAGGCCGGGATGCTCAGGAACAAACAGGCGTCCTCCAACCGCAGCTTCCACACGATTATGAAGGAGTTTGGAATTATCAAAACTGAGATCAGGCATCAATGGAGGCATGCGGATTGGTCTGATAATTTACAGGTGATTTTCAGAGGGATAGCAAATTCTTGATGGCTGAAGAGAAAGGAGGTCTCTCCAAGGCAATTCTAATAGCTTCTTTTTTACAATCAATAAAACAATTTACAATCCAGTGACATAACTAATTAGCTTCCAAAATGAAAATGAACTGGGTAGAGTATTCCCAGAGTAATAGTCAAGTAGGACAAATCTGCCATCTGTGCTGGGCCATGCCCCTCGGTGGGTCACGTCTCCCGACCCTTCTTCCCAGGCCTGCCCCCCAGACGGGCAGGTAAACTATCAGGATGCCTCGTTCCTCCTGCACAGAGGGGTCGTCTCTGACCGGAGTGTGCAGCATGTCTGAGTCTCAGCATCTGCCAGGTCTTCAACACCTGGAGAACCTTCCCTCCCAGGCACCTGGCACAGACCATAATTTGGCTCAGAGGAATTCTGTGCCATACTTGTGGCTGGGATTTCCGGAAAAGTCAGAAGAGTAAGGGCTGTGTCGTGTGGAGTTGACCCCCAAGACGGGGTGAGAAGAGTATAATGGGGAACCTCGTGTGGGGCTGGTGCTCCTGAGGATTTTCACTTCCCAGATCTCTGAGCTGTTGTTACAAAAGCAGCAGACCGTGCATCAACAGAAAATTCCAGAGTTATGTAGTAAACTTGGTGATCTTGCAAGTGGAGAAGCCGACCAGACAGAAAGCTGCATGCCATCAGCTACTCACTGGCAGGAGACTGGAAGCAGGCTGGGAACAATGGGAAAAGGCAGCTCTGGTGGGACTGGCCTGGCCGATTCTGAGAAAGAAAGTAGGGATTAAAAATTACATTAAATATGAGGTGACCCCAAAATACATTCATATCTGGGAATGTGGAGGAAAACTCGAGTGTCCCAGGGGACGCGTTAATTAGAACCCAGCCGATTAGAGTTTTGCATCGAAAAAAACAGAGACGGACCATCCCTCATTGCTTCAAAAAGGCCTGGTCCAAGATGCGCAGGGAACAAAAACTGTCCTGGGACAGAGAAGAGAGGACGAAAGCAAGCAAGCATCCTCCTTCATCCGAAGCTTGAAGGGGAGGAAAAAAGCCTAAGGCAGAAAGGGGGAGTTAAAGAGGAAACAGCTCCCTAAACAGAGGGAATGAAGTGCAAGGTGGAAACGGGGTTTCAAAGCAAGTGCAGCCATACAGTTGATTCTTCCTTTGAGAGGACTCCAAGTCAAATGGCAGTTCAGGCCATAAATTAACTTTGTACCGCATTGTATGTCTCCCCAAGATGCTCAGCACCCCCTCCCCCGCCCCAGAGTTTCCATGCAGTGCGCATGCTCCTCCTCCTCCATTCTGTCCTCATTTGCTCTTGCAGTTTGGTGCCTCCCCTCGGCCCCGCCCCCACGCTGGTGAGCGCCTGAGCCTCGCCGTGGGCGACCCCGTGTGCATATCTCAGCTCTGCTGTGCACTGACCGGAGGGCCTGTGTTGATGGCAGAGAATCCTGCTCCCGCCCTGGTGGCGCTAACCTGCTGTGTTTGTGATGGGACAGGTGTCCAGCCCTAGAGCATCAACGCAGCCGTGTCCCCGTGTCCTGATTTTTTCATGGACGCCACATCCCCACCCCCTCCCAGCTCCCAGGCTACAGCACGTGCTGAGCTGCCTCCCACCGTTTCTGCTGGTTCTCTTGCTCCGCCCTCTCGGTTCCTACTCAGATAGTCTGGCACCGAGAGTCTTGGGGGCTCACGGTGTTGGAATAAGCCTAGAGTTTTCCCATCACCTGTGGGCATGGTGCTTAAGACTAGGCTTCATTTCTTAAGGACCCACCTGTTTTAATACACGCAAGCCAAGCATTCACTTTTAATAGATGAGGCAACTAGAGCTGAAACTAGATACTGGGTGTAATAGTAATTTCACTTTTAAATGGGGTTTAGGATACCCTGTGGGGTGGTGCTAACAATCAGGGTATGTCAGACTTTATTACTCATCATCACCGCTGTCATGAGGACAGGGGCAGGTGTCATTGCCATCGTTTTACAGAGCATCTGACTGAGGGCCTGAGGCGCAAGCATCAGGGGCCTCCTCCTCCTGTCACGTGATGCTGTCACCCCACTTCCCAGTCACAGCTGCCGTCTGGAGAGAGAGGCGGCCCCTGCAGTTACACAGGGCTTTTGCATGGCCTCGCCTGATGCTCTCTAAAGCCATGGCAGGTACTGCACTCCTCAGACGATGGAGGAAGACGGGAAGACGGTGGAAGTGGCTTCCCCCTGGTCCCTCGGCTACAATGGGTAAAACTCCATCTTAAACCCAAGTCTCGCCGATTCCACATTTCATATTGGTTCCACTAAACCTTTTGCACAATTTGAATCCAACCTTCTTTTTCCATCGTCCTCTACCCTGAGGAAATCTATCTATTCCAGCCACACTGTTCTCCAGCTGTTTCCCGAACATGCCCCACACGTCTTTATCTCACTGTCCCTCTGTCTGGGACACAGTTCCCTCCCCACCTCTCATTTGGCTTTGGAAGCATCACTCCACCAAGACCCAAATCAAATAATGCCTCCTCCATGAAGCCCACCCTGGCCTCCCAAATACCCCTCATTACGCAGCTCAACCCTACCTCCGGTTACATCACAGACAGCCCTTTGCTTATCGAGTGTAGTTCTGTCACTTAGCAGATGCTTCATTAGTATTTGTTTCCATCCCTGTCTTAAGGGTCTGTTGTCCCTTGCCGCATTTACAGTCGGTTATTGTGCCTTGCTGTCCTTTCACCCGCCCTGTTGTAAGAACATTTGTGATGCATTTCTTGTAGCTCCTGGCGCTCTTGGCACTGGCCTTGGATGTGGGCGACAGCACAAAATGCTTTTAAAAGTCCAATTAAGTCAAAACATTCAGATATGAGTCTATTTGGTACCTGAATAAGTACATGCACACTTATATTCCTTTAAAGTCTTGTATTATTTTAAATGTGTATATAAAGTTTACAACACTAAATTTTATATAATGACATCAAATAAAACACAAAATGCAGGCATACTTCTTGTCCCCATACTGCTGAAAAAACACTCAGTCAACTTGTTTTCAAAGGATAGAATTGCCCAGTATTACAGTCCATGGAATCAGAAATAACCATTATAATGAAAGTAATTATTTGCAACTTAGTGATCAGGGCAAACATAACCATGGTTTAAAAAAGCAAAACAAAACAAAACAAAACAAAAAAAGTTCTGCTTTGATACAGTGTTATTATCTACAATTTTAAAAGCAAGTTGAATTGACCCACTTGAAGAAATTCACCAGAAATCTCAGCTGAGAAAGTAGAAAGAAAAGAATCAGGAGGAAAACAAGGCAGAGGGAGAGGCAAGAGCTGGGAAATGAGCTGAGCCTTCCTGCAGGGCCGGGTACGACGGACCCCTTGTGATCAGCTCCCTCCCCGGCACCGCAGAGCTCGACTGTCTGTGTTCACTGACCGGGATAGATATGTATTTTCCAGATCTCATAGCTCATCCTAAATGGCCCGCAACAAAGTTGTCTAAAGAGCCAAAAAGTCACAGAGATGACCTTGACCGTTTTCCTGTCTGCTAGACTGTGAGCTCCAAGAAGGCAGGGCCCGGGGCCCAACCTAACAGTGCCTAGAACCTGGCGCGTTATAGGCGTTCACTAAATATTGGTGGAATGATACGCTCTCCGCAAGCCATCAAGTGGTCGATGAAAGTTGATCCCAGGCAATGTGAATTTTTAAAACATCTTTAGAGTGCAGTAGATCATATTGAGAGAGAAATTAGCTTAGAGAGGCTGTAAAGTCAATTTGACCTTGACTTCTGTGCTGTGACTCTCTTTCCTCAGCTTCTATCGGGCTGGCCAATGCTGGGTCCCCTCTGGCCACGCCATCTCTGGCGAGGGTTCTGTACCGCCCTTCTTCTTCGTGCCTCTTCCTCCCATAGAGATCCTCATTCCATCGTCCTGTGGAACCATCCGGGGAAGCCACTGCTGGGTTGGGAGCCCATCTGTGCTGTCTCCACACTGAAGGATCCCAAGGTCAAGGCACAGCTCCCCCCAGGCCCCAACCTCACCCAAAACTGCAAATGCCTGAATCCAAGCTCCTCTGGGCCCCTAGACCGGCTCCCCTCCTGACTTATTTCCATGAAAGACCCAGCCTATCTCAGGCTCATGAGCTTGTCCCCCGGGGAACGTGGATAACCTCCCTCCTGCACCAGCCCCCCCCCACTCCCCCACAGCATCTCTCCCATACATCTCTTCTTTCACATTTCCCCGTCACCACCCTAGATCAACCCTCACTCCAAGATTTTTAAATTGCCTCCCACCCATGCTTCCTGCCTCCACCCTTCCCTTCACAGCCATCCTGCACATTCCAGAAGGTCATGTTTCAAAAATACCGCTTGATCCTATCGTAAGTCCTGCCATCCCTCTGCACTGAAAACCCCATGGCTCCCTGCGGCCTCCACGTCCAAGCCTGTCTTTCACTCACAGGCTTGTTCAACAATATCCCCAGAGACATCCGGTGATCACCTCCTCACGGACAGATCGCCTTCTGACTGTGCCAATTACAGTGCTGGGGCTGGGAAATGAAACTAAGGAGAAGTCTCCCTGGGCGCAGAGCGCGGCCAGACATCATTGTAATACGTGCAGGGGAGCCGGAAGTCGGTGTGCATAAGGCCACGTGAGACACTCAGCAGGTTCCCGAACATGGGAATCCTGTTGGCATTCAGGCTCACCTGGACCTCAAAGGTTATGCATCAGCCTGGAAGGTCATTCTAGCTGAGCGCTGCCCAGGAACAGGGCAAGGCCTTCAGATGGGGACACAGAGGAACAGAACAGAGCCCTAGTCCCAAAGTAGCTGGCATCCTGCAAGGCCGGAGGGGTGGCCACCAGCAGTTCCAAGACAAGGAGCAGATGGATTCAGCAACGGCCCTGGCATAGACGTAGGAAAAGGCAAGGAAGGAAGAGACAGCAAGAGCCCAGGCCTGGCAGCTGGAACTTGACGTCTGTCGGAGGCAGTGTTCTCGCCTGCATGAAGCGTGTGTGGGCGAGTCAGAGATGAGGCCACACGTGCAGCCTGAAGCCCAGATAAAGATGGAGGCAGAGGACGGAGCCGGAAGGGCCAAGCCTTCCACTTACTACCCAAGTCCCGAGCCCCACCTTCCTTCTGAGGCTCCTGCTGTCCTCTGCACGTGCCCTGACACACGTGTCCACTGCATCTCTGGGCACACTCTGACCTTTCTGCCACCTGCACTCATGCTTCTCGGAGGCCACTCACCTGGCCCCCATGCTCCCCACGTCTCCAAGTCCTCTCCAGTCACCAGAACTCCCTTCACGGCCCCTGTTCCACGTGGGCCATGTACCAACCCTGCTTCTGTCAGTGCTCGGCTGACCGCCCCACCCGGCGTAGCTCTGAGTTGCTGTGGCATTTCAGAAATCAGCAGCACCCTTCCCAGCACAAGTCCTTGGTAACTGAGGAGAAGGGGCTGACCGGCCCGCATGGCCAAGGACACGGGCGCGGGCCCAGGAGCCGGGTCCATCTGGGGCATCCTGGCTCTGCCACTGACCAGCTGTGTGACTGTGTGAGTTTCCTAGGGCTGTCAAAACAGACGACCACAAACTGGGTGGCTGAAAGCAACAGAACTTGGTTCTCTCCCAGTTCTGGGGGCCAGAAGTCTGGAATCAAGGTGTTGGCAGGGCTGGTTCCTTCTGGAGGCTCTCGGAGAGAGTCTGCTTCAGGCCTGTCTCCTGGCGGCATCTTGAAATCCTCGGCGTCCCTTGTAGCGGTGTCACAACGGTTTCTGCCTCCATTCTCACGTGGCCCTCACCCCCATGTCTCTGTGTCTTCTCCTTTTTCAATCTCTTATCAAGACACATGTCATTGAATTTAGGGCCCATTCTACATCCAGAATGATCTCATCGTGAGATCCTGAACTTAGTTGCATCCACAAAGGTCCTTTTTCCAAGGGTCACATTCACAAGTTCTGAGGGTTAGGACTGGGGCATATTTTGGGGGGTGTCAGGAGGGGGTGGGACACTCTTCAACCCACTACAGTAACCTGAGGCTCTCATCATTGGCTTCCTGTTTGTTAGATGGGCTCATAGTACCTGCTTTACAGGATTGCTGTAAATTACAGCAAATGATACACTCAAGATCCTGGCTCCTGAGGCCCAGGGACGGTGAGGAGTGACTGCTAATGGCACCGGGTTTCTTTGGGTGATGATGAAAATGTGCAGGAATGAGAGAGTGATGCTATCTGCACAACTCCGTGAACATATTAAAAATCCTTGGATTGCACGCATTAATAGAGTGAGCTTAATGGTATGTGAATTATTTTTCGATAAAGCTGTTATTTTAAAAAGGAGCATGAATGAGGGTAGTCTTTTCATAAGTTATAGCTGCTATTATTATGGAGGTATCTTAACATCTTTTATAATAGCTTAACACTTTACCTCTTTTGTCATGCCTCCAAACCTGGTTTCAAATTACATTTGAAATGGGAGCCGTGGGTGAGATGTCTTTTTTTTTTTCTTTATTAAATTTATTGGGGTGGCAATTGTTAGTAAAATTACATAGATTTCAGGTGTACAATTCTGTATTACGTCATCTATAAATCCCATTGTGTGTTCACCACCCAGAGTCAGTTCTCCTTCTATCACCATATATTTGATCCCCTTTACCCTCATCCCCCACCCCCCACCCCCCTTACCCTCTGGCAACCACTAAACTATTGTCTGTGTCTATGAGTTTCTGTTTCTCATTTGTTTGTCTTGTTCTTTGAGATGTCTTGATGTGATCCCCAGAGCCAGCCCAGTGCTGTGCCCCTGAGAGGGGCTGCTGGATATTTGTTTCGATGGTACATGAATAGTTCACACGGAAATCGCTTATTGGAAATAAGCCCCACGGTGCTCATCCTCGAATGTTCACCAGTGTTGCTGCCATCACTGTGTGTCAAACATATATGAGGGGGCATATTACTGTCACCCATGAGCTCCTCCAAAAAGAGGCTGAAATGAAATTCATGCCCACTGTATTTCTAAGTTAGGATTGTCAGCGTGATATTGAGAGTGAAGCCTTTTTAAAGAACATTAACTTAGCAGCTGAACACAGAGCTAGCCAGGATAATTCATATATTCTAATCATTATCTTATTACAGGTCATTAAAAACCCATGTGCTACTGTCCTTTTCTGGGACTACAATAAGAACAACAACGTTAAGCAGCACTGGTGCCTGTTGTACCATTGCTTCGGAGATTAAAAACTGAATTTTAAGAAAGGCAAAAACTTATCTGGAAGAAATGTAGCTCTCCTGAGTTTTCACTGTGAAAGATCACGAAATCGGCTTAAAATTGTAATCAGTTCTTCTTCGTGTTCATTGATGGGAACGACAACGGGATTTCAGAACTTTAAGTAAGGCGGCCTGTTTTCAAAGCAGCAGCTCCATTTCTCTGGCCGCTTTCCTTTCGACTTCTGCCTCCGTCACACTCGTCCCTGTTCCAGGCTGCACATATATCCCTCTTAAAACAGCACTGGAGGGAGCCAGGAGAACGTGGGGGTTGAA
Organism: Rhinolophus sinicus; assembly: GCF_036562045.2. Taxonomy (NCBI): domain Eukaryota; kingdom Metazoa; phylum Chordata; class Mammalia; order Chiroptera; family Rhinolophidae; genus Rhinolophus; species Rhinolophus sinicus. The sequence goes on from NC_133757.1 coordinate 4,961,964, forward strand.
AAGCCCAAGTCTTGGACACAGGGCACAGATTGGGTCCCAGCCCTGCCTTGTGCCACCTTCCTGCCCTTGACAGTGGGGAGAGTGGCCAGAGTTTCAGCTAGGTGGGGTCCTTGGGTAGTAAATGTGTTGGGCACAGCCCAGACCCTGGCTCCCAGGCAGAGCACTATAAGGGGTGGCCCTCAGCACCTCCAACCACCTCTTTCTCTTCTGCTCCCCCCATTGCAATTCACTGCCGCAGAACTTGGACTCACCCCTCCCCGTGACGGCCGGTCCATCGCCCTCCCAATCCTAACCTCCCCCTACAGAAGGTATTCCCAGTCTTCATCTTTCTCAAACATTTCCCAAACTGTCTTCTAACCTTTCTCCTCTCACTCTACCAAGGGGAAAAGAACCCCACTTTCCAAGTCTGCTGGATTTAAATTCCAAACTCTGAGATACTTCCAACTCCAAGTTTACAACTAAATATCTATGACATTTAACTTAAATCACATTCACTTATCTAGCTTAGGGTCAGAAGGGCTGTGAGAACATCAAAATTTTACATCTCCAAAATGCTGGATCCTTGAATTTTGTGTCCACTGTGGTTTCCAGCGCTTTCTAGGGCTCAATGATTAATTATACCCAAGACAGTCTAACGCAATTATTTAATTAAGCTGTATTACAGGCTGCCAGTTGTTCGGAGCAAAGGGAAAGCCTTCACCCCAATTTCTCAACATCTGGCCTTTGGATGACTTAAAAGATAAAAGGAGATATGAGAACATTTTTATGACTAAGTAATAGTTTCTAGAAATTTTCCATTAAACTTTCTCCATAATTCGCTTCTCGTGATTAGAACTTGGTGACATGTTTTACTGTAAGTGTTCAGCTTATTTAAACCCAATGCAAAATAAAAAATGTTGTAATGCCACATAAAATGTTGGTGCCATTTTCTTTTTTAGGGCAGGAAAGTCGGTTTTCTAGCAGATCTCTGTTTTCCCTTCAAGTGTGTTCATTTTCCACTTTCCTCTGGCCTGTTTTTGAAAGTTCTCTTTCTCAATTTAGGCTTTTAAAAATCAACTTTAATAAACAAAAAAAGTTGATGACCAAAGTCATGTCTGTATGATCAACTTGGAGGTACCCAAAAACATTAGTTAGGGGGTGGGAGAGTGGTAGGAGGCAGAGAACATGAGCGAACAGCTATATATGATGACTTTTTAATCAATCTGTGGGATTTGAAAATAGCCAAAAATTCTTCAGTTAGTCCAAACCACACTGGCTCCCCATCGCTCAACAGTTAAGTGTTATGAGTGTTGGTAACACCCAGCTGGGCTCTCCTGTGGTTTCTAGTCGTCCCATATTTCTTAGTGCTGTCTTCTCGGTTTGGGTGTGAGCATTCTGGGTACAGTTTCTCCCACTACCTAGAACACTTCACATAACAGGACTGGTGGTGTGAACCAGTTGGATAATAATGAATTGATCTGTGTGTGTGTTTGCACCAGTTGTGTTCCAAAGAAATATTTGACTACTTCAAACATCTTCCTTCTATACTATTTGAGTGTTGAAATGCTGTCATTCTATTAAAATTTAAGAATGATGAAATAGTCACCTATAAGTGGGCCATCAATAAGCACAGGATGAATGAATGACTGAAATAAATGAGCAATAATGAATGATGTAGGAACACCTTACAAGGTCCCCCCCTTTGGAAACTAGCTCAGTTTGTCTTGAGGAAAATAATGGAGCACCCAACTTTGTCAACGATTTCTTCCGGATTAAGGGACACTCAAACCTCTGGGTTGATGCAATGTAAGTGTTAGAACTGAAAACCTAAACCCGGGGCCCATGGACCTCATCCACACTCCTGAGTCTCCTGACTTATCTGCAGATACTGTGGGTATATGTATATGGGAATTATGCTGAGAGTATAAGGAGGTCCATATCTCAAAATGGTTGAGTCACTGTATTAAAAGTATCTATTTACCGTTTCTCCCAAGAGGACAGACAGCCAACAGACACATAGAAAGAGGCTCCACATCACTAATCATCAGGGAAATGCAAATTAAAACCACAATGACAGATCACCTCACACCTGTCAGAATGGCTATCACCAATAAATCAATAAGCAAGTGCTGGCATGGATGTGGAGAAAAGGGAACCCTCATGCACTGTTGGTGGGATTGCAAACTGGTGCAGCCACTGTGGAAAACAGTATGGAGGTTCCTCAGAAAATTAAAAATAAAACTACCTTATGAGCCAGCAATTCCACTCCTGGGTATATATCTGAAGAAATCCCAAACAGTAATTCAAAAATATATCTGCACCCCTATGTTCATTGCAGCATTATTTACAATAGCCAAGATGTGAAAGCAACCTAAGTGCCCATCAGTAGACGATTGGATAAAGAAGTGGTACACGTATACAATAGAACGAAATCTTGCAACAACGTGGATGGACCTAGAGGGTTTTATGCTAAGTGAAATAAGTCAGACATAGAAAAATACCATGTGATCTCACTTATATGTGGCATCTAAAGAACAAAATAAATGAACAAACAAAACAGACACATACTCATAGATACAGAGAACAAACTAATGGTTGCCAATAGGAGGGGGAGTTGAGAGGCAGGGCAAAAAAGTGAAGGATTAAGAAGTACAAATTGGTAGTTACAAAATAGTCACAGGGATGTAAAGTACAGCATAGGGAATATAGTCAATAATATTGTAATAACTATGTATAGTGCCTGGTGGGTACTAGATTAATCGAGGGGATCATTTCATATATAAATGTCAACTATAATTGAAAAATAAAAAAGGAAAATGTGTTCTTACAATCAGATGAATTTTGCATGAAAATTGTATGCATTTTTATAATGGAGAGATTGTGATCACCTTGCTGGACAATGGAACCTGCCAGATGTATGGGAAGCCTTAGCGCAGCTAGTTTTCTATTACCCCAATTGCCATTTCTGCAAAGAAAATTCTTCCTTCAACATCAGAAAGAGCCTTTTAAATTAAGGTGCTTTACAATCCCGCTTGGAAAAGAGAAACAAAACCTTCAGACAGGCCACGGTTCTCTGTCACGTGAAGGAAGCTGACTGCCCATTTCCAGGAGGCAGGACACAGCCGAGCTCCATACATGCATCGAGCTCCATGGCCTAATGCCACCTTCTGTCTCTGCAAGGCAGGATGTTTAGCAAGTTGGTCCGTTTTTAAAAAGAATTTATACTTTTATTCCCAAATCTAAATATGAGCTCAAGGGGGTTTGTTTAGTTATTGTCAATCCCAGAAGTATACAGAGGGGGGCAAAAAAATGTATACACATTTTAAGAAAGGAAAACTGTATTAAAATTGTAATACTCAATGTTTACCGATAACAAAAGATGAATACAAGTCACGTTTGACTTCTGCAATGACAAGAGGTGCTCAAAGTGGCTCCCATCAGCATCTAGACACGTCTGATTACGGCGAACTACTGTTTGAGTAACACTGACCAAAGTGTCCACTTGTATACATTTTTTTTGGCACCCCGGTATTTGTCTTTTCAATGCTATATTTCATTCACATTGGGGAGCCATGAATGGTTAGCATGTGGCAGATGTGCTACCATAGTATAGGACCTTCCTGAAATTGTCTGTCTTTGCAATAATGTGTTAATAGAAGCCTAATCAATGAATCTGTCCTTGTCAATAACAAACAGGGCTATTACCATTTAAGCACTGCCTCGTGGCCTCCACTAGGCTAAAAGTTTGAACTAGATGACATAGCAGCCCTGAGAAGTAGGTATTATTATGCCATTTCCCAGGTGAAGAAACCAAGGCTCAAAGAGGCCAAGGTCACACAGCTAGTAAGTGACAGAACTAGACCTTACACCAGGCTGCCAGACTCTAAAGGCCGCCTGCTCAACGTCAGGGCGGGAACATCTCCCAAGGGTGTTCTTCACTCCTATAAACAGTAATTCACTTTTAGCCAAGACGGACCCTGAGGGCAGACCTCAGCCTTCAAGGATCTCTAATGCTTTGTGCGCTTGCACTGGTGCCTTTATTTGCACAACTCCCACAAATTAAATAAGTAAAAATTTTTTTTAAATCCTAAGTTCATACTCAAAGTTATATCATAATCCTTTTAAATATTTAGGAAATATGGCTGATCAAGATAAATAATTCAGATGTAGGAATCTTCCTTAAAAAAGAAAAAAAAAGATGTCCATTCTGAATCAGGTATGCTAATTCTGATATAGTTATTTTCTAAGCAGATGAAACATCTTTTTTCTCAACTCTTTTTCCTAGCAATATATATTTGAGAAGTAAAAATAAAGTATCATATAGAAAGACTAAAGGTTGTCTATTCCAAAAGGTATTTGGAACAAAAATATTTCTCAGACTCACTTTTCAAGAGATTTGCAAAATGAATCAATGCACACCTCTGTCACAGAAATGTCCTTTCCAATTGAAGCTGAGCATATAAACAAATTGCTATTTCTCCTTTCATTGTCTCTTGTTAAGAGCTGGGTCTCAGCCCTAAACAAAAAGCTGTCCTTACAAGTTGTATTTTTGTCTTCTTTTCCAACAGGGGACTTATTACTCTTGAAAATAAAACCTATGTCTTGGAACCAATGACAAATGTAACCAACAGATACAAACTCTTCCCAGCGGAGACCCTGAAGGGCATCTGGGGATCATGTGGAGCACATCACGACACTTACGGCCTCACTGCAGCCAGCGGGCTCCCGCTGCCATCCTGGAAGCAGGCGAGAAGGGTAGGAAGGAACCCCAGTGTCGTGTTTCTGGGGATCTGGGGGTCCAGCTGGGAACGCCCGGTGCTAGGACACCTGGAGACATTTTTCCATCTGGATGTTGGGTCTGAGGATGGAGTCACCCAGTTTATGAGGAAGGGGTTGTTGTCATGTGGGCGGGGCATAATCAGACACTGAAACCTTGAGGCATCCTTGAATTGCAAATGTCGGCCTCAGACTTACTAACCTGTGCTGGGTAGAGTCCAGCTCAGAGGACAACAGAATTATCACTGTTGATTATGTCTTCAGTGAGAACCAACTGTGAGCCTTGGCCCACCACGGTAAACAAGGTGAGAGTGGACCCTGACCTGCTCTCGGGCAGCTCTCCTTCTACAGGAGGAGAAGGACGCTATGGAGGCTTCTTCCTGGCAAGTCTGCTTACAGTCAGGGTCTTCCCTGTGATCTGCACAACCTTCCCAGCCTTCGTCTACACGCCTGTCTGTGCAGAGCTGAACTGAGTCTTTCTGTGCGGTGTGGCCAAGGCGTGTTGCCTTCCCCAGTCCCTGCAGCAGGTGCCGTGCTGCTCACCTCCTGGGACCGTCCACATGGTCTGTGTCTCTGGCCATCTGCCCCTGGGTCTTCCTTTCTGCTGTGTTACTGGAAAGAGTAGTTGCCTAATGGAGTCTGGGCTACAGATCTCCCTCCTGCCAAGTGGACAGAAACATCACCTGATACCCCATGGTGCAACAGCATGAACCACCCCCCACCCCCATGGCTGCCTGACACTTTTACATCCAGTATTGTGTGGGTTCCATAGGCCGCAGTGGAACACTCATAAAAAGGAGTAAGGATAGCCATTCCCCACGTTTGTCTGGAGGCCCAGAATTTAAATGAGTACAACCAGATAGGAAATTACCAACAGCTTCCTGATTTTTCATCTCTGGCTGTCCTGTTGCTCTGTTGACAAGAAATCCAGAATTCGTGGATATGATGTCACTTGTACTTATACTTTACAGAATGGGAACATGTTTTTCAAGGTTGCACTTAACACGTTTTGTCTTTCCTGACTTTCATTTGAGTCTTCCGCTGTCTAACAGTCAACATTTCATAAATATTCCTCCTCTTGGCTCATTCCTAATCATTTTCCTACATTCAAACTATAAATGTTACCCTAAATGATTTCTTCTCATTCTTAAAATTTCCCTCATACCTACAGGTAGCGTGTAATTTCCCTCACCTGCTCTTAACAGAATGGTTTCAGGACTTTTCATTTCAATTTTACATTCATTCTTTCCGTCCTAGTGTTCTGCCTGTGTCACCGTAACTTCCTGTGTTAATAAGCTCCCAAGATTTTATACGGCCGGTGCTCAGAACCTCTTTCTCTTTTTCTTCCCCATCACACAGGAGGGGAGGATCCCCCCCCCCCCCAGGGACTGTCGCTCACCTTGACGTTGACACTCGTGGGGGCGGGAAGCTGTCCTGCTTTTCTCCCCCACCCCTCTTAGAGTGACAGATTTAAGAGTTGGAGTCACAAAGACCAGCCTCCAAGGTCCCAGGGCATGTTTATTTTTCTCTTCAAACACTCTTGCCTTTGATTTCAGACCTGGAGGAGATGTGATGAGGCTGTTGCTTTCCCAGTCATAAACAAGTAGAACATTTGCATGCTGTTTTCGAGGTGTTTTGCATTGAGTACCTTGTTAAATAGGCACCATCCACATAACAAGATTTATCACTTGACAGTTAAAAACGACACTCACATATGTTTGGCATTTGATGTAGAAGTGCGTGCTTGGGCCACGCTTGCCAGCCATGTTTTAATTCTTTAACTAAGACTGCAACTCTCTAGAACCATGATTGGCACAATAATTTCCAGCCCTTTTGATTTGTAGAGAACTGTGGAAAACCTGAATAAAAAGGTTGTTTTGTTAATAACGCATACTGAAGTGCAAATGAACCTTTAAATTGAAAAGGAAGGCATCCAAGGCAGTTCAACTCCATTCTCAATATTTCTCTCTAGAAACACTTGTAAGTGTTTTTATGGAAGAGAAAATGTCCTTGACTTAAAGTACAAAAATATAATGAAAATGATACAAAAAAATACTTTTCAAATAAATAGAATGCATGGAAACTGGAATTACGTCCCACATAGTTTGGGGTAGCACCTGTGGTAAATATGAAAAGGACATATTTAAGTTGTCTGCAGCACCCCTGCCTCCCGCACGCTGCCTCGATTCTCTCCTCAGAAACCAGTGTAACTGCACCTACTGTGTTTCCCCGAACGTAAGACCTCGCTGGACCATCAGCTCTAGTGCGTCTTTTGGAGCAAAAATTAATATAAGACCTGGTCTTATTTTAATATAAGACCAGGCATGATATAATATAATATAATATAATATAATACAATACAATACAGTATAATATAATATAATATAATATAATATAATACAATACAATATAATATAATACCGGGTCTTATGTACAGTATGATATGATATGCTATAATACTGGGTCTTATATTAATTTTTTCTCCAAAAGATGCATTAGAGCTGATGCTCCGACTAGGCCTTATTTTCGGAGAAACACGGTAACTAATCTCATTTGTGCAGCAACTGCATTTGCTTTTTCCCAGCATTTTTCTGCCCTTACTCACTGACTGTTGCAAAATTTGGTTTGCAGGCTAAGATTTTTCTGCAGACATTTGCGTTTTTTCCTCACAGAGCAGCGGGAATAAATCTGCACCCAGGGTGTGAGCTGGCTATAATATAAGCTGAAGCTATTGTTTGTCATTTTTACAAAGCTTTCCATGAGATTTTAGCAGGAACCCAGATTGCTCCTGGAAGGGTGCCTGTAGTCAGACAGCACCATACCCAGCTCTCTTGTTTGTAAGTCTGGCCTGGAGAGCCCTAGCCGCTGAGGTCTCCTGCCACATGCCCCTTCCCTCTCCATCAGCTATGCATTCAAGAATGCAAGTTAATTCTAGATTGGACTGTGCCAGCTGGAAGGAAGGAAGGAAGGAAGGAAGGCAGAGCCTCCCTAAGTCTGCTACTGGGGAAAATCACATAACACATCCCAAAGGGAAATGTAAATTATTTTTGAATTGCCCTTTCTTTAGGATAATCCGCACTGTTTTTCCCCTCATTAGTTAGGATAATTGTAAGTCAAATGCAAAAATTGATGCCTTGTCTAGAAAGCAATGTTTGCTTTGGCTGCTGAGTATAAACCGGACTGCAGGTCAGAGTGACACTTTGTGTCCCCTCCAGCCATTCAGACATGGAACTGTGTTGTCGCTTCTGAGTTTCTAGATAGACTATTGTCTTGGTTTCATAGAAGCCACGGTGTTGGTGGTGATGGCAGGAGCAGGGATAGGAATAGATATTAAATGTAGAGCCTAATCATCGTTGCATACCAGGAACTAGCCAGAACCATTTGAACACACATTAATTAGAGCAGGCATGTTGACCCCCTCCCTAACATAACTGTGCTCACTTCCACACCTCCAAGAGACCACAGCAAGTTCTTTTGCTGCCCTGGTCATTCTGGAAGTTGGTGATGGAGAACGGCCAGCAGCAAGCCTGCTTCCTTGGCTGTGGGTTCAGCCTCTATCAGTGGGAGCTGAGCTTCCAAAATCTGCAGGTGTGGATTCCTAGTGAGTCTTGAATCAATTAAAGCTCTGGATAAATCAGTAAGAAATCTCACTTGTGCCATTAGTTTTTTCGGACTCAATTTCAGGTCTTCCCTATAAATGTTTAGGGCGTCAGGTTCAGCCTGTCCTTCCAGCTTATTGTCTCTTTTGCTGCTTAGTTCTGCAGCCTCTCTATATGTATATATAGTGGGTTAGTTCGGCCCCAGAGGCTACATCCAACACAGATATGGTCAATCTGCTTCATCCCCACACAGGACATTGGAAAGGATGGTGGAGACAACCTTTCACAGTGGAAAGCACGGCTCCGCTTATAAATATTCATAAAGTGGCCTTACCTTCAAGGCATGGAGCCTCGCCTGAGCCAAGAATGAGCGTTCCTTATTCAGAGGAAGACAAACCAAACCTTTGATTCATTTAATTTGCTGATTGTACCGCCTATGGGAACACGGGCCTTGGTTCCACTGCAGGTGTTCTTTTGTTGTTGGGTTGTATCACACCCAACTTCTGCTGTTGTTATTCCATCTACCTGAAACACTGTTCCCTCCACGCTTTCCACACATACCTACTCCTCATCCTCAGGTCTCAGCGAACTTAGTCCCTCCCTTCCCCTCTCTTTATCTCTTTAAATTGTAGGACCCCGTTTATTGCTGTTGCTGTGCTTTTCACAGACTGCGCTTGATTTTTGTTAATTCTTTATTGTCACTCCTTCCCCTACCCCCTCCTACAACGTGAGCTTCGTGAGGGCAGTGCCTTGCATTTCTTATCCATCCCTTTATCCCCAGCACCTAGCACCCTACCTAGCACACAGACAGTTCCTGGGAGATATTTATGGGGTGAGTGAATGACAGACAAACAGTCTGGCCCATAGGAAGAGAGAGTTACAAGGAGAATTTATTGTCACCCTGATCTCAACAGTGCTTTTCTAACCTAAGTTGGGTCCAGTTAAGTTCCTGGTGCGAGAGTTCTCATTGTAGCATGTTTGGGGGACATTCTGTCTCCAGGAACTTGGCTGTGATGGCTTCGAGAGGTCCAGGAAATGCTTCCCTCTTGAGCAAGACTCAAGGAATGCCTCAGTCTCCCTCTTGGAGCAGAGACGACCGGGCCATGCTCAGAGGCTTCTGGGCCTATGTGTTTGGGGAAGGGCTTTTGTTTATAACCCCCAAAATGAAATTTTAATCAAACAGCCAGTTTCAAATGTTGCTCTGCCTATCAAAAGTTTTAAATACGATCTGTGTGTGTGTGTGTTTTTTAAACTGGACAGCCCAAATAGGTCGAAATCATGTGGAGGTAATTTAAGCCTCTCTGTGTGTACAGCTGATGGAATGAACCATCGTGGACATGAGCCGGCCACTCCCCCTATGGCTTTTTATTATTGTGTGGTTAGCTTCTCTCTGAGCTTGCAGTTCTCTGAATTCATGAGAAAATGTAGACTCCTCTGAAAACTGCAGACGCAGGAAAATTGTGCTCATGTGTTTGTTTTCATTATCTGGAATTGTGTATTTTCTAAATGATGATCCAAGGCCACTTGGATAGAGCCCCTCGTTGTTTATTTCACCCCTTCGCAGCCTAAAAGTGTCAATGTCTAAACCAGCGAGGCCCTTTCTTGAGTTTTTCAATGGGAAATTATTTTTCCATTTATAGAGCTCGAGTTTCTTCTGTGTCATTAGCTGAATCTGTTAACGGTGAATCGGGGAATTGTGGGGGTGGAAAAAAGAGCCTTCTGCTTCTTTCACACCTCAGTCAGGAGAAGGAGTAAGAGCCTCACACTTTGAGAAGGTGTCTCATTTTCTGTAGACCAGTGGATCCCACTGGGGCTAATGTTTTCTCCTTTATATGTCCGTAGTTATCACCATAAAACACACCTACAACATGCAGTTACAAAGCTTGACTTTTTTTCTTTCTTGTAACGTTGTAAAACTATGAGAAATTGCGCTTTTCATGGTGCTTTATTTTTTTCTTCATAAGATTTCTTTAGGGATCCCTAAATTCATGAATCAGCCCAGCTGGGCGGCGACGGGGAACTCTGCTATGATACAAACATTTTTCTTGTAAAAATCTGTTTGGAAGATCCTGGACTGACAAGGATTTGTTTTGTAAAAGATGTTTCCCTCAGGATTGTGTGACTAGAAAGCTGATTCAAAGCATGCCTGGGCCATTTTTGCTTTTGTCTGAAAGCACGGTTATAACACGCACGTTTTAAACGTCAAGCCTTGTGTGTAGTTAACTCATAAACCGGCAATATCAGTCAGAAGGACCAGGCCAGTTCAGCCCCCATTTCCTCCAACTGCATTTTATTGCAGAAACAGAAGGCTTTGTTTTTTGTTGTTAATGTTTGCTTTCTGAGACCACCCTCCATGAATTGCTCTTTTTCTCCTAAAAATGCCTTTGGGATTCTCCCAGTAATTCATGGAAGAGTGCGAATGTTTTTTGAGGAAACTTGATTAAAATGTAACCCACTTCTAAGGCTGCTGTTATGTGAGAGGCCATTCATATTTGTGCTGTCTGGGTCTTCTGCATCCCTACCCCTTGACATATAATTTCCACATTCGTCCCCACATTTCACTCCTACCAAATCCCTTTTCTCCAGTGGCATATTTTAGTCTTTTTTTTTTTTCCTTGACACTGTTTCTGTTCTCTTTTGTTCCTTTCTAATTTTCTTCCTAACACCTCTTTCTCGCCGGGCTCTGTTCCGTGTTTATCAGCCTGGCCATTCCCTGCTCTCCAGACCACCCGTCTTCCATTTGCTTCTGTCTAGATTTTTAAATGATCAGCCATATGAAATAAGCTTGCTGGCCTGGACTACTCAGTGTTCCCCCAGAAGGATTATGTAATTCCTGCTCAAATTATTCTCCACTTTTCTCAACTCACAAAACTGAACCATAAAGGCAAAGAGAACACACATGGGACACTGAATGTCATAATTTTCTGTAGTAATCTTCAGATGTGCTACATACAGCCCAAATGAACAGCCATTGACTGGCTTCTGTTCGAGAGAGAGCTTTGGTTTGCTCGTGGATGCGCCTTTCTGCACATGCTCATTCTGACCCTGCAGTGATCCAGCAGAAAAGCTAGATTCCTTGGAAGGATTTCCCAGATGGAACTGGAAACTGATCACTCACATTGAGAAGTTTCTACAGAGGTTGTTGGGGTTGGAGGTGAACTTCTAGATGGAAGGGAGGTGTGGGAGCCGGTGATGGTGAAGTTAAAGTCTCCCCTTAGTTACAGTGCTTGCGTGGGTCCAGAGATGTTGACAGTGTACTGAGAGCCCCAGGAGGCATTATGGGAAATTAAATCCATGTTTCCTTTTGGCAGCATAAACGGGAGACCCTCAAGATGACCAAGTACGTAGAACTGGTTATTGTAGCAGACAACCGAGAGGTAAGAGCTTGAAATTTCTCAGTACAGTTAGTTAAAAAAAAAAATAAAGAGACAGGAAAAAGAAAATGTTTAGCAAGTTATTTCTTGCTTTAATTAACTTCATTTTCTATAAGCCCTTAAAAGTGCTGTAAACAACCCATGGAAAAAGTGATTTTCTGATATTATAAAGTATAAAATGTTAAAAATGTTTCTGATATTACAAAATAATAGGCAAGGACTGCAGAAAAAACAGAGTGGCTCTGTAGCTAAGCTCTCCAGACAGGGAGAATTAGTTGAGGAACATGGCAGATGGCTTTAGAATGGATTCTAAAACGTTTTGGGGAAAAGTTTAGTTTAAAAAATGTCCGATATGTTCTCAGCCAAAATGAATGAGTGAATGAAAGCTGTAGAGACACAGCAGAAAACCCCTACCTTCTGAAGTAAGGCTTGATGTTATGCTAGTGTTTTCTTTCAATTAACTTTTAATTAGCATTTTTGAGATTATCTTCTCTGTATTCATTTCTTGCCGCTTCTCCATATTATGAATTAGGTGACATTTTCTCATAGACAACACATATAAATGAAACAGGCTTGACAATTTCTCAGAAAACTGTTCCTGTTCTGGAAGGTCAGATTAGAGGGGAAAGAGGGAATTTATTAACTTTTTATTCACTTTCCTCTGTATTGTTTGACTTGTTGCCATGAGCATCTATTGCTTTTACTATTTAATTTTAAAAAACAAATATAAAAGAAATTTCTGAGGAAGTTAAAATCAAGTTGATGATATGAAAAATGGTTTTGGATTCTTTTCTAGTTGTCTGTTTTCTCGTTGCCAAAACATGTCACTGCCTCTATCATTTATGAGGCTGGAAAAATCGCAGAAGTTACTGTCTTATGAGCATTTGGCTTGGGCGAATTTCAGGGAGTTTGAGAAAGTCCCTGGATGGGGAAATTACTGGACAGGGTGGGAGCTCATTTCAGCGTAAACCAGGGAGGGCCTTGGGTGGTTTGCAAAGCCCAAGATCTCACATTTCCAGGGGCTGGGAAGATGAGGTTTGATTGATATTCTTGCTGTTATTAATGCTGACATTTAAAATTATTAAGTTTCAGAGGCAAGGAAAAGATCTGGAAAAAGTTAAGCAGCGATTAATAGAGATCGCTAATCACGTTGACAAGGTAAGTTCTTTTTTGGGCAATTAAATCCCTCAAATCACGTAAATGTTAGGAAATGAGGTGGAGGAGATGAAGCCCACCCCCTCTGACTGAGCGGGGAGGTGGGAATCTGCCTGTGGGCTCCGTCTTCTGAGCGCGGAATTCCCGGGGCCTGGAGCAGCTGCAGGAGGTGCCATCCCACACTGACCAGACTGCCGCTGCCTTAGGACACAGCTCCTCCGCTCCCTGCTGGCCAGACAAGAGTCCCAGCCTGAGGGGATCTTGGACCCCCAGTTCCATGCCGAACCCTGGTCGGGAGCCTGCGACCATTTTGAGAGCTTCCAAGCAGAGCTCTTCCCAGGTCTCCACTGCCCAATCCCACACCCCCTGCACACCTTCCCTGTCAGTCCAGATCTGTGCCAACATGGCCCTGAGGGTGGTCCCTCATTTATAAGGGGTACACGCTAGACACTGAAATTGACTGGGCCCAATCAGCGGGTGGAAAATCCCTCACCAAGAAAATCTCTCAGGAGGTGGGGAGCTCACCCTTGACCAAGGTGATGTCAGAGCTGGAAGAGACCCTGGGCGTCTGGTCTGACCCTGGGTGTCTGGTCTGACCGTGGGGGTATCTGCTCAGCAACACTCTTTCCACCACCTGTTCCCAAGGAGATGGTGGAACGGTCTACACCACCTGCCCTTCGGAAACACACCCTGTTGGGAAGCGAGAGCATCGAGCTGTTTGGTGCTGATGCTCTCAGCCAACAACAGGCTTCTCCCACTTTCTGCCTGGGTGTCTGGGAGGGGCCTGGACATCAGGACTCCCCAGGTGGTTCTCACCTGCAGCATGGCTGGCCCCCGCTGACCTAACGCAAACACAACTGTAATTCTCAGCAATTGCCTGTCTCCTGCCTGTGAAGACAAGTGAGAGGGAAGAGGGACCTGGCTCATTGCTAAGCCTTTCACAGCCAGGAGCTTCTGGAATGTTCACATTTTACACATAGCAGTTCGAGGATGCTTCGCGGTAGCTATGTTTTCAAACAATCATATTACGTGTGAATGGAGTTTTCAAAGACTTCAGAAAACTGAAGGCAAAGGCCCTTCCAGCAATTCAGCTCCATTCTACAAGGCCTTATGGGTGGCACCAAGCTCTGTGCATGGAAAATTCAGAATGCATCCGACAAGGTCTTGTTAGACCCTGGAAGTAAAAGGAAACCACGAACAATATTAAATAGAGTCTGGTCATTGCTGAAATCCATTTTAATAGCATGTGTTTGGTTTTTCATGTTTGTATTTCTCTACATCTTATTCTATATTATATCTTGCTTCAGTCTGCAAAACTCAAAATAAGCAAATGGGATTTGCTGATAACTTGCACTGGTAATTAAAAAGCAATATAGCGCAGCAAAGCCCTGAGGGGCTCGGTGGAGTTTGCCAGTCTGGCGGTGCTTGTGTTTTCAGTGATGAGAGAGCTGAATCGCTGAGCATACAAATGTGCCCCCCCCCCCCGCAGCTGACCCTGAAGACCCCGGTGGGGGCACCCTGGCTCCCTCCAATGAGCCCTGCATTCTAGCGAGTGTTCCAAATTTTAGTTTTGCAACTTTAGAAGCAAAATTTCACTCGACAGGTGTCTTGGTCCAAAAAAACAATGACTATCCCAGTGGCCACATCCTCATTTGCAAAAATCTTGGCTTTGCCTGGTCATTCTAAATGAATAACTGCTTGGCTGACTGCATTGGCTTGAAGGAAAGAAGGAGAAAGACATCCCAGACTGGAAGACTAAGAAGTGATTTAGTGACAAAGGTGACATTCTTAACCGTTCATGAAATTTCTCCTGTCACTACAACACAAAAAGCATGCCTGCCGTGTACTTATCCTTGTAGGCAAACCCTCCACACAGGAACTAAGAGACATTGCCCCAGGTCCTGCTTACATTGTGGGGGTGGGAGCAGTGGGGGGGGGGGCTGGGCCTGCCAAAAGAAGTGCTTGTCAGAGCTTTGCCTCTTTAACCTTTCACCTCCAATCTTCCCACTTCTTATTCATTAAGAAGTTAGCGCCAGCTGCAAATTCTTTAAGGCTGAGCCTCCGTGACCTACTTTTGAAAGGATTCTGCCATGCATTTAATTTCTCCAGGTTTTTTCCCTCTCGTGAGTCTTCTTCCCTCCTTTCCCAAGCCAGTTGCCTGAACCATGCAAGTCCCCGTGTTGGACCCCAGGAAACTGCTCTTTAGTTCTACCTGTTTTTTTCCCAGATCCACTTCTTCCAGAAAGCTTTCCTTGAGCCCTCGAGAACAGCATATTCTGAACTTCCGGTTTGCACCCTTTCTTGGCAGGTCACTCTACTGGAGGTCACTGAAATAATAACTAAGTGTCCCATGCCTTGAGCTTCCTGCTGACCTCTGAGCCAAGGGCAAGGGTGTCCCAATCCTTTCTCTTTGTGCCAGTGCCAAGCCTCGCACACAACAAGAGCCAAGAAAATATTTGTTGCTGCTGTATGAATGGGTGAATCAATTCAGCTGGTCTTGGACCATGTCCGCATACATTCTGAGATTCATAGACCAGGCACACAGCTGCCAAGCTCCAGCTGAGCTTCTCTCTGTGCCTGGGGTCACAGTGGGTCATCTTGGAAGAGCACTCGCACAAGGGTGGTGGCTATGTTAGTGGTTTAAAACCTGAGCGCCAGCATTCAAACCCCAGCCATGCCAGCCATGTCTTGACTGGTTACCTGGTCCCTCCATGTCTCAACGTCCTTGACTATAGAATGGGAATAATAACGGTTCTCAACTCATGGATTTATTGTGAAGACTAAGAGAGCTATGGCATGGAAAGCTCTTAGCCCTGTGCCTGGGATGCAGAAAATGCTAATAAGTGTTAGCTGTGGCTATTGCTAATAGGAAGAAACAAAGGAAACCCTGAGCTGTCCTGGGGAGATTTGCAGCAGGCAGTGAAGGGACTGTGTGTGATAACTTGGTGTGATTTCAGCATATATGACAGTTAATCAGTAGCATGGCTTTGCAGTGGAGGGACTTTATGTTATATACATCTACATATGAAATCCATTCTACGGCTGTGATTTGAGGGAGCCAATAGATGCAAATTTCAACCCATCGTTATTAGGAAAAGCTCTTTGATGAGTAAGCGCCAAAGCTCCTCTCAGAAACGATGACAATTAGTCCTTTATAGACCTTAACTACTACTTCCATACAACACTTGTCAGAGGCAAACAGTGTCCCCTTCACAGACGACAACCCTGAAGCCCACACTTGAGGGTGTCATTTAGCAAGTTTGTGTGGACATCAGCCCTGGATCTCTTGTCTGTGCTTTCTGATCACTGTTACCTTTGTGTGTAATAATGCTGAAAGTATAATCTCTTCATCAAAGGACAGCAACCAGACATGTGCGTTCAGAGGTCCAGAGGGGTCCAGGAATTCAGTTTTGCCTGGGAAGCCTCAGCTCGGGGTTTCCACGTAGATACCACAAGCCAAGCAATTCTTGATTGAAAACAAGCTGTTGGGTAGCATTTTGGTCATATAATTGTTTCATTAACTTATTAATGTAATGCCCATAATTTTTATCTGCTTGGAACCAAGTTGGACTGCCACAATCAGTTTATATTCTGTGATGTAGCTTGTGTTGCAGTCGTATTCTTCTGCTAACCTAATGCTCACCAGATGACTGGGGAGATGAGCAAGGGAAAAGATGAGCCTTCCTTCAATGGGTCAGAACCCAGGGTGAGATGCTCATCTTTGGGGAGGGAGTGTCCTGCACTTTAGCTCATTGCATTGGAATGGGACTTAATGATCCGACACAAAGCTTCTGTGACCTTCGTTACTTGTTGGCCCAGATGCATCTAGTAACTAAGAACAGGACCTGCTCTTATCTGGAGCTTGACTTTGGCTGCTATCACCAGCCACGTCGTTCTCCTTGGCTACCTGGATATCAGTAGATGAGGAACTTTTCCGCTGTGCACTGCCTCACACGTCACAGGTATTGAAAGGTTTGACAACCAGCCAGATGATCCCATGTTCTCGCCCCCGGGCCCTGAGCACAGAGCCACTTCCTGGTGAATGTGATGCACGTGGGGGCAGCAAGGTGGTTGGGAGCAATGGGTAGTTCTGCCCTCTCCCCTGACCACTCATCCAGCCCCAATAAGCTTGTCTGGGACAAAACCAGCCCTTCGTCCCATTCAAGAGTTGCCCTGCCTACCTTTGACTCAGGACGACCTGCTTGCAGAGAAAGGGCTATAAGTTAAAGTCATGTATATGTAAAGATGGGGGACAGGAAGGCAATGAGAAGACATGCTTTGAGTGGTGTACCTGAAGCTTCACTTCAGCCCCAGTAAAAGAGGGGCTTCTTTATAACAGAGCCTTCCCATGATGCCATTGGTGAGCCAGCTTCTGGCTGTGAGGAGAATGGTCATTACAGTTCCTGAAGAAGGGTTCTATTTATGCCTTTATTATTCCAAAAGCTATTGATTCGCTCGTTTAATTAAAACCTTCTAGACTGATGGTAGGTGACAGAATAAGATAGTGTCAGCCAAGGCTTAGTCTTTCTGAAATATTAATACAGGTTCATTTTCAGTAACTCATAGGTAGAACATTTGGCTTAAAATGAACAAAGCATTTGGCAGAGTGTCTGAAAACCCTCACTCACTCACTGTTTTTCCTGCAGTAGATATTAACTGGCAGCCTTTAACTATAATATCACTACGTGAGCTATAATCCACATCTATATGCACATTTGAAATCACCAATGAATAGTTTGAAATGTGAGCTTCCGTACAAATAAGAGCAGACATCTAAAGGCCAATAACTTCAGCATCTAATTGGTCAACAGAATTTGAGAACCCAGTTAACACATCATTTTGCATCAGGCACTGCAAATATTTCTTAAATTCTAATGCCACAGGAATAAGGGAGCACAGTGTTATTTTCCTCACCTATGTCCATAAAGCTCAAAACATGCAAATCTCTTCTGCTCTGCATTTTACGTTCTCATTAATGTGATCTCCAAAGGATGCCTGTCTTCATCAGTTTTACAGACCCCTGAATATCCGAATAGTGTTGGTGGGCGTGGAGGTATGGAATGACATCGACAAATGCTCTATAAGTCAGGACCCATTTACAACCCTCCATGAGTTTCTGGACTGGAGAAAGATGAAGCTTCTACCTCGCAAATCCCATGACAATGCACAGCTTATCAGGTAGGGCGTTCATTGTCTCTCCTTTGCTTAAAGGAACAGGGACCCACTCTCATCTTAGGTCCACCCACATGGTGCCTGGAAGGCGCACCGATTCATAAAAGGGGGTTTCTCAGCCCTCATCCGTGGGGCAGAGGCCATGCTGACCAGAATTTGGGGTCTGTTGCGAAAGTCTCCCTTTGGACACCCTGGGAAACCTATTCCTCTAGCTGATGTCTTATTTCTTGCTTCTGTCACTTGAACATTTTTCTTTATGCAGCATTTTCTCATCTTAGTCTTGATATAAAGTTGTGCAGAGCAGGCTACTTTTTAAAGCTCATTTTCTTTCATTATTAGTGAAAAATGTTTATGCAAGATCTGAAGACAGTACCCCAGGGTGATTACGGTCAGATATTTGGGGGAAAAAAATCTTTTCCCCTCCTTGTGTTTCACTGTTATTCTTTGATTTTCTAGATCAGAGAATGCCAGCAGTGTAGCACATTAACCTTCTGTTCTGTCTTTCAATTAATTTGTATCGAGCACCAATTGGGAACCAAATATGGTTTAGGAGCTTTGAACATAATGATGTTGAACACTGAGCCTCCTGCTGTCGGGGCCTCCATTCTAATGGGAAAAGACAACAATAAATAAGGACATTTCAGAGAGCGATGAGTGTGTGAATTAATAACTGAGGGAAAGCACAGCTATACCATAGCATGGTACAAAGGTGCGATGTTACCAATACCTTTATATTTAAAAGAAAAAAAATGCTTATCATCATCTAAATTAGTATGAAGTAGATTTTTCCCCGAGTAACACACTTTTTATTCAAATCCTTAAAACAGTTTATGCCATTACTCTTTTGTTCTCATGTAGCTCATATCATTGGATGAAAAGATTTAGAATCAGAAACACTTTTCTTTAGCAAATTGGATCTCATTGATCGAACATTTATGGAAAGCGAAAAACCAATACCATCCCGTCCTCACTTTAGAAAATGCCTGCATCTGAACTGAGGCTGGTGGCATTCCCTGAACATTTACTTTGGCCTTTTTCACACAGTTTTTCTTTTCTCCCGCCTTGAATATTTGTGGTTGCCTCATATTTTATGCATTGATTAATCCTGAACTACTAAAAGGAGAATCAGAGTGTTTTGTTTTGATTTTTTTTTCCCAAATGGGAGTCTATCCAACTTGAACATCTGGAAATAAATTAGCCTCTTACATAACATCATTTATATACATGTATAATCTATAGTCTAAATGTCTATGTGGATGTAAATGTAAAAGCTATAATCCCTACTATTGCACATAGAATGTAATGGAATGCAGGCACATATACATACACACATACATAGGTGAGGTTTTATATGCACGTACTCTCTCTTATCCAAGTGACCACTGCCAAAATACCTAACCTGTCAAATAATACATGTAAAATCTATGTATGTACGTGGCCAAGGTATCATGGGTAAGTCATTTGTTTCCCTTAAAGGAAATTCAGCAAATACCGTGTTTATTTATTTATTTATTTTTTTACTGCTCTGCATACATGTTTTATTTATTTTTTAAGATTTTTATTAAAAATACAGCTAACATACAATATTATATTAGTTTCAGGTTACACCACAGTAATTCAACATTTATGTATGTAGGAAGTGATCACCATGATAAGTCCCGCAACCATCTGACTGTGCTATCACAATATTACTGACTCTGTTCCCCATGCTGTATGTTACATCCCCCTGACTTACTTGTTTTATACCTGGAAATTTGGACCTTTTATTCCCTTTCACCTTCCCCCGCCTTTTTTTGATTTTTCAATTACAGTCGACATTCAATATTATTTTATATTATTTTCAGGTGTACATCATAGTGGTTACACATTTATATAATTCAAGAAGTGGTCCCCCTGACTGGTCTAGTACCCACCTGGCACTACACATAATTATTACCATATTATTGACTATATTGTCTATACTTTACATCCCCATGACTATTTTGTAACTACCAATTTTTACCTCTTAATCCCTTCACCTTTTTCACCCTGTCCCCAACCCCCTCCCAATCACCCCAAAAAATCTAGTACCCATCTGACACCATAATACTCATTACAATATTATTGACTATGTTCCTATGCTCTACCCTACATCCCCATGACTCCTATATAACAAACAATTTGTACTTCTTAATCCAGTGTTTACTTTTTAATGCATGAAGTTGGAATTAGCAGCACATGCATTAAACAGGCCTTGATGTCATTACACTCACTGATCAAGATTCTGTATAGAGGAAAGCTGCACCTAAGCCACAAGGTCCCCTTCCAGAAGCTTCCTCCCAGGGTGCCGAGGATTTGTGGGTATGTAGTTCTTCTGCACCGACTCCAGAGGACCCATCATGTTTCTGCCGATTTCCCTTTTGCAGGCTACATTAGCAGGACGTTGTGGAACAGTTTGGATTTCCATCCTATTTGTCATGTTACACAGGAAAGCGAAATCCAGCTACAACAGAAAAATCTAGTAAGCCAGCTAATGCATTTCATTTAATTGACAGTGATTCTCAGTGACTCTTCTCGGCCCTTCCATCAGCAGACATTGTTTAAAAGGAGAGCTCCCCGCAGTCCATTAGGAAATAGGCAGAATACAACATATGCATACGAGAGTCATGACTGGTTATTGTCCGAACCTTGAAAACAAAAATCTGAAAGGATTACAGGACCGTGATCTGCAACTGGGAAATAAATTGTAAAAGATCTAAAGATAAAATCACCTGTCAATATACCCTGCTGAAGCCGTTTTCATTTTTGCGTAGAAAAGATTTTGCAGCTCCTGTGGGAATGTCCAAATGAATTTCAAGTATTAGAAAATGTCTTTATTCTATATCACTTTACGGAAGGCCTTCCTTTTATTTCCTAGCGGAGTTTATTTCCAAGGGACCACCATCGGCATGGCACCAATCATGAGCATGTGTACGGCGGAGCAGTCTGGAGGAATCGTCATGGTAAGTGAGCAAGGGCACCAGGACGCTGACAGCTGTGGCCACACCCATTCCCTGATGAGTCCCCAGGAAATCTCTACTTTCATCAGACTTCGTGACAATAGGTCCTTCTTGTTAACGCGTTTTAGATTTGATTCTACCTTCTAGGTCAGCTTATGGTCTTACATAGCCCACAATGTTGTAGGGGCTGTTTATAAAACATCAAGTCACACACAGGAAAGGTAAGTGTGTAAAAATAGCTTAGTGGGAACCAGTTTTCCCCTTTAATGGAGAAAAAGTTTCAACTGGGATTTCGGTCACAGCATTCCAATCCAGGAATTCCATCCCAGCACTGGGATCACCCAGGGCACTGGGGTTGCCCCCATCACTCAGCTTCTGGGATGGACTGGAGTGTCACCAAACATCACCGTGAGAGTGGTTTTCTGACGGTTCTGCTTCTAGACCCAATAGCCAAAAGTCTGAGGTTTTTAACTATTTACCACTGCAAATGCTTGACATACCTCCTAGCCAGTGTCCAATTTGTCTGTATAATAACCTTATTCTTGGAAGGCAGAGACCTAGGTTTATTGCTTTACAAGGATCGTTTTGTCATATATGGGCTATACGTGTTTGTAAAAGGAAATAAAATGGGAAGAATATTTGGGACTTGTTTCTTACGAATTTGAGAGGGAGGTAGATTTGCTAGGCTTCCCAAAGGGGATGCCTGCTCCACTCCATCAGATAATTAAAAGAAAGGTTTTCAGCCCAGGCTGGTGGCTGTCTCTGCTATGAAAATGCTGTGTCCCCTTTGCACCCGCCCTCAGACAGGGAGTATCCTCAGAGACCATTCCACCACCTCCATTAAACAAACGGAACCTTACCCTTCCAAGAAACCATGAATTCCTCCACATTTTTCAAACAGAACGCTTGTGAATATTCCGTGGTATTAAAGGATGGAAGGAGTGGTGTTCTGCTGACTATTACTTTCTTTCCACATACCGTCCAACCCAATCTTCCCAGTGAATATACACAGGGAGGTTTTCTGTCTTCGCTGGGCAGTGTTGGTAATTCACGTAAACATGCACCAGATGGACAGGCTGTTTGGAGGGCTTGCACCCACTCATTAGTTATCTGGCTTGAATGGACTACCCTCTGGTTTTTCTTGAACCTGGAAGCCCTGGATGTGCTCTCCACCATGGAAGTCATTGGAAAGTTTGGTTTTCGTTGGTGCCAGGTTCATTTCAAGTCAGATCCCAACTGTATTTTTACAGAGCAGCCTGTAAAGTTTTAAAAGGGAATCATTTTCTGTTTCATGGTTCCATGGTTGGTTGCTACTGACTTTGCCACTTAAAATTGGCACAAATGTTTTTTAGAGCTGAAACTGAATTCCTCATAAGCATGGGAGGTTCTGCCGCGATGTGGTACTTAAACATTTTTATAATCAATCTCATCATAGTAAGTGGCTTTCTTGAGTTCGTATCCCTGATTCTGTTTCCACACAAGCCTTGTATCAAGATTCCTTCTTTGAAGTCATACAAGGACACCTAATTTTTTTTTTTTTAATGGGTGAAAATGAATGTGGGAAATAAAAGCAAATATGTGGAGTACAGTAAGAATCAAGTCAAGGCCAAAGTTAATCAACAGGAAATACATTTGTTGAACTGGGCAGCAGTTAAGATCACCCTTAGACACATTCCTTGTTTTCTCCACATACAAGAGAAGCATCAAGTAGGATGAAGAGGCCACAGCTCCTTTAACTTCTATAAAATACACAAGACAAGCAAGA
This sequence comes from Rhinolophus sinicus, assembly GCF_036562045.2. Classification (NCBI taxonomy): domain Eukaryota; kingdom Metazoa; phylum Chordata; class Mammalia; order Chiroptera; family Rhinolophidae; genus Rhinolophus; species Rhinolophus sinicus. The sequence goes on from NC_133757.1 coordinate 4,984,762, forward strand.
TCAACATCTTGACCAGATCTAAAGCTTCCAGACCAACTTTCTCCTAGGCTGTCTCTGAAGTTAAGTCCACGGGTCTCACACGTGGCCATGCCTCGTTCAAGAACTTACAAATCTGAGAGGCAGGAAATCGTAGAGCAAGGAAGCAGGACTCCTAATCCAATTAAAATTCGAGTTCTGGTTCTGTTCCTCTATTTTCTCAAGATAGAGCCAATCATTAATCTTGATAACTTAAAAGCCATGCTTTGGTATTGCATTGGACTAAACCAGTCTTGGTTTTGGGATAATGCCATGAGTAAAGAAGTAGGTTTTTGGTTTTTTTCTTATTACAGGTGTAAACTGTTTATCAGAGTTTCTTAAGACATATTCCGTTTATAATCACCTCTATGTGAAAGAATGTAAAACAATTTGGCAATTAAAAGCAAACCAAGACATTCAGTGATGCTAAAGAATCAGAGGTAATTTTTGAAGAGTGAATTCCTTGAATTTTGAGCCAAAGCACGCGAAATTCAGCCCTTTATGTTCTGAGCTCCACTACATTCTCTTTGCCAGCGTGTGTTATTCTTGAGAATTGATTTCCTGAAACATATTTGTGAAGCTTCCTACAACAGGAAACTGCAAAACCCAAACAAAGTCATTTATTAGGAATTTCATCTATTCTAAGAATAACTTGGTTCCTTGACGTGCCATCCTTTTCTTAGACTAAGGACTAGTGAAAGAGACAGTTGCAGCTGTAACTACTAACACACCACTAAGATCTTATACACACAAACGCACCTTGATCACAAGGCCCCACAGAGTCTGTTTCAGGAATGATGCTTTCTCTAAAACACAGTATCACTGTTTCCTGGAAGCCTCTTGGAAAACGTCTTACCTTGTTCCTGAGTAGCACAAAGCAGGATTCAAATGAGGTACCTTCATTACTCTGAGGTGTGCAGGCCTTTTCCAAGACACAATTCATGGGCGTGATTCCTGCACATCACATCCACTAGTCAACTAATTTTGGTTTGTTAAAGTAAAGTAACAATATATCTTTAGTTAATTCTAATAACTATTTAGCCAAGCCAGCCATGCACTCCACTGAGTTCAGGTAGCCATGAAAGGCTTGCTGAGTGGAGAAACTGCCCCCTAAAAACCAAGCAAAAGGTTGAGTGAACCCCAGCAGCCAAAGTCAGGGTAGCAGGACACCTCCATCCATTTCCAAAGTCTACCTGACACGACAGAGGCCCTACTGGATGACATTCGTAATTCAATGAGTCTTCAAACGGATTGCTCAGTGTGGTTGGCATTTATTGTGAATTGTTGGGCATTTTCCAAGTATCCTTCTCTACCAAGTAGACAGGAAGAGGCTTGCTCAGTAATGGCTACTCAGGTCTTACTGAGGATGTCACAAAGTATGCTTCCCCTTACCAACTTCACGTCAGCAACATTTCAGTCATGGATAAAATGGTACTTTTATTCCCCACAAAGGAATGAGACTCTCTTCCCATGATGTAGGACAACTTTTCACTTCATTCAATAGAAGGGCGGTTTCTGGGGGATTGTAGGAAGCAGAATGGAGAAGGGTGCCTTGATTATCTCATGTGAAGACATAGGAATACATGAGCTATTCATTCCTCAGCAAAAGGCATCGCAAACTGGTTTAATAAAACATGTCAAATCTTTTTTCTAAGTTTGAAGGAAGTAATGGGGCTTTATATTGGTTCCTTGTTCTAGGGGAATGGATTCAGTCAAATGTGGAGGAAAGGTAAATGTGTGGGAAGAGGGCGAACTTGGAAATAAGGCCAAGGAGATGTGACCTATACATCTGTGCTCTTGTGTTTTCTTGGAGGACCATTCAGACAGCCCTCTTGGTGCGGCCGTGACCCTGGCACATGAGCTGGGCCACAATTTCGGGATGAACCATGACACACTGGAGAGGGGCTGTAGCTGCAAAATGGCTGCCGATAAAGGAGGCTGCATCATGAACCCTTCGACCGGGCAAGTACCAAGGCTTCCAGCTGCTTTTAGAGTTGGGCTTCAATTTGAAATGTGTATTGGGAAACAGCTAAGCAGAAAGCTCCCTGATTTTCTGGCCAGAGTACCCATGGAAGCTGCCAGAAAGAAATTTCTTTCCAAGTAGCAGGAGTGGACTGTGCTCCTCTGAGAGAGTCACAGACAACCAGATTCCAGTGCCACATAGTGGGGAGCAGACCTCATCCCTGAGAAGTGGTGGGGTGAGGGCTGCTTTTGTTTAGAAGTCACACATTTTCCTCTAGTCCCGGCACACCCAGCCATCTGAACTCCTGGTAAACTCACTGGGCAAGGTGGGCAAGGTGACATGGGTCTGTGTCCTTCAGAGGGTGCTAAGGAAGACGTGCTTCTGCCCTCAGCGTTGACCCTTGGGTGTATTTGAAGTGCGTCAGTATCTTGGGGATTTGTAGCGTTCACACCTCTGCTACCATATCACCTTATCATGTCTTAAAGTTTAAATGAAGTGACTTTTCTGTTTCAGTAAATTATGTTGTTTCATCTCATTCAATCCCTTTCTGGAACTCTAGACTTGGTTCACCCAGAAATGAAGGAAGACAGTTTCGTTATTGGAGCATTCAGATGAGGTGGAAATAGATGCGACTCTGAGTGATTACAAACGCTGATGTGTCCTTCCACCTTGAAGGGCCCGTCCCAAGCTAGAATGTTGTACCATGTCGGGTGTTCATTCATGAGGGAAAACAGCACTTATTCAAGGCCATCGTCTCTTGTAATTCCTGGGAACCATCCCAGCACGTATCTTCATAGCACTTCCCAGGCCGAGGCTGCTCTCTGGGTTTGCTGACAGGGACCGTTGGGAGCAAGAAGTAAGTGCTAACTGACAGCCTGAAGTCTGGCCTCTGTGAAGACATTCATGGTGTGAGGGGAACCCCTGCCAAACAGGTCTCAGAGTCCCAGAAGGGGGCTGAGTTGTGGTTATGCTTTTGGGAGCAACAGCCTTGGGGGCCTCCTGTCTAAAGGCTTGTAGGGCGTCAGGTTGCCCCGAGAACAGAGACTGGCAGAGCTGCACGCTCACATCCTGGGTGTTGTCACCTCATGTGAGCGGTGGGCGGGGCTTCTTGTTACAGCAAGGCCCTGCTTCTTCCGTCTGTCCCTCCCATCAGCGCAAAGCTGTCGGGGCATCTCTGGCTCCTGCTTCCATCTTAAGCACAATTCAAGGGAGTCACAAAGACCTAGTAGTTCCACTCTTGGTCTCTAACCCTGTGATGACCTGGGCCTGAAGTGAAAGTATCTTGGGCCAACACCAACAGGAAGTAAAATATTGCAAACTCTAGATACCAATAAGTAGAGTTCCCCAAAAGGGAGACAGGTCACTAGTGTGCGCCTTGTCATTCAAAGAGTCCAGGCTGAGGCATAATAACTGTTGGTTGGGCATTTGGGACAAACAATTCCTTCCTAGGGTGTGAGGTTGGCCAGGGGTCTGTGGGTGTCTTCTGTTTCCAATAGTCCACCAGTGCAGTGGAGCCCAGCACCGCTGGCCAGTGAGCTGTGTGAATCTCAGAGAATGAGGTTGGTAGGACGTTGACGTGCAACTTCCTACATGCTTTCTCCTCGTTGATGAATTCAAAGTGGCCACAGAAATTCACTCTGTGCTTAATTTTCCTGAATATCATCAAACAGGCACAAACACATCAGACTACAGCTGACCCTTGAAAAACGTGGGTTTGAACCACGCAGGTCCACTTATACGCAGATTTTTTTTAAAAATAAGTATATAGTCAGCCCTCCGTATGCCTGTGTTTCGCATCCACAGATTCTACCAACTGCAGATCGAAACTGTGTTTTCCATCCGAGCTTGGGAATCTGCGGATGTGTAGGGCTCACTGTACCTATGGTTTTATATAAGGGACTTTGCTATCTGCAGGACAGGGGTGTCCTGGAACCAATTCCCCATGGATGCCAAGGACAACTAAAGTATTTGGGGAGTCAAAAGTTATATGCAGATTTTGAATGCTCAAGGTGCAGGGTGGGGGTGTCAGCTCCCCTATCCTTACATTGTTCAGAGGTCAAACCCAGTACATGCCTCCAGAAGTGCTTCCCAATGACTAAGAAGATTATGTTGCTAGTCAATATCATTAATCCTTTTGAACTCTTGATAAAAGAGAGGTGGAAAAGAGGAAAATCTAGACGGGGAACACTGGAATGGGGTCGAAGGGATCTGCTGGCCCCAGTTCTGACACCACTTGTTTTTGGTAATACAGGCAAGTTAGCAGCCCCTCTGGCTCTTATGTCCTCATCAGTAAAATAAATCAATCCATCCTTCTTTCCTTCTTTCCCTCTTTCCTTCCTCCCTCCCTCCCTTCCTTTTCTTCCTTCCTTCCTTCCTTCCATCAGTCCATCCACCCACCCACCCATTCTTCCACTTATTTGTTCACATATTAAATAAATATTTTTGACTCCTGAGCTTGTTGTGGGAAATGCACAGATGAGGAAGACCCTACAGCTCTAAAAATTGTATGACTCTGGAGGCACAATAGCAAGGCATACTTTCTGGTACTCTCCATAGTATTGTGTTAAGCCCTTCAAACTGGAAAGTGTTCATGGCGGTGTTTATGGATACAAGCCAAATTACCCTGGAGATATTTGAAAACTGTAGGTAGAAATGGTATTGTTAAGAGCTCAGCAAATCATTTAAAAGGCTTTTTTTTTTTCTTACCAGGGTTTGCTAATAGCTTTTACTTGATTTATACCTTATTAGCGATTTCTAACTTTTCTCCTTTGCTGAGCTTGTGCTTTTGTATAAATCTTTTCTGTTTGGTTCTCATTTATGATCCCACATTCCTGTCCAGAGAGTGGTGTTTTTAATTTTCTCAGATGGAAAGAAACTTCCTAAGCAAGTGGGTGAATTAATCAGAAAAGCCCACAGTGCAGGGAGGTCAAGCTGCCCGGTCCACCTTTTGCCATCCGTCACCCATTGCAGAATTTTCAGGCTGCTTTTAATCTCCGCTATTGTCTCAATGTGGTCATTCTCTTTCCTCACAGGGTCCCACGAGAGTGGGAGAGTGGATTAAATGAGATCATGTGTCTTTGTAAGTTGTAAATCACTCCCCAAATATATGGCAGTATTATTATTATTATTATTTAGCTCACAGGGATGTTGGAACTATTGAAAAGTGAAAGGCCTTTCTCAGAATTCCTGCTCATAGTTACTGGAAAGCACTTTAATGCTATGGAACGATCTTTCAGTTTCTGTGTGAATGGCTCCTTTGAAACTGGCCCACGTCCAAACACCAACCTTCCTCCTGACTCCCCCCCCCCATTACTGATTCAGGCATGAGTGGCAAATGTTAAAAATGTTATTTAAGTCTTAGCCCCAGAGGTGACTTGCAAAGACATGAATCAGTGACCACTTTAATGATACCAAAATCTCCCAGAATCAGAAAGAACCGAGTATTGCCCATGACCGAAAGGAAAAGTGCATCCCCTGATATACCTTGTTTATTCTTGATCAAAACATTCCAGAATCCGAACTCTGAGAACATTCACCAACTGCCATCATTGACAAATTGGACCCAAAGGCCTGAAAATACTGGGAGCGAGTGGAGTTCTTTTAAACATGGCTGTCATGACTTCAGTTGCGTGTGACGGGCATGGTCAGGGGGTCTCCCTGTATCATTAATTACTGCACGTCTCTGATGTGTGTGAGAGTGTGTGTTTTATGTCTCTGAGGAGTTAACATTAAGAGCTGTCTTGGAAATTACTCTTTGGCAAAAGCAGTAGCTGGGGATTCATGTAGGAGTTTAAACTCAATTGAGTCCATCTATTCACGAGCTTCCTGGAGCATTTGGTCTTAAGGGGTTGAGGACTAAGTATGCCACATTTAAGAGAGTAAGAAAAATGTAAATAGTTTGAACACTTTGGAAAACAGTATTTAGCATAGTAGTAAGTATCACTTGCTAGAGTGTGTGTGGTGGGGGGAAGCTATATTAATATTCAAACATTACTCCCCAGCTTCCTTTATTTTTTTTTGCAAAAAGTTTTCCGTTAAAATGAGATTGGAGTAATAGAGCCATTTCTTGAGGGCAATGCAGCTGAATCAGCTTCTGCAACTTATTACGCTCTTTGACAGGGGTTGGGGTGACGACCGTGGACATGACAGATTCGTTTCTTGCCCTCGTGGAGCTAGCGTTCTAGTGAGGAGGAGAGAATTGACGACCAGTAAGTGCTGTGAAGGGAGCAGATGGAGAGAATGGAAAGGAGACACAGGGGCTGGGGCCTCCAACTTTAACCGGAGGTTTAGAGAAGACTTCTGTGTGGAGGTGACATTTAAGTGAAGATCAAAAGAAAGAGGGTGACAGAGAGCCTGCGGGGTCACAGAAGGATGGGATCTTGGGTGCAGAGGGTACTGAACAAAGGCTTTGAAGGGGGACGCATTGCCGACCGGAGGCCAGTGGCCTGTGGGGGCTGGATCAGAGCGGGGTGGGGGCTGGGAAAGTGGTGCTGGTACTGCTGGAGAGACGGACGGGTGTCCAAGCCCACAAAGCCCAGTGTGCGCAGTCGGGTCATGGGTTCTTCCCCAGGGCAGTGAGAAGTCACTGGAGGGATTTAGGTAAGGCAGTGATAGGGTCGGATTTGTCTTTTAAGATTTCTCCATTCTTAAGACCATCACACAGCATCTGAGCTAGTAAGTATAGCTTGCCAAATTGAGGGGCTTACTGTCTGTACAAGAAAAAGAAAGGAAGGGAGGGAGGGAAGGAGGGCGAAAGGAAAGAAGGAAGGAAGGAAGGAAGGAAGGAAGGAAGGAAGGAAGGAAGGAAGGAAGGAAGGAAGGAAAAAGATAGATGGGCTTCCTGTAAAAAAAAAAAGCAATAGTATATAAACTGTCATTTCGGTTCAGTGTAATTAATAGGTTTGCAATCCATTCAGAAGGATCCTGCGTGAGCGTACCAGGGGCACCTCACACTCAGCTCTCCAGTCCTTACACGTGATGTAAGAGATTCTTTTCTGCTGAGGGTTTCATGTTGCCCCTCCCACAGTGAGCGTCCGTTAGGACTGTACTTCAAAGAACCACGGAAGAGCAGTGCCACACTCTGCGTGTATCTAAAACGCATCACTGCCATTGTTTTCATGCTGATGCTAAGATTACGGGTTGGGGCTGTTTGGGTTTCGTTTTGTCCAGACTGGCAAACGGCTCCTGAGGAAAGAATGTGCCTCCGGCCGCCAGTGGGGAGAGAGCAGTTTGTGGAGCGCCCAGGAGAATGAGGGCTGAGAAAACGAGCAAATGAGGGTGACCCCTGGCTCCCCAGGCGTGTGAATAATTTACATTAAGCTGCAGTTGGACGTTCAGGAATAACATCTACAACTAGCTCAAATAACCGTGTTTAAGGAGAAAGCATTGCCATCCTCCTTCCTCTGAAGTGTGTATAATCGGCTCATTCAATTCCATTTAATTCAATTCAGGAAACATTTATTGCATACCTACTTGCTACACACCTGTCTGGATGTGGGGCACATCTGGAAGGCCTCCACCCAAGTTCAACCCTCTCTAAGGAAAACCAAGATGACATGGGCCCTCCTCTGACTCAGGACCAGCCCACTGTGGGAAATAGGGCTCTGTGACCAATCACAGCAAACCACTCATTACTCAACCAATATTTACTGTGTGCCTATGTTCCAGATCCTAAGGAGCAGCGTGGGGGCGTAGACACAACAGGCAGCAAACTTGACTTCTAGGAGCTCATATTGCGGTGGGGATGACAGGCAAGTGAACTGATGATTACAGACTGGAAGCTGAGGGCTCTTAGGGGGACATTTCTGGGTGCCATGGGAATCATTGCGGGGCATCTCGTGTAACCTATTGACACAATCCTGGGCATCATAGCATCTCGTCTATAGATATTTCAGTGTGTGCCTCTAAAAAAAAATGAGAAAATTTTAAACATAACCATGATAGCATTTCACACCTTTTAAAAATGAGCAGTAATTCATCGTGAACGAGGAGCAAAGGTTGGAAGGAGGTGTTGGGCAGGTGACACATTCTGGACTAAAGTCCAGTCTGAACCGATCCTTGAAGTATTGAGTAGGGTTAGGCGACCCTCCTGCGAATTCCTACTGTGTTTCCCCGAAAATAAAGTCTAGCCAGACCATCAGCTCTAATGTGTCTTTTGGAGCAAACATTAGTATAAGACCCGGTCTTATTTTACTATACTATAAGACAGGGTATAATGTAATATAATAAATATATAATATAATATACCAGGTCTTATATTAATTTTTGCTCCAAAAAGCACATTAGAGCTGATGGCCTGGTTAGGTCTTGTTTTGGGGGAAACACAGCAGCTCCTATTATGGGAAAACCGGATTTCTTTTTGAGGCGGTCTCTATCTTCAAAGGACTAAAATGATTTATACTTATCAGTGAAAATTTCCCCAGAGCTTTGGATGTGGTGGGAATTGATAGAAATTAGATGTATCTGGAAAGTCTGTAGTCTTTGTAGAAGTTGCAGAAGTCAGTGCAGGATACACACTTAATTAACACTCACCTCCTTTTGAACTTTGAGGAACTGAGATCATGAAATACATTTATCATAAAGGGATTTTACAAGAATGGGATCGGGGGAAATTATTTTGCCCTGTCAGCTCTTCATTTGATTTTTTTTTTTTTTTCTCAAATGAAAAGTTTAAGATAGTCTTTACTTCCTTCTTCAAAGTGTCAGGGGGTGAAAAATGGAAATCTTTATGTACAGAGGGAAAAAAGTAGGAGGAACAGTTCCAAAACGAGGAACTCTAGTAAGAGGAACACAGTATTGGTCAGGATTAATTAAAGTATCCAACCAGAGCAAAGACGTTGGCTGCATCCCGAAATTAGCATAAAGGAAACATGACAGTTCAAGAGGACATGACGATACAGGGTATGCGCTTGTTCCCCTCCGTGTAATTAGATGCTGCTCACTGGAGACAAAAGCCTTTGTCTGCAACTAATGCAGAGGTGGAATACTAAAAGTCACTGCTCCAGGGCAAGGTAGAATTGTCATCCCCTCTTACGCTGGACACCGCACAGAGGTCAAGCTAGGGAGACAGAGCTATGTGGCCACCGTTCCTTGAATATCCAGTTTGGGGGAAATGAACGTAGGCAAACCTGACTTTGACCCTAGAGGATTGCCTTCTGGATGTCGTGTTTCATCCGTAAACAGTGAGAGATGGGTGTCACTATACCCATTTGAAAGATAAGGGAGCTGGAGCTCAGAAGCTTAAATGAATTGCCTATGCTTTCAAAGCTACCCAAGTGGAAGCCCCAGTGTAGGGGGCTGAGGTGCCGGGAGCCACCTGCCTCCCCTACTTTTCCCCTTCCATGTTACTTGTCTCAAGTAAAAATTTACAGCAGCCCTAAACCTCAGGAAGAAGAGCAAGGCTTCTGTCCTGGGATACAGGCCAGAGAAAAATGTGCTCAGCTTCCAACTGCAGGCTTGAAGGGAGCTCCCTGTGGCCAGGCTCCGTGCAGCGAGGCTGATGACACTGGGCAGCCATGCTGTCCCGCCTCCGAGTGTGTGTGTCACATTGGGTATGTTGCCATATATGGGCTTCATGTGGGGCCTGAGGCCTTCTCAGTACAGAGCAGTGTCCCTCTGCGACTTCTGGGAAACAGGAAGGGCTGCCCCATTTTTAAGCCATTTAGTTCTGCAAACCTCCTTCAACTTACGTTATAACAGCAGCGAATGACTGCCTGTCATTCCTCATTAATCCAGCATTTTATTTGTGGTAGAACATGTGTGAAGACAGTACAGCTGAAATTCTGCCACTCTTTTCTCCCTCCACGCCCCATGGCTTCCTCCTCTACCCAGAACTTGTGGTATGGAGGCCCCAGTGTGCGGTCACGGGTACATTCTGGGCCTCTCTGCAATCAAAAATATCCAGAACGACCCACTTTAAACTCTACTAGGTCACGAATTGTCTGTTTACTTCATTGCTAAATCCCCAGCACCTAGAACAGTGCCTGGCACATAGTAGTGTTCAATAAATATTCCTTTACTAAAATAATAGATGGATGGATGGATGGATGGATGGATGGATGGATGGATGGATGGACAGATGGATGATGGATGAGTATATGGGTGGATGGGTGATTAAGTTGATTGTGGATGGATAGATGATGGTGGTTGGATGGATGGATGGATGGATGGATGGATGGATGGATGGATGGTAATTACAACACAATCAGATGTATACAGAGTGAGGCCATCCTTTTGTGTAATAGCTAACTGTCTGGGGGAGAAGATTCTGAGGCTGCTTTATAGTAACTCTAGCATTTACAGTAACATTGCTGTTTTCATTTCTTGTATATCCCACATCATTCTGCAATGGGTTTACAATAGCTTACAAGAATAGATACAACACAATAAACAGAAAACCAAAAATAAAATAAAAAGTGAGGGCTGAGAAAGTTCCCCAGGTAAATAGGTGGCTGAATCCATGGTGGCGGGGGCGGGGGCGGTTGGTAATACTCCATGGAGATCAGGCTGACAGGAGCAATTTGTTTTCAAAAAGTGGAGTCCTTCAGAAGTGGCTTCTCCTAAAAGCCTTTGCTTCACTTAGCTAAAGTAGGGGGAGAGGGCCGGAAATATAAAAACTAACCATAGTTGTAAGGTAGGACCCTAGAGACCTCCTAGACCACTCTCCAGTTTACAAAGAACTTCCCCATCTCCTTTCGCACTTAATTGTCATAGCCCCGAGAGGAGAGAGTGAATACAGAGAGTCACCTCCATTTTACAGATGAGAAAAGTGAGGTTCAGGAGGGCCAGAGGACCCACAGTTAGTCAGGATCACATCAAGATGTCAGCTCACAGCTTCTGGCTTGCGGCTTCTGACACATTCCTTGGCTCCTCACTGAGTGTCTGTGAGCAGAGAAGCTGTCGGATCCCAATCACTGAGGTGGCGGGAGGAGGAAGGGGGCCAGCCCTGCACCACTCTTGGGTTCCAGTTTGCCATGACGACAACCCCAGCGTCAGGAGCTCAGTGAGGCAAGAACAGTGCCCATGCAGACTTCAGCCCTCGTTGGGCAGCTTGGAGGTCTATCCACCATGACCACTCTTTCTATCATATTTGATTCGAAGTGTCTTCCCTGTGACAGACTTGCAGTCAGCAGGAGCAATTGGCAGGACCTCTGCAGGTCGTCTCCTGGGGTAGGGGGAAAGGGCGGAGTTATCCTGGACTGTTAGCTGTCCCTTGTTAACCTCTGGATCTGTCTGTGTCTGTCAGAGCCCCGGCCTGGGTGTGCCCCCCGGCGCAGCAGCCTTTTCTTAGAACAACTGAGACATTCGTCTCAGACACCCCCTCTGATGAGCTGTGTCCCTTTAGTGTGGCTCTGGGTCCCCTGTCCTTGAGTCCCTTGCCTTTCGGGACTGGGCTTAAGAGAAAATAGTCACCCAAGCACAGCAGTGAAAGGTCTACTCTCTGCTCTAGAGGCTTCCTGTGCACCACTCGGTCCAGGCTCAGTTGGTAACTTTCGTTATTAGAAATCTAGGAAACTACATTTGCACTTTAATTGGTTTCCAGGAGGAGGAGCAGAGGTCAGAGTTCGCGGGTTAAAAACGTGAATTATAGCGTGCCACAGATGGCTGCTTTCTGGGCCCCACGGGTTCTCTATTCACAATGGACATGTCCTACTGAGGACAGTTTTGATCATTTGCTCCTGGCCTGGTGGTGTCCTTCACCGTCTGCGGTCCATCTGGCAGACCCATGTGGTCAGCGTTCCTTTCTTGGAGTTGACAGGAGGAAGAGTTCTCCCTGTGGGCTCACCCTGGGTTCTGTTCTATTGTGTGAGCCAGGGTCCTCAGTGTCACGGCCAGGGCACCCTCAGCTGGGCAGAGTGGACGCAGGTCTGCCTCCATGTCCCATCACACCCTGGAGGAGCCCGGCAGACTGGCACTACTGTCCAGGAGGGTGACTGTCTTCTCTGCCCACAGCCTGTCGGGGCCCGAACGGGCTCACAACCTCCCTGATGTGAGTGCAGTCTGGCCGGTGCTTGACTCCGGGTGTGCTGGATAAATCCTGAGACCCGGTCTTTGTTTGCCATTACACCAGAAGTGTTCAGGAAGGTGCTGGAAGGGAAGCTCGGAGTAATGTGCAGGACTGCGGGGCTGGCTTTTACCTACATCTGCCTCCAGGGAGCCCAAGGCACCTGGGTAGCTGCCCATCTCCTCCATTGATGCCAATGCTCCTGGCTCAGCCATTTGTGCCAGGTCATGCCTGAGGCTGCCCTGGGGGTAACTCCTGGAGGCCTCCTGACTGCCCTAGAGGCAGTGTGGTTGTTCATGTCCAAGAGCTGCGTTTTCAGTCCTGACTCTGGAACCACGTGACTGTGGCAAGGTACCTGACCTCGCTGAGCCTTAGTTTCCTCATCTGTGAAATGGGAAGGACACAATTGGACTCACAGGGGTGACTGTGACGCACAAAGCTTCCGATCCACAGGAGGGGCTCACTAAAGAACGGACTGCTCTTAATGTGTATACTCATTATCCCTGACGTGCAAGGTGATGTGACATCAAAAGCCCCTGAAATGGGATGACCTCCAGGAGCGGCACCTGAGTCCTGCCAGGCTGCTGAGTACAGATGCCCCCACCCATCCCAACAGGGCAGTCTTCACGGTTGCACCTAAATTCTGTGCATTTGCAAGTTTTTATTCCTGTGCATAATCATGAAAAACCTAAAGATTTTTCTGACGATGGCCCTGGAATTCTTGGTTTGAAACATGACTGAGCAAAGTCCATCCCAACTGTGTTCTCTTGCACCCTCTTGCCCCTATTTCAGTGGGCCTCGCGCTCACCTAGGAAGAGAAGATGGTCGCATGTGGGGCTCATGCTCCTGGAGGGACTAGGAATAAATAGCACTTGTTCTGAGCTGTGAATGAGTGCGTTGTTTTTGAACACATCTTCAAGCCGGTTGTGGTATCGATGATAAAGAGTGAATTGTTAGATCATGTTCTCAGAGCACAGCGGCTGATCCAGTCTGTTTGTGGCCATATTCCACTCTGAGCTTGGTGCCTGGCCTTGGCCTTGGAGTAAAAGGACAGAAGAATGCATGGGGAGAGAGGGGGGGTTTGGGGGAAGACATTTGGAAGAAGCTTCCAGGAACTGAAAACAGCCATAGCTGCACGGCAGGTAACAACCACCTAAATGCGTTTTTGTTTGTTTTTAGTTTGTTGATAGTTTGGTTGGTTGGTTGGTTGGTTGTGTTCGTAAATTCACATTCTGGGTGAGTAGTGTAGCCCAGACCTTCCAGAATGGAGCGGGGTCTCTTTCTTCTCTGTGTGTATCAAGTTGAGGGATCATACTTAACTGCCTGATCACTCCTTTGCCTCCTGAATTGTTTTCCTCTCAAGTGTACTTATGATTTTACAGTGTAAAGATTGCTGTGTTTGGGCTACCCTTATAATAAATTCTGCAGCATATCAGAAACGTTGCCAAATGCTAGAATATTCAAGTCAATCATTTGAAATAGCCAAAGTGGCAACTCTAAATGAGAAAACTAAATACACATCTTTTTTGTAGAAATATTGGCAACTAGCACCTCACGGTTCTTTGAAGTTAACCAAAGACTTTCACATTTTTTGTTTGAAGCTCATTGAGCCTCACCCTCTGCGTGTGCGGTGGTTATTACCCCATTCTATAGATGTGAAAACTGAGGTTCAGATTGAAAGCTTTAGGTTTAGTAGATGAGGTGCTCAGACATGGTCTTCCAATTCTGATTCTTCTCCACATCCTGCAGGCCACACACCCAGTGCAGAAGAGCCCCCCAGGGCTGCTGAATCTGTCACTTCTGCTATCAGGAAGAAAAAAACAAAAACAAACAAAAAAGGCCTCCATTTTAGTCTACAAAAATAAATCAGTGCGAAGCAGGATGTCAGCAATGTATTTTCCAAAACCGGTTAACCCTCTACTGTTTAATTATTTATCGGCTGTGGAATATGTAAGGTTTTTATTATTATTATTATTCAATTGATTTAAACAGAGAAATCTGGATGGCTTCCCGTCCATCCCTGTTTCCTGTGACATTGGCTTTTCCTGTCACACAATTGTGTCAGCTCCAAGGAGTTCTCAGCAGCTGCCTAGGCTGTGTCATCCTTCTTCCTCCGGTCAATCCCATTTCTTTCCTGCAGTCCCCACATGGACTGATGTAACCCCCGAGCGTGGAGCTGTAGAACCCGGACTCTTTGGGACCCAGCACACATTTATTAACGAGGCAGCAGAGTCAACAGAAACATCGAGAACAGGGACCTGTAGCCCCAGTGAAGCCAGCGGATTACAGCTGCTTTGCCTGGCTGCCTCATTTCCAACAAGAAGAGCAGTTGTCTCTGAGTAATTCCCAGAGAGCTTTCACAGGCAGATAGCTCCTGACCCCGTGTCAAAGTTGATAAATTGGCTTAGTGTGATTCACCCCAAGGATACAGCCGTGACGCGCACAATGGACTCCTCCAAGAAAAGAATTTTGTGACTACAGACTTGTCAAAGTCAGCGTCACCCCTAATAATGTTTTCCTTGGCAGCTTCGTAATGGCTAAAATACTACGCCGCGACGGCGTTTAGGGTGGGAAGCCGTAAGGGGCATTATTCCTCTTTTGAAAAGTGAATTTTGTATGTTGTTTTATTTCCCCAAATCACCCAGCTGTTTCATCCCCTTCTTATTTCTAACCTTGCAATCAGCCTGGTAAATTTGCCCCCAAGGGTCCTTGGGAGCTAATCTTAGAGAAAACAGTGATGTGTGGAACAGAAGAGGTCCCATCTGAGCCGGAGCCAGTCACTCTCGCTCGGTTGCTGAGAGAGACTGTCTGCCCGGGAGCCAGGCAGCATTTCTTTCTGGGTCCGAGGTACAATCATTTTAAAGCGTTCTCGTGCCAAAGGAAAGTATCGTGAGAAGGGGCATCTTTTCTGAATAATTCTCCAGTTTCACTGCTTTGCACCGGTTTATCAGTGCTGTACATCAAATCAGTTAGCTGCTGTCTTGACGTATTTGGGATAACTTATGAAAAAGCATTAAAAAGCACACTGGGCTGAGCTTGCGAAAAGCTGTGACAGAAACTGAGGCTTGTTTTTTTTAACTACTGACGTGCCCTGCACAGTGTCTCATCAGCAGCTGCGGGGCCCAGTTCAATGTCCTTTTCATCAATGCTCCAGGGACTAAAGCTATAAAATAAGAAAGGAACAGTAGGAGCCAAAGGAACAGGTTAGAATTGCCTTGCGCTGGAATTTGAAGCAAGCGGAAGGCATTTGCTTCAGAATAGAAACAACACTGTTCACAGTCAGAACCTTTCCTGGCACCTTAATTAGTATACAGTACGATGAGTCAGTTACTCTGCTGTAACACTTGTGATATCCGACAATTCATTCATGATTTGAACTCGGCTTTCAGAGACAGTTCATGAGACTTTAGAGCATCAGGTTTTCAGAGGGCTGTCCATTGAGTTTTTCTTAGGCAATGGAACCACAGTGAAAAACAAAACTGTTTTCTAATTTAAGTGCATGCATGTGACCTGTGAGGAGCCTATATTATACTTCTTAATTTCTGACACAAATAAGTGGACTTGTCCATATATTATCTTTACGATGTTTGGATTTTAAATCTAGGTCCATTGTTCCCAAACGTTAATTTGGATTAATTACTTAGACTGTCAACTGATGAGCCCTGTTGTGATATAATCTCACTTCCAATGGAATGTCATTCAGCCATAAAAAAATGAAGTGCTAACACACTACCACATGGATGAACCTTAAACACATGATGCTGAGTGAAAGAAGCCAGACGTAAAAGGTCACGTGTTACAGGATTCCATTTATAGGAAATGTACAGATTAGTAAATCCATAGAGACAGAAAGCAGATTGGTGCTTGACAGGGACTAAGAGGAGGGGAGAGTGAGGGGTGACCACCAAATGGGTCAGAGGTTGGTGTGTTTTTAGAGCCATGAAAATGTTCTGGGATTAAATAGCGGTGCTGATACCACACCACTGTGAATGTGCCAACAGCCACTGGACTGTATGCTTTCAGTGGTGAGTTTCATGTCATGTGAATTTTACCTCAGTTAAAACAAAAATCATCAGGAAAGCTTATTAAAATACATGGTCTTGGGCCTTACCCCTGAGTATTTCTGCGTCTGGGTGGGGCCTGAGCATTTGCATTTCTAGGAAGTGGCTAGATGACGCTGAAGCTGGGAACCACCTTTGTGAACCTCTAATCCAAGCAGGTGGCAGGTAATGGAAGGATTTGTCCTTCAGATTTAAATCAGTTCATCAAGGGTCACTGGTCACTGTCCACGTTTCAGCAGTTCCCTGTGGCTGGCCCGGCACTGAGCTGAGCATCAATAAAGAAAATACAGCTTTTAAATAACTGAATTGGAATCACATCTAGTCTCTGTCATCCCCTGTGAACTCTGTATCAAGTCCCTTCACCCCGTTTGCAAAGTGGGCATAATAATACCCATCTCAATGGATTGTTTTGAAATAAGTAGAAAAAAAGAAAAAAATATATTACTAGGAGAAACTTTGCCCACCATATCACCTAGCTTAAAGCAGGTTCTCAATAAATAATTATTTAAAATATCTATCATATAGAAGTATCTAAGTTAAATATAACTATATTATAATTATAGACAATTTTATATTTTTAATATAATTTCTATGTCAGATACATTATATGTGATTTTATATACTTCGTGTTATTTATGTGGGTAAATAGGCATGATATATTTATTTTTATGTGTAAATGTATTTCCATATTTATATGGATGGAGAGGCAGTGTGGGGAGTTGGCGTGTCCAATAGTCAGTCCCCTTGGCAAAGGCCCCGCAAGGGGACAGTGAAAAGAGCTCAGGCCGTATGTGAATCATCTTGGGATCCTCCTCAGAGCTTTGTATGTAACAGACACTTGGAAGTTAGTTCTCGAGGGAATGCGTGGATGACTGACTAAATGAAGGCATAGTGAACGTGCTCCCCAAAAGGTCGACTTTTGCTGTCAGCTGTCATCCAATGTTCGGACATAGAGCTGGGACCTAGGGCGCAGCACGATGAGCTTGGCGGTACCAAGCATCTTCCCGACGTCATTCTCTTCTGTGTGGCTGAGATGGAGAAGTAACAGTCTTAATAATCACTGTGCTGACAAGTCCTGTCCATGGATTCCTGGCATCCTGCTGGCAAGTGCATCCATGCTCGCTCGTGGTCCATTGGCGCGTTTTTCATGCAAACCCATGAATTGTTTTTGGACTCCTTAGGCCAATGGTCAACAACATCTATTGTGCACGAGCCACTGTGCAACCAGTGACCATTTGGATATAAAAGGTATTCAAATATGTGTAGATTCGGGTGGTGTTGTAATTAGGGGAATCTAATACTTGGTCCTATCAAATTTCCCGATCTTTTGAGACTTGAAATTATTGTGGATCACTAACGGCTGTTTATTGGGGGAGGGCCATTGGGTTAGATATAATTTTTAGATACTCTTAATTCCTACACACCAGTCAACTGGGAGGATGGCAGCAGGTTAAGGGAGGTGATGAGCAGACCCTTGTTTGTCAATCAAAAGTAGTTTGGTTTAAAAAGGGAGGAAATAATACGAGTTTGCAGTTCTTATGAAAATAACTTCAGTCATTATCAGTCCCTGGTCCATGCAGGACAAAACCCCTTCTCCCATTTAATGATACTCTATGCTAGTCTTTTTACCATGACCTCAGCATGACCTTGAGTGGCTTAGGGGCCCTCTCTGCATATGTGTTATTGAAAGAAGAGCCTGTTTCCGTGTTAGTGAACAAATTCCTCTAGGCCAGTCACACCTGTCCTACACCTTTGCCCAGCTCTGCCCTCTGCCTGGAACGTCTGTCTCCAGATGTGCCCACAGCTTGTTCCCTCACAGCCTCCCAGGGAGGGCTCAGATGCCTTCCCCCAGTGAGGCCCTCCCTGAACACCCCCCACACACATCCTCTCCCCCAGCCTGTTTTTTCTCCTTAACACTCATTCCTTTCTAACACACTTAATTTACTCCCTTATTTTGTGATTATCTGTCTGCCCCCCTGCAAGACAAGCTCCATGACGGCCAGGATTTCTATATGTTTTGTTTATTTCCATATCCCCAAAGCCTGGAACAGTGCCTGGCACATAGTAGGTGTTAAATAAATATTTGCAGAATAATTGAATGATGAGTGACAGTTGGCTCTGCTTTTCTGCCTCTTAAGCCTGACTTCCTCTAAATGCCCAAGTAGGATTTAGGAATATTCTAAATCAAAGTAAAATAGTCACCTGTCTTCCCTGATGAGAACTCACGAAAGGAGGGAATCAGCAAAGACACTGTACAGGGACAGAACGCCCCTTGGTCTCACCGCCATTTGTCATCTAAAGAGAGTTCTTGGCTGAATACAGAGGCGTTTCTCCATCCTGGCACAGAGGAAATGGTAGGAATGCTGCTGGGCCAGTCCTCGGGAAGGGCAGGCAGGTTTGGGGAAGGACCGCTGGCCTTCCCAGCAGGCGGCACTGGGTCACTCTGAGCAAGTCGGAAAGGCCCCAGATTGGAGGGAAAGTGGACCCAGTCACGTGTGCCCATGGCAGGAGCTGTGAGCCGGCAGTTGTTGGAGGTTGTAATGGTGCCGACTTTGAAAGCAGCTGGCACCAGGTGAGACCAGGCCATGTGGGGTGAGGCCCCGCTCTGAGCTGTCCATGGGAAAGGAACTGACTCTGTCGGTGAAGTCATCACTGCCACATTTGGCATCTATTTGAGGGGCATTACCACGTTGTTGTTAAAACAAAGGCAGCCTCAAGGAATTAATGCCTGGACGTAGTTCCTCGGCGCAAGGTTGAAAACCTATGAACCGTATGGATGTTACTTATCCGTGATTCTAAGTGAGAGATCATTTTTAAAGCATTTGGGGTTTGTCTTTCAACAAAATAAGGAGCTAAGAGAAGCAGAAATGTGTTGTTACACAGATCGCTATACCTGTGTCTGAAAACACACAACTATAGTTGTGTCAACAACGATCTATCCTGTTTGTGTCTCCCAAACACTCTGAAGTTTAAACCCTGGACTTAAACTGATGTCATTCATCTTCTGTCTCATTAATGCCAACCCCCCGCTACCCTCGCAAATCCCAACATGTACTTGTTATTTTGAAAGACGGTGAGATGAGAGGACTTGTCTGAGCTGTGATGGGAGTTAGCCTCTGTCCTCTGATCTGTGGACGCTGATGGCCATTCTCTGCTCTCTCGTGAAGCAGGGTGATTCATCCTGCTTTTTCATCAGGCTTCTCTCAACTACTGTTATTTTTGCTATAAACCCTTCCTGAGGCTTACAATCTATCCTAGTGTCTGTCCTCATTAACTGTGAACATATTCTGGAAAACAGCTCCTTTCCAGAATGAACTAAGAGTTTATCACAATGCCCGGTTGCATGTCACTGAGAATGATGTCTGGTTTCCCAAGGCCCTGAAATACACACATGCCCTAGAGAAACTCCCACACAGGGAAGAAGGGCCAGTCTCTGCCTCGATGAGATTTACTTCTTGGCAAAGAGAAGAACCGCTCTCAATTCCCTATGTAATGTACCATTGTCTTTTCAACACAAAGCCCTTCTAAATTGATAAATTTACAATTTTTCTTGTGGATTATCCTTTGAAGCTATCATTTTGATACCAGAAATAATCAATCTGTCTGCCAAGGAAAGTTATAAAGATTTCAAAAGGAACTTGGTCACAGCAGCACAAATAAATCGTGGTTGGTTGCCTTTGCACCTAAGAGCCGGACTTGCATCTATTAGTGTATTTGTAGATTAGAATTATACTCCAAAGTCAATAACCTGAGACTGATAGAAAACACTTGGGTGGGGGGATAGTGTAGTGCTACCAGCTTGGCCGTGGGCATCATTGTGGTCTTGAAATATCTCCAGACTCAGTGATGAAATAGTGGCTAGCATGCCATCTTCAGGGAAACGTAGCAGCGCGCTTTGGTTTGGCCAATTGGGATCCAATTACAATGTCATTCCTGTAAGCACGTGCCCTAGAAGCGTGTGCCGAGGTTGGTGGTCAGCAGGCCCTGCCTTCTCACTAAGTAATAAAACCTGTGTTTCTGGCATCCTGTCCCTTATAATCCTTGCTGTCTCAAGACATGGGAAAA
This sequence comes from Rhinolophus sinicus, assembly GCF_036562045.2. Lineage (NCBI taxonomy): Eukaryota > Metazoa > Chordata > Mammalia > Chiroptera > Rhinolophidae > Rhinolophus > Rhinolophus sinicus. The sequence goes on from NC_133757.1 coordinate 5,004,869, forward strand.
CTCATTTGTAAAAAAGAGTGAGACATTCTCTATATGTTGGGTACCACTAGCTGTGGTAGGAAACAAACGCCCAACTTTCAGTGGCTTACCATAATAGAGGTATGTTTCCCTTCCACGTGACATGCTGGGTCTCTATACCTAAGGTGGCTTCCTTCCCTACAGTGAATCAGGACCAGGGGCCACATATGGTTGCTCTATGTCCCAGGGCATTGGCACGTCCTGGGCTCAGCTGGCAGGAAGGAAAAGAAAGGACGAAAGCAGAACATTCAAATACCTTTGACCCGAAGTGACCCATATCCATGCACCTCTCCTTGGCTCCACTGCCAAGAATGAATCACACAGCCCACCCAGGTGCAAGGGGGCCGAGCAGCCCCTCTAGATTGTGGAAGGGGGAACATGAGCTTTGCTGGGAAGTTGGCCGACTCCACCACATCCCTTCGTAGCCCTAGTCTTCAAGTTAAGAGCAGGACCTGCATTTCTGGCCCTCTCCATTGTCTTACAACTGTGCTTGGGGAAGACGGCGGTTTGCCCTTCAGAGACCTGAATGCCGGTATCGGCCAGCCCTGACCTGCACTGGGGGTGGCTTGGCACAGCCCTGTGTACCTTTTCTCCTTTTCACTTTCCAAGAAGGACATCAGTCGATGTTCATCTTACAAGCTACAGACTCTAAGAATTCATGTTCCATCGTATCATTTCACACAGAACTATTAATAATGTCTGTAATGAGACACTGTCTAAACATGTTGATTTGAAAACCATCAAAAGATCATTTCTCTTTTGATGAAGCATTTCCTCACCCGTGGTGTTGGCACGGTACAGGAATGGATCGCAGGGTGCAGCTGAAGGCACCTCGCTTTACACTGAGCGTTGAAAGCTTTGTTCACTGAGACTAACAGTGGACGCCTGCGCAGATGTCGCTGGTGGGGACCCCCAGACACAGGACGAGGGCAGGCGAGGCCACATCACGTCCTGCCTGCTGACTGTTGGGGCCCTTCTCGCAGGTACCCGTTCCCCGTGGTGTTCAGCAGCTGCAGCAGGAAAGACCTGGAGGCCAGCCTGGAGAAAGGCATGGGGATGTGTCTCTTCAACCTGCCGGAAGTCAAGCAGTCTTTCGGGGGCCGGAAGTGTGGGAATGGATACGTCGAGGAAGGAGAGGAGTGTGACTGCGGTGAGCCGGAGGTAAGGGAGACATTTCCAGGGTGTTTGTCTCACATTCCTGTCTGGACAAAGAAGAGAGAACTTGGAGGGAATTGTGTAGCAGAAAGAAAGTGCTAGAATTTCAGGCTGCCAGCATTCTGTATGGCCACCTTGAACAAGCCTCCCAAGCCAAGATGGCCTTGAATTTTAAGTTCTGTCACTGGTTTAAAAAAGATAAAGAATCTTCTCTATTGAAGGACAGGGTATTCTCTGCAAGATGACAAGAACAGGCATTGAGCTTTGAGTATGACAGAGGAGAGAGCCGTGGCATACCAGCTTCAAATGACTAAGCACCATTGCTCTGTCTGAAAGATGTGAACAGAGGGGAATTTGAATAAGCAGCATTCACTTTTCGCCAAGAGCTTCCTCCCCAGTTGAAATTCTGTCTGGCTGCTGCCACAGGCCCCTCTGCATGCGGGACCCGAGGTTCCCCGCCTCCACCCGCCTGCCCGCCCGCCTGTTAGCTTTCAGAAGCAGTAAGCACAAACAGGGAACATTTTTATCCATCAAAGGGTTCATTCAACCCTGTTTTCCCGCCAATGCCAGAAAATCATCTTGTTTCTGTAGGGCCCAAGCTAATGTAAATCACGTAAAAATCCTAACAGCCACTTTTTAATCTCTGAATAATCTTGTGAGGGAAAGTGAAAGACAGAGAGGATGAGTGAGACCTGGTGAAGCAAGTGCCCCCTGGAAGCGTGGAGGAGGTTGTGTTTAGAATAAATCAAAGCAAGGACTTTGTATAGCAGGCAGTCCTCATGGAGGATTTCCTCCCCAAGAGCTTATGCAGGCTGAGATGGTTGACAAGTTCAAGGCGGGCTTAGCTCAGTTCACAGATAGGCTTGATCAGGGTTTAGGAAGAGCGTGTCTTGGAGAGCTGCTCTGAAAGGAAAATTGTGCTGAGACTCTGGGACATATCTCGAATTCCTGTGCTCATCCAGCAAACAACTCATTGTAGAATCTTCATCACATCCCACCTCCAAGTCGCTGAGGTTTCCCATCTCAGCAGGAATGATCTTGGTCTCGGTCTCACTCTTTCTGCAAGAATGTTGGGGGTGAATAAGCACTGGGCATGGGGGTTGTAGCGGTGGTTTCAGTGAATGTTTTTGTGCCCTTGCCAACATCAGGATTCATCAGTGACAACAGCACTGCCCACAGCGGCGTTTAATTTTGCTCACGGTGAACAGGGAGTGGTTGCTGTGCAGGAGCAAGTCCTCATTATGGGGTTACAGACACTCTTTATAAGATTAATAGAGGAACAGTTGAAAACATCATGGTATGGAGTATGCAAATGGATAAATTCCTTGGACACTTTAATTGCTTGAAGAAGAAAAAATTAGCTTAAATTATCCATATTTCTCAAGAGATGCCATGCTGACTTCAAAATGGTGTGTTTGATTTGAATTCCTTGTAATTGTTTATTAATCTAAATAATTGGACAGCTCTTCATGGAGCCATGAACTGCCAGGTTTGGAGTGACTGTATTAGCTGTCATTAACTCATATTCTAGCACGACCACCAGCATCACTGCCACCCTCACCATCACACTGTTAACGGTACCACTGTTACTGTCTCCATCTCCATTACCACCACCACCATCACCACCACTGTCATCATCCCTACAACCATCTCCAATGTTACCACCATCCTCACTACCACCATCTCCACTGTTACCACCATCCTCATTACCAGCATCACCACAACCATATCGTGTCAGCAAATGCGTCAGTGCCAGAATTCTGCCAGCCACTGCTGTTGTGACCCTCATTGTTGTCTCCGTCAAGGAGTCATTCCGCTGTGGCAGGGTGCTTCCTCTCTCCCCAGGCAGCATACGGCATTGCAGGGCCGCTTAGATTAAATCAGATTCTTTCCTAATATACAGCCAAATTGCACTTGCATGTAATTCCCAAATTTCTGTATGAGTGGTTAGGGTTCTTATTTTGTAGGATAAGTTCTTGATAGTTGAAAAGAACTCTCGTTCTCCTCATCCAAATCTCTTTCTTCCAAGGAATGTTTCAAAGTCACAGGTGAGACTTTTGCCTCACTTTTTAGGGTTTTTTGTTTTGTTTCGTTTATTTTTGTTTTTTGGTTTTCAAGGTTCAGGTTCCAACTGTGTCTAATGCTGTGACAGCCCATTTCCAGTTTCGAAATCACTTTGACCAAAGCTTTCAATCCAACTATTAACCTGGGACCTGTATTCCCTAACCAGTGCCCAGGCCCTGGAAATCGTCATCATGCCTTTGCTTTAGATTGGCCCACACACGCCATGGCCCATCAGGGACTCTGTGCGTAAATCAGAACAACGTCCCCAACTCTCAACTGGAAGCAGCATCTGTTCCCTTGATCCCAGAAATAATCTCCACTGTTTTCAAGAAGATGCATTAGTGTCTTATCCCAGTTCATTGTGATGAAGAATCCGTGTCTACTACCTACAACGTGAGAATGACAATAGGGCATTTGCAGGGAGCTTTCTAATGGCTTCATTATTCTTCCTTCTTTGGAGGCTTAGTGCTCATCGGCTCCGTTGAACTTCTGTTGAGTCCTAAAGTAATAGATGTATCGACAGATGAAGCATTAGTCTCTTATGATAAATACAGTACTGCAGAAGAAATAGATGCTGTGTCATTACAAAAAGGCCAAGTGACTGCTGAAAGCTTCCCACACAGGGCATTGGATTTACATCAACCATAAGGATATCCTGACAAGTCACTCACTCTTGCAGCTAACAGGGCTGGGAAAGCTGTCTTATCTCCTTGCTTAAAGTCAATGGGATGCCAGTAGCTCGGAAATAGCTTTTAAACTTAGTTATCTTTCTCACATTATCAATCCTCTTTGAAGTCAAAGCAATTCTACTTGGCTGCATTTCCATTTGAACTGCTGCTTATATTATTTAGTGATTTGGTGGGAGGTGGGGAGGTAGTTCTTAGAGGATCATAGGACCCAGTCTTAGGATGGCTGACTGATTTAACGTAGAAGTTCAAGGAAATCTGTAATTTGGCTAATGTGTCATTAGTGGAGCCTTTTAGACCACGTGACGTTGCTGGACATTTGATGGCACTGATCAGGAATGCAATCGATGGACTCTTTAAAAAAAAAAAAAAAAAAAAAACAAGTTCCTAAACTTTTTAGGGTCATAAGTCCATGAGTTAGAATCCCTTACTGTCATGGAAGTTACAGCTATGACTTCTGCTTGGCAGTTTTATCTTGTGTATATGATAGACTCCGGATGTTTATAGAATCCTTGAACAAATTTAAAATTTAATAACTTTGGATGTATATATAATAGGAACAAATGGTAAATACCTAACGAGAGCATGATTTATAGAGTCTCACACAGAGTCCAGTTCAGATATCTAAGTTAGCCATAAATCTCCTGGATTATTGACAAAATTGTCTTAATTGCATTAAACATTCTAATTATAAATTTATTCAGAAGATGGTTTTCAGGAATGAACTATTATACTATTACAATGGTATATGATTGGCTTCATTGTAGCCAACAGTATATAAATTCTTCAGCACACATCATACATTGTTAGGTTGGTGCAAAAGTAATTGCAGTTTAAAAGGTTAAAAATAATGTCAAACACCACAATGACTTTTCCACCAACCTAATAATTAAAGTTAAAGGACACTGATAAATTAATCAATACTAAAGATTCTATGAACTCTTCCTTCTCCTGGTAATTCAATTTTTTTATAAAATGTGTAAGCTTTAAGTTATTGGAGTATTTTGAAGTACAAGGACTTCATAAATACACTAGATAAATGTGGACAGGCCTTTTGTTGAGAGCTAGGGACAAGGTATCAATCTCCTGTTTCTTTTCGTTAGAAGAAAATAGGTAGTTGTGAAGCACTGCATAATGGAGGGGGTCATTTCCTCTCTCACTTTTATTTCGGAGAGGACAGTCCCTCTCATATTTGATCTGTCTGTTTAGATTCCTTGTAAATCAGTGGGCAGAGCCCAAAGCCTCCTTCCAGCCTCTCGGTCATTCTCACCTGCATTTCTGCCCTGAGGAGCGCCTGGGCAGGTCAGACAGCCCACCTGCGCTGAGCAGATGTCTCATCGACAGAATTCAGTTGGGTGGCAGGGGACGTGGTTCAAACACAATTGATTTAATTTCATTTCCTTCCGGTTTGTGCAGGTTGAAAGGCTCAGTTTTGGAAGGGTAATGTTTGTCTGCATCTGTGTATATTTTGAAAGAAGTAAGTTCAGAGTATTCCAGTGATCCTGAGACAGTAATCGGACACCGGCTCTTCCCTACAGAGCCCCAGCTCTAGCTGACTTGAATGAGTTTCCTTGCCAGCCTTCCTGTCCAGGCTCACTTACTCGCAAAAGGCACTCACCCGACTGCTGCTGAGTTATTCCTGGGGACTCACCCGCCCAGGCAGTTCATAAACACTTCAGAGAGCTTTGCTTTCTTACAGATGAAGATAATCCTCAGGCGGGCTGGTGTTCAGCTCCAGGGCCAGGCCGTCTGGTTCTTTCCTCCCTTTTGCAGTCATTTCAAGGCACAACCTTTAATTTCAATGCGTAGCTGCTCCCCTGACCCTGCCAAATGAACCCCGTTCCCCTCTCCAGGAATGTACGAGTCTCTGCTGCAATGCCACCACCTGTACCCTGAAGCCAGACGCTGTATGTGCACATGGGCTGTGCTGTGAAGACTGCCAGGTGAGTTTTCTGGCCCCCAAGCTCGCCCGCGGGTTCAAGTGCTTCCACACTGACAGGGCGAGCAGTACGGCGCCCACGGCTACAGAAACCGTAACTCCTTCCCACACAAGTCGGTGTTCTCACCTCCTGTGTTTGCGACCTTCCGATCCCCCTGGGAGATGTACGTTCTTCGGCTAAGTCACCTACGATAAATTACTTACAAGCCGAAAAGTAATTGGACCAAAACACTCATTCGATGTTAGATGTTTCAGTTGGGCTTGCTGTTGGAGGCACAGGCCGTCCTAACAGCAGACCCAGAAGGATTGGAGACCCAGAGTCCCCATTCCTATCCCTCGGCTTCAGGCTGGCCTCTGCTTGGTCCCCACACCATCTGCCTGCTGGGCGAAGCAGCCTTGGCTGTCCGGGGCTTCATAGAAACATCTGGATCTCCATGTCCTCTGAACAGAAGGTGCCGGCTGACCTAGGCCAGCCAGGAGGCTGGTTTTATACCTTGGCCATTCCTGCCTGCTGCCATCACAGCACTTGTTTTGGCCATTCCGTTGTTTGTCTCATTGTTCAGAGCTGAGATGTGACGGGGAAGCCTGAGCTTTTGACTCAGAAGTTCCAAGGGTAGAATTTTATTTCGTTTTAATTAAACAATTGATCTTGGCGTTCTGCTTGCAGGAAACTCTCTCGGAGCACAGTGATCCAAGAGTGCATTAAAAAATGTTACGTTCAGCTTAAAATATCTGTTTTACCTTCTTCCTACTTGTGATTGACAAATGGGACCATTAAAAGAAGCTGGCACCCCCTGGCATGCAGCAGCCAGTGGCAAAAGATGCCTGGAAGAGGGTGGGACAGGGGAGGTCACTGGCTGCCCTAACTTCTTCAATCACAAAGAGATGAGGCATTGGTCGGAGGGTCCCTAACACCCCATGCTGCTCCTGCTTTACTTCTTCTCCACCTGTCCCCACAAAGGCCTCCAGACAAGTTTCCAGCTCTATGGTTTGATGACAGCGTACGATTGCTGTTATGACTGTGCCCTTAGAATTGTTTTTGTCATCTTGTCCCCACATGCTATTAATAACACTGTAAATGAAACCCTCATCTTAAAACATGTACTGGTGTTGATGACTGGAGATCTTTTCCTTAAGAATCAATGAGTCTATTGGGCAGACACCCTGCTGCCTGCCCCCAGGTGACAAGAGCCAGTGACCAGCTTGTCTGCTCATCAGAAAACGCTAATGTTACACGACACCAAAAAGAGTCTGCTCTTGGTTGCCCCCCATAGTGGAAAGGGGAACCCCAGAGTAAGACTGTTAATTCAGTGTCTCCCTCTGCTGTAAAGGGACTTGCTTTGAAGTCTTTGCCTTTTAATGTGAGGCTTCGTGAGGATGGTCTGCTCCATCGCGTCCCAAGAGTGCTGCTGAGAACCCACCCCCTTATTCTCTCCTTCCAGCTGAAACCAGCAGGGACGGCGTGCAGGGACCCCAGCAACTCCTGTGACCTCCCAGAGTTCTGCTCGGGTGCCAGCCCCCACTGCCCAGGCAACGTGTACCTGCACGACGGGCACCCGTGTCAGGGGGTGGATGGCTACTGCTACAACGGCATCTGTCAGACCCACGAGCAGCAGTGTGTCACGCTCTGGGGACCAGGTATGCAGTGCCCCCAGCTCAGGTCAGAGGGGGGTCTGGGGAGCTTGCTCGCTGCTGCCAGAAGCATCACGTCTCCTGGAGGAATTGGCTCCTGGCAGGGCTGGGAGCAGCCCTGAGGAGCTCGGTGTGGTCCAGTGAGAGATGTGTGAGCACCTCCTATGGGCCTCATGGGTGTCAGGGACGAATCAGCCATGACCCCTGACCTCAGATAGCTTAACACGGAGTTGGACAGATGGACGGACAGAACTTGCCACCAATGCTCTGATTGTGTAAGTGCTTCTTAGTGCTCAAATGATGACCCCAACCAGGAGCTGAGGGTGCCAGAGAAAGTCACTGCCGCTGGAGGGGCCAGAGGGCAGCTGGAGAGAGCCCCTGAGCAGACCTGAGGCATGAGCAGTCTGTGACCGGGGAGGACAGGGAGCGGGGAGCAATGAGCCAGCATTTGGATAGAAAGGCACATAGAAGGGACAGCTTGCTGGAGGCCTGGACACCAGAGCTCAGGGAAGAAAATGGAGACAGGAGTTGAGGCCATTTTGGTTCTGAAGGCAGAGTGATGGACTCGCGTGTTCTAGGAAAAGCACCCAGGCAGGAAGGTGGCCGGGTGAGTTAGAGGCTGTTCATTCACTGCTTCTTGTATAGGGGACTCTTGGCTGGGGGCTCGGTACAATTTGTCCCTTCTAAACCTCCAGTGACCCCTGAGGTAGGAACAATGACTACAGTTTTACAGAAGGCAAAGTTCAAGCTCAGAAGCCAAAAGCCAGGCTCCTCCAGTCATGAAGCTGGAATTTGAACCAGAGCCATCATGACCCAAAACCCACACGTAACTCTCCCCCTGCAATCACTCCAGTGAGCCAGGTCCTGAACTGAAATTCCATGGAAGTTCTAAAATTAAACAGATGCTTGGATGTGAAAGGGGGGAGAATTACTCCCCTGTGTGTGGCTCTCCTGCATGGCCCATCTTCTGGGGCCAAAGGTCCAGGGCCCTGTCGGCTCGTCACGCCAGGAGCTGCTGCTCGACTCCAGCTCCCATGGAGAGTATTTTCTAAGAATGCAGGCCCCACCCTGTTGTCATTCTTCTCCCTCCTCCCGCTGGCTGCAGGGTGACCTCAGTTCTGGCCAGAGACCCTAGCTGTGGCAAGGCCACTGTGGTCAGCGAGGCAGAGAGCCAGGTGAGCTCAGGCCCCAGCTCTCAGGAGGAGAGAAATCCAATACAGACCTTTGTCAGACTTTTGTGGTGAGGTTTTGGTTTTTGGAGTGATGAGGGAAGTAAACTAGAGCAGAACATGATGACTAAATATGTAAGCTTAGGTTTTAAATGTGCTGTGCTGTGATGTGATGTGAAAGCAATAACCCACACAGGGGGAACAAGGACAGGTGTGTTCTGGGGCAGGGTCCTGCCGTCAAGCCCACCAGTCCGCTAGCCAGGGATGGCGCTCTGCACTTGGAACCTTCTGAGGGAGGAGAAAGAGCTGCCTGGATGCAGCCCCCGTTCATCTTGCCCTCTGAGTTCTTCCTACGTTCCTCAGGCTTCGTTGATGGGCTAGGCAGGTGGAAAATAGGATCCTGAGGGACCTGGGGCCTTAGTGCTTCATCTTTGGACCCTGACCAACCCCCAGTCCTGTCCTCCTTGCCTGATGGCCTGGGAGGGCCCCCAGGCAAAGGTGGGGTCTCTCAGTCTCAGGCTGGATGAATGTTCACCTTTTGATGACAAGCACAAAGTAGGTACTCACTGTACACACTTCGAATGGTTGTATGGGCCATGAATGGTTTAGTGACTTCAGGCATCTTTTAGCCACCTGAGGTCACCTTGGGACAGCGGCTACTTCGCAGACCAAATCTTCATGGCACAGAGCATCCTGAGTGGCTGTCTCTTCCCAGCCTTTCTCCCCTTTGTGAGTTACAAGGGACGTTACAGAGCTCCCTTCCAAGGAGCATTCCATGGCCAGAGCACAGACAGCACTTGGAGCATTGGGGGTGAAACGTGCTCCTCAGTGCCCCACCTTATTAGGACGTCTGGCCCCATTTCCAGAGGGAGGTCTGACAGACCTCCACAGCTCTCTCTGAGCCACCACCACTGTGTGACTCAGCTGGCTGCAAGCCTTTGATTCATGGTGACCAAGCCTGGTATTTATTATCTCATCAGATTAGTCCCTCTTGAGCTGCCTGACCAGAGAGAGCCAGACAGGCAGACAAACCAACAACCTGACTCATGACTGAGCTTTCCAAAAGCAAGAGCAGTAGGAAGTTACCTGCTTTGAACTTTCAACGCCCTTGTGGCCAGGGGTGACTGCCTGGGACCTGCACTACCTCCTAAGGAGGGGCTGCTGCCCAGGAGCTCGCAGCTTCTCTCCCCACCACCCTCGCCCTGCTGACTGAGAGGCCTCTTCTAGGCACTGGTAGCTTTGCCATGAGGCGCTCATTGCACATACACTAAACATCCCTGGCTTCAGGGGTGGTCACAGTCCCTGGAATCAACAGGTGTGGGACCAGATTCAGGGAGCCACCGTAGGTTTGTGTCTTTCTAGGCTTCAGTCTACCTCAGCCAACTCCTTCTTTATACTTCAGATCACAACACGAACTTCCTCAAGAGAGCAGAGAAGTTGTGCGCCAGACCAGCTGTGGCCCTCCGTACAGGGGGCTTCTCAGAAGGGCTTTTCGCCACCCCCTTTACAAAAGCAGCGTGTTCTTTTTCTTCCATAGAAGTGTTGCTACTTTGTTGTCCATGTCAGGGGCACTGCATGAGCTTCCTGTGTCTGCTGTAACAAACGACCACAAACTTAGTGAATCACAACAACACACATTTATCATCTTGTAGTTCTGGGGGTCAGAAATCCTGAAATCGAGCTGCGGGCAGGGCAGGGTTACTTTTGGAGTTTCCCTGCCTTTTCCAGCTTTCAGCGTCTGCCTGCACTCTTTGGCTCGTGGCCCCTTGTGCCATCCTCAAGGCCAGCAACACAGCATCTTCACATCTCTGTCTCTCTCCTCTGCTCCTGGGGTCACAACTCCTTCTCTGACTCTGACCCTTCTGCCTTCCTCTTACGAGGACCCATCAGATTCCCCAGGACCATCTCCCCACCTGAAGAGTCTTCGCTTAGTCACATCTTCAAAGTCCCTTTGCCATGTAAGGTCACATATTCACAGGTTCTGAGGATTAGGGCACGGACCTCTTTGGGGGCCGATTATCTGCCTGCCACAGGCATTGGACAGACCATTCACTGGCAGGGTGACCTTCAACAGGTTACTCAACCTTGTTGTGTCTGCTCTGTAAAATGGGGATAGAAATATGCCTACCCCATGGGTATATTCTTGTCTGCTAACATAGCCTCATCTCCTCTGTGTAATATATCATGTGCACTAGCATGCTGGGTGCACAATACCTAATAAATCTAAACTCTGTAAATAAGACGTGACTGTGTTTGCAGGAAGCTCACAAACGAATGAGCAAGATCTTGATGAGACATGGGGCTTTACTAAGGCTGCGATGTGATGGGCATGGAAGCGACGGGGGCTCAGCCTGGGGAAAAGGGGTGGTGCCAACCAGGAAGGTGTCATAGATGAGGTGGCCCTGGGGCAGTCATTTGCTGGGGTGGAGAGGAAGGGTATTTCCTGCCTACGGAACGGCAGGGGTCAAGGCGACAGGAGCCATGTGGCCACTCCAGGCAGATGCATCATTTTCCCACTCTTGTCAGAAGCTGACTCGAGAGCCCCGATGCTGCCAGAGCAACATGCTTCCCACAGTTCCTGTGCCCTCTTGCCTGGACCTGGAGTAGAGTCAGGACGTGACAGTCACAATCCCAGGGGCAGAGGTGACTTCCTCACCAGGCCCCTGGCTGGCGAGATGAACAGGGCTGAGAGCATTTTCATGCTGTGTTACAGTGGGTGGTTTGAATTCACTTTCTGGATTCAGAAAAGGAAAACGTATTGTCAAGGATGCATTTGCAATACTTTGTTTCCCCGTCCATTAGCAAATGCGCCAAACTCTGGGAGTCACTGAGGTCCTGCTCTGCTGGCCCATGCCATTTGTCCCCAGGTGACCTGACCGAGTTATTGATTCATCCAGAATTCTCCAGTTACATTCAGGAAGTCAGTTACTCACTTTCCAGATCTGTTGCCCAAACCCTGACCGGATGAAGCCCTTCCTTGCAGCTAACCATTCTCTTTTGAAATGGGCTTTTCTCAATCCAGCGTGATATTTCAATAAACTATCCTACTTTTAAACCTTTCTACAAACAAAATGATTAAAAAAAATTCAAAACATATGCCTGCACCTCCTAACTGGCAAAGTCATACACTTTTAGAATGTCTTTTGAGTTTTGGGTTCGTTTGTTTATTTTTCAAATTATTGTTACTGATGGCCTTGTTGGCTAGGAGTTTACATTTTTCTCACTGATTTTTCTCTCACAAATCTTGTATCTCAAGACTTTACATTGTTATCAAACACGCAAACGTTATCTGCAGTTCAAACTGTGACTTGTATTTAGCTGTCTTGGTCCAGCTTAATCTTAATAGACACAAAGATTTTCTGTCGATGCTACGTGACCTTTATTCCTTCTGAAACACAGCTGGATATTTTTCTTCAGGCAGAAAATTACATTTGCCAGTGTTGTTTATCGGAACCACTAGCATGGTTACTGAAACCATTACTTGGAAATTAATCTCACAGATAACTACATGTCTAGAGCCACAAGCATTTTGCATCAGGGAAGTCCTGAAATGTGTTCATTTTGTCTCTTTTATCACTCACCGGAATCTAGTGTCTCTTGATTGATGCAGTGTGAGCCAGCCACACAATTTTTATGAGCTGGTAAATATTCAGTGTTTGTCTGCAAGGCTGGTTTACATGAGTTTGGTTTATTATGATATACCTGGGGCAGGACATTTACTGCTTGTCTACGGCTATGGTGGCTATAGATGGGAAGAAACGACATTTTTTCCAAGAGCCACATTGTATAGGAGTCAGGAAAGTCTCCCTTTTGTCCCATTGTGTGAGAAGGAAAGGATAAAATGTGTTGATTTGGGCTTCATTTTCTGATGAATGCAGAAGTCAATTTGGAAAAGAGAGACTAAGAAACCCAAAGAGAATGAAGACCGCTCCAATTGTCTCTAGAAATGCTTTGTCTTTGGATATTAGGTTAGGAAATTCAGCGATGGAGAGGAAGCAGCTGATTTGACTGGATCTGAGAAGTACATTTGCATAATGGAGTCATTTGAAGGAAAGATTAGATCAAGTAAATTGTGAGCTTAATTCGAGATGTCATCATGTCTCTTTCAAAAGACTTGATGACATTGGGAACTTCCAAACTACAATTACGAATATAAGTTATATCACTCTGAAGATAACACTGGTAATTAAAATCTAGCTCTTCCTATATAATTATAAAATTCAGTAGGGTGTCAAAGTTTCCTCTGAAAGGCTACATTTTATCTTTTGATTATGGCAAAACATCTAAGCGTTCCGTCATTAAGAATTGCCAGGCTATACACCGAGATGATGTAATGGTAAGAAAACTTGTCTTTTTTTTTTTTTTAAGAGACAGACATGAAGCCTCTCATCTTCACAGAAATATGGAGACAAACATTTTTAAGTGCAGCAACATTGGACAGATCTATGTTTTATAACATCTTATGAGTGGATACAAATCATTCACACTTTTTAAATGATTGACCGTTCTGTCTCTAATATAGATGCCAGGTGGCCGCTAACACACAAAAGCCACCTGAGAGGCTTTGCTGGACCCTCGTCCCTGTCCTGTCATGGGCAGGTTCCAGACACCCAAGGCACTCATGAAGTTGTCTCTGCATTTGTGTCTTCACACCCGTTTCCTTTACTGGAGTTTTCTTTTAAGGAGAGCTGCCTCTGCTGGTGAATGAAGTCAGCACTGAGCCCCCAGAAGGGGTTTCCTCCTTATCAGGTTTCTTACTTTGCCAAAAATTTGGAGGGAGTGACCGCTGTTCTTTGCAGCAAGTAAACTGTCTTATGAACTTATATCTTCCTTCCTCATAAGGCAGCGTGGTAATGCTTTATTTGATGTGCATGAATCAGTGAAAATCCAGAGTCCCAGAAAAGATAAGCCAGGAGACAGTGTCCATTTACCCAAGATACTTTGTTCTGTGGAAATCATAGTTGACTTCCCCTGGGGAGGCATCTGAGACGTGCTGTGCTTTCCCCAAGATGCTTTGCCTGCCTCTGGCTTTTCACTCATTTGTTCTTGGGCTGCACGCTCTCTGCGCAGGCCTGAGGCACCCTCCCTGTCCTCGGGGACTTTGACAGGCAGGCAGGGGCCCTGGGACATCACGAGGCAAAAGCAAGGTAAATATGAGGGGTGGGGGCAGCCCTACAGGAGGAATGAGAGGAGGGTTGGCCCCGGCCTCAGGGGCAGGTGGTGATGGAGAAGGGCCCCAAAGTGGAGGAATACAGCAACCCAGGACCCTCGTCCATCTGGCTCCAGCAGTGAAGTCCCAAGGAAGACGGCCCACCTGGCTGCCGTCAGGTGCCCGCATTGACCGGGTCACACGACCTGTGGCGTGGCGCACTGGCCAAGCTTGAATCTTACATTCATCCCATTGGCACTGGGGAGGGGAAGTCAGCCCCACCTGAAGCATATAAAATGGATTTTCCATAAGAAAAGCATTCTGTTCCTAGAATGAGGGATGTGGGAAGAGTGTTAGATGACAAACAGTTGAACCACCCATGTCTCCTATGCTACAGTTGGTTTTCCCAAGCCCCTGCTGATGCTCCAAGCCACCAGAGGACATCCCTCGCACGGCACAGGCTCTCCTAGATAGAGAGAAGATCCCCTAGGAGGACCGTGGCCAGCATGCGGCTGGTGGTCCGGGAAGGGTGGTGCTGAGGAGTGCCCAGTCTCAGGCTGGAGCTTGCTGGCCCCAGGAGGTGGCCTGGAACCTGCATGGCACTGCCCTGCAGCCTGAAATTGGAGGTGGGGTGGCAGGATGGGCTGTGATCTGGATCAAGTCTGAACTGCTTATGTACACTTGTAGAATAAGGTGTGTTCCTTTTCAACTCCTTGGTCTGTAAACATCCATGCAAGCTTTCTCGTCCACTTGGAGATTCCAGGGTAGGAAACGCCAGCCCACTGCATGACGAGCACTGCACTGAGTCTGTTCCATCTTCCTCCACCTTCTGCCACTCAGCACCCCCACACCTCACACTGAAACAACAGCAGTCGCAGAGTGTGGATGAAAGTTGGTGTGAGTTGTCAGGCCCCATGAGGTTTTCCTCTAAGAGGTTCTCGCTGAGCACACTGTCTAGAGCAGCCCCTGGACCCTCTGACTCTGCTGTTTCCTTCATAGCCGTTTGGTCCAAATTGGTCACCACTACCCCCCAGTGCCTGGCAGATAGTACGTGCCGAATAAATCTGTGTGTGATAGAGGTCTGCAACGTGATGAAAGGAGAGGAGGGAGAGAGGGAAGGAGGGAGGGAGGGAGGGAGGGAGGGAGGGAGGGAGGGAGGGAGGGAGGGAGGGAGGGAGGAAGGAAGGAAGAGACAAAGCCAGATAAGCAATAAAACAAGGGTCCATGCAAATACACAAACACCAGTTGATTTGCTGGTGTCCTAGATGCCACTTTTTTTTAATTGCTTTCGTCAGTTGGATCGAGGTACTTTGATCATCAAACAGAATTAATTTCAATACAAAGTGCAGGCTCAACACTGAGACTCACCTTCCCCATCCCTCCTCTTACAGCCACCCCCCCTGCCCCCGCCGTCTCCAGTAAGTAGATGAAAACGAATAAGAGGGCAGAATGTGGAAGAAACAGGTCCACAATCAGCCGAAACTGAATGTAGTCACGCTGTGAGGCAACATGTGACACTGAGACGCAGTGAAAGCAATGTGAGGCTGACCAGCTGGCGACTTTGCCTCCTCCCATGAGTTGTGCCCAGTTTGGGGAGGCCTCTCTAAAATGATCTGAAACAACAGAATGGGAAAACGAGAGGCCCAGTACTGGGGTGGCTTCATACAGAGGTCAATGGCTGAACCTGTTACTGATCTCAACTGTTGCAACAGTTTGATTTGATTTGTCAGTTTGTTTTTTTGTTTGTTTTAATGAGATGCTCATCATGGCTGCTCGCAGCTGATGAAGTAGAATCAGGTAGGTGCAGGTTGAAGAAAGATGCACATTTTTAGTAATAAGAACACCTTCTGGTCCCTGGGAGAAGGGGAGTCTTGTCCATTGTTAGATTGGGGTCTTAAATAAGTCAGCAGTCGCCTTGGAAAGCGAATGGGACCTCCCAGATTTGGGAGTAGAGGATGGCAAGGGCAGAGCTGGGATCTGGGGAGGTGACATCCTGGCAGGTGGAAGTGATAGGAGAGGAAGCACCCAGGCAGGACACCCACGTGGGACAGAAGGCAGGCCCAGGTGACAGCACAGGGCACCATTTATACTGGAGAATGTGGAATGTGTTCCTGAATTTCTTGTATAGTCTTCGACAGAGACCACTATGCATAGGATTCGAGAGCCCTCCGAAATTTTGGCAACGCAAACCCAATTATATGCTCTCTGTCCCTGGCCAAAAGATGTACTAAAAATGACCCTTTCCAGAGCTCTCTGGCTCCCACATCCCTGTCTCCTGGGCAGTGTCCTGCTGTCCAAAATGACTATCGGGATTTAGTCGTGGCCTCTGAGAGGAACCTCTGCCTTGCAAACACAGGGGGCTTTATGGGGCTGAAAACGTGTGTAAGAGCTCTGCGTTCTCGTTTGTTCCCTCTCTCATTGGTTCCCCACGTGAGTCATTATGACTCCTTGGAGCCTGCATGAGCTTGTGTTTTCTCACCGGAACTGCGGGGGCTGTCGTCCAAGGAAGGAAGATCCCCCCTTTTCCTGCAGCCGGCCAGCCACCTCCCTTCTGGGCGCGTTGGGTCTGGCCACACAGCCAGGCCTCATCTCCTGAGAGGCTGCACATGCCACGGGCCTGAGCTGTGCAATGGAGAGAGAGCAGAGGTTAGGCTTCCGCCCACCAGCTCCTATCATGAGTCAGCCGAGATGCAGGATGCAGAGCGCTGCTCTTAACCCAAACCCCAGTGCTGTTCAAAGAAAAACAAAGCCCCTTGCAGGAGGTCACCGTGCTGCTTCGCTTCCCTTTCAGGTGCTAAACCTGCTCCTGGGATCTGCTTTGAGAGAGTCAACTCTGCAGGTGACCCTTATGGCAACTGCGGCAAAGACTCCAAGAGTTCCTTCGCCAGGTGCGAGATGAGGTATGGAATCTGTGTCCTGATGGCGCCCTCGTGGGGAGCATCGCACGTCGCGTAGGGCTGGTCCCAAACTTCCCCTCGTGGGGGACTGTTTGTTCTTGCCCTTCCAGAGATGCTAAATGTGGAAAAATCCAGTGTCAAGGAGGAGCCAGCCGGCCAGTCATTGGTACCAATGCCGTTTCCATAGAAACGAATATCCCACTGCAGGAAGGAGGTCGGATTCTGTGCCGCGGGACCCACGTGTACCTGGGTGATGACATGCCGGACCCAGGGCTGGTCCTGGCCGGCACAAAGTGCGCGGATGGGAAAGTAAGACCCCACGTATGATGCTTGCTTGCAACTTAAATATAAGCCTGGAAGGGGGCCCATTGAGCAGTGTCTTAGCCAAGCACTGAGTGAGGAGGTTGGTTTGTTTTCCTAAATCCATTTCTTCTCAGAACTTTGTGTCTGGAATCCGGTTCTTTGCACCTAGAAGAAAAAGTCAATAAATCCTAGATCCTGGGCTGACCACTGACATGCAGACTCAGGAAAATCAAGCTTGTTTTCTCGGCTCTTTAGTGTTAATAAGTCATTTCTCCTCTCTGGGTGTCATGAGGCTTTCCAGCCAGGAAATTACTTTGGAAGGAAATGCTGTAGCATATTATATTGTTTTTGGAAATGTGGCCTTGGTCTTTGGCACAGAGTTCTGGGGGCTTGTTCTCACCTGGACAGAACGGGAAGTTGAGTGTATTTTCAGAGACCCCGCCGAGCGCATAGGAGAGAGGAAGAGATAGGATAAGCTTAAAGCTGACAGTGAGTAAGTACTTTTGGAGATCAGGGCAAAAGGTAGACTGGAGTATTTGAGAGTTTAGAAATAAAGTCAAAAACGGAAAAAGAAAAAAAAAGAAAGAAATTGAAATTTTTCACGTTCTGCCATGTGACCCTTTTTCTCACCAAACTTTCTCATCAGACTAAATGACAGCAAGTTAATAAAATGTTTTAGGAAAGAAGAGGAGATTAACCTCCACGTGCTTTTCTCAGGACCCCATTTTCAAAACGCGTACACAATCTCTCACTAACGTGGAGGTCACAGAGTAGAAAGCTACACAGACACTCCTATAGCAGAGTCCCCAAGACGGGAATTCCCACCACCCATCCCCCTTCCCACCAGACACCCGCAGCCATAAATGCTTTGTCCTTGAGGAAATAGGATGCTACGTGAAACATGTTATACCTTCTGGATGTCTCCTTAACCACACACATCAGCTCATACTCAGACCTTGACATTAGAATGACACTCATTTCTAAAACTGTCATCGGAACAGTGAGGGCAGGTGCAGCTGAACACTGCAATTCCAAGGGCTCAGTTTGTCGGTGAGTTTGTTCTTCCACATGCGAGCTTAAATGTGCGTTAATCTCCGTTTCCGAGGATCATGGGCTCTGAGAAAGCCGTCTCGCGCCTTGCCCGTGGGTTCAGAGGAGAGCACAGCTTTACACTGCAATGCTGACTGAGGGCCTGGCGTGCTCATTGCATCCTCAGGCAGTTTCTTTTATCAGCTGGCATGTGACAATCCTCTTGGCCGAAATGACCACCAGCCCTGGGGGGAGGGGGCACTTTCATCAAAGGGCATTGATCGTGCCTTCCACAAGCTGTTGATCCGATGGTGAATGTCCCATAGGAAGATGCTACTTGATTAAAAATGCTTTTGCAATCAAAAAATTAGACTTGCCCTCTTTTGACTCCACTAAGCTGTAGCACCTTACGGGAGATAAAGGGCCTGCTCCCTTGAGTCTGGAGGACATTATGCACCTTCGAAATGAAACTCCACCAGCCCAATGTCATTTAGCAAATGACTGCCTCCACAAAGGCTTGATAAATACAAGGGGAACCGTCTGTTGCCCTCTGCTGAGCATTTCTCTTGATGGTTTATGTCATTGATGAGAGTACTTGTCCATCAGTAGTTTGGAAAAGTTCCCATATTTCGGTATCTCCCTTAAAATATTCCTGGACCCTGAATTCTTGGCGTCTAGACAGGCCCCACAGTAAAGACTAGTCTATTTCATCCACTCTTGTATCTTTTCATGGAGAAAAATAAAATGCTGCAATACGTCGATCTCATTGCAAGCTCTAAACAAAAATCACGAGAAAATCAGTCATCGTAATTTCAGAATCGACTGAAACCATATCAAAGGCCATGAAAGTGTAAAATAACTCAGTAGTATTCACATTGATTGGAGTTCTAAAATGTGCTGAGTTTGGAGCCAAGCGTTGGGATCTATGTCTGAGTCCAGTGGAAAATGCCTCATGCTGCTGTGTCCACATTGACTGCAAGCGAATAGTTTTCCGAAACCCGCCTTTGCTGTCTCTGTTTAGATACACAGACATATGCCTGTGTGTGTGCTTGTGGAAGTACTAAGAAATGTACTCTGTTGTCCTCCTGTAGATTTGCCTCAATCGTCGGTGTCAAAATGTCAGTGTGTTCGGAGTTCATGAGTGTTCAAGGCAGTGTCACAGCAGAGGGGTGAGTAAACCGAATGGCCTTTTCATATCCAGTCCAGAACAAATTAAGCACTAAGCCATTTATTTGTGGAGATTTTTGCAATCCGTAACTTTTTAAAAAATAGAGCAGTGTCTTCTCAATATTTTCCTCTCAAGACATTTATTTTCTTTGACCTTTACGGGGCACAACAAATGTGATTTTTATTTAACAAGGAAAATCAGATTGAGAGTACTTATCTTCAAATTAGCATTCTGTGATTTTTTAAAAAGGACTGTGTCATCTTCAGAATAATTTTAAAACTAACCTTCCTTCATGAAGAGTTTTGCAATAACATTCCAAACAGAGCTATGTCGGTTTTACAACCAAGGTTCAGAATATGTGTCTGAACTGAAATACTTCCAAAAGGAATTAAAACAAAGAAGACAGAACATCCCGACCATGTAGTCTTAAAATCACATACAATGGGTTGCGACTGAAGAAGGCTGTTATTTTAGTTCAGAGAATCTTTAGGGGCGAAGAGGACTCTTAATTGTTTAAAACATAATTTATTTTTCCTGATGGGCTTAATTACTTCCAATGGACTCATATTAATCTTGATTAGCCTTGCCAGTGGTTCATTTGTTTTTCTGAAACCTTTTCTACAGAAATCATGCTCCAAATTCTATTTTTAAAACTGGCAGACACTCGCCAGTGATTCTAACATAGAATCATGGGGTTTTCATACACTTGCTATTGTGCTAGAACCATGAAGGGTGACAGTGCCACCTCCAATGTGAGTGTGACTGACTGTCAGTGTGAAGCGGAATCTTTTTCTGTCTTCAGTGGGTCACAGATTTCTTTCTAACGGCTTTAAGAGACGATCTCGTGCAGCTTTTTTATTTGACGGATGAAGCAGCCCAGGCTCCAGTGGGGGTGGCAACATGTCCAAGGTTATAGACTGGTTAGTAGTCACGCTGGGGCGGGACCCTGGGCTTCTCACTCTCCAGCATCCCTCGGGTCCCATCCACACGTGGGACAGGAAAGACCCACATTCTCTGGGTGATGAGGCAGCTGCCATGACTTGGTGACAAGTAACCTGACCACAGCCCTGCTCTCGGGAGACACGGCTCACCAGCAGCACGCCAAGTGGAGTGTGAGGGGTACAGTCTCCCTGCCGCCAGCTGCCAGAGGGCACATGGCTGAAGGTTGCGGCGGAGACGGTGCAGGGCGGTGTGGACAGGATGCGTCTGATCAGCAACCTCTTCGAGGAAACCGTTCAGCACACGCTGTGCCACTTGGCAACTAATCTGCTTAGTTTCAGCTTCGTAGAAATGTCCCTTCTCACTCAGCACACAGGCAGTCCTGACTATCCATCTCCTTTGAAGCAAGTGAGGCAGGAGGTGATTTAGATGGGGGCTCGGAGGCTCCCTGCCGCCCCAGGTGGACAGTGAGCCCTAACCCTGCCTCCCTCTCTGTGTCCTTCTCCCCTCTTCCCTGAAAGGTGTGTAACAACAGGAAGAACTGCCACTGCGAGGCCCACTGGGCCCCCCCCTTCTGTGACAAGTTTGGCTTCGGCGGGAGCACAGACAGCGGCCCCATCCGGCAAGCAGGTTGGTGGAGACAGTGCATCCCCGGGGTGGGCGCTGAGCTATGGGGACAGTGAGAAGCTAGGGGGGTGGGGGACGGGTCAAGGAAGACAGAGGGTTCACCAGCCACTGGTGTGGGTGCTGGTATAGCCCCCGGGGAGCAGGAAACCCTGGGCGTGGGGGGCACTCCACCTGGGCCTGACACAGCCCGAGGCCTCTCTCTGTTTCCAATGCTCCGCTGTCCTCACCTGCTCTTTTCCAAGACCCCTCACTCTGCTTTGGCTAAGACACCTAGTCTGCAGTCTTGAGCCTGTGATACTTTTCCTAGCTGAGGTCACTTCTATAGCACACTGCCAAGTGGGTATGCACTTCATTGTCTTATCAAAGGACTTTGTCAAGGCCAGCCTCTGTGTACTGGGGCCACATGGCGTGACATTTAATGCCTTTTGAAACTCTTACTAGGAAGACACCCTCCTCTGACATGACAGGAGTGTTCCCAGCAGCAGCGGTGGCTTCTACCTAGTGAGCAGTGGTGCACAGGCACCACGCATGGCATCTTAGATGCGTTGTCTCCTCGAGTCCGCGCACGACTCTGAAGTCGGTGTTATTCTTCCTTTACATATAAAGGACCAGAGGCTCAGGGAAGTTAAGTAACCGGCCCAAAGTCACACAGCTATGGTTGAGACACAAGTCTGTCTACCCAGAGAAGCTCGTAATAGCAGCTATGCTTGAACACTCTGTCTTTTCTCCTCGGGTGACACTGAGAAATGGTCCCCTAATGCAGTACTCTCTTCCCTGAGCTCCTGTCAGGCAGGTAAGGGGCAAGTCTGAATGGTGTCCCATTTAAAGTGAAAGAAGCATGGCAAAAAGGTGCAATGAGCCAACACTGGGCGCAGCTGGGGACGCGGGAGCCCGTGGGAATTTACCGAGCCCACTTGTGTTGCCACCTGAGCGCTCACCTGAGCCCCCATGACACTCACACTGGAGAGGACATCACCCTGTCCCCAAGTCCTGCGGAGACTGGCAGTGTTGAATCTGTGGCTTTGCCATAGTTTCCATGAGAACAGACACCACACTGCAGGCTCAGGATGGACGGGCCCACCTAGCAGGCACATCTGAAGGACGGTGTCCTGACGAAGCCCCAGGTTTCCGCTCTCTCGGGCCAGGCCCCCAAGCAGGTACAAAAAGCACTAGAGAGTCTTGCCGTCTAGTGAGCATCCATCCCAGAGGTGGGAACAAAGCCTGGCCCCGGGTCCCCTTCCCTCACTGATGTCTCAGCCTTGGTGACTGGTTTCTTGCTGCAACTTCATTTTTTAATGTGGCTTTAAGCGTCTGTTGTACAAAAATACCACGGTTTTAGTTTTTAATGGGTCGGGACCTTGCCCCCACTCCATCCGCACTCAAGTGAGACGATGGCAAGAGGGGCCCCACGCTCTGGGTCTGTGTTTCGTGTGGACACGTGACCCAGGGAACTCAGGTTGGGAGGTTTCCAAAAAGTCAGGGAACCCACAGAGTCACACATTCTTCATTGTACCAAGTAAGAATATTTAAAGAAACGAAAACCAAAGAGCCTAACTCCATCTACAACTGCCACCATTTCATAAAAACAGTGCGTTTAGATACCTCCCCCAACCACACACAAAAACAGCTGTGCCAGGCGGAGCCATGCCCTGTGCCTGGTGGCCCCCTGGCCCTCCACTCCCCAGCCTGACCGTGGCTCAGTCATTTATGAAGCAAGTACTTCTCGAGCATATGCCATGTGCCAGCCACTTTTCTAGGTCCTGGTGAGACATCAAGCAGATGTAGAGTGGCCGATGGGAGAGGGTGACAGTGGGACTCAGAGAAATGGATCGATGGGCGGGTGTGGAGGGGGCAGGATCTATAGGACACAGTGCTTGTGCTGGATGAGGGTCAAGGGGCAAAGGACGGAGTCCCCACGCTACCCTGATTTGTGCCTTGAGCAGCTGGACGGATGGCGCTGCCACTCATGGGGTCAGGCAGCCTGGAGACACAGCACATTCAGTTGAAGACTTAGGGGTGGATTTTAGGGAATTGGAAATTAGGATTCAGGCTCTTGCTGCTCACTTTTTAATTAGCTTTGTTAAGAGACAAGGGCACTCAGGCCAGAGCCCCTCGACTCCTGGCTCACAGCCTGCAAAGAAGGGCGTTTGGCCAGGACACCAGAAGCAATGCTCTTCCAGTAACACTAACAAGAGAACCACGACTGTCCTATGTTGGTTGTCTTCCTTAGGCTAAGGCACGTCCCTGATAGCACTTGTCAGTTGGGGACAAAGTCCAGAAACAGAGAAGGTGTGAGTCATTACTCTCTGGAGGGGGACCACTGCCGCTCTGGTCGGAGACAGGGGTGAGAGACAGGGTGATGGAGTCACCTCCACGACCAGCAGCAGCAACCTGAAAGGACAGCTGTGCACCTACTATGTGACGCACGCCCTGATCGTCGCTGGCGAGAAAAACAGAGACCAGTGAATGGCACCTGTGCTCTCGGGAGCTCACAGTCCCGTGGAAACTGCAGATCAAGCCCCTGGCGTCTCGAGTCCTCCCCAGACAGCGCTTGCCCACAGCTGCGGTAGAAACCAGCCTGGTGGTTTGATCTTCCCTTCCTCCCCCACCCTGGAGGGAGGCTCAGTGTCAAAGATGGGATCAAATCACAGACGGGATGTTTCCATGGAGAAAATAAACCGCATCTCCCAGAGAAAGGGGTGTACCCCCAAACTGGATATTAAGTCCCTGACATAACAGAACAAACCTCGTGGGCATTTTGTTTAAGCTATGAGTTTTCTCTTCCTTTTTTTTTTTTTTTTTTCATCTTCTAATTTAACAGTGTCCAGACATAAGGAGTCTTGGCCTAAAGAAATACAAAAACATAAAATAATAGAACAGACTCCAACGCTGGAGACTGAGAGGAGGAAGGAGCCTGGAAGAGCACATTTGTGATGGGAGCTGGAAGGGATTTGGTTTGGGAACTGCTTTAATTCTGATGGGATTTTAACTACAGCTCCCGGCGGCCACCATTCTCTGCTATTGTCATGCTTGGGGGCCCTGAGTGGCCAGGGCTGTGGTCCCACCACCCAAACGACGATCCTGTTTGCAAGCCCCAGAGTTGTCAGAAATGAATGATGGCCGCATAGACTGAACCTCAAACATGACCTCTGAACAGCATTCAGAGGTTCACTCCTTCATTTTTGTTCCTTCCTTCAAAGTCCACTTGGCCGTAAATGTCACAATGTGATACTTCCCATATTTCATGATAACTGCCTCCATCCCTGAGTCAAATGTGTTTTTGTTTCAGATAACCAAGGTTTAACTGTAGGCATTCTGGTGACCACCCTGTGTCTGCTCGCTGCTGGATTTGTGGTTTATCTCAAAAGAAAGACATTGATACGACTGCTGTTTACAGATAAAAAAACAGCCATTGAAAAGCTAAGGTACCCTGGGTTGGGGTCATCTTTTCAAGAAATGGCGTTTGAAAGGGTGCACAACCAACTGCTCTCGCTTTGCTTTCCTTAGCAAAGAAGAGGTCAGATTCTCTGGGGAGTAAAACTGGTTATCTTGGGTTTTTTAAATTTCTGCCAGATTCACCGCCTCCCTTACTTTCCCTTCAAACTGTTTGCTGCTTGTTACATAAATAAGCAGGGTGTTGATGAATCTCAGGGATGTATTTCCCCCACCCCTGCATTAGTAACTTTTATCAGACATGGGAGGTTAAAGATATTCTCATCAGATGGGTTAGCTTTTGATTCAAATATATTCAAAGACAGTTTTGCTGAAATGCCAGCTTTATACACAACGTCCCACAGGTGTCACAAAGCCTTGTTTCTATGGATTGCGAGAACTAATTTCACAGAATAGTGGCTTTGGGAGGAAAAAAAAAAATCAATATTTATTGTTAATCTTGTAATAGTGTTAAGTAATTTTACCTTTGCATGTTTACTCACATTGAGTTAGAAATAAGTAAATGTGTTTTGAGTGTTATTGTGAAGAAACCAGGAAAAGTTAAGTCAACCAGAGGGGAGACGCCCTTGGTGAGCATGGATGTGGTTACACTGCAGGTGTGTGCACCCTCCCCGGCCATCCAGCGGCTCCCAGCCCCGCCAAGCTCACCTCACCCACCTCAGCAAAGGCCTGATGAGGAAGCCACCACACTCCAACACGCCCAAGGTCAGTGTGGGACAAGCACGAGAAGTTAATGGGCACAAAGACATGGGTTTTGCTTGAGTAGGAACAGACCCTGGAGCCTTCCCATGAAATGCTCACCAGCACACTTGGCTCAGCAAAGCTTACTGAGGGGATGGCCCAGGCGGGAAGAGGCTCGCAGTGCCCCGTGGAAGCCCTACGAGGTCCTGTTGGGGCAGGCAGTGTCCCCTGTGTGCCGTGGTGTGTGGTACGTTGAGAGCTAGGATCCCTCCAGTCACCTAGACCGGCCAAAGTCCCAGGAGGCCCTGGGGACGGCTACCCAAGCGGGTTCTTGAGGCTGGGCCCCTCCTGTGGTTTCAGAATGCCACCAACAGGTTTCGGGTGAGTTCTTTGGGCCACTGTCACTCCCAGTGTATTTCTAAGAGTTACACTGAGCCCTTGGTTGAGTCCAGTGTCCTCCAGCCCTGGGCTGCGGAAGCTGTCACTCCGGTTTCAAAGCGTGGGATCCTGAAACCACAGTACCTCCTGGCTCTCTACTGTCTTGTAACTTTCCTGCTACCCTGGTGAATTATTTTGGGGGGGTCACTCTCATATTGAGTTTCTCCACCGAGTGTTTTTGATGCATCCATGCGAGTTCTTGAATAGTGAATTCATTCAACGAGAGTCCAGATTATAGCAGTGAATGCTGTTGGTGTCAAGAAATGACAAAGTGTTTTTTAAATCATTACCACATATTTAGTAGGCAAAACACTAGTTTATCTCCCTTGAGCTAGAGTGTAGAGGGTTGGGATCCAAAGATGAGGCTGTTATTCCCGATAAGTGTTACCACCTTTCATCCCCAAACGGGGGATTGTAGCAAGGACAGCTTTCTTTCTGAAAGCCACAAACGGGAAGTGACCAAAATACCCATCGGTAGGTAAAAGGGCAAACAAACTGGTATATTTACACAATGCAACACTGCTCAGCAATAAGAAGGAGTGGACTGTTGATATACGCAACACGACGATGAACCTTGACATAATTATGCCCAGTGAAAGAAGCCAGACAAAAAACGAATACATACACTGTGATTCCATTTATATAAAAGTCTAGAAAATGCAAACTAATTCTAGAAGGCAAATCAATAGTGACAGGGAAGGGGAAATGAGGTGCAGGGGGAGGGGAGGACAAGGGCACATCTTTTGGGGGTGGTTGATATGTTCATTATCTTGCTTATGTGATGGTTTCCTGGGTTTGGACATATGTCAGCATTGACCAAGTTGTGCATTTGAAACATGTACAATTAATCACCTGTCAAGTATACCTCAATAAGCTATTTTTAGGAAGAAAGGAAGAAAAGAGGAAGGAAGGGAGAGATGGGGGCTCGAGCACAGGCTCATGCTGGTGTGTTCTCATCTGCCACTGGAACGAGGGCGCCCTGCCCGAGAAGACCCTCCAGCCGCAGGCCCCGGACCTCAGCTCTGGCTGCCAGAAGCCCCCACTCCCCTTCCCTGGGGGTTTTCCTGCGTTCTCATGACCCTTGTGTGCATTGAACGATGTCTTATTTTCCCAACTCTTCTGCATTTCCCTTAAGAGATGTTCTGTCTTCATACTTGGCACTTCCTCGGGGGCCTTGAACCTGTTTGTGAATGAATTAAACCAGTTTCTAAAGTCCAAACAGAAATAGATCACTCTCGGATTGATGGGGTGGGGGCGGGGTCCTCTGTTAGCATTGTGAGGTTTAGATAAGTAATAATAGATTCCCTGCCAATAACGCCTTGATTTCTTGCTACTCACCCCACCTCCCCATCAGCAGCATCGTCAGCACTGCTTTTTCCTGAAGGGATTACGTGTGCTTCTGAGACCCACCTGTCACGGCTTTTTGCTTTGACCCTGCAGGATAATCCCAAGAGACTGCCGCAGTGTCAGAACGTGGACATCAGCCGGCCCCTCAAAGCCGTTGACCTCCCTCAGCCCAGCTGGCCTCAGCGAGTGCTCCCGCCTGTCCACCAGGCTCCTCGTGCACCCAGCGTCCCCGCCAGACCCCTGCCTGCCAACCCTGCACTTAGGCAGGCCCAGGTACGCCTGCAGCTGCTCATTTTCTGCTGGGTGTGGTTCAAGCCCAGACTCTGCTATTTGCTAATGCATGAACCTGGACAAGTTGTTCAACTTCTCGGTGCCTCTATAAGCTCCTCGGGTGGTTAAACAAGATAAGCCATGAAAAGCATCTAGTACAGTGCTTGGTGTATAGTAATAACGTAATCTTTTTAAGTTATTAGTAGTTGTATTTCTATATTCAGATGAGTGAGGGTGCCCATGCAATTGTCGTCCTAGCCGTGACACTTTTGGGAATTGCAGGGGCACTATTAATAATTAGGCCTGGACAAATAAACAGAGATGGGCACTTCGGGAATGATAAAGGGCATAGTTTCCTACTATTTTTCAGTTTCAAATTATTTATAAAAATTTCACAACCTGTTGAGTTTCTCCATACCAGACGCAGCACTGTATTAGACGCTTTGCGTATATCTTCTCATTTTGATGCTGTTTTGGGAAGTCACAGTTTCTATCTGTTATGACCATGAACATGACATCATTTCATAGTAGCAAACTTGAGGGGGAGGGAAAGGCAAAACCAAGCAAATGAAAAGCACAAAGAGATCATCACTGGGAATTTGTTTTTAGGGCTATCATTGTTATATTTTCTTCTAGTAATTTTTGTATACATACCATTACATGTGTGTTCTTAACATAATTTAGATTATTCTGTACGTACATTGCTTTATATACTTTTTGCCATGTACCACGGGATTAAAAATTCTTAAAAATGTTATCTTCATGTTAGCACTATACATGTGTATGGAATTCTTTTTTAACTATTTGTCAATTAGCAGGCACGTTTGGATGTCTCTGATTTTGGCTATTATAAATAGGTCTGTTATGAAGGACTAGACAGGTAAATTTTGGACCACTTTGATTAGTCCTTTAGGAGAGATTCCTAAAAATGAAAATATTGGGTTGAAACTATTTTAAGCCTCTTAATACATGAACTAAACTAAACTTTCAGGACTCTTACATACATTCATGTTCCCATGTTATTAGAGAGCATCTGTCTCACATACTATTAACATTTCAAACCTTTGCCAGTTTGACACACACACAAAAAGTCTTGGGGGTTTTGTTTTTGTTTTTTTTTGTTTGTTTTTTCCTGTCTAGTGGTTCTATCGGTTACTGAAAGGAAATGTTGAAATTTCCAACTATGTTATCTGTCTCCTTTTAGTTTATCAGTTTTGCTTCATGTGTTTTGAAGCTCTGTTGTTTGTGATACACACAATTAGATTATTGTGTCTTCTTGGTGAATTGACCCTTTCATCATTATGTAATGTCCTTCTTTAGCTCTGGTACTTAACTCTGTTCTAAAATATACTTTATCTCATATTAATATATCCATTTCCGTTTTCTTTTGACTTGTGTTTGCAATGTATGGCTTTTTCCATCTTTTCACTTTTAACCTACCTATGTCATTTTATTTGAAATGAGTTTCTCAGAGACAGCATATAGTTGGGTCATATATCTTTTCATCATTCTGTCAGTCAGTGTCTTTTAAGAGGTGTGTTTAGACCATTTACATTTAATGCAATTATTGATATGTTAGAATTTATGTCTACTATTTTCATATTGTTTTTGTTCCCCTGGTTTTGTTTTATTGTGCTCTTCTCTGAATTCCTATGGATTAGTTGAAAATTTTTTAGTATTCCATGTTGATTTGTCTTTATGTAGTTTTTTGTATGGTTATTCTAGGGCAGGGTTTCTCAACCTCAGCATTATTGCCATTTTGGACTGGATAAATCTTTGCTGTGTGGGACTGTCCTGTTGTATCGTAGAATATTTAGCAACATCTTGGTTTCTACCAACTAGATGGCAGCAGCATGAGTAATCATGTTTCCAAACATTGCCAGGTGTCCCCCAGGGGACAAAATCACTGCTGATTGAAAATTGCTGCTCTACAGATTACAATATACGTACATATTTATCACAGTCTACTAATATCAATATTTTATCACTTCAAGCAGAATGTAAAAACTTTACCATCTTTTAGGTCCCTTTTTCATTCTCCCTTTATGATATAGGTTCTTAAGTATTACCATTTTGTACATTGAGGATCACTTCAGAGGTTGTCATTTTTGTTTTCGACCATCAAGCATAACTTTTAAAACTTAAGAAGAATAGTCCACTACTTCTACTCATATATTCACTCTTTCCATTCTTTCTTCACTCCTGATATTCCAAGTTTCCTCCTGCTATTTCATTTTTGTCTGAAAACTTCCTTTAGCTATGCTGGTAAAGCAGGTCTCCTGGCAACAAATTCTCTTCATTTTTCTTCATCTGAAAATATCTTTTATTTCACCTTTATTTCTGAAGGATCTTTTTCACTGGATGTAGAATTCTGGGTTGACTGTTTTCTTCTTTCAACATTTGAAAATGTTGTTCCACTTCCTTCTGGCCCCCATGGTGATGAGAAATCTCCTGAAAGTTCTGCCCACAGTGTCTGTTCCAGGGAAAGGATGTGGCCTGTGTTACAACAGGGAGGGCTAGCAGGACTGTCCCCTATCCAGGCTGGGCTGCCCAGTGAGGAGGAGCAGGGGCATGCCTTTTTTCTGGTGTTTACCTGGAGTAGAGTAAGGTCAGGTATAGTCAAAATGTTTCTCATCTACTGGGTGACCCTTCTCCTGGTCTTTTTGCTGGAGATAGCAAGCTTTCCTTGGGCCTTTTGGTTTTTGTCTGATGCCATTGTCATTTCCAGATTTGGGGGCGGGGGGGACTTTCCAAAGCCCAGGCCAAAGTATAGAAAAGGCAAAAATGAAAAACAAGAACTCACTGCTCAGGGGGTCCTGGAATTCTGGAGTCCTTCACCAGTCTACTTACTTTTCACAAACTTCCGGAGTCTCGGTCAGTTGCTTTATGAATTTTCTCCAGATTTTCCTGTTGTAATTAGCAGGAGGAATAGGGTAAAATTTGCTTATTCCACCTTGTCCAGACCTCATTTCTCTTTGTATTTCTTTGATTACTGCTACCCTTGAACTGTTTCTCATACATCTGTTAACCGACGGTGTGCTGGTAAATTGGCTGTCAAAAAAATTTGTTTCTAAGCCCTGATTTATAGGTGATTTCTCTGCTATGAAAACTCCCACCAGTGGCCAATTTCAAGCTCTTACCGTGATAGCACTAGACCAGGAGTGGAGAGTGGGCTGACATGAGCAGGTGCCGAGCCGCTCCAGTGTGCAGCTGCCGTTCACTCAGTTCTTCTGTGACTTGTGTGTTCCTATCCTTTGCCAATTTTTTTCAATTTGTGAGGGAGAGTTTCCTTCCTGGTTTGTAAGAGTTTATTTTCTTAACAGATTAAGAATATCTACCCTTTCGCAGTAATTTATTGTAAGCCTGTTCCGTTTGTCTTTTAATTTTATTGATGATGTTTTTGGTAGAAAAGGAATTCCAGTTTTGAGTATGATATCTATTTATCTCTTGTGCATTCCCCCATTGCTTTTTGTGCTTACCAAGTCCCCTCCCATTTCAGTATCAGTGAAGACCCACCCTTAATTTATTCTGTTTATTTTGTCGGCGATTGACAGTTCTTTGGCATTTGCTTTTCTAACCTGGCTTGGATTTACATTGGTGGAAGGCAGTGGGCACCACATAAACTTTTCTGGGTTATGGACTTATTTGAGAATCTGATGAAAGCTGTGAACTCTCAGAAAATGCACCCATGCTCATATTTTGCATGCAAGTTTCAGATAGCCACAAAACCTGTAAGCCCCTTCCCCATGGATTCCATTACCCTGAGCTTTTTTATGTCTCCCTTTAAGCAACACGTCTGCGCACCATGTCAAACTGGGACAGCCCCTGACAGACCGTGAGATCTGACGAAAGACATTTCTACTCTCTGGTGTCCTTTTTCCCACCAGCCGTGAATGCCTGCAGAAGTGACTCCTTCAAGACTTCCTTTAAAGCAGGCCCTCAAAAAGGCCTTCATTCTGTTTTATGAAATTAAGGAAATGTTACCCTTTAAACATTAGTGACTGAAAAATCCACATTTCTCACTCCAGGCTGGTGTCTGTCTGGAGCTGTTCCGAGACATCTGATATGGATTAAGCTCACGCTTTCTCCCCCATCACACAGAGGGAACTGGAATCAATGCCCTGCAGGTGTGGCGGACATTTGGCGGTGGCTCTTGTTTGGCAGCACTGACATTTTGCACTTTACAGCCCCCGCCCCGTGCCCTGCCCCACGCAGCACGACCAACACACCAGTATGCCACCCAAACTTTCCGAAAGGAAAACACTGTCGTAAACGCTACAATATTAGTCAATCCCCCATCTCAAAAGTAAGTGAGTTCTTTATAGAAAACATGTGACCTTTCCATCAGATGCTCTGTTTGATTTTCTAAATCAAGGACAGTTGAAGGAAGTCCCTCTCCTGTCCACAAATGTACCTTCCCAAGCGTACTGTTTCCTTCATGGCGAAATGACCTGAGGAATTCGACCTTCTCAACCTCACTCCTCAGCCTTGATCAAGGAAGCAACCTTTAACTTCCTTTCATCCTGTCAGCGATTTGAGGGGAAAATAATTCATTGTATTCATCTAGCTGGGAGCTGAGTGCTGCCAAGGTCGCCCCAACCACAAGCTGAGCATGAAAGGCCAAGTGTGGGCTTGAGAAAAGAATAGTAAAGTGATTAAAAAATAAAAATAAAAAAGCTCACCGGTGTGTGATCACCTACAATTGTGTGCTGAGCCAAGGGGCGTCACAGGACGCCTTCTCTGGGTGTGTGTTATACACCGTTGAGTCAGCTCCAACTTCTGGCAACGCCATGAATGAGTGACATCCACCATGCCCTGTCCCACAGCCCTGCTCAGCCCCTGTAGACTCATGCCATTGCTCCTTTTATGGAGTCCATCCATCTCATATTGGGTCTCCCTCTTTGCTTACTGCCTCCTGTTTTTCCCAGCATTATTGTCTTTTCCAAGGAACCCTGCCTTCTCTTGATGAGCCCCCAGTGGGACAGCTTCAGTTTTGTCTTTTGGCCTCCAGTGATGTTTCAGGCTTAATTTGCATGAGGACATACTTGTTTATCTTTCTGGCAGTCCAGGGTCTCCCTGGAGGACAGATATCAAATGAATCAATCGTTTTCCTATCAGCCTTCTTCCCAGTCCAACGTTCATATCCATACTTAGTAATTGGGAAGGCAAGGGTGTGGATGGCCTTAGCCTGGGTCTCTCATGACACATCTTTAGCCTGGTTGACCTTTCCTAATTCTTCCATTGCTGCCCTTCCAAGTCTCAGCCTGCTCATGATTTCTTGGCTGCAGTCTCTATTTGAATTGAAGATTGAACCAAGGTCAGCAAAATCTGTTAACAGTTTCAGTGTCTTCATTGTCTGTTACATTGTGTATTTCTTCTGTAGTCAAGACTTTTGTCTCCTTAATGTTCCAATGCAGTCCTGCTTTGAGCCCCCTATGCTCTGCCCTGACCTCTATGAGTGGACCTGGGACCTGCCCTGAGATGGGAGCTCCGCCAAATCTGCATACATTTGCATATTAGAAGCCACTTCAGAAGCTCCAGGGGTTTTCCTGCACCTACTGCTGCTGGGTAGAGTCCCTCTCAGACTCTGGAAGGGAAAGAATAGAAAGGGGTGGCTGCAGATAGATCCGAGGGGGTTTTGAGAGACTCTCTGGTGATGGTGGATCTTAAAATATTTTATGTTGTTTTTCTCTGATTTCAAGCACCCCCGAAAAAGTCCAATTTACTCTTTGATGATTTTTAAAATAAAAAGAATAATCTGTATTCAGGGGGGAGCATACAGGTGCCTAACAAGCTTGTATCTTGAGCAGAATTCTGAAAGGATCTTCTTGGGAAAACCAGCCTCAGGCGGCAGGCTCCCCGAGGCATGGGGAAGGGAGCGAGAGAGGGGAGTTCAGGAGCTGTGTGTGATAGAGTGAAAGGATCACCTTCCTTGACTTTAGACATCGTTTGTGAAGTCGGCTGACTTGACTTCTAGGAAACCTGGGTTAGCCGTGGACCCAAGGAAGAGTCACGTGGGACGCGGAGTGTTAACGTTTTTCTTTTCTGTACACTGGTTCCTTTATGACGTCCTTAAACCTTCAGTGAAGTATGTTCACCATTACAACCTCGTGTCAGTCCCGAGGTGTTTGGAGAATGACGGACACTAAGGGCCGATGTCCAGGGAGAGGACGACATCCCACAGAGTCCGGTCCGAGATGCTAAGGGGGGCCCAGACGGCAGCCAGGGTGGGAGGTGGCAGGCAGCAGCTGGAACACAGAGATGCCCAGGGTTTGGGCCTGCACAGTGTGTGCTCCTGTCATACAAGAGAAGGTGTCGAGTTACTAAATTTGAACTTAGAAAAATAAGTGTGACTCAAACGACTAGAAAACATGAGGACACTCAGGAGATATTCTTAACTGCCAAATACCAGTGTATTTAACTTTATTCCTGGAAGAGAAAAGGGAAGCAAGGGACTAACTCTTTTGGGGTTTTCATTAGATTTCTAAGACATATCCAACTGAAATCCTTCGTGCAGTTTATTCTGATTAATTGGCTTAATTCATTTAAAGTTTAAATAAAAACATGTTCAATGTCACATCTAAGATAGATTTCTCTGCTCACAGAAAATTATGTCGAGAGAAGGCTGTGCTAAGAAGTAGCAGATCAAAATGCAATTTTCTGCTGTCACACTGAGTTGTGCCGTGATTCTAGACGGAGCGTAAGGGGCCCCTTTAACTCAGAGACGGGCCATCTTCTAAGGAGTAAAAACTTCATGAAACTGTCGCGCTCTCAGCATTTATCTGGTTTTGTTGTTGTTGTTGTTTTGTTTTTTAAGGTTTGCCCCATCAGATGGCATTTGAACTGTACATGCTGCTGTGTGGTCAGATTTGGCTTAGGATTGTTTTTGTTTATTTTTGTAAGCCCTTAGTTTCCTGGAAAATCTTAGGAAGTGGTTTTTCCTCCATTCAAGCTTATCAGTGAATATAGTACTGAACTGACTGAGATTGTTTTTCCAGTTAGATTAGCTTCTTTAGTAGAACAATAGGAAGCCGAAAAGGATAACTGAGTACGTCTCTGAGGCTGACTTTTGCTGAATCAAAGCCCCTTCCTGAAAAAGCTGACAGGCCATGAGAATATTCCTCAGCCCTGTTTCTGGCGCTTCTTATCGGCACTGCAGAAACTGCAGGAAAACAGCATTACTTTTTTTTTTTTCATTTCTATTTTTATTCTTATAACCGAAGGGCATATGAATATAGTTTGTGTTTTGGAGGTGGGTTTTTTTGGTACAAGGAGCTTCTAGTTGTGTTTTGAATTGTCAGAAAATAGCAAACATTTACAGCACCAATGAGGTGGCCGTTACTACTGGGCCCTTCACAGGCATTTCTGACCCTCCCGAGGAGCCCGGGAAGCAGATACAAGCATTTAACAGAGGAGGGAACAGGGCACAGCGAGTCAAACAGCTAGTGAGGGCCCCAGAGGTGGAAGACCCGGGGTTCAAACCCTCGTTCTCTACCTGAAGTCCTAACACGGATGCGTGCGCTGCAGGATGGATGGAAGGGACGGAAGAGGAAAATGTGGTGAAGACACTTATGGTTGGCATAGGTCACACCTCAGCAATCAGTCATTTCCCCCTTTTGCCACAGACGCATAGGTGATGAGGGCTGGGAGGAGTTTTCATTTCAAGTCTGTAACGAGAATCTTGTGTTTCTCTTTTCTTCTGCTTGTAACACGCATGTTCCCATCGTCCTTGTCTTAATGGGTCTTTCTTGGAACCAGCTCTTGTTCAGAACCACAGCAGCAGTGGAGTTGCACTTGGAATATCTGTGGCATCGTACGTGAAGGAAGCTCTGGGCGTTTTCTGTAGAAGTGGAGACTCTGAGTCGGTGTTTCTGATACACACGTCATTTCTCCTAATCAACACCTTCTCTGTCTGTAGAACATACACCACACTGTATCTTGTAAAGCAAGACTGTACAGTCTTTGCTCACTAAGGAAACACTGCAGGATAATCAGACTTTGCTCGGGTAACCACGGATGGGGGTGGGGGTCTATTTCAAGGAGACCCAAACTCCCCTCCCTCCCCAGACCCTCACAAAGCGGGATGACCGATTGACATGGGCTGCTATTGGTAAACAACAGCTCCTCATCAAACCTTTGTCCAGATGGGAATGTGAGCAAAACAAATTAATTAGATTAACCTAGACCATGATTTTAGAGCAATCCAGTGACAGCCATTTGCCCCGAGGTGGAGCCCAGACTTTCAAAGTCCTCTTCAGCAGAAGGAGTTTAGCATTTGAATGAATGGAGACCTGCACCCTTCTGACCTTTGTGGGGGCCTAATATTTAAACCAGCGCTCCCAGAGTCTGGAAGCCTGAGGATTTCCGTGCCTGCTCATCAGAAATGCCAACACATAATGAGAAAAGGAAATCCACTTGCTGCCTACATGGTCTCCCAGGGAAGTGAGATAAAATGCAAGAAAAGTGATCTTTATAAACCCTTCATTGCTACAAGGCAAACCAAAAGCTAGTGATTGTAAAGAAAGTGCCGGAACGTGTCCTTTGTGCCTGCTCTCTGCTTTCCAGATCTCAGCCTTCTTCTCAGGCGTTCTCCAAGACCACCTCTTTCCCATCGGTCTCCTCGCTCACCTGCTGTTTGGCCTGGACTTACCTGATTCTGCCCCATTTCAGAAGGCACAGACGGAGCTAATCATTTCCAGACACACCTAAGTCCCATCCCTCGAATACAGTGGACGTGTAGGAAATATGCTGAATTGATGTGAATTTTTTAAACATTAACAAATAAGCCTCTTCACAGCATCAGTTATTCTCTATGGGGCCATCACATTTAATGAGTCATGGGTTAATAAAAATTTGAGTCACTTCCTCCTGTAAATCTAAAATGTAGCTACCAGGGTCTCGGACTCCAGCTAACTTTTCCCTGCCACCTGCCCAGGACTTCCAGAAACTGTAACGGAAATTTCTTTGGTCTTGTATCATACATAATTAT
Source organism: Rhinolophus sinicus (assembly GCF_036562045.2). NCBI lineage: Eukaryota > Metazoa > Chordata > Mammalia > Chiroptera > Rhinolophidae > Rhinolophus > Rhinolophus sinicus. The sequence continues at coordinate 5,040,822 of NC_133757.1, forward strand.
TCACGTGACAAACCCATCTGATGTCTGTTGCATGTGGAGACACCCATATCTCCCTGGAGAAAAATAACTTCAGAAGGAAATTACTCAAGTGATTACAGTATTCAAAGGAGTGTTGGTTTTCCACTCACTTCTGTGCCTATAAACACAAATTGTACATGAAAAAAACAGATGCTTCGTAGTTTACCTTTATATTTTGTAACGGGTAACATATGCCTATAATTAAAAATTTCAACTGTGCATTCAGAAAACAGTCTGCCTCCCACCCCTGTGAGTAGGCTCCCTTCCCAGAAGCGACAACTGTTACTAGGCCTTTGTAAAATACAACTTGGAACATGGTGAAAAGTCAACGCCACCTGTTTTTCTCTGCAGAGTGAGCGAATATGGAAAATTTGGAGATTGTCAAACACTCAGAATTAGAGAGCAAAGTACCAATGAAACCTTATCTTCCCATCGCCCATCTTCAGCAACTTGCTATCACTCTTGTTTCTCTTAGGTCCTTACTTGAATTCAGATTTTAGCGACGATGTGTTTTTCCCACTTTGGCTTTTCCATATCCATTCTATGCAGACCCACCTCATTCTTCTCCCTGGCTGTACAGGATCTCATTGGAGAGCCATCCCATAAATTGTCTAACCTGTCCCTTCCTGATGGCCTTTGGGGTTCTCTCCAATCATGTGTCGCTTCAAGCAGGCACGGTCTTGCCCGTGCACCTCGGGCCCATGCCTGAGCATTCCTGGGCGCACCATTGCTATCCAGGGCCATGCATGTGGGGAAATCTGATGGGTGAGGCAGACCTGCCTCTCAAGTCCCAATTTCTGCCCCCCCCCCCCCGCATCGGCACCAACACAGTGTGTTCAGTTTTCTTCTTTGCTAACATGACAGTTGAAAAAAAAATGGTATCTACATTTTTCTTCCTAAAAATGAAGTGGATCATCTTTTAACAGGTCTCAGATCCATTTGTCTTTTCCTGTTTTGTGAGCTGCCCTGTCACCTCCTTTGCCATGTTTTTCACGTGTAGGAAGGTCAAAGGTTATATTTTTCTATTTCTGTTACTTCCGTGGTCTTTTGTCACATTTAAATATTTGATCCATCTGCTATTTACTTTAGTGTACAAAATGGAGTAGGAATCCAACTTTACTTTTCTAGATGACCACGTAAATAATCCTCAACACCACTTACTGTATTTGTGTACTTAATTGGTTCTATGTTTTCTTTATTAGATTTATCTGGTTTCTTCTCAGCTCCACCCCAAGCCCTTTTATTACCATTAGACCATGGAAGTATTATTTTAATTGCCCCTCCACAAATTTGAAGTAAACTGTCTCTTTGGACTTTGTGATAATTAACTAACATTATTAGAAATATCTAATATTATTATAAATGAAATATCTAACATTATTAGAATGTCTGTGTGTAATAAGTCTTAGCTAAATAATACTTAATTTTTCCATTTTTCTAATTATTTTCTGCTTTTATCTTACCATTTCCCTTTTGCTTTTTTCTCTGTTTATTTTGTTTTTCTAACTTCTTAGACCCTTATTCCATCTTTATTCAGACTTTATTTTATTCATACCATATTAATATAAGCATGTAAGTCTAGGAATTTCCTCTAAATACTGCATTAGCTGTGCTCATTGGTTCTAATTTGTAGTGTTTCAATATTTATTTTTTAAATAGTCTTAAAATTGAAATTATTTTTCTTGCTGTTCATTTTTAAAATATGGGAAAATTCACCCACATTTATATTACCAATGTTAGTTCTATGCTTTTCTATGTTACACACCTATTTAAACTTCAGATACCCTGTTTCCCCGAAAATAAGACCTACCCAGACAATCAGCTCTAATGTGTCTTTTGGAGGAAAAATTAGTGTAAGACCTGGCCTTATTTTACTATAACGTAAGACCAGGTCTTATATTATATTATATTACATTACATTATATTAAAGGCCTGGTCTTATATTATAGTAAAATAAGACCACGTCTTATATTAATTTTTGCTCCAAAAGATGCATTAGAGCTGATTGTCCAGCAAGGTCTTATTTTCGGGGAAACATGGCATATGCCTGTGTTTTCTATGGTTTTGTTTTTTACATTTAATTCTTAATTCACCTGGAATTTATCTGGATGCATGCTAGAAGGCCAGGATTTAGCTTAATTTTTTTTTTCTTCAAGTAGCCTATTTTTCCAGCATCTTCCTCATTGATCTGTGTTGCCCCCATCGTCACGTACTAAATTCCAGTGTCTATGGAGATTGATTTTAGGATTTATATTCCATTCTATTTGTCTGAGTGATAAATGGAATGTCCAGCCCTGAGGCCCCAGCCCAGACGGGGCTGGAATGGAACCTGATGGCCACATCTGTGTCCTTACACAGGCCTCCATTTCTTGGACACTCCCCGGAAGAAGAGAGCGGCCCTTCACCTGCCTAGGGCTGAGGGTGGTTGCATCCGATGCATGTTGCCAAGTTCATTTCCAGAAAGGTCACGTCAGTTCACACTTGTATCAACTGCATCTGAAAGTGTCCATTTTACTCACCCTGTACCAACACTACCATCGTGTTTTAACTGCTAATATGATAGGTGGACATTTATTACTAGCAGGGCTAAGCATTTTTCATATGAATTAATTTATTCTGCTATGAATTGTCTTCTCTGTAAATTGCTTTTTCTACTGTGTATAGATTTTTTGGGTGTAAGTATAGGTATGTATTTTCTATAGTTAAAGTTGCCAGTAATTTGTCTATGTTTGCAAATCTTGCCCCAGATTGTCCTTGACTTTGTAATTAAGTTTTTTAAAATGTATAATGTATTCTTAATCTTTTTCTTCATGATTTCTCATAATCCTTTAGTCTCTCACATTATGAGATAGATACCCTGTTTCCCCGAAAATAAGACCCAGCCGGACCATCAGCTCTAATGCATCTTTTGGAGCAAAAATTAATATATGACCCGGTATTATATTATATTATATTATATTATATTACATTACATTATATTATATAAGACATGGTCTTATAGTAAAATAAGACCCGGTATTACATTATATAATATATATTATATTATATTATATTATATTATATTATATTATATTATATTATATTATATTATATTTATCATATTATATTATTTTTTATATTATATTATACTATATTATGTTATATTAAAGACCAGGTCTTATATTAATTTTTGCTCCAAAAGACGCATTAGAGCTGATGGTCTGGCTGGGTCTTATTTTTGGGGAAACAGGGTAGTATTTTGTGTTTTTCAATTTACATAAATGGTATTAAACTATACTTGGCTTCACACAATTTGCATTTATACTCAGCTGTGTTTTACTTTTTGTTCCTTCTTTTATTGGAAGCACTCACATGGTGCGTCACAGGGAAACACACACAGAACGCTTCACGAACCCTGCATGCCATCCTTGCACGGGGGCCCTGCTGCTGTTCTTTGTGTCGTTCCAGTTGTAGTCTATGTGCTGCTAAAGCAAGCACTGCTTTACTCTTATTTCTTGTTTCCAGAGGTTCTCTTTGGCTCTTGTTGAAATATGCTGGCTTGTCTTTTGTTTCTTTAATCGCAGTGAGAAAATTTGCTCCAATAATCCAAAATCGATAGTCTTTGGGCAAGTTACTTCTGAGGCTTTGATTGCTTCTCATTCGCGAGTCCTTGCTTCTTCGTGTGCTTTGTTGTTTTTTACTGTGAGCTGCTCATTTTTCTGGAAAACTATCTGGGAGCTCTGTGGGGTCTAGGATGAAGGTGTGTCCCTCCAGAGGGGAGATATTTGCCTCTGCCGGGTGCCCAGGAACAGTGCCAGCTGTAGACACATTTAAATAGCTCAGAGCTTACTGAGCTACCCAGGTGATGTGATTTCAGCTTCAGGGCCTCAGGAGTGATTTGCAGTTCCAACCTCTGTCTGCCCAGCACCAGGAAACCCTCCTTGCAATCTCCGGGAATAGGCAGTATATGCATTTACTTCTAGCACATTCTTACCTGAGGTTTAGTGCTTTGCAGAGTCCAGTTTAGGGGAGAAAGAGATCAGGAAGAGAATGGTCTTCTATTAAACAGACTGGGGTTGACCTTTGGTTCCTGTATTCCTCATTGTAAAAGAGTATCAAACCCAAACCCAGGTTTCCCTAATTTAGCAAATGCCTGCAGCTTCAGTCTACCCCTTACCTTCTGGGCTTCTTTCACTGAGATATTGGCCTGATAACATTTCACTCCCTTACAGGCCTTTGATGCTTTTGAGAAAAAAATGTAAATATATTTTATCCAACACTTTTAGTGGTTTTAGAGAGACGGTAGGTCTAAATAACCCAGTGTGGGGACAGAGTCCCAGAGAGCAATTTCCAGGCTCTCGGCCTCACATGGAAAGGTGCGGCTTGCGTAGTAGATGGCCATCAGCTGTGACTAGTTGGCCATTAGCCGCTGATACAACTGCCGTAGCTAAGCTAGCAAGTACGGATTGCAGTTAGCAAGTGGGGTTGCTTGGCAGAAAGAAGTGGACGGCACGCTGCGAATCGTGTGGCTCCTGCTTCCTATGTCTCCAACTCAGCCACCAGCGAGAATATAGTGGTATGACTCCCCTATCTATGGCTCCGTGGGTGTTGCTTTTTGGCCTCACCATGTCCTGCATTCTTATGTGGGGAGCGGGACCAGAGACCCTGCGTGACACCCAGCCTGCCATGTTACCAGAAATGGAAGGTCCACCTCCCGACTTGGGCTAGTTCCATAGCATCCATGTTATTCTGGTTTATAACATTTACATTGTGTTTTGTAGCCATAATCCCCACAATTTTGTTAGCCTTGGGTCTACACTGAAAGGATTCAATGCTCATTGACAACCTTTTTTGCCAACTATCCGTTCCTTTCCAGGCTGGCCAAAGTCCATTCTGCTGTAATTCCTTCCAGAAGAGCTCTTGGGAAGTATGTTCTCTGAATTTTTGCATGTTCGAAGACCTTTGGCTGTTTAGTTTTTCAGTGACAGTTTGGGCATAAAATTAATGGACCACACTTTCCTTCCCTGAAACTCATGCGCGTGCTTCCTCTGTCTGCCCTGGAGAAATCAGAAGCTAGTTTTTTCTTTGATTTTTGTGAGTGACTTTTGGGCCTGGATAACGCTCACGATGCTGTATCCTTGAAGTTCGGTAGCTTTACTTGGTTCTGTCTGAACATTGAAGAGTCTGATGCATTTCCCCCAGGGAGGTAGTGCGCCCTTTCCTACATGGATTTGACTCTTTTTGCAAATTAAATCTGGGTATTAAAAAAAAAAAAAATCTGGGTATTTTTTTCTATCTTTACTATTTGCTCAGATCCCTTAAGTAACACTGTCTGTGTATATGTTGTATCACCTTTGTCTGTGGCCTTTATCTTCATTTACTGTCTACCCCCCTGAACTCTTTCAAGCAGGACCCCCAGAGCCTTGAGTGGGTTCAGCGCTATCTTGGTTCTGGGTTTTCATCACTGTTTTACGTTTTTCTTCCCCTTTTCTCCTGATTTTTACCAGCTCCCTTTTCATTTCCTTATGTATACATTTTTTCAGGGTGGGTTCTTAATTTGCCTTTTGTTTATCATGGTTCCTTTCGTCCTTTTTCTTTCAGTAGTTTTATTTAGTGTGTCTAAACTCCTCTTTAAAGGAAGAGAGATCTTCCTGGAAACCCCTTGTTGCAAGGCAGTTGGGGGAAAAGCCAGGCCGGTGCTCAGGGCCAGCTCCAAGTTGCCTGCCTCATGGGAGCCATGGGACAGAGGGCTTTGAGGGGGATGATGATGATCTGACTTCCCTGCTTTCAGAAAAGGCTCTGCCAGGTTCTCCCCCGCCCCGCCCCCACCCCTGCTCCGGGATTGCACAGATGGCTGGGCCCGTCTGGACTACTGGCTGTTCAGCCTGACACTTGTTACCTGCTTGCTGTCCCCTCCTGTTCCCAGCACAGGTAGATGGTCTGCCCCTCTGTGCTCTGCCAGGTTGGCCACAGCAGGCAGTCCGTGTCCTGGTCTTTTCTCCCCTAGCCTGCTGGGCACTTTGTATCCCTTTCACATGTATTTGTTTGGGGTCATAAGTTTTCCTCAAAGATAGAGTTTTGCTCCTTTTTGTGCTTTACTGTTTTCAGATAGTTTCAGAAAGAAGGAACCAGGGGCATCTTACAGCGAGGTGTAAAAGTGTTCTCTTAAGAGAGCAGATTTGTCAAGACCCCCTGCTTTTCCTGAATAAAGCATACAGAGAATTTGAGGCATTTCTCTGGGAACCAGTTGTCCTTCGTGTTATCTCCGAGTGTATATTCCTCACAGGGCCAGAGATAGGCTGAGTGTAGCTAATGAGTGGTGTTTATGCTGCCCCAGTCCCTGCATGAGCTCATCGGATCTCTGTGGCATCTCTGGCATCTTCTTGTGATAACATCCCGTCTTCCTGTGGAGACCTCTCTGGAAAAGCAGGATGCGTTTATTTCTTGCTTAGCATGCAGAAGTAGATAACAGTTGAGAATTCTTTATGATGATGGTCAAGGCAAAGGGCTATATTTGGATTTAAAAGGTTGTTCTTAATCTTCCACAAAATTTGAAATATGTGACTATTGTTAGAACATGAGCAGAATGTGGAGAACTAGGAGAACTCTGACTCGTAGCATATCTCTAATATCTAGAAGTTGAACGGGAGAGGAATGGGGGTCCGAATGCCTTGTTTTCTTGTTTAAAATGAAAATTGGTAAAGAAAAATGTATTGAGTGTGAGCAACGGGGTGTGGGGGTCGTTTCTCAGCTCCCTTCAGATGATTCTTTGCGGCCAGGCTGGCCTGGACCTCTGGGAGAGCCCACATTCAGGTTTTGCAAAGGCAGCATGGAAAGTAACGCTTAAGAAGGGGTGTGGAAATTCCACCCCTCCCTCCAAGGTCAAAGTGTGTGCTGCTGGTGCTTCTTCCTAAATGATGTGTGGTTCCACATCTCCATGCTGACATCTGAGAGATGAGATGCAGCATCTTTCACTAGCCCCACTGTTGCACTGTGCTGTTTTGTCCCAGTTGAGCCTGGTGGGAGGCTGGCCTCTTACCTGGGCAGCATCTGTGAGTGCATCCTGTTTCACGGTTCCATCAAAACCACATCGTGGGCATGGGAGGAGGAGGTGGATTGGTACCTTTGCTGGGCCCCATGTTTGCAGTCAGAACTTTCAGTCTCAACTGTTTGGGCTTTTATCAGTATGGTGACCACATAATTTATCCTCTAAACCAGGCCCCATCTGAGAGAGTGTGGTTAATAATTAAACAGGGCCATAAACATACACTGGGAATGGCCCAGACAAACCCGAATGAATGGCCAACCTAAGTTCCCATGATAAATCCAAATATACTGTGATACATTGTAGCATACATCTGATTTTTTTCTCTCGTATCGCAATAAAAACCTGCCGTTGTCTTTATTGCCAAGTATAGATACTTATTCATACTTAGTAGCAAAACTAGTATCATTTAGTAATGAATTATTTAATCCTCAGAGTCTTTCAATTTTATGGGTACATTCATTCATTTCTGCATTAGATACTAATATCTTGCTCGTAGTTTTCTGCCACCTTATAGGAAATGGATCTTAGTTTATTACCACAGTTTATTACCCAGAGTTTGTTGGTAGGGTTATGGGGCTTTTAGATGGTAAATTTACTCCGTCACTAACAGCCATCGGATGGCAGTGTGCTGCACTGGAGACTGTGTGCCAGGGCCAGTGATGAGAGTGTGACTTAGGTACAGAAATGCACAGGTAACGTCTCACGTAGTCCTCACCTCAACCTCATGCAGGAGGGACCGCTACCATCCCCTGGCTGCCGCGTAGAGAAGTTAAATAACTGACGTGTGCTTACGGAGCTGCTGAGAGCAGAGCCTGGCTGACTGCAGACAGCCACGTTCTGTGGTGTTCTTTTCTAGTCAAGGAATTGGTTCCATGTTACAGTCTGCAGCCTGTTGATGTTTCCTTTCATGAGAACGGATGTAGAAGTGTCACTCTCAGGTCTGTCCCCAGTTCAGTGACTCTTTCCCCTCTCAGTGTGCCCACTGTTTCAAGGGGGCGGATTTTCCATACAACTCTGGGAGTGTCCTCTGCTTCACATATGTGTTCAATGGTGATTGTGCTGTGTCGTCTTTTCGACTGAGCTCCGATTGCTGAGGAAATGTCATTTTCGTGGGATAAGTACTGTGAGAAACTCAACTCACGTGTCTTCGATCACCTGGAGGCCTCCTGGATGTATGGAATACGGAGTCCTATGACAACTGATGACATCATTTGCTTATCAGGCTGTCCTGTCTCCCTTGAGATCTAGTACCGTTTCCCTCTGACTTTCTGTGCGTTCATGAGTGCTTCTAGGCTCTGAGGACCAGAGCACCCATATTCATCCTGGGCCCCAGACAGAGCACTGTCAACACTGACTGACTTCCCAGCCCTGCCCCAATGAAACCCCTCCCACGGGTAGCCAGGGAAGGGGTCCCCTGAAAACAAGTGATATGTGGTTTTACTGTTACACTGTTTCTATTGTTTTTCTCATATTGAAGCATTTTAAAACTTGTGGCATGAGGGAATGCTGATGTTATTAGTAATCGTTATTTGTGTCCTGGGACCTTCCTGTGCATTAGCTGATTTAGTCTACATGAGTGCTCCGAGATAGGCCTTATTTTCTCCCATTTTACAGAGGGAGAAGTTAAGGTTCACAGGGGTTGCACAAGTCCCAAAGCATTGGTCTTCGGGTAAAACTCAAAGTAACATATAACTGCCAAGTTCAAGCTTTACCCTTTATGCTCTTCTATTGCTGACTCCCTAGCTGGTCTCTGGTCAATGTCATACCTTCCCCTTAGCTTCCTTAGAGCCTGTACCTGTCCCTCAAGCCACTGTGTCCTGGGTTTTCCTTCTGGGCCTAATTTTCCAGGTGAGAATGTGATTCTTTGAACTAATTATTAATATTAGAGACTATTTTGGTAGAAGTACGTTAGTGCCTTTCGTTGTGCAATCCGGGCCGACATTTGGCCCACGGCCCCTCCACTGACGGATGGTGACCAGCCTTGTTAGCCAATGCACCCACAGTTGAATGAGTTCTGTTACAGGATCCTAGAAAATCTGAAGACATGAATGTGATGCTGAAGAAGATTTTCACCAGCTTTTCATTTTAGGGCTTTACCAGTTGAAAAGAAGCCAACAGACACGGGAACGTTTATACCCCCTGGGTAGCACTGGCCTGGAAACACGAGCATCGCCTGCCTCTGCTCCCAGGGCCAGTGCACAGCATGACAGCTCAGTGTCTGTACCTATATTATCCCATAGAGGAGTCTTTGAAATATTGGCGGAGATTTGGGCAAGAAGACACCCAAAGGCCAGCTCTGCCACCACCTCCCCTGGGTATGGTGCAGGGATTCAGAAAGTTCACTGCACTGCACAGCAAGTTACCACCCTCCATGCCCCAATTTCAGGGCATTCTGATGGCTCCTGCGGTCAGTGTCTTGTCCCAGTTCACAGAGATGGGTGACCATGTGTTATCTTGTGCTTTCCTGTAGGGAACTCGTAAGCCGAACCCTCCTCAGAAGCCTCTGCCTGCGGATCCTTTGAGCAAGACGACCCGGCCCGCCAATGCCTCAGCCAGGACCCTGGGACCACGGGAGTCTGGGCTCTGCCTGGCGCCCATCAGGTTGGTGTGATGCAGACACACTTGTCTCTCTGTCCCCCAAACTGTAGGGCAGCTGCATCAATGCTTTTCAGACGACGGCAGGACAGCGGGCGGGTCACAGTCTAGGTTTCCTGTGTTCCCCACTCATGGGAACAATATAAACAGATGCACGGGCAGCTATAAAAATATCCAGGAGGCAGTTGTAAGCTTGTAATCATGGGTGTCACGATGGAGGCCTTAGCAATGGCCCCGGTGTGCCTAAGAGATCAAAGTGGGACCCATGAGAACTAGGTAGTGTACTCCAGAAAGCTGAGACTATTGAGAGAGGCCGGGCCACATCCCCCAAGAGACAAAGAAAACTCCCAAGTGGTGCGGGATTATGGTGGCTAGACACTTACGTCCAAGGAAAACCTCGGTTCCCGAGAGACTCTGCCCAATCCCTGAGGTCCTGAAAAGTGAGGAGGAGTTGGCAGATCATAGATGAAGCAAGGGGACTCGAAGGGGCCACGTTAACAAAGCTGGTAGGAGACCTGGCATAAGTGGCAGCGTCTCGGGACAACTAACAAAAGACTCACCCTGAGACCTTTCTGCAGCTGTGGTCACTTTACACTGTCCCACAGAGCATGAGGGCGGCTAGTCCTGAATCCTAACTTACACAGCCCAATGGTGTGCTGGAGCCAGCCCACACTGGTCTTCAAGGGCTATTAAATTTCCAGGAATTTTGCAAACCAGGTGTTAAACCTAGCCACTCTTAAAATTTTTAATTATATACTTACAATGATATAAATTGTATTTTGAAACAAATGTGATAAAAGCTCAAAAGGCCTCCCTTCCTTTTTTTTTTTTTTTTTTTTAACTACGTTTTACTATTACCTATGCCTTTGGGGTGACCTGCGTCAGTTACTCCATCAGTGTGGTGGAAATACTCCAAAACAGTAGCTACGGCCCATCTCTCCCACATTCAGTCGTGTCACGTTGGTAGCCTGAATATTTAACCTGTGGAAATAGGCAAACGCTACCAATGAGGCCCTCCTGCCTCCCCCTTGGTAGTTAAACATTTACCAGCGCACAGATGGGTTAACTGCTCAGCCAAGGCACTCTTCTGTCACGCGTGCCCCCTTGGCAGGAAGCTTGCTGTGCGAGCTGAAAAGAGCAAAAGGTAGCATGTTGGCCAGGCCCCGGGTTCAATAATTCAGTATCTCTGTAGGGGGAAGGCGCACATCAGTGATTTCATTACAGCTTTGGGGAAAAATGCTTGGCCTGCGAAAGAGATAGCGGCCTAATAAATCTCAGAGATAAAGCTGGTCAAGGGGTCAGGACAGTGGTCTAATTCCCAACTGCAGAAAGACGGAAAAATCTCAGAGCATCTGAATTATTTCGTTGTGGTTTGTATGCTGATCTTAAAGCTGCTTTTCTTGTTCCAAAGAACAAGCACTACTTTACCTGGACATGACGAGGGGAAGGCCCTCAAGCAGTAGCTGCTAACACCAGTGCAAGTGGGTTTGCTCTTGTCCCAGGAGGAGGGGAATTCTGTGCACGTTCCCTTTGGGGGTTCCCACATGCCTGCCTCTGCTCCCCGGAACTGCACCATCTAATACAGCAGCCGCAGACACCCTGTGGCTAGTAAAAAATGACACAAGCTGGCAGTGCAAACATACCCTGGATTTTGATGACCTAGTACCCCAAAAATGTCATCTGTTAATCACGTTTTATGTTGAAATACCGCTACTCTGGATGTATTTATTGGTGAAGCGAAATGTATTACTGAAATTTGTTTCATCTATTTCTTTCCCACTCTTTTCCCGTGGCTGCTAGAACATGTTAAATTACCCATGGGGCTCCCGTCACATTACTAGTGGGTGGTGCTTGCTAGAGTCCCCCTGTGGGTGGGACGTATGGCTTTGGAAAGGGCTCCTCTCGCAGTCAGATGTCACCATCCACAGGACGTCCTGGGCCCTCGAGGTCTGCAAGCCCTGGTGACACCCAGAGCGGCCTCCCGGCCACGGAAGAAGGGGTAGGATCTCATCCCAGAAATGTATCACAGTGCAGGAGACATCCACGCCCAGACATCCGTATCTGCAGGGACCACTTTCAAGTCCTTGGACCATGATTTTGTTCTGTCCTCTCTCGATGCAGACCGGCTCCTAAACGTCCACACCAAGTGCCCAGACCCGCCCACACTGCCTACACCAAGTGAGAAGAAGCAAGCCGACACTTTTTCAACAGTGAAGACAGAAGTTTGCACTATCTTTCAACTCCAATTGGAGTTATTTTTTTTTGTCCCAACTTTTAGAATTTTTTTTTTAATGTTTAAAACACCATTATTTTAAGAACTTCGAGCTACTGCCGTCGGTGCTGTGCTCTGCTATGGTGCTCTGTATACTTGCTCAGGTACTTGTAAATTATTAATTTATGCAGAATGCTTGTTACAGTGCAGTGCGCTGTAGTAGGCTGGGTTTTTTTTTTACCATCACTGAGTTTTCCATGGAAGGAAGGCTTCTTGTGCTTTTCATAGTTTAGTGAACTTGAAATATCGTGCTTTCTGGGATTCTGGACAGGATGTTTACTTTTAGATAGAGGCTTTATGGGAGAGCAATTCCCCACTACCCAAGGCTGTGGTTATGGTACCAGACACAGCTCAAGAGACCCCAGGTAGAACCTTGATTGGTTTCCTGGAAGCCCTCATCTCAGGCCGGGGGCATCAGGTCCAGGCTGTGCTTGGCTTTCAGGGAGCCCTTGGGCCCTTTCACAGCTGACAGGCTGGTCCACCAGAGCTATGCCTTGAAGCTCCAGGATAGCGAGTAAGGACAAGGCTTCTGGCGGGGAAGCTTTGGAGAGAACCTGGGTCTCAGAGAGGAATTTTAAGGTGTGGCTACACCAGGATAGAGACTGCAACACAAAGCCAGACAAAAACTTGACCTTGAGCTCACCGGCCATGAGCATATTTGGAGAGCGACCAAAAAAGCTTGCTGTATAGAAACCCCAAAAACGTCTTTTCCTGGCTGCCCTTTACAGAGTGCTGGCATCAGCACCTGACTTATATTGGAAAAGGTGGTGTTTCTATAAGAAGCTACTGCCCAGGCACTGCAAGCCTCCGTCTCCCCATCCTGTTTGGAGCTTAGCAAATTACCACGTTGTCTTCTCCACTGTAACACAATGATTCTGTGTTCAGACAGATAGATGAGGCTTTCTGTGGGACTATAACTATTTTCAGATGTGAACCGGTAACCAAATCTAGTGAACCAACTCTGTACATAAAAAGCTCCCTTTACAGCAAGGTTCAACTTATTCAAAATTAGGCAGGATCCCTACGCTTGTAAAAATTACAACCAAATGGATGCTATGTTCGCTGGTATTGGCTATGTCAGCTCTCCTTGTTGGTGTATATTGGACAAAGGGCCATCGGTTACTAGGAAGTTCTTTTGGGGGTATCCTATTTTCCCCAGTTGGCTGTAGGAATGTTTAAAAGATGTTTTTAGCATAAAGTCGGAATCTGTCAAACACTTGTGACCTACCTGTTGAGCATCACAGAGTGTGATAAGGAAATCAGTTTCCCAGTCTTAAATATTTACGAAATGCAGTCTGGAGCAGCGTCCCCTTCCAACTTTTACTCTTCAGATGTCTGACAGGGGGAGCCATTTTCACAAGGAGAGCTTGAAGACGCCTGCATCTAATTGCGTGAAAACTATAAAATACTCAGACAAGGGAAAATGCTATTATGCCTCTGTCTTTCTAGTGGGGTTACATGTGACTAGTGTTTACGTTAGAAGGCATGTGACAACAGTTCCAGAATTCACTCTGTTTTATGATAAAGATGTCATCTGGGGTCAATTTCAATGGTTTTTCTATGCCTTGAAGTAGAAAGACAAAAACGTACCAAGAACCTTGGTTTGCCTTCCAGAAAACAAGACTGCATCTTAACTCTCCCCATATTCCCCAGCGTATCTAGGCAACATAGTTATTCATGATCATGGATACACTCAATAAGTCCCCGTCACAAACACACACGAAAGGGAATCCAGCTCTAATACATTCCAACTCTTGTAGCATGTATCTGTTTATTATACAATTATTAATTTCTTAAAAATGTAAAGTCATGTTAGAAATGTTACTGCTGATGAGCACATACAGAATGACTGTGATTGCTATTACATGTGGTAATTGTATTAAGGCCAAAACACATACTATTGAAGTTTACAGACTTTTTATGGTGCATTGTGTGGGTATTGTCCTTACAGATGTCAACTCCTTACATCTGGCATTTTAGCCCCTCCTCCTTTTGCGAGGAAGAGGATGTGAACTGACTCTTCTTATTTTTTTTCTTGTCTGTCCTTAGCTATAATTCCTGTGCTTCTATTTCAGAGAAGCAGGAATCGTTTGATATTAAAGGAGGTTAACGCTGTGATCTTACACCAGGTCATCAGTGGCCACTTAACGGCTGCAGCTGATGATACTTGTACATTCTTATCTCTGCAGTACTAATTGTTTTTATAGAGCCATGCAATTTATTTCTGGATAAGAACATATTTAAACATAATGTCCCCTTACAATAGACAGATCATATCAAAGGAATACTACTTCCGGTATGCAGCTTTTATCCAATGAAACATTTAGCAATAACTTCCATTTTCATATAATTTAGGAAAGGAACCAATAGCCAGGTTTTTGGGGGAGGAGTTACGTCTCCCTCTTTTTATATCCTCATAGATGATGGAAACAAAAATCAATACTGAGATGTCAATGGCTGCCTATTTGTAATATGGCTTAAAATTTTATAGGTGTGAATAATAGAGTTGATTTGCGTTTCCAAGGCCATCGCTGAGGAACTCAATGTGCCTAGACAGACAGTAGGTGCCGAAGGTTGTCACTCTTCATCGTATTATGGTTGTAGGGTATATGACCCCACTTTATTAGGAAGTATACGGCTAATCTTCCAGGCATTCGATTTAAAACTTTATCTCCTGAAATTTCTTTTGTAACAGTTTGTTTTCCTGACACATGGAATCAGATGTGTAGCAACCAAGAGAAACAATGCATAACATTTTCCATTGTCAAAATATGCACACAGAGGTTACACTTCCCCGTGGGAATTTTTCCAGCTTACACATGTGGGATGACATCACAGAAACCACAAAAGCAACAAATTAAACTACATGAGAATAAATACTCCTGACTAGTCTCAGAGGGGACATTTTTATGCCTTCTTAACTTTATGAGAAATTCTCAGGCTGAAACCAGAGGCCATTGTTCTCTGGCAAATCAATACAGTACATCAATGTATCCCTGAGAAGAAAAACAGCTAAAACTCTGACCGGTGTCAGACTGTTCTTAGGAGCCTGTGATCTCCCACGGTGCTAGAGAGAGCCTGCTGCTGGGCCAGACAGAAAGCCCTAGCATCTGTGCCATCTCTCAACTGATGTTTACTGAGCACTCTGAGCCAATGAGACCTGACAACTGAACGGGCGTGATGCCTGGGCAGCTGGATCTTTCTTGTGCAGCCTCACCCCTTTGCGGTCTTTCCTCATGAGGCTTATTTCATTTAAGACTTTTGCTATGAAGGACTCCTCTGGGTGTTCTGGGAGCAGGAAGCCCAGGGCAGATTTGGTTGGGAGGTCCTTCCTCACTGCTGTCAAAAACGACCCCAGCCAAACACAGGTGACCCACATAAACATTACAGCAACCCTCACCAGAAGTTTCCCAGGTCTGTCTCTCAGTCTGTGGCTTTCACATGCTATGGGTGGCTAGTGGGGGACATTGCAGATACCATCTTTTGTCCTCCCCACCACAGGCTAGCCCTAGGCTACCAGTCACTCCCCAGGACTCACGAGCAGGCCCGTAACCCCATGTGGACACACGGAGCCAAGGCTAATCCATCTCTGCCTCTCCCAATCACCTGGACACAAGTCCCTTTCCCAAGTCAGACCCTGTGCTAATGCCTTTCCAGTCTCTGACAAATCTCTGTGCTCGTAGCTCCTTCGCGTCAGCCAAAGTGGTGACTGCTAAAACATGTGGCTGCCCCCCAAGTCACCACTTGGCCACCCAAAGCCCAGCCTTCCCCAGGGTGGCAGCATGGAGCTACCCCACCAGCCTCGAATCCAGCAGAGCCCCTCCCACAGACACATCACCCCCACAGTGGCCTTGCGCCGAAAGTCTTATTCTAATTGCAAGGGGGAGCTGGCCATAGAAAATCAGTTTATCTATGACCACAAAATTCTCCTGCCTCACTCTGTAGTTCCCACTGACATCTATTTCTTTTAAACCTCTGTGAAAACTCTGATGGTGATGTAAGTAACACGCTAAGACAGACTCGCGAGCCGCAGGCGGAGGGCCACGTCTGTGCAGTGAGGATGCTCCCAGCAGCCAATCACCTACATCTGAAGGAGCTGTTTCCTGCCTTTCATAAAGAAGGCCCCCTCTACTTTGGGGACAGCAATAGCAGCTTACAGTCCAGCCCATTCAGAGCCTATTTCCTGTGAGAAAAGCTAGAAGGAACACTGCATGTAAAATTGTTATTATGTTCAAAAATGGCTAGTGAGAGCTAGAAGACTTAACACAATTAAAGGAATTCCCAGTGTGATTCCACTCTTCCAGGTTGATCGCTCTCTAACCACCCTGATTTTCCACATCATCTTCAAAACAACGTGTCCTATATCCTCCCTGTGAGTCTCCTTCCATAAAACAAAAATCTCTCAGTCCTCAATTGAGCACATTCTATATCCAGACAAAAGAACAAATATCATGTGATCATGTTTAGTTTTACAAAGAAGTGGAATGACGCCTGTGTTCATGGCCTATACGCAGGTACTTAAGGAGGAGAGTGATTGGAAAAATACATCAGATTAGGAAGATAGACAAATCCTCGAAGCGTCACGGGCAGGACAAGCCATGGCAGCGCTAATGTTCTCTTATACCTTCTATTAGGTCAAACGGGGAGGCTGGAGGGAAGGTCCATTGTTGGAATGTGTGTAGAAATATAACTCTGTAACACTTGGCTGTAGGCCACTCACCACAGTGCAAACATATAGCTACTAAACCAGTACATTAATTTTGTAGTGCTTCATCCATTTATAATGCTTTGGTTTGCTAATTCTGTTCACATACCTTTTTATATTACAGTCCATTGCTTTTGTACACATTTCTCATATTGGGGGTTCTCCAGGTAACACAACCTGCTATGTCTGGAGAAAAGTCATTGTTAAGAATATTATATTCAATAAATGATATACAGGTAAATAGAAAGATGTGTTTCATTCATTACTGAGAATGTTACAAGAACGGGGAGGGGGAACCCTGATGTAGAAAAATGCATCTGTGTTCTCATTCATTTTTAGATGCATAAGGGAATTTTGGAACCGTACCTAAGACACAAAGAAGGATGATGAGCTGGGGTCATGGGATGCATGGACATGAACCGGTCAGATGATAGGACAGAGGGAATAAGATACATTTTCACACACTCGGGGCAGGGGAGAGGGGGGAACCTGATACTTTTTTTTGAACAATGTGAATTCATAAACTATCAGAATAATTTTTTTAAAAACTCACCTTATTTCCCGAAGAGATAAATTCAAAAAGCAAGCAAGCAAGGGTAGAAACATTCACACAAGACTTAACCAGAATGAATATCTAAGTGTAATAGAAATATATCTACACATTTTAAAAAAAACAGCATTCAACTTCATGAAGCAAATACAAAGAAAAATAGACACACTAAATGATAATGAGGTCTTTATATTCTTACCACCCTCCAGCCATGACAAAGTAAGTAGGCAAAATGTAAGTCTATAGAAAATCTCAAACACAGTTAATAATGCAGATCAAATTGATATATATCAAATAGAATACGTCAAACCTACAAAATTACCTTCTTTCAAAGAGCCTCTAGGAAAAAAATTATAGAGAGGGTATCAAAAAAATGTATACACATTTTAAGAAAGAACTGTATTAAAATTGTGTGATGGTAAGCACTTTGAGCACCTCTTGTAATTGTAGAAGTCAAACGTGACTTGTGTTCATCTTTTGTTATCGGATATATTGGGTATTACAATTTTAATACAGTTTTTCCTCTCTTAAAATGTGTGTAAAATTTTTTGGCACCCACTGTATATAATGTTTTGGCACCCTCTGAGGGTACCAAATATATTTATTTATATTTATATTTATTATATATATTTATATTTTAATATATATGTATATAAAATTTTGTATGTTAAGCCACAAAATAAACTCAAATTCCAAATGCTACAAATTCTCAAGATTATAATGCAGTAAAAGTAGAACAAAAATTCTCTGCCCTAGAAATGTAAAGTTTCTTGAGTCAAAGATGAATTACAGATTATGTAGCAAATAGTGAAACTATGTGAAATAGCACGCTCTACAGCTGTGCTTCTCACACTCCTTGAATTTTAAGAACTCACCTAGGATGCTTGTAAAAATCCATTTTTCTGTCCTTTACCTGGAGATTTCAGTTCAGAGGGCCTGGGATGGGGCCTAGAGATTCATATTTAAAAGTGCCCCCAATTCAATCTTCTCATCGGGAAAGTTTAGGACACTTCTTATGGGAATACAGCTAACGCAGTGCTGAGGGGAAAACTCATAGCCCTAAATTCACATATTAAGCAAAAAAAGATAAAAATGAATTTAACAGCTGACATAAAAAGTTACAAAAAAGGAACAAAAAAATAAACCTGGGAGAAAACAGAAGGAATGAATTTGTAGGAAA
Source organism: Rhinolophus sinicus (assembly GCF_036562045.2). Lineage (NCBI taxonomy): Eukaryota > Metazoa > Chordata > Mammalia > Chiroptera > Rhinolophidae > Rhinolophus > Rhinolophus sinicus. Next base: position 5,059,169 of record NC_133757.1, read on the forward strand.
AAAAGTATAAATTAATGGAAAAAGTAAGACTAACAAAAAGCATGGGTGGCTTCTCTGGGAAACTTAAAACACAAGATAAACCATCATCTAATCTCATTAAGGAAAAAAGATAAAAAGCAAATACACATAGCATGTGATCACATAGAATGCCGCAGTCCACTGTAACCCAATGAGATTATCTCAGGAGAATAAGGATGGCTCAATGCTGTAAAATCTAATACTCCAAGTCACCAAATTGGTAGATTGTAGGATGAGTACCATACGCCATATTATGGTCACCAGCGATGCTAAAAAGACATTTGATAAAACGCAATACCCATTCCTGAGTTCTTAAAAATCTGAATAAAATAAGACTGGAAACCATAAGATGTGAGAAATGCTCGTGTCATTTGTGGAAAATCAGCTTTACAAATATAGGACAGGATCTTGTAAGTTGCCGTTTTTGGCTAAGTTATGTTGCAAGAACAAACCGCTCTTAAATTTCAGTGACTTACAGCACAAAAGGATTATTTTTTGCTCAGAGGTGATGTCTGTTTGGGTGAGTTTTGGCTCTTCTCCAAGGGCCCCAGGCTGATGGAACGGCCATCAGCTGGTCTTGTGACAGAGGGAGGAGACACACAGGATTCTTAAAACTTCTGCTCAGAGGAGCAGGAGCCATTTCCACTCTCATTTCACTGGCCGGTCAGCCCTGCTATCTGGCCCACGGCTGCAGGGGGAGGAGACGATGCTGCCGAGCTTCTGTTGGTGAGAAAGCGTGTACCCTCTTCCCACAGAGGCGGCTCGCGCATAAGATCTGCAACAGACTGAGAAATGAAACTAAGGTGAATGTCAACACTGACCACGGTGGGAAAGGGCCTTGGAAAGTGGTGATATGCTCTGGTTTTTAGCGAGAGCTTTAAAAACGTAATCTAGTAAATTTGAAGGCATATGCGTTTGTACAAAAGGTAAAACACTAATGGAATAGCTCAGGAGAAAACGATATGTGACCCACAAATTCAATTCCTAAGATGGATATTCTACAAAGCGTATAGAATGAAGGTGAGAATTGCCAACACGAGTAAAACCGTGTGCTTTTTCTCTCTGTCCTTCCCTCCAAGCTTTGGTGACTTCATTACCTTTTAATTGGTATTTCCTTACCAGAGAAAACTTGGACTCCTGTGCAGACGGCTGTAGCTGGTCTGCTCATGAGGCCCCGTTAACCAGCTTGTCTCTGGAGACGCTAAATGCATGTGGTCCGCTTGCTCACACTGCTGACTTTTAAGTGTGCCTGCCGAGTTCAAGTTCCCCCACGTTTGTGTCTAAGCTCCCAACCGGCAGACCTCACTGCGGTTAATTCCTACTTGTCTCTGAACTGCCGTGATCAGCATCAAAACCCTTTCTGCTCGGAAGGCTAAATTTAATATACTATGTGCTGGCAAAGCTGTCAACATGCCAGCAGGCTGGGCCTTTCATTGTCAGGACCGAAGTAGATGGAAACACATTCTCAGACAGGTCTGCTCGAGAAAGACTGACCCCCGCCAGACACCTCTAACAGAGCAGCATCGGAGTCTTGAAATATGTATGTTGCGCTTTGATGTGAGGCCAGCAGCTGAGGAGAAAACTTTGCACATGGCCTCCTGGGCTTTCGGGAGGAGTGTCACTCCAGGGGGAAACACCAGCCTGACAACACCGCCTGGCAGCCTGAAGTCGGGAGGGGAGGCCGTAATTGAAAACACATGAGGGAAAGAATTTCCACAAGGTCCTGGAGTAGCTGGAGGACAGCTTGGGGGGCAGGAGCGGGAAGTGGGAGACCCGTGTATGTTTGTGCAGCTCCAGTACATAAATATTTTGTTTCATGTCTAACTCCAAAAGGCCCAAGTGCAAGAAAACATCCCCATTCTGCAGACGCCCAGTGATGACACCACAGCCTCACATGCTTAGGTGAAAAGTTGTATTTCAATGTGGGAACAGTTGTATGTTACAAAAGTCACTGTGAGTCTTCAACTAAATAAATAATCAAATGTATAGCCCTCAACGATGCAGTATTTCGTCTCTCTAGTTCAACAGTCACGTTTTGTTTTGTGTCACTCGCCTTTCGGAGAGAAGCAGTACCCGGTCAGCGGGCAGAAGGGACCGACGACTTCTTAGGCACCTGCTTTTGTTGCCTTTCTTCTAATAAGGAGAGTACGTTCTAGATAAACAAAAACAGGTGAATGCAATCCAAGGGTTGTGTGGGTTTGGTTTCGTTTCGTTTTGTTTAAAGTACTACAAAATGAGCCCGGAAAGGCAGAAAGAATATCCCAACCTGTCTGTCAAAAACTCTGGCCATTTCGAGGATGCCTTTGCCGAACTGAGAGAGAAAAACAACAAAAATTATCTTATATGTATGTTCTTTATTCTCCTTCCAGGAAAAACTGTAGAGAAAGCGATCGAGTGATTTACCTCGTTTTTCACACTTGCATCTGCCCCTTTGTCCAGAAGTAAGTGGACTAACTCTTCATGATTATTTAGCACTGCCACCTGAGAAACAAACGCGAGTGGGGTGTGAGTGGCCTTGTCCCTCCCCACCGAGGCTGCAGCCAGGCTGTGCCCGGGGCAGACAGGCCCAGGAAACCCACCAGCAGCACCCCTAAACTCTGTCTACAGCGAGGACAACGGCAAGGAGAACAGGAACGGAACCTGCCCTTCCCCACACGGAGACATGCGGGGCCAGCCCAGTGCAGAGAGCAGCACCGTCTTTGTAGGAGATCCCTGTGGATCCTCCGACGGCCTCGGGGACTGGGGTGGGTCATTCTTAAAGAAATGGGTGTAGAAAACAGATGACAAACACATGACGGTGACACTGGCATGCCTTTGTGAACAGGCCGGCGGGACTCCATACCCAGCCAAACCCAGTGCTCATACACCACTGAACTCACAAGCGTTGCCTCGTCATAGAAGCAGCTTTGACCTTCCTGCCTCACAGGAAACTCGGCTGCTTTCTGGAGAAAGGCCTACCATCAGAGGCGTCTTCCCATCTTTGTCTTTTGCGTTCACATCGGCTCCAGCTTCAATGAGCAGACAGGCCACACTCCGGTTCCCTGAGACCGCGCAGACTCTCATGAGTGGGGTCCAGCCCGAGCCAGCGTCCACCACGTCTACCTGCGAGGCCACAGGGAGAGCAGCTCTGAGTCCCGTCTCTCTTCCTTAAAGAATGCTCATCGGACACAAAGGAAGAGTTCCTTGCCCAAATTCCCCTTGTGTAGATCTGTCTTTCTAGACTTGGGGAAGAGTTGCCTGGACTGTGCTAATTGAGTTCACGTTTATCAAAGTGACCCTGGCTTGTCATCTACATTTTGGTCAAATGGGAAAAAGCTGGGATAGAAAAATGAATTCAACAACCACCTTACGCCTGGCTCCACATGAAGTCCCGACCGTGTTCTCTCTTGCCTACCTTTCCTCACCTGTTTTCCAAATAGAGTTTACTTAACTGACTTTCAAATATTGAAAGCTATTTGATGTTCAAGTAGCTTTAAATCCTTTCTGGAACAAGACAAGTACCACATACAGGCACCCTTCTACTTACCAATAGTATTAACTTTAAGCAGGAGACCTACAGGTAAATACAAAGCAACCAGAGCTAGTCCACGAATTCCAGCCGGAAAGGGTCGCTAACCTAATGCCTTCTCCAAAATGTCGTCAGCCTCGTCATGAGAGGGCCATGTCCGCTGTGCATTGAGATCTCTCAGTGCAGTGCTTTAAAAGACATGTTTGAGGATAAGAAAATGTAAACACTGCCTCCTCAGGTTCCAAGGAAGGTCTCCTCCATCCATGAAGGGTGGCACTGAACACACACACCCACACCTAACTCTGCCACAGAGTTACTCAGTGATGTCCGCAGCTTTAGTAAAACATCAGAATGGAACAAGGAACCGCCAGTAGGTCCTTGGGACATTGCAGGTTGTTTGCATGGATGAGATTATCCAATGCAACGTCTCCAGGGTCTTCATCAGGCAAATCACAAATAATCTTTAGGCAGCAAGCTTCAATATATTTCAATAATAACAAAATGATCACCTCGTATTACATGGTGCTTTATACAGTTTTCAAGGCACATTCACACAGACCTTCTTTAGTCCTGAGGGTGAAACAAGGGTAGGTATTTTTATCCCGAGTTTCCAAATGATTAAACCAAGTCACCGAGTACTCAGTGCCTTTCCTGGGGTCACATGGCTGGCTCGCTGAATGCAGAAATGGTTCCTCATGCAAGTTAGTCCCCCTCAGGATGAATTATTACATTCGGGAAGAGGGTGGCAGCCATGCCCCACTAGCTCCCAGCTCCGTCCCACGGTCTTGCAAAGCCAAGGTCATGGGGGGCTCATGATGACATCATCTATGCACCATCTGCCAGCCACACAGAAATCTTTAGTGGACACACTCCTGTAGCCCCAGGGCTACAGAAAAAGATGGAATTCACCCCCAAAGAAGTGTGTTCATATCTGAAGCCTAGAGAGCCTACACTTCCCACATCCAATATTTAAATGTTCATGGCAGAGACCTGCCCTTCTTTCAGCAAAGCCAACCTTCATTTTCAGCTACAGACTTTTATTTGGGTCCAAAGCACGAGCGGAGTTCATCATAAACCAAACAAGGGAACATGGCTGTCCCTACCCCACAAGGCAGGTGTGGCCCGGCCTTGCCACCGAGGCCCATAGGCTAATCCTTCTGACCCTTTGCGCATGTTTCTCAGACAAAGAAAACAAGAAATGTTATTAAAAGGAATTATCTTTAGGACTGAGATTTTTTCTTCCAGGGGACCTTTTCTCAGCCTGCAAAAAGCGGCCCCTGAATCCGTGAGGTCCCGCAACGTAAGCCTGGCTTTCCTTAACCACACTTCAGAGACAAACTAGAACAAATCTACTAACATCTTCCAGGATGCGGGACTCTTCTCATTGTGAGTTTTGCAGGCCCCCAATTTAATTTCCCAGTACTGTACCCGTCTGGCAATCATAACTAGGACAGCATTTTGCTCTTCGTTGCTTATTTCCACACCTTGAAATTTTTGTTTAACTTCTTTGAAGTCTTGAACTAAAGTTTTCAAAATTATCAGCCGTTACCATCCTCGAGCTAACTCTGTTTACCCATCTTCAGAAGTCCGGACTCCACTTTTATTTGCTAAATCAAACGTAGACGTACTGAGAACATGAAACCAAAAGCAGACCCAGCACTCCTGCTTCCAGGTAAAAACACTAAGAGCTGAAATGCTTTATTCTTGATATACTCAGTTCTCTCTTTGGAAATTTTTTGTAATAACTAATCTTTAAAGCAAACCAAGAATAAAAACAATCTAATTCTAGAAGCAACAAGAAATACTGTAGCTGTAAGAGTTCCTGGCATTATTGTGTCCCCAGCACCTATGAGTATCTGGCACGTGGTAGTTGCTCAATAAAAGCACTGCTGAGAGATGGAATGAAGAGATGAATGAATGAATGAGCAAGGGGATAAACAAAGTAGGTGAAGCAGAAAAGTAGGAGGCCCAGCTCTGGATTCAACACTGTCTCTTTTTTCCTCCGCACCAATCCAAAGCCTCACTATCATGTGAATTCTACGATGGTCTTTTTTCCCAAGGTTTCAGGAGTGTTCTTGCTGAGAAGTCAGAGAACTTTCTCCAGCATTTCTAAGTTCAACTAATAGGCCCTGCTGCTCCTTGACCCTGGGGCCCAGCATTTCAGGTTCTTAACAGCATGTGTGCAGTTCATAAGGCAGACCCCGTACCTCACAACCATCCTGTATCATCCACTCAATCACGCTGCAGTGGCCTCCATCTGCGGCCCAATGCAGAGCCGTGCAGCCGCCTCGGTCTCTCGTCTCCCAGGAAGCACCGTGTCTTCGGAGACACTTCACCACATCCAGGTGTCCCGCATAGCACGCCAGCATCAGACTGCAACATACGGAAACAGCCGCATTTGGCTGGAAGTACAGTCGCCAAGCTCAGGTCCACATTTTACCCTGCCTGGCTTAACCCCGAGAAAGAACTCTTCATTTGAGTGGAAAAGCCATGAAAATTATTCGTAGAAAATGTATATGTGTCCATCAACTAGTGAATGGATAGACAAAATGTGGTATACCCAAACAATGGAGTAGTATTTGGCCGTACAAAGGAAATATACTTCTGGTCTACGCTACAGCACGAATGAGCCTCAAAACACGACACTAAATAAAAGCCAGACACCAAAGGCCACATAGTATATGATTCCATTGATGTGAAATGTGCAGGAAAGCGTTCTAGAGAGACAGACTGGCAGACTTGTGGTTACCACAGGCTCAGGGGAGAGGAAGCCGGCCGGGCGGGTGCGGGTACCGGCTCATGAGTATAGTGCTTCTTTCTGAAATGTTCTGGAATTAGATAGTATAACTCTGTTAATATACTTTAAAATGCTGAACTGTACAATTTACAGAAGTGAATTTCATGGCATGTAAATTATATCTAAAAAAAAAAAAATGTACAAGGTCTCTCTCTGAGTGATAAATGGAATGTCCAGCCCTGAGGCCCCAGCCCAGACGGGGCTGGAATGGAACCTGATGGCCACATCTGTGTCCTTACACAGGCCTCCATTGCTTGGACACTCCCCGGAAGAAGAGAGCGGCCCTTCACCTGCCCAGGGCTGAGGGTGTTTGCATCCGATGCATGTTGCCAAGTTCATTTCCAGAAAGGTCACGTCAGTTCACACTTGTATCAACTGCATCTGAAAGTGTCCATTTTACTCACCCTGTACCAACACTACCATCGTGTTTTAACTGCTAATGTGATAGGTGGACATTTATTACTAGCAGGGCTAAGCATTTTTCATATGAATTAATTTATTCTGCTATGAATTGTCTTCTCTGTAAATTGCTTTTTCTACTGTGTATAGATTTTTTGGGTGTAAGTATAGGTACGTATTTTCTATAGTTAAAGTTGCCAGTAATTTGTCTATGTTTGCAAATCTTGCCCTAGATTGTCCTTGACTTTGTAATTAAGTTTTTTCAAATGTATGATGTATTCTTAATATTTTTCTTAGTAATTTCTCATAATCCTTTAGTCTTTCACATTATGAGATCAGATAGATCCCTTTTTCCCTGAAAATAAGACCTAGCTGGACCATCAGCTCTAATGCGTCTTTTGGAGCAAAAGTTAATATAAGACCCGGTCTTATTTTATTATAATATAAGACCAGGCATTATATTATATTATATTATATTATATTATGTAGTAAAATATAATATTATAGTATGTTAAATATATTATAGTATAGTATAGTAATATAGAGTATATATTATGGTATATTATAGCATATTAAATATTATTATATAGTATTATATAAAAATAATATATATTTAATGTAATATAATATATTTAATAATATATTTAATATACTATGTAACACTATATAATAACATATTTAATATACTATAATATATTTAATATACTATAATATTATATTTTATAATATAATATAATATAATATAATATAATATAATATAATATATAATAGACCTGGTCTTATAGCAAAATAAGACCGGGTCTTATATTAATTTTTGCTCCAAAAGATGCATTAAAGCTGATGGCCCAGCTAGGTCTTATTTTCAGGGAAACACAGTATATGCCTGTGTTTTCTATGGTTTTGTTTTTTACATTTAATTTTTAATTCATCTGGAATTTATCTGGATGTATGCTGGAAGGCCAGGATTTAGCTTAATTTTTTTTTTTCTTCAAGTAGCCTATTTTTCCAGCAACTTCATCATTGATCTGTGTTGCCCCCGTCATCACATATTAAATTCTAATGTCTACGGAGATTGATTTTAGGATTTATATTCCATTCTATTTATCTTTTTTCCAATTATTTTTACCGGTATCATACTACCGTAATTACTTAAAATTTTATGAGCATTTAAATAACTGTCAAAGCAAGCCCTTCCACATTCTTCTTTGACAAAGTTTTGGTAGCTAGTATCATCTATTTGTTCTTCCAGATAAATTACAGAATCATTTTGACAGGTTCTCAAGAAAAACTCCATTTGAGCCTACACTGAACCTATATTTAATTAGGGAAAAACTGAAATTTTATAATATTTGATCTTGCCAAACTGGCATATGGTACATGCCCCGAGTTTTTAAATCTTTATCTTTCAGTAAATTTTTATAGGTTTTTGTATACAAATTTCTTACTTTTATCAGATGTTTTATTTTTTATTCTACTTTGGTTCCCTTATTGTATTCATTAACTAGTTATTGATTGCCATTATTTAAGAAATTTTTTTTCTTTATTTTAAGCTGGCCATTTTACTGAACCTCCTTATTAAGTCCAAATATTTGAAAGCTAATTCTTTTTGGTTCTACAGGAAAGGAACCATGCCTCTCACCTCACTTCATGTCTTGCTGAGCTGATCAGCCTGCCAAAATACCAATCATGAAATAGCAATATGTAACTTGTAGTTAAGTATATGCTTAGCGCTGTTTATGTGTTTTTTTCCATATACAGACTCATTAAATGCTCACAAGCCTGTAAATACTTCTATTATCCCTATTTTATAGATGGGGAAATTGAGGTATCGAGAGGTTAAGTAACTGCCCAAGGTCACGCACCCCATCCAGACAGGAGTTGGGATTTGACATTGAGTTCTCTCTTGACCATGGGCTTCATTACTAATTTTTCAAAGGCATCTGTCAACACTAAGGGTGACACTGGCTGATCATCTGAGATGATAGACAGGTTTGTATGATGCCATCAAAAGGTTCACTCATTCCCATATTCCCACTGTCCCAGGGCTGAAAGTATCCTGCACTTTAAAAAAAATAAGATACTTTTTAAAGTATCTTGATGTGATGTGTTACACCGAATTTTTGTTCTGCGTCTACACACACACAGGTTTTCACCTTTAGTCTACCGGTGAGAAGTCTGCTGCCACATTGCCTAATACTAGACATCCTTACTCTCCTGCACAGCCCGCTTAGTTGAGATGGGAGAGATATATAACAGTCTTCACACAAACAGACATACAAATAGGTTTCTTTCTCTTACTATCAGATTTTAGCAATGAGGTTATCCTCTGTAGCTTTCCAGCTTCCTTCCTCTCTGCTCTGGAAAAGTTCAAGGTTATTATCAGCACCTAGAAAATGAAACAAGCTGACTGGTAGAACAGTCACGCTATATTGGAGGTAATCCTTTAATAAATTTTCTAATTTCTTGTATGGGTATTGGTTATTTCACATTTTCTGCTTCTTGGGTTGATTTTGGTGGTTTCAATTTTCTCAGAAAAAGCAGCCATTTCAATGAAGTGATCAAACTACTACTTTAGATGCAAATGCCGCATTTTTCTTCTCATGTTTAAATTTCTTCTATAACCACAGTTATGTACCTTTTCAATTTCCTAATTTATTTCTTCTAAGATTTATAAGAAACTGGTCCATTTTATTAAAGAGATTTTTGTTTAAGAGGCAGCTCTTACACATCTCAATCTTTATTTTTTAATTAATCAATTTCTACTTTTAAGTCTTTCCTTTTCCTACCTCTCAAATTTTTCTCTTTTCATTTTTCTTTTTAAATTGCTATTATTCTTTTCCAACCTTCTTGACTTAATGGCTTAGTTCCAACATCACCTAGGAACTAGTTGGAAAACTGCTATTTAAATTTATAAGTGATTTTTTTTTTTTATGTTATTATTCAAAATCTATTTCTGCATTGTGTGCAGCGAGTATAGTAAGCAGGCGTTCCGGTTTTAGAAATTGATGTTTTTTTGTGGCCTACAGTTTATAATCAGTGTTTGGTAGCTACCCTTAGATGCTATGCTAGTTTGCAGTGCACAAACCTTGGGTCTGTGTGTAGCATAATGTGACTGTGAGCTTTGCATTTTGTTCACTGTTCTACCCAAGTGCCAAGCACAGAACCTGTAGTCCTCCAGTACATACTGGCTGATTTAAGTTAATTAATTAAATCTAATTACTGGGTTAGTGACCATTTTCAAGTCTTTCTAAAACGTTCTTTCATCTGTAAGTATAGATTTCTAAGGCTCATGCTCTTTTCGTGACCTCCTATAAGGCACTCAGCCCTTTCACCTCAGGAAGTTCTCAGGTTGTACCTTTCTGATCGCCATTAGCGTCTTTGGAAACACTAGAAACTTAGTTCACAGAGGAAAGCAAAGTGCAATGACAGCACTTAGGGAGGTACAAAGTGCCACAAATACTTGCAACCGAGTGCCCAGCACAGAGCTGGTGATGCCACATTAATAACTATCGTTTACGGAGCATTCGGTGGGTGTGTGCTGGGCACTGATTGAGGGGAGATATGTGCGTTAGAATAGAGACCCCATAAATACACTGTTGGCTAAGGGAGCAAATGAATAAGACAGTTCCGTCGTTGCCATCTTTCCTTTGTGACAGGGTACTTTATCTCTCAGGACTGCCAAAAGAAATGATCAAACATTTGCATTACATCAAAAACCCTCTGGGCACAAGCCTAGCAACACAAATATGGGAACTTTTCGGGCATATTCCATCCACCTACCTGTCCTTGCCACTTCCATTCTTCAGATTCACATCGGTGCCATTAGAAATGAGGATTTTCACAAGCCTAAAGGGGACAAATTTAAACATAGCTGGGTAAGTAGCTTCAATGAGTAGGAACCAGCGATAATCCAGTAAAACTGAAAACCACTATACTTACGACATGTCTTCCCAATACGTCCCTCTCCGTCTTCAGAGACCAGCTGGCTTTAAAGACAGGGCAAACCAGCAAACTACCCTTACACACACACACACACACACACACACACACACACACACGAAATGGGGTTTTGCCTTTTACATGAATTATTCATTGAAAACAAACTATGCCACAAAAACAAATTGGACTATCAAACTAGTCCACTGTCACGTCAATGACCATTTTAAATATATTTTCAAATGACAGCATTGAATGAAAATACATTTCTATTTTTTCCATAATGGCATTTTAGTAGTTAAAATATGATTGAAAAATAAGCTATTAGTATTTATGCCTCTGTGTGGAACAGAGATAATGGACTGTATCAGTGAAAATTATACCTTAGCAACCTATCAGGGATGTTTGTTTTCCAGAATTAATAGTCCTCTTCTTCTTTTTTTTTTTTTAAGAAATTCAAACTCTAAAACCCAGTTTTCCCAGGACATATAAAATATACTGCAAAGTTTAATTAAATGGCTACCTCTTTTCCTCACCATACAAGTACACATTTTTACACACTCTCATGCACGTCCTATAACTTTATGAGAAAAACAGCTGAGATTTTGTTTAGCCCGTACAGGGCACAGTTTTGGAAAGAGAAAAGAAATGGGGTTCGTCCAGCCCCTCTTCCCTCCCATCCCCACCCTGACCGGAGTCTTCGGAAGCGGCCACAGCCCCTCACTGAAAGGTGAGAAGGAATAAAGCCCACCTGCTGTACCCTTTCTGGGCAGCAACCATCAGTGCCGTGAAGCCAAACTTATTGGGGACATCAACCTTCACGTTGCTGGGGAAAAACAGAAAAAAAAAGATTAACATGCCCATCATGGCTCCCTGAAAATGTGCAGCTGACTTCTCATGCGTGTGGAGCACAGGTGGCTAAAATGGTTCATTTTACTGAAAATTCCAATTTCTTCTGGGCCATTAAATTTTTGTTGTCTTAGACTGCCCTGCCGAATATTTTAAATTCACAAGAAAAGAAGAGAAAATTGCTGTAATTTCACTTAAAAGAGGCATTCCCTTCAACTCAAAACCATTATGCGAGCTGATAAAACACTGAAAAGGACATGGCATCTTGGCTGCAGACACTCCATGAACAGGAGCCCGTGGGGTGGACAGCCACACTTTTGCCTCGATTCCCATCTCACCTGCTAGGCACAAAGGGCTTAAATGTCAGCTTAGCAGCTTTGCTTTTTGTGGGAACCTTCTCTTCTCCAATGTGCAAGAGCCCCGATTCACAGATGACTTGTCTTCTAGGGCACTCAAAACTACTGATTCAAAAAGAATCTAGGTGACGACATTGTCCCTTGTTTCATTTAGGAGGCAGCTTCAAACACCTCATCTGCAGAAATTATATGCGCCACTGTCCTTCTAGTGTTCTATCAGCTCTTTGAATTAGAAACAGCTGATTTAGTGATGACTTAATTCAATTAGGAATTAGATGTGGGCATTTTGGGGTGAAATTTGCCTAACTGCTATGTTATGGCATCTAAGCAAGAGTCAGAAATTAGTTCTGGGGAGAAAATATGATACCCAGACTTGTCATTCCCTTTTTCAGTTTTCACTAAATAATCACAACATATAACCCTTACATGGGGCTCTATCGTCATCTTTACTGACGATGCCAAACTCACATCAGTCACCTGAGGTCAATTTTGGAGCCAGTTTAAAAGCATGGGAAATTTTCAGAAAATAAAATAAAGTTGTATCATGCATTTCACTGCACTTCATGGACACTAAAAAATTTTAAAAACAAAAAAAAACAAGTTTTTAAATGGAGTTCTCTCACCCTCCTTGAAGAAGTCGAACCAGCAAATCTTCATCATTCACATTGACAGCTCGATGGAAATACTCGCTGCTTATGGGTTCTCCTGGAGAAGGGAGATGGAAAGAAGTCACCCAAAGTATAACGAAAGAAGATTCGTTCTGGCTGCATTCCTCCTGTGGCCTTAAGTAGATGTTCATGTTCACCACCAAGAAGGCACTTGGCTGTTCCAGTATCTTACATTTCCGAGTCGACGCCTTCTTTTACTGCAAAGGACCTTGTTTTCACACATTAAGAGAAGAATGCTATCCTAAAGGCTTGGGACACTTTCAAGTTATGAAAGCACTGTTTTGTGAATGTTAAATAACACTTGAAAACGATCCTTTCAGATCTCATGAGACTTAATGTTTCTTACAAGCGAGGATTAGCTCCACAACTGTCACAACATGCTGAGTTTCCCCTGCCAAAGAAACAAACAAACAAACAAAGACAGATTGCTTTAACATTTGGAATCCAAAATGTGGGTTCTTCCCAGGAATATAACAGTCGCATTGGCCTTGCCTCCTCCGAGCTGTGGGGGCAGGAGGGTAAAGGCGAGCAAGAAGGAGCCTGAGAAATGGCAAAGGGACAACGGGCAGTGGGGCAGACAGGGGGGCGGCCTTTGCACACGGGGAACGTGAGCTCCTCGAGGCAGAGGATGGGGCAGAAGTTCAAAACCCAGCCGATGTGGGAACAGAGGGACAAGGGAAAGAAGCCCGTCTCTTTCAAGGCATTTATGTCACAGCTTTATTGGTTTCACGTACCATGATTTTCTCATTTTTAAAATTACGTACGATGAAGCTTAATGAAATAATACAAGCACAGCCCTGGGAATAGCACCTGGCGTGTCGTAAGCATCCACCACGTGTCTGTGGCTGAGGAGAGTCATGGCGGGAGCCGCTGCCCTTGTTGGGTATAGCGCGTAGTCCCTCTGCCTTCGGCTCGCCCCCTGCCACACTTAGAATACCTACCTGACCCCCAGGGGCCCTGCGTGTATAACCCCTCATTTGAGTCCTCTCAAAGGTCTCGTCCATTCACTCAACAAATGTCTGTTAAGTAACTTACATGCCAAGTCACTGGGGGTCCCAGAGACGAGACAATTGTGTGCCTCTCCCCTGCCAGTTCCACTGAGTGTGTACGTTCAGCCTATTATTATTCTAAACCCTAAAAAACAACATCCACCCTCTACCCTTGACCTTGGTCCTCCCACACTCACCCCAGACTGCCTCCTGGGGCTCACCCCACCACTTCACCTCCCTCTTACAGCCTGACTTGCCGACATCCACTGGCCATCTCTGCCCAGTGGGAAGTAAAATTCCCTATTCCGGCTCCTTTGGGTGGGAAAACTCTCTGGGTCATCCGTCCTCCTGCTTTCCTTGGAGGAGTTTAGCTGGACAAAGTACAAACTGGGGGACGGGGGCAGAAGAATGAAGGGATCACTATCAGAATGACCTTCAGCTGATACCCTTTCTTCTGTTTGATAAAAATAAATTTAGGCCAAGTTAAAATTGTTTTCAAATAATTTGGTCTGCAAGAGCTTGCCAATCTCTTAAAGATTTTTTAGCTACATTGTACTTCCTTTCATCATTCCACACATATTTTTAGACCAAAAGCTTTGAATGAAAGTATCAGGATAAACTGTCAAAACGTAAGGCCCACGCTGTCCCTGCCCTTCCAAGGGAGGTCATGCCTAGCTCGGTGTTCCACTAGCGGGCTATGCAAGGGGGCAGGGGTTTGCCCCCAGAAAACCCCCGAGGACATTTGATCAAGTCTGATGATGGTTTTGGTTGTCACAACTTAAGGGTTGGTGCTACTGGCATCTAGCAAGTAGAGGCCAGGAATGCTGATAAACATCTTACAGTGCACAGGACGGCCCACAGCCACGGATTATCCAGCCCCACACGGTCAGCAGTGCACATGGAGAAACCCTGGGCTACAGTATAATGGCTTACAACGATGTAGTATGTGACCCACCCCACTGTAGTGGACAAACTGTGAGTCAAGTTCCCCTTCCCTCACGCTTCCCAGAAAGGAGGGGAAGGGTGGCGTGGAGGGAAAGTCTGTTATCTCACCGAACAGCCCCCACTTCTGAGACTCCCACTCTTCAATTGCCACTAAAAATACAAAAACAAGTAATTTGCATGGAATCATCTAGAAGAACACAGGAAGCTCATCCTGTGTCTACTCAATGTTAAAATGTGGTATTCTGACTGAAATCCTATTAATTAAGCTGCATCTAGGACTTCATACAACGCTGCTTAGGTTCTCCTTCAGACCACAAAACTCAGAGCCAGAAAGGCCGCGTGAGTCAGGCAGGTCACCCAGGCAGGGGTGGATCACATTGCAGCTCAGAGCACGTCTCATCAGGCCACACTCCTTCCTCGGGCGTTTAGTACGTGTTGAGGTAGCTGACCAATTCTCTATATGCATCCATTCGTAGTAACTTTTCAAAACAAGCAGACATCTTAAATAAATAAATAAGACCGACAGACAACCCACACACACCCACAAAGTATACAATGAAAGGGGGGTGCCTAAAGCCTAAAACGCTTCAGAGAAGTGTTCACTTCTTGAGATTTTAAAGAAACTTCTAAAGCACACACAGCATCCCAGCACACTTTCGTGCTGACCACGTCCGAGCCACCTTGCCCGTCTTACCTGAGCAGCATGGCTCTCCCATTGGGCTCACTTCCTGGTGCGGCCGCCCAGGAGGCTCTGCAGTGTGCAAATATTGGAAAACAAGGTAATTTCATTTCATGCTTAGACGCTGAAGGCGTCTGTGAAGCCAAGACCAGGGTATTTTGCGATCAGGATATAATTTAAATAAATGTGTTGCCTTTTCCAGCTTCTGCAAGAGGTATCAGTGCTCTCATTTCTTATTCTGAGAATAAAGGGTCGTCTTAAGGAAGAGAGGGAGAACGGCATAACTGTTGCTCATTCCTTGCTTGCACAAGGCAGCAGGAACTGTCATTTGCGGCAAGAAAGCTTTCTCAGCGTGACCACTGTCAGGGGGGCAAAGAGGCACGAGAACGGCCAGCAGGGCAGGTGTGGGTCAACCGAGGTCGGGCGGGTCTCCCGTTTGTGAACTTGACAGAGAAATAGGAAAGGAGAGGCTCTTGCTGGCAGAGCAGAGCAGTTCTTCCTACTCCCACTCCAGGCAGGAGTGGAGAAGAACAGAGAGGAAATTCCAGCCTGAGCCAAATGGTCCACTTCTGCTGCTCCCAAGTCCCTCAAGACTTCGTGGGTCTGGCCCAAGCGACGGCCAGCAGTTCATGCAGCCGAAAATAAAGAAGTCAGGCTTTGACTCCGTGGTTTTGTTTTTGTAATGTGTACCCCGAGTGTTGTCATTCCAAATACTGAACTGACGCTGCCCGTGGGGAGAATGTCCACGAGTGCTCGTCCACCCTGTATGGGTGGGACTCACCAGGCAGCACCACACAGGGGACCTCATGAACGAGTGAATGAATGAATGAATGAATGAATGAATGAATGACTCTCCCAGGAGAGGAGAAGGGCAGGGAGGTCCTTGGAAGGCCACCACTCCTGTCCTGTACCAGGGTCGTTTAGCTGCAGAGATTATAATGTGGTGGTAACATCTTTCCTGGTGGAAGCTAACGCTCTGCTAAGAGCAGTGAATAAATGATGAGCCCATTGGAGAAGATATTTGCCAATTAACAAGCACCAGCTGGTTTTCTTTCTTTCTAAGGGCCCAACTGATTAAAATTGCCTCATTTAAGCAAGAGTCTCGTGTACTTTACCTGGGAAAAAAAAGACCCAGAATCCTTTATTCAAAGTACATGTTTTTGTAATTCCTTAAAACACTTTCAAACTGAATGCAAATTATCAACCCACAGAAGCACTTTCACTTGTTCTGTACAATGTGCATATTTTTAATTCTTTGTGCAGCATGGCCTGCCTCCTTAAGAGAGTCTGCTTTGGATATTGTAAACGTAACAAGAGCTGAGGGAGCAGGGGCCAGCCGCAGGAAAGAGTGTACCTGAACCTTACCACTAGGGGCGCCCCTGAGGCTGAGCCCACGTCCTCAGAGCAGCACCTGTGCTGTGACCTGCCAGGGACACGCTCAGGAATCCCAGCTCACTGGGTCATCACCAGAAGCCCGGTCTCCATCACGCCCTTGTCCCTGCAGTCGGTCCTGGGTAATTGCCCACGGGAGCCGTGGACTGCCGTGACAAACGCCCTGGACCACTGAGCCAGAGTTTCACGGCTGCCTCTCGGAAGCCGGTTTGGCAAGAAGAAGGCAGAGCCCTTATCAGCTGATAGACAAGCACTATGGTTTCTAACCTCCTAAAGAGCTCCAAACGGAGATCTGCCTGCATGTGGAGTCTGGCAGGAAGCCCTGGCTTTGACATGTTAAGGACACCAGTGACCGCCTGAGTCCACCAAGGTCGCCTCTGCATCCAGTTCACCCTCACCTTGCAGGTCCAGGTGGGGGGAAACAGATCCAGCTCCCAAGAGACATGAGAGCGAGCTCGTCCGCTTAATGCCACCTCTACGCCTTTCCACTCGCCATCCGTCCACCCCCATTTATGAAGGGTCGTCTACATGCAGACTGACCCATCGCCCCTCCCTTCAGGAGCACGCAAATAGGTGGGAGACAAAGAAGATAAAGACGTAAAATAAGATGCAAGAAGTACTGCTAGAGGCGGTGAGGCACAGCTCTGTGCCGGGGGGAAGAGCTAAAGTCCATGGCAGAGAAGGGAAAGGCACGCGGGCTGACGCTGAGCCCTGCTCTGGCCCTGGAGCAGGCTCTACAGGCGCAGGACTGGAGGGGGCAGCCCACAGGCAGGTGATGGGGGAGCTCCGCATGAGGTGCTCCAGAGAGCAGGGGCAGAGGCGTGGGGGTGGCCTGCGGGTGGCTGGGAATAGGGGGGGGCTGGAGGGAGCTGCACGGAGGCCTCACAGCATCCTGGCCCAGTGTCCCCAAGAGTCTCTGTTCAAATGATAGGCTCCCTTTGCCAACTTTTCTCCTGCCACCTTGTCTTCCCTCCACACGCCAAAAACTAACTTGTGTTCTGCTGGTTTACCTTCTTTTCTTTCCCCTAAAAGCTCCAGGAGCTCAATGCCTTTCATATGAAAGCAAATGCTTTCAAAGTCGCCAGTTTAAGGGGCAAGCCCTCTTTCCTGACTGGCATGCATCTCCATCAGTGACCATTCCACTTCAAAAGTCTCCTCTGAAATTTTGTTTTTTCACGAAACTAGCTGAGCATTTGGGAATGTATACAGCATCACCACTCTCAGCTTTAACTAAACTCTCAGTTTGCTAAACTAAAATCTGGTCCCCTAATGCCTTGTTTGCAACTGAAGATATTATAGGTTGACTCAAAAATCTGAATTACCTTTAATCCACACAAAAACGTCCATGAATAAATGCCTAAAAGAGACAATGAAAACCCACAAGAGGAAAAATAGATAGAGGAATAGGGATAGAGATAGAGATAGAGATATATGCCAAATGCCACATTGAATAACATTTTAAAATGACTTTTTACCTACAAGAGGAAAATTTTCTTTGTACAGCTGCAAAAAGACCTGTGTTTTCAGAGTGAGCCAGGAAGATCACTTCTGACTATTTCAGTCTTTACAACAGTCTAGTTAAAAGATGCTATGGGATATACACACATCTTTAAAACGTTTTAAAATACCGATCGCAAAGAATATTTGCTGCCCTAGCCTGACCTGGGCACCGGCTGCACAGGTCAGAGGCACGTGGCCAGCTCTGACCCCCACCTCTGTGTGGCACTCTCCCTCCTGCATTCTGTGGACGGAAGCATCGCTGTTCATTCTTCCTCACTCACAACATCCCCGGGAATCAGAAATCAAGACACACACACTGAAGTTGTCCGCAAAAGAGAAAACACCGAGTGGCCCTTGCCTATCACCTGAGGACAGGCGACAGGCACTGGTTCTCCGCGGGAGAACACCTGCTCAACCCACGGCCTCTGGCCCATGTCCCAAGAGGGGTGACCCCCCCTTTTATACGGAATGTGCACCCACAGTGCAGTGCTGGCACAAAAACAGACCTCCCGTTGGTGGAAGCACAGCTAGATGTCCCTGTGCGATGGCCAGGCCCCGTCGGTACACTGTCATCACAGCATTCAAAAATGGAATAGTTCCTGCTTCCTCGTGTAAGGCGGGCAAAAGGCAGGAGGTTTCCATCAGCACCACGTTGGTGTACCTTCATGTGTCTTTACATAAGTAAGTCAGAGTGTTTGTTACTCACTGGTTGTGGACACGGTGACCACGGGGCTGTACGCATATTCTCCAGACGGGCTGGTGACCTTCAGTCGAAATCTGTACAGTGTCCGAGGTTCCAGACCTTCCACCACGTGCTTCGTTGCATATCCCCTAGACCAGAAGAGACACACATGCTGACACCAGGGATCACACCGGTGATCTCTGACAGTCATTAGAAGAGCAGGTGGCAGATAACTTCAACTGCTGTCTATTTCAGCACAGATCTGATCTTGGCGGTTGTCCGTCTCCCACACGAGACCGTGAGAGTCTTTGCACAGAAGACAATTCACAAGTGACCCCTCCATCTGTCCCCAGCACATGCCCTCTCTATTCCACAGTGCTAGCCCAGTGCTGACACACAGCTGGCACGCAGCTTTGTACTTTGGAGAAACAATCATGTTTACCTATGATATTTGCCCTCCATTAACCGAGTTTCACATTTGAGAGATCAGACAGGCAGTCCAATAGTATATACATGTTTTTCTAGTGGGGTCTTTGAGTGGATGGTGAGGCTGGCAGTCTGACAGCAGCATATCTATTGTAGGCAAAATAATAAATACTATAGGGAAAGGACTCGAATAAATAAAATACATGATTGCTTGTAGCCTGTGAGTAACTCAGAGAGTGGCCGAGGAGTCAGGCAGCATACGAGAAACTACTCTAACATCAGGTCAAGTTCATCTAGGAAAAGGTTTGTGGGAAATAGATGCTAAACACGCACAGAACAGAAAACGGATCACATGCTAGCAATGGAAATCCGTGTGCCTCAGGAGGGAAGAAGGACGGAGTCTCATCATTCGAAGCCTGTAATGAGCAAGAAACAAGTACCGGTAGGCAATCTCCCTGCCTGCTCAGAAGAGGCTGGGGTCCAGCCCCGGTGACAAGACCCCGTCCCTCTGCTTGGGAGGCAGATCCCAGGGGCCTGGCTTTGACTTAGTACTCTTTCTAGGATGACAGGTCTCTCAAAGTCAGCATTTCCCAATATTGCCCAAAACCTCAGCTTCCCATTACTGCCAAAAACCTTTATTGGCATTTGACTCAATTCCATGTATCTTTCCAGTTCCTTTATCTAAATTTTTCTTTTCTTATACCTTAAAGGCTTACCTTTTGTGGGTCGGTGTGTATGTGTGTTGGGGGAGGAGGGTCAGTGTGTGTGTATTTGTGTGTTTCCATCTCTTCTTTCCTGCTTCAACATCCAACCAGCCTTCTCTCCTCCATTCAGAACACTCCAGAGCTCCTTGGATGCCAAGCTTACCATTGTTTTCTCCATCTTCTGTCTCTAATTTTTTCATTCATTCTCAGCAGACCTCTACAGAGGCCAAAATCATACTTTGGAATTCACAACTAATTTTTCAAGGGTGTTTATGTGCAACCTAAATATTTATACATGAATTCTGTTCCACATGACTCAAGAAACACATCCAGTGCCCCTAAGTTGTGAGGTGCTGGGCCAGGCTGGAGACGCAGCCTGGACCGCTCAGGCCGCAATGACCCTGTCAAGCATGAGTTGACTCCATGTCCTGCTGGTGAATGGCATGAAGAGGGGGTCAAGGACAGTGAAGAAGTGACAGCTGAGTCAGGCTGAAATGACAACACTGGACTTAGCATCACTTCTGAGGAAAGCTCACCTGAAACGTGGCTTTAGACCTGAGCCAGGTGGGGACACTCATACCTCACGTGTCCATGAGACAGCCTCACTCAGGCACTCCCAGGCCCCACTGGAAAGCAGTCTTTCCCCCAAGGAGCAGGCATGTGGCCCGTGCGTGGCTAGAGAGCAGACCCTATACGTGCTCTAGAGGGAGCAGGTTCCTTGGGGATAGTTTGAGAGAACCCAGAGGTCTTCTAAGTTTCATCTCCCAAACTCACCCAGCAGGCAAGTAATTCCTCAGCTGTGAGGAACGAGTGACGGGCAGACAGGGCCCAGACGCGTGTCCTCTAGCAGCAGGCATTTCCCTGGCAGACAAGAAGGCCCCAGGTTGTCTGAGAAAGAACCCCTGACTGGAAGGACGTGGAATGCAGGGCAGTAGATGGAGGGGGTGAGAGCAAAGGTGACAGAGTCCGCATGTGTGCTGAGGCCCAGAGAGCCACGTTTGCACACTGCGGAAGACTTACAAAGACCCTTTCCCCTTTGGGCTTTTCTCCCTTTGTGGTGTATCCAAAATGTAAATTTTTAAGCTGAAATAAAGTCCTAAACACTCATTGATTTTTTGTTTTGTTTTGTTTTGTTTTGTTTTGTTTTGTTTTGTTTTGGTATCACAGGTAACTTCAGACACCTAAATCCAAATGACCTCTTGGGCATAGTTCTAACAGAGCCAAGGAAGGGGCGAGGGGTCCTCAGGTATTTCTGCCTCTCGTCTGTGCTCTCCTGCTCTCTGCTGGGCATGCAGCCTCCCAAGTGATACCATCTCTACTTGAATCACAGTTCTCTTCACCGAAAGAAGGCACGTGTGGCAGAGTGTCAATCTGAGTGGCCTCCAACAACCCCCCTCCACCCCAAATTCCTGCAGGTCCATGTTACTCTTCCCACAGCTAGAGTCTCGTTCCTCGAGCAGGATGGGCTGTGGCCATGTGATGCATTCCGGGCCTAAGCCTTAAGATGCCTGGAAGCTTCCGCTTTTGCTCCTTTGGAAGCTGGCCACCATATAAAGAAGTTCAGCTTTCCCTCTGGAGGGAGCGACTGCCTGGTCAGAGTCACTGGAAGACGCCTGACAAGGAAGGGAGACAAAGAAGCCCCATCAGCCGCCGGCTGTCCCAGACACCCCAGCAGAGGCACCAGTCACGTGAGTGACGCCATTGGGACACCACCCCAGCAGATCTGCACCAGCCGAGACCACAAGGAGCAGAGACACGCCAATCCCACCTCGACCAAACCATAGACTCAGGAGCAAACACGTGATTGGTTTTTACCTTTAGCCCCTAAATTGGAAGGTAGTTTGTTATGCAGCAATAGATAACTGATACACGTATCAACAAAAAAGAAGTTAGGAGAAAAAAGAAGAATGAACAAATGATAACAACAGCATTAAGAGAAACATCTGAATTAAGAAACCAAAACACAGAAAAGTGTTAACAATAGATATAAATGCATTTATCATCAAAGAAAACGCTCTGAAACAAAGATAAATATTCAGAAAAGCTAAAAATAGGGCTAAAAAATAATAATAATTAAAAAAAGTGAACTCTATCAGCTTGGGACCAACAGTCTCATGAGTAGGTGGATTTCACTGTTTTGTGAGCATAGATCTGTATCTATATATACTTGAAGCATAGAAACTGAACCCTCAACAATCTGGGCCGCCTGCAAAGATCTCAGGAGCTCAGTGCGAATATAATACCTAAGTCTCAATGGAATTCAATGCCAGGTGTCACAGACTTAGCATACTTTTAGACCAAAAGAAAACCAAAAGTGCTCCCCATAAAATCCAATATTGCTATTAATAAATATCATGAGATCACCCTCAAGCAAATGGCACCTTCATAACCCCTGGAAAGGGAAATAACAGAACTGTTCTAGAAGAAAGATGTAACGGAAACACCTCTGGGGGAGGCTGGAGGCTCCCAGGCAGCAATCGAGATGGCCCCACAGGAAGAACCAGACACCGCAGGGGCACATGGTCTCTTGGGGGGCTGTGCAGTGGTGACTGCACAGACCCGGGCGTGACACTGTGATTAACATGCAGACACAGGGTGACTAACAGAAGCGGTTTGTTGAGTCTGGGGAGAGACACAACTTTACCCTGCCCTGGCATGGTAGGTTAAAGCATGAAAGCATCATCGAACTGTTTCCACAGTGGAGCAAAATATACGAAGTGCAAAGCATACCCTCCTTTTGTTATCAGTCAATAAGCAAATATTTGATGCAAGAGTCGAGCAAACACGAAACATAAGAAACTAAACACTGGCATGCCCAAGGACTCAGCTGCCACATTTCTCTCTGTGCTCCCGCCCCCCGCACTGCACCCCAGGCTCCCGCTGATGAAGCTGAAATGCGTTTTTCCAGCCCAGACTCTCCCCTGGCCCGTTCTTCCCTTATTAGCATCTCTACGGAAATGTCTGTTAGCCCCAAACCGAGTCCACTCCACCTGCAGTCTCCCCACCTGTCATTCTAGCTGCTCAGGCCAAAACCTTGGTGCCACTTGTGGAAGACCGATTACTGTTCACGAATACTGGGTGCCCTCCCAAGGGCTCTACATCATGCCCTGTTGACCTCAGACATGGATGGATGACTCGCTTTGAGCAATGAAGCATTAGCAGAAGGGAAGTATGCCATTCTCAGGCGTCACGCCATGCACTTGTCCCCCGCTGCCACAATGACTGACAATGTTCAGGCAGAGGCCACTGCATCTGCCTGGGCTGTGGAGGGAGGAAGGTGCAACAGAGCCATGGCCAACACACAGCGCGCACTTTGTGGGCGAAATGAGCTACTGCTGTCCTAAGCCACCGGGAAGCTGAAGTTGAAATGAACGCAGTCTAACTTGGCCTCTTTTGCTCACATCCCATACCTGGTCCACCGGCAAATTTTTCACATCCATCTTTAAAACATACCCTGAATTCAACCACTGCTCACACTGGGTTCTATTATCTCCCACCAAAATTACTGCACAAGCTTCCTAAGAAGTCCTCCCTGCCTCTGCTGCCTTGGCTCCTATCGCCCAATCTTAACTCAGCAGCCAACAGCCCACGGACAGCAGAAGCCAGGTCCGCCACTCCTCAGCTTAACGACCTCCAGGGGCTTTCCCACCCCTCCAAAGGAAAGGCAACGTTCTCGTGACAGCCCACGAGCCCCCAGCAGCCCCCTTCCGCTGCCTCACTAACCTCCCCCCACCCCCCGACTCTGCTCCTTGTTAACTCCACTCCTCTGTGTTTCTGGAACATACCAGGCCCCATCTGATTTCACGTGTTATTTATTTTTTCTTCCTGGAATGTTCTGTCTCTTCACAGGCCCCAGATAGGCCTCACTTGCTTTCGTACTCGGTGTTACCCTCTCAGTAAAGCCCTCCTCACCTCCCCGCGAGGCCCCACATTTTTCTAGGCTTTTTCTCTGTGTGTCTTACCATGATCTGACATCCCCTCTCCGTGTACTTATGTATCTTATTTACCTTTTGTTTGCCTCATCATGAAAGGGGGGTTTTTGTCTGTCTGTCCAGTGCTGCCCCCCCAGCATGCAGAACAGTGTCTGGCAGAGAGCACCTACTCAGTGCACGCTGACTGAATGAATAAAATGCATGATATGGGCTCCAGTTATCATAGGAACTTCAAGGAGGTAGACAGGATGATGACAGGAGCTTCTTGAAGGAGGTAGAATCTGACTTGATCAGAACAAGGATGGAGCAGGGGTCGGGGAAGTGAAGTTTGTCCAAACAAGGAAAACAACTGAACCCGTGTAGAAACAGTCAAGGCGCAGTCGCGGGGCAGTGAGCAGGCCTCGTGGGCGGCTACACACAGGGCGGGGCGGGGCCAACTGTGACGGGCGTGAAACGTTAGTCTAAGGAGCTTGACCTGCATCCTCGAGCACTGGAGACCCACTGAAGACAATTTGACACAAGGAAGATTCCAAAGAAAATGCATGTGGCCAGGAGAGAACAATGGGATAGAAGGCAAGAAAAGAGGAATAAGGCCACGCCATCCAATCAGCAAATACTCTGGGCAGTTGTAGGAACTGAGGTCACAGCCATGAGCCGGTCAGAGAACGGAGCTTGCACAGGAAACGCCTCGGTCTGGTGGGGGGCGTCCAGGAGAAACTCGCAAAGGGAGAGCCCAGAAAACTAGACAACTCGCTGTGAGGAGACGTCAAGTCAAGGGTGGCTCCACGGAATCAAGACTGGAGGGGGGACGGGGGGGCACCCGAACAGAAGCTGACACGTTGGAAGGAAGCTCCCACATCTAGAACCCCAAGGTCAGGTGTTCCAGGTGATCACCTTTCTGAAGAAAGGCATCTGCGAGCTTTAAGGCAACGCAGAGCGAGCGAGCGGCAGATGGAGCAGGAGTTCGAGACGAATACGGTCTAATTCTGCCACCTAGTGTCGAGGTTTGCGCTGCCTCGTTCTCCGGGCAAGTGCGAGCATCTCCCCAGAGCCTTTCGCGCCGAGGTCTGAGGGCCCTGCTGCAGCCCCGCACGGCCAGGCCACCCAAGCGCTGGGCCCAGCGGGACAGCAGGCTGGTCTCTGGAGAAAATGCAACTCAACACATCGGGCGGGAGGCCGGTGCACATAGCAGCGGTCTCTCCAGGAGAGGTGGTCTACCTGGCCGCCCAGCCAAGGAGACGAGCATAAAGGGAGGGAGGGAGGGAGGGTCCAGGACAGCCCCGGCTGGGCCGAGCCCACACACAGCTCATGGTACGAGGGAAAAGGGGGGGGGGGATACTTATAATATCATTCCTGCTTTCAGATGGAAACTACCTAGCAGAATACATGACATGATTAAAGTAACATTTTCAAGTAGTCAGGTCAGGAATTATTTTCAGGTGGTAAGTACATTTCAGATAAATGCCCACTCCTTTTTTAGAACTATTCATCAACTCTCAGGGATAGCATCATTCGGGTGAGAGCTGACGCCTCCGTGTAATACCCTGACGTCAGCACCCTCATCACATCGCCACCTTGAGGAAAGGCAGGAAAATGCTGGAACTGTGCTTGAGCTTGACCACCCCAGTGCCAGTATCCTGGCTGGAGTTTCCCATAATGCAACCATTGGGGAAAACGGGGAAAAAGCACACATTTATACGTTTTCCCTCTCTCTGTATTGCTTCTTGCAACTAGATATGAACTTGCAATTACCAAAAAATGTAAAGTTTAATTTAAAACCATATTTGTATCTCAATTTTGGTGTTCCTGAAACACAGAGTCATTTTGCAAGTGATAAAGCTGTCATAGGGGAGAAACACAAGTTGAAATGAAGACTAAGAAGGAATGACTTCTGAATCACTTCTGTTGCATTCATTTGCTTATTTATTCATGCAACAGATATTTTGAGGGCCCACTATGCCCCCACACCATCTAGGAGCTGGGAATAGTGTTAGGCTGGAGGAATCTGCCTGTTGCTAAGTTTCAATACTGGTGGAGAGACAGAAAAATGAACAAGCGATCAGGCGAAATAATTCCAGTGGAGTTCAACGTTACAAGGCGTATGAAACAAGGTCATGACAGAGAGGGCGGCTGGGTGGAAGACTGGCTGCCCCAGATGGCCTTCCGAGGAGGGGATATTTGATCTGATAATTGCATGGTGTGAAGGAGACAGCCGTATAAAAACAGAAGGAAATGTGTAAAACAGAAGGGAAAGGCAGTAAGAAAGGTGCCAGCGTGGGAACCAGCGTGGCCTGGTTCAGACTGAGACAGCAGGTTGGTTGGAAAGAGTTAAGGAGGGAACAGGGGTGTGGCATGAGGGGGAGAAGTTGCCCAAGGCAGACGGCCTGATGGGAATCTCATCTAATTTCATCAAACTCTCCTTTCATTCTGTCTCTACATTTTGGATTTTGAAAATACACCGTTAGAAGCTCTTCTTTCAGAAGGCTAAGAAGCTCTCAAAGGTACAGAGGGTTTAATTTCAAAGCTGCTGCCAATGCTTATTTTTCCAAAGATTATAATTCATAAAAAGCATGAATGCAAATGATGCTGACTCATTCTTTTCTTTAATTTTAAAATGAGTCATTTTATGGACAATAGAAACCATCCCAGCTAGTCAGGAAAGCAAAGCAAAATGTTAAGCAATGGACGCTGCACCTACGTATAAATGAGACCGTAAGTGTGCATTTTGGGGTACTCTTCTTCAATTGAGAACCTGAACCACTGCTCCTGAGGTCCTTGCCGTTTCACTTTCTTTTCCAGGTCCCAGTACAATTCAATGCTGTGATGAGTCACTTTGCCCACTACAGGTGGGTGAGGCCTCGAGGATGGTGTGAATTCTAAAAAAGAATGACACAGATTTCAGGAGTCCGTTTCCATAAGGAAGAGAGGCCAGCTGAGCACATTGCAGCGGCTCGGGGGTCTAACCACGCTTTCCTGTACATCGGGCACACAGGTAAGTGAGTATTCCTCCCTGTTGCTGGAAGAATATCTGAAAAGCTTAAGTGATAGCACATTCAGCTGACGCTGCCAGCGACCACGCTGTCCAGCAAGCAGCTTGTACCACACCCATCAAGGTCATACTTCAGTCATGGGCACAGGTGGGTTAGCAGACTAATTAGGCTGTTCTTTGAGCTCGTGAAACTTGGTTTGCTACTCTAACCCTTCAGTGAACTGGCTGGCAGACAAAGGCAAGAGACAACTGATATAGCTGGTCCAAATATTTTGTAATATGAATGACAAAGGGTTGTTACCTATTCTATAGAAACAGCTCTTACAAACTAACCAAGGAAAAAACCCAAAGGCTACTAACAAGCCAGGCAGAGGATGAGCAGTGCACAAAACAGCAAAAATAAATGACCAACGTAACGTTCAAAAAGATGTTCGTATTTCCTAGTGGCCCCAGAAACTGATAACGGGTAAAAGTTTACATCCACTCAGACACTTAAGACAAGATATCGTAACCATTGGAGGTGACAATGTTGGGAAGGATACTCACATACATTGGTGGTAGGGAAAATGAATTATAGCCTTTTTGAAAAGCGACATGGCATCAAAATGAAAAGTTCATATACCCTCCTACCCAGCCATTGCATTCCTGGTAATCTCTCCTGCAGAAAAATCAGACCACCAGTGCACAGAAGACACAGACATATATGAGGATATGTATGTTGTTAGCAGTTTACCAAACTGCTTTCTTTGTTAGCCAAAAAAAAAAAAGACTTGGTAATAAGAGAACGCTTAAATAAATGATGATATGTCCATAGCTTGGAATATTATTATGCAGCCTTTAAAAGCTGAATTGGTTCTATACTGGGTGCCTTGAAAGGGTTTTTTGAAGGTATTGTTGAATGAAAAATCAAGATGCATAAAAAATACAAAACGTCCCATTTCTGCAAAAGATGATGGGGGGAGGGGCAGCACGGCATATACAAAGTTAGACAGCATGCGCTTGTTCTGTTTCGTGATGGTTTTATCTCTCCGGCTAGATTTTAAGTTCCTTGAGGGCTGGCTCCATATCTCACCCTTTTTTAAAAACCTCTCCCTTTCCTCCTGCCTTTCAGGCCTCGAAAATATCACTGATTTACCACATTGGATACTCAGAAAAGATCTCGTACACCCCTTGAACCAACATCTCAAGTTGCTGACCCTTTGCTCCCTGCAGACCCCAGGCCCCCCTGAGGGAGTCGGTCGGGGCTGCCCTGGTCTTGCCTGCCCCAGGCCGGGAAGAAAGACAACCATAGAGTTCCTTTACATTCAGATCCCAGAGATACAGTGGGAGCCAGTCAGCAAGCTCATTTTCCCCCAACTTATTTTCCTAATATTTATCAAAAGCATGGCATCACGGGATTGGATAAACCTGGGTTTGAACACATGCTCTGAAGCTGAGTCAGAAACACTTACCTCAAAGTGTTCTATGATAATTAAATAATACATATAGCATCCCTAAATAAATTATGGAATCCTACAGCAGCTGAAAGAAACTAGCTCTAGCTCCAACATAAATTTCAAATGAATGCGGAAAACACACTGGTTCAAAGGATACATTATTATACTGCTTCTGCAACTTTGTAGAACACACAAGAAACATTATACATTATTAATGAATACATAGGTATGTAGTAGAAGTTAAAAATACTGACAGGAAAGGTGCCCACTACCAGGAGAGGGTTATCTCAAGGAAGCTGGGGCAGGCACTGAGCTACGGGCGCAGGGAGGGTGACCTCCCAATATACGTGTGAGGTTTCATTTCTTTAAGAATTTAAGACTATATGGCAAAATGTTAACTTTTTAAGCCTATATGGTACGTCGAGTATATTAGGATTTTTAGTTTCAGTATATTTGCAATATTAATTTTTAAAAATAACAATCAAAATAAATGATACGCATTACCATTATGGGACTGTTGGTTTTCTTAGAGTAACCTATTTTGATGTTCTAAATACTAATAAGTACATGTGGGGAAAAGAACTAATGAGCACCTACTATGTGCCAGACACTGGCCTTTCAACGTGCATCATCTCATTTAATCCCAGCAACTCTGGCTGGTGAGTACAATGATGGCATATGCTTACATCACGGAAGCACCATTGAACAACTCATTTTGTTTGCAGAACCCTCTAAAACTACTCAAAGACCAGGATTGTTAGACTGTTATAGATTATCCTCAATATAAGTAGAAGCCAAGTATTATTTTTATCCAAAGATAGCTGGACTAGAATCCCACTAGAAATCAAGATAGGCAAGAAATTCGAAATTAATGCCAAATTTCAAAAGGGACAAAGCAATGGTTCACCATGAATTTCTACGAGGAGGAAAAAGATAATATTCCCTGTTCTGCAAGCATTTCCCATGCCAGCTCTTTACTAATCACTGATGCAGGCAGACAACAAGAGACCTCTGTCCATGAGCTTGGCACCGGCCACAGAAAGTCCACGGCCACCAGGCCTGGCGATGTGCCTACTGCCAGCTGCAGGCTCAGGACCAGGTCAGAACCCTCCCCTGCTGTTCAGTACCCCCTCCGGGTCCCATACCCTGGAAGCGGTGTGGTGTTTGAGAAGCTGGTTTATTGTTACTCTTTTATCCAGAGGGATCCAATGGACCCCTCCCCCACACTGTGGCCTCTCTGGGGACCAGGGATGGGTGTGAGCGAAACCCCACTGGACACAGGGCTGTGGAGCCGCAGATGGGGTGTCCCTGAGAACGCCAAAGGCCAGTGCACTGACCAGCCGTAATGTCCACATTGTCGTCACTTTGAAACAAAACTTATCACCATGCAAATCTCCACTTAGGCAGGAGCTGCATTTGGCAGGAGGCTGGTGATGCCAGACCGGAGCCGGGGGAGGGTCAGGACTTGAAGGAATGTCCTCATCAGCTAAGAGGCGCTGCTGTTTTCGGTGGCCAAAACAGAAACCGTGCATGAGACCAAACTTGTTTCGTTTGGGTCTTGGCCAGCCTAGGGACACTTGCCAGGTGTGTTTCACTCCTCACAACAGTGCACTCATGTCACTTGTGTTTTCTCTTTGATAAAAGTTCTGGTATTTTCGTGATGACCTGCTAATATTTTAGTGTGTTGCTTTTAGGATCTTAAAATGTGTATGTGAAGAGGTCACTAGTACACATCTCTATGCCAAGGAGCAGAGACCTGGGTCATCGCTGAGCCTCGGTGACAGATGACAGAACCAGCAAGTCCCAGGTCCAGCTGCTGGGAGCAGGAGGACAGCAACAGCAAATTTTATATGGTACTTACTGTGTGCCAGTCACCGGTGTGAATGCTTTACAGTTATGTGTTCATTTCACCTTCACCAGAACTCTAAATGCTATAAGGATTTCTAGTATCTCCACTATAAAAAAATCTGAGACACAGAGAGGTTGAGTAACTTGCCAAGGTCACACAGCAGTAACTGGCAGAACAACCAGGTTTAAAACACAGCAGTGTGGCTCAGGAGTCCCTGCTTTTAACCCTGTACCATACTGCCTCTTAGGAGCAAAGAAAGAAAATGCAGATGTAGGCTTGAAAATCTACTATTTATTAGTTAGGTTTCCAGATTTCCTCAAACCATTTACTTTAAATCAGATTTAAACTGTGAACCAGCTTGAA
Organism: Rhinolophus sinicus; assembly: GCF_036562045.2. Lineage (NCBI taxonomy): Eukaryota > Metazoa > Chordata > Mammalia > Chiroptera > Rhinolophidae > Rhinolophus > Rhinolophus sinicus. The sequence goes on from NC_133757.1 coordinate 5,089,586, forward strand.
TCACAAGGAAATTTAAAAATGGGCAAGAAAACTTGACAAGAGAAAGCGAGAAGATGAAAGGTGATTGTTCAGTAAAGTGCAGGACTGTTATAGGCAGGAGGGAGAAGTGACAGGGGTCAGGGACATCACCCTCAGGGACTCAGTCGTGAGACGGAAGATTCTCTAAGGTCACAGCGACCGTACGTGCAGGCCAGGAAGGCACAGAGGTTTGGCTGACGTTCACCTCGACACTGTGAGCATGGGTAGGAAGCCAGCCAGGTGCTTCTTTACGTTCAGCATGGAATGTGGAGGGGAAAGTGGTGGCAGTCACAGCTGGGGGAAAGGTTACAGAATGTGGGTGAAACGATGAGGGAGACAGTTCATAGATAAATCTAAACGGATTATACGAGGGCAGGGAACACACATCGTATTGGGAAAGTATGCTAGCTCGAGGTCATGCCAAGACATGAACAAGCTCCTCTATTTTCTTTTTAATTAAAATTGATTGGAATACTATTTGGCGGTAAGAAAAGATGAAATAGAACCATTTGTGACAACATGGATAGATCTTGAGATTACAATGCTAAGCGAAATACGTCAGACAGAAAAAGCTGAGAGCCATATGATTTCACTGATATGTGGTACATAAAACTGAAAATAACAAAAGAACAAGACAAACAAATGAAGGAACAAAACCTCATAGACATAGACAATAGTTTACGGCTTACCAGAGGGTAAGGGGGGTGGGGGGCTCTAGAGGAGGGTAAACAGGGTCTAATATATGGTGATGGAAAGAGAACTGACTCTGGGTGGTAAACACACAATGTGATATATAGATAATGTATTACAGAATTGTACACCTGAAATCTATGTAACTTTACTAACAACTGTCACCCCAATAAACTTTAATTAAAAAAAATGTATTGGGGTGAAAATGGTTAGTAAAATTACATAGGTTTCAAGTGTACATTTCCGTAATACGTCATCTATATATCACATTGTGTGTTCACCACCCAGAGTCAGTTCTCTTTCCATCACCATATATTCGACCCCATTTACTCTCATCTACCACCCCACAGACAATAGTTTACAAGCTCCTCTATTTTCAATTTTATCATACCCAAGTTCTACAGTGAAGCTGGAATTGCAAAGGGAGGTAAGTATACCTCGGATGCCAGTCCTGACTTGCTCTGCCCCACCACGAAGCTACTGGCTGTATGACAGCTAATGCAGCTCTCCTCGGGTGACCAAAGTCAACCTTTTAAAAACTCAAAAGCTGACCTTTCAGCTTTTTGTTTTAATTTAGTTAACCAGAATGTCTATATCCGCATTTGTGTTTATCTTATATCACTAGAAACACTATTTTGGAGATTTTGTCCATAAGTTTTATACAAGTTTTATAAAATGCATACAACACCCCCACAAACACACATTCATAGACACAATTTAGATGCTACTTGTTACACAGAAGTTTTAGAACTCTATTTTTTTTCTTATTATAAGCAAATATCAGATCTTTTAAAAGGTGTTTTTGCTTGTCTGTTTTAAGTCTGACAACCAGTGTCCAAATTTAGCCCATCACATAATCTCATGTCATAAACTCAGGTTTAAAATTTTAGCTTTTCTAAAGATTACTAACAAAAATGAAAAACAAAAACAAAAAAAAACACTTTACTTTCAATTTGCATGGATCCTTTAAACAACTGGTAGGCTCTGTCCATCATGGCATATGTTTTTGATCTAAAAAGTTTTCCAAAAAATGAAATGGGAAAAATAGCAACAAAACCACAAGGTATACCTCAAAAGGACAATTATAAGATAATTTATATATGTGTTGTGTGCCATAAAAGCTTTCTGTAAGAAAGTTCTTATGCAAATCTGATAAAACAAATAAAGCAATATTATGCCCCTGTTGCTGTTTGTCAAGGAGTAAATAACAGGAACATGAAATATGGAGGGCTCCATACACTGTCACCATTCAGTCCCTATGGCCACGAAGATGGCATAAAATAGCTCTCAGTACACCAGAAATCCACTTTGAAAAGCTATCATTTATAAATTATAGGTTTAAACACAAAATGCTATGAAGTTTAAGTAAACCACTGTACAATATGAGGACCCAGAACCCTAAATTTTTAAAAATATAGGTTGTAATCATATAACAGGAATGTGTCCGCCCCATAAGACCCATAATAAGGAACGTCCATAAGAACCTCAGATTCCTCAGTACGCTGGTGATAGGCAGTGAGCACATTTGTAAAGATGCAGAGAGAACTTGTGATCATAGTCTGTATTGGAATTAGCAATTGTGATTAATACCACGAAAAGCGGGAAATGATGAAGAGAGAAAGCAAATGTGAGCATACAGCAGTCCCCGCTGCCCCCCATCTGCAGGTGGTACATTCCAAGACCCCAGTGGATGCCTGAAACCGTGGATAGTACGGAACCCTATATATACTGTTTTTTTCCTATGCATACACACCTGTGACAAAGTTTAATTTATAAAGTAATCACCGTAAGAGATTAACAGCAATAATAAAACATAGAACAATTATAACAACATACTGTAATAAGTTATGTGAATGAGGTCTCTCACTCTCTCCAAGTATCTTACTATACAGAACTCACCCTTCTTCTTGTGATGATGTGAGATGATGCGATGCCTGCATGATGAGATGAAGGGAGGTGACTGACGTCTGTATTGTGACTTAGCGTTAGGCAACTAGAAGGGTGAGTTGAACACAGGCACTGTGATGCCTGCTAACCTAGACGGCCACTAAGTGACTGACGATGGGGAGTGTGTACAGCGTACAGACGCTGGGCAAGGGGATGATTCGCATCCCAGGTGGGGCCGAGCAGGGTGGCAGGCGATCTCATCATGCTCCTCAGGACCCCATGCAATTAAAATGTATGAATTGTTCATTTCTGGGACTTTCACTTTAATATTTTCCGACCAGGGTTGACCACAGGTCACTGAAACCGTGGAAAGCAAAACTACGGATGAGGGGGGACGAGTGTATTCACTACAAACACAGAATATTACTTGTATTCTGTGTCTGTAGCGAATATACTGTAACAGCGGAATGGTGGTCTCATTGTCCTTCCCAAAACACCTGCAAATTTACGGAGGTCAAATTTCACTGACCAGGGACTTCTGCAGCCTGGCCTCTGGTGGCAGATGGTCGACAATGACGGTGACAGCACACTGAGGGGACGCTATATAAAGAAGAGTGGTGGCTGTCACCTCAGAGCAATTCATCATCGCTTGACTATCTATTTACAGCAACTATAAATCCAAAACATATTCCAAATCAACGTGACATGGAGATCATAATCATTCCTACATCTTGGATTCCTAAAGTATCAAAAACTATGTTTGCCGTGAAGACATATGGAAGAAGGAATTTTTCAGTCATATATCACAATGGCCACACAGGGATGACAGTTTCTCCTTTCACTTAAAAATGAAATAAGACAGCTACCATGAGTTTAATAACAAACTATTTATTATATTGCTTTAATAAAACAGAATCCTATAAAACCCTAATAGATAAAAGGATCGAGGACAGAAGTAGATAATTTAAATTTTGTTTTAAATAACCACCAGCAAACACAATTAGGAAAATGTTCAAACTTTCTACTAATAAAAAAGTGGAAATTAAAATAACTGAAACACCTTTTAATTCATAATATTGGATAGAAAACATGTAATAGTAATACCTCATGCTGTTTATGACCGTGATAAAACTGGTTTACTTACAGATTTGTGCATAGCACCATACATTAAACAATCCTTTACTAGTGCAATTGGCCATATTCAACACTATTATAAAATATCCCACCTGATGACTCCACTTCTAGAAACATGTCCAAAGAAAATGATACAAAACCCAAAAAATAAATTAAAAACCTAAAATGTTTTTGTATTGTGTGTGCTTTCACTTCTCAATATAAAAAAAAAAATTCAAACGTCTAAAAAAGTATAACAGTACAGTGAGTCCAAACCCCCTTGTACCTGGCACCCAGCCTCTTGGTCCAGCAGGATCACAGCCAATCGCATTTCACCCAGGCTTCCACTCACCCCTAGGCCTCCCCAGACCTGGGTTAGTGAAGAACTACATTTTAATGAGCTTTCGTTTCGAATCAGACTGTGTTCCAAGCTCTTGACATATATCATTTAATCTTCATAACCTTATGAAGTACTAGAATTTCCTTCCCCCCTTTACACATGGACTGTAGACACACAGAAGTCCCATAACTTGCCAAGGAGGGCATATGATAAACAGCAAACCAAGGACTCAAACCCAGGTACCACGACTGCCGAGCCATGCCCTTTACCTCTCTGTGTGATCTACCTCCTCCCTATGTTTAAATACATACATACACACATAAATGATAACATGAAACCAAAACCGAGAGAATCACTGTGGCATCACTGACAGCAACAAAATCTGCAAAAACAATCTAAACGTCCAGGAATATGGAATTTGTTCCACACACTGACGTAGATCATTTAAATGCAAGAATATTTTAGCCACTAAATGCACATGCAAGAATATATACTAATGTAAGGTACATTTGGCGTGCTAAGGGAATACACATTTACATAGACACTGTGATTATAATGAGATACAGTGAAAAGTGCACATAGAAGAAATGAAATTTTAGGAAAATGGAAGACAATTACTGTGGTAAAATTATGGCTGTTTTTTGGTAAATTTTTTTGTTGTTATACCATTGAATAAGAAAAACAAAACAAAATGTAACCGTGCATGTCTACACATTCTTAATGAAATCAAAAGCCTAGATTCTTCCTCCCTGCGTTTACATGCATATGACAGAAACAACATTGATAAAAAAAATATCAAGAATAAGTCAGTGTGCATGCTGCATAGCATGAGACACTTTAATTACACTGTAGCTCAACGTATCGACCATTTTCATGTCAAGCATCACATTTATTTCCAGGGAATAAGTTTGCATCCGTTCATTCAGCACATTTGTGGGACATTTACTTTGTATCCTGAGGGCACAGCATAACCACGATGGAGGAGGGGAGGGCACTAAGAGACCACAGGGGACCATGACACCACACAAACGCACACCTGGCGCATACCAGTGAGAAATGGCGGGAGCAGAGGGAGCCCACAGGAAGTCCTCACCTAACAGGGGGGTGACCGCATCTCATCTTAGAGGTGAGGTGCCCTTAAGTGAGGTTTGAAGGATCAGGGGCACACGTCTCAGTGGAGCCTGTGCGCAGAGAATATACTATCTATCAAAAACGTTTTAATTTACTTAGAAAATTCTCTGATATTTTATTCACAAGCATCCGTATCTTTTGAAAGAAAATAATATGAAATGCAACCTGCTCAAAGCTGCTTCTCACTACTTTGCTAATAAGCTTTTGGAGGGCAAAAATCAATTCAGACATAGAAAATTGAACAACAACAAAAAAAACCCTAAACTAATAAGCAAAAAAAAAGACAAAAGACAACACCTCCTAGAGTAAGACTCAGGAAGCATGGCGTCTCGTCCTGGCTCCACCACAGACTTTCCTCAGGCACATGGGGATAAACAAGAATAGCGGCCCTGCCTCCCTCCCAGATTTACTGCAGAGAGAAATCGTGAGATAAAATATTGAAAAGCGATTTGAAATGCATAAGGGGGTTCACAAACTTAAGGTAGTGGTAATGCTTCTGAAAATGTTCACCTCCTTTATACTTTTTGCTACCTGGAAACCCTGCTTGGGATCCCACATGGGTAACAGGTAGCGGGCAGAGGAGGAAATGTGTTTCCAAGATATTTCTTTTCCCTAATTACAATAATTATTATAATTATCAATTATTACAATTTACTGCGGGCTCGCTCTGAGCTAGTCACTGTAGTGGATGCTCGATCAATAGCATGTCTAAATCTCACAATGACCCAACGTTCTCAGTTTACAGGTGAGGACCAGTGAGGAGGAGACCCGGCTCAGAGAGGTGAAGCAGTTGGTTCAAGGCTACAGAGCCCGTGAGTGGAGCAGGGGACTCAGCCCAGGTCTCTACTCCAGGCTGTGCGCCTCCCCACTGGCTGCCTGGTGTGAAGCTTCAGAGCTTTTCAATGGAAACAAACGATGACTCCCTGTAAAATGGCAAAGTCCTTCACAATCAGTTATGAAAAGTCAATGTGCTATTCATATTCTTTTGACTCAGAGCAGGTCACAGACGTCTAAAGTATTTATACTAAAAATGGTAGGATATTTTAACAGTGGTGATAGGGAAATGTTCACAGAGCATCTGCCTAGCTTACGTACGTTCTTAAGAAAATCTCACTGCTACAGGATGTGAGCAAACAATTCAGCAGACATGATTGCAAGCGACACACACTCTACCTCACTGATCATCAGAATGATTCAATTAAAACGATGAGAGACCACAATCCTCAAATTTATGAAGGACTGAAATCCGCCAATGGCAGAGAAGAAGAGTGGAACCTCCCAAACCGCCAGTGGAAGTGAAAATTGGGAAATGTATTTGGTGAGCAGCTTGCCAGGATTGAGTCAAGTTCAGGAAGTGCGTGCTGGATCATCCAGCAATTCTGCTCCTGCCTACAGGCCCTGTGCAGGAGCGCTCATGGCAACTTTGCATTTGAGAGAAATTGCAAATAACCAAAATGGCCAGCATGAGAAGACTGGACAAATTATAAACAGTCATACATTGGAATTCTGTACAACAGTTAAAATTATTTGGATCTAAATTTATCCACATGAATAAATTAGGGAGGAGGGGTTGAGTAACAAAAGCAAGTTGTGAAATGATATGCACAGAATTATACAGTTTACGCAAAGTTTGAGAAAACAAAACTACCTCAAGAGGAGGAGGGAAGGAATGGAATGGCAATAAAATAATTTTATTGGCAACATTTTGTTTCTTAAGCTGGGTGGCAAGACTTCAATATTAACATTATTTTATATAGTTTATACCTGAGCTTTTTAATAAAAGACTAGAACAAGGTACAGCGTGGATGGATGTATTTCTATCCTTATTCTTGTCTTAGTCATCTCCCAAGTAAATGGGTATCCAGGAAACCTCTACTTCAAATTATCTCAAAGTGTTATAGAAAGGTGGTTCAGTCAGACTCAGAAATCCATAGGAATTATGTGTCCTTAGTATGTTCTACATTCACTTCACTCTCTTCTTTGAACTGAGATTCATTCACGTTTCACTCCCAACACCACTCAATACATGCTTTTTTTAAGATTTTTTATTGTGGAAGGGGAACAGGACTTTATTGGGGGAACAGTGTGTACTTCCAGGACATTTTTTTCCAAGTCAAGTTGTTGTCCTTTCAGTCTTAGTTGTGGAGGGTGCAGCTCAGCTCCAGGTCCAGTTGCCGTTGCTAGTTGCAGGGGGCACTGCCCACCATCCCTTGTGGGAGTCAAGGAATTGAACTGGCAACGTTGTGGTTGAGAGCCCACCGGCCCATGTGGGAATCGAACAGGCAGCCTTCGGAGTTAGGAGCATGGAGCGCTAACTGCCTGAGCCACCGGGCCGGCCCCAATACATGTTTGATTTGAGCTGATTATTGATGTATTCAAGAGATTCTATTTTATAACTTCCTAAGTTGCAATTAATTTAACCATGAAAGATAAGTAGTGTCTTACACAACATATGACTTATGTTTTATTCTACAGCTATCAATGCTTATTGATATTTAGACTGCATATTATTTACCAGGAGGTGTGAAAAATAGATAGCAACTTCCAATGGGCAGAGAGGTCTCCAGTGCTTAGGTTGTGTGAATTCATATCATTATGTTGCCCATCTTCTAGTTTATGTGTGTCATCCCATACAATGTGACACTTTGTCTCTTGACTCAGAGGTTTGTCAGTTGCCTTCCATGGAGCCCTATAAAAACTAATGCAATCTAGCTCGTAACATAAACCAACCATTTCATGTGATGAACCTCTCTTATTCACACAATTATAATGAAACGATGCATACAGACACAAAAACCTTTGAAATCCTACAGATTTTAGCACATTTTGTAATATAAAGAGTGATTTCATCAGGGATTATCGTCTTAAATTTCTCTCAACTGCCATTTTCCTTCTCTGTTCCCCATCCTGCCAATATCCGTTTTTCTAACCATTCCCTGTTCTTTGGTTCTCTCTCTCTCTCTTTTTAATGCTACCATGTGCTAGGCGCTCTGCTGAGTACTGAGAGTAGGACAGGACAAGACCGATGGCTGCAGCTCTCATTGAGTCTAGAGTCTTGGAGCAGATACAGACATTAAACAAGAGGCCAAAGGAAAACAAATTGCTACAATGTGATCATTGCTCTAAAGAAGAAAGCCCCAAGTGCCCAGACATTTGAGCTCATGCCCAAGGATACAGTCCAGAAAGAGCACAAAGAACATTTATAGAAAGAAAAAGGACTCATCACTCCACTTAAGTTGCCGGTAACACACAGTGCAAAATTCCCTGATGCAAATCCAAGGCTAACAATGAACCAGAAAATTTTAAGAGCAATAGAGTAACCCAACTAATATTAAGGCCTCTAGAGAAAAATTCACCCTCACCATCAACATACCTGATAAATAGGAATCTTTAAGAGTTGTAATTTATTAATGAAAACCTTGTAATGTCCTGTTATATATCAATACATATTTGCTGTGTACTGTAGCTCTTCCAAATGAGGTTCGTTTATAATGTATAACCACATCCCTGCTTCTCCAACAGCTTTCTGCAATGGTTTTCAATAAAAAGAATAAACAGAAGAGCTGGATGAACTTACCATATAAAAATAGTTTTTTTTTCACCATAAATCTCTCCAAACTCACTCATTCTAAATAAGTTATCAGGGAATACACACACACACAAAATAAATAAATAAATAAATTGTACTTTTGCAGCCAGTATGGAAGAAACCAGGATCATAAATCAGGTATTAAGTATAAATAATGGTCATTCTTGTTTGCATTTATCAGAATATTGTCCTGTAAGAAATCCCCTGCTTCTCCTATGGGATTGTTTTCATATTCATCTGCCTCTTGGCTCCAAGCAGCTCTTAACAGCCAAGACTGATTGTCAGACCCTTCGTTGTAAATAGTAACTAAACCTGTTCAACGAATAAAATTCAAAAGCAGCTACTACGTTATAGTTGTCCTTTCAAAAAGTCTCTCCTCAGCGCAGCAGAAACAGCTTGAAAATAGATTGACTTCCCCTCTCTGCGCTGGTTACAAATGGAGAGCTTTCATCTCAGCTTGAACACAGCCAGTCTCCATCGGCCCATCAGGTAACGCTTCCCTCCACAACCCTTTCCGATGTCGTCCTTCCTCAAACTCTTCCCATTCTTCTCTCACCCACCCCTCCCCCTTTTCCTCCCCACCCATCCAACCCTTTCTTTAAACTTCCTAAAAATATTTAGGAGAGGTCTACTTGAAATTAGCTTTAAACCACAAACTTTTGTTTTCATTCACACTATCTTATTGTAGTATTTAAATGTATGTCCCTTTCAAAACTGAAATGAGAAAATAATCCTACAAATGGAAATGGGCACGTGTAAGGCATTCACGCGTAACCTCATCTAGTAATGAAGGTAATAAATACCATACAGTCGGATGGGCTCTTAAAAGCATGATGTACTGTCTCAACTGAGAAACAAAGATAGATATTCAGATATTGGAAACTTTTTAAAACCTCTCAATTAAGAACATTTTTTTCCAAAATGGTGATGTCATTATTTTTTTTAATATATAAAAGCAATACCTACTCATTATTTAAAAAAAAAAAAAAAATGAGCAATACAGAATTTTGAAGCAGGAAATAAAAGTTATCTCATAACCTACCCACCCCACCTCCACTCACTCCCCACCCCTCCCAGGAGATAGCTTGGTGGAACTTGAAAGATTTCTTTAGCATAGAAACAGGTTACTGGTAGGTATTCTTGCAAGTTAATACATGTGACTTTAACGTAATTGTTAAAAACAAACTACTATCGATACAGGTTAAATGGTGAAGTAAGCAGAGATGAAAAGATAATTATATATCTGAATAATTTATCTAAAACACCCAGAATAAAGCAAAGGTTGGCTATAAGGTAGAAGTTAAGAAAAGAGAATGAGAAGATCTAACATACATTTAATCAGAGTTCCAGAAAGGAAGAACAAAGAGAATGGAGGAGAGGCAACATTTAAAGGACAATCACTGAAAATGCACCATAACTAATTAAAAATATAAAGTCACAATTTCAAGAAGGGAAACATATCCCAAGCAGGAAAAAGAAAAAGAAAAACATGCCTAGACACACACAGGAAATGAAACAACAGAACATCAAAAGTAATGACGAGATCCTGAAAGTAACTAGAAAACACATATCCGCTTACAAAGAAACGTCAGGATAACAGAATTCTCAATGACAACAATGGAAGCCAGAAAACAACACAGTAACATCTTCAGAGAGAAGAGAATGGGTAGCTGTCAGCATGGAGCTCTATACTTAGTAAAAAGGACAAGAGTGAAATAAACACATTTGCCAATAAAAAACTAAGGCACTAGACAAACATTTGCAAAAAAAAAAAAAAAAAAAATGCTAGATAAAGGACTTGTATCCAAAATATAAAAAGACTTCTGAAAATTCATCAATAGAAAAAACAACCAAATTAAGAAACTGGCAAAAGATCTGAATAGATACCTCACCAAAGAGGATACACAGATGGCAAATGAGCATAAGAAAAGATGCTCAGCATCATAAGTCATCAGGGAATTGCGAATTAAAACATCCACATGATCCCACTACACACATTACCAGAATGGCTGAAATCCAAAACTTGACAACACCAAATGCTGACAAACATGCAGAACCACAGGAACTCTCACTCATTGCTGACAGAAATTCAAAGTGGTACAGCCACGTTGGAAGACAGTTTGGCAGGTTTTTTGCTTTTTTTTACCAGGTTAAACATTGTCTTATCATATGACCCAGCAATTACGCATCCAGTTGATTTGAAAACTCACATCTACACAAAAAAAATTGTATGAGAATGTTCACGGCAGCTTTATTCATAATTGCCCCAAACTCGAAGTAACAGATACTTCAAAGGGTGAATGGATAAAGAAACTGTACGTATATCCTACAATAAAATGTTATTCAGCAATGACAAGAATTGAGCTGTCAAACCACGAAAAGACAGAAAAATCGCAAACGTATAATGCTAAGTGACAGAAACCAGTCTGAAAAGGATACATCTGTATGATTGCAATTGCATGACATTCTAGAAAAGGCAAAACTATGGAGACAGTAAAAAGATAAGTAGTGGCCAGAGGTGTCAGGCAAAAGAAGGAGGAATGAATAGGTGAACCATGGGATGTTTTCAGTAGGACAGTAAAACTATTTTTTATGATTCTGTAAAGGTGGATACATGACATTCTGCATTTGTCAAACACCATAGAACTTCACAGCACAAAGGATGAAGACTAATGTATGCAAATTTTTAAAAAATCATTTAGGTGATTGTGACCCTCCCGCCCCCAAGATGGAATACAGAATGTGACAAAACATTCTATTACAAAGGTATAGAACCACCTCCCGTGTGTGTCGGGGGGAGGGGAGGGTCTGCCCTAAGCAACTTTGGAGATGAGTGGTCTCTCTAAAACAAAAGGAAAAATAACACACACAAGCACTGTCGTCTAGTTGATGACATTAGGGACACAGGCTAGCAATTAAGACATTGCTGTGCTGTATACTGGAACTGAACAATAAGTAAATGGATGGCAGATGGTGGGAGCCAGATTTCTCACTGTTGGAATGAGCGTTTGCAGATAAGCAAGGACAGGAGGCCAGAATGATCCACACGTTAACAAATTATAGTTGGCGCTAGTATGAACTCATGTTTAGTGTAACTCACATATACAAATATTTACAGGTGTATGGGCTTACAGTCATAGATTTCCTTGCTTTGTCAGCTGAAAGGGACTAAAAGTAATGACACTCCAGCAGCAGCAAGCATATCTAGTATCCAGATCTTGGTGTCTAATACCATTCTTCAATTAAAGAAACCAGGACTCCTTACAGAAATGGCTGATTCTAGCAATGGGTCAGGAAACACCCAAGATGAGTCTGGAGCATCTTATAGTGCCAGAAAGTAAGTTAACGCTAAAAAACCAACAACGAAAACCAACCACAATATTGAGGTAATGCCAAACAAACAACACAGGAGCCAACCGAAAAAATAAAACTTCCAGTGGCCAAAGCTGGAACATTTGAGCACCAAAATAAATTACGTAGTATTGAACTAAACCCAAAGTATGTATATGTATATATATATATATATATATATATATATATATATATATATATCCATGAGTCCACACTGATACAAATAGATGAGTGAATAAACAAACAAATCTGAGAAGAGATAAATCACCTATACAGGAGAACTCCAAGTAACTTACGTAGAGGCTCAGCCATCAAGGAGGTACAGCAAAACTCCTTACTCCTTCACTGTGGACTGCACAGCATTCAGTAGGAAAGGAGGAAAAAAAGAACTTGACCACAGAGAAACCAAGTACAACCTCAGCCAAGAGATTAAACTTAACATCAACAGTACTAAGTGATGTGGATAATACGTATCCTTAATTCAATGTGATGAAAATGGATTTTTACCTCTGTGGTCTTCCACCCCAAAACCCATAAACTCAACCTAATCGTGAGAAAAATATTAGACAAATCCCAGTTGAGAGACCTCCTACAAAACACCTGACGAACACGCCTCAACACTGCCAAAGTCATCAAAACCAAGAAAAGTCTGAGAAATTGTGACAGCCAAGAGGAACTGAAGAAAGCATGACAACACAATGCAATGTGGTATTCTAGATGGCATCACGGAACAGAAAAGGGGCATTAGGTAAAAACGAAGACAATCTGAATAAAGCGTCGATTTTATTGATTAATCCATTATTTGTAACAAACGCACCATGTTCTTCTATGATGTTCATAATAGGAGAAAGTGGGTATGGGTTTTGTGAGAACTCTATGTACTATCTTTGTCATTTTGGTAAATCTAAAATTATTGTAAAAATAAACTTTATTTTAGGGAAACATAAAATACCACCTAACCAATATGCAAATAAGCAGAAAACGTAACCGGAGCTGCAGGGAGGGGCGAGTAGGCATTTTCCAGGAGCCGCTGGCATCCAAACTCCCCCGCCCCCTGAGCAGCTGGACTTCTAGCCCCGCCCCTTCTAGCGGTCACTTCTAGGGATCCCTCCACCTCCTGGGCTCACTGCGCGTCGCAGGTCAGGGTGCGAGATCCTACAGCCACACGAACGTGCCCTGCCGTGGAGAAGACTGAGTGTATAGACCAAAAGCTAGTCCGGGGAGAATTCTTCCAAACATCACGTTTTTAAAATCTTAAGCAAAGGATTTGGATCTCATCGATGTCTAATTAAAACAGAAGTTTTCACCTGTCAGAAATGTACTCAACAAGCAGTGTTTACCGTCATAAACACACTATCCATGTTTCTTTTTTGCAGCAAATCACATGAAATAAAATTCTTGGTTTGTACAACACAAACAGAAAGTATTGCTACAAATAGCAAGCGTCGCTAAGGATGAGCGGCACGGTTTATGCATTCCTCACGCACACCTTCACTCCCCTAATGCATCCTGACAGCTCCAGATAAGACAGCACGCAAAATTGCCACCAACAGAGCGAAGGAGCCTGAAGAAACAAATGTTCCAGTGAAAAATGCCTATCCACATCCCATCAATTATTCAATATTTATCATATAAGAATAATTTGATTACACAATTTTGAGGCTCTATTGAACAGAGTGGCAATTTTTAAAGGCTTTTGAATAGCTCTTGTGTTTGCCTTAATTTCAGATACGTTTTCTATTTTTTTCTACCAGTATTGATCATCCTCAAAATCAAACACAATGGAAAGTAAGGATCCTAGTGGAGGCTTAAAGAAGGAAATCGAAAGAATGAAGATTGGCAGGGGCTTCAAAATGTTAAAAACTCTCCTCCTATGTTAGAACAATGAAATCCAAAACTCTGCTGGTTGAAATGGTATGCAGAACCACTTCAAAAAGAATCATGATAGCCAAGAAAATATTGTTACTAAAAGTGACAGCAGAAGTAATACATAAGATTATGAGTCAGAGCACTCCCACACACAAAACAGAATTTCCAAACAGAAAACGATTTCTACTGTCAGCACAATCTCATTTTAACGAATGTGCGGACTCCGTAAGTACCACAAACCCTCATCTTGCTCTGCTACACACTGTGAACACAAGCTTTTCACACCCAAAATCATGATCTCAATTTACAGAGCATCAAACAGAACATATAAAGAATTTGTTAAAATGCTTCCCAGACAGGTATTCTAAGACAAATTTAAATATGAACAGATTGTTATAAAATCTTGGCTAGCTTATTGCGCAAGTGAAGAACACATTTATTGGGGGGGGGGGTTGTTGATATCATTAAATGTTTCTAAGAAGATATACATTACTTACACCAGGTAAGTTTTCAGACTGAATTTAATACATGAAGAACTCTCAAAATTCACAAGACCTCACAGAACACACGGAGGCTATGTTTATTTTGATTACACATAGATTGAATTAAGATGTACTTTACCTTTGCCTTGAAGAACAGACAAGAAAGAACACACAGTATATATCTTGAAGTAGTAAAAAGAGTAGTTGAGGGTATTAAATTGTTAAGTGGAAAAGGTTTACTGATCAGAGATCACAATGAAAAGTAATGTTCTTCAAATAACAGATTTCAGAGAATCAGCAGACTGACTGTTAGATTTGATCCATTTTTACATGAGTGCTTGGAAGATTTTCAAAATGAAAGCACCAATGTGACTTACTCATCCAAAACAGCTCATGAAGAATTCATTAAAATAAGAGAAAACTTGTACAAAATGAAATGAAAAATCAAATAAACAAACCAGACAGCAAATAAAACTATTGCTTCAGATTCTGCAATAGTGAATTGCTTCGCACATGCCCTCGTGCATGCTGCTCTAAGCTAGAAAACCAATTTGCTATGCAGAAAACCAATATTTAACTTCTTTGCCAAAATCCATCTGAAATTAAGGCACGTGCAAGAGTCATTCTGATGCAGTTTTGGCTTTCCAACAGAGTGAATAAATTCTGGACAACAGAAAGCCACATAGCACATTTGCAACCGGCCAATGACAGCAGGACAGTTAGCAGAGACGATCACGTTTCAAGCCCTGAAAACATCAGCAAGTGTTGAAAACACTGTGCAGCCAGCTCATCCCTAAATGCCACACGTAGGTAGGTCTCCACATACCTGACGTCGTTGAGTACTTGAGGATTTTGCAAGTTACGCATTCTGCTTTGGTTTCTCTTATGTTCGATGTAGTAGTATTTTGAATACCCATGCCAAACTGGATTTTTCTCTTTAAGAGAAAAGCAAGAATTAACACTTTTTTTAGAGCAGTTTTAGCTTCACAGCAAAATTGCACAGAAAGTACGCAGAGTCCCCATGTACTCCTTCCTCGCCCACTTTCCACGTCCCTACTGGAATGGCACATCAGCTATAGTTGATGGTCCTACATGTCATTATCAACCATAGCCCATAGTTTACATGAGGGTCCACGCTTGGTGGTAAACATTCTGTGGGTTTGGACAAATGTACAATGACATGTGTCCACCATGACAGTGTCATACAGAATAGTTTTACTGCCCTAAAAATCCTATGTGCTCTGCCTTTCTCCCCACTAACATCTGGCAACCACTGAGCCTTTTATTTTCTCCAGTTTTGCCTTTTCAGATTGGCTTCTTTCACTTTGTGATATGCATTTAAGGTTCCTCCATATATTTTCATGGCTTGATAGCTCATTTCTTTTTAGCGCTGAATAGTATTCCACTGTCTGGATGGACCATCCTTTATTTATCTATCCACCTACCGACGGCCAGCCCCACAGATTTTTCGGCACCTCCTCGCTTTTCTGGTAATCTGAAGGCCCTAGCTCACCTGGTACTTTTCATCCCCCAATATTAGTGTCCCATCTGCTAAGCCATTTCTCCTACTTCCTAAAGATATTTAGAATCTAAGATCTGACACTAAGTGTGCTCACTCCTACTGGGCAGTCATTGTTTCTAGGACCTTTCAAAGGAGAGTCAGGATTTTCTTTTTCAAATCATGAGTTCATACTGATTACTTGAATTCAATTCAAGTAATATTACCATTATTACAATATTATTTTACTCCTTCCACATTTATACATCCCTTCTTCCACAGTGAGAATTGCAACAGCATCAACAATATTTTCTCAATTGCTCACAGAATCTACACAAAATAGTATCAAAACCAGCAGCAACCACAGACTCAGTATGTTCAATACTACCTTGTGATCTGTCTCTAGAATATATACATACGTCTCATATTGTAGCCTCTGAAAAATGCATTCAAAAGTTAAATGAATGCTTTTCTGTGTGGTTTGTTAATAATTTAATAAACAGGACCACTTGTTTCTGTTTGTATTAAGTTTTAGGTTTTTCCATCCTTATAAATTAAATTTTATGTTGTGAGTATGTAAAACATTAACACAGTTTAACAGCCAACTGTTAAAATATACTTTGTAGGTAGTTTGAAGTCTCACTCCCTTACATATGTCTTCTCTCCTATTTCCACTCATCGTGGGTTTGGTGTTTGATTCCCTTAGTGTTTGATTTATTATTTTACTTATTTTTTATGAAAATATATACATACACACAAAAAGTAGCATACCATTGATATCTTGCAGCTTGCCTTTTCTCACTTACTATATCATAAAAATTACTCCACATCAGTTCATGGAGTTGTTGTTTTTTAATAATTGCCTGGTACTCCACCGTGTGGATGTATCATTGTTTATTCTTCCAGACTTCTGTGTATGGGAAATACTCTGAAATATTAAAGCTTGTACATAAAATAAAATTGATAGAGGTTTCCCCAAATCTGACAACAATTATGAAAATGTGCACAATGCCAAAAACAAGCTGTGAATTGGAATTTTTTCTAAACTGTCAGTGATTTAAAATTGCAAATTAAAAGCTTAATGAGATACCACTACACAGACATTGGGAAGTTTAAAATTAAAAAGACAGAAAAGACCAAGTGTAGTGAAGAAGCAACGGGCACTCGCACACGGTCAGTGAGCGTGTAAATGGAAACTTTGAACGCCTGGTTGGCAACATCCAAGCCATCACGGGTGGTGTGCTAACCTATGACCCAACAGTTGCACTCTGTGTTACACACTCAGAAGAAATGCAGACATGTGTTCACCACACGACATGTACACAATGTTCATAGTACGATTCATAGCAGCCAAATCTAGAAACTACCCAAGTGCCATCAACAGTGGAATAAGTGAGTTGTGGTACATTCACAAAGGGAACAGCAATGAGAATAAAGGATCTGTAACTGTGTACAGCAGTATAAATGAATCTTACAAAAGTAAGGTTGGGAAGAACAAGCCAGTTCCAAATGAGGACAAACAGGGTTCCACTCACACAAAGTTCAAAATCGGGCAAAACTAAGCTACACTGTTAGAAGTCAGGACAGTGGAGTGGATGTGGTACCTGGAAGGGAGGGGAGGTCTTCTGGATGGTGGCAACGTCCTGTTTCTTGACCTGAATTCTGGATATACAGGTGTCTTCCTGCATGAAAATTCTGCAAACTATGTGCTGATGATATTTCCATTTCTCTGCATCTACAGTGAACTTCAATTAAAAGTATGTTTTAAATGTTGCTTCAGTAATGAAGTAAAAGAACAAAAATCACTAAATTCAATTAAACATCTAAAAATAAGGGGGAATCCTAAAATAGAAAGCAGGGTGACTATCTTAGATTCAAAAGTGCTGAGATATCAGGCCAAGACTAAGGCTTTGTGAAGGCTGGGGTTTGAGCTTTAAAATGAGTGTAGTTTTCATTCAACTCTATGATATTTTTATTTTAATATAAAAATATTTCAGTGGCTGGGCTAACAAGTGACACCGATGAGCCAGGAGCCGGGCTGCTTTTCCTGTAGTTTGAAAACCTACCATGAATTGTGCTACAGAATGATGCCTTCCACGGTCAAGAAAGTATGCAAGCCTTTCTCCTGCTGGTGGCTCTCATTAGCTTAAAAAAAATGCAGTTATTACATAGCATAATAAGAACATTATGCAAGAAACCTAATAATTTTGGACTAAAAAATTTAGTAACTATATAATGGAAAGACTCCATTCTAGCCACAAAATTATAAAAATCATTGTGATACAAAAGCTGATACAATGACATGCAGGCAAAATATATAGGTAAAAGTGTAACAGAAACGTATTGGGCAATTAGTTAATAATGTTATTTTTCTGGATTTGGACAACTTTTATGGTATTTGTCAGCTACTTATATTTTTAATTAGTTGTGTTTTGTCAATTTAAATTCATAAGCAATTTTGTGTTCTTCTTTTTCTTAAAGAAGGCTCCCCGAATTGCTTCAGGACCAGTAAAACCTTGATTTAACCTTGATCTACCCCTGAAAGGGATTTAAGTTACTAGCAAGACTTCAGTCTCCGACATTATTAAATATTGTTTGAGAGGCCGTGCTGTGGGCTAATATACTGCTGGTGACAAAGGACTAGGAGACAATCCAAATGAATTTACAGTAGTCGTTCACATATTCATTCATCAAACAGTTAAAGGCCTGCTGGGTGTCAGGCTCTGGGCTAAGCTACGGGGATACACTGGTGAGGGAGCAGACATGGCCTCTGCCTTCACGAAGCTTATATTTCCCTGGGGTGGAGATAAGAAACTACCATCAATGCAGCCCAGGAAGATGACACAGAAGACTATTCCAGCCAGGAATGCATCCTGCGGGAGGGCTGGCGTGTCTATCAGAAGAGGAGGCAGTCTTTGGTGAAACGTGCAGTGGGAGGGCGAGAGAAGCCCTGCCCACACCCCCAGGCAGAAGGGACTGGGTGCCAGCCGGACTCCAGTGCTGAGTGGACCTGGAGGGCACACAGGGTCGTGCTGGGACCCACTACCCATCGAGACCTGCAGGGTGGGCCCCATCTGAACTCAAGCTGCAACAGTTGTCACCTAGCAATTAGCAGCACGAGTTGTGCACAGCCAGACTGGGATGGAATCCGCGTTCTGCCACATTCCAGCTACCTTTGGAATGTCTCTTCCTCGTTTGCCAAAAAGAGAGAGAGAGAGAGAGAGAGAGAGAGAGAGAGAGAGAAAAGAAAAGAAAAGAAAAGAAAAGAAAAGAAAAGAAAAGAAAAGAAAAGAAAAGAAAAGAAAAGAAAAGAAAAGAAAAGAAAAGAAAAGAAAAAAGAAAAGAAAGGGCCAAAAAGCGTGGGTGGGGAGCTGAGCTATTGCATGACACGCTGTTAGGTGCCCTGTGCGAAGCTTAGCGCGCAGTGGAAAGAAACAGTAGCTACTCGGTTGGGCCCTCTTCACCCTCCTCCAGGTCATTTGCTCCTTCCTTCTACTGGGTTCTGGGATCAGGACTGGAATTCTGCCCACAACTCCATCTCTGCGAATACCTGGCATCCCTGAGACCTTCATCTGCCTGCCCAACACTGCCACCTACTGCGTCGGCTGCATCTCCCTGGAGCCAGCTTCACCTGTCCACCCGGTGCTCTGAAAGACGCTGCTGGCCAGCTTGCCTGCGTTACCTGGATGACTTGTGCGTGACCTGTCCCACTGCTCGCCCTGGCCCACTGAGTCTGTCTACCACAGAGCCTGTCCCACCTCTAAAAGAGCCCACCTTCTTTAGGAACATACGGTAATCAGACGCAATCTGATTTCGTTTCCTGTCTCCTCCCTCCGAGCCAGGTTGCCGGCTGTCACCTCCCTTTGTGCTAACAAGCCTTTGAACAGCTACTGCTGACTTCTAATTCACTGTGGAAAGGGGAACCAGAGAGTTACGCTTATAAAAAATTATGTATTAAACAACAGCCATAGCAAGGCTCGGAGTGGGAGGCTGAGAAGTGAAGTCAGGGGTTCTCCGTATTTCAGGGAAACTGACTACTGCAAGAACTTGAAGGTTTTTCTTTTACCTCCTGCTAAGACCACATTCCAAGGTTTAACGTGCCACAAAATCGCCACCTCTGAAAGCTGAAATCGCACTACATCTCAGAAGTTTCTGACATGCCTTGTCTACACCGGTTTTCACAAACATTTCAACAAACATTTACGAAATACCACAGACAAGAAGACACTGTTCCAGGCACCTTCCCTGACTAGGGCCTTTGCTTTTCCCCTGTGTGCAGCAGCCAATCTGTTTGTCTGTCCCTGTCCCTTCCTGCCCTGACAGCTCTGAGGAGTTAGTGTTTCCAGCCGGGGGACCCCAACCCCTGGCACCTCTGGGGTTGTGCATCTCAGCCTCATGCACTGGCCCCCAAAACCTCCAACTTAATATGTTATCACTGAACTTGTCTTTCGCCCGCAACCCACCCCCCTCCAGACTAGTTCTTTGCTGTCACAGATAGACCATCATTCCTCCACCCTCCCAACCTTGAACTCTGCTTCTAGTTTTCCTAAGCTGATAAGCTATTCACACTCCTCAACTCCCACACCCAAGTCATGGGTCTTATTGATTCTTGCTCCTTTCCTATAGGTAGATGACCACGCAGCTTGAGCAAATTATAAATTCTGCTGCACTTTACCACCATAAAATGCACTGTGGCCTGACACCTTCACTTTGGATGGGGCATATTCCCCAAGCTCACTCTCCTCCATCCGTGTGCGGTTTGCTTCTGTCCTTGAAACCTACCCTCCAAGCATCATACTCTTTCTGCGACTGAGGCCCTCCTCAGTCACAGCTGAATAACAGCTCATCCGCATTCAATCCAAAACCCTAACAAGCACCCCTGACACCACCCTTTACCTCTCCATCTGTCAGAGAAGACAGACAGGCACGGGCGGTACTTAATCGTATAGCCAGAGAATTCAAAAATTTGTTGACTTTCAATTACGTGCACCCCTAATATCATGTTGCATGGTAAGCAGGCACTCACTGCTGAAGAACAGCAAACCTAAGACAGATTTCACTTTCTTTCACATCTTGCCTAGTAGCGCACTGCTGCTGTCTCAGGCAATGGTATTTCCTAGGGAGCAACTGTGCCTTTCCCGTCAAAAGAAGGGAGTGATCAATCTTTCTCGCCCCTTCACTGGGCCAGGAAAAGGCACACGAAGATAGTGGTACCCAAGTACGCCAGGCCCATCTACCTCAGATTTCTGCCCTGCCATGTAGAGGCACAAAGTATCTACCACCTGTAAAATTATTGACTTAAATGCTCTTAAGTTGACTTGAAATTTTATACCATAAGCAAATGTATCAGTAGAAAGTAACGATAAAAATAAATAAAATCATCGATGTTTTAAAATGTTTGTCCAAATATTAATACCACCTAAGGTCATTATTATGTACCGTATCTTAGGAACTACTGACTTAATGAAAACCTTTGGGACAAAATTTTTCCCACTGCCTGAAATTCCACCACTGAAATGTAATTAGTCTTAAAAATCTTAAATTGAACTATAACAAAACAGTAGAGAATGCGTGTGGTGCAGTGCCATTTTATATTAAGGCCAAACAGACAAAACTAAACAATGTATGTTTACAGATATGTTTACGTATGGTAAACTATACAGAAAATCCAAGTCATGAAATCAAAATATCTTTCAGTTGTGAGAACAGTCTTCCTACTGCATTACATTTTTTTACTAAAGTGAAACTTCACAGCTTAATTCTAAAAACTTAAACACAAGTACAGTTTTAATACTGTTATCTTCCACACATTATGTTGAAACTGGCTGTTTAACTCATTCCTACATTAGACTGTAAGCGCATAAGAGCATGGACTGTGTTATGCTTCTTATTCCCAAAACCAAAGAAAATAGACAAACCAACCAATGGAAGAGCTTAGAGACTCAACAGGCACATATAGGACATGAGATCTAACATCTGCAGAAACACCTTTCCTTTCAAATAATATGAAACAATTCCAAAAAATTAACCATATACTTGAGTATTAAAACAAGTAGCAATTTTCAAAAAAAGTGGAATACAGATCACAATCTCTGACAATACATAATTAAGCTAAGAATGGGCAACAAAAGACTAACTAGAAAGCCCACATTTTAGAAATTGAGACATGTACTTCTAAATAACCCAGGGATCAAAGATAAAATTACAAGGAAAATTCATCATCAGTTCTACAGGTCAAAAACTGTGGGATAAAGCTGAGTCTATTCTTAAAGGGAAATTTATAATCATAAATGCAAACATTAGAAAAACACTGAAAAACATCAATAAACTAAACATCAGTCGCTAAATTCGAAAATAAGAAAATAAACTCAAAGAAAGAAACAGAAAAGACATAATAGAAATGAATAAAATACAAAAGAAATACAGAATAGAATCAACCAAGCTAAAACCTGGTTCTTTAAAAAGTATAATAAAATTCACAAACCTGTAGCAAGGGTTATCAAGAAAAAGAGCAGTAGAAAAAGAAATAATATACAGCATAAAATGAGGATGGCACTATAAATCAAAAGACTTTGAAAAAATAAGTTGCAATTAATGAATAACCAATAGACTTTAAAGGACAGATGAAAAACAAGTTTCTCCCAAAAAAGCAATATCAAGACTGACTCAAAAAGTAGAAAAACTGAGAAGTCTTATACATATCAAATATATTGAATCAGTAGTCAAAAATATCTTCCCTTAAAGAAATTTCCAGGCCCAGGTGATTTCACCAAAAAGTTCCATGAAACATACAAGTGAAAATAAATAAATAAACTAAAAAATAATAATACAAAATCCTTCAGAGGATAGAAAAAGAAGAAAACACCCCCCAATTCATTTCATGAGGTTAAAACAAAAATAACCTTGATACCAAAACCCAACGAGACAAATACACAAAAAAAGATGTTTATAGGTGTCGTGCGGGAGACCCTGCTCGCTGCGCCATGTGTCCTGCGGGGCGGCCTGCGGGGTCTCTGCTCCCTCTCCGCACACAAGAACGCAGGATATGGTGAGGCCAAAAAGGAACACCCACGGAGCCATAGGTAGGGGAGTCATACCACCACGGTCTCACTGGAGGCTGGGTTCACTGGACGTGCGACCTGCTGTCCGTTTTTCTGCCAACCGACCGACGACTCTCCTCCATTCTCCTCGACTCTCCTCCTCTACTCTCCTCCGCTCTCCTCCGCTCTCCACAGCCGTTATATTAGCGGCTAATTGGCTAACTGGCTACAGCTGACGGCAAATCAGCCACAGCTGACGGCCATCTACTACCCGAGCCAGCACCCCTCCACGTGAGGCCGAGAGCCTGTAAACTACTTTCCGGGGCTCTGCCCCCACAATAGGCCAATGTTATTCAATGTGGATGAAAAATTGTTTTTAAAATGTATTGACAATTTGTGGTTCTGGCCAAGACACAGGATGGGTGCTACAGCCTATCACTCCCGCTGATTAAAATGTAAGACTCAGGACAAAACAGAAACAGCCACGACCTGAGGGCTCTGAATGGAAATCGCAGGCAGGTTGGGAAAAGAAGGCAAAACTGGAAGAACGGTTCGTGTGCCAGGGGGCAACAGCCTATATTCTGGTCATAACACAAACCTCAGCATCAGAATATAGTAAATGGGAGACGAGTGAAGTTCATGGAATAGAAGACTCGCTACTGTGAAGTTCTCCCCAGATGACCGATCGATTTAATCCCAGTGGAAATCCCAATAAGGTTTGTGAAACCTCATCAGTCAATTCTAAAATTTATATGTAAAAGCAAAGGGCCAGGAGCAGCCAAGATCTAGGGCGAGCGTGCACGGAGGTTGACACAGTGTTTTCTAAAACATGGATGAAAAAATTAGATGGCCCCCGAAATTAGTCCGTGCCATTAGTATCCCTCAGATTTATTTGAAGATAAACACAGGCTTTTAAAAACACGTTATAAACTGATTTTTAAATGCACACAAACTCCTATTAAGCCTCTTTTAAAAACAGAAAGAAAACTTAACCCAAAAGCCTCACCTAATATAAAGCATTGAGCTACTGATAGATTTGAGCTCTGGCAAGCAATTGCAAAACCGTCGCTGTAAGTTTTGCGCCAGTGCTGGCACTGCCGTTTCCCCACTGTTCCATCTGAGTCACCAGCTAGTGGCTGAGCCCAGGCTCTGACACATGCTCTATTTATGATCATTGTCTTAACAACCGTTGTCAACCTTACCCATAAATCACATAGAGAAATAGAAATGTTTACGTGGCCTTCCGCCAGAAGGTGATGAGCAATATGAATTCACTTGGACACCTTATGAAAATGGCTGTAAGGAAACATTTCATCCAAAGTCACATCTCACTTGTAAAATGGAGCTGACGCATCCTCACAATTCTCAAAGGCCAGAAATTTCAAGGTTCGGTCTCATCCCAAATCCAGAAAAGTAAAAAGCAAAATGTACAGGCCAAATAATCGCTGACCTCTCCTGCATCCTGTAGTGTTTCGTCACGACAGTCTGAAATTACATTTTATGTTTGACAGTGTCCTCAGCGAGAGGATGAAACACGTAGTGAGTTAAAAACAACAGAAATGTAAAAGCGCAGTCACAGAGAATGCAGGAGGCAGTGGTTATCTCCTATGTCCAAATTCTCCTGTTTGGATATGGTCTCAAGGGTCACTTGGATGGAAAGGAGGCAGGGAGGACCTTTAAAGGACCCCAGCAGAACCCCGGCCCGAAAAATGCAACTTCCACCAGCCGTGGTCAGTGAGGCGCAGCTGTGTGAACACGCCTGGGATCCACTTCCTATCCTTTGTATCAAAGACTCAATCCTTTCTAAAGGCCGTGGTTCTCGTCCAATAATGGGAAAGCAGCAACCAGTCAGCTGAGGGGCTGACTCGTCTCCAACAGAGTCACAAGATGAGAAACCAACTCTTCCCTCATTCCTGAAGTTCTCCCAGGTGTTTTCAGGTGTTCGTTTATATTTCACATTAAACAATGTCCTAGCCTGATGATATTAGAAGTTAGGTCCTTACTAAATATTCTCTGTAGCCAACAATACCTGACACCTAGTTCATTAATGGAGTAGGATTTAAATCTATGTAATTCTCATGACTCCTATTTCATCATGAAACCTAGAAATTTCTTCCCTTTCCTATTGATTTACTTTTCAATTGTATGTAGACTTAAGCAGTCTCAGCCATCTTTAGCTGGTCTCCATTCAAATAATATACTTTTGTGTCTTTAATATTACAACTTCATTCTATTCATTATTTTGGTGTTTCTCCTCTGAAACTGCTCTATCTAGAGATAAGTGTGGCAGGGTAGAAAGAATACGTGATTTAACATCATGAAGGCTTTCGTTGGACTTACCAGCTGCGTGACCTAGGCTGTATAACTAGCCTCTCTGAGCCTGTTGCCTCATCTGTGATATATTTACTACGGATATATTTACTGCACAAGGTAGCTTTAAGGGTTAGTGGAAATATACATAGAGTACTTAGCATTTAGTAGACGCTCAAATGGCAGAGGTTTTAAAAATCTTTTTATTGCGGTAAAATATATATAACAAAATGCACCATTTTAACCACTTTTATGTGTACGACTTAGTGGCATTTAGGACATTTGCATTGCTGTATAACCATCAGCACTAACTACCTCCAGAACTTTATCACCTTAAAGTAAAACCCTGTAGCCATCCATTAAACAGCTCCCCATTTCCTCTCCCCCGGACATTGTCAACCACTATTCTACTCCATGTCTCTGAGAACTTGACTCCTCTACGTACGTGGTTTTGAAATAAATTTCCAGGCCCAAGATGGAGCCGCTCCTGCCAGGGGTTGTGCCCCAGTAAATGTTCCGTCTGACCAGAGACACAGTATATCCAGGCAGCCGATCCCCAAACGTGAATCCCACTCTGGGCTCTATACTTATTTCCTTGCCCCTTGGTCTTTCTAAATAAGGTCACATATGGACCTGCAGCCAATCGTTCCATCTCTGCACTGGGGCTTCTAACGCTCTATGAAACTTGCTCTCGCCCAAACATCCCTGGGGAAGACTGCTCCACTGCTTGGAAGGTGTGCTCCCCATGGACTGTTTCCTCGAATACAGGACAGCCAACTCTTGTCGTTTCACAGTGGAGTCCCACAATATTTGTCCTTTGTGACCGGCTTATTTCACTTGGCATAATGCCTTCAAGGTTCATCCACGTTGTAACAGGTGCCAAATGCTGAATAATATGGCCGGACTTACTGTTCAGCCATTGTATGGCTGGACCACATTTTGTTTTATCTGTTCATCTGTTGATGGAAGTCTGGGTTACTTCCATCTTTTGGCTACTGTGATTAATGCAAATGACAAGTGTTTCAACTACAGATTTTCTTCTGCCAAATATCCACATTAAGCAATCAAAACAGTTTGTCCCAGACTCACAGCAAAGGTTCTCCCTTTAGAATATCCATAAACCTATAGCAGAGGAATACTGATAGCTCCTACTTCTCATTGATGGAAATCCTATTTAAGCTCTCCTTACTTTTTCAAACCCCCCATGAGCAACATAATTCAATTAAACTATGAGGAAAAAAACAAACTGTTCATCACAAAGTTATTACAAACTGTCAAGCAAATACATAGAGCAATCTGGAGTTTGAAAATGCCAATCGATTACAAATTGTAGGTAAAAATCTGTGCTTCAGTGGGAAAACGATGCGTTATTCAGGTCACGCCCCTTCGGTTTTCCCGTCTAGCATGGCACTGCCTTTCACTTATTTTACAAGGAATTAAGTGGAAAAGAACTGATGGCAGTGCTACTGCTTCTGGTCTGCGGTCATGGAAATGAATCTGGACCAATCCTACCCCAATGTGGCAAAGACGCTTTTGCATCATTTTCAAGTTTAATATTCCTGGATCTATTCCGAGCAGAGCAGGGTCAATGAGCCTCCCCCAATTTTTCCCAGGGTTTTGACAACTGCTTCCTGCCTCCCTCTGACCAAGCCTCCCTTTCTGAGATCGGATGCAAGTTCAGCGCCAAAAGTTCTATCTCATTTCACCTCGTGCCTAAGGCAACCCAGGAGCTCGCAGACCACACTTCTGATCACCACCTCCTCCCGACCCCTTCTACAGTGAGTCAACCCTTCAGAAAGTAAACATCAAGCCCACAAAGAGATGGGAGCCCCAGGCTACATAGCACATACTTTCCATGGGGCAATATCCCCCAAATTAGTTCTTGGAGGCAGGAGGGGGAAGATCGTAGATATTATAACCGCATGTTGGGGCCTGTCAAAGCTCAGGCATCCCTGACGAAAATCTTATTCCTTAGTATTTAATTTCTCTTCTGGAGAGAATTAATTTTTCTCCTTGAGAAAATAATGAAAATACGGTTAAGAAGCGCGGCCTAGGGTCTAACTTTCTTCATCCCTATCACTGTTAGGTTTCCTCTACCTTCAAGTTTTCAGTTCTGTCTACATTTTCAGGTCTCCCATTTACTTATTCAACAAATACTTGAGTGCCTACTAAGTGTATGCACTGTAAACATACTGGTGGCAAGTCCTCAAGGGACTTAGCCTAGCTGAGACAAAGAGTGTGGTGTGGAAATTACCACATGAAAAGAGATTACCGAGACTTTTTTCTTTTTTAAGATTTTTTTAATTGGGGAAGGGGTACAGGACTTTATTGGGGAACAGTGTGTACTTCCAGGCCTTTTTTTTCCAAGTCAAGTTGTTGTCCTTTCAATCTTAGTTGTGGAGGGTGCCGTTCAGCTTCATGTTGTTGTCCTTTCAATCTTAGTTGTGGAGGGCGCAGCTCAGCTCCAGGTCCAGTTGGCAACCTTGTGGTTGAGAGGATGCGCTCCAACCAACTGAGCCATCTGGGAGCTCAGTGGCAGCTCAGCTCAAGGTGCCGTGTTCAATCTTTAGTTGCAGGGGGCAGAGCCCACCATCCTTTGCGGGATTCGAGGAATCGAACTGGCAGCCTTGTGGTTGAGAGCCCACTGGCCCATGTGGGAATCGAACCAGCAGCCTTTGGAGTTAGGAGCATAGAGCTCTAACCGCCTGAGCCACCGGAATGGACCCTTCTTTTTTTTTTCCCAAGCATAAAAACAGGTGCACAATGGAGCTTTAGAAAAATGAAAAAGTAATGCAAATTTAGAACGCGACATCTCAAAGAATGAGGACTGTTCCATATTCTGTGGGGCGGGGGCCGGGTAGGGGTGGGGGCTAATCCCATATTGTAATAGATATTTAGGGAGTTTAGAAATAATAGTTCCAATGGAAATTTGAGTGTGCTACTGGCATTATCACAACTTTGACTTAATTTTAGCTAAAAACAAATACATTTACAAAGTAAACAGACGCCATTTGGAAGTGGCAGTGGCAACGACCACTATCAGAGGAGAAAGCTTTAGTGGAAACAGTTGTGGCAAACCAGGCCGACTCACGCTGTTACCTGCAGTCAAGGTGCCACCTAATAACTGGTACATTCATGGAGTGCCATGCCTAGGACAGTGTCTGTTTCACAAACACACCCTGCTTTCAGCACTCCACTAAGAGACTCAAGTTCAGGTGTCATGCAGAATAAGCGACCACCAGAATGTGGACACGTGCTCAGAAAAGGATGGGGAGACCCCTGGTCCACCTATAAAATCATTTCTGTATTTCTGTTAGCAATCACCAATTCAGAATAGCAAGGGGACAGAAGTCAGGGGTTTCTCTTAAAAGGCTTCATCGTTTTCCCTTTTCAGGAAACAGCAAATTTTGTCAATTGGGCTTATTGTCAATAGGTTTTGTTTTGTTTTGTGTTTCCATGACTTATTCCATTTAATTCATTGAGTTTTGTGGTTTCGTGGAAGTTTTGAAAATTCTGAATGTGTACTCTAACATTGGTTCTTATGGAAGCTAAACACCACATATTAAATAGATTAAAAAAAATTTAGCCAACAGCTCACGTGATGAATCAGGATATTTCTCAGATCAGAACCATTACAATCTTTTCATTCAATTTCAAACCAACCAGGCTATGACAAAATCAAAAGCAGCTAACTTAAGTCTCCAATGTTTCTGAGAAGGGGGTAGCTTTTCCTTTCCCTGAAGTTTTAAGATCTCAGAGTAAATACATAAAGATATTGGCCGTACAAACAACAAGAACACATGAGGACGAGAGGTATAGTGATCCCTGAGCTAAGGGAAGATGTGGAGGTGGGTCAAGTTTGTACTGATGCCTCATTCCCCACTGGAAAAGCAGTTCAGTTGGTTGTGGTTTGTTAGCACTTACAAGGGATACAACAAACAGGTTTTATCTCACGTACAAATAATCGGTAAGAATTGGTTGACATCGACCTTGGTGGGAAAGGTCTGCAGTAGCTGCCCAGGGACAGAGGCAGGGTGTGGCCACACACGTGCTATGGGTTTGTTGATGCCACTTAAATCCATCAGTCGTCAGAAAGGACCGGGACCTTGCCAGGCCACCATTCGTTAACACTGCATCATCAGTGGTCGCAAGCAGCATGTTTTCCTCCAAAACAAACATTTCGTTTTCATAAATGGAACTTGATGGATATGTAGACGGATAAAATGGATTACACATCATAGTTCTCATCCACTGACTACTGTAGAATAGATGCCTTTGGGTACAGTATTTCTTTTTATCATTCTATGGGGAGAACCCACTCTATGTCAGAAATTAGGAGGGACACAAAGCAAACAACGTAAAATAAAACAGAAATACCGACATAGTCTTAACTCTGCAGGAGATTCTAACACGCTGTGCAGATGAGGGATGTTTAGTAATTAGGTTGTTAGAGAAATTGGGGCTTTTCGCTAGCAGAATGGTAAAAATCCAAAAGTTTCATTACACACGTGTTGGGGAGGCAGTGGCAAAACAGATTTAACAATTATCAAAACTAGCACCGCCTTTGGGCAAGTCTACATCTAGATAATTACTGTGCAAATATACTGGCACAAATGCAAAATGCCAGACACACAAGGTTATTTAATGCAACTTAGCTTGTAACTGTTTGTAATCGTAGCTGTACTCGCTTCCCATCACTGCTGTAACCGAGTCCCACAAACTGAGTGGCTTAAAACAACACAGATTTATTATCTCACAGTTCTGGGGGTCAGAAGTTCAACATGGGTCTTCCCGGCTAAAATCAGAGGCTTGTGCTTTCTGGAGGTTCTAGAGACGAGTGCATTTCCGAGCCTTTTCCAACTTCTAGAGGCTTCCCACAGTCCTTGGTTCCTGACCTCGCATCACTCCAACCTTCTGTTCACATCACCTTCCTGACTCCCACTCTCCTCCTTATAAGGACACTTGTGACTGTTTGCATTGGGCCCACCTGGATAACACACGCTAATCTCCCCGTTTCACGACCCTTAATCACATCTGCAAAGCCCCTGGTGCCGTGGAAGGCCACACACTCACAGATTCAGGGGAAGCATGTTACACATCTGTTATTCAGCTGCCACAGCAGCAGAAGACTGGTAACAAACTGACCATCAGGTTAAATAAATTACCGTAAATTCATACAGTACAATAACATACGGTCGGTTTTTGCAACGAGAAAACTCACTATGGACTCAACAGAAAGCTCTCCAATATATAATTTAGGTGAAAAAAAGCAAAGTACGGAACAGAGAAGGGGAGGTAATGTACAGCTGAGCTAGAACAGCACCGGTTTGAACTATGAGGGTCTACTTACACAGGGGTGGTTTTCCCTTGACTGGCACAGTTCAAAGCAGTGTTGTTCCAGGGTCAAGTGTACATAATATGCACGTATGTATAATGTTTAAACTACCCCTGGAATGACATATCAGAAACACACAATGGTGGCGGCCTCCGGGGTGGGAACTGGGTGGCAGTGTTACAGAATGAAGACTTTACGCCATAGACTCTTATAATTTTTGAAACTTTTAATTGTGCTACCTATCCGAGAAGTAAAATAGTAAAGTCTAGAAAGAGTAAAAAGAAAACGGAGTGCAAAATGAGTCCTAGATGGGCGAGATCAGTGTGGGTGAGTCAGCGGCCAGCTTTACACACACACACAAGACGGTGTCTGGGTCCCAGGCTGCCTCACAAATTACCCCACAATTTAGTGGCTTAAAACAACAAGTACCTATTATCTCTCAGTTTTTGGGGGGTCGGGAATCCAGGAATGGCTTAGTTGGGTGGATCTGGCTCGCTCAGAGATTGTCACAAGGTTGCAGTCAAGTTGTCAGCCTGCGCGGCCATCATCTCAACCCTTGGCTGGGGCTGGGGAGTCTGCCTGCAAAGCTCACACACCGAGCTGTTGGCAGGAGTCCATCCTCGCTGGTTCTTGGCCTCTGCTCCTCCCCATGTAGGCCATTCCACAGCGTGCTTGAGTGTGTTCACGACGTGGCAATTGGTAGGTGATTCGAAGAAGAGAGAGAATAAGAAGGAAGGAGAGAGAGGGAGATTGAAGACCAGCACCTGTCCTTTATAACCTAATCTTGGAAGCAACATATCACTTCTGCTGTACGCTACTGGTCACGTAGACCAACCTTGGTACAAGGAGGCACGGGACAAGCGTGAGAACAGCAGGAGGCACGGGGCATCTTCGGGGGCCATCTTGGAGGCTGGCTACGGCGGTGGAGAGGAGGGGAGGGCAGGGTGAGTGCACATGAGTGAAGGACGAAAAACATGAATGACCACTGAGTGTGTGAAAGACAGGAAGATGGACCAATTAGAATCCTAAGTGTGTACTTATACTGCAAAGCAGGGAAAATAAAAATACAGAGAGTGGGGTTTGGCCTAGTTACCAAGCCACTGACACACTACACTGGCCATGCTCAAATCTGTCCTCTAGACCTAAAGCTGAAAAATATGCTCATCCCACTGGAAAATTCTTTCAGCTATGTTAGGTTGTCTCCTGTGCTAGGAGGAAGCTTCTGAGAGAAGAGGGGCGTGTTTTCATTTCTGCACTACCTGCCACCCCACACCTATACGAGTGTGAAGCCCCAGCCCTTGTGGCACCCGTCCTGACAGCGTGAGAAACTAGTGTTTTTCTTCTTCACAGAGACTCCCCAACTCTTAGTCACATTTCATTCCAGAAAACTAGTCTCTTCTTTTTCAGTGGCAGCAGAGACATTGTATCAAAATATTATGCAGAACTGATATCATGTACCTCCTGATGATAAAAAGAGACAGACCATCTGTGTAACATTCCTTGTAAGAATAGTTGACCTAAAATATTATGAGGAACAATCAGAAAAATTCAGCCTGGAACATTCTATAAGACAACTGGCCTGGCTGCTTCAAAAATGTCAGTGTCATGAAAGAAAAACATACATATGTATATATACATACACACACACACACACACACACACACACACACACACACACACATATGGGAGACTGTTCTAGATTAAAGGTGACCAAAGGAATATGGCAATTAAATGTGATGTATAATCCTGGATTGGGTCCTGGTCATTTCAAAAGGAAAAAACATCCATAGAGTACATTATTAAAGCCACTGGGAAAATATGAATAGGGACTACCTATTAGATTAGGTCATATTACTATGTTATGTTTAGGGAATGTGTTTATGGTATTGTGGCTACATGGGAAAATGTCCTAGTTTTTAGGCAGAATATGATGACATATTTAAGACTAAAGTGTCATGATGTATGCAACTCCTTCAATGTTGCAGCAAAAAAGTGTGTGTGTGTGTGTGTGTGCGCGCGTGTGTGTGTCTCGGTTGGGGGAAGAGAGAGAAAGGAGGAAAGAGAAAATGAGAAATAGAGAGAATCAAGCGTGGCACAATGTGAACAACCTACGTGATGGTACATTAAGTGTTCACTGCATGATTCCTTGAACTATTCCATAGCTCCCAAAATTTTCAAAACAAAAAGTACATGTATGTATCTATGTATATGCCATATATATGCAGCATAAGTTAAGACAAGTTGCACATTCATGTAGATACAGTGCAAAAATGGGCTGTCACCGGTTTTGATGTTTGGAAAGCCCACCTCACAATTCACAGTGGGGAGAACTAACCCTATGACATGCTGTCATTACAAGTACCTGAGCCACAGAAGCCCACATGGAGACCCTTTTTATTTCTTATCCCATCAGGACAGGTGACGCATAACCTTTTGTGAGACAGAAATATTCCAAATGTTCAAAGTCTGCATTTCACTTGAGTCACACAGTTACTGAACTGAGCCATTCTCAACTTCATTCCTGAAATAAACCAAGAAATTTTGTCCTGAATTTTGTCCTATTTGGCCTTTAATGGGGAAAGAGCTGGAGGTGGCTTTTAGCACACTGTATTAAGATGGTAGCAAAATTGTTGGGGTGATCACTTTGTGAGGTGTGTAAATGTCTAATCACACTGTTGTTTTGTGCACCTGAAACTAATATAATAATAAGAAAAGGAAGGAAGGAAGGAGGGAAGGGAGGAAGGAAGGAAGGAAGGAAGGAAGGAAGGAAGGAAGGAAGGAAGGAAGAAAAAGGGGTCACTGCTCAAAGAACACTAGAGTGTATGGGAATATTTCTCATTCTGTAAATTATGCTGCCACCGTTCTCTTTCTTGCGTCAGCCTCATTCTTAGAATTCTATGGTGAATTGAACAAGTTATGTTCTTCTCACAGACCATATAAAGTGAGAGTTCTGTGGCCACCTCATGTCTCTTCGATCTCACCAAGTCTGGCTAAACTGTCCACATTCTTCTGGATAAAAGATTTCTTAAAGTTCAGCTTATGATCATCTCACCTCGGAGGGCAAGAAAGCAGCTTCAGGTACAGGAATTTCCTAAAGAATACGGTTATGATCATTTTACTCTGAGCAATGGGCAAGCAAGAACCCTGATTAATACATTTAGGTTTAGATATTGAGTATCTGTCGGTTTGGAATGCTCTCCATAAAAGAATAAGAGGTACTTTTAGTTTGGTCAGCAAGACCTGGCTGCAGTAACGCTCAGGACTTGTCTTTGTCACCTCAAGGAAGACAAGCAGTTGAGTCACAAAAAGTAGGTCCCCACTTCTTAGAAGTAGCCAGTGAAGTTAGTCCCTGCTTCTGTCGTGACAGTTTTGAGGAGATGGGTCAATGAAGGACAGGCCTGCTTCCAACGGACCACAACAACGAGCAGAAGAAACACTGGAACTGCTATGGTTTTGCACACTTGCCTGACTGCACGACGCCCTGACATTCACCAGGTCCTTTCAGTTTTTCCTAAACAGAAGCTGTGGTGGACACACCTCCCCTGCATCCTTCCACCAGGGGGTGGGCATCTGACACAGCTGATTTAATGAGAACCCTTCCCTTGGATTTTGGAATTAGAATTACGAAAGAAAATTCAGTCTTTCCTTGGGTAGTTGAAACTGATGACATATTGTTGGGAGCTGATGCTATCCTTATTCCAAAATGTGGGCAGACTAGAGAGGAAGCCAGTCAACAGAGAGAGAAGACAACAATACCATCCAAGTAGCACATCAAAGTAGATTCAACAAGGCTGAGTCTGCCCCAGCCAAGTGGGGGGCTGTCCCAAACACATCCTAAACCAAGTGAACCAATGAATATTAAAAGAGCAGAGATTGGGCTCCTCTGGAGAAACTATTCCATTAGTTATCTTTGACCTTATTTTATTTTTCTTATCCCAGATCACTCACAGTGGTTCTGCTTTTCTGATTAACCAGATACAAATATTAATAAAGAAGTGGGATCCAGGGAAGAGAAAGTTTAGGATGAGTTTTCTGAATTGGTACTCAGTTACCTGGGATTGTTTTTCCAACAGGATTAAATCTGAAGACACGAATGGCCCCCAGTGGTCTACGTGTACAGTGGTTTCTAACAAGTTACTTAAAATATAAGCCAGATACCGATAATCAAATCCCGTACAAGGCTAGTCTCAGGATGACCACGCAGCGGCTAACTTAGACCTCCGTAGTGAAAGTCATTAG
Organism: Rhinolophus sinicus; assembly: GCF_036562045.2. Classification (NCBI taxonomy): domain Eukaryota; kingdom Metazoa; phylum Chordata; class Mammalia; order Chiroptera; family Rhinolophidae; genus Rhinolophus; species Rhinolophus sinicus. The sequence goes on from NC_133757.1 coordinate 5,124,478, forward strand.
TATAATAGGGTTAGCTGGTTTCTTACGAGGGACCTTCAAGAAAGAAAACAACGGGGAGCTCATGGCTTTCTTCCACCCAGCTTTATCGAGATACAATTGACACATAACGTTGTGTAAGTTTAAGGTGTGCAACGTGATGATTTGATACACTTACATATTTGAAATGATTACCGTGATAGGTTAGTTAACTCCTCTATCACCTCACATAATTACCTCGTGTGTTTGTGGTGAGAGCACTGAAGATCTATTTTCTCAGCAACTTTCTAATACACAACACAGTATTGTTGACTAGTCACCATGTACATTGGTCCCCAGAACTTACTCATCTTCTAACTCAAAGTTTGTACCCTTTGACCGACATCTCCCCCCTTTCCCCACCCCAGCCCCTAGCAACCACCTCTCCACCCTCTGTTTCTATGAGTGTGGCTTGTTTGGATTCTACACTGAGTGAGATAGATCACACAGTATGTGTGTCTTTCTCTGACTTATGTCCCTTAGCATAATGTCCTCAAGGTCCATGCATGTTGCAATGGCAGGATTTCTTTTCTCATGGCTGAGTAATATTCCATTGTATAGTTACATCACATTATTTTTATCCCTTCATGCACAGACAGATACCTAGGTTGATTCCATCTCTTGACTATTGTGAATCATGCTGCAGTGAACATGGGGGAGCAGATATCTCTTCCACATCCTACTTTCATTTTCTTTAGCTATATAGCCAGCCGTGGAATTGCTGGATCACTTGGTCGTTCTATCTTTAAGTTCTTGAGGAAACTCCATACTGTTTTCCACGGTGGCTAAATCAATTTACAGTTTCCTTTTCCCCACATGCTCACCAATCTCGTCTTTTGATAACAGCCATAGTAACAGGTGTGAGGTGACATCTCATGGTGGTTTTGATTTGCATCTTCCTGGTGCTCAGTGATGTTCAGCACCTTTTCATGTACCTGCTGGCCATTTGTACGTCTCCTTTGGGAAAAGGTCTATTCAGATCCTCGGTCCACTTTTTACTTGGATTATTTGGGTTTTTGCTATTGAATTATATGAGTTTGTTGTGTGTTTTGGACAGTAACCCTTTGTCAGATAAATATTTTCTCCCCTTCTATACGTTGCCTTTTCATTTTGCTGATTGTTTCTTTCTGCAGTACAGAAAGAAGCTTTTTAGGTTGGTGTGGTCCCACTTGTTGATACTTGCTCTTGTTGCTTATGCTTTTAGCACCATATCCAAAAATCATTGCCAAGACCAGAGTCATGGAGCGTTTTCCCTGTTTTTGTCTAGGAGTTTTACAGTTTGGGGGCTTACATTTAAGCCCTCCATCCATTTTATGGACAAAAAAGGGGGCACTGTAATAAATCATAAATTCCTAACTGGGCAGGTCGCAGTGGGTAGTCATTCCCCAGGCCTATAACTTCTGCGGTAAAAGGTTTTTCAGCCAGCCCTGTCATTATTCTCGGTTAGCACACCTTTGAGATGCCAGAAGGAATACCCCTGGAAGGTGTAACCACCCTTAAGACAGCACATACTCTCGGAATCCAATCCCCGCCTTGCCTTCTCCCACCTTCGTGCAGTCTTCCTTAGTTCCCTCCTGCATTTCAAATGCATGGAAGCTGCAAAATTGTTATTCTCCACAGCATTGGAGACCTTGCTCCTTGGCATATGTCATCAGTTTGGCTCAAATAAACTCTTAAGGAAAATCCTCTACAGGTTTGGACATTTCTTACGTCAATAATTTCAAGTTAACTTCTAATGGGAGAGTTAGACATATAGATATATATTGATTACAACATGTCATAACAATAAAAGTGTTAATAACATGCAGGCACAATAAGTTCTTTTGGCTGGTCTAATAATTAAATAGACATGAAACAGATTAACAAGAGAAAATAGCCAAAATTACCTACATACGTACGAGACCCCCACACACGAGTCAGAGACCCCATATACATAAGAGGTTCAGAGACAGGAAGTTAAAGTGAGGTACGTATGATATTCTGTGCTAAGGACGAGGTAAGGTGCCCTGGGCTTCAGAGGGCAGGAGGGTCACTGCAGGATAAGAGCAGATGTTCAGTAATTAGATGTTTGCCTGCCCTATAGACAGGTCGTAAAATGTTATCTCCGGTGGTAACTCTTATTCTGAGCAAGGCCCTTAATTTAAATTCTTTAAGGGGGACATAAAAGTTTCTTGTGAGCCTGCAGGGTCTCGATTGCCTTCAGCTCGAAATAATCCACATGCCAAAGTGGCACATTTTGGGGGGCCTGTCCTGAACCCCTAGAGTACCGTACCTAGGAGGGAGAAATTAACTCGGATTTAGGTTGGCGAAGGGTAAACATAACACAGCAAAGTTTCTAAGAGATAATGATGTCCAAGGGACGTTTGTAGGACACACAGGTGAATGGGCAGTGAGCACACTCCAGACAGAGACAAAGGCAGGCGGAGAGTGTGAGGCTGAGAGGACCCTCCCAGGAAGACAGGGCCGGTGCGGAGGGGGCAGGGCACAGCTAAAGGAACTGGCACCTGGGGCCTAAGAGAAAGGAATACCTCCCAGGAGAGAAACGTCCCCACTATGCAGGCAGCAAGGACTCACAGATAAGCACCTCCGTTTGCCTGGCAGCCCCCCTGCCCTGACAGAATGGAAATGCACAGAACCTGAGGTGAGTTGTTTACTTGTTAATGATGGGCACTTCCTTCTGTACTTAATGAGTCATTCGGGCCCTTCCTGGCTGCTGCTGGGGTGCACAAACCCCTCCTACAATCGGGTTGGCTCCTTCAGTTCTGGGAGTGACCGGCCAGGTCCTCCAGGCAAGTTGTCGCAGTGCCTCCTTTTCCCGTCACGAGAAGGTAAAATCCCAGTTATCAGGAATAGACCTGGTCTGGGAGGGGGGCCGCTGGGGTGAACGTGAGCTTCCTGGGAGACACAGCTACAACCATCACATCGTTTGCCCCTTCCTGTGGCTGGCGGAGCATCCAGAGGTCAGGAGTGCAGATTTTAGTATTTTGATGGGGATTGTAAACTGCAACTATTTAAAGGGTGTTGCCTTGGAATTGCTTGTTGTTGTTTTTTAAGTTTTAAATTTGATTTATGTAAGCATTTATTTCTTAATGATAATTTTGGAATTATAACTTAATTGATAGAATTAATATTCTTTAGGGGCTAAGACTACTTGAGAAAAATTGTTACACAGACTTTTAAAAACATCCCTGGGTTTAAGTAATTTCTTACTCTTTGCACCCCATAGTAATGTACACATCTGGTTGGGTCTATGACCTGGCAGTACTCTGCCCCCCCCCCCATAGGATTACTTGCCTATTTCCTTTATTTTCTGGGATAGAATGAGATTCTTAAAACGTCTCACTTAGGCTAGTACACAGACTGCCATGTGTGTAATCGACCTGACATGTACAAGCGCCTGATTTAAATGAGCTTTACCTGAAGCCTACTCTGTAAGAGGCATTGCCTTCACATGTCGCTGCCACACAGCCCCTTCAGTTGCAGAGCAACATGGCTCCTTTCCTTAAGCACACCACAATACCCTCAAGGAAATCAACTTAGATGAGGCATCCAGCTGTTAACAGCGTGCCATCGTTCAATAAATGCTTGTTCGGGGTTTACCCCATGTCGGGCACTGAGGACAGCATGGCAGACGGGGCAGACAGGACCCTCTTCCCCCACCTTACAGCCCAGTGGAGGGAACAGATTCTGTTAAGTAACAAAAGAATTACAAGTTGTGATTATGGCTAGGAAGAGAAACAAGGAGCGACAAGAAGAACCCCCGCAAGAGGAATGACCTACGTAGGAGTCCGGGAAGGACGCAGTGGGGAGGTGACATTGAAGCTGAGACCAGAGGACACTGAGTCAGGCCTTCCAGCACTGGAGGGAACGTACGTCTGGCAGAGGGAAAAGCTTGTACCGTCCTGAATGAGCTTGATATGTTTAAGGGACTAACAGACAGATGTGCCCAAGGCATAACATCTCCAAGATCGCACGGGATGCATCTGGAGAGGCAGCTCGACCAGAACGACTCTGGAGCACTTTGGGCAGGAGAGAGACCTGACCTGAGGTGTATTTTGATGAGGTCACTCTCTCTGGCTTCTACGTGGTGTGCCGGTGGGGGCAGGGAGAACAAACGCAGAAATCAATAGAGCTTCTAATCGTGTTTTATGTAAGACACTGGCTTGGAGTACCAGTGACTGCAGTAGGTGTATTTGAAGGTGCAATAAACAGGCATACTGGTGGGTGGAGTGGGTGGGACAGGTGGTGAGTGAAAGAGCAGAGTAAACGATGACTCAGATTTCTGACTGGATAATTGGGAAGATGGCAAAATCCTACTCCAAGATGGGGAAGACCAGTGGAAAAGCAGGTTTGGGGAAAGAACTTTTCACTCCTTAAGTGTATGCCTCAGTCTCTTAGTCATAGCAACAACTTAGATTTCAGCTTAGTATTTCAATTAAAAGGGAGGTGTATTATGAGGAAACTGCTGGGTGACCTAACTAAGGCCCCTATTTTTTTTTATAAGGGTTTATGCACATTTTTTATTCAGATTGCGTTTGCCTGGAGGGATTGGGTAGGCTAAAGAAAAAGAAGATCACGGGGGCTAAAGACCCCCCAAGCTGCCTCTTTTGAGGGCTAAACACCCCCAAAGCTACCTCTTGGTATTGTCACTCACCAAGAAATTAGGGAAGAGAAATAGTACTATTGAACTTCAATATTTTCTTTAAATAAGGAATTCGATATACATTTTCCATGTTATTTCATGCATGGGTTATCTTTCCAACAGTGTAGCTAGTTCTGCAAGAAAATAATTAAAGATGTAAATGTGTAAGGCAAGAGCTAAAACCACTCCAAACAGTGCAAGGTTGTGAACTTATTTAATTTGCCCTTCCCCTGAGGAGTCATTTCTTGGATCACTGACTTATTATTCTATAAAACAGTGATAACCCCTGTCATCCTCAGCCTATTGCCAGAGTAGGATCCAGCTGTGGGGTTTGGAGAGTTTATGTTGATTGGGTTTTAATGACTCAGTTAATAAAGGTCATTCCTAAAAGTAACAGAAAACTAAGTGTGTGGAAACAGAATGGGTAAGGCTGACTTGAGGGTTATTTCTAGTAGTTCCTTGGTGTTGTCTTTAGATATATGTTTAATCCTTAAAAACAATTAAGAAGTATCCTTCCTTTTAATCAATTTACTGATGCCATATTCAACTACATTGTAAAATGCTATTTAAAACCCCTCAATAACAAAAGGTAGCACATAAATACCAGGCTTAAAATATGTTAGAGAATATTGGTATAATATATTCTTAATATAATATTGATAACAGTATAATTGTAGTTACATATATCTAAAGTGTTCTCACTATCTTTGAGACAATGAAATAACTTGAATCTCAGGTAAAATCTGGTTGGACATGAATTCTAACGTTAAAAGGGACTTTAAAAAGCATTTAATCTTGTCCTTTAAATAGTTAATAACAGCAAATGATTTAGTAACTATTTATCCAAAATGGTGATTATTAGACTGAAAGAATTTCCTAAAGTAAATGGTGATTATTTGATTTAACCAGTGAGATGAGATAAAAATGTGTAATTTATAAGTGTAATAAATGTCTTAGTCTTACAAAGCCTTCATGATCTGGCTCCTGTGGGCTCTTCCAGCCTTCTCTGCCTCTCTCCCTCTCCGCCTCTCTGTCTCTCTCTCTCTCTCTCTCTTTTTCAACGCCCCTCTCCCCAGTCTTCTTAGCTTCAGCTTTACTACTAATCTTTCTACTCTGCGCCTCAAACCCACACTGCTGGCTCAGGTCTCGGGACCTCTGCCTGGAATTCCTTTCCGTCATTGTGTGCTGGGTCATTCAACAGGCCTAGTATTACTTCCGGCCGGAAGCCGTCTGGCCATCTCCTCTCCCCCAGTGTCAGAGCCTAGGGGGGGCTTCAGTAGTTCGTGGGTAAGAGTCTGCTTAGTTTTCCTGGGCTGGCCCAAATTAACACTGCCGCATTCGCTGGTCAATCCCCAAGCCCTGGACAACGTCTGGAACGTAAGAGATGCTGGGAATGAGTGAGTGCATAAAGACAGTGAGCGCTGAAGGATTTGAAAGTTATAGTTCACACATTTAAACAATAACATAAACCTGAAGAAATAAAGTTGCTGTTTTTAAAAAATATATAGTTCATTTCCATTCATTTCTTCTCTAAATAGAGAACATACACAGCCTGGCATCTGTTTGACATGAGACAAAATTTTTAGTATTGTGGTCGGTTAATTCTCTGTCAATAGGTTAGATAAAATGCAGACTCCAGAGAGTTACACATGCAAATGGCAGGATACTGTAGCAAACCAACTCAGCCAAGTACAACTCACAACCTGTAAGCTTTCTCCTCCGCAAATGAGTTAAAGTCTTTAAAATATTCTTGTTGGAAACGAACAGCCTTTTAAAAACAGCCAGCATTTCTCCCAGAGAATGCATTTGGTCTGGGTTCTTCCATTTCTGAAATTATGCAAGGCAAGACTTGGTTTTGCATAAAGGTTTAAGATCTTTTAGGTCTCCATAGAAAAGTTATTTTTAGGAGCAAAAGGGGTAATAAAACATTAACTTGGGAAAGAAAGGCCGAGCGCTATGTCGCTAGAGAAATTTGAAAAAAAGATGGAACTCGTGTTAGACCTGCTAACTCCAGAATGCCTTTTGCCAAACAAGGTGGGAAACCGAAAAAAGAAATCGTAAAAAAAGTTTTTTCGTGTCCTACCTCGTAGAACCTCTAGCAATGAATCAAGTACGCTTGGAAAACCTCCTCTCTCTCTCTCTCTTAAATCGAAGACGGTGGCGGAGAGGACGGGGTCTCTAATGAATACGAGACCCAGCCTCGCTGCTTGTTCAATTGCTTACATTTTAGAAGCAGGATGACAGTTTACAGTGAATGAACAACCATCTAACTAAAATAATGACCATGGCAGGAACAGGTAGTACTAGCAAGTGGATTTGCTCGGGGGTAATTTCAGGAAGGAACGCCCTGGGGCGCTGCACCCTCCCGTCCACACCGCCGAGCCCCCGCGTCCCCCCGCTCCCAGCTCCGCCGTCCGCGCTCGTGACCCAGCCCGTCACTCTCCGCAGGGCTGGGCCCCCTCCGCTCCCCGGGAGAGAAAGGCGCGCGGGGGAGAACCGTAGTTTCGGGTCCAAGGCGTGAAAAGCCCGCACCGGTTGGGGCGCCCCTCCCCGGCCGCCCGGCCCGGCCCCTTACGCTGGAGCTCCATGGTCAGCTGCTCCCGGGCCGCGGCCTGAGCCCGGCGCCGCCTCCGCCCCTCCTAACGCCTCTCCTCCCGGGCAGGCGTCGCTCGGGTTGTCCTGACAACCGGGGGGCGGGGAGGAGGGGCTAGAAGGACGGCGACAAGGAGGGACCAAAAGCCGCGAGGCAGCGGGCGAGCGCGAGGGCCCGCGCGTCGCCGGGGGACCCAGTGAGGTTGGCGGTCGGGTCGCCGGCTGAAGACTCTGCCCCGGAGGCCCGATCCGGGGGCCGCGCCCTCCCTGGTGGCCCTTGTGCTCCCGGTGCAGCCTGTGCCCCGGCCTTAGGGGCGGGCGGGGACCTGCGGGGCCCCTCGTCGCTGTCCCGAGGCGTCCATCGGTCCGTCTGTCCGTGTGTCCAGCGAGCTCGGCCTGCACGGCGGGGAAGGGCGGCGGGCCTGAGCCTCCCTCCCCCGACTCAGGAGCCGCCGCTGCAGGTAAAGGCCAGGCCCGGAGGCCGGAGGGGCGGGTGGGCGGCCCTGGCCACCTGTTGCGGCCGCCGGGACTCAGCGCGCCCCCGGCAGCCTCGCGGCCCGGTACCTGCCAGTCGGCCCCGGACGACCCCGCCCCGACTCCGAAATGCTCCTGGCGGAGGCGGCCTCCCCGCCGCTGCCTCCACAGCCCGCGTCTGAGCGAGAGGCGCGAACCTCCGCACACCCGCCTCCTAGCGGGGTTCCCTCGGCGGCCGGGGCCTGGGGAGGGGGTCACTCGGGCCCCAGTTACGGGAAGCACTGAGCAAATCAGAGCCTCTCTGCCCTCAGCACTGGGCCAGATGTGTCTCTTGAATCATGGAACCCAGGAGAATTCCTTTGCCTGGCATTGCACTGTCATCCCCAAGTATCACATTTCAGGCAGTGGGCCCGGGTTCGGAGCTCTACGGCCGGGTTAGCTTTTTTGTGTCTGTTTTGTTTCAATCCTCCGAGTTTTCCGTGGAGGGACGGAATCTGCCCATATGTTTTGTACCAAAACTTTGTAGGGCTGTTAAACAAATGTAGCATTATCCTACCCATGGTCTTCCGTAATACTGGTTTTTAAAACAATGTTGCAGGTCGTGCTTTGAGGAAGCTGTGAGGATCGCAAGGGATTTTTCTCTGGTAGGTCGTAAAAACATCAAACAATCAGGAGTGTCATAGGTTAAGCAAAAAGGAACCCTAAGGAGGAGAGAAACATGGAGGAGAGAGAAGGAAACAATTGAGGGTGGAAGTGCAGATGGGAGGGCAAGTTCATGACTGACTTAGTTGCTCCCATCTGGAGATTGTGTTCTCTGACAATTCCTGCCGCTGCTCTAGACAGTACTTAAAGGAAATGGAAAGAAGAACCCTTTTTGGGTCATGTAAGTGATAACTCATTCTTTGGCACTAGACAGATTTCCACTCCGTAGATGACAACAAGGACACCAAGAACAATTAATTTCCTCAGAGATCATTCAGACGTTGATTGAACGAACCTGAGAAGCACATAGTCTATGTTGGAAACCGAGATTTATTATATTCCACCAAATTAGGCCTTCCCCGATCAGACTATGGTGAATTTTTCAGATTAATTGTCAAAGCAAGAAGCTTCATGTATGGGTCTTGACACGCAGTGTCAATATATACAGAACCCATAATTCCTAAGCTAAAATATTAAAACAATAAATTCAGTTTGGAAAGGAAACACTTCATGGTACCTTAACCAACTGTTCCTGAAAAGTATAGATCAGATGCATTTTTAGAGAGAAAGCCTCTAACATCAACAGTATTTCTGTAGTACATGTTTTCAAACTCTGGTATTCATATCATTAGCAAAATCATGAATTGGTGGTCTCATCCAAGAAACAGAGTGATGCTCATTAGTAGTATTATTAAAAATGACAAGATAGTGATGAAAACCTGGCATTCACACACAAAAAGAGGTGGGGTTTCATTTTCCCAAACCGAAAAGGATTAGACATTTGCATTTAAAAATAAGACAAAGAAAGAAACAACATTGCAGAACTCCATGCTAAAGTAACAAGGACTCAAAAAATTGGTAGTTGCCTGCAGATTTTAAGGTTGGAAAAATGGAGCTATGTGTTACTGAAGTACTTTATGGTGGTATGAAAGAATGATTTTATCAGTAGCTATGAAGTTAACATTGAGGAAGTATTGCATTGAAATTTTAGGTAATAGATAACTTTGGCAATTGTGAAAAGAAACATTTGATTTTAGGGGATAGTGTATGCATGGAAGAAGTGACTGGTTGGGAGGTGGAAATGGGGGACGGGAAGGCACTCATGTCTGAAGCAGGGGCAATATGCAGTTTCTTTCTCCCTAGGGCACCCTTCACCCGGTAGTATTTGTTAAATGTCTGTTGAATGAATGAGAAGAGCTTCAGAGAAATTGCTTTAGATAAAGGGATATGCTTTATTATTGGAGGAAGTATCCTGAGGTTAGAAAGTTGCTAAAAGCATAGGGGCTGAGATGAATGATAAAGGCACTGGTTGTCCCTTTTGCTACCATTGTGCTTTCTTTTTCACTGGCATGCTCAGGATGTTATTGGTTATCAAGGGAAAAACAAAGTCTTGACGTCTAAAAAAGTTCCCAAGGTCATCACTGGATAGAATAGTTACATTATTACTTACTTTGCTGATGCTTAACTAAGTGTAACGAACCACAGCACTGTCACCAGGGAATAACAAGGTAGCAATGGAGAGACACATACAGCCTTTCTTTTTCTTATTTAAATCTCTGGATCATGTTATAATTCGAAGTATTACTAAAAATAACTCTAGTAGGAAGTTAATATTATTTAATGCAAGTTGGATAATTAATAGAAAAAGCAAATGAATGTGCCTTTTCTGTTTCCTAACCTTAGTATCACATGTTGGAGGAAGTTTTCATTCTTGGTTTTGGACTTTTGGGTTTTGTTTTACCAGAGTGAGGGTACTTTTTTCTCTTTTTCTGTTACTTTCTGAAACTCATAAGGAGTTGAGTCCAATGTTGAAAGCCATTAAATGTTCATTTTTGCTGTTTCCTTTTTGTTCTCCAGACCTGTCATAGTTTGCACTCAAATTGTTGGATTCAAGGAATGCCTATGTACCAGCCTTTTACTCATCATGGACTAATCGGGCTGTAGGACCCTGCTGCCCACCACCCTTTCTGGAAAGTCTTCCAGGATTAGGCTCATGCCCACTAAATGCACTTCTCTCTCCTCCTGAGGGCACAGTTTGGTCCTTAGTCCACTACTAAACTTTCTGTAGAGTTTCTCTCATTTTTTGCGTTTGGGTCTTGTGCTTCTGCTTAAACATTTGAGGAGCTAAGTCCATGATTTAGGTTTGTTCTATATTCCTTTTAGTTGATCGTGAGTTTTCAGTATATACCTGATAATTTAAGTAGGATAATAACAGAAAGAGGACAAGCCTTTGGTCAGGGATGATGGAATTACTTTCTAGCTCTGCCACCTTGGGAAAGTCAGGAGCTATTTATTGTTTCCTCACTGGTAACTGGGGCTAAGAAAACCTGCAGTAGTTGTCTAATAGTCGAGTTGTGAGAGTCAAAATAAATGAAAAGTGATTAGAGATATGAATAAAAATGTGGTGTTTATTGTAAAGAAGTTAAATGTAAAGGGCTGTGATTGATTCAGACATACAGCAAATCTTGACTGAGCAGCCGTAGTCTGTGAGGTGCTTCCTGGGTCCTGGGGTTGCTATTCGGGGGAATAGGCAATGACCAGGTAGACTGAGTGTGAGGGCAGGAGGGCTTCCTAGGCAGAGGGGCAGCCCGGGCAAAGGCACGGACGGGTGAGAACAGCTCTTACCAGCAGTTCACTGAGGCTGGAGCAGAGAGAACTTAGGTTTCAGCTTTTATTGGATCTCACCCATTTGGAGCAAAAATGAATATAAGACCCGGTCTTATTTTACTATAATATCAGACCAGGTCTTATATAATATAATATCAGACCGGGTCTTATATTCATTTTTGCTCCAAAAGACGCATTAGAGCTGATTGTCCGGCTAAGTCTTATTTTCGGGGAAACAGGGTAGCTAACTGCATAAATAAGCCAAATTAATATTTTATCACACTTCATTAACTCTGCTTTTGCTCAGATGTTAATTTTTAGAATATTATTCAGTAAAGAGAAATAATCAGAGCACTGAGTGTGGCCCAGTCATTCGAAATTCTAGCAAAACCCTTGATTTATAAACTTATATATGGGGAGTGGTAAATCATTATGATACATAAGCATTGATTGAGCTTGCAACGTCTTTCTGTATATAAGTCTAAAACTTTTTAATTACCTGTAGAATGTAGGATTCTTTAAAAAAATTAGTTGGTTAGTCAAGCTGTATTTGGTATGAACCAATATTGACTGAAAAGTGAATTTTTTTATTTGAGTGCGTTTTTAAAAGTGCATTAATTTGATTTACTTAAAAAAAGTCAACTTGTTAGAGGTCTAGAAATAAGATTTTAAAAATAAATTCTGAATTTTTACCTTAGCTGTTCAAGAAAGGTTTTAAGTAGATATTAGAAACCAAATAAGATGTGTTTTGGGGAGCTCTGAGCCAATTAAAACAAAGTCAAACAAAAAGGTCACTTTCTGGAATTGAAAAGTCTCAGTAATGGTAGTAAGTCCAGCGTTTCCATTACAGTACGTATACCAGGCCTGGGAGATCAAGCTTACATGTTAAGTATTTGACCAGCTCCATGTAGGTGATTACGACCATCTTGTCAAAGTTTTTAAGTGTTTTCCCTTCCACACAAGAACTACACGTTAGCTGTTGTACGGTATTTCTTGCAGACCACCCTGCCTCACATATTTCTTAGGCCCACAGTGTTGCCACAGGAGCCCGAGCTCGCTGGTGTAGGCAGGCCTCAGCGTAGGGTGTGGCTGAGCGAACACTGTACCCTCAGGGGGTGAAGCTGAGAACAGACCGCCAGACTTGGAGCGCCTGCTCTACCCCTGCTCAGCTGCTAGACGCTGGGTAAGCCAACTGAACCTCTGAAGGCTGAAAGGCCCTCCTTTGGAAAACGGAAATAATAGAGTAAAGCCTCACAGGGTCCTTAAAACTTTAAGTGAGGTGATCCACATAAAGTGCTGAAGTATTTCTAGCATCTGGCACCTCGTGAGCACTCTGGAAAGGCTCCACGGTGAATTATCATTATCGGTGCTGCTCTCATTCCTGTTAATCCAGCGTTACCAGTGGTGTAGACGCACGCTTCCCTGAGAGTGGTCTGCAGACCTGCACCAATGCGCACACGGGCTCTTACTGGTTTGCAGTGAGATAAGGAACTTGCGCCAGAATGGAAATAGACGATGGCACCAATCATTGTTTAGGTCAGCTGATGTTTTTAATAGCAAGACTTCTGCAATGAAGGAAGCAGTGAGTGCATTTACATTCGTGTGCAAGCTCCTTATCTGGCCACAGACAAGTACTTTGAATGGAGTTGGCATGGAGTATTGGACCAATGATCCCGTTCTCAAAAAAGTAATAGCTCTTTATCCTGAACACAGTTACCATTCACTTGTAACGCTTCATTAACCTTCTCTCTGCTGTGTTTAATAGTTCAGCAAATATTTACTAACCACGCCGTCTGTGCAGAGCCCCATATCTTATTTTGTAGAAGTTGCAAAGATGGCTCTGAAAGGGGATCTTGACTTGAGGGAGTCTACCGTCAGCCTGGAGGGAGAAGACAAAAAGGGAAAATCTGAGTGATATGTCGAGTACCGGAAGTGAGGGTTTGCGTTAGTATTAGAGCTTGATTCCAAAGCTTCCGTGTAGACAGAGGTCTCCTTTTGCCAAGCTGCTCCCAAAAGGGAAAGAATTAATACCTTTTTTCCCAGCATCTGTACTGTCACGATCGAGATCAGAGTTGACTTTATCAAGGTAGTGTTTCTCCTGGGAGATTCAGAAATCCGCGCCACTAGGGAATATCTGAGGTTTTAGATAAAATGACAAAAGTGCAACTTCTAAAAATTAGTATTACAGAAGGTTCATCCTTAGGGTGTTTTTTTTTTAATTACTGATTCTTTATTTGATCCTGTCTACAGACATTTGAATAATAAATAATTTATTGCAGTGCAGAATACAAAGAGACATTAAATAGATACTAAAATATTTGTAAAGTTTCAAGAAAAATTCGCACCGATTCTTCAAGAAAAAATGCATTAGTCAAATAGATGGTGTCGAAACAAATTTGGGAGTCATATAAAATAATTTTTTTAAATACAAGGTTGTGTGTGTGTGTGTGTGTATGTGCGTGTCCCATTCCCCCCACCCCAATGCTTTTCCTAAAGAATGGAGATGGAAGAGGATTGGCTGTGAATCCGAGCATAGAACAGACTATCTTCATAGACATAGGGGGAAATAATTTAAAATGCTCAAGACAAGAAATGTTATTTAGTTTTTCATATTTCTTAGGCGTTTTTTACACAGAAATGATTTATTGGTTTCATGTACTGCCCTACTTGGCAAGCCTGCTCGTAACCCCTGTCTGCTCCATTCTTCCATTTGCCTTAAACTGTCATCAGCCCTCCTAGACCTTGCTCCCACTAATGACTTTAGAAAATTGAGGGTGGGTGTTGGAAAGATTATAGATAATATTTTAAAATAGAGTAACATCAAATTTAAGAGGAGAATTGTTAAGAAAATAAAGAGTAAAAAATAAAAAATTTGATCAAGAAATGACTGGGTGAGTTAGACCCAGGGCACTTAAAAAAAACACAATCTCTTTACCTGCGTCCATCAAGTCCTCTGTGACCTGGCCCCTGTCTCATCTGTGAGTTTAGCTTGTACCAGAGTCTCTCGCACCTACTATGTACCAGCTGCATTTCCCTTCTTCTGGTTACTTGGTTATACGACTAAGAGTCTCTGCGTGTCTGCTTCCCATCCCAGTGTCAGCCTCAGCTGGACTGTCCGCTCCGCGAGGACAGGAACCAACCCTCATGTTCACACTGTGCCAGCAGCATGTTCACATGCAGACGCTTAGTAGGTGCTCAAGTACTGGTTGAAAAGTAAATGGAGGATCAGAAAATATCGCCATCCAGGATGAGAAAACTTGAGGGCAGAGAAAACATACTAGATTCTGAGTAACACCTATAATAAAACACAAACTTTAGCCTTAGAAGCATAAAATCCCTAACGAACAGAAAATGATTCATTCATTATCTGTTCAGCCTCTAATTGCTAACTGAGCACCCTGTATTTGGGTTTAGGCTGTAAAAATTACCAAAGAGGTTAGAGCTCAAATAGCAGTCTAGGTAGAGAGACTGAAAAATGGGGAAAGAGAGTAAGTGGTACAGGAGGTTCAGTAGTTTCCCATCTTGGAGGATGTTGTTCCCCAACAGTTAGTTCTTTACATGCAGCCCAAAGATGAGGGGTGTCCCGGAGCACCCACGATGCATGCCGGCCCCTGACTCTGCAGCTCTGTCCTTTTCTACACAGTAACTTCTGAAGGGATCGAGTGTGACATGGGTACTGTGCCCAGAGAAAAGCAGGCTCTGAGGCAGCAGCCTGGCCTTTGACCCCGGACACTTGGGGGAAATTTAAGAACATCATTCTTTTATAGAAACTGATCATGAGCCTGAGCCATGAAGAAAAAAACTGTGAGTGCACTCGATTTTAGTAGGTCTCTTCCCAGTGGCCTCTCCACGTGGCTTGGGCGTCTCAGACAGAGGATGACAGCTGGTTCCCAGGGGGGTGTTTCAAGCATGTGAGTACCTTGGAAATGGTTCAGCATCACTTTACTGCATTCTTTTGGTCTTCCCGAGTCACAGGGCCAGCTGAGACTCAAGGGGAGCGGAATAGACGTCCCGGTTCCGTGGGAGCAGTGACGAGGACTCTGTGGCCCTTTTGGGTCCCCCCATAACATTGATGTGGGTGGTACATTGTGTGTGTTATGTTACAAAGGGGCCAGGCGAGCCTTGGATCTCTAGAAAGATGACTAAGAAAAATGAACTGTTCCCCGAGGGTTCAAAATAGTCAATACTTTATAGATTTTACTTTAATGACAAGATTATTACACTTTTAGGGAGCATTATAAAATTAGTAGAAACATTGCAGAGGCATATAATTGGTAAAATAAGAGCTATGCTGTCTTTGTTTAAAGGCAAAGCAGTTCAGAAATAGTACCTAAGGGTAATAGCAGCAATTTAATTTGCATGTAGGATGAGAATCTCTGTAAGGGATTCGTTCTCATCAGAAAAAATAAAAATATAAAACTAAATGTTAACTTCTCTTGAGCAGGATTTTCTGATTTTTGGAGACCTTTTCAAAGTTAGCTTGTCCAGTGACCTCACGTTACTGGGTTCCTTGGAGCTGTTCTGTGGATCCAGTCCCACCTATCGAGGCAACCGAAGAGTTGGGAGGTGAAGCCCTATTACATTGGTGTTATCAACCGTTATAATTCCATTTTGATTTGGAAACAGTGGCTTTCAAAATGAATTCTGAAGAGTTCTACCTTCACAGAGCTAAAACAACCTTTCCTCCTTCGGTTATTAATTTCTCCCTTTTCTGGCCAATTTCTGTGTGCGTTTTTAAAAGTCCGGTCCTGCTGTTGGTCCTGCCCTCCAAGTACCCCTGTGTGTGTGTGTCTAGTCCCTAGTTTATTCATTCGAGCCCTGAGGTGGCACTCAGCAAGTGTTTCCCTGGAGACTGGCTGGACCAATGGGCAGCTTTTCCTGTTACTCATGGTTAGCAGCTAGCTAGCTCTTTGAGCCCACTAACCAACCATCCGAAGCAATAGTTACCATAATGGGGTGCCATAAAAAGAGTGACAAAATAGCATCAACTGTATTTTATGATTTGTTCCTTTGTACTTGAGTTTTTCTGTCTTTTTAGTTTTCACGTGGCTAATATGAAAAGGGGCTCATTTCCAGCAATACTGATTAGATTTTTTAAAAAATCACAAGTGATTATAAGAGAAAGGACCCTCTTACCTGACATATAGGGAATAAGTTACTGGGGTAAATTTAGCCCTTGCTTAGGGAATGTCTCTTCTTTGTTTAAATTAAATGTTGTCTTTTGTTGCCTCTTGAATCTGACATGTTGGGCTCAAGACCCTGGAATCTCAAGAAATAGGCTTGAGATTTCTGTCTTAATTAAACAAACAAAAGACCTTATTAGTAAAAGCTACCCATAGCCTCAGATGGAAAAAAATAATGAATTCACTTCCCTCACTTGACTTTGTAAACTGGCACAAGCAAATGTAAAATGAAGTTTTAAAAAATATTTTCCTTTAAACTAGAGGATTTCTTAATTTCAAAAAGTAACAATAGACTTTCTTGTAGCCGCTCTTAGGGGAGCAGTCACCAGACATTCCCAGTGTCTCTTTTGTAATGGGATTAGTGGCCGCATGATTGAGCCTGGCAGTCGCAATGCCCCGTAGCTTTCTGCTCACTGTCAGTCCAGGTTCGGGGCCCTGTGACAAGTCAGGCAGAGAGCAATGGTCCGGTGTGGAATCACTTTCTAAACTGCCCAGGAGAAAAATTGCAGCTGACCCTGCCATATAAGCTAGCCTAACTGATTCCTGGTCTTTTAAGCCGGCAGCGGAAATGACAGACAGTAACCAGCCAACAGAAAAAATAATGCTGTTGCTTTGAACGCCTATGTGCTTTTCTTGTGAACATATTGTGTGTGTACCTGACTTTCCTTTTTGGTTTGTTTTCAGCATGGTTTAGTGACAGTCATTCCACGTGCTGAAGGGTGCTGAAGTGAGCCAGCCCAGTGAGAGGGGAACGCGGCAAAGAACAGATAGGATTTGAGGAATTCAACTTACTAAAGCCTTGAACTGAAGCCTTTGAGACTGGGACATCTGAGTTTGTCTGAGTGCATTCCCAAGCTGCGGGCAGTGGCTTGTTGCAGGAGAACTTGACTGTGCGATGCCAGCTGCTTGAGCTCGCTCTTGGACAAGATGGAAGAGGAAGAACTGGACTGTCCAAACTCCTCCTCGGAAAAACGCTACTTCCCCGAGTCTCTGGATTCCAGTGATGGGGACGAGGAGGGCATTTTGGCCTGTGAGGATTTGGAACTGAACCCTTTTGACGGGTTGCCATATTCATCACGTTATTATAAACTTCTGAAGGAAAGAGAAGCTCTTCCAATATGGAAAGAAAAATACTCCTTTATGGAGAATCTGCTTCAGAATCAGATTGTGATCGTTTCAGGAGATGCTAACTGCGGCAGGAGCTCTCAGGTGAGTTGCCACCACAAAAAAACCATTTGTTTTATATGTTGTGCTTTTTTTATTACTTAAACCATCACAGTGTCACAGCACAGTGTCCTGTTTTAATAACAATCTAAACCTAAAAACATGACACAAGAGCATTAGCAATGCAACCATGACAATTAAATTATCTGATTTCATATATTCAAACCAGGTGAATAACAGTTAATAATATTTAATGTGGATATTAATTGTATTTAGTGTACCACTGAAGTTTCTCTAGAATAGTAGCAAAAAAATTCGTTCACTTATTATCTCGTTGCACATACTCTATTTTAAAAGACGTTATTTGCCTGCCATAGCTTTGGGGATGTAACTGCCATGTTTACACACCCGCAGTCTGATCGTCAGGATGTTAGGATGCTTATTCATGAAGCTGGGTGAGCTACAGAAATTCAAAAGCACACGGAAATTTTGTGTTCCTGATTATAAGGAATAACTGAGTGGCCGCACACTTCGGGGTCTGATGAGGAGGGAAGAATTAGAGTAGATCGTTAGTGGGTACTTATTGTCTGCTTTGTTGTTCCTTTTGATTTTAGTGAAATCTATATTTCACCCTGAACTTGTAAAGCCAGCAGTATTTTTTACAAAATTAATTTCTAGATTCTTATGATGTAAGGATTATATTAGACCACAGAGATAATCCGATGGAACCCCCTTCACTTCTCAGGTGATGGAACGTGGCCCAGAGGGATTTGGTGATCTAACTAGTGTGGCACAACTTTCTGAGCTGGAATTATAAAGACACTTCCCACTATGCGTCGCTGCCCCCGAGCTCGTTCTTACCACACAGGTTTACTTGTTTTAAACATAACTCGAAGAGAGGAAGGAAGGACAACAGGTGTTTTTCTTTAATCTGATTTATAGTTGCCAGTAGCAAGGGTTTATTATGATTTATTATTTGTGATGATGAGTTATTGTTAGAATAAATTATTTCGGTTTGTCATAAGCATCTCATGAAAACTGAATGAGTAATTCTCCCGATTTCTGTGGACAAAACGCCAAGTTTAAAGTTATTAATGTTTTTCTTTTGCAATAATTTTAGACTTACAAAAATAGTACAGAGATTTTCCATATATTGTTCACCCTGATGTTCACATTTCATTACATTTGGTTTATCAATCTCTCTCCATACACACGTACATGCACACACGCATGCACACATATGCACACAGATGCACACATACACATTTTTATTCTGAACCTACCTTTTGAGTGTAAGTTGAGGATATGATGCCCTTTGCCTCCAGGTACCTCACCAAGTACTGAAAACTGGACAAAGCCACAATATAACTATCAAATCAGAAATGTAATATTGACATCTCATTATGTAATTTATAGACATTCAAATTTTATCATTTCCCATCAATGGCTTTTATCATAAAAATAATATTTTCCTAGTCCAGAATCCAATCCACAATTGCGTTGCATTTCATTGTCATTTCTCTTTCCTCACCTTTAATCTGAAACAGCTCCTCAGTCCTTCCTGGCCCTCCTGATCTTGACATTTTTGAAGAGCACAAGTAGGGGGGTATTTTGTACAACGTCCCTCAATTTGAGTCTGTCTGATGTTTCCTTAGGGTCCGGTTGCACTTACTCACTTACAGCAGGAAGCCACAGCAGCTATGGTGTCCTCGGGTGTCACATCAGGAGGCACAGATTTTTCCCATGACTGGGGATGTTAAATTTGATGACTTGGTAAGGTGGTGATGCCCTTGTTTTTTATTGTGACGTCACTATTTCCCCCCATTATTGAAAAGACGCAGAGAGACTTTGAGACTCCATAAAGTCTGCTTCTCATCACACGTTCACCTCCCAGTTCTAGCATCCTTGGGCGATTCTTACCTGTGACGTTATTACACTGGTGGTGCAGATGGTGTTTTCTAATTCTGACATTCCTTCCATGTGAATATTTGGAATTCTTCTGTAAAGCTGTTTCTCTTCTTCATTATTTATTCATTGATGTATGTCAACGTGGACTCATACATTCTTCTCTGGATTATCATTCATGACTAAGCCCGTTTATTTTGTTGCTCAAATTGCCTCTGCTGTGGCCAGTGGGAACCCCTTCCAGAGAGGTGACTTCTGGGCCTTTTTTGCTATGTCCCCCTCACTCTTGGGCACTTCTTTGCTTTCTGGCCCAGTAAGATGTTAACAGGCTCATCTAGTGTGTTCCTGGTTCCGGTCTTGGAAAGCCATTTTTATCAAGGAGCCCACTTCCTTTTAGTGGAGAATTGTGTTTAGAAACCAAGATCTGGGAACTCAGCATGCCCATTGCCTTTGGTTTATCATTGTGTCTAAGCCCGCTCAGTGGACAGAGCATGGAAATAAATATGTGCATGTATGCACCTCTCTCTCTCTCTCTCTCTCTCTCGCTCTGCCTATCCAGTGCTATTCCTGTCTCTTTCTCTGCATGTACTTCTTTCTCTATATATATTTCTGTGGTATCTCTATCCCTATCTGTGCACATCTTTAATACCATAAGTTCATACTGATGTGTCTGATTCCAGTTCCACACTGTGGGGTTCATCCAAGCCTCCCCGTTTCCATAGTTGTAACTCTCTTCTCTAACTGGGAGAAACCTAGCTCTCATTATTCATGGTATCTTTACTTGGTCACCCTTAGAATACTCATAATGTAGTTTCAGAATTGTTAACTGTAACTACTATAAAAATTTTTAAATCTATACACTCCTTGAGTTTTCTTTTAGAATTTGTCATCTTTAAGGGCAAGAATTACATGTATTATGTAATATGTTATGTTACTACTTCGCAATGGTTTCTCATGTCATTTTTACCTTCTCAATAATTTAATAAATCAGTCTTGCTTTCTGTTAAGTGGGAATGCAGGACGTATCTTCAGGGTGGGAGAAATCAAAAAATACTGAAATGATGAGAACATGGGCCTGTTCCAAACTACTTTAAAGTAGTGGGAACATCAGGTGTCTTAATTCTGGAAACAACTTGGTTATTTTAAAAAGTTTCCAAGAATTTTTTGTTGTTGTTCCTTGGCGTTGAAACCTTTCAGAGAAAAGCCTGTCTTCAGGCCCAAGCGTCCCAGAGAAGCCCACAAGGGTCTTTGCTGGATCCTAACTCTTCCATCTCTTTGGTGCATATGGTATGAAGGCTATTTCGTGACTGGCCTAGGGAAAAAGGACAACTTTTCATGTATTTATAGAGCCTTTTCCTTTTAACCTTCTCTGGGGCAGGTTTATGAAAAGGCCTACAAGAGAAGGACGTATTTTTAGGATTATCTATTTTGCTTGCTTCTCTCTAGCTTTTGTCCTGAGATCTCCCAGGAACGGTGGGGGGTAGTGAGGTGAATACGCATGATGTAACTGCCATTTAACCTAAATTAAGAAGCTGTGCAGAGCATCTCCAGCTTATCAACCGAGTGAACTTGCCCACCGTTGTCTGCTGGGACGGCCGACGTGTGTTACTCCTGCCAAGATATGTAGGAGTTGTCCTGTCCGTCCGGGATGTGTGACGTCCAGTTCAGGAGGGGCCCCCTGCTCCGTAAGTTGTTCTGCGGCCGCATCGATCGCACCGGGCAGCCTCGGGCGTGCTGCAGGAATGCAGCTGGACGGATCCATGCCTTGGGGGGAGCTGGCGGGCCTTCAGGTCCCACTCAGTTTTTGGATCCACCACTGGCGAGTGAGTGGGACCTTGGCACGAGCTGCAGACTCAGGTCCAGAGAAAGAATCAGGCCATTTGGACGGACAAGTGAAATCAAATGAGGGCTGGGCGCCTCGGGGACCAGGACGTACGTAACCGTAGTAGCACAGTGCCTCACTTCATTTATTCAGAAATCCATTAGATGAAGCAAAACAGTCTCTCGCAGTGTGTGGGGACGGGAAGTCCGACACAGTGTCTCTCCTGTGAATGTCCTCTTGTCACAGTGGCAGCAGTGACGTCACAATGTTTGATGCCGCTGCTGCTGTCCTGGTTCTGATGTCGATCGCGCCCACCCTGGGGTCCCTGGACCTCAGCCCTCCCAGCGTCCCGCAGCGCAGCCTCAGCCGGGAGTCGGCAGGGGAGAGTCTCGGCTTTGCTTTCTGAATTTGTACAACTTGTAGCACTTCAGCCACTAGCTTAAGTTGATAAAGCCCTGCTGTAGATTAGATACGGTGACCTAGAGGACGCCTCTTACCTACTCTCACAGCAGCTGATGGGCCAGCAGCCCGCTGGTTTCCTTTCAGGTCGGAGAGAGGAGCGAGGACGCACGTTCTCGCCACCACACTAGCCCTGGATGCCTGCCTTGCACACCCAGGCCCGGCCGACGAGGTGGCTGAGCGAGGTCGGAGCCTGAAGCGAGCACTCAGGCACAGTCCAGTCCAGAGAATGGCATTTAGACGGGGTTGAGAGAATGTGAAAACATGGTTAGGTGAGTTCAGAATGAAAAGACTCAAAATCGTGATATCCAGTAGGGAGAGTTTCTAGACCAAATATAAATCGGCACGTCGTCTATGACCAAAACTCTCAGATAGATTGCTTTGTAAATAGATTTATTTTTTCACATGTTAAAGGAGCAGTGTCCCATTTTTTTCATCAAATTGCACAGCTTTTGCTAAGTACTAAGTGTTGTTTAAGCCACAGCCAAGGTAGCCCAGAATTCAGTGTTTCTGTCTGAAAAAAAGGTAAGGCCAGTGATTCATAGAGAGGTGCAGCTATTTAAGCTTTCCGGTTTCTCACAGTGCCCACTTAGAATGTTTTCTAAATGTTGCGGGGGAGGGGGGAGGGGTAATGTCTTCCAAAGAAAAACTATAGAGGGAGAAGCGAAATCTCTAATGCACTTCATTGGTGAGAAAGGGAAGGTACTGTGAGGACAAAGAAAAAGCTGCTCCCAGAGGAGACTCAGAGAATCAGGGCACAAAATGGTCTTTATCCAAAGTACAGAGAACGCATGAGCCCCCTATGAAGTTGTCATCTTGGGGTCACTTGAAATTGTGAAATGTTCACATTTCTGGCCTTTGCTGAGTCACAGGTTTTCTCAGCTGGTATCTGAGTTGGCCAAGGCATCCAAGCTCGCAGGGCACCTTAGGCTGCGTAGAGCG
Organism: Rhinolophus sinicus; assembly: GCF_036562045.2. Taxonomy (NCBI): domain Eukaryota; kingdom Metazoa; phylum Chordata; class Mammalia; order Chiroptera; family Rhinolophidae; genus Rhinolophus; species Rhinolophus sinicus. Next base: position 5,146,985 of record NC_133757.1, read on the forward strand.
ACACAGAAGGTTTGCAGAAGCGTGGAAGTGTAACAAAAAGGACGGATGACTTCGTGGTCCTCTCCTTTCTATTCAGTTTGCGTTTGCATCACTTGCTGTTATTATCCTTGTGGAACTGTTACTGGGAGGGGCGGTCCACCCGATGCAGTCAGTCGCATGTCGCAGGGCTCTCTGCAATTAGTTGTGACTTGTGCTCAATGGCTAACTTGGCTGTGTCAGCAAACACCCTACACTGAGCGCTGTGTGTGTGTGTGTGTGTTCACTCTTCCAGTGGTTATCCTAACTAACGTGTAGAAGGGCTGTTCCCATTTCCAAATTAATTTCTTTGCCTCATAGGTGAAATAATTTGCTTTATTGTGGAGGAGGGCAGAAGGGACAATGAGGACCGTTGGTTTGGTCTGTTTGTTGCACTGCCAGGCCTGTACGACAGTTATGCTGTTATAAACATACTGTAATAACTCAGTCTTGCAGAATTTTTGTGAGTAGATAGGAATAAGTGAAATGCAGTCAAAACACAAAATCAGAAGCTGGGAAACATGGCCCATAATCATTGGAATCCTGTGGAATTCTAGAGTTTGAAAGCAGCGATCCTGGAGTTTGGCATAATAACCACATGCAAGTGTTTTAGTAAAACTGGATGGTGTCATGTCCGCAGCACTCTTAGCTGTGTGAAACAGCCCACTGCCGTAGCACTGTCCCCTGACACTGCCATTAGGCTGAGAATCTCATAGCTTCGATCACCTCCTTTGTATAAAGATGCTTGAGAGCAACTGGCTCTGTGGACATTACACCAGGTGAGAAACAAAGATTTGGATCGGTTCTGGCTGTGCTGTGTACTGGCCGTCTGACCTGAGCCAGTCACCCTTCTAAGATGTTTCCCCACGTGTAAAATGAGGGCGTGGACTCTATGCCTTCTAGAGCTCTGAGGTTCTGTGACTCCGCGTCTGTCCAAGCTCTGGCCCCTCCCTTTGGCTCCTCAGTTGATCTCAAGATGTCCTCCCGTCAGGATGTTCTCTCCCAAAGGGCATCTCCCTCCCCTCCCAACTCCTCACTCCCCCCAAAAAGAACTGGATGTTACTGTTTCGCTTCATTCATTCATTTAATTTTACTTTCAGTCTTCTTGTTATTAATGATGCCATTACCTTTGTACTTTAAGTTAGAAATCTTGAAATATTTTTTTTTCTTAAGGATAATTATTCTGCTAGGGAATACTGCTCATTCTTCCTCTGCAATCAGTATCGCTTGGTTTTATTACTTCTCTCCCATGCTAAGTCCTGAGTCCAAGCCTTTCTCTCCATTTTTTAAAATTATTCCCATGTCCGTATCCATCCATCCATCCGCCCATCCAAATATTTATTATCCCTATTGTGAGCCAGGTCTTCTGTTAAGTGTTGGAGACAAACATGAACCGTATACACGCGGCCTAAGGATCTTCCAGTCTAGTGGGGAGACCAGATTTCCAAGTTTTAATACTGTTTTTCATGAGCATGATGTTGAAGTCTTGGCTGGGGACCCTGGGTCGTGGACCCTCGCCTGAGGGAATCCGGTTCGCAAGTGAGGATTCGGCAAGAATGAAAAATTACTTGCTAGGGAATCAGGGAGAGGACAAGTTTCATGTGAATTCCCAGTTAGGTGACCTGGCGATTGTGAAGCAATTTAAGGTAGAATATACAGAACCACAGAATTTAAAAGTATTTATGAAAAGTATCAGAAGTAAATTTGTTCATTCAACCAGTATTCACTGAGTTCTGGGATTGTTCGGTGACTAAGACAGAGCTCGTGGCTGGCAGGTGGGTGCGAGGGCACCAGAAACAGACCAGCCACTGCAGGGAGCTGGGCCCCGCGTGCTCGTCGGGAAGTGCTCTCTGGGGTCTCTTCCCAGGGCTCACAGCCAGCGTGGGAAGAGATGGCACGGGGCTCAGACCTGAAGGCTAACTCATCCATTCAACCCATTTTGCAGGGAAGGGAACTGACGCTTAGAGAAAGTGTGACTTACAAGGAACAAACTAGCGGCAGGCCAGACCTGGAACTCCTGACTCCCGTCCCTTAGGCACCTGGTTATTTCCGGTCTCGGGCCTTGGCTTCAGGTTTCCCGAGCGCAGTTTTCTCACATGTGCATCTTTCATAGAACCAAGTGGGTAGTAATTATGGATTAGTTTCCAACCTGTTGACAAGGCTGACACCTATCTTAAAACGGAGGAACTACACTTGCACTTCTAGGGGAATTTGCGCTCCAAGTTCATTCATTTTGGAGTTACTTACGATTCTTGGTAAGTTATGTTTATTTTTCAAATTACAGTGAGGATTAAAATCTACGAATTCCATGATGAGCCTAGTAAATAGCAAATCTCATGATAATGAAATATTAAAACTTTTAAATACCTTACATCTATTTTTAAAATACTCTTGGAATGATTTATTTTAAAAATTCATGTAACAAAGCATAATTTATTGACCGTGCCTTAGGATTGCAGCATACAAATGAGCTCAGCACTTTCTACTGTAGTAACGCTTCCACATGTGAACTTGATAAAATCAACTGACCATAATACACTTTCGATACAAGGACTTTTAAAATAAATGATTCCATAGCAGCCTTGATGTTACCTTTTCCCAAACCTGGATGGATTGGTTGATTTTTCTCCCTGGGCCTATTTTTCATTGTATTTCGATGATATGTGCTAGTGTATTTAGCTTTTACTACAGGGAAGTTGTAAGTAGGCTTATCTGGTTATTTTGTTATGATCACTTAGATGTAAATGTAAATGCTTTACTTTTGAGTCACTATTTTTCATAGAAATGCTATTTAATGTTTACATTGCTTAAAACACAATAGTTTATACCAGAAGCCATATTTTTGATGGAGCTTTCTTGTAACCAGAAAGAAAACAATAATCATTAAATATTATACATTAGTCTTTTCAGAAACATAGCTGAGGTTAAACATTTTTTTTCCTTTTGTTTTTATCTGCCTTTTTTTTTCATCTGGGAGTCAAACTTTAATGGTCCCTGCTAACTCCTTTTTCCTCTTAACTCTATTTACTAGTAATAGCTCTGTGCATAAACACAGACTGTTCAGTTTCACTAAGATATTATGAGCCCACTGATGATTCACTGCTGAAAGGAAAATCACTTATAAGACGAGCCCTTGGTTTTGTTGTTTTCCTGGCGGGAGCTGATGTGTCTCGTTTCCTGTTAAAGGTTCCGCAGTGGTGTGCTGAGTACTGCCTCTCCATCCACTACCAGCACGGGGGCGTGGTGTGCACACAGGTCCACAGGCAGACCGCCGTCCAGCTCGCCCTGAGGGTCGCAGACGAAATGGACGTGAACATTGGCCATGAAGTTGGCTACGTGATCCCTTTTGAGAACTGCTGTACCAGCGAAACAATCCTGAGGTTGGTTTGGGGTCGTTCATGTGCTGTGCCTGACGACTCTGGGCTGTGTTCTGCCCAGAAGACTGTGTTCTTGCAGTCACGTTTTAAGCATCTGTTGTGTTGAGTTATAACCGGTCTCTGTCACCCGCCTGACATGCACCAGTTGTTTTCCCAGACGGGCGTCATCAGTGATTCCTTGTCTAAACTTCTTCCGGGACTCCCCGTAGTCCTCAGGAAAAAGTACGACTTGTTCGGTTGCCCAGAGACCGTCAGGCTTGTGCTTCTCCAGCTTCCTCTCAGGACAGGTCCATACAGGTTGTGTGTGTGCCCATTAGGGTGACACCGGGTCTCTTCATACAAGCCAGTCCCTCTGCTTGGAGGGCCTGCACCACTTCCAGGCTTGGCTAATTCCTTCTGGCCACGCGAGAGTCGGCACAGGGTCACCTACTCCACAAAGCCTTCCCTCACCCTCCTGGAGTGTAAATCAGAAAACCCAGGTGGGTTTCTACAAATTTGGCATCGGCTCTCATCATGGCCGTTCAGAGCCCTGCTTTTCAAACTGTACTCTTCAGAGTCTTCCAGGTCCCAGGAGGCCTTCTCAGCGCTCCCACAAGTGTGGACAAGGGGCATCCTTCCTATTTCTGTTTTGTTTTAGCTTCATTGGGAGATTTCCTTTGCATAAAGGGTTCCAAGGGCTTAACACAGAGAAGAAACGAAAAGAAAAAGAAGGAAAGTTGGGGAAAATCACTGCTCTGGGCCGGTGTTCTCACGCAGTTTTATGTCACAGCCCATAAAGTGGGAATGTCTTAACAGCACCTCCAGGAAAAGGTCACAGCTGTTGGTAGCCGACGGTGACTGTCCCAAGGGCTTCAGCTGCCCCCAGGCACTGCCTGACCGCTCCAAGGGCTAAGGAGACAGGTATCTCAGGAATAGTACGTCTGCACATCTGTAGTCCATTTGTGTGGCACACCAGCGTGCCAGGGCACAGCTCTGAGGAACCTCGCTCTGTGTAACTAGGATGATATAGTAGGTGTAGCAGAGTACAGTACAGTGTGGTAGGTATAGTGTGGTACAGTACAGCGTTGAAGTACAGTGGAGTACAGTGGAGCGTAGCACACTACAGTATGGCAGGGGCAGTGTTTTGCAGACTCATCCCCAGCACCCAGCATGCTTGTCCCATGTAAGATGTCCCACAAATCTGGAACATTTGGGTAGTGGGAGGAAGGAGTAGGTCCTGTCCAGCTGCCTGCTACAGACTCTGGTGCAGTTCTTTTCCCCATCAGAAAGCCCGTGGGACCCATTTAGTTTGTGCTAAGCTGCTCTCCTGCAAATGTTTATCTTCAAAAATAGAAGACACAGTCTTCAGGCCAGTAGTGTTAAACCATTGGGACCCTTCCAACCAACAGCACTTGAACTTCATGAAGACAGGTAACCTTCTGCTGTTAATAGCAATTTAAACTGCATTTCCTGAAACATTGGCAATGTATCTATGTTTTTACATAGTTACCAGTAACAGCACTTTTTAAAGCACTGTATACATGACCTTATTACCATAAAAGTGAGAAATAGATCTTTGTATTACGTAGAAAATGAAAGGTTTGTAGAGTAAGTTTCAGGATTGAGCCTTAGCAGTCCCTCAGTATTTTATAATCATCGAGAAGGCCAGGCCTTGCTTGCTGACTCTAGCAGCTTTAAATAAGGCATCATCTCATCTCTTTTTAATTAAGCCCAGATACATTTACATAACACACATGCCTTCTCCACCTTGCAGGAAGCATTTCTTCCTATAAGATCAGTGCTGGGATGAGTTTTGCTGAGGAGGGAATAGAGGTTTAATTTCTAATATTAAGGAAGTATTATAGGTTAAAATAATTTGTTTTTAGACAAGAGGCAGTTGTAACTTATTATATCATACTAATTAACCTCAACAACAGATGACCTGAAAGCTAGATTTTGAATGCATCTCTCTCTGTTTGTTTGCATCTTGTACAAAGTGTAATATTCTAGTATTGAATATATATGTATATATATGTATATATATAATTTAAGTTTGAGGAAAGGAATAATTAGCAGTTTATCACTGCTTGTTTGGCAAGACGCGGGATGAGAACGGTATGAAAAGAGAGGCAGAGAGCAGATGTTTTGAGCTCACAGAGGTGCCACGAGAGGGATCATGGACTTTATCACCAAAACCACGGCGGCCAAGGAAGCAGCTTTACAATGTGACAGTGGCATGAAGTGTAATAGATATTCAGGTTTAAATCTTGACTCTCTCCCTGGCTTTATGACTCGGGCAGGGTACCTAACCTTTCTGAACCTCAGTTTCCTTATTTATAAATATGGGATAGTAATGCCTGCCTTGAAGATTTATTCTGAGGGTTAAATGAGAAATGTTGCACCAACACAGTGCCTGGCACACACTAGGAACTTCATAAATGTTCATTTCCTTCCTTTTCTTTCTTTCTTGAAAGGGGTTGAGGATTACACAAGGGTCCCCAAGACCACCCCCAGTTTTGATGACTTGCTAGGAGGACCCAGGATTCAGCATGTACCTTACTCACAGCTCCGCTTTACTGCAGAAGCAAAGTCAGCAAAGGGAAACGGTGCATGGGGTGAAGTCCGGGAAACCAGGCGCCCTTACCCAGGGGAGTCACATAGGACACTCTAATTCCCACAGCAGAGAGTTATGACAACGCGTGTGAAAGGTCATCCTACCAGAGACTCCTTCCCCGGAGTATTCACTAGGGACAGGTCATGTAGGCATGACCTTCTTGTTCCAAAATTCCTAACTCCCAAAAGGAAAGCGGGGTAGACTACATTGTTTGTACAAACCATAAGCACCATGAGCCCCTCTTTATCAGTTCTGGGGATGGTTGAGAACCGTGCCCCTCCCCCAGGTTTGAGTTCCCAAATGCTAGTCAAGGGCCAGCCTTGCAAGTGGATCTAAGAATAACAGTTTCAAATCTGCCATGTACCAGGACAAATAAAATAAACAAATGTGTAGAAAACATAGGATTGGTTTCTTCAAGGAGTAATATAGGTAAATATGTAAATAGTCTCAGAAAGAAGGTGTTTGCATGGTCTGGATAACGAATAATAGATTATTTTTAATAATAATTTTTAAAAATATCCCAAGACTCCTGGAAAATTCCATCAAAATCACTGCTGACTCTCCGGGAATGCTGGCCAGTTTGCTTCCCTGAAATAGGTGATTACTTTGTAGATGCTTTTGTTTGGTTATTTGGGCAATTCTTCAAACTTGTTGACACTAACATGTTGGTAATACTGTGTCCCACCACCTGAGTCCTCCTAGTGGGCTGGCTGGGCCAGGGGCCCGAGACAGGAGCGTCCCAGTGAGCTGGCCGGGCCACAGGCCTAACACAGGAGGGTCATTCTTGTATCCTTTCCTTGAAAAATGTGTGCTTTGACTCGAAATTCTTCCATTGATGAAAGAGGGGGAAATGCTTACTGTAAGGACAGGGTATTTTGTGATACTGCTCTTTTGTTTAAAAAGTTCAGGGCAAATGTTACATATAGCTCTTGTTAATATCTGTAATAAACACTTAGGGGAGAGGTCTCTAACTTAGGGTTCAGCGATGGCCTTTTGGGGGTCTGTGAATGTATGCAAACTGTGTTTAAAATTTGCTTATATATACTTTTCGGTTTTGAAGGTCTGTAGATTTTATCATCTTAAAGGAATCTTGGCCCCAATAAAGATTTAGAACTCCTGATTTAGAGAAACAGATACAGGAAAGTCACTTTTGTTGTTAGTTTTTTGTATGATTTTCGTAAATGTATTCTAACTTTAATGTTTCTTCCTTGTAGGTATTGTACCGATGATATGTTGCAAAGAGAAATGATGTCCAACCCTTTCCTGGGTAGCTATGGGGTCATCATCTTAGATGACATAAGCGAAAGAAGCATTGCCACTGATGTGCTACTCGGACTTCTTAAAGATGTGTTACTGGCCAGACCAGAACTGAAGCTCATAATAAACTCTCCACCTCTCCTCATCAGCAAACTGAGTTCTTACTATGGCAACGTGCCTCTCATAGAAGTGAAAACTAAGCGTCCTGTGGAGGTCGTGTACCTTAGCGGGGCTCCAAAGGGGTCTCTTGAGTCTGTTCTACGCCTTCTCTTTGAAATTCACCAGTCTGGCGAGAAGGGTGACATTGTAGTCTTTCTGGCCTGTGAACAAGTAAGTCAGTCTCATTCTAACCTAACAGAATCATAAGGTTACTCACTGGGAACCTTTTAACCTTGTTAGGATGTTTTGAATAACTAATGTACAGGTTTCAGTTTGCTAATTAGCTGTGTAAATATTTGGTTCCACCACACCTCATTTTTATACTTTGGAGGAAATGTAGGGAGGGTAATGAAACCTGAGCTGAAGGGACAAGGAAGTGTCTCTAAAATCACATGCTGCTCTGAAAACAAATGGGTGAGGTATAGACACTCCGACTCGCTGTAAACAGGTGGTGTACAGAAATGATCTCCAAGGCTGACTTCCTTCACCAGACATAGGCCGGGTCCTGGGCTGCCGCACGTGCCAAGCTGCTACCAGTCATGCCTACTGTGCCTCGTCTCAGAAGGGAAGACACCTCCCTTCTGGTCAGAGCATCTGCTGCAGATGTGGAATAGAACCTAAGTATGTGGCATAGAGTCGAGAAACAAGTTCCCACAGATGTTCCTACAATAGTCGGTGGAGTGCTGGGCAGAAAAATGTAATTTATAGCACACCCAGAAGGCTGTCTTCTGACACTGGGGCTCCTTTTCTTAAAAAGATAAATGAGAAAAAACTTGGACTCTTGAAAATGTCTTTTCAAAAGAACAATTGGAAATGTATAAGCGAGTATCTGTTAGTGCTTTTATACAGTCAACGTGTCATTTGGGGTTGCATTTTCTTTTATTAACAGCCCTATGTCTCTCTCCACTATTCTGTGGGCTAAATCTAAAAGCCTCTAGAATCTCAAGAATTAGACCTTTCATCTTAGAGACTAATTTCCTGGTCTTTATTTCCTACCCACCATCTCACTCAGAGAGTGAAAGTACTAGTTTTTAGACCATGACTCACATATGTAGTGATTGCAGGGATTAAACAGAAACCAAAAAGGAAATTGTTCGATGTTGGCTGAGCCTCTAGACTAAGTACCTCATCTCTCTACCAGGGCCGTTTCCTAAGTATTCCCATGCTTTCTGAAATACTTGCAGGAGTACTTACTCTGTTTTATATTCAGAGCGTCAAGGATGACTCATCCTCCTAGCCTTGGGAACTTAGACAGTTTTCTCACAACTTGGATTGTATCTGTCTCCATAAAGACAGTCATTTAGAATCTCCAATGTATGATTAACTCCAGCATATTTAGCTGTTTCGTGCCTGGATTATAGTTTCTTGAGTCGTCCATCTTCTGCCCACTGCAGTGATTTCTTCTCGTATCACTTCCTAACCCTGCATGAGTCAAGGCATTCAAGAAAGCCCTGCGCACAGTAGCGAAAGGATTGAGGAGCTAGGAGAAGAGGGCCTCGGTGTGCCCGGGAGAGGCCTAGGAAAGGGAAGAGGACCAAAACGAGAGGTCTCAAAGATGGAAAGTTAGACTCGCCAGGTGAAAAAGAAGACAGTCATTTGGGGGGCGGGGGGCGAGTATAATTACGACTAGGATGAGTAAGCACACATTCCAAATGGACTTTTGAAAAATAAATCTTATAACAGAATTGGGGGGAGTGATGGTCTTAGAGTATTTGATTCTCTTAGTTTAATATAAGCTGTGGTTAATGGCAGTAACTTTTGAATTGCCAGACTTTAGAAGATGCGTTTTTACCTAGGCTGGTAGTAGGAAGGATAAAATCCCGGGGCTTAGACAGTTAGGTGATCTTCCTCGAAGTCAGACCGGAAAGACATTTCCTATTAAGAAATCATCAGTCTTGCAGAGTCTTGAAATCTGGAGAGTGATGGTGCGATGAAGGCTACGGAGGACTTTGCATTCTGCGCCTCTGAGAATGAGGACGCGTCCCTTGGGCCGGTGGGGCTGATCTGACCCAGGTCCAGCCCCCCTGGGATCTCTGGGGAGGGCAGAGGGCAGGGGGCGGGGGGCCGGGGCGAGGGGAGGGGGGCCGCCTGGTGGGTCGGGCAGCAGCCCTTCTGGCTTCAGCACACCTTCCTCGGGAACCAGTTGCGTCCTCACAATTCAGCCCAATTAATTTCACAGATGTCAGCCGGTTTTCTTTTCCCCATCGACGGCCCGACAAGCTGAACACAGTTCAGTATCCTGACAGACTTTTCTAGTTCTTTACCACTTATGTCAGGATTACCATTAAGATACTCCTTTCCTATGGTCTTGGAATCTGTCTTGCTCTGAAATCCATGTTAATAGCTACGGATCGTTTTTCCCCATACTATTTGAAGCTTTCGAGATTCCTATATGAAACTTTAAAGTGTGCCATAAATGTCGCATGAAAACAAACCCAAGCAGTCTAACAGAAACACACTGATTGTTATTTTTTGGTTTAAGCAGTATGTTTTCAATCGCAGTAGTATTCTGATATTCGGGGAGGTGGGCATTCGCTGCCTCACCTTTCTTCTACGGGCTGAGCGCCTCCCGTGTGAAATAACCCACAAATCACCTGCTGCCCGGGGCCTTCGTACCTAGTTAAGACTCAGCGCCCTGCCTGTTTACAGTGCGCTGTTCCTTATCGCTTAGATCACAAAAAAGGGAAATAAGTAGAAAACATAAGAGGAGATTTATGGTAATATCTAGCCAAATTAATTGTGCAACTTGGAGCTATCACAAAGAAGGTGCTGTTGGGTTAAGGTTTTCCTGGGAAATGTTCTCTCTGGCTGTGGGCCTTTCACTTTGTGTGCGTTGTTGTGTTTTCCTTTACAGAATTATAGGGAAGGCCCACATATGTAAATGCACTGTACACATTGAATAGAAAGGGAATGAATAAACGATTGGAAGCACCACATGCATATTTTAAGTAATTTCTTCCAATTCTGAATTTTCAGACATATCTAAAATGTCTTGAGTTTCTTGCACAATTTCTTACTGGTACGTGTAGTTTTAGAGCAAATAATTGACTTTTTGTCTGATATATTTTACAGTGAAACATTTAAAAGGGCACTTCTAAATGCTTGAATCATACAAAGATGTAAATAACAGTGACTATTTCCTGCCTACTTTATTGCATTTCTGCTATTTTGAAGTGCTAATGGGTGAAAATAATTTTCAAAATGACCCAGATAGAGACTCTGGTTGTAGAATGTGTTCGTACCTATGCTGTTACTAGAAATCTCGAGACTGCTTTATACTTTTTCATTCTGCCACCATTAAAGCACAGCGATGCCTCATCACTGGTGTAAGAATAACTTGTTTACCCCTCATCGTTAATGGATATGAGAAACTGCATCAAGCTAGAAAAACAGGCTAAATGCAGGAAAGCAAAGATAGTACATTTCACAGGAGGAAAACTATCCTGGACTAAAAGTGGCGAAATTGCTTATATATGATATTTAAGTTCCCCAAAGAAATGTTCTCATCCAGTTACCTCTTCTTTTCATATTTAATGATACACATAGACAACAACACAGGTATTTCTTTCCCTGTATACACTGTGCAGCTTTTGCCTGTAGTTTTATTTAATTTGGACTTTTCTTTTTTTAAGTGGTGACATTGTTTGTAATGTACTTTATTCTCATGGACGTTGTTTCTTTTACTGTAGGATATTGAGAAGGCCTATGAAATTGTCTGTCAAGAAGGATCTAACTTAAACCCAGATCTTGGCGAGCTGGTGGTGGTTCCTTTGTATCCAAAAGAGAAATGTGCATTGTTCAAGCCAAATGATGAAACAGAACAAAGATGCCAAGTTCATCAGAGAAGAGTGGTATTAACTACTAGCTCTGGAGAGTCTTTGATCTGGAGCAACACCGTCAAATTCGTTATTGATGTGGGCGTGGAAAGAAGGAAGGTAATTATTATCAAGTAGGTTAGATAGTCGGCTGATAATTGTCGAGAAGTAGATTCTTGGGTTCCTACCATTTTCTTGACCAGAAAGTCAGGATGAACTCTGTGATTGAGGGTTACTCTATGTATGTGCCTGTGTTCAAAGAATTACTGCAGCCAGTAACGAAGTCCTCATCACATGTCACTGCCTTTCATAAGCATGGTGCTCGTCTGGAAACAAATGGCGGTGCCAGAGGAAGAAGTTTTGAGGAAACACACTATTGCAGCATAAAGGTGGCGGTTCTTGTAGTGCTTTTTCTTTAGCTAAGATACTAGCAAAGCAAATCTCCTAATCTTTTCTTATGGACGACTCAGTATTTTTGGTGCCCCTTTATCAAAATAATTAGCATCTTCCCTCAGGTAACCTACTAGAAATTAGTTGTAAGTACACTGACTTTAATTTTAACAGATTTTGGCTTTATAACTGGCATGATAAAATTCCATCCTAAATTTTTGGGGCAGATGGGTGGTCCAGTTCGTCAGAGCTTGAGCTCTGGGAAACAGGGTTGCTGGTTCGATTCCCACGTGGGCCAATGAGCTGCGCCCTCCACAACTAGATTAAAGTTAACAAACTGCTGCTGAGCTCCCGAGCGGCCAGATGGCTCAGTTGGTTGCATGCTCTCATGCAGTTGGTTGGTGCATGCTCTCAACCACAAGGTTGCTGGTTTGATTAATACAAGGGATGGTGGGGCTGTGCCCCCTGCAACTAAGATTGAACATGGCACCTTGAGCTGAGCTGTCGCTGAGCTCCTGGATGGCTCAGTTGGTTGGAGCGTGTCCTCTCAACCACAAGGTTGCCAGTTCAACTCCCGGAAGGGATGGTGGGCTGCGCCCCCTGCAGCAATGGCAACTGGACCTGGAGCTGAGCTGCGCCCTCCACAGCTAAGATTGAAAGGACAACTTGACTTGGAGCTGGTGGGTCCTGGGAAAAACACACTGTTCCCCAATAAAGTCCTGTTTCCCCTTCCCCAATAATAATCTTTAAAAAAAAATTCCATCCCAAATTTAGGAAAAATGGAACTAGGCTATCTCAAACTCGCAAAGACACTGGAACTTAAGAAATCGTAGCATTTGATTGAACCTCTCCAAGTATTGATCCACTTACCTTTATTAGATGCTGTGTAGATTTTTATCCCTCCAGGAAACTATGGGTCTCCTAAATATCCTTGTCTTACTGTGACAGAGCAATTCCAACCATTAGGAAGGTTCCCTTGAAACCAGTTTGGGTTGATCTTATTGAATTAGTCCACCATTCAGAGAGCCAGGGTCATTGCTTACCCCGTTAAATTACCCATAAGAAACACCATGTCAGTGCCATATGCAGTTTTTGTGTTAGCTGGTACAACTGGAAAAGCTCAGTATATGTTGTAACGGGGAGACCACTGAGATCACAGTCAGCTTGAACAGAACGTTGAAGAAACACAGCACTGTCAGAGGATATTCCTTGTCTCCGTGGGCATATGAGTATCTCTCATCATTCACCAGTGTCATGCTCTGAGCAGTGACACCGCCAGTATTTCAGCACATGATACAGAGGTCCCATATTTACTGAAACTGCAATGAAAGCACACAACCTTTAAATCCATTTATCAAGGCACTTGGAGTTTCCATCCTGAGGTGAGAGACAGTGGTACTGTACACAGAAAACGAGCCTGCAGCAGAGCGTTTCATGGGGTGCAGGGCTGCACAGGGCAGTCACTTCCGGGCCAGCGGGCCAGCTGCCTGGTGAGTGAGCTGATGCTAAAGATGCTGTCTTTCCATTGAAAGGTGTACAACCCTAGAATAAGAGCCACCTCCCTCATCCTGCAGCCCATCAGCCAGAGCCAAGCAGAGATCCGCAAGCAGATTCTCGGTTCATCTTCCTCAGGTAGCTACGGACAGACACTGACATACATTCCTGTGTGCAGGCCACACAGAGACATTAAAGCCACTTCCCTGCATCTCTTCTAGGAAAACTGTTCTGTCTATACTCCGAAGAATTTGCCTCCAAAGACATGCGGCCCCTGAAGGTGGCAGAGATGCAGGAAGCTAACCTCACCAGCATGGTGCTTTTCATGAAGAGGGTGGACATCGCGGGCTTGGGCCACTGCGACTTCATGAATAGACCAGGTAGCTTTGTGCGCGCGTCAGGGGGCGTGGGGCTGGGACTGAGCCGCTGGCCTCTGGCCCTTCCTAGTCCCGAAGCATATTCCCCATTAGAGATAAACATTCTCTAAAGTAAGTTTAGAAGACGTAGGGGATTCCTGTCCTGACACTGGAAAACTGTCTGCCACGGACACTGGCGCGGAGGGAGCCTGCGCCAGAGGCGTCGGGGACAGTGGTGTGTGGAAGGGGAGGCCGAAATGCACGGAGCAAAGGCAGAGCTTGGTGGGAACGTGGGGGCCAGGGCCCTCCCTCGTGAATCATCCTGTCCCGGGGAAAATCCACGAGCAGCTCCCGCCTCTGTGAGTGAGTTGATTCCCTGAGCAGCTTCTTGTTCAGTACAGCCGTGTGGCGGGCTAGTCATGAAGGGAGGAGAAAAGCAGCTTTGCAGTGGCAGAGATTTTCAAAAGCGAACCCCAAACTGCCTCAGTGCAGAGGAATTCCTGCTCAGTGGCCACTTACTCCATGAGGCCCAGAGCCGATAACTGGGGGACAGAGGGTTGTTAGGGTAACAATTTATTTTTCTCCTAACAAGACTCACGTAACTCTTTTCTGCTGTGCTTGGGGAAAATATAACTGGATTAACTAACTCATTGTTTTGGAAGGAAAAAAATCACGATGCTTGCAGCTGCTGCATTTAATTCAGTTTATAAATGAAATACACAAATTCAGCCGACCTGTTACCCTTTTCAGGAGCATGAACCATGAGAACATGAATTTGGCGTAAGTAGGCTGCAGGCTATTCATTGAATTTGCTTGATACCGATCTTTAAAAAAAACACACACCAGTTATTTACTTCTTCCCTGGTGCTGACGATTCACCTCCGTCGTGAGTGACTGTCACCGTTGATCTGGGTCAGGAAGCCCGGGACCCGCTGACTGTGGAAACAGGTGGTCTCAGAGGCCTTTCTCCCTGGACGGGGAGCTGTGCCAACAGCACTGGTTAGAACAGACGCTGCCGGAGAAAGGCCAGGGTCCAAATCCTCATTTTACAGCCGAGGAAACAGGCTGGCTAGCCCTGCCTGTGGCAAGTCCCTGACCTTTTTCTCATCTGTGACATGAGGGTACTGTCTGCCTTCTTGTTTCATGGGGTCAGTAAGAGGTTCAAATGAGGTTATTTATGCACAAGTGCTGTGTGTGCTGTGTAGGGGTAGGGGTTTGGCAAATGCCAGGTTTTGTGAGGATGTTCTTGTGAAACTGAAACTTCAAGAAGCCTTTCCTTCCTATTCTTTTCAAGCCAAACTTAATCCTATTCCCAAAAAGTCCCAAGACTTCTCAGTCTGTGCCATCAAACCGCGCCATCTCTTGATTCTTCAGTATTCCCCTGTGGACTCTACTTCAGTGTATTTAACGCTAGTCCCAGGCTAAAGCCAGTCGGGACTGGCAGCTTCACTGCTCCTTTCGCCCTCTCAAGCTATTACTTTCTTTCTCTGTGTGTCTGTCTGCGTGCGTGTGTAATTAAGATCCGTCCCTGCCACGTAGCAAGTGCTACGTGTGTACGGCTGTACTTGTTCTTCCCCAGCCACCTCCGTCCCTACCTTTTCTAAGTGGATACACTGTCCCTGTTCTGTCATAGTGTATGTATTTCAGAATCCTTCTGCCTGTAAGTCAGACCAGCCAGGAATGAGGTCAAACCAGCATAAGCAAAGTGCATTATGAGAAGTAAATTGGGTGTCTCAGGAAATCCAAGACGAGAATGCGGCTGTGCCTGAGGAATACCTAAAACAGACTTGGCGGGCAGTGGCACTCGTGTGTGTCTCCTGCTTCTTCTCACTCCTGCTGAGCGCCTGAGGAGACGTCCCCATGAAGGGAGGGGAACAACCATGAGTCCAGCCATCTTACATCTAAATTCTTGGCGTACATTTTAAAAACACCGGACATTTGCCATGCGAGGCAGTTGGTTCTGGAAAAGACCCAGCAGACCCTTGGCCTGCTCGCCTGGCCTGCGCTCCTGCTCAGAACCAGCCCTGGGCCGGCCCCTTCCTCTGGGATGGGGACTTGGTTAGACATGAACGACCTTTGCTCTGATGCCATAGAAGGAAAACACAGATCCAGGCTTTAGCTTGGCATCTGGGGTTCCATGGAACAGGAAAGAAACACTATAGTAAGAGCTCTCCAGTTACTCTGAGTGACGGCACTGAGGGAGGTGTGAGCCATTCTACAGGGAGTACGGCTGCCGGCGGCCAGCAAGCTTAATAAAAATGAAGTTCTGTTCATACTGAAACTGCCTTCAGAATAACGCAGTCTGACTTTGCACTGCTGTAAAGAAGAGGCCTCAGGTAACACACTGATGTTCCATTTGTTAGCAGTGTTTACCATGGAGCACACGGACACGGCACTGCCATAAAGCGCCCTCATCGAAACGCTCTGCTTTTCAGCCAAGACAAGGTTATGGGCCACGTTGGAGAGATGTCTTAAAGTGCGGAAGTAACATTGGCAAATTCTACTCAGTTATTTATTATCGTCCTTTCTAATACAATAAGCCCCAGGGACATCCTCCTTTTCTGGTGTTAGGACCGGGAACAGCACCAGGAAGCGTCTGTCAGTAATCCTCTGTAATCACCTCAACTCCAGGCATAAAAATGAGGAGGCGGTGCCCTCTGGGGACAGCTGGCTGACAAGGCATCTGCTGACAGGGACAACGCTAAAGACCCTGTAACTTACAAAGCAGCAGCTTTGCTGAGTTCTAGAAGCTGGTTTCCAAACAGCTCCCGGAATGCCGAGAAGTTTGGGCTCCCCCCTCCTGCTCTGTCCGAGGTGCTGAGCACCTCTCCAACAGGTCGGCCCTTCATTGCCTGGCTCACTGACGGGACACGTGGGACTGTCACTCCATATAGCCCGTCCCTTTTCTTCTCAGGACTGTGACTTCTCAAGGTCTCATCTTTGCCCCCAGGGTCTCCAAGAATGAACAAGGAGTATTCCAGTGCTCCGTGCCAGCACCCAGGCCGGCCCAGGAGTCAGAACCCAGGGCCAGGAATCTCCTGGGAGGCCGTGCTCTTCTCAGTAGGAAACCTTGATGGGAGAAATAACAAGAGGGAAGCTGAACTTTCCTCGCAGCTGGGTTAGGTTAAAGCTGTCTCAGAGTCTTCAGCAGATGTCTGGGTTCTCGGCAGGTGTGCCGTGGGCTCTTACAGACCCCTGGGCCCCAACGCCTGCCGTTCCCAGGAACTGAGCTTTCCCTTGCAAGCCGTGTACCAAAGGTTGAGGCCATGTGTTACTTGCTCTCTTCTCCAGCGACAGGACTGGAGGTGCAGCCGATGGCACTGCAGCGTGACTAACTTCTCAACCTGCAGCCGTGCTCCCCAGTGTTTCCATCGCGTGTTGCTAGGAATGGGGGGATTTTATCAAGCCTGGGCTGGCAACTGGCTTGCAAGTTGCACAGTTTGCCTGTAGAAATTTTGACAAATAGCTTAGTGGTCAAAGTGTGGACAGCAAATAAGTAAACTTTTACTATTTGTTACTTTGAACTCCCGGATGCAGTCAGGTTATTGCTCTGTAGGTCCCCCTGGTCTTCCTCGCCCATCCACCAAGCACATGTTGGACTTGAGACCAGTGAAAGCAATTCAGTAGCTCTCATAAATCCTTCAGTTTCTTGGGTAGAACAAGACAGCAGCTTTATACTATGTGATTTGCTTCTGTGTGGCCTTTATTGCAATACCACGTGGCAGACAGGTGAAAAACGATTCTTTTAATATAACCAGATTCAGCAAAGGCAAGGATGCCTTTCTTTGAGTAAGGGGATTGTCTTTTTGGGTGGAGATTAAACACACATAATAAACACCAAACCATTATCAATGTTATATAAACTTACAAGAGAGATAAAGGGATGGAGAAAATCAGCCTTTTGTCCTTATTTGCACTGGCAAGTAACTTTAAACATCTTTGTCTTTTTCTGTCACCTGCGTGAGTTCTGGGGCAGTTTCAATTGGTTCATTTTTTAAAATTTTATTTTCCTGCGTTTCATGCCTCATAGTTTTTTACTGGATGCTAGGCATTGCGCATTTTACCGTGTTGGTTATTACTGTCAACTCCTATACCTGTTGTTGGGCTTTGTGCCATGGTGTAGTATGATCCTTCCAGGTCTGGACTTTAGGGTTTGTTCGGGGGACTGGAGCAGTGCCCGTCTGGGGGGAGTTAGCGTCTGTGTTTCCTGCCCAGGGCCCCATGAGTCAGTCTGGCTGGTGGAGACGGGCAGTGTCCTAGATCCTGTGTGAGCACCAGGCACGGACCCTCTACTCCTCTGGGTTTCTCTCTCTGGCCTGTGGCAGTTTCTGACATGTGCTCCGCTGACAAGTTGAGGGGCACTCGTGTAGGTCTCCCGAGTCCTCTCTGTACCGCTCTCTGCTCTCAGGGACTCCCACCTCCAAGCTCTGGCCACCTCAGACTCCCTGGATCTGCAACCCCATCTTCGTAACTCAGGGAGTCTGGCAGGCCCCCGCTGAGTTCCTCTCCCTGCACTACAGCCTGGACACTTTCAAGGCAGGAAGCGGGGCGACCACAGGGCTCCCCTCGGTAGTGGCCCCCGCTCAGGAATCAGTTCTCCCCTGCCTGGTGTTGTCTCCAGACTGCCGGTTCATATATTTTGTCCATTTCATGTGGGAGGGAAAATTCCGTACCTGTCACTCCGCCTTGGTTGTAGGAGGCTTTCTGATTACGGATTTTTTTCTGTCCTAGCACCGGAAAGTTTGATGCAGGCTTTGGAAGACTTAGATTATCTGGCAGCACTGGACAATGACGGAAATCTTTCTGAATTTGGAATCATCATGTCAGAGTTTCCTCTGGACCCACAACTCTCAAAGTCTATCTTAGCATCCTGTGAATTTGACTGTGTAGACGAAATGCTAACAATCGCTGCCATGGTAACAGGTACTCCTTAAGGACTGTTCTTTTGTACTGTGACTCTGTACCGAGTACAGATTAAATGAGATCCATTTAAAGTGATAATATTTTAATGGATCAAAAAAGTAGAAAATTATAAGAATTATCTTAATACGAAAACAAATCTAACTGAAAACTCAGTGAATTTCTTAATCTGACTTGTGAAAGCAAAGCAGGTTTGCTTTTGCTGAAGTGATCAGTGCAGATCAAGAAAAACAAGAAAATGTATCACTAAGACATGTTCTTCCCCAAAGGATTGTTCATTTCCTACACCTTCATTTCTCTTGGCTTATGTTTTATTCTTTTACTGGAGAACAGAGCAGAGGCTGTGCTGCGTGAGAACCCCCTGCTCATCCTGTCCCTGTGCTGGGCTCTGAGCACCCAGTCCCCTGCTCCTGTGACACGAGTCGGGTAGCAAACAACAAAAACGAGGAGGAGAACCATACACCTCCTGCTAAGTTCCTTTGATTCCTAAGTAAACACGGACAGTGTATTATTCAGAGTAGACAGAAGGACTGTTCACAAACAGCAGTGGCCCCCGACCCCGCGCTGTGCATGGAATGTCTCCCTTTCCGCTGACCTTGTCACCTTGTGTCTTAAAGCTCCCAGTTGCTTTTCTCATCTGCCACGTGGAACTGAGGAGGCTGCCTTGACTTGCTGGAAGACATTTTTACATCCTGAAGGAGATCACTTTACCCTCATCAATATTTACAAGGCCTACCAAGACACAACTCTGGGTTCCACCAGCGAGCGTGAGTCAATGCTGATTCTCAGAAATTGCCTACGAAGTCCACCTTTCCTTCCCCAAACAGAGCTGAGAGCGTACTGGTCAATACCCTTTCTCTAGCCCCGTTGTCAGTTCAGTGAATGGCGCTTGAGGCCCTACATTACACCGGTTCCAGCAGAGCCATGAGCGCAGTCCTGCTCCCAGAGCTGGGGCGGGGGGGCTGTTTTAGAACCCGCGTCAGCTCAGCCCCCCGTGAGTGAGCTGCGAGGGCCATGTTCCAGGGACACAGACCCACAGAGCACGGCTCCTACTCACTGCCATCGCCAGGTGCCCGCTGCGTCAGAGCTGGTGCTTTCCATGTCATGGCACAGTCACTGCCACGTGCAGAGAGAGTACGGAACATCCAAAACCAGACAAAACCAGACACCTGCAGCTCCAGATCAGCGTGAACAGGCTGGGGTGCTGAGGGAGGCGGGGAGCATGGGACTGGAGCTTGGCAGAGAGAGGCGGTCCAGCAGAGCAGAATGGCAGCTAGAAGCTGAGGCAGAAGTCCTGGGTACGCCTGAGCGTCCTCAGTGACAGGGGAACTGGAAACTCCTCCTGTGCTGGGTGCTGAAGATGGGACGGGCTCCCGGGCAGAGGCCAGTGCAGCAACCTTCCTACAGGCAGGGGTATCCTCACCTGTTTCCCAGCTTTTACCTCCCTTGCTCCAATAAATGATGGGAAAAATACATGAAGTGAAAAATAGGACAGCAGTTTGAATGGCCATAGAATCGTGTAGAGCAGGGAGTTTGCTTTTCAAAGCTGAGAAGAAAACATCAGTGGAGCCAGAAAGCACATGGGGATTTGGTGGCATCTTTGGAAAGCAAACAGGATGGGTGCCAGCCAGTATGAGCTCCTGTTGCTCCAAACAGGCCGCCGACGGTCTTCTGCCCACTGTGCCAGGCCATGTGCATTGCCAGATCAAGGCAAAAGTCCGGTCCACCAGAAGTCATTACAGGTGGCAAGAAAGAGTAACTTCAGACTGAGCCAGGGACTGAATTTTAATATAAAATTTGCAGCTAAGGTAGCTTAACTATAACATTAATTCCCAAATCAACCTAGCAATAATCCTTTCCTTATAACATGTGAGATATTTTCATGGATCAGAAGACTTTCTAATAAGCTTTCCCCCTCCTGGTTTGATTAAATGTGGCCATGTGCGTGCATGCTGTACACACACGAGACAAAATGTGGATCTTCAGCCAGTCTCCTCTGCCCCTATGAGGTGACAGCCTTTGGTCAGCGCCAGGAACGTGCTGTCTACAGTTCCGTGGGGGCGTGGACCGTCCCCCCCCCGGCAGTATAGGTCCTGCCAGCTGGCGCACCTGCCTTCCTGGCAGTGCCATGACAGCCAGTCTCAGCCACCAGAGATCTTGGTCCTGGTCGCCTCCCCGCCACTCACTTCTATGACGACCGTTTGAGGACAGGACAGGATGTAGATGGCACCTTCCTGGCCTGGACTCCCTCAGCATGTGACAGATCTTCTCTAAAGAACCTTTTGTTCTTTCCTCCCCAGACTGTGTGGAGAAATGGTGTCACGATCACTTCCTCAACGGTTCTGCGCTCAGAATGGCAGATGTCATCCGAGCTGAACTGTTAGAAATTATCAAGCGGATCGAGCTTCCCTATGCAGAACCTGCTTTTGGCTCACAGGAAAACACTCTGAACATAAAGAAGGCGCTTCTGTCCGGTTACTTCATGCAGGTCAGAGTGGACAAGGCCCTCAGGGTGGTCGCCACAAGACTTCACATCGTCAGGACATTCTGTCAGGAATCTCTCAGGATGATTATTTTATTGATGTTAACTTGCAAACAAAACAAAAACCCCTTCTATGTTACTGAAGATTTAGTATCTGTCCGTCCCTTCAAGGGAATGGAGGGCTAAGCCAGAATACTTCTTCATTGCAAAGGGAAAGTTACTAAAACACTCTTTTTGGCTGAACAGCAGATGCAGTCCCTTATTGCACCTGTTTGCGAATTAGCTCACATTTAACCAGTGACCTGATGCCAACGAATAAAGACAACGTCTCATTTCTTTCCCAGAGTGAAGGCCGACTAGCTCCTCTAACTGAAAGCACAGAAGTAGGTATGCTCTTCACATCACAGCAAAAGAAATACTGTGCTATTTCCACATAAACTCTAAAGCAGTCTTAATGGAGAAAAAAGACACTTGCATAGATGTCCTTACCTGTATGGAAGTTAGGGACCCACACACGGTTGTCGTGAGGATTAAATGAGCTAAAACATCAGTGTAAAGCACTTGACACCTGAGTACGTGGTCCACCCTGTGGCAGGGGACGTGCCAGCTTTATGTCATGACCAAACGTTAACCGATGTAGCTGCAGTGTTTTAGCACACAGCCCTGCCATTGCTCAAGTCAGTCATCATTGTCATTGCTGTCTCCAGGTTTTGGGTAAAACGTGTATGTCTTTGCTGTACCTGAAAACTGGAAACATGGTGGCCAATGTGTAGTTCTGACTGTTCTATATGAAACATTTT
Organism: Rhinolophus sinicus; assembly: GCF_036562045.2. Classification (NCBI taxonomy): domain Eukaryota; kingdom Metazoa; phylum Chordata; class Mammalia; order Chiroptera; family Rhinolophidae; genus Rhinolophus; species Rhinolophus sinicus. The sequence continues at coordinate 5,168,643 of NC_133757.1, forward strand.
GGAATTTTTACACATTTTTGTGCACTGATCTCCATATTAACACAACACTTTTTTAACACTCTGCCTCTTAGACTGCTCGGGACGTAGACGGCTCAGGTAACTACCTGATGCTGACGCATAAGCAGGTGGCTCAGCTGCACCCCCTGTCCGGTTACTCCATCACCAAGACGACGCCCGAGTGGGTCCTCTTCCACGAGTTCAGCATCTCCGACAACAACTACATCACGATCACCTCAGAAACCTCCCCCGAACTGTGCGTTTCCCGGACAAAAGGGGCTTCTTTTGAATTCATACTTGAGCAGAAAATGGGAAATTTGGTTTTTATTACCTTTGCAGTCATAGAAGTTTGTCCTGGTGGCAGTCTACATTTATGTTGGGAGTACCGACTAAAGGCAGGTCCATGGGCGGTCATCTGAGAACTGTCCGTCTCTGAGATCACAGCAGAAAGAGGGAGCACATTATAGAAACAAGCAAGCACGCTGCATCTCAGAGGAACAAAACGCCACAGTGTTGGCAAGTGCAGACCTTGAGAAGGAATGAGCTTAGCCGTCTCTCACCACATGAGCCACTGACACGAGCTAGTGGGGAAAGGGGGTAAGACGAGGCTGAAGACAGGCAGGTACCAGAGGGGCGGGCTTCTGGGCCACACAGTTTGCAGTTTATCCTGAGTGCAGGACAAAGCAACTGGAGTTTTAAGCAAGGGTGGCATCTTCTCCACATACTTGGAAAGGTCACTGGCTGCTACGTGGAAGGGTTTGGAGGGGCAGTGGTGAGAACGGAGACTAGTCTCTCAAAGGCTATTGGAGATACTGGGTCCGTTTTGAAGATACTGCTGCTACTTAGGGTGATGTTCTGGGCAAGAACCAGGAGAAACTAATAGGTTTCCAGCTCCAGCAGCCAGATGTGGGGTGGCATTAGTTAGTAAGAGAAAGAGGCAAAGATACGCCCTGTTCCTCACCCAGAGTTGTCCCAAGAACCGCTCTGATACTTCACATACTGTGATGGGACTGAGGGGAAGTACACGTTCCCCACAGCTGTCCCAGGGTGGGCGTCATGTCTACCATGTGGCATAACACCAGAGAAGCCAGCTTATCCTAGACATGCAATGGGACTGGTTCCATAAAAACCGTAGAAAGTATGTACTCTACAAAGACAGACTAAGACACTCAGGAGGTCAAGGTAAATACCAGTTCTACAAGCAGATTCTCCAGGGCTGGGAATTGCGCAGACATAATATTGGGTATCTCACACCAATAAATAAATAATACTTATTTAAATTTTTGTTTTAAACAGATTTATGCAACTGGCACCACAATACTATTTCAGTAACCTGCCTCCTAGCGAAAGTAAGGAGATTCTCCAGCAAGTAATGGACCGCCTCTCCCCTATTTCACCGATGGAAACGGAACAGCAAGTGTGTGAGAAGTGCCCTGAAACTACTGAACCGCGGTGCACTCTGCAGTGACCCCTCGGAAGCTCTCACAGAGCATGTGCACTGCGCAGCCCCGTCAGCCTGGCGCTGGGTCCCCTGGACTGATGTGCAGACAACGCGTCGTGAAGGAGGAGACCGTACCCCACCCCACACAGGATGACTCTGAAAAATCGAACACTTTGTATGTTATTTAAAAATAAAAATAGACATTTTTAATGAGTTCTTTAAATTACTCCATGTTTTTCTTCTTATTGGGAAAGTTTTTAATTAACCATACATCATTTGACCAAATTTAAAAAAAAAAAAGGTATTTTGTAAACGTGTCACAGACACAGGCAACAGAACCCTACTTTTGTAGAGAACCTAAATCTAAATAAAGTCATGAGTTTTTCAGTAAATGTCCACTGAGTATTCTGGTAATTTTACAAAAACAAGCCCAGCACTGTCCATGGGAAATGGGCTAGACAGACAGATACTCTTTCAGCTTATCCATGATTTCACTCATCTTGTCACATGGAACTAACATCACAGTTCGCAAGGGCTTCATGGGCACATCATCGAAGGACCATCTGCCTCCCAGACACGTGTCGCTGTCCTCCTGCACCGAGTAGTTGAACTTGAGGACTGCCTTCTAAACCACAGATAACCACAAACATAAAATTCAGACAACCAAAAAGCAAAACTCAATGACGACAAAGAAGTCTATGTTTGGCCTACGTTTACGTAAGAACGGCAGCTGAAGGACGCAAAAGGCAGAATAAAAAAGCTTGAATGGGACATTCGGGCAGAAGGTATACAAGGCACACTAACAGCGGGACCTACGGAGAGCACAGGTAGGAGTGTCCCAGCTGAGGGGAACAAGCAGCCCAGTGGTATCCATGACGACCCACTCTACGCTGGTCTTCCCGCCCTGTCCTGGCGGCTTCCTCAGCATGAAGCTTTGTATGAGGACAGGCAGGTTTGCATAACCAGGCCATCTTAAAACACCCATACGTATTTCCCCAAAATTGTCTACATGAGGTGCTAAGGTAAAAGATAGTCTTTTTTATGCCTTGGGATGGGATGGAACAGGACAGTCTTACCTCATAGAAAAATTCTTCCTCTGCATTTGCAAACATTAACTCATCTTTCTTTTGGTTGCTCCATTTCCTTTTGGAATTGTTCTTTCCTGCTTCCACAAACGTCTTGCTAATCAGAAGGTAGAAGTAACACTTCCCACATGGCTTGTTAGTTTTGTGTGCCTCCGCTAGTTCTTTCCTGCAAGACACACACACAGAAGGTCTGCCTGCTGGGTCAGGTGAAAAAATCCATCAACAAACCAGAGCTCGGAAAACCAGTGAGGCTTCTTCAGGGGTTTCTGTTGTGACACAGGCTTAATAAGCAGACATTAGATCTGGACACTTCTTCTAAAGCGATGAGTTTTAGTCTATACCGTCAGTTGCACCTTGATTGCTTGTGACAGTGCTTTTTATAATAAACAGTATGATGAATCTCAGATCAACTCTGAGTTGTGGATACACAGCAAGTAGCAGATGAGTCTCAAGCTCACTCAACATCACTGCTCTGCAGTGCAGAAGTTAAAGATATGAAAGAATCTGGATTTTCTAAAACTACAAACATTTAACTGAAACACACAAAGGCACACAGCCATAACAATGCCATTAGAGCACATGACTGACTACTCGAGTCTCCAATCACTAGAGTCCCAGGCTAATTTCCGACATACTGAAGACGTGGCATGTCAAGGCACAGAAACCCTAAATTCTACAATAGTCAACGGGATACCAATGAAGCCTTAACTTTCTTCCCTTTCTGAAAATTATAATCCTGTGTATCTGGCTAAACCAAAATGTAAAGAAACTCGGAACAACCCACTTCACCTTTCTTTAACAGGATCAGGTGAAAGCAGATCACCTTTTCTAAGACCAAATAAACAAGAGCTCTAGCTGATCAGAAAAGGGACAAAGCAAAACAAAACCCACTATGGAACCAGGACAATGAGGAGCAACTGGGGGGGGGGGGCGGGGGGAGAGAAAGAGTAAGACTACAGAACACCACGGCTGCGTCCCCACAAACCACTGAAAGGGCAACAATCCAAGCGCTGTGACCCGAGAAATCAGTCTGTAAAGCCCAGAGCACCTGTCTGCATTTTTACCCTCCTCTATGTCAAAGCCCAGGCAATACCAATTCTTAGGCTCTTCGCAAATTTAAAATATTTGTGTAAAGTTAAAACTGCATTTGCAAACAGAACAACAACCCGAGAAGCCAGAAATGCAGTATCAGGACAATGGTTTCCTCAGTCATCCCAACGGAACTTAGAAATTTTACTGGTTTTGTTATTGTAATTATTCAGTCTTTTATTCATTTTACAGAAATCTACCTGCGAAGAGGGTGAAACACTTCATAGGGGTAAAAAGTCTATATGAAACGCACCTATTTTGAAACCATTTAAATCCTTAAGATTATTGACTATTCTCACAACAGTCTCAATAATTAAAACTCTAAAAAGCCGATTATTAAGGAGGTACGCAAGTCATAGGCTATTCCTCCACTCTCACACTACATGGGGGCTTAAACCAGGGGTAGAACTCTTTCTGTATCAACATGTCCTATGTAAATCCCAATGCACTCGGAAAACACCCGGGGCCGCGGCCCTCTGCAGCCTCTCACTGGAGCTGCTGGTGCAGGGGCAGGGCAATCTGGGCAGGCACGTTGATGAACCGCTCGCTCAGCAGGAAGCCCACGGGCCGGCTCGTGTCGCGTAGGAGCTTGTCCAGCTGCTCAACCACGCGCTGCTCACAGTTCTTCTCACAGAAGCTCAGAATCAACTCTTTAATTTGTTCAGCACACTGGGTACCCTAGAAAGCAAAGAGAAGGCTTGCTTTTTATTACAGGCCCTCACTTACAGGAGAAAACCTGAAAGTGAGAGCTGTTACTTTTTGTCTTACAGGTCAGGGCAGTTTCCTGCCATGGCCTCAAATCTTAGGTCTCCCGTGCTGGCTGCTTAACTATTTCTCCAAAGGACCCACGCCTGGGCATTTATCATCCCACGGTCAGTTGTAAGAGGGGCGTCCTACACGCATTCTCAGGCACACTGAAGAGCAATTGTAGTCCATCCCATAAGGCCGATGGGGGCACTGGCAAGTCCATTCTAGAATGAAAGTGTAGCCTGCATCCCATTTGAGGAAGGTAGGCAGCTGGTTTTACTTTTTGTTAGAACTAGTCAATAAATAATAAAGAGACGGATGAAAACACAAGGAAATGTCAGTAAATGCCTTCAGCTTCGGGAACAGCAGACGCAGCACAAACTGCTCCCGTGTCAATTCCCATCAGAGCACCAGCTCCTGAAAAGCCAGGTGATTCTCTGTACCTCGGGGAGTAAATGACTGACTGGGTACAGATTATTCAGAACATAACACAACGAAACAAAACACCTTCACACTGAAAGAAGGATTACAATACGATTCACAAGAGCACATGCCCTTCAAACATCACTGTCTGCTGTAAGGGACACGTTCGTCATGCAGGAAAGGGGTTTGGGCCTAACCAGTAACCACTCAGATGCTACTCAGTGAAACCGACCTTTCTTTCAGTTAAGTTTAGAAGACTTATAAAGCCAAAAATCTCATCTTCATCCACATCGTCATCACTGTCTTCTGAAACTTCCGTTTGCTATTTTAAAAAGAAAAAAATTAAAATTTTATATTTGGTTGGAAAGAAACACTAAGTCTTGAAATCTAGGCCTCATTAATTTTTCACTTTTCAAACTCTAACGTTGTTTTACTATCATCACCTTAGAAAAGCATCATAAACTAACTACTATGTGGCCTTCTTCACAGCACTTTCCCTCCCGTGATGCTGTTCCTCTTGTCATATTCTGGATGATCTCTTCCTGTTCTAAATCCGTTCACACTAGATTCTTAAGAGATTTTCTTTACTAGATTCTCAACACATGCAAAATCCAGAACAGATCAAACAAACCGTTCTAACCTGTTTTCAGAACAGCGTGGCTGCAGCCAGCCCTCGTCTGCTTCTCCTAGGGCCACACCACCCACCACCTCCCCTACATTCATGCCTCCAGAGCTCGGGCCAGTCCTGACCACTGGTGAGGGTGAACAACGCCTGAGCGCCACTGATTCCTACCACACGGGCAGGAGAAAAGAAAGAGGGCGAGGCAGGAAATGACGAACTGAGAGAACAGAACTAGAATGCAGTGCTCGACTCCAACTTGAACTTCCTGGCTCTACTGTGACAGCCCTTCGCCTGGGAGGCCTCCATGTGTCGTCCACACTTCCTTTCATGTGTTGCTGGTTTGTCTGTTCACTCCTCTCACTGCTCATCCCAACTCCGCGCGTGGAGCCTGGCACAGATGAAGTCCTCGGGGAATATGTGCTGCTTAAATGAAAGGGAGCTGCTGCTTTTCCGCCAAGGACAGCAGGGATCCACAACTGTCCCATTCTGTCCTTGAACTTGTTCTGTGGGAAGGGACTTAGAAAGCTCTGCCACACCTTCCCACACTGGTTTAGTCAGGTAAGGTGACAGTGGCCCAGTGCTCAGGGAGAGAAGAGTGGAACCTGCCTCTGTTCCAGACCAGGGCCTGCGGGAGGGGCCAGGGCACCCTGGAGAGGCCTGCGGGAGCACGTGGCTCCTGGATCTGAGCTGCTCCGAACAGCCATGAAGGGGGACCTCATGCATAGGGGTACCAGGCTTTAAAACACAACCTTCCTGCTGCACCTGGCTGTCAAAAACCACCAGTGTCTTCCCGTGGGAACAGGAAGGGCGGGTGGCTCAGGTAAAGGCCTCCAAGGCCTAGGGAACTAAAACTATGTGCCAAGAGGAGAGAAGTCTCAGCTCCACAAAACGAGGACACAAAAGTGGAAGATGAGAAGATAACTCATGGAGAGACGAACCGTTGCCGTGAGAGGACCAAGGGCATGTTTTCATATCAAGGAGGGGGAAGAAGTACAGAAAAAAGGAACATGACAACCAGCCTTGGTCCTCCAAGGTCCACATTAGGCGGTTCCGTTCACCTAGGACGACCCCCAGCTACTGTGGCAAAGGCTGTGCAGTCCCACAGACATGAGGGCGGCAGAAGAAAAAGGCATCCTCAGTGCCAGGTCCTAAGGTCACTTGGCTCACGAGCAGTTAGCACCCCCTGGAGCCCACTTACTGGTCCCTTCCGTGATGGGTCTCAACCAGCAGGGCAGCACCACCCGGGCTCTGCCCCTCCGTGGGTCTGTGGTCCCAATCACATCACTCTCATCCACAACCCTGCCTCCCCTCCTACTTGACCGTCTCCTGCCCCTTCCCATGCCACCCCTTGCCTCTCCTAAGCCTCCCTGGTCAACACAAGCAATGCCTCACAGCACACCGTGCCACTGAATCTCCAGATTCTCCCCAACCGTGCACCGCAGTTTGCAGCTCTCCCCACCCCAGAGGTGCTTCTCAGGAAGAGTCCAAATCCATCCCAGAGGTGCCAGCGAACACTCTGGGCTGTCCACCTCCTACGAACAAGTCTCTCTGTTCCCGGGACACCTCAAGTGTCTGCGGACGCCAAGGAGGCCGATACAGTAATCAGAGTTATTTGGTGATGGTCCAATTAAAGGCTGAGGCCCCCATTAAAGAATAAGCTCCTTTAAGCTCCTGCGGCGATCAGGCCTCTGCACACTAATCAGCTAGAGATCACTTAGTTTGATGAGAGCAGGGGGTCTGCTTCTGTCCCCTGTTCTAAGAAGAGAAAGCTCCAGAGGTGTTACTCCTCTGCTTTCCATTCAGTGCCAAGGTTACTGGTGTCAGTCGGGTCTGAAACGTGTCCACGGTCTTAGTAAGAGTCGCGGTGGTCGCCATCAGTTTCAGCACGTGTGTACTGGGACAGAAACCAGATTAGGCTGTTTACGAGGATAGGAGGTGGAGATCGTGAATACAAACGCTTTTGCAACAGTTTGGGCTTTGAAAACAGAAAGGCTGAAGGTAAGGGAGTTCGAGTGGAACGTGAGACTGAAGTGGAGCAGTGTGTCTGGTTTTTCACAATAAGCTGGACAACAGGTGCGTGGCCAAAAAGAAACAGCGGTGACAGCTCCACACATGTAGCACTTGCCCCGAGCCCCACTGTTCTAAGCACTTGACATGCAGCAGCTCCTTCCGTTCACCCCACTCTGCCAAGCAGGGACCAGCATCATGCATGTTTTCAGGGCGGAACCGGGACTAGAGTAAGGTCACTGGCAGACTGTACTTTCCACAGATGGCCGCAGCGGTGTCTCCCACGCAGCTTCTCTTCAGATAAAGTGACAGACACCCTCCCAGAGGCGGGTCTACGTGCCCTCCCCTGGGACCTGCGCAGACCTCCGTGTCTGCTCGTTGGGCCAGTGGTGGACATGACACTGCTTCCTAACTGCTGCGCACGTCTACCTAGTTCTCCTGAGCTGCTTGCTCCCGGGCCCCAACCCGTGCGCACAGGCCCACACTGGAGGAAACCACGGCCCTGGGCCACGGTCCCAGCTGGGCTCCCTAGGGACAGCCAGCAGTGACGTGCCAGTCCCGTGCGCGAGCCTTCTGGAAGCTCAGTCCTCCAGCAAACCCACGCCAGCCGACGCTCCCAGCTCAGGTGACACGGAGCAAGTAAGTCGTCTTCACTGAGCTCCGTCCGAACTGCAGAGCCACGAGCCAAGAAGTGAATGTCGCTGCTCTAAGACAGGGTGGGGCACTTTGTTAAGTGGCAGAAACCACCACAAGAGCCACCAGAGGAGTGCCCAGTCCTGCCCCTCCTCCTGCAACAGCTCCCTTCCCTGGCTTTGCAGGCCTCCACTCTTCTGCTTTTCCTCCTCCCTCTCCTGGTCACTCCTGAGTCGCCTTTGCAGGCTCGGCCACTTACCTTACTCACCCAAGTAATGTCGGTATAACCAGTGTCCGTCCCCGCCCCACCTGGGCAATCTCAACCGTTTCTGAGACTTCAGTTACCATTGACCTGCTGAGAACGCCGAGGCTCCGATGCTTCTCCGCGTCTCATTGCCTGTGTCACAGGCAAATCACACGCACAAGCGCAAATCCAACTCACGCTCCCTCCTACACTGATCCTCCTCCGTGCCGCTCGAGCCAGCACTTGGGAGCATTTTCCCCTCAGACCCGGTCACTCCCCACGCCCATCACCTTTCCTCTCCTAACTGTCTTCTGAACCAGCCCGTTTCACTCCCCAGCCACCGCCACCACCTGCATGACTACACTTCAATGACCAGGATCACTGCAGTGGCCTTCTGACCCGTCTCCCTTCCTCCAGAAACACTTCTTTCCAATTGAAGCTTCTGGCCTGCTTGCTATAAATCAGGAGGCACTTAGCAGGATAAAGAACTAATTTAATCAGAAGGAGCACAACAGCCCTGCTTACCTTAATCACACTCCCGATATGGTTCTGTTGAATTAAGAGATCTGTTAGTTCTGCAGTGTTCACGGGAGCCTTTAGGAAAAGCTGAGGAGAAAAAAAATATTCAAAATTAAAGTCAAAGCATGATTTATAATAAAACTTCTAATTTCCATGTTCAAATAAAAACTCAATTCCAATGATTTGCCCAGGAAGATGACCCAGAGATGCAAACCCAAGAGGGAAGAAAGAGCCCAGGAGACTCAAAGCAGCTAAAGGCACTGAAATAGGAGAGGCAGTCAGTATAACACAGGCGGTGGGGGAGGGGGAGAAGAGAGAGGAAGAGGAAGGACACAAGCCAAAGAACTTGGTGACTAGGACACTGGAGGCTACGAAGGGTAGAGAACCAAAGCCACCTCCTATGGGGCAAAGGAAGTAGAAGTAGCAGAGGGTACAGTCTGTGATGTGGCTCTTATGTAAGAATCCCTCTACCCCACAAAGTTGGGGTGTGAATTAGAGAAAAACAGAATAGTGGCTCAAATAATCAGATGAAAGGGAGAGTATTTTAAGACACAGAATACTTAAAAACGTTAATCGAAGGAAAGGGTCTGGGAGCAGAGGTATAAACAGGGGCATTCGTTCTGGAAAAGAAAAGAAAAAAATCTTCCTTCTAGACAAGGTGGAGAGGACAGAAAGGATGAGACTGACCCAGCTAGTGTGGAATGGCCTGGATTTTCTTAGCAAATTTGTGTATAAAGAGTAAAAGACAATACCTGCTGCAGTAACTTCTTAATTCCGTCGTAATCGTTGTGTGAGATGGAATAAGCTTCAAATTCAACATTCACTTCCTGTAAACACACAAAACAGGTCATCATGCAGAACTTGCTAAGGTACGTTAGGCATTACTTCCCACTTCGCAGATTTTCCTTTTCCTCCAGCGCCATGCTTTTTGGCTCTTTATCTACAGAACATGCCAAAAAAAGGACAAGAAGATAAAGTTACCTAATGAATTACCTAGTCTACAAAAACAGGCAGACACTGCCAGTATTACATCTCGCACAGATTATAAAGCACCTTCTGACCATCTCCACATTTGACACAAAAGCCTGAGAAGAACTAAACACTCAGACTGACCTAGTTTCAATGTTGAGAGAGTGAGCTCTGGATAAGTCCCAGTAGCCATGAAGGGGAAATGACTGACCGGACTGCAGAGTAAGGGTGAGCAAAGATCAAAATCATCTCAAAAGTCCCTGCACTGCCTAGAGCCTGATTCAGCCCACGCATCGGAGGCTACACTTCATTCACTGGCAAATACGTCTTTACTAGGTACCATGTACCAGGCACTGTGCTCGGCACTCGAGATGAAAAGGTGAGCAAAGCAGGCGTGAATAATCCTGCCCCCATGGAGCTTATGGTTTAGGTGGAAATGTAGACATTAAGGAAATATTCAACTAAATATAAAGCTGCAACTATGTGAGTTATAAAACACAGGTGCATGTGTTATAACAGCTTGCGAAATAGGAGGTCAGATAGTAAAGGAAGCCTTCCCTTAGAGAAATGACATTTGAGCTGGGAACTGCAGACAAGAGTGCCTGGCATAGGGAATAGCGCGTACTAAGGCCCTGAGGTCAGAGGAAACACAGTTAGTACAGGAACTAAAAGGTGTGTGTAGCCAGGCTCCCTGATCTGTGTTGGCAAAACAACAACGACAGAATCTAAGAGGTGATGCCACCGAAATATCCCATAATAAATGAATGGATCACTTCTCTCCACTAACAAGAGCTGAGATGCTTTCAAGTGCTACACAAGATCAGCCCTTGAGGATCCTAAGTCAAACCTTGGTAAGTGACACCCCAAACTTGGGGCTCCGAGAAAAAAGTGTATTTACGCACACTTCAAATTTCCCAGGCTCTGCAATCTGGGCCTTAGCTGAAGGAGGCCATAAAGGAAAACCAGACCTCCTTTTGCCTTGCCATCCTGATGTGCATTTTTTTAAGCGTTCCTTGGCTGTTAATTTGCCAAGGCCTGGATATCAAGGCCAGTTTACAGACTTCAAAACGTGGCTCTCTGGAGTAGGCTCAGCCAGATTAGTGACCAGCAAAACCCTGGCAGTTGGGTGGGGGTGTTCCAAACAGGATCAAACCAAAGCAAATAACAAACTGTCACAATTCATGTCTGGAATTACTCCTTAAAAAGAAATAAATTCTGAAATAAAGCTCTTCTACTGTTTTTTCCTTAACTAGACAGAAGCCGCAGACCTCTGTCTCAGGCCATCATGGCACTGCCATCACAATACACACCAAATGGATTATCTGCCCAGCACCCCTTTCCCTTGGTATGGGCACCCCCATCCATACGGTTTCAGGGGAACAGTCATCTTTGTAAAACAGAGCCCTGCCACTCACCCCCAAGTGACTTAGTTTAGAATTAAGACTAAATGTGGCCTCTAGCCTGCTTGCTGTTTTGAAAACAATCGCAGAAGCTGTTGGTATTTTCTATTTTCTGCTATACAGAGTGGAAATAGAAAGAAAACCAAGTATCCTGAATGTAGCCGAGATGAAAACTGTGAAGGACTTCCCGTTTCTCTACAGCACTCGTCTCCGGGACCCAGTCCATGCCGGAGGCCCAGCCGCTCTCCTGCCCTTGGGAGTCTCCAAGATGCCCTATACCCTAACCACAAATTCCCCTTTCTGCTGAAGGAGCCCCCAAGGGTTTCTACTCAGCACAAACAAAAGTCCTAACCACACGACCAAAGGAACCTTAGCTAAACATGCCTTGTCCAATTCTTCTCCTTTTCACTATCCCCGCCCGTTTCTTGGAGTTCTCTTTCTGTTGCTGCTCAGCCAGCTGTTTCAAAGCCAGTCACCCTGTCCTTGAAAATCAGGCTCTTTAGAGCTTTAAAAAAATATGAAAAACTGCACATTTCCTTCGTTAGTTGTATCTTGTCTCAAAACAGATCTGGGCAGATTTTGAATTTCAAAAACAATTCTCACAGATTTCTACATCAGGGAAATGAAATGTGGATGAGTGAACATCTCAGAAAATAAAAGCTTCCTTCAAATAAATAAAGGAATCAATATCTACTAACTGAGTATAGGGAACTGCCCTAAAAACCTTAACAATTTCTGCAGTCAAAAAAGGAATACATGTCAGTGGTAAACACTACAAAGAGTGCAGAGGTTAGAGAGTTAAAAGTCTTATTACGCACGCCCCCACTCTCCAGGTTACTGTCAACAGTACACTATCCTTTCAATACGTTTTCGATGCATACAATCAAATATATTTTGTTTTTTTTATCCTGTGTCTTTCCCTCACACAGGATTCACTATACATCCTGTTTGCATTTAACCTGCTCTGTATCTTTGGTAGTAAAATGATAATTACTAACCTCGTATAGTTGAAGTAAACATTAAATGAGTTAATGCAAAGTGCACAGAGCCTGGAACATCATGAACTACTATTACTAAAGTAGAATTACTGAGTCAGGGGATGTATTCACTGTAAAACGTGATGGATATTGTCAAACTGCTCTCCAAAGAGATCACACAATTTACACTCCCACCAACAGCGTATGTAAGTGCCTCTTTTCTTACACTATCATCAGTGATAGTTATTACACAGATTTTTAACTCTTGGCAGTTTGACAGATTACCCATGTTAATGCAAAAAGCACTGATTTCTATAATTCAAAAATAACAACATAAACGGTTCAAGTTCTTTCAATTGGAAAATGGTGAGACCAAATTCAAGGTGAGGGGCTGCAGTCAGAGCTGCTGTGTAAGGGGAAGCTCCGTTCACTGGAGGATGTATCACAGGCCCAGGCCAGTGTTGGCCCTGCACCCATGCTTCTCTGTATCCCCCTCCACATTCATTCTGACCTACGCTGATCTCTGACTTTAGTTCTCATCTCGCTTTCTTGTTTATTCTGATCCAGCCACACTGGCGGACTTGCTGTCCCTCAAGCATGAAGATTTCGGATTTTCTTACACATGAAATGGGAAGTCACTGGCACACACACATTTTTAAAAGCTCTCTCTGGCTGTGGATGGAGTACAGACTGTAGAGGAGTAAGAACGGAGAAAGGTGTGCGCGTTTAAAGCAACTACAGTATTGCAGGCAAGAGAGGACGGAGGTGTGCATTACGATGGCTGTAGCATCAATGATGAAAAACATCTGGAGACCGAAAATGGAGGTAACAGGATTTACTGACCAACTGGATATGGGATAAATACAAGGCATTAAACTGAACTTCCAGGTTACGGGTTGGAGCAACTGGTGAATTTGGGAACCATTTACAGAAATGGCAAAGGTGAGGAGCAAGGCCACACGTTACAAATTCTGCTTTGGAGGCAGGTGTTCAATCTGAGGCACCTGTTAGGCATTCAGTGGCTGTAAGGATCATTTAGTCCCATTTCCTCATTCAGTAACCATTACGTGCCGACAATGCGATGGCAGCAGCTATTCTGAAGGAACCCAGCTCTACGAGAACGTATCCGGGACCTGGTGAGACGGGCAGGGTCCGCTTACCCCCCACCCCACCCGCAGGCAGAAACAAGGCAGCTGGGTTGAGACCTGGACCGGGAAGGGAAAGCACTGCAGGATGAAGAGCGTTGGGAAAGGCTCTGGGAAGGAGGAAGCGGGTCTCAAGCCACGGAAAGGCGGCCGCCGCGAGCGAGGACGGCGCCGCCAAGCAGGCGGAGGGGCTGCGGGGCGGGCAGAGGGCATCCGTCCTGCAGGCCCGAGGCAGCCGGCCTGGCCTTGCGGCTCCCGCCGGAGAAGGAAAGCCAGTCCCGGGAAGAGCGGTGCTGGGTTCCCTCCGAGGGCTGAGGCGTGGGAACGGGGCGACCTGGCTGGCGCAGCCCTTTTGGAAGTAAATTCTGTGGCCGCAGATGGAAGACACAGACGTGGAACTTGAGTAACAACCTCTGATCACCTCAAAATTCAGGTTACAGACCCTCGGGTACGGACCGGGAAGTCAGGACTCCAAGCAGCGCACACGTGCACACGCCTCGCGCGCTCAGAAACCTGTTCCCCGGGTATAAACCACACGGGGGCTGCGTGCGCTTCTCACCTCGTCGACGACCTCGTCGTCCTCATCCTCGTCTTCGTCACTGTCTTCACCGTCTTCGTCCTCGTCCTCGACTTCATCTTCCGCTTCCTCCTCAGGGCGCGGGATGGAGGAGTCCAGCGGCCGCGAAGCTCCACTGCCCACGGCGCGCCGCTTGGGCCTGGACGCCATGTTTCTGGCCTCACTGCGCCTGCGCAACTTCCAGCCGCCGGCCCTTCCGGACTCACCCACACGGCCCGAGGGGGTTAGGGACCACACAGGGCCTCCGCGCTGAATCGGCGACAGCCCCAGTGCCCCTGCTGAATTCCACGACCGTGATCCTTCAGCGTCAAGTTCATCTGGGAGTCCTAGCTTGGCCTTTTCTTCCTCCCTCCATCTTTCCTTTCCTCCTCCAAGACGCCCCCTCCCCTTCTCTCAGTGTGGTTCGGCCCATCTCGGTGGCGGCTCCCGGCCTGGGTGTCGCAACGCATGCGCGAGCACCAGCTGTGAGCGGGGCGGGCTCCGCGACCTGGGGTTGCGGTGTTGGTGCCCGCAGTCCACGCGCAGGTCGTCGCCATGGTAGTTCAGGCCACGTGGTGAGGGTGCCGCCCCCCGCCCCTGCTAGTCACTTCCGCGTCCTCAAAGCCTCCTGGTTGGCCTCGCGAGAGACCGCGCCCCCGGGTCACTTACCAGTGCCCGCGGCGGACGGGGCACGGCCCCGGCTCCTGGACCTTTCGGGCCCCCCCAGGCCGGCGAGGTAGGTGTCACCGCCCTCGGTACCGACGAAGACACGGTGGGATTCAAAGACGAAAGGCACTTCTTTTCATCCTGGTCCCAACCATTACAGACCTGGCTGTGGACAGGTGATGTCACCCAGAATTACGTTAGTAGTTACATTAGTAGTTACGTTAGTAGTTAACCTCTCCACTGCTAAACCCCTGAAACCACCGCCACTGCCCAACCTACTGCGATGGCCGTCCTCGCCACAGAAGCCGAGGTGTTTCCGGAGCATAAGTCCCATCGCTGTCTCTCGGCTTAAACCTTTCAGAGAATCACTATTCCTCGTGGAATCCAAAGTCACCTTGTCCCTTCCACCCAAGCCCAGCATACCCGTCTTTCCTGGGGACACCGGGGACCCTTTCTGACACTTGAACATTTCTCCTTACGGCTATTGTCACTCACATCTGAACTCTGATGTCACCTCCTTTAACTCTCCTCCATCCCATTGTCATTCAGATGTCACCTTCCCAGAGAGGTCCCCCTGGAGAGGTAACAATTGTCAGCACCCCAGTTCCCGCTACCACATGACCTCATGGCATGTAGTGGTACTTGAACTTGTCCCCCACCCCCAGTAAGGGATGCACAACCTGAGGGAGATGAGGTGTCACTGCTGAGCACGACTTAGAAACACCTCGTGAGAGATGGGCCTGGTATTTGAGAGCATTACTAGCATAGCCTTTGAAAACGGGGGGATCTGTATTTCAGAACCTAGAACCGTGGCGGGGTCATGGTAGGGCCGAGAAGAGATTTGTGGCCAGAAGATTCCCCGCTTCTAACAGCAGTAAGCTTCCGCATTTTAATCCAATAGTTGCTTTCTTTGTGTCCTGGAAAGAATTACGCTTTAGCTGAAAATGCCAAGCTTTTACCTGCTACTCAGACATAGCAGATTCCTGGAACCCCCGAATTGGAAGATGCATAGTGAGGGTTCAACCAGAGAAACAGAACCAGTAGGGGATATATATATTCGGAGACTTATTGCGACTGTGGGGGCAGGTCTGAAATCCATAGTGCAGTCCAAGGAGAGGGCAGGACTCAGGCACAAGCTGAAGCTGCGTCCCCAGGAGGAATTGCTGCTTCCGCCGGAAGCCTCAGTTCTGCTCTTGAGGCCTTTTCACTGACTGAATCAGCCCCATCCAGATTGTCTAAATTAATCTGTTTTACTAAAAGTCAACTGATGGTGCACTTTACATTATCTCCAAAATACCTTCCAAGCAACACTTAGTTAGATTAGCATTTGAGAATGAGTGGGGACTCTAGCCTAGCCAGGTTGAGACATAAGACTCACCATCACGAAAAGGTAGATTCCTAATTTCTGTGTGAGACAGTCTCAGTAACTTCAGGAAATGAGAGAAATGATGCTGCCCACTTTCCCAAATCCCCAACCTCTCTAGCTAACAAATCAGCAGCAATAATTGGAACTTGATTTCATGATTAGTATTTGTTCACCAGGTTTGGTTGCTTAGATACAAAGCAATTCATTTTGAGCCAAATTTTCCTAAGACGTCCTGTAGATATTATAATGTTCTGGGAATACCGGGGTGCCAAAAAAAATGTATGCACATAACTTGTATTCATCTTTAGTTACCGGTATTTATTATTACAATTTTAACACACTTTTTTTCCTTTCTTAAAATGTGTATACATTTTTTGGCACTCTCTATTTTCAGTAATAACTTATAAGTAATGGTTCCCAGAGTTAACACATTTCTGCTCCGAGCAATACACCCTGTTTGACTATTACCAATTACTGTATTATGCTTATTAGGTAATTTGCTGGTAGGTCTAATGATACGTACAGGATAATAATCTGCACTGGAAGCAGTTTTTCCTCCAGTTCTTTGGCAACATTTATTTTGAGGCCTCTGGGGTGGTTATAATGTGCTTTTCTCTCCTCCATACAAAGGAATTTAATGTTTGTTGTAAGAAAAACTTGGAAATACAGAAAGAGGTAAAGAAGAAAATCATCACCCTAACCTACCACCAGAAATAATTACTATTAGTATTTTGGTGCTTATTCTTTCATATATGTATGTATAAAATCTATAAAATCGTACTATTTATGCAATTCTGAATCCTGATTTTTTAACTTAATATTATTTTGTGATGATTTAATCCATTTAATTAAATGATTACTATTTTAATGATTTTATATAACTGTACCATAACTTATTTAACCATTCTCATTGTTAAGACATTTACATTGTTTCCAATTACTTACAATTACAAAGAATACCAGGATACAAACTTGCAACTAGTAGATAAATAAATTCTGGGGATCTAATGCACAGTGATTATAATCAACAATACTGTATTATAAACTTCAAAGTTGCTAAGAGATTAGATCTTACTTGTTCTCACAACAAAAATAAATGATAATTTGGAGATATGACGGAGGTGTTAATTAGTCACATTGTAATATATAAGTCTATCAAATCTGCACGTTGTACATCTTAAACAATATTGTATGTCAATTATATCTCAATAATAAAAAAAAGAATGCCGGGATGAGCAACTTTATGTTAATCTTTGCACATATTTATGAGTATTGCCTTAGTATTTATTCTTAGATGGAAAATTACAGGAAGAAAGAGCATGAAGTAGATAAGGCTTTTGATATATATCGATAAATTGTGTTCTAGATTGTCAGAACATTTTTGAAAGTTTGTCTCCTGATACTTGACAACATTTATAAAACGTAGTTTGAGAAGAAGTCACTATAATCATTTCCTAAAGAGCTTGTGAGTAACTTAGCCTATATAACTTGAAATGGAAGTAATTATTTATTTCCTTAAAATACAAGACACCCATTTCTCTATTTGTTATTGATACAACCCAGAATTTGCCTCACTTCTCTTCTGTGAGCCTTAAATGTTTGACTAGGACACTGGCTTTGCCTAATGGCTTTTATCTGCCTTTCCAAGTGGTATCAAGTGCCAGCATGCGGTCCCTCGGCCTTATCAGGGATGAGTCTTCAGAAGGAACAAGCCCATGAGTGCTGCTGACTCAGTGTGCAGGGGGTAGGTGATGTCAGCCAGCAGCGATTACCTCCTTCTCCACGCTCCTGGCCTAGGAAGACTGCGATCTAATTAAGGTCTGTTTCCCTGCTGTCACAGTGCCCTGTAAGGACTGCCAGGCAATAATGAAAGTTCTTTTACTGAAAGATGCCAAGGAGGATGGCAGTGGCCAGGATCCGTACATCAGGGTGAGTGCCCGAGACTCCTGGTCCCAGAAAGCGCAGCGCTACCTTACCAATGAAGTGGGGGCAGGGAGGGGGATGCTAAAACCGAGGAATTGGCACAGAATAAGTTGTTCATATGATGCCATCACCCTTTCCTTAGTTTCCAAACCACCCTGGCCAATCCAGAACTGTATTCTTTTATTTGCAGGAATTAGGATTATGTGGACTTGAAGCCACTTTGATCCCCGTTTTATCATTTGAGTTTTTGTCTCTTCCCAGTTTCTCGGAGAAGGTAAGGTCTGTCATTGTCTGAGCTCTGTAACTTCTAAGTGTGACACATTTGGTTCCTGAGACTCCGTGCCAACCCAAGCCGGAGGACTTTGTCACTTCCCCTCATTTCAGTACCAAACTTCAAAACAGGGCAGCACAGCCCCTAGTGCCAGGATGGGGCTGCTGTTGGGTTCTCGGCCTGAGCCTCCTCCGTCAGCTCTTCCAGAAAGCTGCCCTGGCTTGGACTGGGTTCTGTGAGGAGGCCCAGGAGGCAGGCTGTGGGGAGGGCAGCAGAGCTGCACTGTTCTCAGCAGTTCAGGCCTTTCCCACTCATCCTCTCCTTTGACCCGCCCGCCCCGGCCTGTGCACAGTGGCTGCACAGGTGTCAGTTTTCCCGTGTTAGAGATTGAGGTCCCAGGCTGGGCAACTCGGCGGAGGCCTCCAGCAAATAAGAGGCAGTGTCGGGACTCGAGACCAGAACGTGTCCCCACAGCATCAGCTCTGCAGCCAGGCGTGGGAGGGACGATCCCAGCAAAGCCTTTCAGGTATTTCAGGGTACAGAGTCAGTGCCCAGGCAGCCCCACCACTGCGCACCCAGACACCCCAGGGCATCTCCCGGGATCTCCCTTCTGGACGCGTGGGCCAGGAGCCAGGTTGCTTTCATGGGACCAGCGTGCCCGGCCCTGCTCACCAGGCTCCACAGCCTGTTACTACCAGGTTCACCCTCAGGCTCTGCACCTCACAGCCGTGCCCTTCACGCTCTGAAAAGCTTCCTGTTCTTTCAGGTTGAGCTGAATATCAGTTCTCCTTCAATTCCACAGACATTGAGTTGGCATTTATCACGTTCCCATGCCCTGGGTCTGGGCACTGAGGGAATGATGTAAGAGGGGCCCGAGTTGGCATGCTCTTCCGTATGCAGTTTTAAAGGGGAACCGAGGCCTCATCACTTGAAATCAGGA
Organism: Rhinolophus sinicus; assembly: GCF_036562045.2. Lineage (NCBI taxonomy): Eukaryota > Metazoa > Chordata > Mammalia > Chiroptera > Rhinolophidae > Rhinolophus > Rhinolophus sinicus. Next base: position 5,187,663 of record NC_133757.1, read on the forward strand.
GCCTGTCCCTCCACACCAGCCACCCTGCTCCACAAGGGGTTCTCTGAACCCTCCATCAAGCCCCCCAGGTGTGCACGGGCCTGGGGGTCCCCGGGGACGCTTACCGTTCACCTCGGGCTGGTTCCTTAGCCTCTCCAAGCCTGTGTGCATAATCTATGAGGGGAGCATAGCACCCCCGCTACCCCCCCGATCTCACAGGGAACTTGGACAGGTTCAGTGAAGGGACCTGTATGGAACAGCCAAGCGCCTGGCTCAGAACAAATGCTCAGTAGATCTTATCACTGCCATTTTCTTTGAAAATCAGGGCTTCAGCGAGGATAGCGCCCCTTGGATATTCCACTTCTATCACACATGCAGGTCAGGTCTCCCCTCCTGCCCAAGCCCAGGCTGAGACCCGTTGCCCCTCTCTGCTCTGGTTACATCCACCATCCTTCTCTGCACCTGCCTCTGTCCCCCTCGACTGAGCTGCTCGAGGGAAATGCCAGGAGTAAGGGATTCACCTGTATTCCTAAAGGCCTAGGGTAGGTCCAGGCACCGGGTCAGCTCTCAGTCAGTGATGAGCGGATGCATGTGTGGATGGACGAGTGGACACAGGGAATGAATCAGTTGGCCTGCTACGCCTCTGAGCACTTGGAATTCTGGGAAATGTTGAGCTTAGCCATCATATAAAATGCCTTTGTTGTTTGGTGTGCAGTTGTCTCATCCAGAAGATTATGGAGGACTCATTTTCACCAGTCCCCGAGCAGTGGAAGCTGTGGAGCTGTGTTTGCAGGAAGACAATAAAACTGAAGGTGAGGCCAGGTCTGCTGGGAATTCCACTGGCCTTCTCTTCACTCTGGTTTCTCCCCTTGGCAATGCGATTACATTGGTGCAAAAGTCACTGCAGTTTACAGGGTTAAAAATCATGGCAAAAACCGCAATGACTTTTGCACCAACCTAATAGATTGCAGATACAGGAACTTCAGGTGTGAAAAATTGCAGTCACTTTCAGCTCAAGAAGTCCTGAGATACCAAGTGACTTCATGTTCGTGGAACCTTTGGCCGGAGCAGGAAATGACCTTTCTCCTCGTAAGCTGTGTCGCGCTGTCCCACACAGAAGGACATGCCAACTTGTGAGCGTCCTGACGGGACTGAGCGCTTTGCAGGGCCGTGTCACACACCCTGCCTTGGAAAATGGGAGACATTGCTGCCTCCTAAACCCCAGACGGACGTCACGGGGGCGTCGAAATGCTCACCTGCCAGGCGCTCACAGCTCCCCTCGGTATATCGGCGCCAGTCTCTTTCCTCAAACGATGATGAGAGGACCCAACAATATATGAGAAAGCAGTGCGTGCCGTGCCAGGTGCTCAATGAGACATGACCCTTAGGCACTCTTCCTGCCTCCTTCCCTCTCCATCACAACAGAGGAACAGAGCCCGGGGTTCAGACTGACCAACCCCTTTGGTCTGCTTGATCAAACAGCTTCGTGGTAGCCTCCTGCATACCAGGCTCTGTGTTTACATTCATTATCTCATTTAATCCAGAGGTACACATGCTGTGGTCCTCATTTTACAGATGAGAAAACTGAGGCCTGGGAAGAGTACACCCTGATCCAAAGCCATGGAACCAGTGAGTCAGGCCTGAGCAGCTCCAGTTGTAATAACGAGTGGAGACAGCAGGGTGGGTGGTTACCGAAAGGGCTTTGCAGCGAGTTCAGCCGGGGCTCAGATGACCGTTCTGACCTTGGCAAGTTCCTGGACCACGCTGAGCCTCAGTTTCCTTGTTTGTAAAATGGGCCCATCACTTCCCCTAGGAGCTAGCTGGGACTTAGAAGGGCCTGCTCTGTGCCACACAGTCCTGAGTGCTTTACCTCTGAGGCAGGTGTGGTGAGTACCTGCCCAGCGAGGAGTCTGAGGCGCTCCAAGACCACATGGTCTGTGAGTCACAGGTGTGTGTGTGAGTCCAGCTTCAGAGAGTGACTCCCGAAGAGAAACATTCGGGACCTTGCCTGGCACAGGGCGGCAGTGAGTGAGTGACAGTAGTGAGTGGTCATTATCTGTCTTTACATTTCATCAGGCCTCATTACAGCCCCGAAGCTCACCTTCTTGGTGATTTCATAGACACCCCTCCTGTTGAAGAGGAAGTCTGATGCGTTCCGTAGGGATGAGGACTCGCGCTGCCCCATCAGCACAGCAGCTCAGAGCCGGAAGTGCAGTCATTCCAGAGTGGAGAGAAAACTCACGGTGGAGAAGCGCCCAAATTGCCCGTCAGCAGTGCTTCAAGGAATCTTCGTCTCACAGTTGTGTTTGTCATCTTGTATGTGTTTTGAGGATGAAGATGATGAAACAGAAGAAAACCCCAGAATGGGCACCATAACTTTCCGGCTTAGAAAGCATTTTCCTGAGTATTTCCTTATTTTGATTCTCACAGCTCTATGATATAGGCAGGAAAGCTGTAGTTAGTCCCAGTTATCCAGACGGGAAAGCAGACGAGCCGGTTAGCTGACCCACCTGGAAACATACTCAAGTGAAGGGGCCGAGCTGGCTCCAAGCCGGGCTTCCTGAGTTCGTCCAGGGCTCGCTCCAGCTCTGATCTGCTGTGAGGCGTGGAGAACGGTGTTCTTACCAGGAAATGATGTTGTACCTCGGTTCTTCTCTTCTTGAAGGAAAGAATTCAGTCAAGAGACTGTGCAGCACGAACAGCAGAAGTTTATTAGTAAAAGAAAGTACACTGCCAGACATGGCTCAGGCTGACCCAAGGGAGGGAAGAAGCCTCGCCTTACACTGTGTGAGGGCTTTTATTTCTATGGGTAGAATTGCCTCGCCCTCTCCCTTCTCTTCTCTCTCCTTCTCCCCCTGCGGTGCCTAGTCCTGCCTTCTCTGGTATTGAGCAGGGCTTTTCTCTGATGTAGGGGCATGTGTAAACACGTGCCCTTGGTTTAGGGGCAAGTGTAATCACAGCCCTTAGGGATGTGATCCCTTATGTGTACACCTGGAATCTGCTTGGCTTGGTGGTCCTGATAAGCAGGATGCCTTCCTCCCTTCTCTGGCTTTTGACAATGCATTTCTTCTATTTAGAAGCATGTGGAATCCTGGAATTCTGTTGGGCAGGTGCCAGGGGTCTTGACCCAAGTAGGAGCTGCAGCAAGGGGCTTTCTAACCGGGGCTAAGTCTCTCCTCCTGCTCATTTCTATCTATCTACTTACCCTGTCAGTTTGTTCACATGCTAGAGATAATTTTAAAATAAATATTATTCACATTTGTGGGTAGGGAAGAAAAGTGAAACTCAATCATCCATTACCGTTTAAAGGGAATTTCCCATAGAATTGTAAAGGGGAGAGTAACACTATTGAATGGAAGGGAGGGTTATGCCCTAGTTAGATTTTAGGAAGGAAGAACTAGTGTTTCCTTGCCGTCTAAAAAGGTGGTATCAGATGCGCAGTGGCCTTATGATATATTTGTACAATCCATTTTCTCTTCGTATTTCTTTCATCCATATTGAAAGATGTTTATTTTTGTCATGAAATGGTAGAGTTCGCTATTGTGTTTATGATCCTGAAATTAATTTTCTCTACTTTGACCTAATGGGTACATAAGCCCTCTTATCCGACACTAGTTTCTTGACTGTTTTCAGATTCATGTTTCAAATTATACCAATTGTGTTACTTTAGTAAGCATTTAAGCTACCTCTTTTGAAATACCAGTGGCTTTTTCTTTAAAAGTCTAGATTTTAAAAATGTTAATATCACCTTGCAAATTAATTCTTCAAGTTCTGTTTATTTTCTAGTATACATTAAAAATACTTCTAGTGCCAACTGTGGAAATTACTTTACTATTTCAAGCAAGGCGTACTGCAACGTTTACCAAAATGATTTATTTAAATGTGCAGAATGTGGACAGTATACAAATGGAATTTTAGTTGGAGATGCTGTTCTTTAGACTTGCGTATTACGAGTTTGCCTTGCTCTCAAGTCTTAGGATGAACAAGCAGCCGTGGGCACCCGTCGAAATGGCCACCTTGGTATTTGCAGCTCACATCTAATTTCCTGTTTTACAGTCTGGAAAAAGTCCCTGAAAGAAAAATGGAATGCCAAGTCGGTGTACGTGGTTGGAAATGCCACCGCTTCTCTAGGTAAGCAATCAGGGTAAACATGAAACCTAACAGTCCACTGTGGTGGTGTGATTTGTAGGAAGAAATACATACTTCGTCTTTGTCCCTGTTCCTGGCATGGAGCTCCTAAAACTCTTGGAATTTTTCTAAGTGATAAAGTTGAAAGTGTCTTTTGTTATTAATAACAAACCTCTTTCACCTCCACCTGAGTTTATTTTAATGAGGTGACTTATAGAAAGCCCTTAAAGTTGGGGCTGGTTGCCAAGGGAACCAGTCATGTAATTATAGTAGGAACTATTAGACTCCTGCCCCCATCCCCATCTCCAAGGAGAGGAGAGGGGCGGGAGGTTGAATTAACCACCAATGCTCAACCATGCCATATAATGAGCCTCCATAAAAATCCCCGAGGACAGTAACATGGAGAGGCAGGGTGGGTGCTGGTGCCATGCCTGGAGAGGTCGGCACCCCCCACCCCCCACACACATGCACCCATACTTTGCCCTGTGCATCTCTTCTGTTTGGCTGTTCATTTACATCCTTTGAAATACCCTTTGTAATAAATTGGCCACAGTTAGGAAACCAGTTTTCTGAGTTTCGTGAGCCATTCTAGCAAACAGTCACCCCAAGGAGGGGCTGGTGGGAACCTCCAGTTTAGAGCCGGTCGGTCGTCAGAAGCATAGGTGACAGCCTGGACTTGGGACTGGAGTCTGAAGTGGGGGCCGTCTTGTGGGACTGAGACCTTAACCTGTGGGGTCTGATAGCGTGAGAACTGAGTAAAATCGTAGGACAGCCAGCTGAGGGCTGGAGAATTGCTGGGTGTTGAAACCCCACACATTCGGAACCACGGTACAGAAGTGTGAGGGGTAACAGTAGAGAGCAGAAAAGAAAACAGGAGTCTCCATTCCTAGGCCACTCAGCCTTGTTCGTTTTTTAAAACAACACTTTAATTCAGCTTAAAGTATGATTTTTTGCTTATTAAATTTTTATAAAGTATCTCAGTCAGTCTTTGGCTTTGTGATCTTGATGCTTTTGAAGGGCACAAGCCAGTTATTTTGTAGATGGTCCCCCAATTTGTCTGATGTTTCTTTGTGATCAGAGTCATTCTGGTTCTACATGCCTCTCAGGAATATCACAAAAATGATGCTGTCTTTTTCTCATTGACAAAAAAGTTCTGGAAATGTATAGTGGTGATGGTTGTATATCATTGTAATGTACTTAATGTCACTGAATTATACACTTAAAAATAATTAAAATAGTAAATTTTATGTTGTGGATTTTTACTAGATAAAAAAAAAATACCTAAAAGGAAAATCACTAAATATTAAAGATATCTCTAGGTAGTAGTATTATAGTTGGTTTTTTAGAATTTTCTTAATATTTTCCCAAATAGTCTTGAATTTATATTGTTTCTAAAGCACAAAATATAAACAGGGAATCATTAAAACTTATCATAAGGCATTTTAAATACTTAAACAATGCTTAGCTATCGTGAGTAAATGAGCCTATGACTGTCTTTCAAAACAGTTCAGTTTGTTTAAATGAATTTTAAAATATTGGGGGAAGGTGAACTATAAGTGAAAACAGTTTAGTAATTAAAAGCACATCTTCCAGAGAACAAAGTGAGGTTGGGGAAAGAGAGCAGTTGGAATTTGCTAGATTAATTAAGAGATGAGTGTGGCTCTCACACAGCAAAATCTTTACACCCGCCCCTTCCCACCCCCTGCTTAGCAGATCAGCTGGGAAGGATGAGCGTCTCACCAAGGGAACCACCTCCACGCTCCCCCAAAAATAAGTTAAGAGTCCTATCTTAACATGAAATCAATCACCCAACTTTGAATGCTCGACTTTAATTTACCTTTCTAGACATGACACACCCACTCTTTAGTGGGTACTTTTTTTACTCACTTTTTTTCTGATGTAGAAGAGGAAAGAAAATAATATAGGCAATGTATGCTTTATATACCAAAATTTCAACTGTCAAATATAGTATATTGATAAATTTTCCTATTTTGATTTTGTTCTCACGCTTTCACACACTAGCTGAGAAACATTTTGAGCTGTCACAAAACCTTCAGTTTGATTTCAGTAGCATCAATATGCCTTTTGCTCTCACTGTGCTGTCAAATGAGAAGAAAACTAGAAAAAAAGCAAGTGGTGATACAGTGATGAGAAATCTGTCTGGAGACAGAGCAGCTGAAAGTGGGCCACCATTACGTGTGGCACAGATGACAAAGCTGGGGTCTCGGCCTCAAGCTGCTCTGTTTATCCAGTTGTGAAGGGACAGGACATGTTCTAAATGCTGGAAACATAGTATCAGAAGAGAGATGAAATTAGGGATTTTGCAGTTTTTAAAGATCTTTGGGAGAAACCACATCCTATCTTAATATGAAAGTCAATCACCCAACTTTTGAACGCTCGATTTCAGTTCACCTTTCCAGACATGACGCACAGAAGGAACTGTCTTTAGTGGGTAAAGAGAGGAGGCGTTGCTTGAACGCCCCGCCGCAGGCAGAGACCTCACGCCACCCACTCACGTCCCCAAACCTTTACATAGAGCCGCTCTGGGCTGCGAGGTAGACCAGTCCCCACCAGCCTCCTCCTCTCTAAGGTGCAGGGGCAATCTCTGCATGTCCAGCTCTCAGGGTTGTGTCAGGATCAGATGAGCCAGTGCTGCTCTGAGCAGCAGAGCCAGTGGTCCCGGCATGCTTCCCCCCGTCTGGGTTCTTAGGAGGATGCAACAAATGTCCATATTAAGTACCAGCCTCACTGGGAGGACTTACGTCCCAGCTCAGTCCCTGGGAAGTCCTCAGGGGTCTTGGGGCACTGAGACCTTCCTACTTCAGAGGGCTGGCTGGCGATGTGCCATAAGCAAGGGCTTTGTTCCTGAACTAAGCTTACAGCTGCAAGTGACTTTCTCTTGGACTCAGAACATTTGTGATGATCTGTAAATTAAAAGCTCATGGTGTGCACATTAAAGCTGCAGTTGGTTATTAGCCAGTGTCCTGTGAATTCCACATGGAATGCCCACAGCAGCTCCTTTCTCAGAGAAGTTCCACGTTCCTGCGAACAGGTGCCAAGCTGACCCAGCCAGCCCTTCCTTTTTTAACATCCTTTGCAGTTCCCACCTGGAAAAGTACAGGGGAGCCTGTGTGCCTGCTTCTTGCTCAGTTCATGACAGAAGTCACACCAAAGTGGCCGGTGCAGCCCCTCCCCCCAAACACCTGCATTCGTGGTTCCGGGGGGCCCTGCTGGCAGCTTCTTATGAAACCCCCCCACTTCCATTTCGGTCTCCCCAGGTCAACCCACCACACTGTTCTGGATGAGAGCTGGTGTCGCCTCCCTACCAGAATGAGGGCTCGCTAATGCCCTGTGAACAGTAGATCTCAGAGGCTCAGCCGCTCCTGACTGAGAAGAAAACCACGTTTTTTTGTGCTCCTCCGAGATGGCCAGGAGTTTGCTCTCACCGTCTCGTATGATCCTTAAAACAGTCCTACGTGGTGGTTTTCCCCTCTTGTAGAGGAGCTCAGTGGGGCCCAGGGAAATTGGAACATTACCCAAAGCCATGCGTCTAGAAAGGGTGGGACCCGGACCAGCTCCCTCACATCTGACACCACACCTGTGGCCTTCCTGCGCCATCCTTAGGAGGAGACCTTCCCTGTAGGACTTGTAAAGCGCATGGCTTTGCATCTGCACATAAAAGGGACAACACAGGGACAGAGGGACTTCAATAGCCCTGTGAAGAAATACATTTTGTGTTGTTTTCCAGTGAATAAAATTGGCCTGGATACAGAAGGAGAAAGCTGTGGAAATGCAGAAAAGCTTGCAGAGTACATTTGTTCCAGTAAGTAGAAAAAGATCACCCTAAATGGAGCCCGTTTATTTTCATTGGTTGGTCTCACAACTGCCACCCAGGGAAAGGACTAGTTCCTTGATGCGCTCTCCACGATGACACTGGTTGACACGCAGTGTGGAAGCCACTCCTGAGACCAGAGCCTACCTGTGCTTGCGAATGTCTGTGCTTGTTTGCGAGTCAGCCCACCTCCCGCCACCCCGACAGCAAAGGACTGAGACAACTCAAACATAACCCAAAATAAGACGCCGGGTCTTCGCTTCTGGGGGCAGGGGTCGTCAGTGTGGCTGGGCTCCTCCCCCACCGCTCCTCCCTGGGGAGGCAGACCTTCCAGAATGAGCCAGCTCCAGGCTCGTTGTTTCTAATGTTCTTTCACAGGACAATTGTCACCGTTAACCATCTCATAGCCCTCCTCTTTTAATATATTAGGTTGGTACAAAATTGTGGTTTAAAAGGTTAAAAATAATTCGGAAAACTGCAATTACTTTTGCACCAAGCTAATAGCAGTCACTGTAGATGGCAGCTCCTGGGACGAAGAGCCTTGGTTTACAAAGAACAGTTACGGGTTCTGCGGGCGGGGGGCTGGGACGACAGTGAGCTCCTTAATGGAAAGGTGGCCCGGCCTGTTTCCACAGCAGGTGGTTTGGCTGGACTCACAGTTGATGTGCTAGTTCTGGAAGGAGATGGAAGGAAACTGAGTCTTTCCTCACTGTCAGCTCCAGGGCCAGCAAGCCGTGTTCCTTGCTTTGCAAACAAGGCAGAGCGGATCTGTCACTTCTGAGACACCACACTGCTGTTTCAGTTGCTGACCGCAGGCTGGGCGGGGAGAAGGAAGGGATTCTCGGAGGCTCCTTGCAAAGCCTTTGTACTTCCTCTGATTTAGGACCAGTATGTCATGCGCCCTGATGAATCTCCACCCCAAAAATATCCAACTAAGAACCCACCTTGACAGCTAATCAGGAGTTTCACCTCGGTTTTACCAAGGCATTCAAGATTTTCTCCCCAAGTAAACTCTGAAACTTAATTTTAGAAGCTAAGAATCTACTTCCAGTGCTTGGAGTAAACAGGCCAATTCGTAGTTGTTGCCTATTTCTGTTACTGAACAAACACTTATTTACTATGTGACAGGCACTATTGGAAGCACTTAGAACTATTAACTGATTTAATTTGGTAGCTCATTGTTCTGATAGACAATTCTTCATCCCTCTCAGGATATCTCCTCTAATGGAAAAGAAAATACAAGTTAAATGATAAAAGGTAGAAGACAATCTGAGAGAGAGACGGAGGGAGAGAGACAGAGACAGATTGCAGTTTATTTGAAATGTCCTCCTGGACTTGGAGCTGACAAAAGAAAAGGCAGACTTGCTGGGTTCTTCTTCCATCCCCCCAAATAAGCCTCATTATCCTAATTACGATTAAGTTCCCACTGCCTGCCTGACTTGGATTCTCACAGCAGCGCCTGAGAGGTTGAAATCATTGCAGACGTGAAGTCATCAGTCTTACACTCTCATCTCCAGTGAAATGACATTTTAAACAATCAGTCTCGTCTTAATGACCTACAGTGATGATTTATCAAGCCCCCCACCCCAGCTGCATAAGTCAGGATCTTCAACACCTTGGCTGTCTTTAGCCCACAGTCCAGCCCTTCCTGTTAAAGGAATGAAGAGTGGGGCCTCTGAGCCCCGCGATGCATCATTTTTGTGCGGAGTTAGACTCCTGCCAGGTGCGTCCCTCCCTATTGTCCCAGGGAGACCTCATCTCTCATCTCTGCAGAACGAACCAGCTTTACCTTGACCTATGTAGGGTTGGCCTATTTGGGTTGAAAATCTGCAGGCAGTAAACGTGTCACAAAAAGGAATGGGTTACAGGCACACCTTGTTTTATTGCACTTCACAGATGTGTTTTTTTACAAACTGAAGGTAAGACCCTCCACCAGCAAAAAGATTACGACTTGCTTTATTGCAGTATTTGTTTTATTGCCGTGGTCTGGAACCGAACCAGCAGTATCTCCGCGGTCTGCCTGTATTTGCCTTTGACTTCTTGAAGGGGGTTAGCTCCCAGAAGTACAGTCACCATAGATCTCCCTTCAGCAGGAAAGAGTTTTCAACCATGACATTTTCAAGTTTTCTCCCTTGTGCTGACGAGGCAGTTTTTCCACGAGGCAGCAGAGTTGACTGGGCGGCACCGTCTGGCCTTCTGCTGGGCACTGGTGGTGTAGGGAGAAGAAGACAGACGCCTGCCCCGTACCAGGATGCACATGCTAAGCTCCCTGTCTCCCTCCAGCAGTCAGAATGAGAAGCAGCAGCTCGATACTCTGCTGGACCTGCAGAAGAGAAGGTGCAAAGGGCAGATTCTGGAATCTTCCGAAGGCCCCTTGACACCTGTGGTTGGGCTTGCCAGAAAACTCCTTGGGCACTTGGCTGGTGGCTGCTGTCCTTGCTGGGACAGGAGTGGATATGCAGCTTGTCTCTGTTGGAGGTGGCTGCTAAGCCCCTCTTGGCTGCCATTTCCCTGCCACCGCTGGTCCCATCCACTGCTCCCTCACTGGTAGGGAATGTTTGCCCCAGTGCCCACACCAGGCCTGACCTCTAACCTTCTAACTCTAGTTAAGGTGCAAAGGCTGCTTCTAAATAGTGCAGCCCAGGAGCCACTGGGGGGGCGGAGGGGGTTGGAGTTAAAGGAGCGAGGGCAGAAGCCCCTGGCTTGTTGGGTGTGTTTCCCAAGCACTGCGCCCCCGAAGGAGCAGAGCAGGGCAGCAGCTGCCCCTCCTTACCCCCTGTACACATGCAGCTCCCCGAGTTTCTACAAAGCTGTTACTAAGTCTGGCTGTTTATTCACAGGGGAGTCACCAGCCTTGCCTCTTCTGTTTCCTTGTGGAACCCTCAAAGGAGAAATACTGCCGAAAATGCTCAAGGACAAAGGTGACTGAGTGCGCCGACTCGTGGGGCCTCCCAGAGCCTTGCAGTGATGGAAGTGGGGGTGGAAGTGGTCGGCCCTGCAGAGGCCACAGGCAGCAGGCCGGAGAGGTGGGGCAGGCCTCACCCCAGGCGTGGAGGTGGTCTGCTTTCCTGGCTTCATGTCTACTCTCAGCCTGCCCAGCTCCAGCTGGGAACAGGCAGAGTGTCACTGAGCCTTCACCAAGAGGACGTGACCCCAGGGCAGGGTCCACATGTGGAAGAAAGCCTAAGGATGGAGCTGATCCGTAATGCACGCAGCGTCCTCCATGCAGCTCAGCCGCTCAGGCCTCGCTCCCACGCCATCTCCCGGGGCTCTCACTGCCTGGAAACAGCCCCAGTGACTCAGATGTCTCAGGGGTCACCTGCACACCTTCTGTCACATAGCTGGTCTGGGAGCAAGGGGTGAGTAATCCGTAGTTTGGAGTATGAACTTCAGGGTGCGACAAACAGATTTGAATTCTCCCTCTGCTGTTCGTTAGCTGTGTGAGCACGGGCAGGTCACATGCTCTCTCTGTGCATCAGCTCCATCTGTGAAATGGGTTTAAACCATACAGCCTGCGTCGCAGAGCAGTGTGAGCTTATACGCGCGATGCCTGGCTCTCCAAGGCAAGCAATTCGTGACCTGCAACTAATACATTCGCCTGCAATGTTTTGAACCTCCAACAATCCACGGGAATATTACCCGGATGATCTTGGACCTTGTAACATTCCCCTTGTGTATTAAAATGGGGTGAGATCTGATCGCTCTCCCCCCATTACCACCCGGCTTCTAAAGGCCACCGGGAATAATGGGGATGATGGCAGAGGACGTTAGGCAGTGACATCAGCGAGGTCCTCAGCCTTTCTGGGGCAAGAAAATGAGGGAACGAAAGAGAAAGCGCGGTCGCGCGTGTCCTTAAAGAAATGAAACATAAATCAGAGGCTTGATGCCTCGGTTTCTTTCTTTAGGTTTTTGGGTATGTAATGGTAATAGCTTGCAGTTTTCTGCTGAAATATCTTGATTCCTCCTGAGAGGTTTTCTTTCCTTCCAATTTCATTTCTATAAGCTGGAGGTTTCACCACCTGATACGGTTTCAGCACTGAGTGGCTGCCCTATCTAGTAAATATCTGTGGTTGACATTTGTGCTGGTCACTTCCTGCCTCCTTCCTCATGGCCAGCCCTGAAAATCCTAGGATGTTCAGTCATTGAGTGGAACAGGAAGGAATGTGACACTCCAGAGCCTAACCCATTCATCTGCAGAGGGCCCCTGGGGTCCATGGGGAGAGGGGAGCAGTGGCCAATCCAGGGGCTCATGGTCATGTAGAGGCAGGGCTGGGCTGGCTGGGCGCCGACTCATGGCCTCTCCCAAGAGCTGCCCTTGGACCTGCTTCCTAGTGTCAGGTTGCTGGGGACGAGGTTGTAGGATCCGAGGTGCCTGGAAGGCCCTGGCTGCCTGCTTCAGCCCCCGGCTTGAAAAGCTCCCTCCAAGCTCTGCCTCCTCCCCTTGTCCTCAGTGTAGGGTTCCATACTGATAGCGTTGTGGCCCCGAGAAGAATCACTTGATGCGAGTGCCAAGAAGAATTGATCTGCTGAGATGAACCCTCCATGGTCAGCCGAGGCCCCCATTTCATAAACAATAAGAGCCCAGGGTCATGTGCATACAGGGGCCTCTGGCATCGTCTGGATACTGGGGAGACCCTCAGACTGATCTCTGGGTCCCCGCACCCTGTCCCGCTTGGTCAGCCGTCTGGGTCAACCCCTGCGGGGACGCCCTGCTTTCTTCCTTCTACCAACAGACTGAGACCTGCCCCGTGCAATCAGAACTGCTCAATGTGGAGACCGCACTTACATAAAATGACCGAATTCAGAAGCTGGGAGGGAACTTTTGCTTAGGCGGCCTCCCGTGTCTCTGTGGGACGGAATTTAGGTTGCTACCCAGATGGGCCTGTGTCTCCCAGGCTGCAGCTCCATTTTGCTAAAAAAAAAAAAATGCTTTTTCTTCTTTATTCCAGTCTAAGATTAACTTTGGATTCCAGCGTCCCTGGTGGACATGCCGCACAGACGGCAACAAAAGGCACCGAGTATACGAGGGAAGCCTTGGGTTTCAGGGCCTTGTCCTTCCTCTGCCGTCAGCCTCCGCCCCCGCAGGACTGCTGAGTGTCCAGCAGGCCAGAGGGCCGGCGAGGCTGCTCGCACTCAGCACGGCCCAGCTCCCGACAGCGTGTTCCAGGCTGGCTGTGCTGCCATGGGCGGGCTCGTCTCCTGACCGCCCCCATGCACACTCCACGTGTTCCCAGTGCAGTAAGTCTGTTTTCCGGTTTCATCATGTCCAGGGATTCCCATGGAAAGCTTAACCGTCTACCAGAAGATTCCACACCCGGGAATCCAAGTGAACCTGAATAGCTACTATTCCCAGCAGGTGGGTGCTGTTTCTAGCGAGAGCTCGGGCAGGGCGGGCACCCAGTGGGTGGTGGGGCAGGTGGGTGAGACAGCCTGTCTGCGTGGTTCCACTCCCCCCAGCTGTGTGACTGAGGACGTGAGCTTTCATAGGCTCCATCTCTGTATCTGTGAAATGGGAATAGACCATCTAAGTAAGGTGTGTATACGGATTAAAGGAGATCATTTACTCAAAGCCCTTTGAGCAGCAGCCCAGACATAGGAAGCCTGAGGCAGAGAGCAGCCTTGTGACTGTTCCTCCTCTCGTGTGGCAGTGCTGGCGCGGGAGGGCGCTCCTGTGAGCTGACTGACGTTCTCCACATGTAGATTCAGTAAGATGCCTCCCTCCCCTTTCAGGTCAGGCTCCCGAACGCATTGCTGGTTCTGGGACAGCCTTTTAGCACACACCAAAGCAGAAAGCCGTGCAGGTGGGCTGTCTGCTGTCTGCGCTGTTTCCTGCAGGGCTGGACAGCTGACAGGGAGCTGGGCTCCAGGGCTGCCTTCATCAATCGGTGGCGCTTTGGCCACACGCACTAGAGGCACTGTCCACCTGGCTAGGCACGTGGGTCTGTGTCCTCTGGCCGGGCAGGCCAGACCTGGGGGCCTGCAAAGCGGTCACCGGCAGCACCCGGCCTCTCCATCGCACCCTACTCTCTAAACAGTTCCTCACCTGAACTTGCCCTCCATGGGTGAGAATGAGAGAGTGCCAGTATCAACCAGGAACCGCCTACTAGGACGCCTGGGGACACAGGTGGATGGTGACAGGGCTTGGGGAACTCTCTCTCCTCGCCCTCACGGCAAGGACTGACCTTGTCCTCTCTCCTACAGGGCGTCCCAGCCAGCATCACGTTTTTCAGTCCCTCTGGCCTTACATACAGTCTCAAGCATATTCAAGAGTTATCTGGTGACAACATCCATCAAATTAAGGTGAGGTAGTCAGTGGGCTTTTGGTCTTTTTCAGATTTTTAACAAAATTTGATTAATTATCCTAGAGTTTCCATGTCAGGTCAGAGCACTCCTGACCGAGCAGACCCCTGCGGGCGCCTCTGGAGAACTGGAAAGGCAGGGCTCTGAGTTCCCCACCCGAGCTTATAGCTCAGCAGCGCGCTTCCTGGCTGGTGCTGTCAGACAAGGCACTTAGCCTCTCTGAGCCTGTTTCTCAGTTGTCCCACGAGGATAACGATCCCTTTGTGGCCTTTACAGACCTGCGGAGGGTCCTCCCTGGCGGATTAGCCTCAGGACTGGATGAGAGGATGCAGGTAGAACCCTTAGCTCAGGGCCTGGCACAGCTGTCAGCATCCTTTCCCCCTTTTTATTCTGGCAAACCATCTTGAAATTATCTGTCCTAAGAACATTCCTCTTTTCACGTCTTTTAATTCAAAGGATTTACATCCACATTTTAGGGACTCTATTTGTTGTGTGTCTACACGTAATCACAGCCCTTGTGCTCTACTGGGAACGCTCGTGAACTGGCTTTGGGGGACTGAAGGAGGGTGTGAGCTGGGGATGAAGGCCAGCTCTGTCAGCCCTCGTGCAGCCAGGCACAGCGAAGGCCGTTACCTTTATCACAGGTGTGTCTCACAGCACACCTGGGTGGTGGGGACTGCTTCTCAGGTTTACAGGGGGAGTCACAGGCGCAGAGAAGTGTGTCCCAACCCTCTGGGTGCAGGGTCCAGGTCTGGACTGCTCTGCTTTCAGGGGTGTTCACAGCCACCACCCCTGCCTGCCACACTCTGTTCTGTGTTCCTTCCACCTAACCCCACCCAGGGCCCCAAGGTACCAGGCGGAACTGTCGGCAGCTAAGGCTCCAAGGAGGCTGCCCTGGTGGTGGGCCCGATTCTGGGCCTCGAGTCCCTGGCAAACCCCCAGAGCCGCAGGCGCGGTGCCGTCTCGCTCTGGCTGGTGCTGAGGCTGTAATGAGACCGGGAGGCGAAGGCATTTACAGCCTTTAACGCCGGGTTCCGATCAGGAGTTTGTCACATTTATAAGCTCTGGCACGAGGAGCGGTGTCCTAACAGACAGGCTGTCCCACAGGCCCTGCACAAGTCGCCTCCTGCTTCCTGCTGGCACCGGCTGGTACACTGAGGCCCTTCTCTCTTCTCTCTGCAGTTTGTAGCCATCGGCCCCACCACAGCGCGCGCCCTGGCCGCACAGGGCCTGCCTGTGAGCTGTACGGCCACGAGCCCCACACCTCATGCCCTGGCCGCTGGCATCAGGACGGCGCTCCAGCCCCACAGCTGCTGAGCCAGCTGCCCCGGCGACCTCCCTGGGCCGGGCTGCTGCCTCCAGGGCGGGCGAGGTATCTGACCTCAAACCCCTGCCTCGTGCCTGAGCGGGACAGTGATGACGATGCGACCACGCTGGCATCAGGCCCCCGCGCACCGCGCTGCCTCCATGCGGCCACTTGGACCCTCTCCTGGCACGTGCCAGTGCCCAGGCCCCGTGCAGCAGGGAGCACATCAAATAAACACCACACCACTGGCTACTTGTGCGGACTGTGTGTCATTTCCACTGCAGAGCTGTGTTTCGGAGGAAACAGATGTGTCCACGTTCTGATAACCGGCAAACTCGGTATGAATGCCGAAATTTGCTCTGTGTTTTATTTGTCCTATAAAAAGGCCCCGGAAGTTTCTGGTTTGTGAGCTGTTGACAATTGTAAGTCAAACACGGAGACTCTTTCCTCAGAAATGTCAATGCAGCTAGTGAGTCACGGCGGAGAGGCTGCGAGGTCGTCGGCAGGTACAGTGCCCAGCGAGAGGCTTTGCCATTGTCCCATACTTCGTTTCCTCTTTTTAAATCTTGGCCCGGAACTTGAGCTGGGCTGAATGAAACCACGTCTGTCCTTCAGTAATGTGAGCTGGTGGGCAAGAGGCCTGCGTCCCCCGCACGCCGTGGGCCCGTGGAAGGCAGCATTGGGAGGTGCCTTCCACTGGCAGCGCCTGCGTGCCGCAGCGCTAGGCACAGGCCTTGCTTTGACGTCCATCCTGGGTGGTGGACACCACTCTCATTCCCATTGTGCTGGTGAAGAAATAGAGACTTGTGAGGTTAAATGACACCCGGGGCTTTTTCAACCAAAAGCAGTGGACTACTGGGTGGGAAGGAGGCGAAAACCTGCAGCTTCGCTACTGTGGGGTTGCGGTCCTGGCTGTGGTGAGCAGCAGGCTGGTCAGAAAGCTGACGGGGACACCCTGGGGACAAGCACGCCACAGAAGGACTAGGTTAGCCCACGAGGGAGAGGTGCGCGTGTGCAGCTGTGGACATGGGCTTGATGCAAACGGCCCGAGGCAACTTCTGGGGGGGCGGGTGTGTTTGCAGACTGGCTGGGGTGTGGGGTGCAGGACAGCACTTGCCCCAGAAGACGGAGTAAAATAATTTGGAAAGCGCCTTGGGGTAACACAGCTTTCTCTGTAACGTCAGACTGTGAATCGGGAAGGCTGCCTGCATGTCAGAACCACGTTACGTGCGTCTGAAAGTGAAGCTGCTCGGGCACCACCCACACACTCTGTTTCGCTGGTTTCTAGGGTCAAACCCATGCACCAGCAGCGCCCCGGGGGTCCCCACATGCGAGCATGTTTGAAAACCACCGGATGATCTGAACTGGGTCCCGCCAGTCAGGGTGCCATCACTCCAGCATGATGCCTGGAATATTCTAGAAGCTAGACACACAAGACAGGCGGGAGCCACGAAGAAGGAAGAGAAACCCCGCTGAGGCAGGTGGGGAGGACATGGTGAAAAAGGATGGCATGGGCAGAAGCAGGAGGTCATGGAAAAAGGAGAAACAGCACCCCACTGGGTGTAGGCGGTTTGCTTCTCCCAGCCCAGTGAGGGCCGGGGTGGGCTGGGAACGGGATGAGGATTTTCCAAATGTCTGCTTCTGTCTTCTTTCATCCCCACAGCAACCTGAAGTGACCTTTTGCAAAGATGTGGCCAGGGTTTAAGGTGAGGTGGAGCAGGTTTGGTTAAAGATGGGGGCCCATTGTGACAGGACAGGTTCTAGCCGATGTGGCAGGAGGAGCGGGTCCACGAGAGAGAAGGTGGGCCCAGTGGAGGGTGCGGTTTCCCTGGCTACCGCTGTAAGGAGGGAACCCGGGCTTGGGCAGCTGGGCTGGAGGTGCCTGTTAGCAGCTCAGCACACGGGGGCTGAGCAGGCAAAACTCAGCTTTAAGGAACCCCAGTTCCTCTTCGGGACCACAGTTCTGCCAATGAGTGAATCGTGTGTGGCCTAGTAGCTGGAAGAGCATGCATGGAGGGGCACACCAGGGATAGGCCAGCTTGGGGACGTTTAGCTTCGAGTGTGTGGATGTGTACGGCACCTCCAGGGACAGGGGACGAAACAGGAGCCCCACAGGACACCTGACAGCCCCAGCCAAGTTCCAGGCTGAGGGACCTCAGCAGGCAGGCTGCAGGATCAGAAGGGACCGAAGGCAGTTGGGAGAGGACGGCAGGGAGAAGACATTTTACAGAGGTGCTTAGAGGGCTTGCCGAACTCTCTGGCCTACGTTCCCTCTTTCCAGGGACTCGTGTGCGCCCACACCAACCAGCCCCACGCCCAGGAGAGTTGTGAAGGACGGACTTTGCGAAGGGAAGCTGTTACAAGTGAACAGTCTGGAGGGTCCTGGAAGCTCAGCGGGAGGCGCGTGGCACGCGGGGGAGGGCCGGAAGCAAGACTCTGAGGGCCGGTCCCGGTCTCCCTGTCCCCAGCGTCTGCTTGACGCCAGGAGAGGCACTCCTGCCCTCTAACCTTCCGGTTCCCCATCTGTCAAGAGAGGTCTGAGCTGTTGCCTCCTGGATGCTCCCATTGCAACCTAGGAAAGTGTTCCTGCTGTCCCGGAGCAGGACCAAGAGCCACTGCTGGTGACTAGTAAGCAACGTGCAACATTCTGGTCAGCAAGCAAACAGTGTTGCTCTGGATTTACTCACGGCTTTATCTGAGTTCAGAGGCTCCTCTGGTGGAATGTGTTGCCAGGCTGGCAAAGATGACATTTGGGTCATGGCCCCTGACACCTGCTGAGTCTGGGCCTGGGGACCAGGGACAGCACAGCTCTTGTCCTCCAGGGGCCGCAAACACCTTGAAAGCACAGTCAGGAGGCAGGTGAGCTCGGCATGGACAGTCTGTACTTCACAGGCCAGGCCTGTGGTGGGGGACGCAGGGGCGCCACCTCTGCCTGGGGGACTAGCTCCGCACTGCTGCTCTCTGAGGCTTGGTTGTCGGAAGCTGACAGTGGACAGTGTGGAGATGGCAGCGTCTCAGGGCGACCTTCGTCCAAACCAAGTCTCTTGCCTTTTGTGTCGATGCACTGGTTGTCACAGTTTCCTTCAGAGATTTTATAAAAAGCATTAGATTTCTTTTTTGTTTGTTTAAATCCCTTTCTTACACTTGTCCGGAAGTTCTCAGCTGGCAAACCACACTGTGCGGCCCTAGCGCACGATTATACTTCTCTGCCCCCCTTGCGAATCCTTACCCAGCACTTTCCTCCCCAAACATTTTTATAACGTGAAGTGAGGGTGAGATGAATCCCAGGGCGGACACCACAGGCTTGGCACCGTCTGACCTGGTCAGTGCCTGACGTGCATTTGCTGCAGGTGGCAGGTGCAGGTGTGACGGGGAGGCCTGGGGCTCGCCATCCCCTCCGCGTTAACCTCCCCAAACTGACAATATTCATTTGACCTCCTGGAAAACTGCTCCTCTGCTCCAGATCAAGTGCAAATCATTTTGAAAAGAGCTCCAAGTGTATCCTGACCTACATCCCATTTTCAGGTGTCCCCGGGATCTTCACACAGCTCAGCTCCCCATAACCCTACCGGCCACCTCACTGTCCCTGAGGCCAGGAGGCCATGGGCAATGAATGCGAGGACAACCCGAGAGCTCCCAGCTCAAGCAAGAGGAGATCAATTCAGTGCATCTTCTGAGCGAACGTGAGGCAGAGACTCATTCACACAGCCTCCCCCACCATCCTCGGTGCCTGGGGCTGGGGCGGGGGGGCAGTCAGTGTGCTGAGCTGGGCAGCTGAGGGTAAACTCCATGACGTCGGTGACAGCCGAGCAGCGCTGACACACACAAGCCACGCCAGAGGGGAAGAAGCCAAGATGCTATACTCACCTGCCTCCACCTGTTCCAACCTGCCCGCTGTTCCTGACCTCCCCCAGGATGTGGCCCCAGGGCAAGGAAAGACCCCGCTCAAGCAGAGAGCCCCAGGGTCCCATTGGAGGGGCTCCAAGGGGTTCACTCTTATGCCACTCACCTCAATATGTTGGCCAATTTGCAGAAAAGACAGAGGAAGCAGCACATGAGCACAAAAGCAGCGATCAGTAAGGAGCCCCCAATGGCAATCATAACCTGAGTGTCAACCTTCTCGATCATGGTCAAAGCCAAGCGGGCACCTGGGCAGAGCGGGCAGGCAGGCAGCGAACGTGTGGGGGAGGCAGCACCTTCAACCACAGAGCCTTAGCGTGTGAAACACAAATGAGTCCTCCCAGAGAGGCCTAATGTGGCCCAGGCTGAGGAAGGGGTTTATTTGTGGATGAAAGGGACTGAAATGCAAAGTCCAGAGAGAAGGAAATCAGGAGAGAACGTGGGAAGAATCTTTTCCCTTTCCCAGGCAGTGACGGGCAGCTGTAAATGACAAACAGGCCTGTGCTAGAGTGAATCGCTTTACTCCCAAACACCTGGACCTCCTAAAATTATTCATCTTCTCAGAGTCAGAATTGACCCCTCACTGTACATCAGGCTTAAAAATCTCCCATGGGAATAACTAACGGAATGTCTTTTCCCAAAATATTATGTTGTGCATTGCTGAGAATATGCAAACCCATTTTGTAAATAATACGTATTTGGGGCAAAAAGTTTTCAATTCTCGCATGGATAACTGGGTCACTGCCACCTCAGTGTTTAAGGAGATTCTAGAAGCTTCCAGCCACACCGTCCCCTAGGCTCAGAGATGGGGAGTATCCTGCACCAACCAGGAACCAGTTTCTCCAGGAGCTCTTGTCCTTAATTCTGTAGGCCACACCCCCCCCTGCCGTTTTTCCTCCTAAATCCAACTGACTTCCTTAAATTCCAATTTACCTGGAATAAGCACTTGGGTTAATCAAACAATCTGAGCCTTGAGAAGCCAAAGGCTGAGCAATACTTGGGGAGAAGAGCGCCCCGAGAGACAAACAAACAGCCCAAATTGTAGGCACACCTCTCTCAGTCCAGTCACCTGAGCTGCATGAGGCCAACGGCACAATAAAGCAAAAAAAAAAAAAAAAAAAAAGAGAGAGAGAAAAAAATGAGTTCAGAGAACAAGACCGCTCAGGAATAAGTTCCTCACGCCTCTGGGTCCCTACAGGGGTCTTACTATCGTCCTTAGGGACAGCTGTCGTGCAAGTTTTCAGACCTGACTTTCAGCACAGCCTTTAGCCAGAGCTCGCCGAGCCGGCAGGCACCATCGGAGTCTTACACCTGTCAAGGCACAGGCTGTGTGACATCAGCCCTCAGGACACCAGCTCTCAATCACAGAGTTCTCAACTCTGTTCCATGGTCAGAATTCTAGTCTCCCAGGAAACAGACTTCTTGTGCCTTTGCAGGTTTTTGTTTCCTCCAGAGAAAACGTTCAGGGTTCATCTTCTAATCAAAACATAGTTTGAGATTTCAATTAAAAAAAAAAAAAAAAAACAGAAGGAAAACCAGTCAAGTGGGGGAGGTGAACAATACCCTGATTTCCAAGAGTTACTCTGTGTTTTAACCACACAGTGGAACTCTATGCAGCCACTTAGCACAATTCAGAGATCTGTCCATTGACATGTTGATACAGTTAAGTAAATGGATAAATACACTGAAAAATATGATTGACATGTGTAACTATGTAGTTTTACAAACCTATAAATATATATAAAACATATAACTGACGTTTGATATAAATGTCAGTTATATACATGATTATATATATATAATACAGAGGGTGCCAAAAAAATGTATACACATTTTAAGAAATGAAAAAGCTGTATTAAAATTGTAATACTATATACCAGTAGCAAAAGATGAATACAAGTCATGTGTATACATTATTTTGGCACCCCCGGTATTATACATATAACATACAACATGTATAATCGAAAAATATACACAGACATCTATAACATGGTACAGTGAGAAGGAACCAGAGTAGGGTACCAGGACTGGACAGGTCTCTCTGATCACCAGGCACAGAGAGCCAGCCAGGCCCATTCTATGAGACACGGGGGTTAACTGAGCTACACAAAGCTTCTCCTGGAGTCCAGGGTGGGGAACCGAGCAGAGCAGCTGTCAGGGCACAGTGGGGAGCGGCAGTCACCAGCTCTGGGCCCAGACTCTGACTTGACATAAATGTTGGATGCCAGTCACACGGGAAGCACACAATGGCCACATGCCACTTCTAGTAATTTCCCTCTACCGTTCACCTTAGTTTCTGCTTTACACAAAGTTTTCAGGGTATGCCTTCCTGTCAAATGCTCATTTAAAATTTAATAAAGAATGGGGCCACCGTTGAAAATGTGAATGCCGCTTGAGTAAATTGGGTAATATTAAAGGGTTATTGCTAAATTTGAAGGCATGACAATGGTAAGTAGTATGCTTTCCTTTTTCCCCCCAATAATCTATCTTATATAGATCTGTACTGAAATATTTATGGATAAAATGTGTATGATGCCTGGGGTTTGCTTCTCAATATGGAAAGTGTCAAGTAGGGATGAGGGTAGCGATGAGAAATTCCAAGCTATGAACCATGCCTGTGTCCTGACCACTAGCCCAGGGTTCCTTCCCGTTAGTCCCCCTCCCAGAGGAGTGACCACAAAGCCCTCTCACTCAGTGGTGAGGTTCAGGGTGCTAGGAGAGCATGTCCATAGGAGAGAGGGAGAGGGGTGCAGTAAGAAGGCCCAGGTATCTGTTGACATAGCTGAGGGTGAGCGGCCCTGAGTAATCAGGAGGGGCCCCACATTATCCATACTCATGCCCCCTGCTTGCGCTCACACCAGGACATCCAGTCCCCACCTGGTACATGGCCAGCTCCGGAAGTCTTTGGGCTGACAGGAGCTGAGTGGGGTGCAGGTACTTTGGTTGCGTGTACCAGCTCTTTGTGAGAACATTCCTTAATGTCACAGGTGCAGCACTGGGCATGGGGCCCAACACCTGATCAGGGGCCTAACTAGTAATAGATTCCCCTGGGTCACAGTCTAGTACTCTGTCCTTCCAGGGAACCCCAACGTCTTAAAGACCAGTGTGGGGTCTCAGGCCACAAGGCCATCAGACCATCCTGGCACAGAAGGGTTGCTGGGGCTCCCAGGAGGGGCTGCCAGGCCAGAGGATGCAACCTATACCTGCCTCTGCACTGCACCCCTTTTAATCTATCATCCACAGAGCAACTGGGAGGATTCTTTAAACAATTAATCAATGAAGTCACTCTCCTGCTCAAGACAGTCCCACTGAACTTAGGGTAGAATCCAAATTACCTGGCCTATAGACACTTCCCCCTCTGCCCAGCTCCCGCTCCTCTCCATCCTAACCTCCCACCTCCCTCCCCATCACTGAATCCGCCACACGCCTTCTGCCCCTTATTTCCAGCAGTGCTCAGCCAGGGCCTGCCTCAGGGCCTTTGCACCGGTCCTTTCCTTTGCCTCTACCACCCCAGAACCCCATGTTATGTATGACTATGTCCCGCTTATTTTGCTTTCATTGCTCAAATTTCATATTTGCAAGAGGTGTCTCCTGTCCATCTTAATATTGACCCCTCCCCGCACCTCCAAGGCTCTCACTTCCACTACTGATATTCTTAGCCCTTGTCAGGATTTGAATTTTTCATTCACTGTTTTGTTTATAGCCTGCCTCCCCGCCCTTAGAATATAAGTTCCATGAGGGCAAAAAATGAGTCCATAGTGCTCATTTCTATATTCCCTGTCCCCAAAACAGTAACAAGTATTTGCTGAATGATGAATGAACGAGTAACTAAAGCATAGCCCCACTTGCCTGCACACTTGCTCTTCTTATCAGACCGTTGACATTGCAATTCCGAGCTCTCACCTGCAGTCACAGTGCCCGGGAAGCTTATCCCTCAGGCTCTCCGGCCTGACCAGTCAGAAATTCAGGGCAGCTGAACCTCGCTCTGCCTGCCTTTTTCCTCCCCATCTTCTGCCTTCCTGAAGTGACACTGAGAGGGGCAGCGTGGGTGGGGACGTGCCCTAGGAGCTCAGGCCATTCTGGTTCATCCTCATAGAAATATCTGTGGCCCATAGAACGGGCACCACGTAGCCATTACCTGGGACGAGAAACACCTACGTCCATGAACCCGGGAAGATGCTTCCACTTCCAGGCGGGATGGCCGGCCACCCCACCGCTCACTTGGGCAGCAAACTTGCCCACACCCACTTCACCACAGAAACGCAATCCGCAGGCGGCTGCAAGTTCGTGATGTAATTACCGGGGTGTGTGGCAAACTTCGCAGGCTGCGAGGGGAGGCGTTCTCACCCCAGCGAGAGCGGGGGTCCCGGGGTCTTCAAAGGGCAGCACACGCAGGGCCTGCCGGGCCTCCAGCTGGGCACACTTCAGGCCTGCGTGACAAGGGCGGCGGCTCCCGTGGCTGCTTATAAGAGCGTCCTGGCCGCTCCTCCAGGAGGGGACACGGGACGCAGCAGAGGTGGGAGCCCGGCTCGGACCGGCCATGCTCGCGGCCTCCATCTTCCGATCGACCCTGCTGCTCGGCTGGCTCGCTGCCCCCCAGCCCGCGAGGCCTGAGACCCTCTTCCACAGCCGGGACCGCTCGGACCTCGCGCCGCCCCTCCTGCGCCGGGCCACGCCCATCGCCGACCTCTTCGCGGCGCAGGTACGAGAAGCCTGTGAGCAGCACCACGCACACGCACACACAGGTGCGCACATACAGGTGTGCACGCACGCACAGGCGCGCACATACAGGTGTGCACACACACACAGGCGCGCACATACAGGTGTGCACGCACGCACAGGTGCGCACATACAGGTGTGCACGCACGCACAGGTGCGCACATACAGGTGTGCACGCACGCACAGGCGCGCACATACAGGTGTGCACGCACGCACAGGCGCGCACATACAGGTGTGCACGCACGCACAGGCGCGCACATACAGGTGTGCACGCACGCACAGGTGCGCACACAGGTGTGCACGCACGCACAGGTGCCACGCACGCACAGGTGCACACACGCCTCCTCAGGCGCGGGGCCTCGCACAAACCACCAACAAACACGGAGTAGGAATGCTGCACAGCACAGGTAAGTACGCACGTAATACACGAGGGACAGCAATGCAGATCCACACTGTCCTGTGTGCGACATACACAAGCAGAGGACATACGTGTGTAACACCGCATGTTGTCAGTCCGGGCCCCGCCCCACTGATCCGTGCATTTCTCTCTGGCAGCGGTTCCTGTCCAAATACGGCTGGGCAGAGGCGCCCCCGGGGGCGGGGTCCGTGGCCCCAGGGTCCCGGGGTCCCCGCCCCGACCGGCCTGATGAGGGCCCCCCAGGTGCTGCCCTGGCTGAGGCACTGCGCAAGTTCCAAAAGCTCAACGCACTGCCGGCGAGCGGGGAGCTGGACGCGGCGACGCTGGCGACCATGAACCGGCCTCGCTGCGGCGTCCCCGACGCTCGGTCGGGGGTCCCCAGGGCCCGCCCGAAGCGCTTCCTGCAGACTCTGCTCCCAGGGCCAGGCCGGCAGCCCAAAGGCTCCCCGCAGGGTGGGGGCACCCGGGCCTTCGCTAAAAAGACCCTGACCTGGAGGTTGGTGGGGGAGGGCTACAGCAGCCAGCTCTCCGTGGAGGACCAGAGGTACATCTTCAGACTGGCCTTCAGGATGTGGAGCGAGGTGACACCACTGGACTTCCGGGAGGATCTCACGGCCCCTGGAGCCACGATTGACATTCAGCTGGGTTTTGGACGAGGTAAGGCGGGGTAAGACTTTGCGCCCACCCTGTCCTCTGCCTTCCCCCATGGCCTGAAGTAGGGCCCGGTTAGCATAATGGGGCCCACCTGGGTCACCCCACCCTGGCCTCCTGCTTGCCTCCGTCACCACAGAGCAATGGCACCAACTCTGTCTCCTAGATTGTTCTGAGATGGCACCTGTCAGGGCGTGGGCATATTGTAGGTGTCACTGTTATAGCTCACTGGAAAGGGCACAGGCGTGTCACCCTGCAAAGAGCAGAGTGGTCACAGGGGACATCAATGCAGGTCCCTCCACTTGTCGCAGAGCAGGTCTGCCCAATGAGCATTGCCCACAGAGGGCTCAGGCTGCTCCAGGGCACTGGTGGGCCGGGTGGTTGTCGCCCAGGCCCCACCACCTCCTAGCTCTGTGGGTTTGGACAAAGGAACTTGTCTGCAGCCCCATCTAGGAACTAGGAGTGCTAACAGCTGCCCAGCTGGCCTCACTGGACTAACTTCCTACTGCAAGAAGTACACAGGGCAGTTTGGTGAGAAACTATACAAATGTAAGGCGGGTGGCCATTGGGCAGCACCTCCTTCATTCCATGACCACTCAGTTAGGATCCAGCTCAGATTTTGTCTCCATCAGCTAGCTTTCTCACAGCACTCCACGTGCCACCACACACACACCTTGCTGGCGGATGGGACAGCTGCTCTCCTCGCGGCTCCCACAGCCCTTGGTACACAGCTCTGTTTATCTCTTTACATTTTGTCACACACAAAAAAAATTGCTTATAAAGAACCGTGTGTCACGCACTCCTCATGCTGAGTAGTTAGTCCAGGAGTAGCTGCTTCTGCCACCAAACTGCAAGCCCCTCGAGGCTGGGAACCCTGCAGGTGTCTGTGTCCCCAGGTCCCGGGAGGAAGGAGTCTGTGCAGTGGGCACTCCTGATTCACCAGGACCCCCTCTCCCCTTCTCCCCTTGCCAGGCCGGCACCTGGGCTGTCCTCGGGTTTTTGATGGGAACGGCCAGGAGTTTGCACATGCCTGGCACCTGGGTGACATTCATTTTGACGACGACGAGCACTTCACACCTCCCACCAGTGACAGAGGCATCAGCCTTCTCAAAGTAAGTGGTCTCCAGCTGCCCGCAGTGACGCGGCAAAGGGCAGTGTTGCGTGGGCTGGAGTCCAGAAAGCCAGAACTTCTCCAGGGAAGGTCCACCTCCTTCTGAGCAAGTTCCCTGGCTGTCAGCTTCATTCCCCTTGTGCTCTGGAGGCCCAGGGTCTGCCCTCTGTGATGGGGTGGGTCCCAGTGACACTCACCCAGCACTGACACTGCACCGATGGTTTGTGTTCCCTTCTAGGTGGCCGTCCATGAAATTGGCCACGTCCTCGGCTTGCCTCACACCTACAGGACAGGATCTATAATGCAGCCAAATTACATTCCCCAGGGCCCTGCGTTTGAGTTGGACTGGTCAGACAGGAAAGCCATTCAAAAGCTGTATGGTAAGGCTGTTCTGGGTGAGATGATCCTCGGAGCTGACAGAGACACTGGGGGTCCTCAGAGCATAAGAGGACCCCATTTGCTCCTCACTGGGAGGCTGGCCCCCAAAGGGCACCAAACGGTACAGTCTGACGTCACCCAAGAAGAGCAGCTGCCTTCAGGCTCTGGGATGCCAATTCTTAGTTAAGGGTGGCCATGGCTAGGTGGTAGCCATTTTGGAGAGCAAAACACTCTCATGGGTACTTCCTCTGTGTCCTGTCTTTCATGGGATCCATTAGATACTCCCTGCGAGGAAGGAGGGGGCCATAGGGGTTCTCTAAACACAAGTGGGCCACCCAGGTCATGGCATCCCCTGAGAGCTATAGGAGCTGGAAGCCGCTGGAAGAAATGTCTGCACTCCCAAGGCAAAGACCAGCAGCCCTGCCAGGATGAGCTTTCACGCCTGCATACTTGTCCAGGCCAAAGGGCTGGTGCTAATTATTTAATGGAAAGGATTAATGATTTAGCACCGAGGCTGCAGGAAAGGAAAGCTAGTCTCCACTTGTCCATCTAAAACAGACACCACCCCTATTTCTGCTCTACTCAAACCGCCCTGTTCTTGGCATGCAGCATCTGGATAACAGAGGCCAGGACACATTTATTTCCCTCAGTGACAATCTCCCTCTTGTGTGTGCCCAGAACCAGAACGTCTTCCCTCCAACGAAGTCCGATCAGCCATCAAAATAGGCATCAACTATACTTAGGGTGATCGTATAACTAGTATGCAAAGCGAGACAGTTTAGCAGGTGACCAGGAGCACTATTAATAACAGAATGAAGCCAGAAGTCATGCCCAGAACTGTTGCAGGCCAGCGGGGTCCCTCCAGCTCTCTCCACTCAGCAAGGGAAGGCCTACTTCCAATCCCATAAGATGTCTTGTTTTAAGATGTCTGCATAGAAAATGCCGACTTTGCAATTGTCTCTATACAAGTCACACATGAAAGTAGGAACCGTTGGTTTCTGCACCAGGGTAACGAGTGGCTGGACTTCTCTATTTGTTTTGTTTTTTAAGGTTCCTGTGAAGGCTCATTTGATACTGCATTTGACTGGATTCGTACAGAGAGAAACCGACATGGAGATGTGACGGTGAGATTTAGCACATATTTTTTCCGCAACAGCTGGTACTGGCTTTATGAAAACCGCAACAACCGGACCCGATACGGCGACCCCGTCCACATCCTCGCTGGCTGGCACGGGGTCCCAGCACGGAGCTTGGATGCTTTCGTCCACATCTGGACTTGGACAAGAGACGAACGTTATTTTTTTAAAGGTAGAGGTCTTTACGGACGGCACTGTTTCTTTTATTAAACAAACGCTTTCAGGACAAATGCTTTGAGCCCCTACCAGGGATCCTGTGTAATGCTCTAGAAATTCCTTGGTTTCTGTGTGTTCCATCCGATTGTAAACTGTGAACACAGGACTGTGTGGTATCCCTGATCTTTTTCACAAGGCACTGAGTTCTTCAAATGAACGAATGAGTGAATGGTGCTGGGCTCTGAGTTGGCTGCCCAAGAACTGTAAGAAAAGGCTCTCCCTACACAAGTGTGAGTCTGATTCTGGAGAAAAACACCTTAGCAGGCTACCAATACCGTATGATTTAAAGGGGCAAAGTGAGCAGAGGAGGTGAGCACTGTCAACGGAATCAGATGCTGGAGCCACGCAGGATCAGGGCAGGGGTGGGTAGGGCCTGGAGTGCCCAGAAGAGGACACCTGGGGTAGTGTGTGAGGGGAGGTGGGGCTGTGGGAAGGGCGCAGGGAAGGCCAGGCTCACAGCCTCAGAGCTGGGAGTGAACAAGCGTATCTGAGACAGCTGCACCCTGGAGGGTCGTAGGGGTGGGATTAGGTTGGAAGGGCAGGGCCGGACTTCATCCAGCAGGCAGGTCAGTGTTTCGCGGAGGCAGGAACTGGTGGGGGGCCTGGTGGTCTTGTGAACACATGTAGGGGACTTTCTTGCTGCTGCTTCCCGACTCTCAGCCACCCTGCCCAGGCCCCCCGGCTGTCCCAGACACTGGCTAGGCTGCCTTTGCAGGCTGATGGGTACGTGCGGAGTCTGGTCTCAAATGGGAAGTTGTGGTTACTGATTTTTCTTCCCCTTGCCACCCAGAGATAGACTGTGGGTGCTCGCTGCCTGAATCTTAGTAATACAACCATATGGCTTTAAATGGCTCAGAACTAATGAGGCAAGAGCCAAACTAAGAACTTGGCATGCAATTTTACCATAAGAAATCTGTGAGTAAACTTGGTCTTAGCTTTCCTTCACATCACACAAAGGAAGAATTCTTGGAGTCCAGTTACATGGAGAAATTGCCTCAGGACAGACTTTACAGTGTGGATCTTTCCAAGTTGGAGCACATGCTCCAGTGGTTTAAGAAGTCCTGAACTATAACTGACAGTGGCCACACTGGGATTACTGGGGTCAAATCTAGAAGTAATTCAGGACCTGGGTCATCATTTGAGTGGAGGCTTCACTCAGATATGGTGAGTCCTCCCTCCTGCCGGAATCACAGCAGAACGTCAGGGTTTGCAGGGACCTAGGCTGCAGGCTGTCCTGTGTCGTTTTCTGTGGTCACCGTTTTGTTTGGCTCTCAGGAAATCAGTACTGGAGATACGACAGTGAGAAGGATCAGGCCCACGCAGAAGACGAGCGAGGGAAAAGCTACCCCAAACTGATTTCAGAAGGGTTTCCTGGGATCCCAAGTCCCCTGGACACTGCCTATTATGACCGAAGGAAGCAGCTCATTTACTTCTTCAAAGGGTCCTTTGTAAGTAGGAGGCTTTGGGGCCTGGTGTTGCTGTCATCCCTACTTGAAATGTCAGATGGCCAAGTTCTTAGTTAGAAACTGTTCTCAGATATGGCAATGGCAGGTCATCCCATCACATGGAAAATTAAGAATGTGAAGCCCAAACAATTGAGTGCAAAGCCACAGATTTATACTTACCTTGTCACTATAAATTAACCTAAAATGAAGGATTTTCAGAAAAGCCAGTCTTATTTTATTTCCTTCGCAGGTGTTTGCATTTGATGTCAACAGAAATCAAGTCCTTGGTTCTTACCCGAAGAAGATGACGGACGTCTTCCCAGCGATAGAGCCACAGAACCACCCTTTCAGAAGCATAGACTCTGCCTACTACTCGTTCGCACACAAGTCCGTGTTCTTCTTCAAAGGTAGCCTGTACTGGAAAGTGGTGACCGACGCAGACAGACGGCAGCGTCCGTGGCTCCCATCCAATGGCGTCTTCCCGAAAAAGCCAATCTCAGAGAAGTGGTTTGACGTTTGTGACGTCCACGCCTCCACCCTGAATATGTAATAAGAAAAACAGGCAAATGCAGAGAACCACAGATTTCTCTTCGAAGAGGAAATGTCTGACTTTTAGTAGCAGAAGCGAATAGGGCTAAGTTGAAACCCATGGGAAAAGCATTACTTGAATTTTGGGGGGGAAAAAAAAATCAAATTCTCAGGCAAAAAAAAAAAAAAACTAACTTACCCAATAATTTTACAGATTTTTAGGAAAGGTTATGAAACAAGTCTGGAGGAACCCATCTTTGCTTCCCACTCTCTCCGTTCCTGGGGTGTTCTTTGTTTGAATCCAGATGGTCCTGAATGGTTCTCTGGTTTGCTGTAATTCATGACATGCTCCTTCTGCTTCAAAGCAGGAAACACTTTGTATGGCAGTCTATTTATGTTCTGAAGGCTAGTCTACCGAAATAAGTCTCTTAAAGCTAATTGGGTAACTTTATTTTTCCTATTATCAATCATCTCTAGGATAGACGTTATGTCCCTTTAACTTTACATAATATAGCTGTGACCTCTAATTAACACAGACAAAATCCCCCAATGTCATAGGGAATGATGTGGACAAAATTTGGGCACTGAAATTAAGTGAAAAAGATTCAGGCCACAAATACCACAATTCTTTTAAAGGAACAGCTAAAACACAAGCACTTTAAGATTTAAATTAAAATCAGCAAACTACAAAAACATTTTAAAAGCACCTTTCTTTCCCTTGTAGGAACTTTCATATTATTGCTTTGACAAGGGAAGATACCTCGAATTTGTATCTTCTTGCTTAAAACAAATTTCCGTCTTGACTGGAAAGGCTAAGTAAGAAGAGAGGCCATTAGACAAAGCAAGCGACTCTCATATCCCTAACTCGACCTTATTTCTACGTAAGTAGAAAACCCTTTTTGAATTCATGAATCCAGAATTGGGTGTGTACAACACACGTGTCCAGGTTTAACTAGCAGAGACAGTGTGAGTCGCGTGTGCTTGCCGCAAGGGGAACAGGATATTAGCTGTCCTGAGAGGTGATGTAGCTGATTTTGTACAACTGCTTTATAATTTAGTCAAAACTTGAAATGCTCCAATGGTTAATTTTTGAAAATTGATACAAATCTGTCCCAAGGACAACACAACTGAACAAGGAAGTAGACAATGGCAAGAGGTAGGTCTGCCCAGCTGACAGGGATCATCATTGTCAAGGAAAACATCTAAAATCTCAGCGTACGAAAGCAAGGCATAAAAATTCAGCTTAAAACAAGTTTATTGCAGACGCTTTTCTAGCATAGTTGAGATTCCCTCAAAGAGGTGTGTCTGGAGGGGCTGCCAGTCGACATGAAGAGGCTGCACGGCGAAAATGCAGATGGCTCTGAAGGAAGTCACCAGCTGCGTCTCATCCTGTGCTCAGGCCCAGGCCAGTGGATGTGGGGGCCCAGCGAGCTTGTCTATGAAGGTGTCATGCACATCCATCCAAACTGTCACCCTGACAGGAAAGAGCGTGCTTAACACATTACAGTCTCTTGCGGCTGAGACGACTGACTGACAAGTACTGCACTGCACACAGGGCACTGGAACGACAGCATGTTTGTACGCAACTGGATAGGAGCCGTGGACCAGCAGCAAGTAATACGTCTACAGTCTCGTGAGAATTTCGTGTATGGCACCATTTTATTTCTAATGTTTTAGTCTTTACTTTGTAAAATTGATTAAACCAATTCAAATCAAAACTCAATGTGAAGAATGTGAAATGGAAAAAGACAAAGACATTTAAATAAATAATTTATTTATTCAAAATAATTTTCTTACATTATTCACAGTTTTAAGTTTAAAATAAGAAAGTGGGGGGGTACCTATTCTTGATCAACTATCATACAAGGTGAAAGAAAAGCAGATCCCTTCAGAACATGCACTAAATACCGAGAATTGCACAATGGCTAGTCTTCGAGAAATCCTGCACTGAAGCTTAAAAAGGGCAGAGTTCTTTCTGTGCATTTAGAAGGAAACACTGTCGACATACAGGAAGTTCCTTTAACCCACCTGAACGACTAAACTCATTTGGAATAAGTTCCCTTGACCAAAGTAACATTTATCCAAAATAATTGTATCTTAAACTCATATAGCTTATACCATACTTCAAAAATATTTAACGGTGTAAATGCATCACAGCAAGTGTATTAATATTGAGGCACGCACACTTCTCAAGGAAATAAACACTGGGAGCTTTCCTTCTGATTTGGTTTCAGCACTTGCAATGAAGCAGCCAAAGAATTCGACCATGATTTGTCTGTCATGGGAAATGAGAAGTCTGCATTTCCACCGCTGTGCCTGTTGTTCTAAGTGGATATTTCCCGTTTATTTAACTAAATGAAGCACCGAATGGACAAACCAGCCCCCGTGCTGAAGGCACTGCAGCATCTGTGCGGGTGCGGCCCTGGCATGAGTCATGGGACGGTGCTGCCACGGCCGGGAGCCAGCTGGTCCAGCAGGCGGATGAGAACGTCGACTCTTTCCCAAAGAGCTGTGTTTCTGTTAGCGGTTGCTCTCAAAAGCTGGGAGTAAATCTGCTTGTTGGTTGTGAGGGCTACATCTTCTTCAATGTTACTGCTTGATGAATAAAACGAAAACGGAACAGAAAAAGAAGTGACGTGAACGGCGATGCCCCCCACCAGTTCAAACAGAGATCCACACAATACACAGTAACAGCCCACCCACCACTTCTCACGGGGAAGCCGCGGTCCTGTTCCACAGCTGATCTACTGCTTGGGGGCCTGTCTTTAGACATGTAACTCAACACGTCTATTAAAACCCACACTCATTCTTTTTACAAATACTGGAGTGCTTACTATATACTGGCAAGTGCTCGTGGCTGTGAATGGAACAGACCAAATCCCCGCCGTCACGGACTCTGCATTCTGCTGGGGTAGGAGTGGGGGGAGACAAGAGAGTGTCGGCTCCACGCTGAGGAAAGTACAGTGGAGACGGGCTGGGCCTGGGGGAGCTCCTGTGCTTCCTCCCGGCTCCATGCCCAGCCCGAGGGTCCTGTGTGACGCAGCGCGGCTGACGCAGCTATGGGGCTGCTCCCCTGGAGACTGAAGCACAGACTCCTGACTCAGAACTACCGCACCTCAACGCATCTTAAACACCAGGGCCACTTCTGTGCGAA
The DNA here is from genome assembly GCF_036562045.2 of Rhinolophus sinicus. NCBI lineage: Eukaryota > Metazoa > Chordata > Mammalia > Chiroptera > Rhinolophidae > Rhinolophus > Rhinolophus sinicus. The sequence goes on from NC_133757.1 coordinate 5,220,864, forward strand.
GAAAGCCTCTCACGGGGAAGGTTCTACACAGCACTCCATTTAACAATTGTTTTAACAAAAACTGAACTTTGCAGTTTGTTCTGAAAATATTTTCCCATAAAACAGGTCAATGGATTATATTCGTGTTACTACTGAGAAGACATAGCAGTTCATTTCTAGCACCTTTTTTAAAAGAAAAAAAACAAGTCCAGAAGTAACACAGACCTCTGGCCACACATGGCAGGTCAGGCTGCCAGCTGTGTTGCCTCCTGAGAGTGTGCACGTCCACATCTGAGCCACACGATCGCCCTGTCCCCTCAGAGGGCAAGGCCCAGTATTCTTATTTTATAGCTGTAAAAACTAAGCCCTGGAGGGTTAGGCATTTGGATAGAGGTCAAAGCACCATAGGTCTTCTGACTTTGAACCTATGTTCTTTCCACTCACCAATGTACCGAATCTGCCTTTGCCTCAGTGCCCATGGGCCCAGCCTGCCAGAGAATAGGCAGCTTTCTAGAACTGCCCGTTTGCCCACAACATGGCTCAGGCTGGAAGATCTGCCTCCTCTTTCACGGCTCCACTCATTCCTCCCCAGCAGCACCCCTGCCACCTGTGGCTGGCCTGACACAGGCCCCTCCGGAACCACCGTGGGCCCCCTCACACTACTTGAGACCCACTGCGCCTCTCCCCCTCTTTTTATCAGGCAGATCTCCCCATCTCTTCCCCTCAACACCACCCATGGTACAGAAAAAGTGACAGTTCAAAATATGTTCACTATCTCTGGTTTGGGCCTAAGATCGCTCCACGTTCCATTTTTTTTTTTTTGGGGGGGGCGGTTGACATTCATGAAACCTCTGATAACCTTATAAGAAATTTAAACTCCTATCTAACAGAAATCAAGGCAACAGCACTTAATAATTATAAGCAATGTTCTAAATATGAATTCTCCATAGACAATGATACGACATTTTAGCCAAATGCCTCAAGATAACTGATGGCTGCTGGGATCATAAATTTTAAAACCCTTTGAACTGTTCTGATCATAATTCTGAATCTTAAATCTTACTCTTCTAATCTCTACAATTATCTCCTCCCTCAATTCACTCTCATCAGTTCATTGAACCAAGAACTGTATTCAGAAAGGTTCTATCATTTTATAGTGTTATCTTTTGTCCAAAGGCAACTAACTTCCATTCTACTTTCCTTTTTACTGACGTTAACAGAATATGAAATGTACACACCTGGCTGGGAACAACCCATAAACCTGAAGGGCCTGTCCTCCGCACTATGGTCAAGGACTTCCCAAACCCTCTGAGATTACTTCTATTTTTGTTGTTTTTTATTATATTAAACCCCAAAGCCATCAGAAGATGAAGGGGCTCCAATCTGCTAACGCAGTGACTACTGAGCTACAGTACAAGAGCAAACAGATTCTTAATCCAAAAAGAAGAAACACAACTGTTTCAAGCAGGGCACCACCAACGCAGTTGTCATGAGAGGAAGTGCCTGCATAATCTCAAACAGAAAACAAAAATTGTTTTAAATTGAACACATCCTAATTTTCTTAGATTGCACAGCAATTCTTGAGGATTCTAAGAAAATTAAGATAACATTTTAATTACTAAGCTCAGTTTAATCTTTCTTTGGCCAGGGGTGGGAGGGGGAGAAACAGCCAAAACAAAACGGAAGCATATTAGTATTTCTTTTGAAGTCTAGTTTTGATTTCCTTTTACTTCAAAAAGAAATGTTCATTAAATCATGAAGAATAACTGGGCCAGCGCACAGGATGTCTTTATCTTCACAATACAATTACACATGCTTTCATCAGTGAAACATGAGAGAAAGTCACTGACCTGGTAACTGATAATTCTCTATGTTTTGAAACCTGTCAACGTATCAATCGGATCAACACAAGTATCACATTTAATACATTTTTTTACTTAATAAACCTTGAAAAATTAACACCAATTAGCTAAATAGTATCATGCACGAAAACGTCAGATTAGAATTTTTTTCAGCAGAATATTAAAAACCTGAATGAACAGGTTATAGGACCCACCACTAAAATCAAAATTACCTAGGTCATATATACGACTGTTAGGATTATAAAAGATATTATAAGACTGAACTATTTGCCTGTTAGCCCATCATTCAAGCCACTGATTTGTGAAAATCGTTGAACCACTGTTTCTCGCATATCATATATTTATAAAATTAAGAAAAAATTTACCCAGTACTGTTAAACAGGAAAAACCATGCGTTTTTCAACTTTGTGTAACCATACACACTGTCTCCCTTGGCTTCTTCAAAAGATGCGTACCTGCTAATATGCCAAGTCCCCTGCTGTGCACCAGGGACAGCACCGAGCTGTCCACACAGCACCGAGCAGATGCGGACGACTAACAACGGGCCGACGAGAGGGCAGCATCGAACAACAGTGCTCCTCCCTTGGGCCACGGAACAAACCTTACAACCAAGAGGCATATTTCCCGTTAAGAAGCGCCATTTCTTTGTGTCTGTAAGTGCAGTCTACAGGGGGCTCCCTGGGGAAGATTCTGGACCACCCACATCAGACAGGAGCGAACACAACCTAGCCTTCCACAGGCTCAGTACGGATGACTTACGTGCCTTCTACAAGCAACGTGCTGGGAGAGAAATTTCCACAAAGAACAACTTGACTTACCCCGTTTTCTTCTTAGTTGAAGACAGCAGTTTGATGGACTGAAGGAGAAGGAATGACAACCGGGATTCAAATATACTGAGGAGTTTGAGCACCTCTTCTCGATTCAGACCAGGAGAAGAATCAGCAACGGGCGTAGTCTCCTCACTCTTAGGCTGAAACAACAAGACGTTATTTCATCACCTGAGTTCCCCGACAACTGCAGTTCATACTGAAGTGACGGACGTGAGTTCATTAATCCAGCAAGCTTTAAGCCAACAACAAACAGCCAGCAAACCCGAGATCACTTTTTTCTCAGGGACAGCCCTGCTGGCGGTGGGGTGGCTGTGATGAGGCCACCTCTTCCTCCTTCCTCCTCTGAGATCATAAAATGATCTCACACTTACAAAGAAGAAACAATTCCTGAATAAAAATCTCCCTTCCAACATCAGAGGCTGAAGTAGCAAGATGGAAAGGGGTACGTTACAGGGTTTGACGAACCAGGGCCAAGAGAGGAGTAGGCGGGTGTACCATGGAGACGCGGGGAAGCTTCTGGAAGGCAGTGTGAATGCTGGGAGGCCCACAGTGTGAACGCTGGGAGGCCCACAGCGTGAACGCTGGGAGGCCCACAGCGTGAACGCTGGGAGGCCCACAGCGTGAACGCTGGGAGGCCCACAGCGTGAACGCTGGGAGGCCCACAGCGTGAACGCTGGGAGGCCCACAGCGTGAACGCTGGGAGGCCCACAGCGTGAATGCTGGGATGCCCAGCAAGCTACAAGGACTTTCCCGACTGGAAAGCCTCACCTGCTCCCGGCAGTTTAGTAGAAATGATAAAAGAGGACACGCCTTTTCTTTCTCCAAAAATACACACACGCACGTGCACGCGCGCACACACACACACACACACACACACACACACTCGCAAAGCAAAACTTAACAGAGACTATGTTATTCCCAGTGCCTTACTAATCAAGGTCGATGTGGTTAAAGAAAAAAACTTAAAAGATATACTTACATATTAAAAAAAGAGTTAATAATAATTACAACAAAATATAATACATCACTGCGTTTTTATGCAGAGCAGATGCACGTATGCATGTATGTAAACACATATACACACATACACGCATTCCATACGCTCACTCGATACATTCGCCATTTAGCACAAGACACATAAAAAACAAAGACAATTATTTTATCCATTTACCTGGGCCAATTCCTCCACAAGCTCCTTTCTGATGAGCTGGAACGCATGCTTAGTTCTCACCATTATATCAAGAGCCCCAGATAGTGTTTTCAATTTTCCAACATTGCTATTCTGACCTAGAGTGTTAAGGCACAAAATGATCATTCCTTTAAATATAAGTCTAGACACCCATCCAACGTCAATGTACTAATGACAATTCTGATTTTTCAAGCACTGGAAAGGTAGTCACAAGAATCCCACCAAATTGAACTCCAGCTTTTGTTTAGTAATTATCCCTAGAGAAAAATATGAAGTCTAGACAAAGCAAGAAATACTAATTATTTCCCTGCCTCCCAGTGTTCTGTTGGGGTGAGAACACAACCCATTTGGAGTAAGAGCCAGCAGTTAAGGGGCCAGCCGGAAGGTCGCCCCACTACTTAGCGGCCACAGGAAACTGGTCATGTGTCCGAAGCAATGGTGTCAGTTGTCCTAACTGTAAAATACCCGGATCCATTTACTGTTAAAAGCGGAAGGTCAGACCAGCTGAGTCAGGTTTCATTTGATTCTAGGACCTGAGTAAAATTTCTGCAGTGGTCAGACACCACAAAGCATCTCTGCCCTGCTCTCTAGGAGCTTGTGCTAGTGGAGGTGGGTGGGTGGGTGGGTGTGTGTGTGTGTGTGTGTGTGTGTGTGTGGTGTGTGCCCTCTGGGTGCTTACGCTAGTTGTGTGTGTGTGTTGTGTGCCCTCTGGGAACTTACGCTAGTTGTGTGTGTGTGTGTGTGTGTGGTGTGCCCTCTGGGCGCTTACGCTAGTTGTGTGTGTGTGTTGTGTGCCCCCGGGGAACTTACGCTAGTTGTGTGTGTGTGTGTGTGTGTGGTGTGCCCTCTGGGTACTTACGCTAGTTGTGTGTGTGTGTGTGTGTGTGTGTGTGTGGTGTGCCCTCTGGGCGCTTACGCTAGTTGTGTGTGTGTGTGTGTGTGTGTGTGTGTGCCCTCTGGGTGTACGAGGTGGTGTGTGGCAGGGACTTACCCTGTTCAGTCTTGGCCTGTGCCCTCGGCTCCCAGGATGTGACTGCTAAGCCCTTAGAATATCCTGTCTGACAAAAAGTCTTTGTTGACCTGTGGGACCCTGGGCCTAATAATTGATTTATTGTGGGGGCTTTGGGCCCCACGACCTCCAGCGGGGCTGGATGGAGACAAAGGTCAGCCATGTGGCAGTTAGCCCTGTCTGTTGGTGTCCCAATAAAAACTGTGGACACCAAAGCGTGGGTGAGCTTCCCTGTGGGAAATGCTCCGTGCATGTTGTCACTTATCACTGCTGGGGCATTTAGCACTGACTCCATGGGGAGAGGACTACCAGCTTCTCAAGAAGCTTCGGGTTCAGAACTCTCCTGAACTGTGCCCCAGGTGCCTCCTCCCTTGGATGATTTTATTTCTGTGTCACAAATGTAACCACGAGTGTAACACCCTTCAGTGAGCTCTGCCGAGTCCTTCTGTGAACTGTCAAACCTGCAGATGATTTTTGGGAACCCCAGACTTGTAGATGGTGTGAGACATAAAGTGGTCTAGGGGACCCCCCAACTCTTCAGAGGGGAATAACTGCTGCCTTCTTTCTTTATAGTATAAACCACCTGTTATCTTAATAATCAGTAGAGATTTATGATTTCACTGCAGATCTTGGCCTCAGGAAGGCAAGCCGCTGATTATGTATGGAAATGCGACTGGGGCAGGGCGCAGGTAAGAGAGACGCTAGGAGCTAGATTCGAGTCCTACTGTACTAGAGAAAACAGGACTGGGTAAAATGAGACCGGGTAAAGGTGCTGCACACTAGAGCACTGATTAACCTGGCTGACAAATCTAGCTAACAAAACCCACCAAATATTCACATTACTTTTCTCAGGTACTTATAGTATTAAATATTTTTTTAAAAGAGAATTAATCACACATACTTACCACCTTAACAAATTTGTTCCCAGTATGTCTTTTTTATACAAAAGATGCCTGCTCACTTCAAGGAATTCAAACATGGCAGAAAATTCCAAGATGGAAATGAAAAAAGACCACCCCAAAGCTACCCCAGAAAGAGCTACTGTTCATCCCAGGGGACCACCCACACACCCAGCCAGGCATTCTTACATATATACTGGGAAAAGTTAACAAAAATGCTTTTAGTAAAAAGCATTTAAAAAACTGTTCTGAATAGGTAATCCAGTCTCACAACGTGTACAATTCACCTCGGTGAAAGCCCCCCAGGCCCCCTCCCCAGAGGCAGCAATGTTGTCAGTTTCTCGTGTATCTTCCCAGAAATACTGAACAGAGAGTCATATGTATGTTAACTATTACCTTTCCTTTAGTTTTATAGAAGGAAACAACTGAAACGAAACCAAATGAATTGCAGTACTCCGAATACTGTTTGTTTCTTCCGTACAAGAGGCATTTCTCACAAGACTCCCCTGCAGAAGGGGAGCAGGCATATGAGCGAGCTGAGACTCGGGGGGAGGGGGCCCATTCCGGGATGCAGACACCCTATTCCCTGCCGCGGAGACAATCAAGCAGCCTCACTGCCTCCCACCCTACCCTTCCTTTCACATCCCACCCAGATACCTTGTTCAGGATCTGCCTGTTCTAGAACCACAATCCACAGCGGCCAGTATCGGCTGCACGTTTAAAGAGACCCACAGGACCACGACTCTTTTACCATTGTCTCTGCATTCCTAAGTTGTTCGTGAGGATTTAAATCTTTGTCCAAATGACTCTCATAATTTTTTTTTCAAATAAGGGATCATAGGCTGTATTTCAATATTTCTAGTCATTGTACATAATCTAATCCATTTCTCTAAGTTGTAAAAAGCACTTCAGAAACTGTAGAGACTTCTCCTGGTCCCCACAAAGACACTGACGCAGGGCCAATAAGCAAACAGTATTCCTTACATCTCAGACAGAGCCACCGGCCTGCCTCCCTCTAAGGCAATCCCCCAGCAAGCAATGTGCACAAACCTGAGAAGTGAAAAGTGAGACTTACTGGTCATCTGGAATTCTGCAAACGCTACTCTTTCTAGCTGTACTCTCAGCAGTTCACAGGGAGTGTCTTTCAGGAGCTGGAAGAACTTCACAGCTTTGCTGTAATGAAGGTCGGCCAGCACCCGGTGCTGTTTCCTGAGGTGTTCATCACCCACCTAGGACCGGAGGTAAAGGAAACAAGTCCTGAGGCCGGGGTTTCCCAGCAGCAACCTCCTCCAGTCTCTACCTGCACCACTAACTGCTTCTTAGCGATGGCGGGGTCCTGCAAGTCTTAGCGTTTTAGCCTTTACATGCAGATCTTGAACCCACGTTCCGTTAAGCCGGCATACAGCGTGAGGCAGGAGTCCAAGCGCATTCTGCATACGGGTACCCAGCCTCCCCAGCGCTATCGGCTGAAAAGACCGTGCTCCTCCACTGAACTGTCCTGGAACTCTGAAGCTTGCTTTTGCCTTGAGGGTATCAGGCCACACGGGCAGGCTTGAATTTTGGCCGGGGGCCTCCTATGGGCAAGGCCAGCTCAAGGGGGAAAGAAGTGCCCCCCGACTAAACTGGAGCTCAAAGGCTACAGGCAACCCAGAAGTAAACCCATGCCCCAAGGGACTGCAGGAGACATCTTCTGGTACTGAGCTGAAAAAGGGAAAACAAAAGAACAGAAAACATCCCTGAGAAGCTTAAGCACAAGACTCCTGGGAGAAGCAAGGCAACCTGTCTGAAGGAAGGCAGCTTCTACCTAGGCCTCGGATTGTTCTTAGAAATACATGCATCTACCTGGGCACCAGGACTCATGTATAAATAAGACTGTTTACAGTTATTTCTAACAGCCTCAAACTGAAACAACCCAGAAGTTCACTAATCACAGACTAGATAAATCGACTGTGATATATTCATGTAATGACTACTACTGAACTGAGAAAATGAACAGTTATATGCGGCAACCTGGAAGAAGCTTGAAAACACGAAGCCAATGAAAGGCAGTAAGCCACAGAAGAATATATACAGTATGATTAGTTCTATGAATTCAGAAGCAGGTAAAATGTAAACATACCATTTAAGTGGTAAAACACAGAAAAGGTACGTATATAATGGAAAATCCAGGACAGTGTTACTCCAGGTGGGTTTGGAGGAGACTCAACAGGGAAGGGTGAGATAGGAAGGGGCTTCTTTTTGTTATCCTTTAAACTATACACATGCATCACACACATTTTCTATGTGCATATATATATGCGCACACACACACACACACACACACACACACAAGGCGTGATCAAAAGATATGGTGAATGTTTAAATAAAAACAAATGTATTGCAGTAAAAGACGCATTGCCATTAATCGCCCTCAAAATACACCCCCTCACTTCGAACACACTTATCCCATCGTTCTTGCCACTTTCTGAAGCAGTTCTGGGAGTCCTCTTTTGTGTCTTTACTTCAGCCTCCATCATGACAATGCTCCGTGTCACACATCACTTCTGGTATATGGCAATTTCTGTCAAATAAAAACATTACGGTGTGTCCTCTTCCACCTTATTCACACGATCTCGCAATGTGTGACTTCTGGCTCTACCCCAAAGTCAAAATGAGTATGAAAGGTAAACGTTTTAAATCAATTCAGGACACTGAGGCAGCCACGACAGCGCAACTAAAGGTACTCAGGAAAAGAGGACTTCCAGAACTGCTTTAGAAAGTGGCAAGAACGATGGCATAAGTGTGTTTGAAGTGAGGGGAAGTATTTTGAGGGGGATGAATGGCAATGTGTCTTTTACTGTAATATATCTTTTTTATTTAAACATTCATTGTAGTTTTTTATCACACCTCATATATGCTCTATTTCACAATAAAAAGTTTAGAAGCTGGGAGGTAAGTACTTCAAAATTAACTATAAAACCATTCCTATAAAGCCTAATGATATTTTTAAAGATCAAAATAATACACCCAGGCAAATATATAATTTTGCAAACTAAGACCCAATCAATTATAGTAGAGAAAAATACACGGCATAAGCAAGAGGGGAATAATCCCAGTTTTTCTAAAGTAGCTAATAGAGTAGATGGCATTTAAAATGTATGCTGAAATGTAAGACAAGTGCCCAGAACACTTAAATGGACTCAGCATTGCACCTGTATTTGAATGGCAGTACCTGATTCCTCAGACAACTGTGGTACATGGATGCCAGCCTGTGATGGATGGTAGCAGCTCGATACTGGCAAAGAGGCTGCCGGGCAGACACCGAGTCCACGTCACAGTGTTTCAAGGACTTCATCATAGCCTCACTGACTTCTTTTTCAATCTATTTTTTGTTGAGTGGGAGGGAAATAAAAAAAAAGCAAGTGTATAATCTTCCATAAGCAGTTCAAAAACATTGAAATACCGCGCGCGTGTCAAGGCAAAGACGCTCAGTCACATTAAGGGAATATGTCAAGTCACAGACTTCCTTTAGAACCCAGCAAACATCATCACCTGCTCCTGAGCTTTTCTAGATAACGGAGCATAATCTTGCTGTAGCGTTGCCATAGTAAAGTAAGTAGTGGACAGCTCCCAGTTCACCGAGTCCCAGACAGTGGGGTGTATGTCTCGTGTTCCCAATGACCTCAGAGCTTTCAAATAGTAATCGACGGCCTGTGGGGGAGGAAAAACCCAGTTCTGACTCAGTTTAAACAAATGCCATTACCACAGTAAGATGAAACATGCTTCAGTGTCACTCAGATGTTAATTTGGTTTGAGGAGAATTTACAAAAAGACAATGTTAGGAGGAAAGGAAAAGAGTGAACGAGTGAAACTATTTCTGTGAGTTAAGTTACGTAAAGGGGACTTGCACCACCCCCATTTCCGTCTCAGTCTGTGGTGAGCCTTAGTGCTTTCTGCCTCACGCTGACGAATGAGGATGCACGGTCTTCCTTCACTTTTTTTCCCTTTCTAAATGAACATTACAGTTTAGATAATAACTAGAAAATATAATTTGATGATTCTAAGGATAAAAATTTGCCAGATTTGACTGTATAAGGAAGCAACTCCTCTCACTTTTGCCAACCCCGTTCTGAAACACATGCTCATTATATTTAAGCAAATTGAACCACACTTAATTCCGTCACGCAGCAATAACTTCCACATTTCTTGTGTGTACTTATCCACTCTTTCTTCTGTGTATATGTAAACTTCAAAAAAAGAAAAACAAAAACAACGTCTCTTACTTTAAAGTTTACCATGCCATGAACATTCTTCACCGAAGTCAATTTATACAGCATTGAAGTACAGGTTTCCCCCACCCACTATCTGAAAGCACGGCGTTCCTATGAAATCTTTCATAAGCCGAAATGGTGTAAATCGAAGAAGCAATTACCATTAATATGGAAAAATTCTTGTGTTCCCAGACCCCAAATTCAACGCATGCACATTTTTTTTTTTATTTGCCACAATCAAAACACCTAATTATGTCCAGTTTTATGCTAAGCGTTAACCCCCTTTAGAAGCTCTTAGGCTTTTCTGATACTTTAAGCTGCACCTTGGTAACAGATACACAAAATAAACTGAAATAAAGCACAGACGCTCAGACGCAGTTCAAAGCTGTGGCAGCCTGCTCCTGAGATGCTGCATGGTTCCCGGAAGGAGCTTGCAGCGGCCACTCTGCTCACTCTCTGCTCGGGCGTGTGCGCTGCCTCTATACTGGCTGCAAAACACATGCTGAGCGCTACTGTCGCTTTTCTTCATAAAATGAAAAATTCTCTTCCGATTTCCTTTGCTTAGCAAAAACAGGCTCTCACGTAGGCTTTTTATAAAAGCCAAGTGACTTTTGTAAAAGCCAACTTTCAAAAAGTGGGGGATCCCTACATTCAATTAAACCCATGCTCTTGTTTTCTGCGCCCTCTCCAACACTGGAGGGCACCACTCGCCAAAAAATATTTGGTAACTTGATGTATAAATACAAGAATCTCCATTTTTAAATTCCATAAAAATTTAAATTTTGAAAATTTTCTTACATATTAACCATTTACCTTTTTTACATGTATGAATTTTTTGTTCAAGGTCATTTGCCCTTTTTTCTGTTGGGGCAGTTTATTTTCAATGATTTTTAACTGTCCTTTATATATCAAGATTTTATGAACTCTGATCTGTCATATATGCTATAAATACTTCCCCCAGATTGTGTTTTTTTTCCATTTTGCTTTCTGTTGTACACTTTAAAAACTTTATTGTTATACATCTAAATGTATCCATCTTTCACTCTGTGATTTCTGCTTCCTGTGTTATGCAGGCAAATTTCTTTCCCATCCCATCAAGTGGACTTCTTCCTGTATTTTCCTCTGGTAGTTTCACTGCTGCTTGTCCATCTTTAACCCACTTGACATTTACTCTGGTTAGGCCAACACAATTTCCTGACTACTCATCTGTTCCCTACCGATTCAATATGCCATCTTCAATACCACATGGTTAGTTTTCTCAGGCCAGTTTCCAAGTGTCTTAATAATTTATCTGGCTCTGTGCCTCACCCCAGTTTTCGTTATTTTAGTTTTGTAATATTTGAGGAGAGCAATGGCAAAGGTAATGACAATGAGGAAGAGCGGCTGAGGGCCAGCATGTAACAGACGCATTACCTTATTGTAGTACAAGCCTTCTTCTGGTGAAAATTCACGTTTAAACTCGTCGCCCGCACCGCAGTGGGCTTGCGCACAGATCCGCATGAGTCTTCCCGTGTTACACAGTAGAAGGGCGGCATTTGTGGCATCATCAATTGACTCAAAGTTGTGAATTCCTTTTTCAAAACAAGAAAAGCTTTTCTTCCACAACTGTTGCTCTGCAGTAGACACACTTTTGCTCACTTCATTAAAAAGAAAAAAAAAAGAATTGCGTCAGTAGACATCAGTCTGTTGATGTGGCGGGAGGATGGCAGGACAGCACGCCTACTGGAGGACTAGCCCCTGGGATCCACCGCAGTGCACTGCTCTCATCCCACCCCCAAATTCATGGTGAGGCCCTAACCCTGACGGGACTGTATCTGGAAATAGGGCCTTTAAAGAAGTAATTAAGATTAAATGAGGGGGGGCCCCCAACCCAACATGTCCGATGCTCTTAGAAGAGAGGCAGACACCAGGGACACCCACTGAAAAAAGAGCAGGCGAGGACACAGTGAGAAGGTGGACATCTGCGAGCCAAGAACTGAGGCCTCAGCGAAATCCAATTGCTGGCACCTTGGTTTTGGACTTCCCGCTCCCAGATTCTGAGAAATAAATTTCTGTTGTGTACGCCATCCAATCTGTGGTTTTATGTTACGGCAGCCGAGCAGGCTGATACAACACTCAAACACAGCCCCCTTCCACATTAATTGGCTGATGTGACAGCAAGCAAATAGAAACATCTGAGCAAAGCACTATTTCAAACAGGTTCAAAAGACGTAGTCCCCGAGTTTTAAGAGGCACAGTCTGTTTCACCTAATTCTCCCAGGTTTCTGACTACTACTTTTCATACTCCTTCACGGACTTCCTTCTCCAGAGGCGCCTCAAAGGCACAGGTTCTTATCTCAATAAAAAAGATAACATACTAAAAAAAAAAAATTTTTTTTAAAAGCACAGGTTCTCCTACTAGCAGTGAACTCTTTGTATCCCTAATGTCAAGCATAGTTCCTAGATCAACAGGCACCTAATAACTTATTCAGCCTACCTGCCATCCTCAGTTCTAGCTCAGCCCGCCTCCTTCCTCATGTGTCCACCTTTGTATTTTCATCCATTCTCATGGCTTCAACTATCGCACCTCTACGGATGGTTCCTAACCTATGTTTTGGAAGCTGAGTAGCTCTAAGCACACATTTCTAACTGACTACTTAAACCAGACTTTCCACCCACACGTGCACAGGTATTTCAAACTCAGCACGGACCCAGCTGAATCCATCACCTCTGCCTCAATGACAACACCACTTGCCGCCACTCTAAATATTCACTGGACCTTCCATCGCTGGCTCCTTCCTAATGCTGCTGACTCAGTCTGGACAGCCCTCCCTTTCCCATACTTGTATCTACCTGCTGACATCCTACTTCCCACGTACCGATCTGCTCAAACCACATCTTCCCAAAAGCCTCTAAGAACTCCACAATGTCAATAAATGTCTCATTTCCCCACTCTTCTACTGCACAGCATTTATATTTATAGAGTTTTTCAGAGATGTATATTCACACCTGGTTTCCTGACTCGGAGGGGAACTACATTTTAGCCATTACATACCCGGCACACCGCCTAGCACAGGCTGCTGTCCAATTCATTTCTGACTTGATCAGACGGAGGACACTAAAATGATGAATCTCAAGGGGAAAAATGTTTTTTCCTAATTTTATTTTTTGGAAATTTAAGAATACAGATTTTTTAACAGAGCACCCCTTTTATGACATAACATCAAGTGCCTCAGTTCTTTGCATGAACCGTGGAAATTAACGTGATTTTCTAATAGAATAGGCAATACAGTGAGAGAGATACTCACCCACTCTTTCACTCTGTAATGCAGCAGCCTGATTCATATAAAACACACCGATTTCATTTCTGACGTTACCCATTCTCTTCAGGACTTGTACATAGTGTTCTGGGTTTTGGCTTTTTAAGTTACTAAATTGCAAGATTTCATGAGCAGCCTCATAACACTTACAACTAACTGAGAGCTGACTTTCTAAGTCTGTAGACAAATCAGTTGCCCATGCAAATCCTTAAAAGAAAAAAAGGAAACATCAGCATGAGTCATGTAAACCCTTCTTGTTTAGTATCTAAGTAATCTTATATTCTTGAGACAATAAAATCAATGCAACATAGTATAGACACACTAAGATTCAATCAGTACAATTAAAAATTTTAAGTTTCAAAGTAAAGATCTCTTAGTTTATTTAGAAAACTGCAATTTCTTAGGACATTGCTATCTGAGTAAAATAAATATTTTCCTGCCTAAAAATATCAAACAATTCCCATGACCTGGATTTTACCAGGTGTGTGTTTACTGGTATCAAGACTGAAAAGTTGCCCACTGATACAGAGCACACCACTTTTTGTTTTTAATTAATGAAGCTGGTTCTTGAAATAAAGCTCTGTTTGCTACTGTTATGTATATTATAGTTTGCCGGTGTAAGTTTGACTCACTAAAGAAGCTGCTAGGTAAACTCTCAAAGACTTAAACATGCCATCTAGTGGGGACTGGAGTACACTTAGGTGCAAAGCTCAAAATTCAAGGGGAAACAAGGTAGCACTCTTGCTAATAACACTCAAATACATCACTCTCACAAAGAAGTATTTAAATGAAATTAATATGATGGGAGTGGTAAAAACACGGAGGATTATCTCGTCATGTCTATTAAAATGAGAAACTTAGAAGGGGAAAAAGGGAAGAAATAGGACAAAAAAAGAGAAATAATATGCTTTCCCCAATGTACTTCTCTAGATGTTAACTGTCCAAAATTTTTTGGATGGTGGATATCAAATGATATAAACAACATAAGAGTATAATAAAACAACTGCACGATACTTTTACAACCTAAGTTGCAGTATGCTTGTAACACTGTACCAGCCGACAGGCAGGGACCCTGCAGCTGTGGACTAACTTCTCCTATTTCCCAGTTTTAACATGTGACAACTCGAAAAAGAGGGTACGTTCAGCAAGACAGCCATGACTAAGTGTAAGAAGCGATGAGCCTGTTATCTGAGCACGCAGGAATCATCCACTTTCACCACCTGTTACTCCTCTGTGGAAGGAGACCGTGGTGGTTGGCTGACTACGAGGGCGGCTCCCTAGAAAACCCGCCCGAGGACAAGTGCACAGAGACAACACCCCGTTGTCGTAGAGTTTATGTTATGGTCAGTTCCAGTTGTGTCATTAGTAATTTAAAGTATTTCAAAACCATTTTATGTACAAACACACAGAAGCATGCTCAATATTAAAAGAAAGAAATGAAACAAAACAGAGCAGTATCAAAAGACTACCAGCGCTGCCACTTTGCAGGATGCATTCCAGTAAGTGTACGCTCAAGTGGCTAGAACCCCAGGGTGAACGAAACGCCATGTGGCGGGCGTACCTTGACAACTGGACTCCCTGTGGAGGCTGTGCAGAATCTCCTGATCTTCTTTTGTTTGATAATTAAACTCTTCAAGGTATGCCGCTCTATTGTTTGCATTCTGGGCCAGCATCAGCTGGATATCACCGCAGAGCGTCAGATATTGGGAAAGAAACAGCAGCACTTCAGAGAGCATGTTGGTGCAGAGGCAGCAGTAAGTATCTGTATGTAAAGGGCGGGAAGGAGAAACAGAGTGCCTTAAAAATTAACAAATACAGCACATACTAAGAAAACGGGTTACCCGCTGAAAGCATTGTATCACTGTAGCTACTCTACGTTCACTGTGCCAGATAGCAAACATGGCGTCATGCATTTCAAAATGAAGACATACTAAACTACTCAGAGCAGAAAATAAAATACTAGGCAATATGCAAGCTTAGAAAACGTTGTTTTAAAATTAAACTTCACAACAGAAACAGGAGTAAAATGTCGCTGTGATTGCGATAACTTCTCTGTTCTCCCCTCCCAATACCTATTAAAAACATTCATTGACAGCGACTTACCATGGCTCTGCAGAGCTAACTTAATGTATCGCAACGCTCGTCCATATTTCTGAAGACTCATGGCAGCATCAGACAAAACATAATAGGCCTTGGATGACTTGAGAATCAGCTGGAGTTTCATTTTATGTTGCCAAGAACCAGGGATCATTCCAGATTGACTGGAATAATTCCCCTTCTGAAGGGAGCCCACTATGACACGGGGGAAAAAAGGCAGCATATTTTATTTGAAGGTAAGTCTCAGTACAAAAACTCATTTCTGCTTCTCAATCGGAACACGCCAGGCGTAGGCACTACTGCTACCAGACTGGCAAAGACCATGCTTTGCTCCTTAACACCGAAGAAGCCAAACGGCAGTTTCAGCGACTGGCACTTGAGATTCCCAGGGCTCCTCTGCAGCTGCCACCTCAGTCCTTCTCTTTCAGGGTCACGGACATAACTCAACTCATGACTGGTATCTGCCTCCTTTGTCGTCTACATGTCCCCCTGCCAAAAAGTTTACCTTCCAAAAGCACAACTTTCATCGTGGTGGAATCCTGTTCTAAAACATTAAAATGGCTCCTCACCACTTATTAAATTGTGGCCAAGCATCTTAGCTCACTTCCTAAGTTCCATTTGCTCAGTGTCACTTGCCAGGACGCCACCCCAACGACCCGTCAGCCAAAGCCAAGTTACTGCTGTTGCCCGTTTCTCCTCTCCCGTCTTAGTGGACCGTCTCCTCTCTCAGAACTCGATGCAAAGTCTAGCTGATTCCTCCCTTCTTCAGCCAACAAAAGACCACGTCTGTCCACGCACTAGCTAGGCACGAGAGACAATGCCATGGAGTTAAATGGCCTCTATCCTGGAAGACCTCCTGGAGTAGAGGTGGAGACAGCTGGTGACATAAACCACAGCAGACGTGAGGTGCGGATAAGAACAAAATGCTGTGGGCACCGCACCCCTAGCCTCCCAGCCTCCAGATTTCTCCTTTTTTTGATTAGCTACAACACATGAGACTTTAAAGTAATGAACAGTCTCCGTTATGGTTTTAATTGTGCATGGATTTTTTTCCTTTACTTGTATACACATACTCTGTGATGCATAAGATGAAGGCCTTGTTCACAACTGTGTTCATGTGCAAAACCGTTAACAAGTGTGTGATGTAATGCTGTTCCCAGGTAACACACGAGGTGACATTTCCAGCTTACTCAAGGGCCATGAGGTAATGATAAAACACTTGTGTGGTGCTTATCTATGTGCACTGTTCTAAGCACTTTACATATATTAACTCATTTAATCCATTAACACCCCTGTAAAGTAGGCCCAATTAGGGTCTCCATTTTGAGAGAAAACAAGGCTTCAAAAAGTGGAACGACTTGCCCTGGGAAAGCCCGGGTCAGAAGCCGGCAGGCTGGCGCCGCCGTCTGTGCTCTTAGCCACTGGACCACTGTTTCTGAAGCAGTCATTTCTTAGGAGAACCCTGCCAGGCGAAGGCATTAGTCCCACAGGGGGTGACAGGAAGAAGCAGGTTCTTTATGTTCTTATTAGAAATATCTACAAAGGATCAAAATGATCCTGCTCTGTTTTATACTTTGAATGAAGGGATATTTTCCTCTACTTTCCATTCACAAGATATTCTTTTTCTGAGTTCCCTTCAATGAACACCTTAATTGACAGGAGACTGCTGTCGACAAAGGACTAGCACATTATTCTACTGAAAAGGGCCTCATTTGCACATCAATTCAACTTACTTTTGTCCAAAAACAAGGCCATCTGCTTCTCCAGACCCTCAGGACCTCCCCTTGTGGATTCATCTTCGTATTTTAGTGGGATTGGGGTGTTGGGGTCTGCAGCAGGAAGGTCACTTTCTTTTTTGATGCTGCTATCCACAGATTTTAAACCCTTTAAGGAGAAAGACTTACTGTACATGTAACCGAAGGTCAACTAGAAACTTAATATGAGGCAATATCTGGGCTACTGAATTTATAGTATGAAAACAGACTTTACAAAACTACATTTGACCTAAAAGAGTTGGGAAAACCTAGTTTTCACTTCATGCTTAAAAGGGAAAAAATAATCATAGAGTATCATTCAGAATAAACAAGTGCTATTTGCATATCAAGTATAAATTTTACTGAAACAGTGAAGACTAAACCCAAATTTACCTCCAGAACGTAGCTGAGGACAAGTCGACAGCGTTCTTCTGTGTCATGGCAAACCGGAAATGCACAACTGGGCTTCAGAAACAAACATTTAAAATGATTAATATGCTACCAATATGACAAACTCCATAGTTCTCAACTCCCGGGAATAACTAAAACTCTATAAATCAGTAATTTCAAAGTTTGCTTGTGTATTCCGCTTAGTGAGGTATTAAGGTTAATAACGTAGTTTTAATTACAGATTCAACTGATATAAGCATCATCAAAAAAATCTTGCTTAACAAAAATATCTTCCGGCATATACGTCGCTTTAAGCTCTTAAAAGTTTTTAAATAATTCTATTATGACAAAAAAGTGAATGTGACTAGCAATGTTTTAGATAAATGTACACCTAATCTCGGTCAGCTCCACTTCTAATTAGCACTGACACTTAGTAACACAGTTAATAATGTCATCAATTTAGCAATCAGTTAACAAGTGTCACCAGTCGTCTCATTAATTAGGAGCAAAACCACTAACAACCTCCTTGTATTAAGTGATATGATGTGTAATGGCCTCCGTGAAGCATCTCATGTGGGTGAATGCTGCGAGGCTGGAATCACTGCTCGGACTCTACAGAGAGAAGCCCCAATGTTGTCATCTGGCCCAGGACACAGTCAGTGCGTGCTGAGGCTGTGGCTCTGGAGCCATGCGGACTCCATGTTTCAAAATGTGCACTGAGCAGGCAAAGCTAACTAGAGACTCGTTTGGATGAATACTGTGACTGCATTTTTTGAGTGCTTCGCATATTGATACAAAGTGTTGTCTCTATAAAAAACTGTAAACTAACCTATCACTATATCTTTAATTACCATCTAATTGCCTCATAAACCCAGGGTCTTGTGTTAGAATACATTTTCCTAAATACGTGTCACTTTTGCAGTCAATAATTTTGTTTATAATCAGAAAAGTATTTTTTTACTCCACCATGGGGTTCAAGCTGAAAGTGCACTGAAAATCAGATGGATAGTAGATACTTTTTCCTATAGTCATTTGGTCAAATATTTACTAGCACCCATTATGTGTTCGAGACACGGGAGGTACAAAGTGTTTGTTCGGCGAGCTTACGTTCCAATGAAGAGGCAACAAACACAACGTCAGGTACAGATTATCCCCTCCCAGAAGGAGATAAATATAGAGCACGCTTTGGCCAGCGACGTCAGGGACGGTCTCCTGGAGACCTTCAGTTAAGGCTTAGAAAAAGGCAGCTATAAAAAGTCTGGGGAAAGGTTAAGTTCCGAGCACAGCAACAGCAGATGTAAGGACCTCAGCTGGGCCCCATCTTGATGAGTTTGAGAGACAGAAAAAACGCAGTGAGGGGGGTATGTGTGAGGGGAAAGTGAAGAGACAGAAGAGCAGAAAGACAGGCAAGGTTTCGCGGTGACAGAGAGGGGTCATCTACTAACCTATCTGGATGTAAAGTTTCTTGTCCAAAAGTTAAACTCTGAGCTTAAAGTAAGAGATTATCTGTAAATATGACTATATTTCAGTTCAAGGAACAGCCAGAACTCTTTTTAGGCAGACCTGGATCTGATCACAGGACGGCAGGACTGGAAAGTAATTATAATTTGGAAAATGCAAACATAGTTAGACTGTCTGGAAAAAGACTGATGGTATAACAACAGTCAACACAATCCACACCAACAGAAACCCGAGGGTAGGAAGCTGTTAGGACCCATCTGGCCTTCACTAGGTCAGAGACACGTCCAATCTAGATGACGTGGCCCCAGTCACAGACAGTACTGTCGTGTAGCAGAGATAAAGCACCAAATCTTTCCATATATGAATCAACAAGCCACCCAAGTCTACTCTGACTGGTCACTGGAAAGGAAAATCACCCACATAATCATTAATACACTGATGTGTCTGCCACAGGTTTGCATGTGGGTCAGTTATTCTGGCACAATTATAAAATTATGAATTTAGAATTCATAAAGCTAATGTAAGACTCTGGAACATGAAGGGTTTATTGAGTAACGCCATCTTTTGAGAGGCTAACTGTATTCCAGTAACAACTGTTTGTTTTCCCACTGATACCACTTTAATATAAATTGTACCATGCTTACTCTGATTTGATGAATGGATTTGTATTTTTCTGGAACTGACAATTCTCCAACAGACTTGATTATAGCTACTGCTTTGTTGTCATCTGGAGGATCAGAACTGGTGCTATAGGACCCATTTTCATCGCTGTCCGGCATCTCCTCCTCCTCTTCACTATAACTTTCATCAGAATTCTCATTTAAAGGAGATTCTGGACTTTCTTCTTTTTTAGGTTCATCCAATTGGAAAAGTTCTGAAAGCATGTAATTGGCTGAAGCAATAATCTTATAAAAAGAAAGGGAAATACGTGTAAGTGACTGTCATCAAAACCAAGCACTCTAAAGTGGAATACATTTATTTTACTACTGTACTACTTTAAGGAGGTCTGCAAACAAGGTGGTTTCCACCAGAGACTGTGATACACACAGAAATGTTCCTAAGTCAGTTACCAATACTCTGAACATGCTCTGTAACATCCTCATGGGTTGATATGTTTCTTATTCCCTGAAATTATTCCATACCCAGCCCTCTCTCTTAAAAAATGGTGGCTACTGTATTTCCCTGGAGACAGTTTTCATGTATAAAGTGTCATGACTACAGTATTAGTAAGATACCACTCCCTAACAACCGAGAAACCAGAATTTCTCTTTACAAGTTATAAATAAAAAAAGTTTACCTTTACTAGGCAACTAATATTTACTATACAATTTACGGTTCCAGGGGAGAAAACCCCCACTGGCTTAATGAGGGAAAAGTTCATCCTGCTACCTCGTAAAATGGGCATGTATATATTACCATTTAATTCACTCTGTTATTAAGTAATTCTTATTTGTAGACACATAATAGTTGTAACATCATCTTCTAACTTTCACATCAATTATTCAACATCCACGAAACACCACCACCACAATCAGCATTAGATATTTAAGTCAGAAACTGTTTTGCCATTGTTCTTCAATAGGTTTTCTCTTGGCTTGGTCTCTAGGATAATCTTTATCTCTAAACTGGATGTGTGGCTACAATAAAAATTAACTTGGATCTTCAAACAAAATTATATACTACACACCTTCTCTAATTTAAATAGGCCACAACTAGCCTTACACCAAAACTGCAATTGTCAAATTCAGACAACTGAGGGTAGGGCGGTGTCAAACTTTGGGCTCGTGACTGAGAGATTATCTTAAGAGGTGTATTATGTCCTGAAGGATGGAATGTGAACGTATTATACCAACAGCAATAACAAGATCCATTTGTGTAAATAGATCTTAAAATAGTGTAAAATGGTTTCCAATTCCAGGTAGTGATGCAACAAAGGGAAAAAAAAGCACTGTACAGGAGTTCTAAATGTATAAGGCAGTGCTATTCAAGAAAAATGGAACCTGAGCCAGACACGAAATTTTAAGTATAGTAGTGGCCACATTAAAAACGTGGTGAAATTAATTTTAATGTTATATCTGATTCAGCAAACACACAGTATTATCATTTCAACATGTAAAGTGTACAATCTTCCAATTCAGTGTGCACTGTACACTTAAAATACATCTTAATTCAGAGTAAGCACATTTTAAGTGCTCAACAGCCCATGTGGAATTCGCTGCCACACCAGATGGGTATTTACAGACTGTGAATCAGGTGGCTTTAACGTCTAGACAGCACTTCTCTGTCACAGCACTAGAACCGTTTTGAGAGAGCACGTAAGTGTTAATCTTACTTGAGGATGTCTGCTTTTGTCCAACAATTTAACACAATTAAGAAGCAATGTTCTGATAGTCCCATAGTATTTTTTGTTTTGATTCTTCTTCATCATCATGTTGCAAGCAACCCTGCAAAACAAATGTGTGTATCAATTTTACTCCCCAGTCATCATTCTCTACAAGACGCAAGTCTAGGCGTGTCCTTCTTCCCTATAAGAAAAAACTAAATATTGTAGTTTACACCCCCCAGTTAAACTAAATATTGTATTTTACACCCCCCCAGTTAAACAACTAAATATTGTATTTTACCCCCCTCAGTTCATTTTGGCACAGTCCGTGTGTGTGTACACATATACACATACACACATACAAACACGTACAATTTGTTTTTCAAATTGTGAAAACCTAAAGGTATTTAAAAGCCTTGACTTGGATAGTGTGGATGAACACTTTAAAGTTTCACACAAGGCTACTACTTCTTCATTTCGCTTTTTAAAGCACTCACTTATATAAGAGAATAGCCACTGGCATCGTGAACGGGTTTTGGTATTTGTCTTCAGTTTCTTCACAAAGAGTGGTGAGATCGTAGAGCTTCACTATGTCACTGCCACTTGCTGGAAAAAAAACAACAACAAACAAACCCCAAAACAAGTAAACATCATTTTCCAGCAGTCACTCAAATTAATGACTAATTCATTCAAGAATTAGCTCACCTTTAAATAGCCAATAAGTATGTCCTTCTTTGGTACAATTAGATTTCAGAAATGATAAAATATTCTGTGCAATGTCTTTTATGACTTTAGTAGAAAAATTAGAGTTTTCCAAATTGGGAATCTCTTCTGTCTTTATCATTTCATACTTCTGTAAAACACAGATAGAAGGCAGTTTAAGAGAAAACCTAGGCGGCAATACTTTTCTTATTAAAAAGCAAGCAAATTAATACAAACCCTACAATTACAGACCTATGCAGCATGAATAAGTTTTAACCAATGGTTCTCGACCTTTCTATGGCTCCAACATTCCAAAGGAATCTGACCCACCCCCTCAGCAACGCTGCTGATTCACCACAGGAGTAACTCTCAAGGGAGAATCATCACTAAAGTATGAACCATAAATTCAGGCATGACCTCATTTCTGTTCTCACATGGCACAGATCACATGGTACACTGTCTTCTATTCCACCCCAATGGTTTTCAACCAGGAAGATGGTAAATGAAGGCAGACCTCACCCAGAAGGCTTTTCTCTCAGTACTAGCATCACCTGGAATCTTCTCAAGGACATACCACTCTCCCTTGTGCTACGGACTCGATTCCCTTACAGAAGTGGAGCATGAGGTGGGGTGGTGGGGGCAGCAATGAGTCAAGACGCATGGATACCACTATTTGTAAAGGGCCTCCATATTTTTTTCTAGCTTGTCTTCTGTTCACACTTCCCTAAACGCATCTTACCACATTTTCTAAAGTAGTCTAAAACTAGAAACTCTAAATCAATTGGGAAATAAGACCAAACAGGGTCTCCTAAGGTTGGTTTCCATCCTTCTTGGTTCATCTAAAGCCCCAAGTCATCATTCCACTCCCTAAAATACTGCACTCGGGCTTTGATGCTGCACCACGCTGGCTCTCCCTCCTTCTGTATGAAAGCCTTCTCCCTTGGACCTGTACAGGGAAGGGCTCCAATGTTTAATTTTAACACATTCCCTTGGTGGTGAACTCCACGGTGTGACGCCTCAGTTTATTTCTCTAGCCCCATCCTCTCTAATGTCTGCAACTTCAAAATGCTCACTAGGCGTTTTAACGTTTTCCTCAAACTGAACACACGATGAAGACAAGCATATTACCTTCCCTGCCTAAACCAACTCAATGTCCCCATCTCAGGCCATGATTCTAGTCCCAGAGTCCCTAAGCCCTGGAATTCCCTTTGACTCTCCCCACTACCCCATTCATGGCCTCTCCTTAAATGCTGCCATTTAGGGTGATGGGGGACAGTTCTCAACCAAAGGTGCAAATCAGAATCATCTACAAAGCTCCCATCTATCCTGAAATGTGGGGGCCCCAAGCAAGTGTATTTTTCAAGAGCTCACAAGTGACTCTGACGCACACGGCTGGTTAAGAATCACTGGGCTGGAGTACAATGATTAAAAGCATGGCCTCAGCCAGACATAGGTTCAAATACTGGCACCACCACTCACTAGCAATGTGGCCCTAGGCAACTCACTTGAGCGCCCTTATCCTCAAGTGTCCCTCTCCATCAAAGGGACTAGTACACGAACAGCCTCAGCTGTTACGAGCGTCAATAAGGTAACGCATGCAAGGCACTTAGCAGAGTGCTTGGAACAAAACAAGCACTCAGTAAACGCCGCCATTGTTACCGCTGCCGATTTCCAGAGCTTCCTCTACAACACGAGCACATTACACTACTCGCAGAGGCTGTGCGATGCCTAACCGGTCTTCTTGTCGCCATGTCTTCGCTGTCTGTCCTCAGGCTATCTCCAGATTAATATTCCAACACAACGGAGCTCACATCCCACATGCAAAGCCTTCACTGGTTCCAGATTACCAATCGAACCAAGTCCAAACGCCTTAGCTCGGCATTCAAGGCTCTTTATTATTTGTCTGCAACTTTTCAAATCTTTTTGCTATTCTGCTACGTGGATCTTGCAGGATCCTGTGTTCCCTAACTGGATTTATTATCAATCCCATCATTACTTACACCCCAGTCTTTTAAAATCCATCTCTTAAGTTTTGGGATACTATCTATCATTCAAGATCTAGTTAAGATGCCACTTCTTCCAGGAAATCTTTCTTTCAGATCCAAACAGAAGTGATCTCACCCATCTATGACCATCGGACTTGTGTGTGCATGCTACAGTTCTAACACTTAATCCACCGTCTCCTGTTTTCCCTTTGCACATTGTTATTTCCCATTAGATTATGTATTTCTGAGTATGACCAAACTTTAGTCTTTGTTTTCCCCCAACCTTTATAATGGGGACAAAGTCCCTCATAAATAGAACATGATCAACAATAATTTACTATATAAGCTGCCTACATTATGCAATTATTACTGTGGTCTTTCCCTAAAACTTCACCTTTACTGATTAGGTATTTGTGTACTGACAAAATACCTCCACTGTACAGATGCTTTCAAATACTTAATATGGGTGCCTGGAATTTAGACTTCTATGGCCTCAAATGTAGGTTTAGTATAGTTACGCCCTTCCCATAATTACCTGTAAAATTATACTCCTGTAATATCTAGAATTCTATCTCCAACTCAAATGTGAAAACACTCGGATTTCAGTTTATTCACAGCTATCTTCCTTGCCCAAAATACACTTTAGTATTTAAGGGCCTTAAAAGCTTTGGTGAGATACTCTCTGCACCGATTTGCACTTGAGAGATTATTAGAAAAGTCACACTGCCTCTTACCTGTACAATTCCATTTACATGAAAACACATCACAAGCTCTGGGACATTGCATATCAAGTTGTCCAACCAATAGTCAATTCCAGTTAGCACATTGATTGGTTTGTTGTTATCCCTAAAAATACACATTTCTAGTGTTATTTGATTGAATTAAGCTGAGACTTATTAATGTAAGTCACAATAAGTCATCTGCACTTACTTCCCCCATGTAACTACTCTAACCTGTGTCCCTAGATGGAAAAGGCCGTAGTGCTTTCTTTGCTGAGAGAGCACATGGGGCCCACATACTGCGTTATGTTTAACATCTTTTCATAGGCTCTGCTTGGATTTCTAACTGGTCTCCACAAGAGTTTTCAGTCAGACTAGAGGAAGTATGGTAGCAGATGACTGTGAGCCTACTGCGTGCTCCTCATACGACCTGAGGGGAAAGCCTGACCACCATGCACCACAACGGCCAGCCAGAATTCACACTGGCTAACAGGAACAAATACACCTGGAGCATTAAGAAACAATGCTCACAGTTAGTTACCAGGAAGCTGGGCAAACTACCTTCTTAACTAATTAAACAAATTCTACTATATTTTTACATGCTGTAGATTCAGACATAAGACTAGGCTGATACAACAGCTCTCTGACTCCACTCATTGATGACTAGAATGAAAACCCAGCTATAGGGCTTTCAGCATTTGCTGATAATAGCTCCTTCCTTATTGTGGCCATTTCAATTGCTGGGGGAAGGAGAGAGGTGAAAACAACCTAGAAAAAGGTGATGATGCCCACATAGATAAGTGAAAGCAGATGGGACACTGATTGTAAAGGAAGACAACTTTGGCTTACCTGAGACGTAAGCTGACTGCTGGGTATCTGCCTCCTCCAAATATTGGCATGTTGGAGCCAACTAACATATGTATATCTTCAAATGTCCATAAAATATTCCGAACAAAATCATTTTTAAGACCCTTTGATTTAAAATAAAATAGGAAAGATTATTATATAATAAACAGGAGATCCTTAATTTGCCCCCAAGATCCACAGAAAAGACTAGAAAACAGAAAAGACAAAGGAGACAAAGTAAAATAAACTGACAGAGCTACAAGATCACAGAGATGTTTAGAAAGCGATTTTCAGGATCAAGTAGATTTTTTTCCCTATGAATTCTCATTTAGACTAGTTTGTCAATAACGAAGTGGGCTGGGGATTGGGTGTCCCAAACGGACACCGCGGAAAGCATACCTGACTGTTCTCCCCGTCACTGAATAGAGTAGTCAAGTTTTGTTCTTTGGGTGCTGAGGCCACATGCCCCACTATGTATGAGGGTTCAAGAGGGTCACTTCCCTGTGACAAGTGCAAGGATAAGGGGTGACTCTGCTGCCAGAATTTCTGAAGAATGGCCCACTACTCAAGAGTGTATCACCTACACATTCAAAACAGACACTTCAAATCTACCTTTGTGAATTAGGGTAAGACGTACCGTTAACTCTCATCACTGGTGGCTCACTTCAGCTCTTAACGATCAGAGCTACGATAATAAGCTAGTCAGTCACATTTAGATCTTATGCAAAAAAGATTATTTAGCTTTCCAAGTATTTCATTTTGCTTCTTTTGGGTGAGTTTGAATATCATTGCTCTTTTAACCTACCCCATCTCTAACGAAGTAAAAAATTCCTAAGAAACCCAGGCCACGTTTTTGAGACACCCATCATATTAACAGCCTCGAGTTTCGTGTTTCCTAATGTGTTTCACAGAATACTAGTCCTTGGGATACTCAGTGAAAAATCTCCCAAGTCGGCTTTGAAAACTGCTGCTTACTGTAGACTTGTTTTTGGAGGGTACCAATGCTTATTACAAAAGAGCCTCTAAGAGAAATTTACTGTACCTCTGTATGATCCAATGTCCTCAAACTTATTTCATCTCAGAACACTTTTTATCCTTAGTACATTCTGTGGAATACTCTTTGGAAAACACTTTCAGGAAGGGGAACCTTTGTCCACCACTCAACTTTCCAACCATCAGGAGGGCTGTCATTAAGAAACATTACTTTAGACCTTAATGTCAGTGCTGCAACAGACCCCACGGTGGGCGTGTATACATGTGCATACACTGCTTGCTCCATGGACTTCTCAGCCTACGTGTCTGCCAACAGGCTGAGCACCTGCCTGCGAAGTGAGCATGCGTGACTGCATGGGGACGGGGTGGGAAATCTCCTGTGCTTTTGCTGTGTCCCGACTTCTTAAAGAATCCTCATAGAACCTCACACTTTATTCTATTATTTATTTACACTGACAAGTTATCAACCTGTGGACCAACTCCCAAAATTATATTTGCAGGCAGATGCCTTAAGAGAGTTGGGGCTCTAGGTTATAATGTTCTCCATAAAGGTTTGGCTCTAAGGCCACACTGAAGACACCTGTTTCACATATTTAAACTCTTATTGCTTAACACAGGCCTCAAACTAGCGGTTTAGGTTTGGGGAACAAGAATTCACGAGGCGATAGCTTGCAAACAAAAATAAATCTCTAAATGCTGAAACTTGGGCTGCATAGTAGGTTATAAAAACGTTCTGTGGGAGATTCTTTTTATGGCAGGTTAACTTGCTCAGGAATGTGCCACTGCCAACACCATCTGACCACTCAGAGGCACTCAGAGACCCTTTCACACACGTGTGGAATACAGGGGCCAGTGGGGCACGGCTGTAAGAACAGGCCTCTCAAGTCGTCAAGATCAGGGTTTGAACCCTAGCTCAGACTTCACCTGCTACGTGACCATGGACACACATCTACTATTTATGACCTTTAGTTTACTTATTCTAAAACGATACCATCAAGACTTCATATGCAGCTCCGAGGATGGAAAAAAAGTTGACACAAACGAGCACATACACACACGGCCTGAAGTACACAGCCTAAGGGGCATTAACTAGATGCCAGTTCCCCTCCTCCGCATGCTAGTCTGCAGAGTCTCCAAAGCCTCTAAGATCTTCCACAGTGACTGACCCTAAACAAGGTAAGGACAGAATGATAAGACTGGGAGAGGGGGAGATGGGTGATAGGAGACTAGCATTTCTGCTATGCAGTCTGTTTGTACTGTGTGGGTTTTGAAGTCAAGGAATACTAAATGAAGTTTTAAAAACTCCTTTGAAATATAATCACATACCGGGAAGTGCATAAAACAAATAATACAGTATAATCACTAACTACCCAGCCCATTAACTACCACCCAAGTCATGACACAGGAGCTTGCTAGTACCCAGCACCCATGTCCCTTTTCATTCCCACGACATCCCCACCTCTTACGGGTTACCACTATGTAAACTGGCACGGTAATTACTTCCTTCCTTTTCCGTATAGTTTTCCCAACTTTTAAAAAAGTTCAAATTCATTACATAATTCAATGAGGTTTCTCCATCTTAAAACTCTAGTGAAACTAGAGTCAATGTAAATGCATTTGCCGCCTTATGACCCTGTAATTTGTGAAGAGAGCAACAATCTGGAGGGATAAATAATGTTCAATATGAGAACACACAGCAAGAGGGAAAACACAATTTACCAAGTTAAAGACCTTATTTATATCTTCTGAGTTGGTCAATACATTTTCCTAAAAATAGACATGCACAATTTACATCTGTGGGGTTATTTTTTTCTTTGATAGATACAATAATGACAAAACTGAACGACCAAGAAGAAGAAACCAAGAATGTAAGAGACAAAACAGACACCATATTGTATTCTCTCTTCCTTTCTAAATGCTCTATAACATGAATGTGGGTTAAGTCTCAGGAACTTCATCCAGAAAATATTAAGGGCAATTTTAGGCCTAACAATCTGACTAAGGGTTAAAAGTAAGAAGGTCAGTATTCAATTACAAACAGGTCTGTGAGTCTCAATATTTGACAGGCATTTACTATTTATCTAAAGTTTAAAATGTACATCACTATATTTATTATATAATACTCTTATGACTTTAAGAAGATAATCAGTACTGATAAACATATTGGTAAGCTATTTTAAACGCTGGTAAAATTTTTTAAATACTTTGAATTATTTAACCTAAAAAATCTGATCTAGCCATTCCTGTAAATTCTATCTTGAAAAACTAAAAGAACTATTTTTTTCCTAATTGTGAGACATAAATAGAATATTTTTTAATCCTGTTCATCTATTTTTATTAACAAAATAATTGGTTTTGTCTCCTTACATGAGTTCACTGACTTAGCATCTAAGTACTAACTGACCTGGCTGGAAGCACTGGGATCTTCAGACACTGGAGACGGCATTTCAAAGGGGGCAGGCCACGAAGCCTGGTCCACATCGCCTGTCTGGTCCGAGCTGGATGGTTCCTGCGGTTCTGTGGCAGACGGGACAGGCTGAGCAGCTCCATCGCCATTGATACTGGCCAAATCAGAAATAAAAATACCACACTCTTACTGGAGTGAACTTTATATAAAAGTCTATTAGTTGTTAAAAACTAGACTCTATATAATCAAGCATAAACCTTACTTTAAAAAGAAAGAATATAAGACACTGAATTGTCAACAATACCATAGTGGCAAACCTTAAATTATTACTTTTACTCACTTCGAATTAAAAGTCTAGATCAGAACTTCATTTTTCCTCTTAACAATAAACAAGTAGCCAAGTACCTGTAATACAAAAACTTGGAAAGAATGGCCTTCTGGTACCAATGCTCTTTGCTCTTTTTCTTCCTCTGCCACTTCTGATCAATAAGTCTTTGATAAAACTCTTTTAGCCACGTCCAATCACCAGTCTGAATAACGTAAGAAATGCATAAATACAACAAACCTATAGTCAAAACAATATGTTACCTATTACTCTTTTATAGGAAATACTCATTTTTTTAATAGTTTCATAAACACATATCAGACACTTCTCTTTCCAGACTCAATTCCTATCATCTCTTCTGGAAATCTCCCCGTCTTGCTCCTCTCACTACGACAGGCTAAGAGAGATGACCCTTCTCTGTAATATGTTCTTTAGTGCCCAGACAAGGCTCACTGTGCACGCTGTATTGAAATCATCTGTGCATGTTTATATCCCCCAAACTGCAAGATGCTAAGAAGCAAGGTCAGGCTGTGTTCCTTCACTGTCACATCTGAGACTTTGCCCAGTGGCTAGCCCAAATATAAGAGACTGAACTGTGGTCTTTTTAAAGGGAAAGGCATTGATTTTAAATATCAGTTGAAATCACCATAACTTATTTTCCTTTATCAAACCACTGCAGGAAGAGTCTCTGAAGAGTCACTTATGGACGGGCAGAACCATGACTGCGCACAATCCATGACAAGGAAAGTATAGAAATGGAGAGGGAGCCCTGACAAAGCGCACCATGGTTATCATACTTTACAGACACATCCACCAGTACCTTAGGCGGACAACAGTTATTCACCAACAGTGTGCGAAGCTCTGCTTTAAGAGAACCAATTAATTCCAATAACTACGTATTCATAGGAGTAACTTTTAACTTTTTTCATATTTCCTGGCAGCCATGTTTCATAAGAACCTCTTTAATGGACACAATCTAAGGGATTTTCAAAAATGTGAACTAGTCCCTTAAATTTCAGGTTTTTCACAATTTTCTTCTTTGGTTTCATCCTTTTCCTTGCAAGAATCCTGGCTGTTGGTATCAATAAGTTTCTTCCCCATTTTCTCTCTTTTCTATTTTTTCTTTAGTAAAGCTTTTTGCTTTTCAGTGAAACTTCTCATTTTTCAGTTGCTGAAGTATTCAACCACGCTTCCACTTTGACCTTTCTTTGAAACAAATCATACTTCTGGCGCCCTCACGTTGTTCAAACAGTGCTTTTCTGGTTATTTCTCACAGAAAGCATTACCTGAGATGATCTCATAAAGAGCTCCTGAATATCTAACTCGTCTAGCAGGAGCGTCCTTCCGACACGGTGCACGGCCATGCTGACGTGGGACTTGCTGTACGGGATCTTCAGGAGCTTCTTTATGTTCTTAAAAAAATTAAAGAGGAAAATTTGTTTAGAAAGACCCTTCTGGTGGGGTTCGGAGTCTTTCAAATTTTCACTTCATTCAGTTTGAAAGCATAACAAACAGTGTTTCCCTATGGTTACACAAACTGTACTTTCCACAAAGAGCTACACAAACACACGGAAGACAGAGCTAGAAAACCTGAATCACCTACACCTTACAAGTCACACTATGTTAATGGAAACAATGCTCAAAGGTTTAGCTTTTACGCAACAGAATTTCCTAAAGTTAAGTGTGCATAGGTCGCACTGTTCAACTGGCCTCGGCTTGTAGCACGTCAGATAAATCTGACCAACTAAGGAGCGACAGATTTTGCTGGAAGCATCATTTCTAATTCTTAACTGGTAACATACTAAATCATCCCAAACATTCTAATCACTTGTAATTTTAAAATACTACCATCAATATTACTACTGCCAGTTTGGGGGTTGCTCCTTTGTCTCTGAAGAAAGTACCATAGTGTTACTTATCAACAAAAAGGTATTCGACAATCAGATAGTTGTATCTTACTTCATCAGTAGTTATTCAAGACAGCACAGCAGAGCATGCTATAAATGCCCAGCACAAACACCCCAAATACACTTCCCCAATAAGGACACTTACTTCAGAGTCAGAGACAACGTCCACGTCATTTCCCACTGAATCAATAAAGTCGTATGCCATTCCAAAGCTAATGGAGGGAACAAAGGCCACAAAGGTCATGCTCATAATGACGCAGATAGAGTTTATAACAGAAGATGTAGTCCATTGCTTCTAGAATATACATTTTCCACATTCTGACATCTCTGAAATCAGTATGCCTATCACCACTACAGTTGGCTAGTTTTCCTTCTTAGTGGTATATAAAATAACAGTGTCACTTAAAATCAATTGCATCTTACATTTGATAAAATATAGTATTAATCATTACCAGCAATTAATAGGAACATCTAGAATAAAAACAATGAACAATTATTTTCATTTTTATAATCACAAAACCCAAAAAACCTCTAAAAGAAAATAGTATTTTTTATGTGGGAAGATACGAAAAATACAAACAGAAACATTAATCAGGATTTTAGTCTCTGGAACTATGTTCCTAGTGATATACAATACTACTGTTTTAAAATATGTATATACAAAAAAATGTACCTGACCCCAAAATTCAGCAAGAAGAAAAATAAAATTATGCCAGGTAGCACATGAGACACATCTACAAGGTGTAATCAAACAATAAGGTGATTGTTTAAATTTAAAAAATTTATTACAATAAAAGACACATTGCCATTAATCCCTCAAAATATTCCCCCTCACTTCAAACACACTTATCCCATTGTTCTTGCCACTTTCTGAAGCAGTTCTGGAAGTCCTCTTTCGTGAGTGTCTTTAGTTGCGCTGTCATTGCTGCCTCAATGTCCTGAATCATTTTGGCTTTAGGGAAGAGCCAGAAGTCGCACGGTGCCAGATCCAGTGAATAAGGTGGATGAGGACACACCGTAATGTTTTTATTTGACAGAAATTGCCATATACCAGAAGCGATGTGTGACACAAAGCGTTGCCATGATGGAGGATGATTTACGGCACATTTTAAAGCACACCTTTTTTATCAACCATAGCTCACACCCGACTCACTGCACTGGACAAGTTGAAACTTGTCACACACTGTTACTAAGGTTCCACATTCCACTTCCCATATTGAAGATCCCTGCCTTTCGATGGATGGCACTCGGCAGCAGCATTCACCTTACTTGTTGATCACAACAGAACGGTTCCGTGTCACACACTGCTTCTGGTATGGCAATTTCTGTCAAATAAAAAATTACGTTGTATCCTCATCCGCCTTATTCACTGGATCTGGCACCATGTGACTTCTGGCTCTTCCCCAAAGTCAAAATGACCATGAAAGCTAAACGTTTTGAATCAATTCAGGACATCGTGGCAGCCATGACAGCGCAACTAAAGACACGAAAGAGAACTTCTAGAACTGCTTCAGAAAGTGGCAAGAACAATGGGACAAGTGTGTTTGAAGTGAGGGGGAGTATTTTGAGGGGAATTAATGGCAATGTGTCTTTTACTGTAATAAATTTTTTAAAAATTTAAACATTTACCTTATTTGTTGATCACACCTCGTATAACCTACCTACAACCTGAAAAGCAGCTGATGTCATCATTTTTCAGTTAGTAAGTCACAGAGAGCCAGAATACTTACCTAGGACGGCCTCACTTCAAAGCATGCTCTGATAGTTTACCATGTGGTCTAGGCAAGTTACTTAACTTTTCTAAGCTTCAGTTTTCCATGTGAAAATTAGTTAATGGTACCTAACTCAAAGCGTTGTTGTGAGAATTAATGACGTAAACATATAAAGTACTTAGCACAGCGTGTGTATAGTCAATATAATTATTTAAACCACCGCATGACATTTAATTGTGTCAACACATCATAATTTATTAAGCCATTCTTCTAAAAGAAGATATGTGGACTATTTCCAACTTTTTGCTGGGGTAAATATTGCTACAAATAACATTTTGCAAATGTAACTTTTACCTTCTGAGTCATGTGGATAATTTCCAAACTATCGGCTCATAAGGTATCAATGTATTTATGGCTCTTGCTGTATGTTATGTAGAAAAATTTTATGTTCAATCACAGAGGAAAAAAGAGAACCCCACACATTAAATGCTCTACAAAAATATAGAAATGCATACATTTTTCTCTGTAAGACCCCAGGCCACTCTCTCAACTTGAAATACAACCAGCAGCATTCCAGCGAGTGTCAGAGTCAAGGGTATAGGTCACCCAACATGCTGGACTCCTACGTCAGGTTTTCTCAGACCAGGCAGTTCACTATCATTTAATGAAAACTCCACAGAACAGATTAGGCAGCGTTAAGGGTTTTCCTGCTTATGTGTCATCCTGATTCCATTTACAGACTCAAAAGATGTGGAAACTTGCTAAAAATAAAGCAGCTGGTTGAATTTTAGTGATCAAAATTCAGCTTTGTCAATAACACGATGCAGACTTGAAAAAAGCCTATGCAATTGGTATCTCCATATTATAATACAATCCTATAGCAGGGGAAAAAATAGAACTTCAAAAGTCAAAAATGATCTTTTTCTAGACAGCAACTGCACCATGCTGATGAGCATTACAAATTAAACTGAAAAGCAAGTATTAGAATTTGGTGTGGGAGGGAGGGATTTGAGGGATAAGTACAAATGCCACCGATGGATATTTACCTTGAAAATGGCTTGCTTTTCTTACTATTGCCAAGAATGGTAGTTCCTGCTGGCCCGAGTTTGGCACTCTCTCGTAACCAGTTGGCAGGTGGGAGTTTCAAGTCTGTTTTCTCTTCAAGGCGTGCAAATGCTGTTCGAGCAGGGGCAGAAGAGTATTTCACCACAGCTCGGCTCTTCACTTCATTGCCCCCAAGAAATAAAGCTGATCCCTAATAAACATATTGAATGCAATTTTAATGAACACTACAGGGATGAAAAATTCCACCCTTATAAAAAGAGAAAAAACACTACATCAGGCTTCACAAGAATGTATGCTACATGCCATTAAGAGAACTTAATAAATGTGAGCATAAACTGTCACATTTACTTATCTCTTTTTCACATAATTTCAAAGAAAAAACATAAGGAGTATGATGATTATGACTGACAGCTGGGAAACAGGTCAACTAATTCATAGAAAGTGGACAAACAGAAACCAATGAGAGACAATAGTGTCATGTTCACTAAATGAAAAATTTGATAAAACCTCTGTTCATTATTAAACATGTATTTTAATTTCAATAACATACATCATTTAGAAAGCTGTTTGTGGTTAGAGATCCGGGACTTCTTATTTTTAAGCAAACGTTTAGAAATTGACGAGTGGAAGACGTGTACAAATACTCTGAACCGCTCACTTCATGGCCAGGCACTGGGGGTTCCTCACGCCGTCACTTCCACACCCCAAGTACGCGCAGGGTCTGAGTTCACGAGTCTGCCTTTCTGGCACGCAGTCCCTACCAAACACTTCGCATCCTTCAAGTATTAGCTCGGTCCCATCTCGGTGAGCTCCTCCCTGCCGCCCTCTCTTCTCCCTCCAGCTTTGCACAACTGGGTCACAATTTGGAGCCACAGATGTACATCTACGCTCCTTGAGAGCAGAGATCGTGTCTAACTCACTGGTCCGCTACCATCGAGTGGGAAGCCAGGACGGCTTGTAATACGAATGACTTGCAGGTAAATA
Source organism: Rhinolophus sinicus (assembly GCF_036562045.2). Taxonomy (NCBI): domain Eukaryota; kingdom Metazoa; phylum Chordata; class Mammalia; order Chiroptera; family Rhinolophidae; genus Rhinolophus; species Rhinolophus sinicus. The sequence goes on from NC_133757.1 coordinate 5,255,851, forward strand.
CCTGAGTACTTGACAACAGTCACATAGGCTTCCGCTGTGTTTGGGCGGGTGCCGGAGAGGCGTGGAGAAGGCGCCAGAAGCCTCCTCCGGGAACCGTGGAACTCGACCCCGGCAGAACGGGCCCGCAGCTCCGGACCCTGCAGGTCCCGCCACACGGCGGACTCACCTGTGCAGAAGGTTCCTCGGACTCTCCCTGGGGCAGGAGGCTGAGTCCTCCTCGAGCAGTGGCCCCGGCCGGTGGAGCCTCGGCCCCGGCCTCCTTGGAGTCCCCCATCACCTCGGTCCAGGGAAGGCGAGGAAGAGCAGAACCCCAGGAGCGGAGACAGACACCCAAGACCAGCAACACAGCCGCAAGCGCCAGAGATGCCCCGCACACAGCACTTCCGGTCTCTGACAGGAAGAAGTTCCTGTGGCGCGTTCAAATCTCGCGAGCTTCGTGTCAGAGGCCCGGCCCCGCCTCCCCTGATGGAGTCCACCCTCGCGGCAGGAGCCGGCGGTAGTGCGCCTGCGCCTGTCAGAGCGTCTTCGGGAGACCACTTCTCGCGGTATCCGACTCCCAGGCTCCGCCCCTTGCAAGCTGCTCGTCTTTGTTGGCAAACAGTTCGCAGGACTTGGGCTCTGTGCGTGGTCTGTGTTGCCGAGGTCCTGGCTGCGTGGGCGGAGAACCGCGGTTGTCGGGGTAACCAGCGGCTCCCGTTTATAAAGCAGTGAAGTCCTAGCACGCCTGTCCCCAGCCTCAGTGGCCCCTCGGTTTACAAACGGGCTCACAGGCCCAGGAAGCGAAGACGTGCCCAGGCGAGGGGCCGTCCAGAATCAAGCACGCGAGACTGGACGTCCTGTGCCCGCATCGCAGTGCTTGTGTGGCCCGCGGTCCCGAGTGTAGGCGGGGCGGGGCGACGCAGAGGAGCCGTCTGCCTTCACCGAGGGGCGGATGTCAGAGGCGGTGGCGCTTCTGCGCGGCTTTCCAGGCGCCGCGTTTGCTGCGTGGTGACCCACGGAGCATCTTCGGGAGCCGGCTGTTTGTCAGGACTAGCGGAGGGCGTCCCAGGCGGTCCCGAAGCGTCGTGGTGCCGAGGGACCTAGCTGACCGGCAGATTCTCATTCAATGGGTCTGGGACGAGTGGAAGGTTGCGTTTCTGACGGGCTCCCAGGAGAGGATGCCGGTGCTTTGAGGAGCAGGGAGGGAGCGAAACAGCCAGGGTCGGTTCTGAACTTGGAAGGTGCTGGTGTCTCCTATCTCCAGACTCCGCCCCCAGTGTTACATCAGGCATAGAACATGCAGCCACGTCCCTCATAAAAATGTGCTTTGCTTTGAGGTAAAATAGTGGAAGCTTTTAAAAAAATTAGTTTGTCTTTCAGTTATTTGGGTGTCTCAGTTTGTGATTTACATTAGGCTCTGATAACCTGCCGTGTGCATATTCAGAAATCCTTGTGACTGAACACGCTCGCCTTGCAAATTGTTACTAACAAAACATGTTTATGAATTATAGTTACCAAGGAATTTGGTATAATAGTACATTTTGTAGAAACTTCAACGTGTACTGAACTTGATAGTTATCATTTTCCGTTTGTATTTTGCAGTCAATTCTTTTGTAATACATTATTATAGTAAAAAATTGAACACAAATATCTAACCTTAGAAGGATGGTTAAGTTTATCTTTGGTACATAATACCATTAACTTGTGTAACTATTAACTTGTTTTTCAAGAATATTCAAGAACATTTAAATTGTACATGATATGATGTTAAATAATAAAATATTTAAAAAGCAAATATGCAATATGATCCTAATTTTAAAAGCATATCTATTGCTGTGCTTATGTCCATAAAAACGTATCTGATGGTAAGAAGAAGTGATTCAAAATTTACTCAAGTTTTCTTTGTTTCGCTATTTTTTCTTTTTGATTGTGCATTACAGACATACCTCATTTTACTGTGTTTCACAGGCATTGCAATTTTTTTTTCCACAAACTGAAGTCAAGACCCTCCACCAGCAAAAAGATTGATCTCACTTGATGACGGTGGTCTGGAATTGAACCCACAATGTCTCTGAGATGTGCCTGTATTTTGTAGTAAAATGCAGTTTTTATTAAGTTTTTAAACATACATACACTTTATGTACATATACATATATATACGTGTGTGTGTGTATTGCTTCTACTAATCTTTAAATTCTGTCTAGTCTGTCTTATATAATCCTTCGTAAGAAGGGATTTCCTGAGGTAGCAGTAATTATTTTTTCAGGACTCAAATATATCGCAGCCTTCTTGAGAAGCGCCTGAACCTTTGTTGATGATGCTTAGTGGGAAAATGTGCTGGAAACAGCCTGTGAAAAGGCAGAGAAGAGTGATACAGAGAGAGCCAGGAACTCAGCCCAGAAAAAGAGAGGTGTGGGGGCAGAGCCCCAGAAAGAAGTTTCCAGGCTCTCGGCCTCACATAGACAGGTGCTGGCTCAGGTAGTAAATGGCCATCAATGTGATTGCATGGCCATCACCTGTGGCTAGTTGGCTGTCAGCTGTAACCAGTGAGCCATTGGCCACTAATATAACTGCTGTGGCTACGCTAGCAGCAAATGGGGGCTAGCAAGAAGATGGCGGCTGGGCTGGCAAGCGTGGATGGCGGTTTGTGGACAGTGTGGATCCAGCCTCCATTGAGAGTATAGTGTCGCCAGAGAGAATATAGTGGTATGACTCCCCCATCTATGGCTCCGTGGGTGTTCCTTTTTGGCCTCACCATATCCTGCGTTCTTGTATGGGGAGCGGGAGCTGAGACCCCGCAGGCCTCCCTGCACGACAAATGGCGCAGCGAGCAGGGTCTCCCGCATGACAAGAGGTCAGCAGCAGAGAGGATTCTGGGAGCAGAGGGAGTTACGGGGGTGGGGGGGTGGGGGGGGTGGAACAGGGACTCCCAGGAACTACTTATGGGGGGAGGGGCTGGGTTTCCTGGGGCCACTCACAGGGCTAGGACCAGAGATCTAGGTATAAAGGAGGGTGATCCCCAAGGGCAGGAGAAACTGGGCATACCCGAGTTACATAATGTTTATTCTTCTAGCTCTCAGTGCTTAGTAATATTTTCTTTTCCCTATTCGAAAACTTTGGTGTGCTGTGGGTTTTTTAAAAAGTTATTATCATTGTTTCTAATGTAAGTGATTGAAATATGTGGGAAAACATGGATCATTACTTCCAGAATTTCACATTTTAGGATCCTTATTTACGTTCATTTTCGTATTGTACCAGGTCTGCCTTCCCCCTTCTTCCCTGTCCCCCAGCTGTCTGACCCTCTTAGGATGTGCTTCATCATCTAGGGCCTGCTCTGCCCTGCAGGTGCAGTTACCTGGTTCTTGTCACCAATCAGTGCTCTCAGCTGTTTACCTGCCTCCCCAGTGCCTGAGGCTCTCACCACTTAAGAAATGTTTATTGAATGAATAAGCTGTTTATAGTTTTCTGCTTATGGAGCAAGTTGTTCCGTAAGTCTGAGTTTGCTGATGCTTTTTCTCTTCCTAGAATACCGTTCCCTTTCTCACCTGGCTTAGGCTTGAGACGCATCTCAGGTATCACCCCTGGTAGCCTCTCCTGATACCTCCCTCTCCTTCCCCCTTTGGGTCTCTTTCTTTATTCCCAAAGCTTGTGTGTGGCTTTATCCTGCACTTGCCACTTTATAGAAAAACTACCTGTTTGTACTTGCCGCCCTTGCCGGCTGTGAGCGTCTCCAGGCCTGGTATCCCATCTGATCATCTGTTTTACCAACATCAGGCACAGCACACTGTTTTAGCCCTTGGGCAATGTAGGTGCGATGACTAGTGCCAACAGGCTTTTAAAATGCTTATCAACATGTTTGGGACATAAAAACAATGTTATTGGCTCCAAATATTTTTTAATCTTCAAAATCAAAGTTAAAAATGTTTAATGAAGTATCTCCAAGATATTGCAGTGTCAATATCTTTAATTGTTAAAGTTAGTATTACACACAGTTTGTTTCGTTCTAAAACAATCTGTAGGTTACACTTGCTCTGATTACAGAAATCCTGCCAGCATGTGTGAGGATTTCAGGGGAGTCCCCATCCATCAAATTCATTTAGTTATAGAGCGCACAGTGTTTTTCAAAGCAAAATTAAAAATCCTTTCAGAAACTTTTACAGTGAAACAATTATATGTAAGGCCGATGTGCCCGGGGCCCTCTGAGTTCCTAACAGTCTACCTGCAGGTGGGGAACATTCCAGAAACTCTTAGATTGCAGCTTGTGCCCTTCAGTTTGTCATAGTCCCCTCCGTGCCCTAGTGTCTTACGCCCACCCACCCTCTCTTGTTTCCACTTGCCTGCCAGACCACGAAAGGCCTTGACTTTCTGACTCCTGTCCTGGACTTTAGTGCTGGAAGAGAGATTTGACATCATCTGAGCCAAGCCCGTCCCTCTTTAGACAAGAGCAATGCAATCCGGAGAGGAGAACCGCACTGATGTGTTGAAACTTATACAAAGATAGCTAGTATTATAGCAAAGGCAGGACTAGTAAGTACCCAGTTCTCACAGGTAGTACTCCCAGGTAGCTTTCTAAAAAGTTAAATTGCAGACACAGGCCAGTGGAACTTCAGTTTGTTTCAGAATCATCTGAGAAACTTAAGTGAGGAGATCTTCCAGCCACCCCCAGATTCCAAATCAGTATCTCTGGGGGTAGTGGCAAGGAATGTACATTTTTAGTGAGATTACTAGTAGCATCTGACCAGATCGTTAGGACATTGACCTCCAGTTTTCTGGGGTGCAGGAAAAACTACCTGCATATTGTTTTAATCTGAAAAGTAAGGGCAGAATTAAGCCTTGCTGATACTTAGTGTACAGGCTGACACAGGTGGCTTTCCTTGGGCCATGGTCAGTGGGCGTACTGGTCAAGTAAGATTGGGTTCTGTGGCTGAAACAAACAATCTCTAACTGTAAGTGACTCGTGACTAGGGTTGCCAGGTAAAATGCAGGACACAGTTAAATTTGAATTTCAGATAAACCATGAAAAAATTTCCAGGGTAAGAATATCCCAAATATTTAGTATAAGTAGGTCCCATGCACCATTTGGGGCATAGTTTTACTAGTCATTGTCATCTGTACTTCAGGACCTAGGCTGATGAAACAACCTCGATCTGGAGCATTGCCAGTTAGAGTTGTGGATCAAGAAAGAGGTTGGTGAACTGTAGACTAGATCCTAAAGCTTCTGATCAGAATTAACAAATGTCACTGCTACACTTTTTTTTTTTTTTCTTTTTCTTTTTTTTTGGCCAAAATGAGACACAGGGCCAAGCTTAGCATTGGTGTGACAGGGAAAACTAATGCTCCCCCAGAGGTATCTCTGGACCATCATGGAATCTGCCGCAGCATACGGGGGCTCGGATGGGCTATTGGATGCCATCCACATGGTTGAACAAGGCCTTTAGGAGAATGTTTTCAGAATTTTGTAATCAGATGAGCTGTGATCTTGAAAATCTCACGTACTACACAGAGACCACAGATCATTTTGTGATGAAGCACTTTAAAGAGTTGTCAAGTTTAAAAAATGAGTTACTATGTTCTCACTTACAAAAAAGTGTTCCACGTTTCCTCATCTTTTCTGTGGTGATAAGTAGCTGTCATTTGGATGCTACTTAGGAAGGAGTTTCACAAAAATAAACAGGCTTAATCTGTTTCTTCAAGATAAAGGTGATGTTTTAACAATGAGTGAGAAAGGAATTAGTTTTCAAAAGAATCTTATCCTACGGAGAGAGCATGTTTGACAGTAGATGTTTGGAAATCTTTCCAACGTCATTTGATTTTTGTGGCTAAAATGATGTGTATTGCTTATTAAGAAAGTCATATCTGCACACTGAACTTAGAAACTGTAATTTCTAACCCCCTTTAAAGATCTTCCAAATGGAGAGTTTGCATGTTACGTGTATTGAGGAACTCTGAGGAGATGAGTGGCACAGATCCAGCACCCCGAAGGTGGGGTGCTGATGGAAGGGAGCCAGCAGACACACCCTAACTGCAAGTGCCTCTCAGCCACACTTTCAGAGCTTCGCAAAAATCTAGCGACATCTTAATTGTTTCCTTTGATCCGCTGCTTGGCCCCCGCAGAATGGCCAGACTGATCTCTTTGTCAGCTGCCAACTGATTTGCTTGCCCCAAAAATGTGTCTGCAAGATTTGCTCTTCCCAGGCTGCCAGCAGGGTTTTTCCTCTCCTCTTGCTTATACATCCTGTTTTTAATTTTGTCCCGTGACAAGTCTATTGACCTTTCTTCCTCATGTACAAGTAAACAAATTGCATGCAAAGCTACTAGCTAGATATCTGAATTATTCCTTGACACCATTTAATTGGTTTGTAAGAAAGACTGATGGACTTCAAAGAAGATGAGAATTTAACTAGCCAAATTTCAGTTGAAACCTTTGCACAATTTGTGGATATAATTGAAATGAGCAGTTTGACTCGGTGCACTGTGAGACCATGTGATTCTGCCTAATTTACATATCTTTCAAGATATTTTAAGCAATGACAGCCATTAAAACCAAGTGTTAAACTGCACTTAAAAGGACACTTCAGATTGTTATCTCACAAAGTTTTCAACCAAGTGTCTCAAAAATAAAAGAAACCTATTCAACCACTTTACTGTCTTTTAAAAAATATTGGTGAGAACAGATAGTTTGCAGTCAAAATAAAAATTTTATAAATATCAATTGCTTTAGACTTTAACTTTTTTTACTTTTGCATTTTTTATGTTAATATATTACTGCTAGTATATCATTTATAAATAAATAAATATGCATATATTGGGGCTGCATGTTCAGACATTTTTTTACCTAAATATGGTGTGTGATAAAGTTTATAGACTGCTGTTTTTAGAAAAACTATTTAGACACATCACAGTATTGTACCCCAAACGAAATGCTAGCTACTCTGTAAGTCAAGAACAATTATCAAGTTAATGATCTATATTTTCCTTTACCCTTTAATTGGACAAGAGTAGAAAGATTTTCAAATATAAGACAATGCAGACATTGATGTGTAATCTACCAGTGTAATAGCAAGATGCTCTTGGTTATACCCACAGACCTCATTTAATTAGTAGGTAATAATTATTTAATTGCTGTTCTGTAGACTAATAACATTTAAGCAAAGTATTTGAAACTATCTGGAAACGATTTTGACTGCATTTGAAAGAGTTCCTTTTGTAGATTCGCGATGAGCTCACATTCTTTTGGAAGCTATTAGTGTTGACCTTCAGAATCGCGCGCAAGGACTGTCGGGTCAGGTCACCTCTGCTAAGTGTTACTTTCACAGCAGAGCGTTCTTAGGGTCCTTGTGAGTTTGTCCCTCCAAAGCTGATTATTACCCTACATGAATCCCAGGAACAGTTTCAAAAGCACAAATGTCTGCCCTTCAGGCACCTGGTTGGTGGCTGGAGACATGGCATTATTGAGGCTGTGCATGCACCTTAGGCTAAGAGGCAGAAGGCATGAATTTTCAAATGATCCTTCAAATCCGTGCCACAGTCAGGCACGACTGCTAGGTTCCCGCTGCCTTTCCGTTTAAGGGTTTGGCATTTGCAGACCCTAATGAATCATTTAGCTATTAAGCCTTTCCGAGGAGGCTTCCAGTGGAGAACAAAAGGGAAACATCACTTAGTGCAAAAGCGTCAAGTGTCACAGCCACTGCCTGGACCTCTTCACTAAACGTTTCTATAACGTTTGTTTGTCTTCCTCATGGGCAGTGATGAGAGGTATTTGACTTTCTCAATGTAATGCGGTCACAAGCACCCAGTAATAGATTCCACTGCATGCAGATGTTGGGCAGAATGGTAACCACTGGATGAACCACGGGTATTATCCACATAGGACAATTTTTTACATATTTACTTACATTTTTTTCTCTCTAAGAAATGGAGCCAGAATCCACAGTTGTCACTATCCATCTGCACACTTTTGTTTACTATCCAGAAGGCAAGAATATTGCATTTTTTTTTAAAGATTTTATTGGGGAAGGGGAACAGGACTTGACTGGGGAACAGTGTGTACTTCCAGGCCTTTTTCAAAGTTAAGTTGTTGTCCTTTCAATCTTTGTTGTGGAGGGTGCCGTTCAGCTTCAAGTTGTTGTCCTTTCAGTCTTAGTTGTGGAGGGTGCAGCTCAGCTCCAGGTCCAGTTGCCGTTGCTAGTTTCAGGGGGGCTCAGCCCACCATCCCTTGCGGGACTCGAGGAGTTGAACCAGCAACCTTGTGGTTGAGAGCCCACTGGCCCATGTGGGAATCAAACCAGCAGCCTTCGGAGTTAGAAGCACGGAGCTCCAACCACCTGAGCCACCGGGGCGGCACCAAGAATATTGCATTTTAAAAGTGTCTGGACTTTTGTTCCTTCTTATCACGAATGACTTGAGAAGCTCTGACCATGCACGTTTACCCTGAGTGACAGTGCCAGTCAAAGCCTTGCTTCCTGGAGAGCTTTGAGATTCTGGTACAAAAGCCATTTTATAAGCACAAAGTAGAAAGGCGTCATTTATATTCATTTGCTGCTTTGGCATTTCTCTCTGGAATCTTCTTCATGTCTGTCAGTGTTTTGCAAAAGGACTGGCCTCATCTCCATTAGAAATACTATTCTTTTAATGGTCTGGAAGTGGGAAAGAGATAGCACAAGAGTGGGAGGAGAAAAATAAGCGCTTCCATGTGAGGGTCTTAGGCTTGTTTATCCCTAATACTGGTTGGACATAGTCGGTGTGGGTATTAAGAATTGGTTTGGAAAGACCAGAGTATGAAATCAATATGGTGCTTTGTGCAACATGGCTGTAATGAACTTTTGTTATCTGATCGCAGTGACTCAGGAGTCAGAGCCATAGGGAGGACCCTCGAAGGGGTCATTCAGAACAGAACCGTCTGGTAGACGGTGGTCTGCACGGGGCTCGACTGCCGTAGGAAGACTTCCAGGGAGGGGAAATCCCACCAACATGGCTCCCGTGACCTGTGGCAGATCCTGAACTTTTTGTCCCAGAGCTCTCAGTGTGTGCTTTATCACACATGTGGATGAGGGTTTGCCAACCGAATTAGTGGAGGTAGACCCCCGTTCCGAGGAACTCCCATTCCCATCTGGCAGTGTTCTAGAACATGGGGCATTACCCAAAAGGCGTTACTGAGATGGCGTTACTTGGGTCAAAGGTCTGAGTGTGTGGGGCCATATAAATGAATGCGGGTGGGTGGCATATAGATGCAGGGGTGAGGTTTTTAGAGGGCAGGAATGCAGCCACAGAAGGATCGTACCCAAAGTGAGGGAGACCCATATCTCAACCCCTTCCCTCGTACTGCTACTTGGGCCTCCTCTGAAACTGCATGTCAGCTGCTGCTTCACCTCCTCCTTCCTTTGCCTTCTTCAAATCTTTCCATCACAAACATTTCAAGTGCAGACCTAAGTAGAGAGAATAGTAAAACAAACCCCTACGTACCCATCACCACCGTTCACCTTGAACAATTCTCAACACACATCCAGTTTACCTCCACCGACTTGCCCTTCTAGCACGACTGAAATTAGCTCATCCTTAATCATTTTTAATTTAATCCTCTCTGTTGCATTTTTCTGGCCATTTGCTTCTGTTCTGTCAGTCACTGCCTGAAGACAGTCTGCTGGGTTAGCTATGAAAAGACACATTTCTCAAGAGAGCCCTAAGCAGTTCTGAGAGAAGTGTTGAGATTGAGCAGGCAGTGTCTGCTTAATTCCGTTCCCTCCAACAGACAGTGAGTCCTAGTCACAGTGCTGGATTCAAGAATTCCTGACCTCAAGGGAGTTCTGAGCTAGTGCTGGGGAGACGACAGAGGCTGTAGAAAGGCTCTCTAATCAATGGCAGAATGTGGTCACTGCAAAGGAAAAGTACTGGGTGGGGTGGAGGTTCCCAGGCCTGAGAAAGTACTGGGGTGAGGGTGAAGGGAGGTCAGAAAGGGCCCTGGAGACTGACGTGGTTGTGGGGGACTAGGAGTGTTGGGCATGGTAGGATGGTGATGGAAAAACACTTGCCAAAGTGTGGAAGCGGCTGGCTGCCGGGTGGAGGGGACAGGAGAGGCACCCAGTTGGCTGGAACGTTTGGTGCAAGAGGCTTGGTTGGAGGGATGGGGTAGGGCAGGGCAGTTGGGCTCTGAAAGTAACCCTCCAGGTCTTTCTAGGTTAATAACTAGACAATTCTTATTTCTGAGTAAGAGAAAGCAGAACTGGATCTCTAGAAGCGTGGCTATGAAAAACAAACTCCAGACGCCAATTAGGAAGGAAACCGAAGGAAATCAAGATAGGCTTAATGGAAATTAGGCGGCAGAGTTAATAAAACAAAACTCGGGTCATTGCCTAAAATAAAATGGACCCTGGGTCTATTAGCCAGGTAACGCTTTTTCTAAAACCTATAAATGAAGCTTGTCTGTGACTCCCTGCTACATAAAATGTAAATGGAGCTGTAGTCCTTTCCCACTGAGTTCTGAGATGATGGGTTTTTGCCTCTGCCAATGAAATACATACATGGACAGAAGATTTGCTTGCATATGAGAGATAACAAAGAAGGTGGTGAGGTCTGACAAAATGTGGACATTTTGTAAATGAAACAGAATAGTAACTTGATTTTTCAAAAGAATAAGGTTTTCATTACAAATGTAAGCACGTTTATTTTAGGAAAGTCGAACAGTAGCAAAACACAAACAGGCAAGAAAATGCATTGTCCCACTACCCAAAGAAGATAATTTTTAATATTTTGGTGTCGTATCCTGATTTTGGAAAATGGTTTCAATACTGAATGGCGTGTGTTCATCGCCGCCCCCGCCGCCCCCACCCCTCCCCATTCACTGTGCTTATTGATGAGTTCTGACAACCGTTTATCTCTCTGTTGATTTTAAGAGTCAATTCTCCTTTGAGCTCAGATTTCAGGAGGGGTTCAGGGAATCGTCTTAATATTAAGCGAAGAGACAAAGTTTATCTTCAGATATGCTCTGTCCCTGTGTTTTGTTTTTCTGTTGTTTGCTTTTTTGTAGGGCTTGGGGAAGATTATAAATGGAGGGCTGCATAGCATATGTCTAAATACCTAAAGTTATATATCAAGCTAACAAATTATTAAATAAAATATGTCCTATCCTCCTTCCTTGACAAATATGTCTGCATCACAGCCACCTCTTGGAAACTATTAAATAATATGTTCTATCCTCCTGCCTTCCTAACAGATGCCCCTTGGCTACCCCTCGGGCAGAAGGGTACATAGACCAGGTCGTCTGGAGGACAGGCCTGGGAAGCAGCCTGCATGGGTTCTGGACAGGCCTGGAGCCAGTAGGGCAGGCTCCCTGGAACTGGGTGGGTCTGTCTCCCTGTGGGAGGGGTGTGGCCAGAGCAGGGCCAGAGCAGGTGCCTCTCTGGCTCTGGTCTCAGAGGGTTATTGCATGATTGCTCTGTGCAGGTAATATGCTGGGAACACAAAGGTAGGTAAAATCAGTCTAATGGGGGCATGCAGAAACTTTCAAATAAGTACCCCCCAAAATGTAAACTTGCAAGTATGAATTGAACCACTCGGGAGAGTTAGGGAGGAGGTAATTAGGTCAAAAGGGGAGAGAGGAGAATTCCAGGCAGTGGGAAAAGCACAGGGGAAGTCCTGCTAGCAGTGGAGAACGTGGCCAGGATGAGGCAGTGGGAGAGGGCAGTGAGGCTGGCCGGACGGGCAACCAGTCAAGGCCTCTATGGCCTTCTTAAGACCTTCCTTTGTATCCTCAGTAAAAGGCTTTGAGCAAGGGGCCACATAGTCAGGGTAAATGAGGCTACACTAGGCTTTTGAATCGGTCCAGGCTGGACATGACGGTCCTTTGGACCAGTGGTCATGGAGGGGAGAGGCAGACAGGCTCCAGTGAGATTTAGAAAGTAAACTGGCCGGGACCTTGGGAATGGATTGGATCAGGGATCAGTGAGAAGTAGGTATCAGGGCTACCTGGTCAAATGAGTGGGATGAATGAGAGAGGATGAAGCTGGATGGGTGGGTAGATCACGAGTTGGCTTTGGGACATAAGGGGTGAGGTACCTTTGGGACAGCTAGCAGGTCAGAATATGCTGCCCGAGCTGTAAAAAGAGGTCAGGGCTACAGATTACATGTGAGAGCAATCTCCATAGAGGTGGTGAGCGAAAATTCATGCGTGTGATGCCTGGGGAAAGACTGCCTGCTTACCTGGTACAAATTAAACAACCCAAGCTTTCTAATACAGATGAGAACCTTAAGAATGAAATCACACCAGCAGTGAACTAAAATGAGAACGAAAAACCTTGCAGCAACCTTGCACATGACATTTGTCACTGCAAACAGGCTTGTCATGCACAAATCACACGCAACAACAAAGAGGATTATGGATGAATTGGTCACCATCGCACGGGCTCTTCTTTGCTTGTGAGTTTAAATCAGGTTCTTGTTACTTGCACACAATTTTGCAGTGTGTATTTGTAAATATATCTTGCCGGCATATTTTATGCTTCAGTTAATTTAGTTGACATCTAATTTAGTTGACATATAAAAATAAAATCAATTTTCAGACAAAATACCCATAAAATAAGTGAAATGCTATAATAGGTTTCAAGAAATTAAAATGTAATATATTTAGGCTTCTAGTCTAAAGTAATTTCATCTAGAATAGTAGATGTTGTAGATGCAATTTTTTCGTGAATCTCTGTCAATTCCACCATAATAAATGTTGTTACTGTATGTTCAGAAATTTATTGCTTGGAATAGTTTGTCATGAATAATGAAAATTTTTGTCGGTATTTCCTTAAAAATGTCAAAGAGCTTAAATATGAATACTTTGTGTGTTGATGTTCAGCTGTAATTAAGCTATGACAATGGTTATTACTTTGGATATAAACACTATCAAATTTTCATTGGGTGAGTTCTTTTTTAATTAATGTTGAGTTATGTTCTGTTTATTATCCTGTTTGCTTATGTTTCCTGTCATTTTCCAGTTGTCTGCTTGAATTTTGTTTTGTAATCGTGAGTTAGCAACTGATAATGGGTATTGATTTCAGTTTTGTTTCTAATTTACATTTTTATCTCTTTGGTTGATGTATTTGACTTAATCATTTTATTTTTATAAGCAGTTGTACAATTTGTTAATTTAGCTAGCTGATTAAATTTGGCTTCTAAAGAGAATCTGTTTTAGAAAATGGCCCCTGAAGTAAATTAGCATTTGGCATTTCCAACATGTCAAAGGGACTGGTCTCTTAAAGATAACTAGAAACATAACTCGAAATTCTTAAAAGTGGTTTCATAATTTTGAAACCTGTGACTATGTAGAGCCATGTATTCCAGTAGGTGGTGCAAATTGACTCCATTTCAAATGGAAATGTAATTTAAAATTGTGATGTAACTATTTTCCCTATAAAAATAATATTTCAACATGTTTTCCCAACTGCAAAATTATTTCCCTTTATTTCCAAAGGGAGCTCAATTTACTCCCTCAGTGCTCTTTTTTCTTATGTTTTATTCTACAGGTACTGTTGTGGTGATCATTATTTTAGGAGAGGTGAGAGGGAAAATAACGGGGACAACAGAACTGGGGAGATCTGTTAAAAATGACAAAAACAAAGAAAAGTCATTTGCTTCGGTGCTTCAGTTTCGTAATAAAATGAGCAGAATGTCAATGCCAGCGTTGTTCTAATTGTTTTTATGCCCATGTGATGACCGAATGCCATGTTTTGTCTTTTATAAAAACTGGGGGTATTTCACTCTGAAGAATCTGATAATCTCACGGTGTGTGTGTGTCTTTGTGTGTGTGTATATTCACTAAAGCATGTTTTTAATATTAATTTTACTTTATTCACAGTTATACATGTGCACAAAAGGCAGGAAAATCGGGTTATTAAGATGAGAGCAGGGCCTGGGCAGCCCTGCCCTGCTCTCTGTACTGTTCCCTTTTTTGCAAAATGCGATCGTTACCAGGACTCACCTCATGTGATACGAGGGTTACACACACATCAAGGACTGACAGCATGCCTGGCACACAGTAAGCGCCGTGTAATGTTAGCGCTATACTTTTAAAAGCAGAATGTGCCCACAGGATGGTAGTGAAAGGCATATCCCTACCATCGCCCATCTCACTTCCTTGGGCGAGCACTCACAACTCTTGGCTGTTTCGTCCTGTTAGCTACCACCACAACTTTGAACAGTATTTGTATTCAGATATTTCTTTTGATCCATTTGTAAAGTGTCCAGTTCAGTGGCATGAAGGACAGTCACATTCTTGTGAAGTGACGGTTGCCACTGCCATCCATTTCCAGAACTGTGTTACCTTCCCAAACAGAAGCTCTGTGCCCACTCTCCCCTTCCCCAAGCCCCTGGGAACTTCTGTTTGATTTCCTCTCTCTCTCAATTTGCCCACTCTAGGGACCTCATATAAGTGGAATCACAATATTTGTCCTTTTGTGTCTGGCTTATCTCACTTAGCATAATGTCCTCAAGGTTCACTCATGTTGCAGCATGTGTCAAAACTTCATTCCTTTTTTAAGGCTGAATAATATTCCATTGTATGTAGTTGCCACTTCTTGTTCACTTGTTCATCCTTCTGTGGACATCTGGGTTATTTCCACCTTTTGGCTGTTGTATTGCTGCTATGAACGTTAATGTACAATATCTGTTGGAGCCTCTGCTTTCAGTTGTTTGGAGCAGCTATTTCTTGACTTATTCATTTTTTACATTATCTTTTGATTTCCAGACGTGGTCAATCAGACAGGCGAGGACTTAATTATAACCGTCTACCATTCTACGTACTTAGTCCTCATCCCCACCCCCACGTAGTTTTGGCTAAATTAAAAACAACAAAAACAAAAAACACTGTTTTCTTTAACTTTACAAATATTGTTAACTGTGGAGCCAGATGTGCTGTAGTCCCTCGTCTCTTTTCTGGAATACTTGTCATTGTTGTTTCTTTCTGGAGTTAACAGTGGCATCAGTTTTACGGTTGGCAGGGTTTTTATTTTCCTTAGTGCTTTGCTGCATGCTTGCCAAGTTCCGTTTGGGCACGCATAACAGTTCTTTTTTTGTTTTGTTTTAGTCTTTTCTGTTTTTCCTCTTCCCCCTCTGCTCCAGCCTGAAGTGAGTGTCGTCTCCTTACACCCTGCATCCCGTGGCTTCCCTATTCCACCCTCCTTAGTCTCCCCTTCTTTCTCCTGCTGTTTCCTGCATCCCATCTGTGTTGTTCAAAGCATGTCTTTCATTAGCTTCCTCAGAAAAGGTGCATGGGAGATAAAAAGTATTGAGTTCTTGCATGTGTTAATGTGTTTTTACGACCCTCACTATTTTTGTAAATTGTTTGGCTGGCAATAGAAATCTGGATTGACAATCACTTTTACTAAGTATCCTATAAGGCATCCTGTTATTGGTTTTAGCTTTCAGTGTTGCTACTGAAAAATCTTACGCTACTCAGAATCTCTTTTGGTTTTTTTTTCCTGTGAGAGGTGCTTTGAAGGAAGGTTCAGGTTTCTACACTTACGGCGGAGAACTGACCTGGTCTAGAGGAACTCTGGATTCTCAGAGGAAGTGATGTCCTGACCTGGTCTAGAGGAACTCTGGATTCTCAGAGGAAGTGATGAATAGGAGTCAGGTAGGTAAAGGGGTGCAGTGGAGGCTGGGGCATAGCACTGCACGGAAGCCACGTGGTGGCCCATAGCGTGGAGCATGGAGAAAGCGCAGAAAGGGAGGGGGAAGATGGTCTGAGATGCAGTGAGAGACAAAGGCGGGGCCAGACCGGTCAGGAGTTTATGGGCCACATGAAGGGCTTTGTCTTTATGCTCAATATAATGGAGACCACTGAGGGATTTTAAGAGTTGATGTGGTCTGTTTCACATTTCAGAGACCACAGAGTACAAAATGGCTTTGGGTGAAGAGAGCAGTATGGATGCAGGGATTCCTGGAAGGAGGCAGCCATCCAATTGAGAAATAGTGGTCACTTATACCCCAGTGTTTGAAGGAGAGCTGGAGAGAGGTGCATGAATTTGAGAGATATGCCAGGACTTGGAGATGGCTTGGATTTGATGGGAGGAGGAGAGAAAGGTACAAGAATGACACCTAAGTCTTTGGTGTGTGGAACTGGATGGATGGGGGTACTATTCACAGGGCAGGAAACTCTGGAAAATTACCAGATTTAAGAACTATCAGAAACAACTGAATTGTCCATCAAAAGAAGCACAATCACATTGATTGTTATAGGGGCAAAGTTGGAGCAGTTGGCTTCAACCAACAGAAAGCCAGAAAGCCAAGCAGACTAAGAGAAATAACATGGGTCATGATTCTAGAAAATAGGGTCAGAGTCAAGATCATGGAATTTGGTGATAGGCAATAGGTCCTGATAAAATCCCAATCCCAGTCTTAAGCAGACAGATTCAAGAAAGGGACTCAGGAGAAGGAAAATTCAAGGATACTGGGTAAGCTGCTCATTTTAAAACTTGAAGTCTTCATTTCCAAGGGAAGCTGACCTTCTCTGGAGAATCTCATCATCCCACATGACCACAAAGAAGAGAGAGATCGACTTCCAACTCTGGATGGAGATCCAGGTGGGATGTACCTGACGTCCCCTGTCTGGAATGGGGAGGGCAGGCCAGGCAGAGTCAAGTGACCTCTAAACAGAAAGGGGTGATGGGCTTCAGTGAGATACAGTGAAGGGCTGTGCTCTGAGGACTTCTGGCTGCCTCTCTGGTTAAACCCACCCAGGTCCCCAGTCCCAGCCTCAACTTCAGTCCCATATTCTAGCACCTTCTATCCATCAGGGTTCAGGGTTCCGAGCTTTCCCCAGATTATTTAATGAAAATGCCTTAATGAAGGCACCATCCATAGAGGTGTGGGCGGGTTAAAGGTCCCTGTGGGACAACAAGGGACAGTTACCACCCCAGGACTAGAGGGATGAGGGAGTGAGAATTGGAACCAGGGAGGGAGTGGAGGGAAGCCGAGATCACTGGAGAAATAGTGCCAGAGCCGGAAGGAAGCAGGGAAGAGATATCCCAGGTTTTTTTGTTGTTGTTTTGTTGTTGTTTTTCCCCTTTCTTTGCTCCCATCGCCTATGGCTCAAACTTATCAGGAAGCCAGAGGACAATGAAGCCCAGGGGATGCTGTAGGCAAGGTCAGCCTGGGTAGGGCTGAGAAGGATGGAGAATGGACCAGGGAAGGGGGCAAATGGAGAAGCCCTGCACACATCCGTTCCGGAACAGCCCACACCGCCACACACTCTGCTAGTGACCACAGCCCATGCCGCTGCTGCTTTTGGGAAATGCCTTCCCCGAGTGCAACCTGACCTCAGGACATGCCCAGACCCCACTGTGCACCCCAGATCTGGCAGGGAGACTTGCGTATACCCACACTCAGAAGGAGCATGGACACTTATGCCAGGGCCAAATGAAAATGGCTTTTGGATCACCCACCATTGGGCTGGGTTGTCTGCACCACTGCCTCTGTCCATTACTGAGGAGAGCCAGGAGGGGACTGCACTGTCCTTGGGGTTCCAGGATGACCTTGTGGAGAGCTGATTACAGTCTGTGTGCAGCAAAGAAGATGTTTGACTGTCATTCTTTTCCTCACTCTGGCTCAGTGAAGCTCGCTCTTTGGCCTGTGGCTGGGGCCCATATTGCAGAGCCTGTCATTGCTGGTGATTTTTCTGGAAGACCTGAATTCAGTTGGAAGCAAGGCTTTCCATCATCAAAGCTCTACAGAACCGTAGTTGCCCTTGAGCCTTCCAGGGCCCCATTTGGTGCTGGGAGAGTCCCCTCCACAGCACTCCTCCTCACCCTCATCCCACCCACATGCCCCAGCCCCACTCCCACCCCCAAGTCATAAGGACAGATGCCAGCAAAGCTGCAGGGGCCCTCATGTCTGAGCAGAGGAGAGAATAGAAGAGCAGAGAATGAGAACGAGAGGCAGAACACAAGGTCAGGGACTGTGAGTCCTGGAGAAGCCATCCCTGAGAATTAGGACCTCTTCTGGGGGCTCCAGGGACTGGCATGGACAGCGTCTGCCTCCTTTGCATCCCCAAACCCTGCCTCTGTGGACAGACTTCCTGAGCCTCAGAGCGACTCCTCTCCGGTCCTGCCCATCTCTGGTTTCCTACCTTGCCCCCTCCTGCCCTCAGCACCAGAGTTCCTGTGGGCATCGTGACACAATATGTGCACTTTGGGGAACCAATAATACATAGTAAAAAGAGTTACCGTTTCTTTACACCTAACTACATGTCAGGCACTTACTTTTCTGTACACTCTGCCTCTGTCAATGGATTCCGTCCTTACAACAACCCAAAGGCGCCGGCACTATTTTTATTATCTCCGTTTTGCAGAGAAGAAAACAGGCGCACAAAGGTGAAGTCACTTGCCCAGGATCACACACCTCGTTAGGGACCGTGCTGGGCCACAAAACCCGCTGGCCTCCACCAAAGCCGTGTTCTTACTCACAGGGCACTGCTGCTGCAGCAGCCACCCGGGTGGGGTTTGCCACCGCTGATACATTTCTAAGTGTTGGGAAATGTTTCCTGCTATCCAGAGGAAGACTGAGTTCTTACCGTGCAGGTGGCTTCTGCCTTTAAGTGTGAGTTAGAGAATCGACAACAGATGATTCTGGATGTACTTCTAAAAATTCTCTTTTACTCTATTCAGTTGGGTTGTAACAGAGGTTGGCATTTGTTTTTATTTTCCAGGTCAAAGAATTCAAGTACATTAAATCCAGAAAACATGGTCAACAAAGATACAGCATGAAAAGACCTACAGTTAACAGCAAAATGTAACTTTATATTAATGGTATTGATATGATTATTAAGGGAATAAATTAATATGGAACTTAACCTTACTCAATGAAATTGAATTGGTGGGCCTTCTGCCATTTGCTCCTTTACGGTTTTCGTGATAACTTTCTTACCTTGCCTGTCGTACCCCAAAGAGAGAGACTGGGCCCTATGTTAACAGGTTAGCAAGTCTTAACAAGAAGGAAGCCACCCGTAGGGCAAGGTGGGGCCACCTATCCTTGGGACTGTCTGTACCAGCTGGAGGAAGGCTGAAATTACAGGATGAGCAGTGGGGCTGTCATGGAAGCCCAGGGTGGGGGGAGCAGGTAGTGTTCTGGGGTGAGTTCAAACCCAGGGTGGGGGGCTGGAGTTGGAGTCACACACATGGAGGGACCACGGGGACCAGGAGCTGGAGTCCTCCTTCCCTGCCCCCACTTCCTACTGGGACCACTCCTGGGCAGAGTCCATACCAAGACCCCGACTTGCAGATAAGGGTGGTAGAAGACTGAGTCACGCTCGGCAGATGGGGGACCTGAGGGAATCGGCCAGGAACATGGATGAGGAAGAGGCATGTGGCATGGCTTCCAGGCTTCTAAAGCATCAGCCAGGCCCAGGTAGGGCTCTCTGAGCCTGGAGGGAGCAGAGTCTGTTCTTTCTTTCCCTCCACCTTCCAGTGGCTTCAACTCTTTCTTTCCCAGGGGCCCTCCCCTCTCCCTTAGCCTGTGAGGCCAAGCCTTCCTCTTTCTCAATCTCATTCCCTTTTCACAGCAAGAAGGAAACTTGATTGGCTTGTGCACTGACATGTTCAGAGGTATTGCTGGCGTCAGGTGCAGGTTCAGCCTGTGTGACCAGGACCTACGTCCCTTCAGCCCCTCTGGACTCGTCTTCTCTATGGGTTGGCTTCAGTCTTGAGGTAACGAGGTGGGAAGGTGGCAACAGAGATGACAGCTCATATGCTTTTGGATTAAAGTCAGATAGAAGAGAGATTGAGATTCTTTCTCTGCTCTAGAACTGAATTTACTTTGCCCTGATTGGCCTGATTTTGTCACGTGCCCATCCCAGAGCCAAACATGACTGTCAAAAGAATGTGATGCTCTGGTTGGCTGGTGCAGAGCAACAGGCCCCACCATATGGAACGATAGTGGGAATGACACAGAAATCAGGGCTATTGCTGGAGGAAGGGGGATGATGGATGCTGGAGAGAGAGGCAAATGTCTTCTACACGCCCAGTTCCAATAGCCCTCAAAGACTCCCATAGCAACCCCTTTAAATTAAGATCTGGTAGGACTGAATCCTGGTCTTGATCATGTGCCCGGTGCCCGTGGGGCCTGCCGTAACCCATTTGAGGAAGAATCTGTCACGTGGTCTATTTGTTGTAAAAATTAACACTGGATATTAAAGAAATCACTCCAAAGCTCTTCAGTAATGCGGAGGATATGTGTCCCCAATTGGCATAATCTACCTTTTTGGGGGTCTCATTCCTGAAGATGGAAGCTTTGAGTTGCACCACTTGTTCAGAGGGCCCATGGAGACATTTTCGCAGGGCCTCACCTCTGTGCTTACAGATCTCAGCAGGGATCCCGCTGGAACTTGGAACTTGTCATTCCTCATTGTTTGACTTCAAGGGCTCACTCTTAAAAGTGTGGGTTCAGGCCAGGTGTCATGCCTCAGCAGGCTTTAAGCTTCATGAGCTCTCACTTTCCACAGCACAAGGCTTAATCAAGTGGATTCGCAGGAGCTGATGAGGGAACTTCTCTGTTCCCCAGGGACTGGAAGTCAGTGCCTCCGTGGAAATGGGGGTGCATTCCTCAGTCGGCTGGAATGAGCCCTCCAGAGTGGGGACCACAGATGACGCACTGTTTTATCTTCAGCGCCTACTGCCAGGTGCAGGGTGACCTCCACTTTTTCTGGAACATGTGCAAATTCATGATTTGACCATAGCCAGTCTGGCCCTCTCTGTGCTTAGCCGACCTTCCCTGATTCTGTGTGTTTTATAGCTTAATTTACACGTCCTCCACCTTCTCTGGGTGTTGAATTGTTACAAGATACAGATCATACATCCCTTGCTTTGCTGTGCATGCCTTCTTTTAGAAAATCTTTTAATTTTGTTTTGGAACACAATGGCAGTATACACTCATTATAGAAATTTGGAAAATCCCAATGAAGAAACAAGAAACTCAAGTAATTCTAAAATTTTTGTGTAACCTTCCATTTTTCCATGAACATGTATATATATATTTTACAAAAAAAGAACCATTCTATATATGTATTTACCTTTTACTGAACAATATAATATTAACATTTTTTGTGTGTCGTCCTGTGTTTTTCATGACTACATTGGGTTCAATTGCATTTGTATTATGTTTCTTTTTTTTCTCTCTAACAGATAGCATAATGAGCATCCTTCAGGATAAATCTTTGTGCAAATATATGGGTATTTTTGGGGGGGAGCGTGTGAATTCTCAGAAGTAGTGTAGAATTGCTAGATGATAAAATATGGATATTTTTAAGGCTTTTGGGGAGCTATTGCTACCAAATTACTCTCTGCTGCCAATTTTTAATTCTTAGCCCTGATGCCAGTCCTGGCAGCACCGCTGAACAGCGTCTAAACTGCTGCTGCCAACAGTGGGGCATATGTTGCCAAGAGTGACCTCTGTGGATGACACTTCTTACTACAGCGGCCCTTTGTTCCTTACACATGAACTGGTCTTTCAGGATCTGATGCTTCCCATTGCTTCTTGTTCAAATGTCTTAAAATTAACAGTGAATGCAACCTTCAACTTGAGCTTGTGCTTACTTAAGAAGGTAGTGCTGTGTCGTCTGTGGTTCCATTCCTCAGCTTTTGTTCTCGTGGGTTTCACTTGAAGAGCCTGTGAGGAATGGCACTCCCCTACTTAAGAGCAAGACCTTCGCTAGAGCCCAACTTTAGCGAGGGCTTTGCCATATGGAACTATTCCAGCCACAGGGAGTATTTGCCTAGGGGTTGCCCTGGTCTCCAGGGATGGCCACGGCAATTTTCCTGCAAAGTGAGCTGAGGTGTGTCAGCGAGGCAGTCTTTTAAAGCCGTGGCCTGGCCATTCGTTGTGGCCTCTTCAGATGCCAGCAACAGTTGGCCAGAGTAGGAGATGCTTGCTGGAATGTCCCTGGGCTGTCCATGTACAAGTCACAGCTGTTCTGGCCAATGGGAAATGAGCCCTAATTTATTCTAAGGGCCCTGATTGGCTGATGGTGTAATTCCATGCCTACTATTTTAAGGCTGTGTTTCTAGCCCCAGCTTGGCAGGCTTGCTTGAGACATCTGGCAACAATGATCAGAATGCCTCTTTTTTCAAGGAGGCTCACTATCGATTCATCTATGGACTCACAAGGAAAGGCTCATTTAGTAGAGCCAACATGTTTCAGAGAAAAGTATATTTTCATTAAATAGCCTCAAAGCAGTAATTATATGTTCAGAGAACACAGTGAAAATTTATTTCTAAATATTTGGCAGTGGAAGGTTGAAAGCAGGGTGTGTGTGTGTGTGTGTGTGTGCACGCTTGCGTGTGTGTGTTCAACATGTTGCATGTGTTTTAAATAAACCCAGCATCTCCCCCTCAAAAAGGAACCAGAAAATATAATTGTAGACTTTGAAATTTAATTTTAAGCAACAGGATGTATTTCTAAGTAGTGCTAATATATCAAAAGGAAAATGTGTAGTTAAAGGCTTTAAAATTCCTATCAAAGCAATTGTGAAGCAAATGAGGTGCCTTTATTTATTTATTTTCCAGCATGATGGTGTCTGAACACTGAAAACCAAATTTCAACCAAGGATCAAAAGCAACGGTGGCGTCTTTGCCTGAGATGCAGCTGAACGTAGATGCTCTCCTGATCCGATTCACAGTTTATAATCACAGTTATCACAGAACCATTAAAAGCCTATTAACTTGAATTCCCACAATTCCTTGAGGGCAAGGGCAAAGAGAGAGCAAAATAACTTTGAATGTAAATGTAACATAGCGTTCGAAAGGAGAGAATCTCTTTTAATTATGCCAGCAAAGGAAAATGTCTTATGGACGCATCCACCCTAGCAGATGGCTGATGAAAGAATGCAACATGAAGACTTAGGACGCTGGGGATGTTATGAAAATGATTTCTCTGAGACTGGTAAAGCGTGGGGAAGAACGCCTGCCCGTTCCAGACCTCTTTCTGGGAGGAGGAAGGGCAGATGACTTGTTAAAATATGTTAACTGCCGGGTAGGTTGGCTGGACACACACTGGAGGTACACTGGCCGATCGAACCAGCCTGGGGAGGACCTCAGTTCCCATTTGTGGGAAGCAAAAGCCCAACAAAATTTCAAGCCATTGTCATGTGAGAAATTTGATTTCATGTTTTTCCACCCTTCAGTGCCTTCGCTGACATTTCCCTTAACAACGCTATTATGGGCTGTGTGGTAAGACAGTGCAGTCAGAAAGCCGTCCCCAGACTTCAGGTGAAATGGAGAGTTCTTATCTCACCGCAGAACAATTAGAGGCATCATTTGGCAGGGAGCTGTGTGCATACCAATGACAGAGTCTGTCCCCCAGCCGCTGAGCCCACTGCCCTGCACCGGGACACTGGCTCTAACTGTCCACACTTGCGTGCCTCTGGCGGGCCGGATTCGTCCCTGCCTTGCCTCTCGAAAGGAATACTGGAATCCCGTGAGGAGGGAAAGCGCGCTTTCTCCCATCTCCCACACTGACTGAAATGACTAATTCCAGTCAATCCTCCCTCACCTACAATGAGTTCTTCTTGCATGAATTACCTACAGTCACTGCCCAGCTGGATCTCGTGCCCACATGGATAAAGCAAATGGTTCGGTCTAGAGGGAGTGGGTCACTAAGTGCTTCATTAGGAGGACGTCCCGGATGTGGTCACTGTCCTCCCGTCCAAAAGACTGAACCGTGGCCCTGCAGAACCATGTTCTGGTTTACGCTCGTTTGCCCGAGCCACATTTGAATCAGTGGGGCAGCGATCTCAATTCAGCACTGAGACAGCTGCACTGCAGCATGTTCACACAACTGTGCAGAGAAACAGCGTGAGTCCTGGGGTCTTCCAGGGGAAACGGCTACTTCCTCCTTCCCTATCAGGCAGGCGGAAAGTCAGCATGGTTCTGTGCTCCTGAGGGAAAACCTTCCAGGTAAGTATGATGTAACCTCTTAGCCTCCTACGTTGACTTCCGCATCTTTAAAAGTCTAGTGGACAGTGATTAGGTTGCAGTGCTTATCTCCAGGTGCAAGGTCAAGTGTGCCCATGGGGCAGCCTGAACCCACAGTCCTTTCATATAAGACTGAGGAGGCCTTGAACACCGACCCGGCCAAGGTGGGTCTCATGTGCCTCCTGATTCTTCACGGTGGCGCTTCTCAAACCTCCCTGTGCACGTGAATCACCTGGGAATTTTTTTCAAGTGCAGATTCTGATGCAGTGGGTCTGGGTGGAGGCCTGAGACTCTGCATTTGTAATAAACTTCCAAGTGATGCCCGATTGCCTGGTCCAAGGACCACACTTAGAGCAGTGAGGCCCTGATGGGAGGATTCCTTACCTTACAGCCAGCTCAAACATTAGAGGCAGAAGGGGAGAAAGACTAATGGTTTGGTGACAAGTAGGTTGGAAGCCAGGAGTGGGACGGGGGACTCAGGGTGACAAGGAGCATGCCAGTCCTCCTGCCAGAGCAGGGACATATCCACACTGGCTTCAATGCCATGTCCTGTCTGCTTCCTCCATCAGGGTATCATTTACCGAGATAACAAGTAGGTGACATGTGTGTAGAGAGCAACATGGCAAGACGTGATGCTGTGCGTGTTTCCTGTTTGCCTTTTCAAGATGCCCCCTATGGGCTGACATGCCCTGGAATGTGAAGAAAGAACAAGAGCAAGAAAGGACAAGTTGGTGGTCATCCACACAATTAACTGAGTTGATGAACCTCGGATCCCTGTAGAGTTGGAGAAAGTGGGGCCCAAAGCCAGAATGCAGTCCAAGTCTGTCTTTAATGTCTTTGTCTTCTTATTATCTTTGTAACAAGGCCCTTTTATTAGCTCGTAATTTCCTGCCAAGTTGATGAAATCTCCATTCTGTTTTATAATACAAAACAGAGGATCAGGGAGACTTTATAAGGCCTATGATCTCTTCTTTGTTCAGGGACCCTGCCTCCTCTCTTCCCTCCCCATGTGGGGTAGAGATGAACTTTCCATCATGTTTCAAGACACTGTTCATTTTCTCTTCAGCTGAAAAATATATATTTACTTTGCTGTTTTGCTTTACAGTTCTGGAGGCCGGCATTTTCCATTTGAATGCCCTCCGTTTTGAACCACACTTGTAATTACTGCTGTCTTTTTTTCTGTGTTTTCAGAGGACTCTCCCATTCAAACTGTGAGAGGACAAAAGCAGCTGTCTTTCCAGGGGGTGAAAACAATAGCATCGAGTCTTCATGTAAACTTCAACAAACCCTGAAATATAGAAGTGGAAGGAGGAATAAAAGTACCAACGAGTGGAGAAACGGGAATTAAGCTAAACATTTCCACCTGTCTTTTTCAGAATTTGGAGTGAGACTAAACGGGACATGCTTGCTGCATTTTAGGGTAAGGGTCTTATTCCTCAGGTGCTTTTCTTAAAAAAGCCAAAGCTCTCAAACGGCTTGTGGTTGTTGTTGTTGTGGCCTGTTTCCCATGACTCTGCCTACTGACCAGCTAGCTGGTCAAGGTCACAGAGGGCAAGGTGCCTGTCCATGGCTCTCAGACTGCCTTCCGTTCCTCCCCTTAGCTCTGCTCCTACCTGTGCCATCCTCTGTGTCATAAAGCATGGCGGCCTTTCCATTTCTTGATTGAGCCTAGCTCCTCCCAACAGCAGGGCCTCTGACAGCCTTTCCACCTGCCTGGAATGTGCTCCTGGTTTCGCCTGGCCCCTCAGTCATTCTTCATTTCTTCACCTTTCTGGCCAGCTCTCGGATTTACTTGAGTCCCTTAGTTACGTGCTCTTGGAGCACCCTGTACCTCTCACAGTTATAACCGTGTAATATTTGTGTAATAATCATTTTATTTGTGTAATAATGTCTGTCTCCCCACAAGAGAGTCAGCTTCACGAGGATGGTGACAGTATGTATGCATCCTCACTGGATCTAGGACAATTTGCTAGAGTGCAAAACTTCTCTGAGTGACCAGTTCTCCAAATTATTAATTAACCAAAAGCTTCTCTAGAAGTGATTTGAAAAGTTCATAGCAATTTTTGTTTCAGCAAGGCTATCAGAAATTCAGTCATTACAATGACAATGACAGTGTCTCATGTCATTTGAATTTGGGGTTCGGTGGTGTTGGCAGTCAAAGGGTTTGTATAAATATTACAGTGAGATTTCTGCCTTTCAAGTGTATGAGCTTCACGTGGGTCCAGCACTCATTGTTTTCCAGTCAGTCTTGCTTGTCATCAACCAGGAATTCTTTTTTTGAGTGGAAAGGAGAGAAATGCAGTTAATTTTCCAGATAGTTTGCAACAAAAGGCAAAACAGAAAATGTGTTTCACATGACAGCTGCCCGACTACTTGTCAAGACGGTGCTCATACGTGTTGTGCGTCCATGACCACCTCCAGGCGCTCCCTATGAATCATGAGTCACAGTAAAAGAGTGCAGAGTCCCCTCCGTTTGGTCACTATCTGCACAGAGAATCCAAATAGTCTACCTCGCAGGGTGACATGGAAATATGTTTTATAATCCAGACACCTAAGAATGTCTCAGCAGCTCCACCTTTTACATGCTGATGGGTTGGCTTTCCCCAAATGCAAGTTAAGTTGTCCAGGATTTGTGGAAATGAATGTAGAGGTGACACTTTCATTTGGTGGAATGACAAACTGAAGTGTGCCTGTGTGTGTAGGGTCTGAGCTTTGGGGCGGCAGCCCATGTGGGCACGTGCAGACGTCTGTGTGAAAACATTCCTGCGTAGTACCCATAATTCCACTGCTTTCTGTCCTGCAAAAGACAGCAGATCTAATAATTAAAGCAAGGAAAGGCACACGGCACTGGAAACTCGTGGAACAGGCAGACACGTCTACCTTTCATAAAATCCTAACACTTCAGACATGAAGGAGCTCGAAGTCTAAATACACAACAGCTGTCGTAGCAACAAAGTGGGCAGCACAATTAGCTATACATGCTGTAGATAGTTCACTGAAAATAATTTTTGGTTAATTAATAATTTGGGATATTAGCCATCGTATGTATTGGCAAATTCATGATTTGCTATTTATAAAGAACTGGTTTGGTGATTGCCTTAGTGCTGTTTAAAAACAGTGCTGGCGCATAGTGGATGTTGAGTAAACATTTGTTGACTGAGTAAATCAACATTGCCGTGTGCTCAGCATCACCTTCCAGACAGGCTAACAGGTCGTTCTGGACCCCTGTGTTCCACGCCGGGACCAGCACGTGCAAAGGCGTGAGGCAGGACAGGGCGTGGCCCTCTCATGTCCTCAGCCCCGTGGTCTGAGGGCCTTGGGGGCTCCAGGACTTGTTTTCAGAATGAGGAGTCGCAAAGCTCAGCCCAGTAATTCAAACCTCTGAAAATAATAACATCAACCCTGAACGGTCATATTCCAATCTGGGAGGAAGAAATCCTAGCTGAAGAAAAATTGAATTTTGTTTGTTCTGGCCAGGTTTACTTTATTCGGTTTTGATTGTCTTAGATACATTTGTTAGAATGTTAAACAAACATCCAAAGAGGGCAAATTGGAACACACCTTCACCAGTGACCGTGTGCCTTGGTTAGCAAAGCATACGCCTGAATAGAGAGGAGACGCAAAATATACTTTTAAATGAGATTTCAGTTCTAAAGGGCTTTCTGCTCCATTGGTGGAGACAAAGGGAATGCACATGAAGTACTGTGTTGGAAACGACACTGCTTTTAGGTTTTTAAATTCCAAGTCTTCAGCTTCCTCCCTTCTTCCTGCTTTAGTTTCAGGGTCAGGGTGTGGGAGACGCCGTTCTATGTACCTGTCCATCCCTTCATTCGTACAGTGCTGCTGGCTTTGCTGCCACTGGTGAGCACTACCGAAGTCGTGCATGATGTCAACCATTACCCTGACCCCCAGAGCGCGCATGGAGAGCGCTCACGACTAAGAAGAGGTAGGCATTTCAACAGGCACCGTTTTCTGCAGATTAAAGCAAGGGAGTTAAAAGCAATCCTCCTCGAGACATTGCCCCATCATTTAACAGGGTCACGGAAGTGCGGCACAGTGAACCCTGTTTGAAGCTGGCATTGAACTTGACCTTCTAGTTTGGGCTCTGCCACATACTAGCTGTGTGTCTGTGGGTGAGTCCTGTCACTTCTCTGAGACTCAGTTTCCTCATCTGTAAGTGGAGATAATTACTAACATTTGTCTTAGTTTGGGCCCATGTCCCAGCTGGAACCTGATGGCCCACTCCAAGACAGAAGACTATTTAATGAAGGGTCTCCTTTCAGAGATGTGGGCAGGGTTACCGGAGCTGATAAGGGACTAGTGAGAGCAGGGAGCCGAGTCCACCCATAGGCCAAAGAGGCTGGGAGAGGGAGGTGTTATAGCAAGAGCTGTGGTTGTGGGAAAGGGTCCTCCTGACCGGAGCAGGGAGGTAGGTGGAGGTATGCAGCTCCTTTGAAAATATGACCTGGGGGGGAGGGAACATGGGGGGTCAATACTTTGACCCAGGTGGGTATTGAGCCGATGTGTACATCTATTACTAACTCCCTGTTAGTAGCTTAAAATCCACTATTCTAGAAGTATTTGCACCATGGCAATTGGCAAACAGCATTACAAATCAGGCGCCTTTTCTCCTAGAGAGTTGGTTGTTACCATTTACCAGTACACTGCTGCTTTGGCCTATCTCTTCCTGCCCTTCCAATCCCCACTGGTACTTCCTGGTGGACGAATCCAGCCAAAGCCAAAGGGTAAGGGAACAGTGTGCACAATCTTTGTCAACTAGCCTGCAGGATGCAGAACAGGATGGCGATGGGTGCAGAATGAATCAGAGTTGGGGGAGGGGTGGCCCACAAAAGGAAAATAAGCAGCACATCTCCTGGGACTATTGTGAAAGTTCTATAAAACAATGACGATAACAGTCCTTGGTAAAGATTGACATCATGGCTCACGAGGTGCAGGGCAGCTGCAAGGAACCTTCCTTAGGAGGAGGCAGCTGAGCCCATGACGAGAGCATGTTAGAAACCGAGGGGCTGGGATGAGTCTACTGTCACGCACTGGGGTACTGCCTCTCCCCTCTTCTCCCTTCCTCTACTCTGCTGGGGCCATGAGGACGATAGCTGCCTCCGGGGGCTAGCAGCACGTTAAGAGGCGGGGAAAGGGCCTCGTCTCGGAGCGGTTGCCAACAGGTGGCAGAAACCCAGCAGGGTTCACTTTTCTCTCATAACAAGGTTGCTTGTCTAGAGCTGGGACAGTGGCTCGCCAGTACCTGGCGGCTGCCACCACCTTTTCCTCCTACCTCCTTACCGTGTGACTTTTGGCCTGAGGTAGCGAGAGAACTGCCCCACCTCAGGCATTACCTCTGGGAGCCCCGCTCTCTGGAGCCTGTCAGTGCTGGCCGGAGGAGACGGTCCCACTGTCACTAACGTGGCAACTCTTGTTAGAACACCCGGGTCAATGATTAGGGAAGGAGCGGGATGGGGACACAATTTCTTAGCAAAAGAGAGAGCGGGACAGAGTCTCCTGTAGATGTTTACTTTGATTCTCACGTGGAATAGCCAAGAAAATTGTCAAGACACAGCATTTAAAAAGGAGAAGGAAAGAGAAGCAGACAGCACCTCACTAAGTAGAAGTGAGGTGGGACAGTATGTCAGCAGGGAAGGCCGCGTGGCCCTTGGGGACACTCGAGCGCTCTGCAGCTTTCCTTTGACCTGCTGCCCTATCCATTGGTTACTGACCATGTTTTCTCAGTTATAAACGCCGAAGGTTGTCGTGGCAAAGAAATAAAATGAAAACATGGGAAGGTGTTTAGTTAGCACAGCACCTGGCCTGTCATAATCTTCCATGGATGTTACTTCCTCTGGCCTCAGTGGTGTGCAGGTAGGTGAGTGAGTAGTGAGTGTGTCCTCTCCAGGACAATGAGTCTTAACTGGGACACAGAGGAGGCCATGCAAGGAGCATGGAGAGAGGCTGAGGTCATGGGCGTAGCAATGCCAGCAACGTGGGCAAGGTGAACCCCAGCCCAGATTCCGTTTACTCCTCTGAAAACTAAAAGGTTGGGGCAAGTGGTTACCATGGGAACATTTGACTCAAATATTATTGGTTCAAGGATTCAGAGGGTAATCAGTGTTTGCCATTACGACAACCTGGCCCTCACCTGCCTGACCTGTTTATGGGGCTTCCTCAGCTGGGACCTGCTGGCTCTCTGCCTCATACATTGGGGAGCAGCCGCTGCGAGGAACCAGCGGTGGGAACACTCAGAGAGCTTAGAAAACCCCTCCCCCCAGCCCCCATTGTGATGGGCGGCCTTGATTCTATGACGACAGCGGGCACTCCTGATGTCCCATCTGGTAGAGGCTGGGAATTAAAGATCAGGAACCAGGAGGAGTGGCTCCCAAATGTGTAGGACTTACGAGGTAACAGAGAGGTGAGGGAGCCAACCTCATCCACCCACAGTTCCCGCATAAAATGGCCAAAGGGAGACGCTTCAAGCCACCTTTCGACAAGGACGGAAGATGGGTAAGAAAGATGGTGCCCTCTTTTACCTTTCTCGCACCACGCAGGTGCGGGCAGGGGTCCCGACCTGATCCCCGCCCCAGTTCTGCTGCTTGCCGTGGCATGACTTCATAAATCACTTTGCTGAGCCTTGGTTCCTCCATCTATGAAATGGGGCTCGCATAGCATTCTTGGGAGAATTAAATGAGATATGTGTGCGAAACGCTCCGCACACTGGCACCTCAGGAGTGCCCACTACGCAGTACTGCTGCCTAACCTGCTTTTCTCCCCCAAAGCATCTATCTTCTAACGTCCTGTATAATTTAGTATCTGATGTGTATTGTTTTCTCCCTCTGCTAGAATATAAGCGTCACAGGGGATGGGATCCTTTGTCCTGTTTATTCACTGATTGTATCCCACGTGCCTAGACTAGGACCTGGTGCCCAGGAGGTTCTCCAAAAGCCTTTGAAGGAATGTATGTTATACAAGGAAACTCAAAACAAGTTCTGATTGGCCTATGATCTGACGCCTTTAGCCCCACCAGACTGGGAAAGGGTAGGAGTGAAGAAATGCATCATTTCCCTATCTTGATCTTTTGAAAACTTGACCTTTTCAGCTTCACACTCTTCCTTAGACCCCTCTCTTATGAGATCACTTACAAAGCCTGGTGGAATCATCACTCTTTCTGCCACGTTTAAGAAACATTTGCTGCACCTGTAAGTGTGAGGTCCTAGCCTTGTCGCTCTGTGTATGTGTGTATATACACATATACACATACATACACACACACACATTCTTTCTTCTACATCCTGCTTCATTCCACAGAGATTTAATGTGTGGAAAATATTCACAGTAAAATAGTAAAGTATAAATAAAATAAAAATTCAGAACCAGTTTAAATATACTTTAGAATAAGAGGCTGAGAATGGGAAAATATGTAACACTCACACACACACACACACACGCACACGCACAGAGCCCATATGGCCTGCATGGTAGCATTTGGGCGTCAAATTTGACTCTGAGTTCCCTGGCAGCTAAAGTAAAATGGGAAATAGTGTGAACTACATAACGCTAATCAGTTATGAAGGGAGAAATGTAAGCTTCTCACACTAAGTAGCTTTGCCTCTTTCTAAAACCTACAATATCAGTTAGGATTGTGTTTGACTGAATATTGTGCAAAGCTGACTACAGTGCCTTAACCAAATGGGGGTTTGTATTTCTCAAGTATCAGTAAATCCAGAAGCAGGCAGTTCCGGGCTGGTATGTATGTTCTAGGGAATCGTCAGAGGCCAGTTCCTTTCAGCCTTTTCCGACATCCTTCATGTGGGGATATTCAGCTCAGAGAGGTAAATGAGGGGGAGGGCAAAGAGCACAAAGGCAGAAGGCACCTGCCAATCAAGTCTGCCCCTTCCTGTGGGGAAGCAACAGCTCTCCCAGGAGCCCCGCCCCGCAGACGGCTGCTTTCATCTCTTGCAGTCTCTTGTCCAATTTAGCTGTAGAGAAGTTTGGGGAGGTGTTTTTAACCGGCCACATTGCTACCCCAAACAAAGTCAGTGTTCTGTGCAAGAGAGGAAGCGAGAATGAACATTTCATCTCCTATTGCAATCCCAGCAATGTGCCCAGGGCTGGGTTTAGCTGGAGAGAGACGGTCTCCCAGTATCCGACTTTAGCCCTGGGTGTGGGTCCTTTCTGCTGCCAGGACCTAAGAGCATGAAAGGAGTACAGAGGATCCTGGAGTTTCCCAAAGTGACTTGTAGACGAGTTGGGAAAATTAAAGAAATTGTTGGCTTCGAGTCAGCCGCAGCCCATTTGGGAGGACAGTAATTGCCACATTAGAAGTGACAGTCATTTTGCAGTTGACCTTGCTGGCTGTAATCTGGCTGTTGCCGGGTAGGAAAGGCTTTTCCACACACTGTCACCTTCCTATTTAATATTTCAGTCGCTGAGTGATTGAATGCAGCAAAATTTTCACCACTAACTAGTTAAAAAGCTATATTTCACGGTTACAATATCTAACAGAAGGGTTTATTTCACAGCTATTATGGTATAGCCATTAAATATATATTTTAAAAGAATAAAATTAAAATGCTAGAACCATTTTTTTTTTACACTGATTCAGTCCATGCACTCTGAGAATACAAATGAAGTCAAGTCAGTTGTCAGGTAGCTGGTGAGAGGGGTCGTTCCTGACCCTAGAACAGCTCTCCTCCCCGGCCTGATGTCCACAGCTGCCCCGACAGGAGGCTGACCGGTCAGACCGGAGGGGGGAGACGGGAAAGGCTCTGAGTTTGGAAGCCCTTTGTGTTATTTATATTTACTTTAAAAAATAATTGTTTAAAAATATTAGAAATATGTAAGTTAACTTTGAAACTTTTTAGGCTATATTAAGTGAGAAAAGCGAGGTGAAAAATAGTATGTGGCACATGGTCCAGTTTTTGTAAAGCAATGTAAGTTGCCCCTGCAGGTACAGTTGATTTCGTATATGATCACATGAACACTCAGTTGTTAATATTGTTACCTGGAGTGGCAGCGGGGATGACAGGAAGGGGAAGGAATAAGTGACCGGAAGTGACTGTGAAAAGGTATTTATAATTTTTAGAAATCACATTTATAATATGATCCTATGTGTGCAAAATTATATATATATATAGAGTCATGTAGGGATCTATGAAAAAGATGGTCACCCAAGAGTTAAGAGGAAAGAGTGATATAATTTCAGGGGAATTATACTTTCTTCCATATGCTTTTTAAATTTTTTATTATTGTTTGAATTTTTTAAAACCATGAGTGTGTATTACAGCTCCAATCAGAAACAAATACGCTCACTTTTGTTGTGGATAAAGACCATGTCAGAGATGCACTTACTAAGTAACATTTAAGTGGTGGGAAATGATCCTGAAAAGCAAGGCTTTCTCCTCCCGTGACCCCGCCCCCCTCCAAGGGGACCCTGTGGCCACTTCCCTCCGAGAGCCCGAGCCCGGGTGCCGGACGGCATGATGGTTGGTGTGGTCGTTTCATCACGCTGTCCCCATTCCTCATCCCGCAGGAGCCAGAGAGATGTGTTTAATGAGAGTCCTATTTGGGTATGTTCTGGTAAATTGTGTATTGTTGTTTTGTGTACATGGGTTATTTAGTTACAGAAATGGTGTCAGTTTATAGATCCCATTCTGTTTCTTCTTTTTTCCACCCAGCACTGTGTTTAAAAGATCCCTCCGTTGCTATGTGGCATCTAGCCCGCTGCTTCTCACCACCACTGAGAACGCCCCAAGTGTACAACATATATACTCTAATCTCCCCACCTTTTTACATAAATAGTAACATACTAAACACACTCTTGTGCTGACGCGAAACATAAGCCACCTGAACATACAGTTATATTGTGACTTGAGAAGGAATGAGAGAGAATGGCAGCGTGGGCTGATATAATAATTCAAAAGAGGAAGAAGAAGGACCTGCCTGAGGCCATGGCAATGGGTGTGGGGACAAAGGAGGGGACAGTTGTGAGCAAAAATAGACCCTGCTAACAGTTATTGCGCACTGAGTGTATACATTTACTCTTCTAATCACATCTACCCTACCAAGTTGGTATTATTATTATTCCCATTTTACGGATAAAGAAACTGGGGTTTGGAAAAGTTCAATCTCTTATATGAGGCTCCCTCACAGGAGAGAGAGCTGGGACCAGACTCAGGACTCTGAGTGTACAGTCTGTGACCCCCCCACGATATTATGCTTCCTCCCTTTGTGGGAAGTTTCACCAAGAGCTGGGGTCTTGAGTTTTGTTCGTATTTTAGTTTTCACTCATAATTCTCTCCTAAAGATCCCTAGGTCAAAGCCCACTTTGTTGGGCTGGCTTTTAAGAGGTGCTATTTAAATACAACTGGGGTGAGCTACAGTGGCTCCCACATCCTCCTCCAGGAATGAAGGACTCCTTCCCCCAGCTACTGAGAGCGCAGCCCTGAGTGGTCAGCCCACCTGGAGGAGAGCTGCCTCCCTCAGGTCCCCCCCTCTTCCTGGGCAGCCCACACCTAGTGACTGATCAATGAGGGCACACAAAGGCCTAGCCATCTTGCCCCAACTCAGGACAACTCTGAGAGGCCATCCCTTATCCAGAGCTTTCTGTGCTCTGGGGTGGTTGAGGCCTTTGTTGGGACCACTTCCCTCCACCTGGTCCCGTTTCCTTCCCTCCCCTTCATGGGGAGACACCAAGTCCCTCTAGCCCCTCTAAGAATATCCCCACTCTTTACTACCCAATATTCTCATTGAAGAGTCACCTGGGCCCCTTCACTGCTTAACTTCCATGTGTCTTAGGCTCTACCTCATACCTGCAGGAGGTTGGCTCACCCCTGTCGACCTGGGCTGGATCTTTGGCCCCTATTATGAGGAGAACACGATCTCAGATAACACATCTGTGTCTTCTCAGAGGTCATCAGCTCCCTTTCACTGGGCCACACCCTCTTCACCAGGCTCCAGCACAGCAGGGGTGGCCCAGGTAACTTGAAACAGCCAACAGTAATGGCCTTGAGCCGTTACACTAGTTTTTGTCTTGGAAAGAATACTTAACATTATGCCATTTCCACTGCATGCCAGAAGCACCCAAATTGCATTTTAATCACTTTACAGAGGAAGCCCTGATACTTGGCTTAGAAGTCAGATGCGTCTGGTTTTAATCAAGGCGTGTGCTGTTTTTCTAGTTCCCCCACATTGGACTAACGCAGAAGACATGGGAATCCATCACCAGTGCTATGTTAAAAGAGCCCCGCCACCCACATTTCTCTCAGCAAATAGAGAGGAAACTACCGCCAATCTACAAAGCCCGGGAGAAGGTGAGTCCAGAGCACGGGCCACGGGCACACGCCCCCACAGCTCTCCAAGGGGACGGCACCACTGGCATTTGGGGCCAGATAATTCTGCCTTGGAAGGAACTGCTTATTCACCATTCCTGGTAGCATCCCCACCCCGGTCACTCTGACCCCCTGGGTACTCTCTAGAAGGAGCTACCCCCTGGTCCAGACGACTGTGTTTCCCTGAAAATAAGACCTAGCCAGACCATCAGCTCTAATGCATCTTTTGGAGCAAAAATTAATATAAGACCCGGTATTATACTATATTATACCAGGTCTTATATTAAAATAAGACAGGGTCTTATATTAATTTTTGCTCTAAAAGACGCATTAGAGCTGATGGTCCGGCTAGGGCTTATTTTCGGGGAAACATGGTATCAGGTTAGGCCCGTGTATAGGCAAGAAGCAACACCTCTGGTTACCGCTCACAGACCATTCACACGCACGCTCTGCCTCCCAGGCCAGTGCGTGAGCAGCTTCAGGGGCCGGAAGTGGCCCAAGGAGAAGCAGGCATTGACTTCACACTTCGTGGACTCACCAGGCAGCGGCGCCAGCGCTCTGGCTCTCTAGGACCCTTCCTGGCCAGATGAAGACGTGGGCCTCCGTGGCCTCAGAACTCCTTTCCAGCCTTCAATTCCATGGGCCTGTAAACTTTTCCTTCCTTGCCTCCAAAGAAGGTGTTTTGAAAAAGAATTTTTATGATTGCTAGCAAGCTGGCAGTGGGGTTGTGTTTCCCAGCCGTGAGCTGACGTGCACTCCTCTGACCTCACCGGCTTGCTGTTTGCTGCATCCGCGGTGACGGCTTAGCTCTCACGTCTAGGCCACCTGCTCCTCCGTCTGCCTTCCGCCCCGTAGGCCGGTTCTGAAAGCCTGCTGGCGTTCTGATGTGTGCTTTTCGTCTCTCCCCTTCCACTTTCCCAGCAAGCTGTCAATAATAACTTCCCCTTCTCCGTACACGACAATCGGTACAGCTGTCAGAATTTTGGACACTTCTTTGACTCTGTGAGTATTTCTCTCCAAATTACTAATCAAATAGGGAGGGACATTGGAGCTCTTAATTTTCCAAGATGTGCTGAAGATAGAGGACGGACCTCAAAATTGGAACAAGGTCAAAATGAAAGCCTCAGAAGGTTACAGGTTAAAAAAAAAAAATGCATGAAGCTCCCAGAGTTCCATGCAGCTTTCAAAGTTGCAACAGCCTCCTGGTTAGGTTTTTGTGCACGTCATGCTTCCCAAAGGGCCTTCCCCTCAGCTGTCTCATTGGTGAGCTTTCTTCTTGTGACGATGTCGTGGGAAAGAGGGATTGCCTATGTGTGTGTCTGCTGGCAGAGCCAGGACCACGAGGACGGATCAAAGGGATGGAGAGCTTACATAACATAAAGAAGGACTTTCTGATAACTGGAGTTGTCTTTCCTCTAGAGGTGGTGGATCCCCCATCATTGGAGACAATGACTGCTCTTCTTAGTGGTGGCTTAACACAGCACTGTGCAATGGAAATATATTACAGTCCATATATGCAATTTTAAATTCCCAGTAACCACGTTAAGTACAAACAGGAAATCAATTTTTATATATTTTATCTAATCCAGTCATGCCCCAAATGATCAATTCAACATGTCATCAATTAAAAATTATTAATGAGATGTTTTACATTCCCCAAACTAAGTCTAAATCCAGTTTCTATTTCACACTTAAGGTACCTCTGAATTTGGAAGAGCCATGCTTCATGTGCTCAAAAACACATGTGGCTGGGGGCTATGGAGCTGGACAGGGCAGGGTTCGTTCACAGGTGGAGAGTTGTATCTGTTGATCTCTGAGAAGCCTCACACCAAACCTGAAAGTCGTGATGTTGATGAGGAGGATGTTAACAGCACCCACCCTTTGTCAAGCAGGTGCCATATGCTGTCTCCGCATATTATTTCACTTATTACGGAGTCACAACAACCCTATTGGTTAGTTACTCTTTTATCATCCCCAATCTAGAGGTGAGAAAACTGAGAACCAGCGAAGTGAAACGATTTGCCCAAAGCTACCCTCTCCTCTAGGATACAATATCTAAGCCAAATTAAAGCGGTTTAATTTTAAAATATCTGGTTTGCCTCTGCAGAGTATAGAATACAGAACCAGAATATGCACTCTGCCTGCTTCTCTAAATGGAATGTTTAAAATGATTTTGTAAGCTACCAAAGTAACCTAAGTCCTTTAAAATGTTCAAATAATACAGAATTATACAAAATTAAATTTGCACCCTTGTTTTCCCTCCTCACAATCTCACCTTGATGATTCTCTGATAATGGCTTGGTGGGTAAAGTTTGAGAATTTTTGCAATTCATATGCAAACATACATATATAAGTGTATATCTTGTTAATGATATAAATAGGATTGAACCACATGTATTTTACCAGAAGTTTTTGCTAGTCTCACAGAAAGCATTGGAAGCTTTCCAACTTTCTCTATGTTCTGAAATAGTTTATATATAATGTATGGATTTTCAGTTTAATGAAGATTAGATAGAATTTCTTGTAAATCTATTTGGGTTTGATATCTTTTTTCTCGCATCATGATTAATCTATTCAAACTTTCTAGCTCTTCTTGAGCAGATTTTGCTAATACGTGTTTGCCTAAAATTTACTTATTTCATTTGAAATTAATTGGTGTAATATTTTTTAAAATACTCTTATTTTGCAGTTCTTTTAAATCTTTTTCAGTTGAATGTTTAGTTCATATATTTGCAACTGTTTCATTATTTAATTCATGAAATCTTTGAATATGTCTCAGATTATTGCTTTGGCTACATCCCAAAGGTTTTTCTAACTAGGATCTCATTATCATTTGTTTCCAAAATAGTTTATGATTTAATTTTTGATTTATTTTTTAACTAAAAATACTTTACAAGAATGTTTTGAATTTTCTATATGGCTAGAATTTTTAAAGACCATCGTTTTATTGAAAATATCTGGTTCTATGGGTTATAGTAAGTTTTAAAGAATGCAATCTGTGATTTCTACTTTTTGAATTATAAAGATTATCTTTGTTATCTTGTATATGATTCATATTAACAAGTGCTTCATGGGTGTTGAGAAAGAATATATATTCCCCATCTGTTGGTTACAAAGTTCTTCATCTTCATTAATGCAGGACTGTTAATCATGTTATTTATACCTTCATGTACTTTTCTTAATATTGGTCTTGAGATGTCAATTTCTCCTTCTAAGACTATCCTTGAGTTTCTAAATAATTTTTGCCTCATATGATTGAATACCATATCTTTCTGCATAAAAATTCATTATTATTTTAATTTCTTAGTGGCTTTTATTATTTATCAATGTGAAGTGACCCTCTTTATATGCTTTAATGCATGTAACCAATTCATGTAACCATTAATTCTATATTGTGACATTAGCACTGATATTAATTAGCATAGATATTAATGTCTTGTTGTTAACATTTGTTCCTTATATTATGGTCCATTCCTTTGTCTTTATACTTTGTAGTCATTTTGTTTTGGGTTTGCTTTTTATTATAAACAAAACAGAACATGGTTTTTAAAAATTCAGAAGTCATCCTTTACATAAGAATTTAGCCCAGTCACATTATCATGATAATTTGTTTTTGGTTTTATTTTTGCCATCTCATTTTATGTTTCCTATTTGTCATGTTTGTATGTTATACCTCCCCCCAACTTTGCTAGATTGAATTTATTTGCTCACTCTGTTTTTCATCGATATCCTGCCACTAGTGGTTACCCTTAAGTATAAATGTTTAAGAAATATATTAACAATGTATTACTCTATGAATAAAAAATTAATATCTATAGCTTTTCCTCAAGAATAAGGTCGTCCTTCAGAGTGCTTACTTCTGTCACTGCCTGTTCTGGGGGTCCTTGTATTGGGGGAGTCTGTGCTCCGCAACTCATGGAGGTGTCATTCTCATGGGATAATGTCAAGTGGCCCTCACTTCTCTAGTCAAGTTGAAATCCTGAAATTTCAGTTCCAGGTTGGTGACTCACCTCCCGGCTCTTGGCTTGTTTCTCCCCACGTTTCCCCTCTGTCCCTCCTTTATTTCCTATTTATCTTCTTGTGGAGTCTTAAAGTTTCAGTATATTTCATAGTCACATTGTCAGCAAGTATTTGGACTTACAAGCTTTATTTGTTACTTTCCTTGTAGCTCTTTCCTTATTCATTTCATCCCTTCCTTTTATGTATTTATTTTTCTGGAGTATCTGCAAGAGATTTTTTAGAAAGGTGTGACCAGCATCTTTCCTTTGTCCCTCCAGAGCCACTCTCCGCTTTTCTCTCTGCCGTGGGCCTGGGGGCTGACCCGTGTGAACTCCAATCCTCCCCAAGCCTCTCGCACACAGAGCCAGTGCACTGTTTCCTGGGGTCTCCCCACACAGAGCCCCTTTATTAAACTCTCCTTAAAGTACCCTAATTTGAGTATGCCATCTGCCACTCTGGCAGGTGATACTCACCCTTATGAAAGGACAACCTCACTTTACTAACATAAAGCCTAGGCAATCTGATGTCTATTTCCTTCTAGTCTTTTGTCTAAGCATAGTGTTTTCTTAGTCTTCACCTGGTTATGAGCACCATTTTGAATACACGGTGATTCTCAGGGTCATGTGTAAGGTCCTGAGAGTTAGTGAGGACGCCTGTGGCCAAAGATCCAAAGGTGCTGCTTCCTTGTTGGGAACCCTCTGGGATGGGAAAGAATCCACCTCTTCAGACCTCTCAAAGTGAGAACCACCTGTCCTGCCGAATGCTGGGGGTGCAGCCCAGGTGGAGACACTGAAGAGCCACCTGGGCGCAG
Source organism: Rhinolophus sinicus (assembly GCF_036562045.2). NCBI lineage: Eukaryota > Metazoa > Chordata > Mammalia > Chiroptera > Rhinolophidae > Rhinolophus > Rhinolophus sinicus. The sequence continues at coordinate 5,295,918 of NC_133757.1, forward strand.
GGAACGTACCTAGGGTCCCTTGGAGTCCACACTGGTTAATATAGGCTGTTTCCAGCTGTGGTCTTTCCGGTTCTGCCCTCCATGTCTCTAGAAGTCCAGTCCCCTCGGAGTGGAAGGCTTCGAGAACAATAATAAAATAACACCAGCCCGTTTTGAGCGTTGATTTATAGCCTTCGACAGGTTGGTAAAGGACACCTCTGGAAATGGTTGTCACAGTGTGCATTTCCACACAGGATGTCATGTAGCTGGTTTTATGAAAGACCTTAGAACTGTGTTACCTTGAATATATTTGTCCTAATCTTCTTGTAATTCTTCCACAGGGCATGGGACGTAGGAAGATCCCCCCAGAAAAAAGGCAACATGTTTCAAGAAATTTCAATCTTTGGGCATGTGACTATATTCCATCTTGTCTTGATGGCTTTTCCAATAACCAAATATCATATGTCTATCAGGAAGCTGTGGTGGTCCCAATTTTCGGACGCTTTCCAAGACATTATAATGAGATATGGAGCACTTTCCAATTTATTCCCGAGCAAAGTTGTACAGAGGTTTTCAAAAAGGATCCCAAAGGAAGGGTTGCTATCAGTAAAAAGGCTGGTTCTCCACTGAAGCTCTAATCCTTCCAGAAGATTCTTGATGAGTTTTGTAATATTGGTATTTCACTGGACATTCCGATCAAGCACAACAATTTAACATAAGATTTGTTTAGAATTAGAGATTGTATCTGCCTTGAGGCTGAAGTTTTCTTGTAGTAACATAGGGAGGAACGTCCCTCCATTGAGAAACCAGAATGGCAACAGACTTGCTACTCCCACCTTTAAGACATTTTTATGATTTTTAATAAGGCTGAAAAACATTCAAGTCCTTATAAAATAAAGATATGTGAAGATATATGCATATTAAATGAATGTGTTTTAAATGAAAATGTGTTTAATGAATTTTAAAATTGCCACATTAACTTTTGGGGGAGTTATAAAAATGACATAATTATTATATCGTTACATTTTCATCTTGAAATTTCAAACAATGCTGAGGAAGTAGGAGTCCCCTTTGGTTTCATCACATCTCCAGGCCTTTCTCCCATCCTCAGAAGTAAATTAACCGTTTGTTTTTATTCTGTGCATTTACAATCACATACTAGATGAGCATAGCTACATAAAAATCTGAACATAAACTGTGTTGCGTGGTACCTTATGTTCCGTAACTTTCTTTTGATATTTAACAGTGTATTTGGAGTTCTTGCAGTGTCAGTGTGAATAGATTGATTTGCTTTTAAAACTGCTGCATTGTAGGCCCTAATGTGGATGCACCATGCTTTTAAAAATTACCCTCTTATGAAGGAGAGTTTGAATTGTTTCTAATTTCTGGCTGTCAGACCTGGTGCTATTTGAAAATGCTTGATGAGCCTCTCTGGGTGCATGGTGACCCGCGTCTCTGGAGTATTCTCGAAAAGGTTACCTCGTTATTACTGCTGGATTGGGTGGTGTGCACCAAGTTTTAATAAATCCTCCTAAATTACCTTAGTAAGGAAAAGACTGGACCAATTAAACACCTACCAACAGGATCTGTGCATTTCTGTTTCTCCCGCCCCCTGAATTACCTTTTAGCTATTTAAGGATATTTAAGGACAAAAAATTAGTATCTTGTAATCTTCTTATTTTGCATGTCTCTGATTATTAGCGAAGTTGAGCATCTTTTCCCACCCAGCGGCCACTTATAGTTCCCTCTGTAAACTGCTCAGCGTCCCCCGCATTCTGCACCCAAAGTTTCTTGTTCATATTTAGATAATTTTTTTTCTATAGATGAATTTTAGAATAAGCTTGTTAAATAAATCCATTGGCCATTTGATAGGAATGTCCCAAAATTTAGATACTAATTTATGGGAGAATTGACATCTTTATACCACGCTGTAATTTCCCATTTATTCAAATCTTATTTTACGTTCTTCAGTAGAGTTTTATAATTTTCTTCACTTAGGCCTGACATGTTCCTTTTCTATACTTATTCCTGCATATTTTGAACTTTTGTGGCTATTTTGAATGTTATTTTTTTAAAGTTACAGTTTTAGGTTGGTTTTGCCTTATACGTAAAAATAGCTGTTGATTTCTGTATGTAAATCTTGTATTTTTCACCTGGCTAAACTTCTAATTAATAAATAAACAAATATTCTAATAAAATAAAAATAAAGTTCTAATAATTTTTCAGTTGATTCCCTTGGATTTTCTATGTAGACGATTATTTCATTTGTGAAAGTGAGAATTTACATAATTTCTCTCAATTCCTATCCCCATGCCCAGGCTCACGTGGCTTTAGCTCTGCCTGTGAAAAGTTCTCTGAAAAGCAGCAGTGTCTGACTCTGTGATTTGCGGGAATGCTATTCTCCAGGTGCGTTTCCTTCCGTTTCCTTTTCTTCTCCCAGGGCATCTTCACAAACCCTCACTTGCTGAGCTTCTGCCTTGCCACTCTCTGCCCAAACACCAACAATCAAGAGTGACCCCAAATTCAATTTACTGGAGATGAAATTTTTAAAATTACCAAAAAGGTATATAGAGCTGAATTTGCAATTATGTGGAGGGACATGCGGATGGAGGAAGGTCGACCTCTACTCTTTGGGTTTAAAGATGGGGGTATATTTACCATCTATAGAAATGCAAATTAGGTAACTTGCCCTTAAAGCCAGTCTTTTTTCACTAAACTGTTTTCTACAAAAAATAAAATAAACAACACTGTCCAGCACTTCACAGTTTTCCATCCAGTGAGTCAAGATACAGCACTTTAATAATGGAGGAGTAGGTCGTGGGGGCTCCAGGGCTGACGCCCCCCAATACAATAACCCACTTTCCAAAATAAAAGTATTTAATAACTTGGCACCCTATCAGTGACTCACTGTTGTTGGTTCTTTGTTTCAGTGTGTTGTCTTGAAGAGAGGAATAAACAGCCAGTTAAAGAAATGCCAACTTACTAATCAATTATGTGCAGGTGTTTATAGATCTCTTCTGTTTTAATAAACGAGACTTGGACTTGTGCCATCCTAGAAATGACTTTGACACTACAAGAGTGGCTGATGACTTCGTAACGATGTTTCTGGGTGAGCTGCCTAGCGTCCATTCTAGAATAGCGCCAGGACGCGTCGGCTGCTTATTGTGAATACAACAGGCACGTCCGTAGCTGCTGAGTTTCAGTGCTCTCAAAAATCAGATCTAAGTCCTTAGCCATGATCGTTGAAAGAGCAGAGCGATGATTTCCTATCTGGAACCAACTCTGAAACGCTGCCTGGTTTTAGGCAGAGAAGCACATTCTCCATTAGTCTGTTTTGACATTCTCGACGAATGCTAAAGATTGCCTCGTGCCCTCTCTGTGTTGTGCACATTTTGTGGCTGTCTTTGGCCATGGACATCTTGGTTCTGGTGGCCACACACAGTTCAGACTATAGTGACAGTGTTTCTCCTTCCATGGCCAACACAATAGCCGTTCTAGAAACAACGGTAAGTTCAGTGGTCAGTTGCAACTCCAAGCAAAGCTCAGGACATGTCACTGCTGGCCCCCTGGGTCAGGGAGAAAAGGTGCTTCACCCAGTTCAACATTTTTTTTTCTAACCTGTAGAATTGGTACCATATTGAGGACTCCTCAGGGGGTGATGGGTGTGAGGACTTGAAATGATAAACTAAGTATAGGTTTCCCATATGTTCTGCTGAGTTCAGAGAAGAGTCTATGCTGTTATGGTAACACCCGCAGAACCACAAAACAAGCAAGAAGAATCAATTTCCTCCTCGCGGATCTCTGCTGCTGCCCACAATCTTTGGTCCTAGCCTGGTGTGTCGAGCCAGCAATTGGGGAAGACCCCCTTCAGCTCAGCCGTGGGCTTTTCCCTGGGTGGAAGGAGGCTGGCACTTCCCAAGCATACAGGGTGGTCCCTCTGTGAACCCTAGTGCTGTGTTTAGGACTCAGAAAGTGCTGAGTACGTGTGAAATGCTGTGTACTGCCTTTACAAGTACCTATCAAAACAAATGAAAACATCTCATTTAATACACAGTGTTTAAGTAAACATGTTACAGGTATACCAAAATAATCCCCCAAAATATTAAACAACAAATCAACCCCATGTCAGAGCCTGACTCACTGAATAAATGGAATGAATAAACCTGTAACGCGCTTGACTACAGCTCTATGAAATTCTTGTATTCGTTAGGTGTCGCAAGTGATTTCTGCACAGAGTAATCAAAATAACCTCAAATACTTTATTCTCTCTCCCAATCGAAATCAAACAGATTTGCAAGTTCCCAAATTGGGTAAACAGGCAGAGAGCACATTTTCTTCCCTTTTTGCCCCCACCCAAATAGGAGCTGGCATCCGAATGTGCAGACCCAGAGGCCATGATTTCTCTTCCCCTGGGGCACTGGTCCGGCTGCATCGTTTGTAGCGGACACCTCTGGTTCTCAGCAGGAAGAGCAACTCTGCTCATCACCCACGTGCCACACAGCTGCTTGTGGGATGTAAAGTGACCTTTTCTGCCCAAGAACACACTGTAATCCTTAGACGTGAAGTGGAAACACTGAAACTGCCTTATATAGTCTCCTGCCGTTTACGACTTTCGTCGAAGTTTCCATGACTGTCATCAGCCATGAATGGCGTTTCCAATCCTTCTCCATCAAGTGCCATGCGGTTCCAAAGAGGATCGGGAAGTCTCCACATAATCCTACAGAAGAAATCTTACCAAAATGAAGAGTATTTTGTACTGAAACCAACACCTAATATGTGTGACATTCTAGACCTTGAAAGGAAGGGTCTGGCTCAGCTGGTACATCGCCATCTGAGAGTTCATGTCTTCAATCAGGAGCGCTCTGGTGAAAGCAGGTATGTTTGCCAGCTGGATCTGGGCTGATGTCCAGCTCATTCCTAATAAGGCCCTGCCCCCACCGTGCCCCGCACAGCCCCTCCCAAGCGTCCCATTCCTTTGGGCCTGGTTGTGTAGCGCCATTCTCAGGGGTGCCAATGTGAATACATGGAAGACATGCCCAAGCTCTGTACGTGCTTACTCATCACTCAATGACTGCTTTTCAAGCCACTGCTCTGGACATTGGGGTACAAGGGTGGGCAGCCACAGACTCCCCCTTGTTCTTAGCGCCTGCCATGCCACCTAGCCGATCTGTCAGATGACGAAACGCAGCAGCCCGCAACAGCCAACATGTCAAGCCAAGAATGCTGATTAAGTGTGGATGAGGCGACAATGCTTTGAAAGGTCATAATTATAATTTTATTAAGCTGTGATCAGGGAGATAAGATAAATGTCACAGAAACGTGTTTAATATTGGATGCAGATTATATTACAGAACAATTACGAATTTGTGTTTCTTGTATACATTCAAATTCGGATATGTGGAGGGCAAAAGCTGAGTTTAATTTTTATCTGCTGGATGAGGAATTGATTTTAATTCTTTCCCTGCTAATTACAGGAAAATTAGAAAAACAAACTATTTACTAGAGCACTAAATACGCTTTGATTACTTATGGATATAAGCAGTTATTTTGGTTTCATTTATTTACTTGCTGAAAGTGTAATGATAGGTAAAATTAAGAATTAATAGTGTGATACGTAGAGAGGGATTGTGGGTTTATTCAGCAGATGGAACGAGGCCGGCTGTTTTCCTACCTTTCAGTTGGGAACTGAAGTCACAGTGTCTGCCCTGGGGCAAAGTTAGGCGGCATTTAGCCTCTGCTCAGAGAGAGCAAGCCGTGGGGGAACAGAGAAGAGGCACCAGGCTGGGGGACAAGTGATGAGTGTGGATGCCGTGGGGTTCCATTCAAGGCACCTGGGGGAGGCAGAGGGACCCCTCTCGCAGTCAGCTGGGCACCGAGGTTCAGCTCAGGCTGAGGACCCAATGTGCAGGAGAGAGAGGCGATGATAGATTGATGGAGGAGCAGAGACAAGGAACAGGAGGATTATTTTTTTCTTCAAACAACAAATTGATTATCTTACAGTTGCAGAGGTCAGAGTCCAAAATGGGTCTCCATGGACAAAAATCGAAGCGTGAGCAGGGCTGGTTTCTTTGGAAGGCTCTAGGGGAGAATCCATCTCCTTTCCCTTTCCAGCATCTGGAGACCACTTTGGTTGGTGGCCCCTTCCTCCACCTTCAAAGCCGACATCATTAATCTGAGCCCTTCCCACATGGCCATCTCTCTGGTTCTGTCTTCAGGTTTCCTCCCCACTCATCTTTTTCTTTTTAGGATTTTTTTTTTTCAACATAAGAGTGGTGCTTTTTGAGCAAGGCAAAGCAAGGAATGGACATGGATGGATTGAGGTTGCCCAGGGATGTGGGTGGTGGTAGGCGAGGCTGGTGCAGTATTGGGTCGGTGTACACCTGAAAGGGGAGCTGGCCATGGGTCGGGGAGTCACAAGGCTTGAGTGGATGGGAAGGGATAAGAGAAACCTTCAAGGGGAGACGGAGCCCTTGAGTCCTTCCGGGTCACTGCTTCGTCTTAGGGAGGTGGAGGGTAGGTCTTCAGCTGAGAATGAGGTGCCTGAGTGTATGGGACTTGCGAAGGTGGGTGGGGTGTAGAGTTGCCATTTCAGATGATGGCTGGTTGGGGCCATCCAGCTTCAGCAGGCCCAGCCACAAGGAGACGGTCTAGATTTACAGGGGATCCTTGGTACCATTTTTGAATTTCCCATCAGAACTCAGCAAATCAAGAGTGACACAGGAGAAAACGATGAAAAGGGAGGGAAAATCATTCGTGTAGGAAACATCAAGGAGGTGGATGCCAGGAGAAGGCCTGGCGCCGGGCTGCTGAGGCTGGCTGCACGTTACTCTGGGGGGAGCCAAGGCCTGAGTGCCACCCAGGTGGGTCTAGTCAGGTCCCTGGGATGGGATCTAGCTTTGGCATTTTTTCATAGCTCCCCAGGGCTCAGCACGCCTGGTGGGGCACAAGGAAATGCACTTCAACACACCAGAGTTTTGAGAGAAGCTAGAAGGGTGCTGGACAGGCCTGGAGCCAACTGGAGAAGAAGGCCCTGCGGCCGCACAGCAAGGAGGGGCTGCAATGTTACGACGCAGGGTCACACCGTGGGGAGCAGAAGGTTAGAAGTGGAGCACAGGGCTTATACAAATCATGTTTGTGAACTTATTTGGAACTTCTACAAACTTATCTTTTTCGGTTTGTAAATATTTGAAGTGTCCTAGAAATTCAGGCTGCCCAGCCACCAAAGACAGAGGTTGAAAGGGCCCCAAGGGCCTGGAGTCCAGTCTGGCCTGCGATGAGCCCCCAGCCCTGAAGCTCCTTCGTGTGGTGACAGAGGAGCACTGTCCAGACCAGTGTGCATGGGAAACGGGAGGCAGCAGTCCGAGGGGACGGGGGACACCAGGACGTTGCCAGTTCTCAGTCCTGGATGATGGCAGCATCTGGGGACAGTAGAAGACTGGGCACTTCTCCCTGTCTGCTATAGCTCCACACCTCAGCACACAACGCTTGTCCAGCATACAGAGCTGTTATCGAAAAGGGACTGCCAAAAGAACATTCCAGAAAGTCTTTGCAAAGGACAGTCTTAGCTTGCTGGATGAGAGCACAGCTTTGTACCCAGCTCAGTTATTCATTATCTTCATGGTCTGGGGCAAGTTACCTCTAAGTCTTGGTATTCACATCCCTGTATTGGGGCTGGTGACAGATCCCACCTCCTAGGAGTAAGGGTCATATGAAAAGATGCACGAAAGTGTTTTCAAAGTGCTTGGTGCAGGGTAACAGGTCAGTACATAGACGCTCTAGCTACCTGGATGATTCCAACGGCCAGTCAGTGTGGCCTGCAGGGTGACCTCCCGGGTCTCCTCTCCTGGACGCACAGAGAAGCAGGGTGGTTGGTACCTCCTATCAACACTCTTTGCCATTAAGTGTTCACAAAATCAAGTCCCTAGTTACACTTCTGTTGCACCAAAAGTGGATTGCACTAATTCCTAGAGAAGCGGGGGACACTGGGCTGGCAGTGGGTCTGATGTGGCCTTGACCCCTCATCTTGCCTTGCTAAGGGAAGACCTGGCCATTCCACCCCAGCTGGAAACAACGTTTCTTCTCCTCCTCAGAGCCCCTCATCGCTCTGAGCCCACTAGGACGGTAAGTATCGGCCTCCTCTGCCTCCCACGATGTCAGGTCCTGGGGACAGCCACGCACACCCATCCTTCCTCCTTAAGCTCGGCACAGTGGTTAGTTCTCTGACCCTCCCCAACGACTCACTGCACTAATGAACGTAGGAGTGTTTCAACACAGTCAACTGCTAAAACTAGTGTTCACAGATCTGGGTGCTTTTTTAATCTGATGTTTAACAAAATGTACGCTTTCCAGTCTAGCAGTGGCAATGATCATTTTGCTTTACAAAGCTGCCGCAGGTAAGTCAAGATGACGGGTCTACAAAGATGACAACATATTGCTGAGGTCACATTTGTGGAAAAGAACTCTCCAGTTTTTCTCCTCCGAAGATAGACTCCCTTTAGTTATTTATTTAATAGCTGTGATCACAGGTAGAGAAGACAATTTCTGCTGTGGACGAAGTGTACGAAGGGATATATTTCAGGAAGAAAAGTGCCCAGAGCGAAAACCAATTTCTCCCCAAGAGCTCTGGCCAAGATTGACAAACTCAGTAGGCTTACAGAGGATCGTGTCATAACAACACGGGCCTTTCAGGGATGTCACAAAACCTGCGGAGGCGACAGGGTACCACCTCCTCTGCTCAGCATGAAAGAGACATGAGGAAGTGGGGGAGGGGAGGTGCTGGCTTCCCTGGGCTCTGCAGGATGAATTGCACCATCTATGTCTTAACTCCCCAAGCATTCAGGCGCTATACAAGATTAATTAGATTCAGAAAATGCTTTTTAAAAAGTCACGTATGTAACGAACACCCTTTATCCTTTCCCTTAAATGCTTATTCATTGTTGGTAAACATTTGGAGCCCTCCCCTTCTCCCCCAAAATTCCCCAAGTCAGGTAATTTTTTTAAACCAAAAAACCTAAAGGTATCTGGTGCTCAAGGAGCAGACTTGAACCTGAAAGGTAGTGGGTGAGGACTAACCGCCCCATAAAGCGTGGCACGGCCCCCGCCTCACGCCTAATTACTCTGGGCATGCTTTGTTCCGCCCGTGTCTGCTTCCACAGTGCGGTCAAACAAGGTGGAACTGTGTCCATTTATGGGGAAGTCAAAGACCAATAAATAAAAAGTTTAATTTCCTGATTCCCTGAAGTCGATGGGGCTTAGAAAATACCAACCTCTCCAACAATGGTCTTTCAAAAAATCGTGTAAGCAGCGCCTCGTATCAAATTTCATTGCTCATAAAAAAGAATCAGATAATGTTAACTGAAAAAAATGCAGGATACAAAGTACACTGTGTTTACAACTAGAAAACCATCCGCTTCAAGGCAGGCCTGGAAGTGTACCATTGTTAGCAGACTTCGGGATGGGCGAAGGATTCAGGAAGATCGGTTTCCTTGTTTTGGAAATTTTCTGCTGTTATATTGGTTTTCCAACAACAACAACAAAAATTTAAACACAGATCGGTAAAACAATTAGTTAATTGTTTAGCAGATGCTTTTACTCAGAACAAAGAGCATCACGTGAGACGCCCAAGGTTAAGCAAATCAGCTAAAAACCAAGAAATTCAATTAAGTATCATAAGACTGAATTTCTTAGCTTTCATCTGGATTGCTGACTCGCACAGACGTCCAAAGCTACCACCATTAATAAAAAGTAATCCCTCATCAGGTCTTTCCATTTATTGAATTCTTTCATGTAATTAATAACACTGAGGAAATTTTCCCTCGGTAGATAGGCTATGGAAAGAGGAAGCCGTGGGCTGTGTGGCTCATTCCCATCACTAGTAAGAAAACGACTTGAGAGACAGTGGGATTCCTCAGATGGACTGTCTACATAGCAGACTCTGCGTGAAAGTGGGCAGGACCAGTCCTGACCCACTCCCACACAGTGTCAGGCTGAGCAGGTCAGCACGAGCTGCTCATCCAGGGACCAGGTCAGAGGACAACTCCTCCCTGGGCTGCTGCGGTACCTGCCCACATGCACTAGCTGGGAACAAACACATTAGCTGGCTGGCTCTCTTGCCCTGTCCCTGTGTTCTTTCCCATCACCTTCACTGGCTTCTTTTTTCTAACCATTTCTCAAATGGTGGTCCTCAGAGGTCCACTCTTGACCCCCTCCTTTCCCCTCCGCTTCTCTTCCCTCTCCTCTTTCTTGCGTGCATTCTGTGGGCCAACCCCTGGCAACCATAGACAACCATTTCTTCAGCAGAATTTGCTGCACCCTGCCGAGGTCCCCGGCCCCGTATGAGGCACAGGAGATGCAAGACAAAGGAGTCCCTTCCTCTAGGAGGGCCAGTTCCCATGGGGCTCAGACATGCAGACAAGCAAAGATGACTTAACAAGGTAAGTGCCTCTAAGGCAGGGCCAGAGTTGGACTTGCTCCCTGGACGTCCCATAAGCACATAAGCTCAACAAGTCCAAACGTGAGCTCGTACCCCCCCACCCCACCCCCACCACAGGCTCTTTTCCCCACTGTGTTCCACGTGTTGGTTGAAGACATCACCATCTATCTAGTCACCCAAACCCAAAGCCTGGGGGTCCACCTAAATGCCTCCCTCCCTCTCTCCCTCGCACCCCCTGCATCCCACCATCTATCTGCCTTAGAAATGTCTCTTGGATAATCTCCTTCTTTCCATTCCCACGGTCACCGTCCCATTATCCCTCGCTGTCAGCTTCTTGTCGTCATCTTTTGGCACATCCTCTCTCTCCTGCACGAGCCACCAGGCTCACAGTGATTCTCCCAAAATATAGCCAACCGCATGGTGAGCTTGCTTAAAAACCATTGACGTCTCCCCACCATGGATCAACTTCACCTCCCTGCCATGGCCCTTGACCACGTGAGGCCAACATCCATGCACAGCCTCCAACCATCCACTTCCTGTGTCACCATCCAGGGCATCGAGCGCCTGCCATTTTCCGAATGCAGCAGTGGTGGCACTTGCTGACGGCACTGGGCCTTGGCTCACACTGTTCTCTCTACCCAGAATGCTTGCCACCACCCTCCACCAGATGGGGAGATTCTGGAAAAACTCCTCCTTGTCTATTGGTCAAGGCCCAGGCCCAGCGCCATCTTCTCAGGAGCCTCAAACTCTCCAACCCTGCCCCTGGGCCGTCTCCTTTCTAATGACAGTGCAGAATGCTCACGCGCAGGAGTGAAGTCTCCGTCCTACAGCCCTCGGCCATACTATGAGCACTGCTGACTACACAGGTGTCCCTGAAACGCTTGTGAGTCGTAATCAACCGTAGCGATGCCTGGTATTCCTGAACACGAGGCTATTTTCTAAGAAGCGAAAATACTCATTTTTAAAAAAAATAAAAACTCTGAGTTAAGATGAGATGTACACAGATAATTATAGGCAGCAGTAAATTTTCAGATGCAATGAGGTTGCACTCACAGAGAAAGCATTCTGATCACACCTTTCCTGCCTAAAACAGTCTGTTCAGGATATCTGATTGTTGCTTCAATATCTGTTTCCAGGGTTACCAGTGAAATTGAGGTTTTGTTTTGTTTTTAATGTTTATTAGTCATTTGCATTTCTCCCAGAAGTCCTGACGGAATTCTCTTAAACTGCAGGTGGAAGTGGGTTAGGGAATGGGGATCTTGGAGGGAGACTTCTCAGAAAAGTAGAGAGAAGTCCCCATTCCCACCCTTCCCCCATCTGAGCTAGAGACCCCCCTCTGTTCTCCCTTTTCGCTTCTGGAGCTAAAGCCTGGAAGATGTCACCTCTTCCCTGGGATGACTTACTCTAACTGGGACTTCTCCCCTGGTCGTCCTGGAGACACTCAAGCAGGAAGTATGGAGGCTTGGGTCCTAAATGCCGGCCCACAGTTGGATGGAGAGCACGTTAGGACTAAGTGTAGAAGATGATGGCGGTCATACCTTGCTTAAAAATAAAACACAACGTAGGTTCATTATTGAAACGTGTGCAGTCAGTCTTCAAGATGGTCCCCAATAAGTCCTGCCTCCCTATATTCATGACCTTGTATAGTCTCCTCCCATAATAAATCAGGGCTGGTCCTTTGTGACCAATAGAATATGGTGGAGGTGACATCTACTTCTGAGGCTAGGTCATAGAACTGGATGGAGCTTCTGTCTGACATTCTCATTCCCTCATTCTCTCTCTCTCTCTCTCTCTCTCTCTCTCTCTCTCTCTCTCTCTCTTCCCCACCCCCTCCACTCACTTGCCCTGAAGAAGCCCAAGCTGGCCCTTGTGAAAAGCCATTTGCAGAAGAAACAGAGGCTCCAGTCTCCAGCCAGCCTCAACCACCAGACTGAGTGGACACGCCTTCAAATGTCCAGCTCCCGGCCTTTAAGGCTTCTACATGAGGCCCCAGACCAATCATCTTCTGTTCTAATTCCTGACTCACAGAGCGGTTGTTTTTAGAGTGGTTGTCAATGTGTTTTGGGGTCATTTGTTCTGCAGCCCTGGCAGCTGGGCCAAGATAAACTGTGAAATTCCAGTAATTGGATTTTGCCCCAATGTTGTTGTCACCAAATGTGAGTGCACCTTGATGGCTTTAAGGCCTCGCAGAGGAGATGGCCAGGAAGCACTTGTTGAAAAGAATCAGAGCTCTTTGGGAACAAGGCTCTGTGGTTAGGCTGCAGAACGACAGCCACTTAGGATACTGGTTGGGGTCCCCCCACTTTCTAATAGTCTTAAAAATGCACACTGGCGACCATACAGATAAATGCCACAAGAGGGCAGGTGTACCTACTGAAATAGGGCTTCGCACACGACCTGTTCTCTCCTATTGACTTCCTATTTTTTTTTTGCATTTCACTCCTGATTTTGTTGGCTATTGATCACTGCTCACAGATGGGCTTGTGTTATGAAGAAGTGAACCTTCACTTCAAAACCCAACCACCTAGGAACACCTTCGGTGGGAGAAGTTCCCTGACAGTTAATTTAACAATGCCATATTTGTATTTCTTATAAAATATATTTTTGTAATGAAAACACCTACAATTTCATTGCTAAGAAAAATTGAGCTGCTATTTTCAAATGTCAGTGGGATAAACATTTCCTGACTTCATATCACTGCATGAATGCAGATGTGCTATTTACTCAATCTCATTTATTTCATAATGGGATTAAATAATGCTTCATTATTTCATAATGAACAAAGTAATATGTGATTTTGAAAAAAGAAGCTATTACACTTATTTTTCTTTCACCTCAGAGCCCGCCACCCTCCCATCCCCGCATATAAATTCTGACTTTAAAATGAATTAATTCGTTGGATGATTTAAAGTCGCCTCAATTTCTGCAAGAAAGATGAAGAAACATGCTTCTCAGTCTCTGGGGTTTTTCTGATCACAAATTGTGTCTTTCCTAACGTTTCTTATCAACTTCAGGTAGCCTAGCTCACGCAGCACTTCTGACCCTCTCTGCAGTCAGTACCTTTTTGTGGCTGGTCAGGGCGGGGCTGTCCGCACAGCTGAACTGCACTCGGGGTACCTACCTACCGATGGCGCTGGACGAGCCAAGCTCCGTGGACCGCACACCTGGAGCTTGCCCGGCGCCAATCCAGAGCGACAGAGTGGAGGCCGTGGAGCTCAGCGGCTGCGAGTGCGGGTGTGGAAGTCCTGTGACCGTGGGCAACGCCTACCCTCTCTGAACCTCAGTGTTCTCATCTGTAAGATGGAGCCCGTCCTTCCGTCCTTCTACTTCTCCCAAGAGGATGTTGGGAGGATTGCACGAGCAGACGGGAGTAAAGCTCTTAACATCCTGGCGAACAGCAAGCGCTCAGTACGTGCTCCTGCTCCACAGACCACAGCTCCCCGCCCCCGTGAGCATATACCACCCCTGAGATGTCCACCACATTGCCTGTACACAGTAAGCTATTATGACTTTTTATGCCCCTGCTTTTGGGTCTATAAACATCTTTAACAATTATTTTGAAAACAAAGATGCTAGATAAACACTGCATCTCCCTTATTAGCCATGGACAATCTTTCTAGAAGATTCCTGCAGAACAAATGCTCCTTATCTTCTGGGAGAATCCTCCAGAACAGATGCTCTATACTGCATGCATCTGAAGATCCAACAAGTCTCATTGGAGAACAATTCCATTTAGTTCCCATTTTCCCGATCAGTGTTAGGAGGGACGGACACTCCGACCTAGACCTATGACAACAGACGGCAGCGCCTCAAGCAGCGCGCCTGCCTGTCTGCCCTCTGAAGGTTTGCTGCGTGAGTCCAGGAAAAGTCTGCACAACCGCCACAAACCCACCGCAGAGCCCACGTAACAGATTCGCTGCAGTGAAACGTTAGCCATGTTTCTGAGTCCGAGATGCTGAGTACAAATCATTTACGAGGGAACACGCACTGATTGCATTAAGCCTATGCAGGGACTCCAGATGGAGGCCTTGAAAACCTGGCTTGCCCCCAGGCCCAGCGCACAGGAGAGGTTTTTCTAGGGGAAAATTCGACCACAGGGCGCTTGCTGCATTTTCCCCCATTCAACGTGCCAAATGTTTCTTATCGTTCATTACATGGTCTCAAGTATATTTTATTAGGAGGTGTTTTTTTTAAGGCACTAATAACTTGCATACCCTTTAACCCAAGAGAGTAAACAAGCTACATTTGGACAAGCAATAAATTGTGACTAGTCGTCATGCCACTTGAGTTAGCTGGGACAAATCTCCAAACCTCTCAGTTGGAGAGTCTCTGAAGGGTCTCTTGGGGCTTTAACATTCTGGGAGTCACACCCCGTACTTCCTGAAGCCCAGGTGGGTGAGGTTGCTGCCCTCGGCTGGGCTCCAGGGCACCCTGAGCTCACCTCTGGGGGGCCATGCTGTCCTCACTGGGGGGTCTCACACTTGACTATGTTCCTAGGGGACAAGGGCTGTATCTTATCACCTCGGTATCTGTCTTAGTTCTGGCTGCTCTAACAAAACCACCATGGACTGGCATGTCTTCATAACACACATTTATTCCTCACAGCTCTGGAGGCTGGAAAGTCTGAAATCAGTGCGGTCAGGCTCTGGTGAGAGCCCTCTTCCTGGTTTTCAGGCAGCCGCTGTGTCCTCACATGGCAGAATGAGAAAGCTCTGCTCTGTTACTCTTCTTAGAAGACCACTAACTCCATCCTGGGAGCTCCACCCTGAGACCCTCCCAAAGGCCCCGCCTCCAAATATTATCACAGGGATTAAGACGTGAACATATGAATTTGTGTATGTGGGGGCGTGGGTCACAAACGTGTGGTCCATGGCAGTATCCCGGAGCCTCACACAGACCTGGACCATTTCTCGAGATGGCAACATAAATGGCACCCCCCAAGTTGTACCACGTGATAGCACACAGTACTGGGAATAAAAGACGATACACTATGACCTATTTCTGATTCAAAACAATTTTTAAATATTTTTATTAAAATTAAGTTCAGTGTTGTGTTATAATAATGTGAAATGCAATGCTTAAATGGAAAATGACATTTTAAATTAAAGACATGCTTTCAAAGAACTTACGTTAATAGATTTTTTTTTCTGAATGACTGCAAGCATGACTTAAATATTCTAACAGGCCAATGGTTTATTGATCAGAAGAACTTAGGTATTAAATTACTGGCTGAATACTACCCGAGGAATCCCATTTGTCTTTAAATTATAGGATGATTAATTTGATAAATAGCAGAGATGTATTTTCGTCTTTGTAACATCTAAAAGCACAAGCTGATGTTCATTGTTCTTCTAGGGGACTGTATCTGACCTCACAGTTAAGCATTTAAAATTTTTTTGAGCATCGCTATGCCCCAAATTCAGATTAGTGAAAACATCTCACTTACATGTATTTTCTTTTCTATCTTGTTCTCTCAAGGTTCTTCCTCTATCTACTGAAGATACAAAATTCAACAAACCCTGTTGATTCTGGAAAGTAGCAAAGAAGGATTTAAGTTAATCCAGTGCTTGAAGTGGGTCCTGGGACAGCTGCCAAGATCCTGTTGTTCTTTTGTTTGGAATCCTACCCTCCACCACCCACCACCTGGGACCTCCCTCCTCCCCCTTTACTCTCCTCTCTGCTTTCTTCCCAGCTCCACTGCCCAGTGTGAGAAGGAGACCCCTGGGCGGTTGCACTGGGGGGAGCGAGAGCCCTTTGGGCATCTCCAACTTTCTGCCACCCTGGGTTAAGCCCATGGGAAGCTTGCAGCAGCCCCGTCTGCCTGCAGGTTTCATCAGCTGGGGCCTGGCTGTGATTCTCATACTGCATTTAGTGCTCTCACTGAGTCTGCTCTGTGGCTGCTGGTTCCCAGTTCAGCCGGGCAGCCTCCCCTCTGGGGAGTCTCACCATCCTTCTCCCCACTCCAATGGCTTGTCCTGTCACAGCCCTCAGCTCCTGGACAATTCTGTTTTGGCATCAGCCTTCTGCACTAGACTCTGAGCTCTGGGAGGTAGGGTAGGTGGTTGTCATGCGGGGTCTCAGCTCCCGCTCCCTGAACAAGAACGCAGGACATGGTGAGGCCAAAAAGGAACACCCACGGAGCCATAGATAGGGGAGTCACACCACTATATTCTCGCTGGCAACTGGGTTGGAGACACAGGAAGTAGGAGTCACATGATCCACAATCAGCCATCCGCTTCTCTGCCAACCAACCCCACTTGCTAGCCTCAATCCGCTTGCTAACCACACTTGGTAGCTGCAATCCGCTGTCTGCTTCTCTGCCAACCCACCAACCCCTTGCTAACTGCAACCTGCCCTTGCTAGCTCAGCCACGGCAGTTATATCAGTGGCCAATGGCTAACTGGTTACAACTGATGGCCAACTAGTTACAACTAATGGCCATCTACTACCCGAGCTCGCACCTTTCCACGTGAGGTTGAGAGCCTGGAAACTGCTTTCTGGGACTCTGTCCCCACAGTGGTATTCTTCATTGTATCTTCAGTTCCAGGGGCAGGCACTTCACTGGTTAGCTGGCTGAACGAATGAATGATCAGAAACCAAATGAGACTGCGTGCGTGGAAATGCTTAGAAAAGAGAAAAGCACTATATGAAGCACAGGAACGTTAATGACCATTCTTTCTGCATTCACCAGTGCGGGCGTCTTGCCCAGGACAGAGCCAGCGGGGAGGTAAGAGGAGCCCATGGTTGTAGGCTGGGCCCCCAGGAAGCAGAGACTCAGGCGGAGTTCAGTGTGTAGGATGCTCACTAGGGAGCACCCGTGGGACCAGACCACTGGGCGGAAGGGGTAGGAAGCGGGACAGGGCAGAGACAGACATGGTCTGTGATGCTGGTGGCCTGATGACAGCTTTGGCTGTGCCCCCAGGGAGCCCTGAGCTCGGACAGCGCTTCAGAGTTGTCCTGACTTGGCCCGAGCTGGCCTGGCTTACTCCCTGCACTGCTCAGACATTGGATGTGGGTGGCCCCAGGACGGGGCATGACCTTGGACCAGGCAGCCCGCTTCAGTCCCTGGAGGTGTGCACTAGGGGCATCCACGACACCAGCTCTTCTGGAATCCATGACCTGAGGGAGCGTGCTCAGAGCTGAGGAAGGTGTGCTCGGCCAGTCCTTCACCAGGGGTGAGGCGGCATCAGTTACAAAACAGCCTGGTGTACACACATGGGATTCTCTGCCACCCAAGTGGCTCTGTACTAGTCCAGGGGGTGGGACCCTCAAAAGTCCAGGGTGAGGCCTCTGGGGTGCTGGCAACCTTCAGTCTCTTGCTCTAGGTGGGGGGCACTGATGAAGTATTGACTTTTCTACATAGACATTACGTAAATTACATTTCAATAATGCCTTTCAAGTTCTTTAAAAACTTGTCACAATGTGTTGTGTTCAACCTTCTCCTCTGCCTCCTACTTTTCTTTTTTAAAGAGAAAATGTCATTGGGGTTTTACTACCCAAAATTCAATTTATTACACCCCCAGATGGAAACAAACATTTTACATCTAAATTATGAACGGAGCCAGAACATCAGAACTATCTTTGGAGAAACTTGAATTTCGCTTTAATTTGGACACCTCTCCATTCTCTAACAGCTCAAACCTACCAACAGCCTCCTAGCTCATTCAGAAGAAATTTAACAACTTTTTTCAGTTCCTTTCATCAAACATTAATTGCATATCTACGCCACGCTGGACACTGCATCTGGCTTTCGGCTTAGAAACAGGGATGGACAAGGCCGGCCCCTGCCCACAAGGGGCGCGGTCTGGGGAGAGAGTCCTTGCAGACACAAGAGCTAAGTTAGGGGCCGAGCCAGGAGCACAGGCGAGAGACAAGGGTCGGCGTGGACTGTCTGGAAGACGTGGTCGCCTGCCAGATTTGAAGAGATTGCCACCTACATGGTCTGGCGCAGCTCCTGGAAACCTCACTTTTGCTTGTGTTTGTTTTCCTCCAAAGGCCAAGGTCACCCTGGCCCCCTCAGTTACTGCCCCGATGTTCATTTGGGCTCTTGCCTTTGTGCATTTGTACTCCCTTCCTTACCTTTCTATGCAAAGCGGTGGCTTGCTCTTAGATCCCCATGCCTGCTGTTGGAGGGACAGTGGCTTTCCCTGGAATCCTCTGCACTGGAGCCTCCCCTCCCGAAACCCTCTGTGCAGTCTCCCCGAGTTCCCTGGATGCTGCTGCATTGAATCCACACAGGGCCAGCTACTGCTTTCTTCTTCCTCTCTCTCTCTCTCTCTCTCTCTCTCTCTCCTTTTAAACTGCAGAACTGTACATCTCATGTGTATTTGGTCATTTCCCACCTCACTCCTCTTAAACTTCCATTTTAGATTAGCTCACAATAACAAGATGAGTGGGGGACCCTGGTGGACCCTAGAGGACCTCGGGCCCTGAATGGCAGCCTCTGACTGGCTGCAAACCAGGAATCGATAATGACCTGCCCCATCTCTCCTCCAGTCGTACTGAGCCCTTTCTCAGCACAGTGTCGAGAACCAGGTCCTTTGGTTCAGTTCAGACCCCAAACAGCCTCAGGACTGCAGACACGTGGCGACTTGCTTTTAGGTTTTTCACTTGGTTGTCTGGTCACTGCCCACTCCCAGCACTCACTCAGCACTGCCCCCAGCTCCAGGGCAAAGTACAACCCTGCCAATATTTACCCAAGCACCTGGCACCAGTCCCATGTCCTTTCACTATCATTTGGGAGGTTCTCAGAAGAGATGAGGAGATTCAACAGCCAGGATACATTTTGCTTCAGCAAACACTAGAATAATTTGTCTTTCTTGAGCCTGCAACAAATTGCAGCTTGGAGAAAAGGTCCAGGACTACAAAGTCTGTCCAGCTTAGAATAAAAAAGTGACTGCAGGTAGTTCTGGAAGCTGAGACTTCAAATTAATGATACCAAGGGGGGGGAATCAATGCCTTAGAACACCTTCCAGCCTGTCCATACATGTGTAAATCCTGCCGATTCTCAGCTGTGTCCACTCTGAGGCAAGGAGAAGATAAGACAATCTTCATTAATACGTCCCCATGCCCTGTTTCTAGAGCCAAAGCAAAGAAGCAACTGATTATTTGTAAATTCAAGTTGCATAGACAGCCATTCAAAATAATTGACCTCCCATCTTTTCTTTAATGTGTCATTAAATTCCCAGGTACATATTTGCTAATATGACATTCATGGGGAAGCTGCAAAGAGCTGGAATGAACGTAACGTGTGTTTCTCACACTTACCCAGTCACTTCAGACCTACCTACGTGTCCCCCACTGAGCCTCACACCTGGACGTTCCAGGGCCTGCAGAGGATTTGGTTCATCAGGGGCAACATTTGTCTTTCATTTTGATATCGGCCACTCATAGGGATGGTTTCAAGTCAGCTTCATATTAAAGATATTACAAAAAAGGAAGATCTAATGCAGAAAGACAAGTCCCTCCCAATATTGCTGTGCTACATGCACTGGTGGCAAACGGAATGTCAAAAATTACCTGTTGTGAAGACATACAAACGACCAACAAGCACATGAAAAGATGCTCAACATCACTAATCATCAGGGAAATGCAAATCAAAACCACAGTGAGATACCATCGCATTCCCATCAGGAGGACTACTGTCAAAACAAAGCAAAACAAAACCAGAAAAATAACAAGTGTTGGCGAGGACGTGTAGGAACTGGGACGCTTGTAGTCTGTGACTGGGGATGTAAAATGGTGCAGCTGCTGTGGAAAACAGTATCCCAGTTCCTTAAAAAATTAAAAATAGAATTACCTTATGATCCAGCAATTCTACTTCTGGGTACATAGCCTAAAGAATTGAATGCAGGCTCTTGAAGAGATATTGGTACAGCTGAGTTCATAGCAACATTATTTACAATAATAAAAAAGGTCCATCAATGGGTGAATGGATAACAAAATGTGGTCTGTCTACACAATGAATATCATTCAGCCTTGAAAAGGAAGGAAATCCTGACACAGTACAACGTGGATGAATCTTAAAGACATTATGCTCAGTGAAATAAGCCGTCATAAAAGAATATGTTGTGTATGGTTCCACTTCTTATGAGGTCTCTAGCGTAATCAAAATCATAGAGACAGAAAGTAGGATGGTGGTTGCCAGGGGATGAGGAGAAGGGATGTGGGGAATGGGTATTTAATGGGTACAGAGATTCAGTATTGCAAGATGAAAAGTTCTGGAGATTGATTTCACAACAATGTGCATGTACATAATAATATTCAACTGTACACTTAAAAATCGCAAGATGATAAATTTTATGTTATGTGTATTTTGCCACAGTTAAAAAAAATACACGTGGTTTCCTCCTCACAGCAATTGTCATTGGCTGTGCACTAGTGTCCTGCCAGAGTGTGTGTGTCACCCCCAGTATGTTGAGTTCTTGACTGTGTCTTCCTGCTCCATGTTCATGCTTCTGGGACACGGTCTGGCAAATAGATGCTTAGCACAGTTTTACAGGATGTCTGGGGAGAGAGGGAGAGAGGGAGGGGGGAAGGGGAGAAGGAATGAATAGAAAATCCACAAAAGATAAATTACAAATGGACAGTAACCAAATGAGAAAATGTTCAACTTCACCAGTAACCAAGGAAATGCCCATTAAAGCAACAATGAATTTCCATTTCTGACTATGAAATGAGTAAAGATTTGTATTGATAGGATTTAAATACCTAATGCTGGCAAGGATTTGTTGAGATGGATAACTTCAGATAGAATTGGTATGTTTCTGTAAAGAAATGTAGGAGTACATATGAACTGCCCTATAAAAATTCATATCTTTTGACCCATCGAAGAACATATCCTAAGAAATCAACAAGATATTTAGGCAATGATTTTGGGGCAAAGATTCTTATTACAGTATTATTTATAATAGTTCAGAGACCGCAGCTAAGTGTCTGGCAAATGAAGAATACTTAGGCACAAGATGAAAAATCTGTAGCTACTAAAATCATATCTTAGAAAAATATTTAATGATCTTTAAGAAATTTTTGCAATGATATATGCAGACAGGTTATGAAGATCAGTTTTGTTTTAAGAAAAAATGAAAACAGAGAGGAAATATATCAAAACGCAATCTTTGATTGTGATCAATTTTCCTGTACCTTTTCTTTATCCTCCAAATATTCTAAAATGAGCATTTGATATTTTTATAATTTAAAAACATGTGACTTGAAAAAGGTGAAAAATTATGTCAACATCTGAGTATCTAGAGTGCGTGGGGAAGGCAGAAATGACAAGGCACAGTCCCAGTCCTCAAGGAGCAGATGAGTCCTCGTGGAGACGACCATGATGTTGGCGTGTGGTGACGGGATGGGGACAAGCGAAGCCTCCCCAGATGGGTGGCGCTTGAGCAGCCGTGAAGGATTTGAGCATTTGTCTCTGCTTCTGCTGGACTCAGTAGTGCTTTGCTCTGACTTTGTCCTCCCCTGGCGTCTCATCTTGGGCACTCTGCTCCTGTGATAGGTTGACAGTGCTTTAGGGTTTGTTATCTCCGTGATCTATGTTGATCCATGTTCAACTCAGCCAATATAGGATATTCTCCAATACGCTTGCTGTAGCAGGCGTTCAAGTCAGTGCTTATCTGAGTCATTACGTGGCTGGCATCTGCTCTAGCAAGAATTGATTGCCTGGCCCAGAGATCAGGGTCTGAAGGGTGGGAGGACCCCCACTGTCTGAAGGACCATCCCAGCACAAACTGAGAAGCATGTGCCTCGATTGGAAAATGGGGAAATGAGACCCATAAAGAGACAGTGTCTCATCAAATACAGGATGTCAGCCCAGGGCCAGAGCTGGGACTGGGTTTTAGCTTTCCTGACACCCTGGTGGGGCACCTGTTTGTGGCATCTGCTGCTGGAGGGAGCAGGACCCTCACTTCCCACTGGAACCCTGGACCCATTGCTTGGTACAAAAGGAGACAAGAGAAGGCTGGGTGGGGGACGGGGAGGGTGGCGAGGTACATAGATGGTGGCTGCTTTCAGTATTGATATGAGGATGATAAAAATTACCTTTGTGTGCACATCAGGAGACCATTTGGATATCTTTTGAAATTTATAAGTGAAAAAAATTACAAACTGCAAACAACGTAGACATTCTCTTCTATTTTGGTTTTATTTTTTTCCCCTGATTGTAAAAGAACTACATGTTCTAGAAGTTTTAGCCAATGCAATAAACAAATCAAAGATGTGAGTTATGACTGGTAAAAATAAGACAAACTAAATTATTTTTAGTTATTATGTTTGTCTGTTTATAAAGCCCAGGGGGATTACCTAGAGAAATACTGCAGGGAAGAGAGGATGACAGTTCAAGTGAGCTAAGGCAGCCCCTCGTCTGGCTGCAAACTCATAAAAAGGCTGGATTGTATACAATTGTAAACTAAAACCACACACACACACACATATATATATATGTATATGTATATATATATATATGTATGCATACATATTAGCTAAGCTAAATAGATATAGGTAAGGGCTGATAGAAATCAATAGAAATTCTTGGAGAGATCCAAGATGGCAGAGTAGATAAATACTGTGCCTGCTTCCCTGAGTGAACACATTAAACTTACAAACTAAATTATAGAACAATCAACCTGGAGAATCATCTGAAGTCTAGCTGAACAGAAGTTTTATAACTAAGGATTTAAAGAAGCCACACTGAGACTGATAGGAGGGGCAGAGACACGGAACTGACTAACTCCAAACCTCCCTGTGGTGCTTGAGAATCAGGAGAGATATCTCAGCCATGGAGGTTCTCCCCAGAGGAGTGAGGACCAGACTCCCTAGCCTGGAGTACTGGTGCTGAGAAGAGAAGTCCCACAACATCTGCTTTGATAAACAGTGAGGATCCAACCATCCAGGTGGGCTGGAAGGCTGTGGGAAACCCAGACATCCTCTTAAATGGCCTGCAAACAGACTCTCTCACTCCCAGGCACTCACCTTGGGCTCTGGCAGAGGGACCGTGACTTGGGGGGCATCAGAGAAATACAGAGGGCAGACTGAGGTGTGTGGCTTCGAAAGGGAGAGATAGAGGACAGTCAGTATTTTCCCTGTGAGGGGTCCATCTCCCAAGCAGCCAGCAGGAAGATGCCATTTTCACCTGTGTTGAGCCCACCCCCACAGGCCAAATCTGAGTCTGATTGGCCTGTTGAGCTCTGTTGCTCTACCCTGCTGACTCACTGGGACCCTGCCCCACCCAACTAGACCAACACCAGAGGCACTTTCTCCAAGAGCAGCCAGTCCTGCCCACATTGCACTCTTTCTTGGAAAACTATCAGAGTCCACAGGCCTGAGGTGGGCAGTGACTGGCCTCAGTGTGCTCTGAGGCTTTTGCTGAGTAGCTCCAGGCTCAGCATTGGCACCAAACCAGAATCTACATTAACCTGGAGACCACAACTCTTCTCACTCTAGTGACTCCCTGAGACCCTGCCTCACCCAACTTACGTACCGCATGAGACTTTATCAGGAGCTGAACCTTAAGGGAGCTGGCAGGTGGCAGCAGGCCTCGGGGTGTCCTGGCTGTTTTTGAAGTCACCTTAGGCCCAGTAGAGGTGGTAGATAACCTCAGTATGTAGCATGGACACTCCCACATGCCTCCAGGGCCAGCACAGGCAGTGAACAACTGTGGATCACTTTGTAGCTCCTACCAGGTAGTCCCTGACCCATCACAGGCAGTGGGCGATCTGGGCCTGCACTGGGACCCCTCCCAAGAAGCTCCAGAACCAACATACATGGAGTTTGGCTTCAAACTACGGCAGGGCACCCAATTACCCCACAAGTGGCATACACAAAGGTCAGTCTCAACAGGCACCAGAGTCTGCTTGAATGAATCCCACTTAATAGGGTAAGTCACCTGCATAGCACCTTGGAAGCTGTGGACGTGGCCAAACCCCACAGCCAATCAGCATGAGGGTCAATCCCTCAGACTGATGTACCAATAAAAATCAAGCTCAATTATAACAGGAGGGCACACACGACCAACACAAGGGACACTCCAGGAGCACCCAGAGCAGGTGACCAGGGAGACTGTGCCAGGGCACTTACTACATAACGTCAACCAGCCAAGACTGGGAGACATAGCAGATCTACCTAATACATAGCAATAAACACAGAGAGGCAGCCAAAATGAGGAAACAAAGAAGTATGTCCCAAATGAGGGAGAAAGAAAAGGAGAAAACTCCAGAAAAAATACTAAATGAAATGGAGGCAAGCAACCTACCAGATACATAATTCAAAGCAATGGTTATAAGGATGCTCAAGGAACTTAGTGAAAACTTCAATAAAGAGATAGCAAGCATACAAAAGGACATAGAAACCATAGAAAAGAACCAGTCAGAAGTGAAGAATACAATAACTGAAATGAAGAATGCACTAGAAGGAATCACCAGCAGACTAGATGAAGCAGAGGATTGAATCAGTGGTTTGGAAGATAAGGTAGCAGAAAATACCCAATCGGAACAGCAGAAAAAAATATCCAAAAAAATGAGGAGAGTTTAAGAGACCTCTGGGACAACATGAAGTGCAACAACATTTGCATCATAGGGGTACTAGAAGGAGAAGAGAGAAAGCAAGGGATTGAGAACATATTTGAAGAAATAATGACTGAAAACTATCCAACCTGGCAAAGGAAATAGACATACAAGTCCAGAAAGCACAGAGAGTCCCAAACAGGATGAATCCAAACACCAAGACACATTATAATTAGAATGGCAAAGGTTAAAGACAAAGAGAGAATCCTAAAAGCAGCAAGAGAAAGGCAACTAGTAACTTATAAGGGAGCTCCCAGAAGACTATCAGCTGATTTCTCAAAAGAAACTTTGCAGGCCAGTAGGGATTCACATGAAATATTCAATGTGATGAAAAGCAAGGACATACAATCAAGGGTACTCTACCCAGCAAAGCTATAATTTAGAATCAAGGGACAGATAAAGAGCTTCCCAGACAAGAAAAAACTAAAGGAGTTCATCATCACCAAACCAGTATTAAAATAACTGTTAGAGGGACTTTTTTAAGATGGAAAAAAAAATAAGATCAGAATTTATTATTATGAATAAAATGGCAATATCTACATATCTATCAACAATTACTTGCAGTGTAAATGGAATAAATGCTCCAATCAAATGACATAGGACTGAATGGATGAGAAAACAAAACCCTTACATATGCTGCCTACAAGAGACTCACTTTAGATTGAAAGACACAGATGGGAAGTAAAGGGATTGAAAAAGATAGTACATGGAAATGGAAACAAATAAACAAAAAAACAAAATGAGATGGGTAGCAATAATTATACCAAACAAAATAGACTTTAAACCAAAGGATATAACAAAAGACAAAGAAGGACCTAGCAATCCCACTTCCTGGTATTTATCTGAAGAAATTCAAAACTCTACTTCAAGGGGACATGTGCATCTATGTGTTCATTGCAGCATTGTTTACAATGACCAAGGTGTGGAGGCAGCGTGGGTGTCCATAAATGGATGACCATAAAGAGGAGGTGGTACATATATACAATGGAATATTGCTCGGCTATGGAAGGGAATGGGTTCTTGCCATCTGTGGTGGCATGGATGGACCTGGAAGGTACTGTGCTGAGTGGAGTGTCAGACAGAGAAAGACATATGCAATGAGATTTCACTGATATTTGGAATCTAAAGAACAAAATAAACAAACAAAACAGAAACAAGCTCATAGATAAAGAAAACATTTTGATGGTTGCCAGATGGGAGGTGGGTTCGGGGTTGGTAAAGAAAGAGGAAGGGATTAAGAAGTACAAATTGGTTGTTACAAAGTAGTCATAGGCTGTAGGGTATAGCATAAGGAATATTGTCAATAATACGGTAATAACTATGTATGGGTCAGAGGGGTACTAGATTTATTGTGGTGATAGATGGGAAGGTGTTGGGGACAGGGTGAAAAAGGTGAAGGGATTAAGAAGTACAAATTAATAGTTACAGAATAGTCATGGGGATGTAAAATAAAGCATAGGGAATATAATCAATAATATGGTAATAACTATGTATAGTGCCTACTCAGGGGGATCACTTCTTAAATTATATAAATGTCTAATCACTATGCTGCACACCTGAAATTAATATAAAATAATATTAAATGTCAAAAAGACAGCTCATGAAAAATAAATACATATTTTGTAGGTAAAAAATATAAATAAAATAAAATTTTTTAAAAAAAGAAGAAATGGAAATTCTCAGGTGCCCTAAACAAAGTCAGAGTGATAACACATGAGCAGATGCAGGTGCCTGGCATTTTGACAAGTGCTGGGGACACAAAGGTGGAAAAGAGACAGAGCAGCCCCTACCTTCATGGGGCTTGTATGCTCTAGTAGGCTGCAGACATTAGTCAAAAATGACACACTCATAAAACATGGTCAGCATGAAAAGAGCTAAGAGGGAAGGTACCTGGAGCTCTGTCCGCCTATAATAGGGGGTCTTACCATGTCAGAGAGTCAAGAAAGACATAGTTGCTCCCTGAGGGTTGAGTGTAACTAACAAATTAATTAAACAGCAAAACATGAAAATCAAAATCTGAAAGACCCGAAAGAAAACATTAAGGAATAATTTGGGGGTAGGATTTATTTGTTTCTTGTAGTAAAATTGTAAGAAGTACATTGCTAGATTTGACCATCCCAAATGATTAAAGCTTCTGCACATTGAAAAACACCGTAAGCAAAAGTGAAAGGTAAAGTGCAAATTGCAAAACAAAAAAAAGCAACATACATAAGCAAGAGTTGTCATGTTTCATATATAAAAAGCTTTCTCCATCAATAAGAAAAAGGCATGCCCCTACACATAAATGGGCTTAGAACAGGATAGTCTCTCACACACTTTAAAATAAGTAAATATAAAAGGCCAACAAGCATGTGAAAAATGTTTGTCTTTACTTGTAATCAAAGGCAGATGAAGTACAAGAACTGTGTGCCTTTATTTAGTTCTGGTGAAATTGGCTGGGATTTAAGTACTGAGGTATTAAAATGGTGAAAAAGGTGGCAAGAAACAGTGGGAATATAAATTGGTACAATTCTTTTGTAGGGAAATCTGGCAATATTTATCAAATGCTTAACAAATATGCCTATTTGGTAATTTCACTCAGAGAATGATCTTAAATCAACAGGCATGTGTGCAAAGATTCTGTGACAGGTATTCACCCCAGTGTTATTTACAACAGAGTAAAGCTGAAAACAACGTAACTGTCTAACAGAATGAAATATGGCAGAATATTAGGCAGCCATAAAATTGTCATTGTGAAAGAACCTCAGGATATGGACAAAATGTTCGAACTATGTGGTTAAGTGAAAGAAAAGCAGGTTACACAACTGAAAAATTCAAACAGGGAGACCAGAGACATGAACCACACATGGATGGAAACTTGGGGGACCTACAACCAGGTGGCATTAGAAACCAGTAGGGGATGGATGGATAATTCAATGAATGGCGCTGGGGTAACTGTTACCCACATGAAAAACTTAAATGAGAGTATTATAGCACACCACAGGCAAACATAAATTTCAGGTGGAAGAACCCTCTGTGAAAAGCAAAACTTTAAAACTTTTAGAAGATATCACATCTGTATGATCTTAGGAAGAGAAGAATTTAAGAGACAAAGAGGACAGACAAACCATAGAATAAAATATTGGTAAATACTACAATGTTAAACAAAATGTTTAATCTGTGCATGAGAAGATAGCGCTCCCAAATGCCAAGATAGCTACAGATTGGAAGATAATTAATTCAATGCATATAGAAGATGAAGCGTTAGTGCAAAACATGTGAGGCCGTGCTTCTCAAACTTGAATGAGTATAGGAGTCACCAGGTTTTTTGAAAACAAGGATCCTCAATGAATAGGTCCGGGTAGGGCCTGAGACTGTGCATTTCTAATAAGGTCCCAAGTGATGTTTATGCTGCTGGTCCATAGACTGACTACACTTTGAACAGCAAGGACATAAAGGACTCCTACAGATAAATTAAAAAGAAGAACTAACCCCATCTGAAGTTTGGCAAAGGGTCTGAGCAGGCAATCTTCCGAAGAGAGAAACTAAATAACCAGTAAACACGTATTAGTTAGGAAGGGCTTGCTGCTGCTGTAACAGAGACCCCACAGTAGAAGTGTATTTCTTGCTCATATAAACAGGGCAACGTTCTAGGCAGGTGAGGGGAGGGGGCGAGGTTCTGTTCCTCACAGCCCTACAGGGTTCCACGCTGCTGGAAGTTCTGCAACTTCAACAGGGCACTTCCAAAGTTGCCCTAGGAATTGGGCCCCTGGAAAAAGAAAAGAGGCTTTGCAGGGCCTGACCCAGAAATGGTGAAGACACTACTGCTCACATGCTATTGGTTGGAACTTCATTCCAGGCCATAGCCAACTGCATTATGGGAAACGTAGTCTAACTGTACCCAGGAAAAAAAGGACCCATGTTTGGTGACCAGCTAGCAGTCTGCCACACCTCTGAAGAGATGCTCAGCTCACCAGTAACCAGGAAAACACAATTAAAACCACAGGACATCATTTTACAGCATCCCATTGGCAAAACAAAGCGTCAGACCACTAATTGCATAATTCCAGGAGGAGCTATTCACACAGACTACCCCTCCTTCACCTCCTGATCCCCTTTACTTTCCTTAAAGTTTCTATTCCATGCACATATTACCTCTGACACACCATCAATTTACTTATTTCTAATGTTTATCGCCTTTCATTCATCTGGACTCTCAACTCCAACAGGGCATATGAATCACTATCTTCTTAGAACCACTGCTCGGGATGGAGAATCATCTGCTATCATGGTCATTTGCTATCAGGGTTGGAGAGGATCTGAGAATCACCTTGTTTATAATAATAGTGGGCCCTTCTGAAATAAACGAGTGGAAGACAGAAACAGGCAAAGCCACCAGGCAGTTGGTCTGTTCCCTCTCATAATTTCTGACTTTAAAATGACAAAGTAGATCTTTCAGATCAACCAACCAGCCTCATAAATGTTGTCCAAGGAATTCAACCTGGGGACACTTGAGAACCTTGGAAATTTCCAATGGCTTTCTTGTCCTATCCTTCAGTGACTTTATGGTTGGGAAAGAAGCATACTGGCTTATAAATATTTCCCATCAGGAAACTTTTTGGTAAGCTTCTAACATAATTTTAGATCTCAGCCAAGTTTGTTCTCCCTGCTGCCCAATACAATATCTTCTAGGGCTGCTGCACCAAAGTGATCTAGAGAAAAGAGAAATTAAGACAATTTCCCAGTCTTCTTTAAGCATTTGCATGGGAATGCAGTCTGTCCTGCTGTTTGATAAATCTGATATGTAAGAAAACCATGAAAATCAAAGTTCACATCCAGTTGGGCGCTTTATGTTTACATTGTGAAGGTTACTACAAAAATGTGATAATATCCTTCCAAGTATATGACTAATGAGAATACATATGGCACATCTGAGACAGCTCAAATGTGTAATTATTGTGAGGATTTCACAGACACATAAATATAATGATCTTCAGCTAAGTAAATTGCTAGCTACCAATGAAATAAATAGGGTCCCTTCAGAATGTGAAATAATTTGGAATGGTAGCTGGTGGGAAATGATTCACCTTAGCTGTTATCTCTGGAACAGTAATACAGAAATATTTCTGCCAACTCTGGTACACTTACATTGTTCTTCATATCCTGTGGAGTTTGTCAGAGTGCTCTGGGGCCTGCTGCCTTCCACCCCCATATTCCGATCGGCTCGCCACTGCGTAGGAGCAGCTAATATTGTTTACCTCGGTAGGCATCCCAGCCATAATATTTTCCCAAGAAACACTGATGTGTTTAAAGGTCAGGTTGATACTGATTTGACGGAATAACATGAATTCATCTTTCTAGGAGTAAAATGGTGTACATGACTTGGTTTAAAGGTTAAACTGTTTTTTGTGCACTGGATAGGTCAAAGATACAAGACTTTAATACACAAAGTATAATTACCTGTTTGGGCAGACAGGGAGATGTGATGCCCAGGGTTTGGATTTTTGAAGAGATGTTTGAAAACTTAGGAACCTATTGACATCTCGTCAGTCTTGAATACATTTCATTACAGGGGGGAAACATGTTACAAGGGTGCTCAGTTAGAAAGACTGTTTCTTTCCTACTCCTAGTTTTATATCTGTTGGGATTCTAGAAACTGAGTTTTAGAGTACTGATAGAGTCTAAGAATGCTTTCAGATACCAAGTTCCCTCAGGGCCAGTAAACTCCCAAATACAAATATTATACAGTCGATGCTAAATAAAAGCTTGGTAGATGAGTGAATTGAACACACCTTAAAACAACAACAACAACCCACAAAGTTGGTTTTGATAATAAGGAGGAAAGTACAGAGACTCTGTAACTAGAATCTAAAACTAGACCAATCTTGGACTCAGTTTTCTTCATTCATGCATTTGTTTTTTCACTGAACAAATGATTTATTAAGCACTTACACCTCACTGCAATATACTGGATACTGAGATGAAATGGGAAGACATGGCCCCGACCTCAGAATTTACAGTCTATCGGGCAAGAAAATACAGTGAGAGGGGAAGGGGAAGGAGGGTATGGGAGAGGGAGAAGGCGGCAGGAGGGGAGGGAGGACACAGGAGAGGGGGGAGGACATGAGGGGGAGGAGGACAGCCAAGGGAGCTGGTGGCCCTGGCCTGGGGCTAGGACCGGCCACCCTCTCTGTCCTCCTCTCCCCTCCCTAAGGACTCCTTTCTCCTTAGGCCCCTTCCTCACTTATCAAGTCTCACCCCGGACTCCGCGCCTGCACTCAGCAGCAGCTTTCTGCGTGGCCCCAGCTGGTCCTGGGAGAGGCCCCTGAACCAGAGATGGGCCAGACGCAGCCTCTTCCCACCAGGACCCCAGTTCTACCGCACAGCGCTGGAACCAACCCGTGGCGCGTACTTGACCTGCCCTCTTCGCGCCAGCAGCGACCCGCTTACGGGACGTCCCCTCTTTGCGGGCAGACACAGGGCACTTGGCACTCCTCAGGGTCCTGCTTGGGGGGGGGGGGGGTCTTAGGTGGGGCATGGGCAGCTCGGCCTTGGCGGAGGGAGGGAGGCCTTGACTTTCCGTCCCTCCGCAGTGGTGGTGGGGGAACCATGGATGCTCTGTCCTTTTAAGGGAAGAAGGAAACCGAGACCTGACCCGCAGTCCCCAAGCCCGCGCAGCCCCCGCTGTAGCCCCTACGTCGGTGCTGGTGGCAATGTGCCCCCCACCCCGCCAGAGCCCGCCCTCGGAACCCAGCTCCGCAGCTGCTGCGTTTTGGCCTCGACTTAGCCTAGCGAGTCCCCAAATTTCGCCATGAGCGCCATGCCTACAGGTAAGAATCAGCACAGACTTACTCGTGCACACTGCGGTTTAAGTGTTAATCAGTGTGTCAAAGGAGAAAAATCCTGGATGGCTGGGGGGTGGGGATGGGGAGCGGGGGTGGGTAAGCGGTGGAAGCAGTGAAATGGGAGGGCAGGGCGAGCTGTGGGCAGAGATGGGGGAACATGGGGGGGAAGGGCGGGGGTCAGGGGCGCTAGGAGGGTACCCTGCGGTGATTGGAGCTTGGGGGGACAGGAGGGAGGAGCAGTGAGGGGACAGAGGGGAAGCCTTGGGGACCGTCGGATCCCTGGATGTCTGAGAAACCGAGGGGAAGCCATCTGTTCCTGTAGTTCCTAGAGGGAAAGAGGTGAAAGGGTGGTACTTTTACTTAACTCGTGTTAGTTGGAGGTGGGACTCGGAATAGGAGGACCCCTCTGTGGCGCTCACACTTGAGAAGTTGTCCCAAACCTCTTTCTGCCTCTTTTCTGTGGCATTTGGCCCAGGGAGCCATTCACATGTACCTGAGGCACCAGGGCTGTGGGAGGGGTCCCACAAGTGGGGCCTTCCTGGGCCCAGGAACTGCAGACACAGGAACCACAGGTGCCCTGGGCCTGGGGGTGCTCTCCAGGTGTCCCCTATCACCACTCAAAGGTTTCATTTACACCAGACACCGTGTTTCCCCGAAAATAAGACCTAACCGGAAAATAAGCCCTAGCATATTTCGGGATGCTCCTAATATAAAATAAGCCCTCCTGTATTTCCCCGAAAATAAGACCAGGTCGTATAGTAATTTTTGTTCCAAAAGATGCATTAGGGCTTATACTATATTACAAGCATCCTGAAGAATCATGCTACGGCTTATTTTTCAGTTAGGTCTTATTTTCGGGGCAACACGGTATGTGTGTGGTATATTTTTAACAGGTATTGCAGAGAAAGAATAAAAATGTGAATTTTTAAGAAAAGGAATGAAATTCTGTATAGCATGGAAATATAAACAAGAATGAAAACACTGGATGGAGAGCCTGGGACTGAAGGTAGGCCTGTTCGTGACCTCCCTGCCTGTGTCCTCACCACTTGTCTTGGGCACTGTCTCCTCCATTTTTTCTCCTCTGTCCCTTTGGTGAGCATCTCTCTGGAAGAGCAGGCACTCCGAGCTCGTTTGATGAATGACTGAATTGCAGGAGAGGGGGCTTCTGGCTGACTCCTAAAGGAAGGGTAGGAGGGAATGGCATGGAAAGGGCAGGGAGGGGTTAGGGTGTTTGGGGAGTAAGGAAACCCTCTTTGGCTGGAACACAGAGAGGGGAGGGATGTATGGGGAGCTGACATTGTTTTTTTTAATAGATGAAAGGTATTTCCCCTCCCCTATTTTTAAGCATAAGAATGAAGTTTTCACTTCAGATTTCATGATGAAATAGAAGGGCTGTGTAACCCCAGATGTGGGGAGGAAATATCGGCAGAGGACTTGCCAGGAGACAGGCCTGGGCTTGCCCTGCCTCCCAGGAGTCACTGGGGCCTCACTGAGTCCCAGCTGAGCCCCATCTTCCTCCCCAGGTCACCCCACCCTTTCTTTTTGACAGATAAGGAAGCTGAAGCACAGAGGGGGGCATGACATGCCTAGCAGTGAGGACCAGCGCCTCCGCAGGCCTTTCCTCCTTGCCCACCGCACCCTTGGATCTCAGTAAGAATCAGTTCAGCTCCCTCCTAGGGGCGGCCAGGCTGGCCCTTCGATGTGTGGCCCAGGTCTCCTCCAGGGCCGCAAGAACAGGGACCAGCAAAACCCCCAGGGGTCAGTTGCTGCCCCTGGGCCCGTGGCCAAGGCAAGGATTGCAGAGGGGGCCCTGGGGACCCTGAGGATGCATTTCTTCTATGCTTGCTGACGTCTACCAGTGCCCCCAAAGATCAGCTGTTCAGTGTTCGGGAATGTGACTCAAGCTTTCTTGGGCTGTGATCCATCACTATCCCTAAAGATGTCCCAGGGCCACAGCTCACCCCACAGATGCAGGACTGAGGCCAGGGGCTGCCCGACAACTACAATGTGCGATGGGCAGGGGGCTGGGGTCCTGGTTGAGCTGTAGATAATGGGGAACAACTGCGAGCAGTGAGGACCATCTTTCTGCAGCATTTTCTAAACCAAGCCAGCAAGCTGGTGAGCACCATTGTAATAACTCAGCCGGAAACAAGTGTCATGATTCACGTGTCACTGCTAATGTCGAGCTAATATCCCCCAGCAGGGATGAGCAATTACAAATTCCTGAATTATCTCCCTTGTCTGCACCTCAAACAAACAAGCAATCATCTGTTTCCTTAGCGAACCTTCCCTGGGGTGAGCCAGCTCAAAGGTTGAGAAAAGTGGCCCTCTGAGGTGGAGACCCAGCGTTGCCACTTCCTGGCTGTGAGTCTTTGGCAAGTTCCTGGGAGGTCCCTGTATAGTAATTATTATAGTTTCTATAATAGTATACTTGTCTCACAGGGTTACCGTGACGATTAAACATGAATTATTAGTTGAAAGTGCCTTGTGCGTCGTAAGCACACAATAAATGTTAGCTGTTATTAACTGAAAAATTAAACCAAAAATGTTAGGATGTGGGCATTAATAGATAGGATTATACTTAGATTTCACAAATCTGTTAAATTTTTCCATCTTCTGTTTCAACCAGGGAGCCAAATGGAATCAACACTTACACATCCCGACTCCTCAGGCCAAGTGATAAAGCTAAAACAAAATTGCTCTGGGACTCAGCAAATCTATCGTCTTCTTTTGCAATTGCTCTTGGCTGCGAAGGTTATCAACTGGGCTTTTCGCTATAGTGTGCTTTCAGGTGAGACCCTGATGGAACTGGGCCGTGGTATTCAGCCACTTACATTGACAGACTGAAATCTTCTCATTTGTTTATAGACAGGGCTTCATGTACCTTTGAAATGCTAGTGAGATGCTAAAAGATTTTTCAGGTCTTTCCATGGGGATATATTTGTGTTTAGCTTAAAGATGGGAGCGTCTGTGTTGCCCTCTGGAGCTCTGTAACGCCAAGGTCATCACCGTGAGGGTCGAGATTGGGACCCTGGGTTATCACTGGGTGGCCTGGACAAGGGTCTTAACTGCTGTGGTCCTCGTTTTCCACAAATGTAGAATATGGGGTTAGCCCTGCGTATTCCCTTTTTTTTTTCTGATTTTAAATAATTTATATAGGAATAAAACTCAACCAGTAACTGAAGTAAAGGAAGGTCCAAGCATGTTTGATGAATGATTGTAAGTGCAATAGGGATGGCCCAGGAACCCAGGTTTCCCCGTAGAAGGGTTCCCATGGGAACGGGGACAGTGGTGGGACAGCCACGTGACCTATGCCAGGCCGTCTCTCCATCTCTTTTTGCCTCTGCCCAGATCTCGCTGTTCCTTCCCCCAGGTTCCCAGTCTGCACTCCAGTTGGCCACACATGGCCCATCACCACTTTCCTGGCCCACAGCCAACTGTCCCAATCTCTTAGTTTTCTCCTGCTGACTTCCTGAGAAAGGGACCGGCTCAACCCATCCTATCAAGCAGACGATACAGGTCCTAAGTCACCGACTGGCCTGTAGATGGGCTCTCGGTAGATCGATTGCCTGCCTGAGAGCCAGTCCTCTGGGGCTCGGGGTAGAGAAGGGAGGGGCCCTGCCCTCAGCTAGCCTAGGACTGGGAAATGTCCTTTAGGTGGGCAAGCAGTGCGACCCCCCAGAAAATAACCCAGTCCTGTGTTTGTATCCCTTCCGCCTCACTCCCACCTCTTCCTCATGTGCAGAGAGCGTGTTGACACTTAGAAATGCCTGTCATTTTCTCCCTGCTTGGACCAGCTCCATCAGGGCCTTTTCTATATAGGCTTTTCTGTTCTTTCTTTGTTTTAGTTTGCCCTCATCTGATTGAGTGAGGCCCTCAGGTGGCGGGATGAGAATTGGCCTGTGCACCTGAAGACCGAGGAAGAAGGATACGATGGAAGGTGGGAGTGGGGGTGTGGGGTGGCTACCAGGTCACAGGTGAACCAGACAGATGTGCTTGCTGGGCCGGGCAGGGGTCAGGGGGCAGGCACGGCGTGAGGATGGTGTTGTGCCGTCCTGTCTGCCCACCCCCCGGCTGCTCAGGGTAGGATGTGTACCAGTCAGTCCTCTGTGTGTCCTGGCACAGTGCCCAGCTCTGAAAGGGGCTCATTTGTGTTTGCTGCCTAAATAAATTGGGCCCAAGCCCAGTTTTCTGAATTAGACCAGAGACATCAGGGCCGGATTACACAGCACATCATGGAACGTACATCCTCAGGTCAGCATGAGTCCTGGGGTCCAGAGCAGGGCTGAGCTGGGGTGGGGGGTCTCTTCAGTCATAGCTCCCACACAGGAGGGCTGCGGTGGCTGGGAAGCCAGGGAAAGCCCCCTGAGGGGTCCTTCGGGACGTCTCACATTTACAGATGGGGAAACTGAGGCTCAGAGAGGGTGAGACACTTGTGAAAGTTCATAACTAGGGCTTTTATTCACCCTTTTAGAGCCTCTGACCATCCCGAAATATTGGGCTACAAAGTCGTATTTACACGAACTCAGAGGACATTTCATTGCAGGTTTTCTTAGCGAGTTGTTTGAAGCAGTGAAACATTCCTACTTCCAGTGAGGTGCATGACCTTGGGCATGGGTGACTTCTGTGCCCACGCGGGCCATCTTTCCCTAAGACAGGCAGTTCCATTTGCTGTCTACCCATTTCCTATTACAGGTGTGGGATATGAGAGCGTGGATAAGGAAAGACTCATCTCTGAAAGAACTTTGCCTGGAAGGATATGCAAAAAAACAAGACCAAAAGTGGAAAATGAATGGGAGTGAGCTTCAACAACAAGAATGCAGAGAGGAGAAACAGACACACATGTGCACACACCAAACAGAAAGCTGTCACCCACGGTGACTTGTCACCCATGTCAGGTAGTCCTCAGCCAGGCCCGACGGCTGTGGACATGAGCCTCCAAAGTGACACACTGAGAGGAATTTCAGTCTTAACATCTGCAAGGACCACAGTGTAATCATGACTGCAAACCTCTAGCTGTCTTGGTTTGCTGGGATTATGGATGTACATTTTCTTTTTCCATTTTCCCAGTTTTCTTTAATGTGGTTACATTTTATAATGAAAGGGGTTTTGTTTGTTTGTTTATTTGTTTTCTATATTTTTAAGAAGGACAATTCAAGATGAGTACAACAGTCAATGGTTCAGTGCGTGATTTTTTGGGTAACAAAGGGAGAGCACCTAGGAAGGGCAGCAAGGTTGTGGTTTAAAAGGAGAAGCCTCCACAGGGCATTTCCCATTTATGGAAATATACTCGATGTGGTCAACTTCACATTCATTGTTAATGGGTTGGTCAATAGGACCAAAGAAAAGATTTTGGACTGGGGGATCCAACAATGGTATGGAAATTTCAAAACTATTTAATGTTAGGCATTCTTTTCCTACAAAAAAAGGTGCAATTTAATTCAAGGAAAGTAAATTATTGCTGAAACAGTTCTGAGCCTGACCAATGATGAAACAGGGCTCAGCTCCTTTCTCCAAGTGGATTTGATTTCCTATAATCAAGCTGCGTGGTCTCTGAAAACCTCCTAGTAACATCAGTAAAATCCACTGATTAGTGAAATCTGGAGTTAAAAGAGATGTAGAGAATGGCAGGAATGCACTTTCTGGATTCATTTTTCTCAGCACAAAAATTAGGCCACTGTAGTGATGGATGCTTAGCTCTGGGCTCTGTTGGTTTGGGGAGAGGTGGCTTTGTCGTGGTTCCGAAGCAGGGACTCTCCAGGGACACACATCCTGTGTGTCAGAGTGAACAGGCTGATGAGCTCTGCAAACCCACACCTGTGGGGCGTGGGGTTTGGGTGGCTGGCACTGGCAAGGTCACTGGCCTGGGCATCACCCCTGCGACCGGGGGATTAACTCAGCCCAGTGATCTGGTTTCCTCTACTGTTGCTGACAGGGTTTCCATGAGCTTACAAACAACAGACAGCAGGCCTCCCTGGACTCTGACCTCCACCGATGCTCATTAGTGTTGTCATTGTCGATTATTCTTGGCATTAGGTCTTCAAAGGTAGGCTCGAGATGGATGCTTAGCACATGCTGAGTGAGCTAAGATCCCTCCCTAGCAACGTGGGAGTTGAGTCCCAGAACGCACCCAGCTGCATGTGGAACCATCCTCCATAAGGACTGGCATCGTGGCCTTGCTGGTAGCACAGGCCTGCTCTGCCCATGTGCCCTGGCAGACACCAATCTGTGTTTTGTCTCTGTGGGTTTACCTGCTCTGGGTATTTCACATAAACGGAGTCGAGCAATATGTAGCCCTTGTGGCTGGCTTTTTGCACTTAGCATTGTGCTTTAGAAGTTCATCCATGTTGTAGCTAGCGAGTAAACACCTACATCGGTACTGTTTCCCAAATCCCCACTCATGCACGGGCACTTTATGCTTCTGGGAACTTCACTCGGCATTTGGTGTGCATTCGGGTGTTCTGACCACTGAGCAGGTGGCCTTCTGCCCTTTTGCTGGCTTCACCCACGGGCCCCTCTTCCTCCTCCCTTTCCCTGGAGAACACCCCCTCTCCACCTCATCAGCCACAGAAAATTCCCTCTCACATCAAGGCATCGAATTCCAACTTCTGCTCCAGGATGTTTACTGAAGAATCGCGTCTGAGCAACTCAGTTCTCTCCCTGGATGCTGTTTGTCACCCCCTGTCCCCATCCAGGGAGCAGATGGAGTGAGAGGGAGAGGAAGTTCATCTGTAGGAGCCGCCTTGATGGGCCGGGAGACATACAGCATGATCCCATGTCCTGGTCTTCCCAGGACAGTCCCAACTTCCAGCTCTGGTCCTTCATTCCTGAAAACATCCAGCTTTGAAGAATAAATGATACGATTGTCTACGACGAGGGCGTTTTGTGTCCTGAGTCGATTACAGCAGATCTAAGGAAAGAAGGTCCTCCACACAGGGTTCACACTCAGCCCTGGACATGACACTCAGGGGACAGTGAGCAAACATTGGCAGTGTCTGTTCATCTCCATCCAGGGAAGGAGAGGTTGTCCTGACTGCTGGTCTAGTCCAATAGACAGGCCATTCTTGGTGAGGAAATAACGCCAGAGCTGGTCATCTGAGGACATCAATATTACCAGTCAAAAGGCAAGAGAGTAAGTGTCTTCTGATGATGATTTGACTTTTCATGTAGTGTGACCACAGAAAAAGAATGTGCCAAACACGTGGACACAGCTAAATTCCTTGTTGTATATAATCTTATGTCTCCCTAAGCCATCTGTTCATTTAATTTTAGTTTATTATGGGAAAATATAACATGAAATTGACCATTTTAACCATTGAGTGTTCAAATCAGTGGTGTTAAGTAGATTCACATTGTTGTAAAACCATCACTACCATCCACCTCCAGAACTTTCTTATTTCAAATGGAAACTCTGCACCCACTAAACACAACTCCCCATTGCCCCCTCGCCTCACACCCAGAGTAACCACTATAATATTTCTCTATGAATTTGCCTATTCAGGATAGCTCATATAAGTGGAATCATACAATACTTGTCTTTTTGTGTATCTGTTTATTTTCTAAATTTTATCTTGTTTTGCCATCAAAGCATTTACTAGGAGCTAACCTCACATGATGCTATAAAGGGTAATACCTTACGTTTGTGCGATGCTTTGCACCTTCTAAGACATGTCTAATGTGTTAGCCTGTTTGAGTCTTGTAACAGTTCTTTAAGGTGAGCACAGCATGCCCTGTTACCTTAATGAGTGGCCAAATCAGGAGGAGAAGCCTGGCTCTGCAGACTCCGTTACCTTTTCTAGAGTCAGGCAACTACTCAGAAGTTGGGGTAATTTCTCTCTTCTGGAATCCAAATGTAAAGCTCAAATAACTACATTTTGTACAAGCAAAGAAAGAATCATGTTGAATTTGTGAGCATGTATTTAGGGAGGAGTCATTACGTGGGGTCAGAACCCACTGGTGGGGGCCAGACGTGGGCAGGGGCCTGCCGTCTTCAGGTGCTAGGTCTCCACCAGCTGCCTCCAGCTTCCCTGGCCAGCTTCTCAGGCCTGCTGTCTTTACCAGAGTTTTCTCCCAGTCGGAGGGTTGAGGACGCACAAGATATGCTCTTCCAAAAAAGTTGGGCATTCCTCCAGGAGCCAGAAAAATCCACCAGTGCTCGAACAGGCTGGAAGACAATTTTGTTTTTCCAAGCTCTGGAATAATGAAGACCGTACTGTGTACATGTTTGCAAACAAGAAGGAACAATACGCGCATTCAACATGTAGAATTTTATTTGCGGTTCTATTGTGCAGGACAGTCATTTGTTAGGACTTGATTACAGCTGTCACTTTGTGCAAAAACGGGGGAGGCTGGGCCCTGCCCGGAAACGAAGGCTCGCTGACTTGTGAACTGCAAAGGTCCGTATTTCCCGTTGGGCACTAATAATGCTCACAAAGGCAAGCGGGGGAGCTTGGTTTAAACAAAGAGAAGTTGACAACAGCAGAGTAAACGAGACCATCACCACTGCATCTGCTCATTGTCCTCTGAGTTTGATGGGTTTCCACTTTAACGTGGCAGCTCTGTGTACGTGCCTGAGTATTAGAACTGCACTTCCCACGTTGAGACTAACATTTGCTTTGATACAGGAATGCTCATTTTCTGTCGACTCAAATAAATCAGAATAGGGAGAACCATGGCTGCCCCAGAGGTTTGCGGGGTTTCACAGGGTGAGGGAGCCAGCCAGCCAGCCAGCCATTGCCCCTTGCGGGAGAGATCGTCTGACAAATCCATGGAGCCTGGGGTCCCTCCCCTCCTGGCCTTGCTGTCTACCATTTAGTACAGGTTGTGGGAATTCAGGGACTGGGATCTCGGAAACACCAACTGTATACAATTCTCAAACTTGCACCACCAACCACCTGAATGTCTCCTCCTATTGATAACAGAGAGTGGCGTGCAGTAATGAAAATAATACGAATGACGTCCAACACTCATGGAGTGTGTCCGATAGGCCAGGCCCTATTTTAAACGTTTTACCTTTAATGACTCACGTTTTCGTTCTCACAACTCCAAATGAGGCAATAGCTCTCATCATCATTCACATTTTACAGGTGAGGACACAGACACAGAGAAGACGCTCAGAGTCTCAGAGATAGATGGTGGAGGGCCCCCCACCCCCAGTCATGCTTCTAATCACTAGGCTGGACTGTCTCTCAAGGGTGCCACAGCCCAGGCCAAGTTCAATTACTTACCTCCGGGCCGCCTGTGGGGAAACAACACATTCCACTAAAATTACTCTTGTGAGCAAAACTGCAAAGACCAGCTGGGGGATACACTGGAATAAGATCCTATTCACAACAGTCATGAACACAGAATAAAATACCAAAGTATATAGTTAGCAAGGAATGTACAGGACCCGAAACCACATAATGTGTAACTGTGTCTCTGTGGGTAGCGATACGTATCAAAATCCTCAAAATTGTATATAAACTTTGACCCCAAAATTTCTCTTCTAGGAATTTATGCCAAGGAAATAGTCATAGATAAGAACAAGAGTTAACTTATAAGAATGTTTATCCCAATGCTGCTTATAAAAGTAATAAACTGGAACAAACAAAATGTACAAGGTAGCAGTGAAACAATCGACTAAGTCAGTTATGCTCCCTACACACGCTGGACACCAGCGTGTGTGCCTGCTCAGATTCCCTGCACGGCCTGCTGCTTTCTGGCTTTTGGCCGGGCCACACTCCGTCACTCCCTGTTACTGACCGTCAGAGCTTCCTGGGCAAACACCAAGGAACTAGATGACACCCCGGGGCCGTGCGTGTGACCCTTGGCCTACTGGGCATGGGAAACACGCAGGAATGAGCACATACATCCCTTCTTCTTTCTCCCACTGCTTCGTGGTGAGGTTCCTCCTTGCAGCCCTTCTGGGGAGCTCCTGATGCCAAAAGAACAAGCCCGCTGAGTGACCTGTTGTATCTATTTGCAGCTTGTCCTGAAATTGTGGCCAGCCAGCAAGGGGACTCACCACAGGGCATTGCTTTGTGTTTTTCTTTCCTTTTCTTCTCACCACCTAGACCCTGGGCCCCACACCTGCCAAATAAAGCATCAGCGCTTTAATCCTTGCCTAAAACAGTATTTTCTAGAGGACCCATGTTTAAACAGTACACTCAGCCATTACTTAAAATGATGTTGAAGACTGTATTGTATATATATATACATATATATATATATATATACATCTATATATATATATACATATATATATATATATATATATATATATATATATATATATATATTCATTTTCTGTATTATTATGATGTTTTCACATCTTAAGAAACTTTCTGGCTGGGGAGACACCCCTTCTGGGGCTGGGCTATTTTTAGAGAGCTAAGGGCTCAGCTGGCAGAATACCTTTGGTGTAGAGCAGGGGTGTCCAAACTTTTTTCAACGTTTTTCACCAAGGGCCATATGCAGTAAAATATACAAACAGCCGGGCCATTCACTCGAGGTGAAGTACGTATTGCCTCACCTGGTTTATTTAAGTAAACTAAATATATTTTTGGAATTTGCTGTGGGCCAATTAACAATGGATTGCAGGCTGCAGTTGGCCTGCGGGCCGCAGTTTGGACACCCCTTGTGTGGAGCATCCCTGGAAGATGTTAGAATGAGTTTTGTGTGAGCAAGAGTGACCCTATTGTGCACATGCGCAGAGAACTTAGCAGACAACACCCAGGGAGCTGCCCGGTTGCCCTGGTAACTGGGTGTAACCAGCTACACCCTGCAGGTCTGCTACTGAAGATATAAGGACGTCAGGGTCACCGGCTGGCTGGCCCAATAAGGTGACTTTGCGAAGTCACTCAGAACTGCATGAGAACTGAGGACTTTTGCAGCTCAGAGATCCTGTCTCGATTGAGAGGTGACCACACTGCCACTCTGCTCCGAGAACCCTCCTCTCTGCTCTGTTCTGCTGGTGCAGAACCTCTGCCGGACCGACCTCTGGGACCAGCCACCCTTCCTCACTCCACCAGGACTCCGATTGACACTGGGACTGGCTTGTTACTTTCTTTTACCCCATTATTGTATGAGTCTGTGTGCTTTACTGTGTGGTGTGTTGATGACTGAGGTTTGAGTAAAGAGCATAATGAAAGGCATGTAAGATCATGTGTGCTCTGTGCTTCGCTCGGGCCGCAGCTACCATGTGGAGGCCTCGGTCAGTGCCAGGTAGATCTTGGGGGTCTGAGAGTCTCTTGGGGGTCAGTCCCCCTGACTTGCAGGAAGAGACTGCAGCGCTGACTGTGAGCCCAGCAGTCCCTCAGGACACCTTTGATATGCAAACTAAGCAATCCAGGGTCTTACTTCCTCCATCTGGCCTGCAGACCCCAGGAGGTAATATTCCTCTGCCCTACTCATCCCTGGGCCAGCTACCAGACAACTGGAGACCACCTCTAGAGCCAAAGCCTGCTAAAATTCCAACTAGCCAATCCTAAACTGTTTACCCTGCCCTGCCTTGCCTTTCCAGAGGAAATGCCAATAAAGGCTGTGGCCTAGGCCCTCTCTTTGCTCCTGCCCCTCTGCCTTCTGACCACCCTGGGGCTTCCCCACGTGACTCTGCATGGCACATCGTGACTCCTGGGTCTAGGACCTGTGAGTATGATCGACTGTCTACCTGAGCCTCTCCTGTGTCTCCTCTTGGGACTGTACCCAACTGACCATCACATTAGAGAACACTGAACAAAGGCTGTTTTATGACACAGAAAAACATTCACATTGGGTGCATTAAAAATCACATTTATGACACAATATTAGTATGTTTCCATTCTTGTAAAAACAAACAAAAGAAAATGTTTGGAAGCAAAATACCAACATACTAAAGGTAGTTAACATTGGAGGTAAGCTTGTGGGGGATATTTTTCTTTTTTGTATTTTTATTTCTGAATTTTCTACATTTATCTAAAAAAAAAAAAAAAACCCACTTGTGCCAGTTATCTATTGCTTCATTAAAAACCACCCTGAAACTTAGTGGGATCAAACTCCAAGCATTTTATTCGTTCATGATTCAGTGGATAAGCAGTTTGGGCTGGGCTCAGCCGGGGACCTCTACTGGGCTCGCCTGGAGTCCCTCATGTG
Organism: Rhinolophus sinicus; assembly: GCF_036562045.2. Classification (NCBI taxonomy): domain Eukaryota; kingdom Metazoa; phylum Chordata; class Mammalia; order Chiroptera; family Rhinolophidae; genus Rhinolophus; species Rhinolophus sinicus. The sequence goes on from NC_133757.1 coordinate 5,339,828, forward strand.
GTTCCAGTGATCTGCAGGCTTTCCTGAGGCTCTTTGGTCTGAGGTAGTCTAACGTGCCTGGGACTTGGGGCTGGCCATCTGCTAGGCCTCTCTCCCAGGTGAGTGCCAGGTGGGGCTTTATGGTATGGTGGCAGAAGCATTCCAAGATGACATATTTGGTAGGTGTAAGGCCTCTTAAGGCCTGTGCTCTAAGCTTACACAATGTTACTTCCACCCCAACTGATTGGTCAAAGCAAGTCACATGGCCTGCCCAGATTCAGGGGTAGAGAAACAGATTCCTCGTCTGGCTGGGAGAAGTGAGTGGTAAAGCACAGTGTGAAGAGGCTAGAATACAGGGATGGAAAGAACGATGGGGTTCTCCTTGTAAACATTTGCAAACAATCTACCGTACCATTTCAAAGGACTTTTAAAAGTTTCTTCTGGTCTGTGTACTTACATTGAGATGATAAAAATGGCTAATGCTTTTACATTGATTATTTTGGGCAGGACTCAAGAGTCTAATTGAACTTGAAAGAACAAATTTTAAAAGTCTTAAGTAAGTCTTAAGTGAGTCCTACAGTAGATATGTTTTACCGAAATAGTTTGCCTCTTCCTCTCCCTCAGTTTGAATTAGTGAGATTTCTAGCATATATATCAGGAGAGAAAACTTTAATTTAGTTCCTGGCTGCTGGACAGGTTGTCAGATTTGTGCTAGTGATTAGAAAAAGGAATTTCTCACAATTCTGCAATTAAAACTCTACCCGCTTTCCATTCCTGATTATGTGATAGGCTAGGAACCATCTCCCAGTAGCTTAATATTATTAGATTAGCAAGAAGATGTCTAACACGACGCAGTGTTGTTCTTGAGAAATAATTAGCTACCTAAGAGGAATAGACCTCCGTGGAATACAAGTGTATCTCTTTCAGAACATTTAAATTTGGAGGCTTAATTATCCAGTGAAAAATAGTCGCTTTAGCACTTTAGTCCATTTGGCTATGTATTGACATTATTAAAATGCTTTCCTGGTCTTTATGCAAATTGCTTTAAAAACAACAACAACAATTTATCTCCTAGCAACCCAAAGTGAAATAAGTACTGAAAAAATGACGTCTCAAGAAGATTTTGGGCTGTTCCTCCAAGTAAATTCCTAGGGTTTATTTGTTGATTGTCTGAATGAACAAATGGAGGGTTTGTGCCTATAGGTGTATATGCAGCTGAGTCACCCTGTAAACTAAACTTTTAAGCAGCTAATTAAGCAGTCAAGTTCATACAAATAAACAGTACAATCTAGTGCATTTGGTCACCAATTCCAATCTGTAAATAAGCCCTCAGCTGAATGGGAAAACCAAACAAGAAGTTACTTATGTGCCCTTGAGACTTGACTGAGCTCTAGAGTCTGGGAAGTTTCTTCCTCTTTTTAGGGGTGCACCCTGCCTGCGGGGTGCTGCAGCCACCTTACCTCCCAGAGCCTTAGCTTCTTCCTCTGGGAAATGTGTGCAAATTTGTGTTCTAGATTCTAGGTTGAAAAACTAGAGTAGAAAATGAGGGTGAAATGCTTCACAGCTAGACATCACAGAGATGGAAGCCATGGTGCTTCGTATGGATGACGCAGCAGTTAAGATGTAGGCTATAGGCCCAGCAGTGACCCAGAGGGTACTACTTCATCCGTGCCCACCCACCTCCCTGGGCATGAACTGGCAGGTCGGAGGGGACACTGCCCTTTGCTTCCTGACTTGGTTACCTTATCATCAGAGGGCACTCAGACTCATCTCTAGCTGGCTGCCACTCTAACCCTGAGCCTAAGGTCTGGGGAGACTCCAGCTTGTCCTGCAGAGCACGTGTCACTGTGGCCTTGTGAGTGGGGCTCAGGCCCCTACTTTCACTGCTGCTGCTCTGGCCGCAGGCTCCTCCTGGTGGGAGGAAGGACAGTTCCCTCCCCACATAAGGCTGTGCCAGCTAGTGGCACTCCCGGGGCTGCTGCTCTTGCGACTTACTTGCTTCCACGGGAGAGGATGCACAAGATCGGACAGGTCATGAGTCCAGCCCCCGACTGCCCCCAAACAAGTGGCCATTCCCCTCAGAACCTGGTCTCTGCAGTGACTCGCCCATCTGTTTTTTTCAGGATTCTTTATTTGACAGAAGCCCAATTCAATCCCACAAGTTGAGACAAAAAGAGAATTTTTAGGTTCTGCAATCAAACCCCCAGAAGGGCATAGACAAAACTGGCTTTTGAGATGACCATAGCCAGGCCACTCCTTTGGGTTCCCCAAAAGCTAAGTCTGAGACAAGGACTTGGGTGCAGATCACTAATTCCGAAGGTGTTTCCAGAAAGCCTAAATGAGGACAGAGAGGGAAAGTGGGCCAGGGAAGTGAGAACGGCCACAAGGATGAGCCTGAGTGGGCTGTCTGGCCTCTGAAAAGCCCGCACATCAGCAGCCTTAGGATTTTCTGGTGCTTGCTGGGGAGGCTGGGGGCACTTATCTACCAACTCCTGGCCCCGGCCAGGTGAGAGCTGCTCCTGGGAACCTAAGCTTCCCCATACTTTTGGGTTGTACCTGCTGGAGAAAGCCCAGGCAGCGAAGAAGAAAGCCACAGGGACTTGAGGTGAGAGGCTGGCCTTGGGCTGCTGCAGCTGGAGATCCCAGATGAGCCAGGGGCTACCTGGTGGGCATCAGCACCTTCTGCCCTGGGCTCAGAAACCCAGAGGACTCTGCAGCTTGTCTGTATGTCTACCTTAATTGGGTGTTTTGTTCTTTCTGAGAGCATGGGGGATTTCTTCAGGGACCTCGATCTCAAGCCCTTCTGGCCGATATCCATAGGGATCATGGATACTCTTTTCTTCTTGCTCCAGCTAGCAAAGTCCCAGGGAAGGACTCTGATTGGCCTGACTGAGTCATGTGACCATTTCTGGACCAATCATGGTAGTCCAGGTGTTGGAGGATTATGATTGGTCCAGGATAGGTCATTTGCCCACCCCTGGCCAGAGGGATGGGTCTGTTCCCAGAAGTGCAAGTGTAAGGGGGGAAGAAGTGTGACTGAACACTTTCCCCATCAGAGGTTGGCCCGGACCAACTAGCCCACCTGGCAGGCTTTAGGCATTTTGACCCTGGGTAAGGAAGATTTAAGATTTTTGATCCCTTCCCTCCAAGAAGGCTTCTGGGCTCTAAATTTAAATTTGCCCCTTTCTCTCTCCCTAACAATCTTCAAGCTCTATATATCAATGATTTGTCTTCTCTGTCTCCACTTTTACTTCTAATCACCAGGTACTGCCAGTTAGGAAGGCACTTAAAACTCCTGCATTCCATCTAGCTGGTGTGTTTTATGGTATTCTGGCAAAATTTTCTTTTTCCACTAATCAGGCATGAATATTATTTGGAGAAAAGGTTGTGACAAAGCATACTACCACAAAAGACTAAATGGAGAATTTAAAAATCTTTTTCACACCTTAGGGCAATTGACATTTTAGTTAGATTCGTGCTTCTGCTTTCCCTTACTAGACAGAAGGCTTTCACTTACTTGACCTTAATGAATGTTAAGGGAATCCTCTCGTAGCTCAAAGACAAGTTCATATGCAGGAAGCTAGGGGAAAAACCAAGGGGATATTGACTGACGTGAAACCGATGCTCCAAAATATCATCCTCCATGTCTAATAGAAAACATGTCCTTTCTGAAATGGATGTTCATTGATACTGTCATTCAACTAATATGTGGTAAGTACCTAGAAGGCACTTGATAAATAGTATCGAGGAGAGCAACAACACTGGTGCTTTCAGGGAGCTTACTTCTAGCTGGGGAGACAGAAGATAAAACAAGATTCCTTCCAAGAGCGAATGTTCTAGAAATGAATAAAACAGGAAGGATTCAGGGAAGCCTCACTGAAGAAAATCTTGACTTCGAGCTGAGCACTGAATAATCGGGAGTCCTTGGTGTGGTGAGTTGGGGCGCAGCAGCTCAGGCAGAGGCACAAGCAGGTGGCAGGTCCTGAGGCAGGAACGAGTTTGGGGTGTTCAGGACCTAGAAAGGAGGTGTGAGTGGCTGGGGTGCAGTGTGTGGGGACAGGGAGGTAGGGGTGGGTCAGAAAGGGATTCCATCAGCACAGACAGAGCTGGGATGTTCATCTCAGTGCAACAGGCAGGTGTTGGAGGGCTCTGAGCAGGGGACTGGCGCATGCGTTTTGGGGTTTTGCCCCTGAGAGGCCAACCTGCTGGAGTGCAGGGGAGAGATGGGTGTATTCCCGGAGAGGAGAATCTGGAAGCAGATGTGGCAGGACTTGCAGAGGGATGCAGGAGGAGAAAGGAAGCAGATAGGGGCCGAGGCCCTGCACCGTCCTGTGGCACCAGAATTCGGTGTTGATGTGAATTTCTATGAAGCAGCTTCAAAGTCCGTGGGTTTGGACGCATGTACTATCGGCCGCTCTCAGGATAGCATCCTTTCCTCACCTGAAACTGGAAGTGCTGTGGGACGCCCCCTACCACCCACGACCCACGCTAGAGCCACGCATTCTCGGTGAAATCACGCCTTTCCCTGGGGGACTGCGCAGGGGAAGAGCGCAACCTTCTCCTGGCACCAAACACTGAACTTGATTGTTTTAAAAAGGCGTTTGGTGATTAATGACTGGAACTCTGATAACTCCAGCCCTGTCCAAGGCCCTCTCACATATACTGTGTCATTTGCTCATCTCAGCAGGCCTGTGAAGGTCACAGAGGCTTGTCCTTTGAATCCCTCTCTGCTCCCTTTGCTCACATCTCCCCCCAGACTGAAAAGGCCCATACTCCTTCCAGTTATTGGTGAAGCCTACAAGGCCTTCTGCTCAAGAGCTGAGTGGGAAAAGAAGTCGATGTTGCAGGAAACAGAGTCAAAGGAAATATCATGAGAAAATCCTCCTGTTATTATTTCAAGTGAAAACAGGAGGATGCAAACTTGTCTACACAACATGGGAGGACCATACGCTATGTGAACGTGTGCCTAGAAAAAAAGTGACTGGGGGAAACATTCCACAGTGCGAACTACACTTGTGGTGGGATGACAGGATTCTGGAGGATATTTTTCCTTAGCATTTTGAATATTTTTTTCATGGTTTAAAATAATGAATACTTGTCCTTGATATTTATTGTTTTGCCCATTCAGAAGAGCATCTGAGACCTTTTGGAAAACGTCCTCTCCTGCTTCAAGGTGGTGCCGGTGCTGTGGGCTGCCCCTCCTACGTCCCACCCTCTGATAGGGGGAATGGACATCCACCAGTCATGCTGTCCTATTCCCTGATGCAGTTCAGGGGTGGGCATGGGATTCGAGCCAGGTTACACCCAGTCCTTCTCCTGTGCCCAGGAAGTAGAAGGGCAAGGCAGGAAGGGGTGTCAAAGTGTTGCAATGTAAGAAAGACGCAGCACGCCATTGCTGGCTTTGAAGATGGAAGGGGCCACAAAACAAGCCATGCAGGAAGCTTCCAGAAGCCCGAAAAGACAAGAAAATGGATTCACCCTAGAGCCCTCAGAAGGAAGCAGCTCTGCCAACATCTTGACTTTAGCTCAGGGAGGCCCATTTCCGACTTCAGCCCTCCAGAACTGTACGATGATAAATGTGTGTTGCTTTGAGCCACTCGGTTTGTGGCCATTTGTTGCAACAGCTGTAAGAAACTCATATCTAATGGAAGGTCGCAACTTTACATGTGGGGAGCCTGGGCTTGGTCAAGACCTCAAGGCCCAACTACTGGCTGGCTGCAGACTCCACCTTGGGGAAATACGGAGGAGCCCTTTCTTTTCCATTGCAGCCATGACATTCAGTGGGACCTGTCAACCACAGTGCTGCAAACACACAGTTGCAGCTCCAGGGGTACACACTGAGTCCTGGGATTATTGACCTGAAGCTGGGGAGGGAGTGAGACCCTTCGGAGTGGCACAAGTCGGCCATCTTCTCAACCAGGTCCTGTGGGGGAAATTAGGCTCCTGGGGCCGAGACAGCCTGCTGTATGGGAGCCATCAGCGGACTGGAGGTCAGGTGAAGGGTCCAGAGGCAGGTGTCCAGCACTCAGTTGGCAGCTTCAGCCCCAGGGGACTGTGGGAAAGGCCAGTGCTGGGTGCTCCCCTGGCCCCCATTCCCACCTCACCAATAGGTGAGTTAAAATAAGTCCGGATGGGGACAAAGGAAAGTATCAGAGTTCCAGGAGTGTCACGGGATGAACTGGGGTTAAAAGTCTCTGTTAATGTGGCTAAATATTGGACCCGAAATATATTTTTTCAGAACAGCTAAACAGTGCTCTAAACTGGCATTTGCTTGTCATTGTTGAATACTGTTGGTGGTTTGCTATTTATTCAGCCCATTAATTTCTAGTTCTTGCATGGTCCGTTTTTCATATGCATGTGAGTGACATTTTGTGTTATTTTAGTAAAAAATCCAAATGTTTCTGATCTCAAATACCTTCTTTGGCCAAAGTTGATCTTGAAAATTGGTTGTGAATGATGTAACACATGTAACAAACTGCTTTGTCTTTTGCCTTAGACTATGAAAGCCTGCTATAAAAGGTTCTTTTTCCATATGAAAGAATGTTGCTATAAACTTAAATACGAAGTTTTCTGCCATGGTCATCCAAGGAAAAGTTGTATTCACTAATTTGAATAGGATCATGTTTTGGTGGCAACATCCTCATACTGTCAAAGAGGTTTCGACGCTGTTTTTAGGGTCATCCTAGAATAAACGAGGGACGCTCCAGAGGTCTCCTCTTTCTCGTCCAGGTTGCTAATTTCATGAATGGATTTTTCTTCATCTTCTAATAGGATGCCAGAGTTGCACTTGCTGCTTCTGAGTTGTGAATACGCTATGAACAACCCTCTTTTGCATTCTCATTGCTTTGATCAGTAATTAAATCTTCATGTAATGAAGACTATGAGGTCCTGGGGATTTCATCTAACCTCCTGAAGTTGTGAATTGGATTAGAATAATTTTCTTGCTCATTTTCATTGTTTTGATCAGTAATTAAAACTTTATTAAATATAGAATTTGTAATGTCTTACTAGCAAATTTTATGTGGGTCATGCCTGACAGACTTCTCACTTTTGTTTCTAGTTTTAAAAAATGCAGGCAGACCACCTAAATGAAGGAATTCTATTTCTTTTTTTCTTTTCAGTTTTTTTCCTTTTCTGAGCTTCACTTTTTATTTTTTTATTCCTATCATGATGTTGCGTTATATTTCTCAATGATTTAAAGATTAAAAATTGAAATAATTTTAAAGTAAATACAATTTACATAAAAAAACAAAGCAAATGTGACACAAATCGACATTTTTTCACATGGCCTTAAAAGTTACTTTCTTTTAAAATGGTATTTAAAATATCTATTAAAATTAAAAGGGAAGATAGAAAATATCATTAACAAGTATAAAAATTGAAATTACTTTTAAAAAATGAATTTTTATTTAATTTTGAAAATTTAGTTGATGCTATTAAATAGTTTACAAAAATAGGATTGCTTCCAGTTCTAGTACTAAAAGTCTATTTAGTTGCAACCACAGGACTTGCTACATGCTTCAAGCGTGTTATACTTAGATCCACACATATGCAAATTTAAGAGTCATATGAATTATTTAACTATTGCAAAATGTCCTTCAGATATCAGGTGTAACTCTGCTAATAACGCGCTAATTCTTCAGTACCTATGGGCCACAAATTGGAATACGAAGACAAACGAGAAAATGGATTCTCAGCATCACCAAGAATGCTTCATTATGCAAGAATCTCTTGTGTTCACCCTATCTAGGAGAATAGATTTGACAAGGTAATTAATTAGTTGTTTATCTTACCTAAGCACTTCTGCTGCTCAAACCCTCCTCTATTCTGAAGCTGTGTCTATTTCTCACATTTACAGGTGCAACACACAAACCTTCATGGCATTTGGGCTCAGGTGCTTTTTGTTTTGAGGACATAGAGCAAGAGAGGTAAAGAAGTGTTTCCTTTGGACTAGAGGTACGTTATCCACCTAAGCGGATGTTTAGGGGTGCAGGTGGTACTATACTAGCATCACCTGTCAGATCCCATTGACAGGAGCACCCATATGTTCTGTGAAACATTCAGTGTGTGTGTGTGTGTGTGTGTGTGTGTGTGTGTGTGTGTGTGTGTGTGTGTGAAGCAGAGCCCGTAGAAGGTCCAAACCCAGGACAGAGGCCCCTCTTCCCTGGAATTGGCATTTAAATATTTTTGAAGATGAAGAAATTGGGAAACAAGGTTTTAGTCCTTCCTCCCTCTCTTCCTCCCTCCATTCCTTCCTTCCTTCCATCCATTTACTCAAATGAAACTCCTATGTACTAGATACTGTGCTAGGTTTTGGAGACACAGTTTGGGGCCCTGAGAACCCTTTTTGGAAAGAAAAGAGGGAAGGCAGTATGGATGGGGCACCATTGGAGCTATTCTTGAAGAGAGATCACGGGAGAGAAAAGGGAGAAAGACTATTCAGAATGAACAGTTTGTGCAAATGCACACCTTCATTACAGAGCTTTGATATCTAGGTTTGAACATGGCTGGAGGGCAGGGTTTTGGGAAGCGAGGCACACACAGTAAGTCTAGAGAGGTGTGCTGGAGTTTAGTTTTAAGTGGCCTTGTTGCCAGGTGAAGGAGTTTATTTTGTAGGCATCAGCATGACATGATCAGGCATATAGATAGTGTCGGGAGGAAAATCTTTTTCTCTACCCTCTTAGGTCAGTGCTTGGAGGCCTGCAAATTAAACTGACAAATGACAGATCAACAAGTGAAAAAACACACAGATTAAATTACTTACATACATACTGGAGTTCATAAAGCAATGTGGCTCAAGAAGGTGTTTAGAATTTGGGGCTTATATACTTTCTTAATAGGTAATGGGGAGGGACACTGGGCACTTCTGGGAGAACAAATGACATCTTAGAAGAGCAGGGCGGGGAGGCCACTTATGCAAAAGCAAATGCCTTTTTAGAAAGTTAAATGGACCCTTAAGAGAACAGATGGGAACTATAACAGTCCTGTGACAATGTCTGTTTGGGTCAGATGAGAGTTTCTCCAGAACAGGGCATTTATGACTATAGCTTTTTCAAGAGGCTCTGCTTTTAGGCAGATAAGAGATTTCGGGTACTCAAATGCCTTCAACTCAAAATAATTTTACAGTGCTTTATTCTGAGCCCCTGCAATAGTGTGGACACTGCCTTGAAATGGGAGAGAATACAGGAAAGAAGACCCTTAGGAGACTGTGGGTGTATCTGGGCAAGAGATCCTGAGGCCAAGATCAGTGCTTCTTAAAGCTTAACACGAACACCCCACAACTGGGGGTCTTGTGAAACTGCAGATTCTGATTCAGAAGGTCTGGGGTAGGGCCTGAGATTCTGCATGTCTACCAAGTTCCCAGGTGTCGTTGGTGCTCTGTGAACCACTCTTTCAACAGGAGGGCTTTGACCACATGCAGCCAAGGCCGAGATGGGATAAGAGAGAAGGCTCTTAATTTTGATGGACCAATGGAATCACAGGGCCGCATCCAGAGCAATCACATCTGAACCTCTGGGTTGGGGCGGGGGGCAGGTATCAGGGACTTGTCAAGCACCGTAGGTGATGAAAACTACATGCAAGTCTGAGCGGCAGTGTCTTAGAGCCAGTCTCGGCTGAATGTCCCTGCCATAAGCCACACCACTCCCACCCTCATCCATTAAGTCCTCTGGCTTTTAATGTTGGTGCTGGTTCCCAGCAGAGTGCAAGGAATGGCTCTGGGGACAGTGGGGAAAAGAGAAACAACCTGAAGGTGAGTGTCATCTCCATCTTCTTTGTCATTTGGGGTTTTGTTGTCTTCCTTGGAAAGAGTCTTCACATACCTCATCTCTCAGAGTCAGGAATTAAAGTGAAACTCTGCTGCATTTATCACCACTGGTGAAATGTCCTCGAACCCTGAGCGGCTACAGCTACCTATAGAAGACTGAGTTAGGCAAAAAGCAAGACTGAAAAAACAAACCATTTGGTTTGGTTTTAAAGGAAGTCGGTTGCTTTTTCTAATGACGAAAATTTCCAGGCTGTTGTGAAAACTTTCAAACATGACGGACAGGTAAACCCCCAAGGGGGCAGTCCCCAGCACCATGTTGTTTTATCATCATTCCTAATTTTTTTTTTTTAAGAAAACTCGAAAAGCAAGGCGCTGAAGCTCGAACACAATTGGAACTGAAAACAGCATTCTTGTCAAGCTCCCACTGTACCAGCCCTTTGGCTTTTCGACTTCCCAACTTTCGCAAATGTGAGGCTGTTCACATCTTCTCACCTGGTGCGATCACCACTTAATGGTAGTGATTAGCTCTCCAGTTCAGAAGGCAACTGGTTATTAAATAACAACCTCCTGCCACATTATCCTTCTGCAAAACAATACGCTCACGAACCCCAGTGTTCTCCTGCCTCAAGCCGTGTCACGGCTTCGGGCAGGAGGCAAAGGATTCATCCCCAGAACCTGGCAACCAGCTCCTCTCACGTGAGGTGTAAGAATCATGGTGCAAAAATCTCCAGTAATTAAACTCTTTGTCGCTGGTTAGAAACCCACATTGACGAAATGTTAAGTCGTAAATCTGTTAATGGAATTAAGGAAATAAAATATATATTATTTTTAAAACATTGAAGGGTGGGACATCTGGAGAAGATACCAAAAACGTTGCGAGTTCTTGAGCGTGCCAGAGGAAGACTGGAAGGAGAGCTGTGCACGCCTGCAGAACGAGGCAGCAGGTCCATTAGCCAGAGAAGGAACCAGAACCTGGAGAGTGGAGTGCACGCTGAGCTAGGACACGAACCCCTGTCCATTTCATTAGAAGTAAAGGGGAGATGGATCGTTTCAGAAGTATCTATTTCAAAAAGGAGTGAAGGCTGAAATACAATGAATGAATGAAGGGGGTGCGATGAGATATAATAGCTGGTGGTCTGGCCACCACGCTAATTTAACAAGGAGAGGATAATTTAACAGGGTGCCGGTGAGTACTATAGTAGAGGCCTATAGATGGATTCTTTTAGCCAAAATGAGACTTTCTGATTTTCTCACCTTATTTTATTTCCCCACATACGGCCAAGAGGAAAGTTTCATCTGTTGAGATCTATTAAATGTAGTCCCTTTTAATATTCAGTAACCCCTCTCTATACACCTTTGTTTCCTTTCATGCAATGAAATCCCATCCACCTTCACAGTGTCCTGAACTCTGGCTGGTAATCAAAGCTCTGCTCAGGAACAGCCCACCTGCAGTGACGAGGTAACTTTTTAAGTTGAGTCCAGTTTCCCACAATACATGTCACTCTTGCAAGGAGTTTCTATCCCCTTTGATTAACGATGCTGTTTTGCTTGCAGGAGCGGAACTACTGATTCAGGATTTGCTACATCCTGGCAATCCAGTGAAAGAGTCTTTTAGGTGCTCTTTCTTGACTTTTCAGAGTGTTCTAGAATACAGAATGGTTCCCACTTAGCCGTTTCTTATCTTTCCATGGCCTCACATTTGGAGCCTCTGAATCAGTTCAAGCCATAACCCAGCTGTGCTGACTTTGAAAATAAGTTGGGATCACAATATGGAAGAGTATGTCCCCAATGGGAAATGGAAAGGGCCATGTATTTTTAGATCCACTCTCATCAAGCACAATTACCAGGATAATTCAGTAGAAAGGGGGTCTCTTTAATGACACAGGTAATTTAAGCCATGAAATTTTTAGTGTGCTCTGGTAGACACCGATTGTAAATGACTCACACACTTGTAATCAAGTAATAACTAAATACTTCGCAAAAATTACCCCCGTCAGAAGTCTTGATTTCTTACTATTTGTGATGATCGAAAGCTCATCATGAAAGCTCTCCAAATATATTGTTAAGTGAAAGATGCGAGGTGCAGAACCATGTATTATGCACTATCATTACGGTGAAGGCAAGGGGACAAGAATATATATTTGTATTGACTTGTAATTGCTTTAAGATCTCTGGACAGAAAAAGAAACAAAACCAAAAAAACTGATAATCCTTGTCCCCTACTGGGAGGGGTGGGGAATTGGCCTCCTTTGGGGATTTTCAATGTTGAATCATATGAATGTATAATTTGGCAACAAACAAACAAACCAAAAAACAACTAAATAATTATTTAACTTAAAACCATTTAACTTACACCCAAAGGCTTGTGCCCCGATGTGCACTTGAAAAAACAGCTTCCATGGCAAATTTTATGTTATATATATATTTTATCATAATCTCAAAAATTAGTTTACAAAAACTTAGTGAATTACATACTCTAAGTGGGTAAATTACATGGTATGTGAAGTGTATCTCAATAAAGCTATTTAAAAAATCACACAAAAACCTGCCTTTCTCCTGAATGGTTGTAAGCTCGGTGAAGGCAGAGGCCACGTCTTTCCCACACTTGTACCCGAGTGCCTTTAGGAGGGCTGGCTCAGCAGGGCGCCAGTCAATGTGTGATGACTGAATCGGGATCACATTAGCCACAGGGTAGCTCAAATCCACCTACTAATTCTCTCTGGCTTCTATTGGAAACCACCTCTGTATAGTTATCTGGATCTCCATTTCAGTAATCTAGGCATTTTTGTCTTTTACAATTTTTATGGTTAAAAACAAAACAGAAAACCTTTATGTCTCAACTTAAGAAGAAATCAAAACTCAACAAAACATCAAATAACCCAGTTAACAAGTGGGGAAAGAACTCGACTAGCTATTTCTCCAAAGATGATATACAAATGGCTGGCCAGCATACGAACAGGTGCTCAAGATCACTCATCATGAGGGAAATGCCAATCAAAACCACAGTGAGACACCACCTTACACACATCAAGATGCTACCTATCAAAACGTCAACAAAATGGGGAGTGACCCAAGATGGCAGAGCAAATAAACACTGTGCCTGCTTCCTTCCACAAACACATTAAAATTACAGCTAAGTTATAGAACAGTCAACCTGGAGAACCATCTGAAGTCTAGCCGAACAGAAGTCCTATAACTGAAAATATGAAGAAGAAGCCATGTCGAGACTGGTAGGAGGGGAGGAGACACAGAACAGGCCCCACACCGGTGTGCGGCGGTTGAGACTCAGAAGGGTTATTTTGGCCACCTTGGCTCCTCCTGGAGGAGCAAGGGACCCAGCCCCCAACACCAGTCTCCCCAGCCTGGAGTACTGGTACTCAGAAGAGGAGCCCCCACAACGTCTGGCTGTGAAAAATAGTAAGGATTCCAACCGTTTGGGTGGGACCGAGGGCTGCAGGAAACACAGATGTCCTCATAAACAGCCCGAGCATAGACTCTCTCGCTCGCAGGCACTCACCTTGGACTCCAGCGAAGGGATGGTGACTTGGGGGGCATCAGAAGCATACGGGGAGCAGACTGAGGTGTGTGGCTTCAGGGGGAAGACTGGAGGACAGTCCACATCTTCCTAGTGAGGAGTCTACCTTCCGTGCAGCTGGCAGGCAGACGCCATCTTTCCTGTGTTGAGCCCACCCCCTCTGGCCAAAGCTGAATCTGATTGGCCTGGTGAGCTCCACTGCTCTGCCCTGCTGACTCACTGGGACTATAGTCAACAATATTGTGATAGCTTGGTATGGTGTCAGATGGTTGTTTGAATTAACATGGTGATCACTGCTTTAGATATATAAATGTTGAATAACTATGGTATACCCCTGAAACTAATATAATATTGTATGTTAGCTATATCTTTAATAAAAATCTTTTAAAAAGAAAACAGGGTCTTGAAGAGAGATATTTGAGCACCCATGTTCATAGCAGCGTTATTCACAATAGCCAAACAGTGGAAGCAACCCAAGTGTCCATCTGCAGATGAATGGATAAACAAAATATGGTATATCTATGCAATGGAATATTATTCAGCCATAGAAAGGAAGGAAATCCTGTCATATGCTACAACATGGGATAAACTTTGTGGACATTATGCTAAGTGAAATAAGCCAGTCACAAAAGGACAAATACTGTCTGGTTCCATTTATGTGAGGTCCCTAGAGTAGTCAACTTGATAGAGACAAAAAGCAGAATCGTAGTTTCCAGGGCCTGCAGCAGAGAGGAAAGAGAAGTTGTCTAATGGATATGGACAACTCGTTTTAGATTTATGAGATGAAAGATTTCTGGAGGTCTGTTTTACAATGTGGATATACTTAGCACTACTAAACTGTACACTTAAAAATGGTTAAGATGGTAACGTTCATGTTGTGTGGGTTTGTTTGTTTTTTTTTAACTTCAATTTAAAAAAATCAGCTGTAGATTGTAGAAGGTTGCTAATTGTTGAAGCTGAGTGATGTTCATTATGCTGTGCTATTTCAGGAAATGCTTGAAACTTTCGGTAATACAGTCATAAGAAAAGAACACAGCTCTCAAAGCAAACGCCACACTGAGGAAGAGCCATGGAGGGACTGGATTTTTGAAACCTCCAAAGGGATTAAGGATGTAGGAGCTGTAACGCCAGTGTGCTCACGGTCGCTTTGCACCATGCAGAGGGAGAGGCGAGCTCAGCACAGTCCTCAGACTCTGGACCACGTCTGCTAGGAACTTAGTCCCCAACAGCAGGCAGCACATTTTTACTTTGAAGGTTCCTCTGGCACACTATGATGATCTGAGCATCGTCCTAACTGTGAGCAACCCTTTACTAGAGAGATGCAGACATACTGATCGTAAGACATGTATTTCTGTTCTATTTTATTTACGTTCTCTGTGTTAGCTGAATAAACTCCTCTGCCTCCCTTCCTGGAATCAGCAGGATCAACAAGCTTCATGTCTTATTAAGCTTTTCAAACACTCCTTCCGTCCCCTAGCCAGAATATGCTGCTTTGTTACCATGGCTTCAGTCCCAATGCAGCTTCCAGGGATATTTGCCAAAACAGTTTTGGATTCATTTGTAATCCATCTCCTAACTTACATTCGAAGGATAATTGTTTGTGTAAAATATTAACCACGTTATTGTGCTTGTCGATGGCTACCTAGATGAGTTGGTAAATTATATATAAAGAACAATAAATAAAAATGTAACGATAAGCAAATGTGGACTATCGAAACAAATAGACTAGCTTTCATCCAGGATATTTCTACATCCTGCCAAAGTTTCCTGCCAGAGGAAAACTGAAGTGGCCACACATCTGGATGTTGTATTTACCTGCTGCTAAATGTCTGCACATTCGGACAGATCAGAGAGATGGATAGATTTCAGTGCTATGCACACAGATGTAGCTATAGACAATTCAAAGAAGACTGGACTTTGAAGATGATAAAGATGATGTTGAAGAGAAAGTTCTAGAAAAATCCAGGGGACATGGATATATGAGAGGACAAAACGCCAGAACATAATGATTGGGTATCTAACATGTGCACATATCGTCACATAGGATAGAACTCAAAGCAGCATTCTCGGGCACAGGAGGGTTTAATTAAGATACCGTATAATTTACAGAGGACTTGCCTCACCTTATTTATTGAGGAGGAGGTAGGATGAGAAAATATGAGAAGAATTTCTAAGGGTAATGTTCCTCGCCACATAGCCAGCTGACTGACCTCCCTTGACACTGGCTCATAAATTTCTAGCCCTTGAGTTCTGGGTCTGAAATACATACAAACAGCTCCCCAAAATAATAACAAAAACAAAGGGTGCGCCATTTCTTGTGGTATTTCATCTCTGAGGCTAGCCTTTGATCTTGGCAGCACGTTGAGAAATCAAGTTTCTGGGTGTGTTTTTTTTCCACTTCAGCCATTTGTCAGCATATGCCATAAAAATCTGACTTGTCCCTCTTGATCGTTATCAGAGATCGCAGTTTCCTTTGATCTCCGTCTTCGTGTGTGACGTTTGTGCATGGCTTCCCCATTTAATTGTCTGACTTTTGGTTGCTGTTTTAGTTTAAAAGTTCACAGTAGTGTTGTTTTGTTTTGTTTTGTTTTGTTTTTAACTCCTAATAACCTCCAGCCAGTCCTTCAGGTAAAGGATTCGATTTACCAGTCAATTAGGTTAGCAGTGTCTGCTTGAGTTTGTTTTGCATGTATATGAACTTCCTGAAATTTACAAGGAGAAACATCTCGTAGAAAAGTTCATTAAGTTGTCATGAGTCTCAGTTTGCCAGTATCTGTGTAGAAGATATCGAGGCCGGTTTGCAAAGCGCAAACCTCAGTTTCCCACCACCCGGCCCAGTCTCTCCAGTTCAGCCCACGGTCCTCAGTTTACCCCCATGCACCTCCTTCCACTGACATTCAGAAAGTGGAGGATGAAGTAGAAAGAGGCAACAAGAAGTGTGCGTGCTCTGTCAACCTTCTCCCTGTCCTGTTCGAACGTTGAGATCTGACTGACTCCTCTGTGAGTGGGGGGTCTCCAGAGCCCATCCCCCAGGAACGTGGCTTTTGGTGCAGATACCCACACTTTATTTGCTGTGAGTTAGAG
Source organism: Rhinolophus sinicus (assembly GCF_036562045.2). NCBI lineage: Eukaryota > Metazoa > Chordata > Mammalia > Chiroptera > Rhinolophidae > Rhinolophus > Rhinolophus sinicus. The sequence goes on from NC_133757.1 coordinate 5,356,192, forward strand.
CCAATTCTCAGTTGGAACTTTTAAATCACATGTATCAGGGAACAGAGATTGGCTTGTATTGGGGCAAACAACATGTGCTTTGGAAATATCTCTGTGCTATCTCTGTCCCTATTTCACATATAAGAAACTGAAGCTGAAGATATTAATAATTGATTTTCTTCCCTTCACTACACTTGGACTTTTGAAGACACTCCCTTTTTTTCTTCGTTCTCATGTACTACAGGCTCTTGTGGGCTCTCACAGCTCAGTGTGCACACTTGTGTTTTCATAGTCACGGTTAAGCTTCGCCCGTGTGACAGCAAATGGCTAATGAGCAAGTACTGGAAGGCTGTGGTCCTACCTGGAAATGAAGCTTGTGCTTCCCTTGACAACTAAACACTTGAGAACACACTTGAGGCCATGCACACTCAGACATGGCCGGCCAACAGGCCTGAGCTCCCTAGGGACAAAGGACCGCAATGGGCACGGCCGCTCTGGCCCTTCCAGTTCCTGGCATCCAGCTCAGCATCCTGAAGACATCCAAGAAGAGTGAAAGGCCACGGCGCCCTTGAGGATGGGCCCGCCTTCCATCCGCAGGGGCGGGGGTCTCTTCAAATCAGAATGTGTTTGTAAGGAGCAGCAGCTTTTGTGCCCGTCAGCACCTTGGGCTGTCCCGGGGGCAGCTACCCTGGACACGTGCCGATTGATGACAGACTCACGCTTATGGCCATTGTGATGAATAAGGTGGGTGAACATTTGCGGGGTGTGTGTGTTTCCTGTTGGGGCTGGCAGGGTCATATCTTCACTTCCTTGTGTGAAGACATCAGGCACAGGGAGGGAATAAAGCAGGAGGGCCAGAGAAAAAGAGGAATGAGGAGGACAAAGGGAAGAGAGGGAAGGAAAAGGAAAAGAGAGATGAGAAGGGAAAAAGATGAAGAGAGGGAGGGATGAAAGGGAAGGAGGGGAAAGCAAAGGAGAGGAACTTTTGCTCTTTTCCCAGGAGGCGGAAGGAAGCATTAAGGCCAGGAGGACATGATTATTTTATAAAACATCACAGAAGGTGAGGGAAAGCAAATAGCGGAAGAATGAGAGCAGCTCGTCTGGGATCCTGCACTGGAGAAGAGGCGCCACGGATCCACAATGAAAGAGCGAGACTGACAGGGAAAAGATGGGCCAGGCAGAAGCGCATAAACAGTAGCTCCGGCTTATTTGTAACTTTCATTTTTAGGTGAGGATGATTGGCACATGGATGGCTTGGATGAAGGCAGCCCCTGATCTTTAACTTGCAGGTCACATGAAGAAAACTTGGAGAAAACGCTCCGACATGGAGATGTCAGCGTGAGTGACAGCCGTGTGCGGCGCCGGGCACGGGCTGCCGCCTTGCCACGCGTCACTTCACAGAGATGATGACTGCCATTTGAACAGGAAGACATCCTCCCCGACCGGGGTCAGGAAACTGACAGGGCCCGCCCATTAATAGAAATAACTGTCATTTAAAATAAAACGCTCGGTGGAAAAGTCCAGAAATCTATTAGCTACCACGGGGCCTGCGACGGGGACACCCATGAATCACTGGCACTCAGTTATGGCGCAATGAGTGGGAGACAATTACCTCGGAGCAGTCTGTTCACAGCTTCTTCCCGCTGAACGTGCCGGCTCCCTCTCCTAATTTATTGCCCGCCTATGTCTTAGTGAGGAGCTTTCCCTGTGGGACACAGGGTGGGATTTCAATGGAAGGGTGAATGACAACACAGTTTCAGATCTGACAACTTCTTATGGCAAAAATTCTTTGGTGATGGTTTTTGTGTTTGTTTGTTTGTTTGTTTGGTGAAGGTTCTTCCCTGATAAAATCGTGAAGCCAGTCATGCTGGCTGCTGAGAGGCTCAAGCCCAGGGCCTCCTTTCAACTTTCACGTGTCTTGTTTTTTGATGCAAATAATATGTTGCATTGAGACAGTTGGCTACTCAAGAGGATAATATCATATTTAGACAACTTTTCTTGAACATTCAATTAGTTTCTTAATTAGATGGGCCTAAGCTACACAAAAGCGACAACGCTTGATGGTAGGCTGGCAGGACATGGCTCTCGATGGCCCGTTCTTGGGTGTGTTGCTGTCTGGTTTGTGCTCAGACTGATGTGCTAGGAAACTGTCAATAAGGAACACCGGTGTCGTGCTGTCCATCGTCTCATCTGACACGATCTTTGGAACAATGATGAGTATTAAGGGAGCCCTATTTTACAAGGCAACGGCCGAGGTGCGGAATGGATAGGACTTACCTCAGACTCCAGTAAACAGAACAACCCTGAAAAGTGTTACAGCCATCACTTTACAGGGGAGGAAACGGAGGCTTAGGGGGTACACAGCTGATAAAGAACAGGAATTTATCCAGAGTCGATCATTCTCCGAAGCCTACTGCCATGAGCTTTCAGAGAAGACTGTATCAGCCTCCTGTTGCTGTGTAACAAATCCCCACAAAATTTTGACTTAAAACAACACACATTACCTCACAGTTCCGTAGGTAGAAGTCCGCTGGGCTTAGCTGGGCTGGGCTTACTGTCCCGTAAGACGGAAATCAAGGTGTCTGCTGGCCGGCCTCTTCTCTGGAGGCTCTGGGGAAGAATGTGCTCATTCAGATGTTGGCAGAATTCAGTTTCTGTGGTTGCAGGACTGAGGTCCCCACGCCCTTGCTGACCATTGGCCGGGGTCACTCTCAGCTCTTACAAGTCGCTCCCCAGGCCTTGCATGTGGCGTCCTCCATCCTGAAGGTCAACAATAATGCACTGAATTTCTTTTGTTCTTCAAACCTCGCTGATTTCTCTTCCTGCCACCCAGTCAGAGAATAGTCTCTGATTGTTAGGCCCATCTGGCTAAATGTCCCTGTTGTAAGGTGAACTGATGAATGACCTTAATTACAGCTGCAAAATCCCTCTGCCACCTCACGTACCACAATCACTTGAGTGACAGCACATCATATACACGGGAAGGGATCTCACGAGTGAGGGTCATCATAGAATCCTGCCCAATACAGACTATGGGCTGGGGACTGCTGGCCCTTGGGAGCTCAGCAGTGCCCCCGTGGCTCAAGGAAACCCACTAACTCCTTCCTCCCAGGAGGTTGAAGCTGACCCTGGTTCTACTCAGGGTCCTCTTAGTTCCCAAGCAGTAAAGGTGGCCAAAAGGAACGAGCACAGACCTACATACAGGTCTGCAGACCCATGTTCTCGTCCTGCCTCCGCCACTCACTCACTCGGGGACCCTGGGCAGGTGCATCACTGTGCTGTCTGTGGTGGGAGATGGCTTTAGAATCCAAACATGAATATCACTTAAGGTCCCAGCGTACCAACGCTGTACCCGGCAGGGTGTGTGACTTAAGAAAGTAACGAGTCACGGCCCCTGCTTTTGAGGAGCTTACAGCCTTGAGCAGGAAAACTGCCCACCAGCCAGAGTCCATAGACCCAAATTCTCAAGGAGGCACTGTCCACTCATTACGCACGCCCCCTGCTGCCACCCTCCTCCCCCAACAAGTGCTTCTGCATCTCTGAAGAATTCACTCATTCTATGAACCGACTGCGTTGTACTTTATCACCTCGGCTTGGCGTATCCACTGTTTCTGTCACTCTCGTGGTCCAGGCGGCTGGAGCGGTCCTTCTGCGTTCCAGGTGTGGGCGGGCACAGGGCACTTCCCCTGGATCTAATGGCCACAGAAGCCTGGGGATAACGGCAGGGGCTACAGTGTGAAGGAGGGAAGTTTTAAAACAGATCCAGGATTCACACTCTAAGAGAGTCCTCTGGCCATGCCCTTCCCAGGGGTCCTCTTCTGCTCTCTCTTTCCTTAGGTATCCATCCCAGCTGGCCAGCCTCGACAGGGCCATTGGCTCCTCCCAGGAGTGAGGGGACGGCTTTCATCATATTCCTCTAACCAGAGTCGAATCAAGACTGTGCCTCCTGCCAGTACGGAGGAGGCAGAAACCCACTCCCCGCTGACTGCTTTCCCTGGCAAGACGGAAGCCCTTGCCTGGCAGACAGCCTTGAGCATCAGCACATGCTCTTTGTTCTGTCATGTTGTGGCCGCAACCTCTCTCACCCAGAGCAGGCTGGGGCTCCACTTTGCATGACCACAAGGACGTTGAAATGTCCTTCCCACAGTCTTTTCCCAAGGACAAGGTTGCCTCTCCCTCTAGCTAAGGAGGAAACGGTGACCAACTTGAAAATTGCAGTTTCCCTCATTTGTAGCCATCAAGGTTTCAGACAATAAATATCAATGTGAGTTCAGCCTGAGACCACCCAGTTAGTGAACGGAAAATAAGACACGGGTGCCCTGAAGGAATGCCCCAGGCGAATTCCCTAGAAACAGACTCTGAGAGGCAGTGTACTGGGGAGTGGACCTGTGAGGCAGTAAGGACCGGGCCGAAGGAGAAGTGGGTCCACAATGCAGGTGCAGCACAGGGCCCAGCTAATCCCACAGGAGATCTGAAGCCAGGATGTGCCCAAATGGAAGGAATGGGCTGAGCTTGGTCTCCCTGCTGCATCCAGTCCCTGAACGCTGGGTCCTCTGAAGGGTGTAACCTTGGCCGAGTTTACTCCCCGTGGCTGAACGCAATTGCCTGTGAGGGCTGCAGCTGTGAGCAGCTGGGTGCTGACTGCTTTCATTCTAAAGAGGGGAACTGGGCAGAATATCCCCGTATCCACTGCAAAGAGGCTCTAAGCAAGGGCTGACAGTTACAGAAAAAGGGGAAATGCGTTCCAAGAAGGCTTCCTGGAGAAGTAGCATCTGAGCAGCCTTTGGAGGACTGGTGGGATTCAGAGGAGGGCATCCTCACCTATGATGTGGGACCAGAACCCGTGCCCACCTGATAACATGCTGTGATTGCGGAGATGGCCAACAATTCCTCTGGAAAGCAGGAGGCGTGGCTGGTGAACACCGGGATGCCTGCAGCGCTAACAGGGCTCGACCTCCTGATCTTCTTCCCGTCAGAAAAATGCATGGGGAAATAAAACTAATGGAGAGGTTAATTAATGGTGCCTGCAGACTTTTTTTTTTTTAACTTCCTTCACTTTACTATGTCAATAATAACTCAAGAGTAGACTTCCCCCGGGATACTCCAAAGCGTAACTAATTGCAATAACACCAAACACGTTTCCCCACTGCCCGTCCTCTCCAATTTGGAAGATGACTTTGCCCTTTTCCAGATACACGATGCAAAATGGGTGAATGCATGTGAACATATTTCTATAGTCAAAACTCTGATGCTAGGACCTGGGCGTGTAGCAAATCCTAGGCACTTCTTTAGAAACCAGACTCAGCAGTAGCCCAAGTTGGTGCATTCTGCGGGCGCAAGGGCAGAGACCTACAGGACCCTTCTCTTCTGTTTATAAAAATGCTTTTTAAGAATTAACCTAGCAACACATATGCAAGATATCTGTTTCTGAAAATAAACTTGCCTCTAAGACATTCACATCTTTTTTCCAAAGGTCCCGGAAATACATTTATTTGTTAATTTTTATTTAAGCCCCCGAGACGTAAGACTCTTAGGATGTGTCTGAGTGGAAAGTCCAGTACGGACCAGGCAGTTTATGTGGCCATTGTGGGAAGGCATATGCATGTCTGGAACACATCAGGGACACATGTGACATGCAGGCTGTGCTTGCCACATGCCTGTCCGCCCAAAGTACTGAAGAAGGAAGTCTGCCGTACGTTTATTGTGTGCCCCAAGCAAGGCACTTGTGGTGGATTACCAAAACGGCCATCATTTATTTAACTTCCTCTATCCGCCCCTGGGATCACCGACCCCTCCCACGCTGGCTGTGGGCTGACCTCATGTCTTGCTTTGGCCACTGGGACATTACCAAACAAGACCGTGAAGGCAGAAAAGTGCCCACACATTGGGGCTTGCTCTCTTGCTGCCCCTGCAACCAGGATATCGACATGTAAACAGATGCAGCCTGGTCTGCTGGGGTGAGGACAGGCACGTGGCCCAGGCAGCACTGTTACCCAGCCAACCCCCACACAGGTGGGCGAGGCCATTGCAAAATATGTTCACTCCATCTTTTCCTGCAAAAGATGAGATGCTGTGACGTGGCCCCACTCCTTTAGCCTTGTTCCCCACACATTCTTGCCATGGCCCTTTGGGGGAGTGTTGACTTTGGGTTCAGTCATGTGATTGCTGTGGTCCCAGATACTTGGGCAGAAGTGGCAGGATTTGAGCCTAGACTCTGAGAGACCAGGAGGGTTTCCACTTGCCCGTTAGTCCCCTGCCATTGTCATCAGAAGAGCACACTCTGAACAGGCTCCTGGTTGCAGGAGGAGGATGAGAGGTCTATCCTGGAAGAGCTGCCTGAGGACTCCCCCAGCCAGAGCGGTCTGAGCACAGCTCTGCCTGGATTAGTCGACACCAGCTGACCTCCACATTGGGGAGAATAAATCATTGTTGCCTGAAGCCACTGAGATTTGGGGTACTTGGTTACTCAGCGTTATTGTGGCAATGGCTAACTGTGACAGATAGAATCCAAGGTCATTGACCTCATTTGAAAGTCTTTGCTGTGGACAACTCTCACGAGTATTTGGCAACAGGGGGAGAGAAGGTACAGCAGGAGCTGGCCCCTGACTCCTGCCATGTATCTGCTGCCCGTGAAAATGCTTGCTAACCACTGCAGGGTGCTCTGTTGGGAGCAGAATCGAGAATGATAAGCCTTCTGCACTGGTGGACAATCTGCCACGTGTCAGGGGTTGTGTTAAACACCTACGTGCATCATCAGCCCTCCTAACCCTTAGAACAGCACTGGGGAGTAGACACTGTCGTCACACCTGCTCCCCAAGTCTGGAAACAGAAGTGGGGCACGTCTGAGAAACAGCCAAGGGCATGGCAAGCAAGGGCTGAAATCCAAGCTCTGACTCTCAGCAGTGTCTCCCACTCGACCACAGCTCAGCAGCCTGATGCCACTTGGTAAGTCCCAGCCTCCTGGGTGTCAGCGGCTGCCAGACTCAGCCCTGGTTTGTGCTGGCTGCGGAGGCCAGCAGCACTGTTACCTTGAAATATAATATTTCAGTTCATGAGCCGAAGAATGCCTTTGTGCCGGAAAATGTTTCTGTATGCCCAGATCTGCACTCGGGATGGGTGCGCCACAAATTTCTTTCGCTCCTCTGTTTCTGAGAAACCTCTGTTGCCTATGTGCTGCAGAGTCCTTATTTCTGTGAACACATCTAATTTGCACACCTGAGTTGGCTGCAACTTCAAAGAGAGCAGGTATTGTTAGGCAGAAAGGAACTTAAGCAAACAGCTGGTGAGATAGGGAACTGGACTGCAAGGGAACAATCAGGTTGGAACTCCTGTATCTTCTCACACTGTGGTTCTCAGGCACAGTGAGCCTACCAACAGGGGACCACCACACAATGCATTTGCCAAACTGGCACACCTGTAAGAGTGAAAAGGGCTTGGGAAAACAGGTGTAAGCTGGGACTCTTCTGGGCAAACCAGAGTGTGTGGTTGCCCCATCTTGCCAAGGAACTAAACAAAAAGAACGACAACTAACCTTGGCCAAGGACTTTCTGGTTTACAGAGCCCTTTCACCTACTCTGGGAAGCATTATCAGAGGATCATTTTACAAAAGAGACTCTGAGGCCTAGGAGATTTAAATGCATGTGAAAAAGCATGCGCGTGGCCAAGTGGTTACCTGAATCTAACTTTTCTAACTCCAGACCTGATTCTCTCTTTTACAGGACTTTTTTTTTGGATGGGGAGACTTAAAATCATTTGTTATGACCCATACGTAGGAGTCACTTGATAAATATTTGTTGAGTGAAGGAGTGAACACAGCCAAAAAGAAAAAAAAAGAAAAACACAAGTAACACAACAGTGTTGTGTCTGATGATTTCACGAAGGGCTTGGAGGTAGTTTGTAATGCACGAAAAAGGCTCTGTTCCCTTGGAATTTCTCTGAAATCTCCTAATAACTTAATTGCTCCTTAATATGAAGGGATTCCGCCAATATCTCCTTTTTCTGTTCTGGGGTTGCTAGAAATGAGCACTTTGTTCTTTCCGGCGTGGGAGGATTTGGTTGAGCTCTATAATCAACAAAGTGGGAATAATGTCTTTTTTCATGTGTTCTCTGCCACCCCTCACCCCCTCCAGCTAGCTTTTCTTCCTTTTAAGCTTTGAGATATTCTTTGATTTGTGGTCCCCCCCTTCTGCCCAGTGTCAGAGGGGGTGCTGGTACCGATTCTAAAGGCTTTGAAAGCCTCCTTCTTTCCCTCCGAAGTCTCCACCGAGGCTGTGTTTGCTGTAAACACTTAGGAAATTAGTTAAGTGGTATAATTCCCCAAGCTCTTCTTTCTAACATTTGCCTTCATTTTTCTGGAGAAAAATGCTTCCATTCCTAAGAACTGGAGACAGCAGAGAGTGAGGTGATAACATTTTGTCGTGCTAACATATTTTGGCCCCGGCGTTCACAAACATAGCTTTTAATGATGTTTTCAAAAGCAAAGTTTTCTAGAAATAAACTGTTGACAAGAAAGGAAAGCATACACTGACTTCTCTGCGTTCAGCCCCCGGGCTTCTGTGCTTGCTTCTCATTCAGAAGCTCCCCCAGCTTACCAGCTATCTGAGACACGGCCTTGATCTTCAGGAGGACCTTTATCTTCTTGGGTGAATTCAACCACCCTGCACGTGCCCAACACAAAGTCTTTAGCAATGAACTCGAGGGCACAGGTAGAGTCAGCCCCTCTTAGTACTGGACAAGGGAGCCCATTGTTGGGTTCAGCTCATGCCGGAAACTTTGCCGGCCAACCTGAGAAGGTCGTTTGTAGGACAGGCCCCTGCTGAATGTGGCAGTTGGCATTTGTCAGTTAAACACAGACTCCAAAGTCAAAATAGAAACAAAAGGTGCCCCATCCCAGGGCTTATGGGCCTTTGTGTCCCCACAAGGTGTGGACGCTCCTCCCAGCCCTGCAGCTCCCGACCTTGGTCCCCCCTGGTCCCTCCCTGCACCTGGGCACCTCAGAGACCTGTCTGTGGGCTCGTGGGGCCCAAAGATCCCTCGAGATTGTGTTCTAGGGACTGAGGAAGATGAAGGATGGCCTCTCAGAGTTTCTCCAGGTGAGAAACCTACGTCAGGCAAGTTGAGTCCCAATTCACTGAGGCCCGGCTGGAATGGACCTACTGAAACATAAAACAAGACCCTGGAAAACTATCCAGGCTCTGATGTCCTTGTTCCATGTGCAGACAGTGTGGTCCTCTGGGAACTGCTGAGAATCAGGAGACCTGGGCTCCACTCTATGACCTCGGCGAGTCACACTCAATGCGCCTCAGTTTTCTACTCTGTAAAATGGAAAAATAATATTTATGAAGCCCTTCCAAAGCTGTTAAACAATAAAATATATGCCAGATGTCCTTTTAAAAGAACAGTACAGAAAGAACATGCGTTTGCTTCAGTTATGATGACATTGCATGCGGTAAAAGCTCTTTGTTTTGTGCGATATCGCATTCTTATGAAGCTGGCAGAGCAGGCATTTGTATCCCCATTTAGCAGGTATAGAAACTGAGGCTCTGGAAGCCTAAGTGGCAGGATTGGAAGGTGGTGGAGGAGCTGCCTTCTGAGTCCTCATCACCTGCCTTTCCCTCCCTGTTGCACCCAGCACCTGCCCGTCTTCTGTCCAGGTCCATTACCCACCTAAAACACCTGAGGTGCCGAGGGTTGGCAAGGTTGTGGTTTGATCTTCTTGTGATCCAAAATGTCACCCAAAGAGGCTACCAGCTGTGGCCAGGCATTGCTGGGCTCAAATCAGGAAGGAAGTATGTGGCTGGCAGGACACAGCCCATTATCACTAACAGGGAGGAAAAGCCACTAAAAGAACTCGTGCTGCTGGTGGCAGGGTGCAGAGTGTCACCTTCAGACAAGAGGGGGCAGTGACAAATGTGAGTGCCCCTCAGTCAGGGCTCAGCAAATGAATTTACCACCTCCGGTCTCAAAGTGTTGGTCTTGTTTCCATGGAATAACATTTATTCCAGTTTGATGGATGAGGCATAAATCAACTTCTCTGTATTTGCTGGGTGTACTATCCTGCTTCTTTTGAAAAAAAAAAAGTTGGAAAGGTAATTCTTCCCAGAACTGGATTAATGACTGCATGTCTCCTATTACGGGGGTTTGTAAGACCAGGATTGACAGCTGGTTTTGTGCTCCCCGGCTGGGAACGGTTTGTTTAACAAACACGGCAGGGCACATACATGTTCCCCTGGCTGCCTGTTCTCATTCCCATCTCGTGGGATGGCACTGTGCCCACTCGCAAGCTGTCAGCCCCCTGCCCTCGGGCAGAGGTGCCAGGGAACTGGGGCTGTAAACTGGCATTGAGCAGAACACAGAGGATGCCTGGCTTTTCCTGTGCCCCCGGCAACCCAGGGGCCTTGCATCCTCTCCACAGGCAATTGCCCACGCTGGCACCTGAAGGCTCTGACAAGACTGAACAAATAATACGATTAGCAACAGTCACTCGCGGGTACTGAGTGCTTATTACGGGTCAGGCCCGGTGTTAAACAAGCATTTAGATTTCTTTCTCTCATTTAAGCTTCACAGCCACTCACAGGTTCTCAGGTAAATAATATTATTACCCCCATTCTGCAGACGAAGACGTGGAGACTCCAAGTTTAAAAGAACCTGTCCAATACCTCAACATTGTAAGTGGCACAGGGAGGAAAGACCCAAGGGCAGGACCAAATCACTCCCAGGTGGGGGAATTCAAGCGGCCATAAATATATGAAGAAGTTTAAGATTGAAATGAATAAATTAAAATGAAAGCCACATTGGTTTGCCATAGCTTACCTTTCAAATTAGCAAGCAAATCAATATTTCTTACAATAATACTCGATACTGACATGGTGGACTCGAGGGGGCCACAAATTCTCTGACATTCCTCCCATCAAGAAATAATGTCTTGGTCCCCTCGTGTTGAACCTGGGTGGGCTCTGTGGCTGCTTTGACAACAGGGTATGGCAGAAGTAATGCTGTGCCTTAAGAGATTGGCAGCTTCCACTTCCTGTCTCTGGGAACGCTGGCTCAGTGGTGGTACCCTCTACAAAGTCTGACTGTCCTGTGGGAGAGACCGTGTGAAGAGGCCCCGAGATCACCTGGAGATGGGAAAGGACTTGACGGAGCCCAGCCTTCCAGCCACCCCTGCCAGGGTGCAGGGCGTGTGGGGAAGCCATGTTGGGCCTCCAGAGCAGACCAGCTGCCAGCTCAGCACCTCCAGAAAACCCCAGTCCATGCCACGTGGGGCAGAAGCACTGGCTGGCTGAATCCTGCCTAAATTCCTGACCCCCAAAATTGTGAGAGGTAATAAAATGGCTATAACTTTAAGTCATTTAGTTTGGGGATAGTTTGTTCAGCAGCCGTGTAGAACAGGAAGAGCTGGTGAACGGGAGTGTTGAAAGCACTCTCGAGCCCTGTGGGAGCAGGTACACCGAGGCAAAATTTCAAGAAATCAGTTTGGAAATATGTACCTAATTAGAATCCTTAAAATGTTCCTTTCCACTGATTCCATAACTCTCTTTTGAGGAATCTATTCAAAGCGAATAAGCCAAAATAGGGGAACACATCAGAAACATTTTAGCTGTATTTATATTAACATAAAGTTTGAACAATCCAAATGTCAAACATGATGAAAATTGAAGTTACAGCATGATCAAACAATGTCAACTTCCGTGGTGGTTTTAAAAGTTACTTAAGAATTTTCAGTAAGAGTGGGAAGAACTTTAAATTGTATTTTTAATAGTAATTATCAATGTTCAAAGTACATACATACATAAATGCTATTAAGAAATATGCCCAAAACAATAATCATGCCTCTAGGTAATAAGATTATTCCCCCCGGTTCTTCAAACTTTTCTCTACTTTCTAAGTTGTTTATAATGAGACTGCATTACTTTTTCTTATGAGAAAATACAGTAAAAACCAACAAACAAAAACGAAGGGGGAGAAAAGCCTTTGAAATTAATACCGTGTGAGAAAATACTGAATGCAAGTGAGCACTTGGGGTAGAGAGAACCTTTCACCCCAATACAAGCTGTAAGATATACTAGTAGACAGCTGAAGGAAGAAACTTTCCAAGGATACAATGGATTTACACTTCATCTGTAAAGGTTTGAGCAAGGAGATCTTGTGAAGCTCTACAGGTTAGTGAGAGCGGCTGGGTCAACACCTCTTATTCAGGAAGCCCCAGTCCTCTGCCCGCCCAGGCAGGAAGTGACCCACCTCCCAATCCCAACCCAATTCTGAATTTGCAAAGCACTTGAGCCGTCTCAGTCATTTAACCACGTTTAGTGAACCTTGACTCCTGCCAGACCTTGTGTTTGGCACTGAGACACAAATGGTGGAGTTCTTCCCTTCAGAGCATTTATAAGCCATTCTCAAGGCCCTTGGCACTTTCTAGCTTGTACTAGATGCTGTGTCTGTGGCTTATTTCCTCCAGCAGCCTGCAAGGTACCCAGGGCAGCTGCGTCCAAGTCACACCCTCTTCCGTGTTCCCATGGTACCCAGGCTGGCACATAGCAGGCACCCATTGGGAATCTGTGGAAGGAATGATGCATCGAATGCCCAACTCACTTCTCTGTATTGTTAGACCCCAATGTGCCAGCGTACATGAAGTCGTGTGTAAATGGCAATCTAACATATAAGCAGGAAGTATTAGAGTTAATTACACGGAACGAAAAACACTGAGCACTTTCACGTAAGGGGGAAAGTATTCCCCCATCTGCATTTGTCTGAGAAGCAATTCTGCCTCTAAATAACATTTTCTCATTCCAGAAAGTGGGGGCAGAGGAAACAGATCTTCAGTCTCCAAGATGTCAGTTCCCGGGCGGAAGCTGATCAGAGCGAGCCTCTGAGACGTGATTGGCCAGCTATTGTTCTGTTCTGGAAACCTTTAATAACAGCCTTGATGCAAAGGGTAAGTGTCATAAGCAAGTGACGAGGACCGGTGAAATTCCACAAGCATTATTACATGACAAAGAGAGCACTTATTTTTCCTTTGTGAATGCTTTCAAAGGCATAAGCCTCTCATAGTTTTTAATCCAATTGTTTATAGGGAGATCACTGAATCGTAAAAATGAACAAAGGGATAGTTAGGGAGCATAGGCCTTCCAACTGTCATGTGCCTCGCTTTCATCTCCAGTATCTGTTCACAGCGCAGATGCCAGACCCCACCCAGGTAATCTTAGTGGGTCTGGGGGTGGGTGGGCACGAGATTCCCATGCAGGTGGTCCCAGGACCTCAGGTTGAGTATACTGATTTGGGGGATCTCCTGGGATAAGCTGGTTAGAGGGATGGGGAACAGAGTGGAAAGAAACGGGCTGAGTTTTTCTTATCAGATATTCATCATATTCATTTTTTTGTTTATCTATTTGCTCATTTATTTTCGGAAATATTTCTTTAAAGCCATGTATGTGCTGAGATGAAGACTGAAACAACCTAACGTCTTCACTGAGGGACATTTCTATAGGGTGATGGCGGCAGAAGCCAGATTGCTGTGGGCTGAGTAAATGGGAGATGAGGAAATGGAGACCATGAGTGCTGGTGACTTTTGCATGAAGATTGGTTGTGAAGAGAAAGAAAGAAAGAGAATGAGAGTGAGAGACGGGGGAGTGATCGGGGTGAAGGGAAGGGAAAGGAAGGGAAGAAAATGGAAGGGAAGGGAGAAGACAGAAGAGGGATCCAGGATTTTTTGAAGGTGGGTACATGGGTGGGGACTTGAGTATATTTTATATTTAACTGAGGAGCCAACAGGAAGGGAGAGGCTGACCATCCAGGAGGGCAGAGATATACCTTAGAGTGAGTCCTTCGGAAGATGAGACGGGATAGGAGTGAGAGCCTGCGTGAGAACTGAGCGCAGATGGAAAGCTGATCACCATCTCAGTGTGGTGGTTAAACAGGGTTCACATCCTGGCTCTGCCACATACCACATGTGCAGCCCCAGACAAGTGTCTTTACCTCTCTGTACCTCAGTTTCTCCATCTGTAAAATGGGGATCATACAAGCACCTACATCGTAGTGTTACTATGAGAATTAAATAAAGTAACACCTGTAGGGGCTTCTTGGTAAGCACTGCATACGCATTATCTGTCGTTGATATTATTAAAATGGGGAAATGCAGAGAGGATGGGTGAAGTCAAGTTGGTTTGTTGGGTTGGTCATGTTCTTGCCTGAGGGCTTCTCTTTTCTCTGTGAACTTGAAGGCAAGGTTATCTGCTGAGAGGAGTTGGCCACACATTTGAAGAGGGGGCCGAGATTCAAAGTGGTCTTCACTGAGAGCTGGAGAGGGAGTCACCCCAAAAAAGGGCAGTTGGCTTCAGGGGCAGTTAAGGCCCAGCTGAGGTTAGGTATCACCAAGTGTAAGCTCCAACCTGCCCGGCATGTGATATTTCCAGGGAGCAGCCCAGGGCCAGGCAGGGAGATGGCACAGAATTGGGTCCATCCAGGTGGGGCCAGTGCTGGGGCTCACAACAGGCAAATACATCTCTTTGCTTCCCCCCTCTCTGGCTTTTACCTGCTTTGCAGCTACAGGTGCACATGTCCACCCAGACAGCAAACCTGCATGGGGGTCACTCGGGACAAGGCGTGTAGGTGGCTCAGAATGACTTACGGACCCACCAGGCACACAACGCCTGTGCTCAAACCACAGTTCTGAGTTGGCAGCATTACCCAAGGGCTTGAGACAATGTCCACAAAGTGAGTAAACAATCACACTGTGATATCAACATGAAGTCCTCATTGTACTGCGAGGCACGTCTGATAGCAATACCATTTCTTTAAATTAAACTTCTGCTTTTGACTTCTTTTCATGTGGCAACTTTGGTTCTATGTGCACATTCGCTGCTCCTATGTCAATAACCCCAAGAAACGTTGAGTATAACTAGCTCTCAGATTCCTTGTTTCTTTTTACAGCACAGGACAATGGCAGTGAGTGACATGACACAGACTGACAGCTACAGAGCTGTGTAACAAGCATCACTTTGCACACACAACCCCTGAGGGCTGGGATGAAAGCTCTGTCCCCTTGAGCATCGAAACTGTAACATCTGCTTGACAAAAACATCTAATTGGATGATTCTTATGGAACAAAGTCTAGTATATCAAACACACCCTCCACTTTGTTTCAAAGGAGCTTTCTCACTGCTCACCACTTAACATTAGACTAATAACATTGAGCACTTATGTCATTCATCTATGTTTTCAAAATACATAGAAATGTTTAATTAAGCAGTAAATAGCTATCTTTTTTTTCAAAAAGAGCTTCAAATAAGGTCCGTCAAAACATGATTTTAATTTGATCACCTGCTTTTTGCAGTCAAATCTCTCCAACTTCAGCAAAGCGTGGAGTTGAGGCAATTATCTGAATTATTCAGGAAGCAGAATTTTGGCCTAAATCATCACATTCCTAGAGAACAAAGAATATCTGTCAGTTCAGCCGAAAAGCAGAAAAATTGAACACTTTGCTCTTTTTCTACATGAAATAGCATATATGCTGCCTTATTTTCTCTGAGCTAATTGGCTAATGAAATCTATCTGACCCTGTACAAAGATGGAGAAAAATCCTAAAAGGAAAAAGCCAAGAAGTTAAAGATTCCTTCTCTCTTCAGAAGTCAGAGAGACCTGTATTTCCCAAAGGTTATTCTGGTTTACGTTTCTGGTGCCAAACTGGAACTTTCTGAAAAATGGTATTCAAGTCTTTTCTTAGTTCTCCAGTAGTATTTCCTTTCGGCTAGCTCCATTCTCCATTCATAGCTTTTCACCTGAGAACTGTCTTAGAAATATAGAATGAATGGTAGGGAATTACTTTATATTCAAGTTTTCTATTCTGTACAAGAGATGAGGCCTCTGAGAAGTGACCTGCGGAGCTAATACTAAAGTTTATAAATTTCACTGCTTCACCTGTGACGCATAATTTAGGATGAAAACCAGCTTTGTGTAAAAAAGCCTTTGACCCAAGAAGTGGTGAGTTTTGCCGGGAGGACTGCATATCCCATTCTGTTCATTAAAACAAAAAGTTGCCTCCGGAGGTGAGTTTGACTTTGAATAAAGTCAAATAAACCCACGTTGAAGGAGGGGAGGTGCAGAGGTGAATCGTGTATTATTTATTTCTTTTCAAATAAAACAACAGACCACCAATTAATTAGGATCTGAAAGAACAGAGGTACTCGCCACATTTCTTGGAGTAATTTTGAAATACTCCAAGTCTAAGTCCTTTTAGACTCACAAAGCTTATATGGCAACACAGTATGTTCACAGTGAGGTCTGGGTGGAGTTTGGGTCTCTGTCCTCGAGTTTGTCCTAAGCAAGGAAGAGGAGAGTACAGACTGGAGCCACCGTGGCTTGGCCAGTGCCTCCCCCAGATGACGAGTCATCAGCTGATTCATCTTGATTTCGATGCTGCTGACACCTGCTCTGAGAGCCCATCTTGTTTCCATGGTAACCAAGGGACAGCATCCTTGCCCACATACTTCCGGAACCTCATTAAATCAGGCAGCAGGACAGCAGCTGTGTTCTCCATGCGTTACTCTGACAGCCATGGACTAATTTTATGATGCTCAGGTGATCTTGGGCGCTTTCTAGGCCAGACTGTTGAAAATATGTAGATAGTGAGACAGATGGCAGAATAAATAAATATTGCCAAAGTGTTTAACGCACACAAATTTTCTGAAAGGTGCGAACCAACAATGAGGTAAATCTGAAGCCAAAGAATAAGTATGAAAGGGCTGGGAAGCTCTTAGAAAATGTTAACTTGAGGCACTTTTCTGATGACAATAATCTCTGGGGAAAGCAGAACTTCACAAGTGTCACTAAGGCGGTTCTAAGGCAGCTGGTACCCTGAAACATTAATGTGAGAAATGCATCTTTCTCCTTCCCACCATCTTATTATTTGCTAAATTCAGGAAAATCTGCAGGAAGGTCCTTACACAGACACACACACAGACTCACACACACCAGGATACAGCTATTTGATTAAACCAAGATACCAATGTGACATGCAGATTTAACAAATTCTGAGTCAATGGCCAGATTTTTCCCACTGCTATGTTATCCCCCAAGGGTGCTTAAAAATGCACGTTCGGTTGAGAGGAGTCTGAGACAGCTTGACTGATCCAGAGCAAACATGGGTCAGTCAACTATCTCAGAAGTATCTTTGCCTACTTCCAAAGAGAACCCAAAAGCCTCTTCAGGCTGAGGATGGCACGGCAAGCTTTGGATTGATGCATCCTCATGGAGACGACCAACATCTGAGAGTCCCAGGGCTTCTGTGGTTCTCAAGCAGCCCAGAGCAGCAGCATCTTCCCCACATCTTCCCTGGGGTCCAAGCCCTGCCCTGCTGCTGCAGGGGGCATAGCCTTTGGCAAGTTGTCTCACCTGTCAGTGCTATAGCTTCACCTCTAAACTGGAGGTGGCAATGGTCCCTACCTCCTAGGATCATTCTGAGAATGGAAAGAAACATCTGATGAGTGCTTGAAACAGTGCCTGATACATATTAAGTGCTGCTTAGGGCATCACTGATTGGAGGCTTTTATTCCTGTTTTTGCCCTACTGTACAAGTATTATCTATTTCATATGCTAATTTTAATTTTCCCATGTAGCAGTTACAAACAAATGGGTTGGCTCTGGAGACAGTTAGACCTGTGCCGAAACCTCTGGTCTTTTGTGTACTTCCTGTCTGCGTCCTTCTGTGGAGTTACTTAACCTCCCTGAGCCTCGGTTTGCTCATCTGCAATGGCAGAACCCACCACCCAGGAGGATTCTGAGGATGGAATGGGTGAGCACTCACCCCGGACTGGCCCGGAAAAGCAGCTTAATTCATGAGAGTTGTCATTACGATCCTGCCATTCTCAGTATTACTAGGTCGTTGTGTGTCAAAACCACGTGAAAATCTTAGGAAAACTAGGCTTTGTCTCATCTGACAGAGGAAATAAAAATAATATAGAGGCCATGGCCAAATGGATTCTGGATTGCATGTGTGTATTTTGAATGCAAGAAAGAGATTCCCCCCTGAAAAATTAGCTCTTGACTTTTCTGTATGTGGCTTCAGCTCTTATAGGAGATTCTATGTCTTTAGCCTTCAAAAATTGCATAGTAAAATGTTCTCTGTGTTAGAGGAGGCCAAAAATTATGTAAAACTTTGTGTAACTGGTTAGAATCAGATACAATTAATAAGTATATCAAGAGTTGGAGCAATCACCAGATAACCAAATTCTCTACCTCTGTAATGAAAAAACACATCCCTTACTGGACAACTAACAGTCCAGTATACAAAATTTTATTGCTACTCTAAAATTGAGTAATAGTTATATGTAATCAATTAAAATTCCATCATCAGAATAGAAAATCCCTACTTTGAGGGTGGGGGAGGGGTCCAAGTTCCAAGAACAGAGAAATTGGGTTTGGAGGGAGAGAATCTGAAGTGGCCTCAGGGACCCTATGGAGTTTATTGTCCCTCTAACACCTATTGTCCTTTCTGGAGCTATCGAATCCTTCGGCTTCCTTCTCGACTCCTCTATGTTGAGCAGGGTTGATTTGGGAGGTGGGGTTAAAGAGAACGATACCACTTACGTTATTTTACAGTATGAACAAACATTTGTTGACATGTGTCATGCATAAGGCCCTGTGGGAATTGCCAGAGGAAACCCAGAAGTCCACCAGACACTGTCTCTTCCATCGTTGGAGAAGTCTATGGTCAAATGGGAAAGAGTATCATAAATTGTTAGCACCAGGACCAAGGATGGGATGGAAGGGGAGTAGGGGGAGGGTGGTGGCATCTGTGCTGCAGCAGCCTGTTTGGCAACATTAGACTCTGGTGTTGGGGTGTAGCAGAGGCCGCTCACACGTGAATCCATACCGGGGACATGGCCAGCCCTAGGAAGCCCTTCCACAGGCGGGAGGCAAGAAAGAACATTAGACAGAGGCCCTGGCACCCACCACCTCCTCCTGACATTCCTCCCTCTGCCCACAAACTCCCACCTTCATGATCTCTTTCAGTAGAAATGGGACGTTTCTATTATTTTGGAATTGTCATTTTTTCACAAAATATAAAAGCAATACGTGCTGTAGAAACAAAAAAAGAAGAGAAGAAGAAAAATAAAAACCCACCACCATCCAAGATGACTATTTGAATCTTGGTGAATTTATTCCTAATCACTTTCTCTGTTTTCATTTCTTTGTTTGGTTTCAATGTACGTGTCATCACATAGTGTACGTTTATCCTGATTTTTCACTTAACATTAAAATGAATGCATTTTCACGCCTTTATAAAATCTTTGCACACAGCAGTTTATGACTGCATAATATTCCATTCTACTATAATTAACCTAAACATTCCCCAATTATTTAAGTTGTTTCCTAATTTTTGCTATTATAAGTAATTTGCAAGAAACATCTTTGTATTTAAAGTGATATCTTTTTTGAAATATCCTGTAGGACATTTTAATAAGCAAGCTTATTCGGTACTCAGATTAGTTTGGGAAAGACTGGGTTGAAGAAATAAACTTCTTCCCAGCAGGAATTTTCAGAGCTTTTGTACATGGTGTATTGTGAATCTCTAACAGAGGGATAGAGATTCCCAGACCTGTGGACCTGGGAAGAATCTCTTCCCAGACCTGTGGACCATGAAATCCTTTCTTTTCAAGAATGTATTAGTATGACTGACACTTTTCGATAGAATGAAGATGTAGTTTACATTTTTTTGCAAAAACATTTGGAGTGTCTTTCAGACAAGTTTTAAATGATGAATATATTCCTGACATCAAAATCACACACGGGCAGCTCAAGATAGGAAAACTATAGATCATTCATTCATGAACAAAAGTATAAAAGTCCAAAAGAAATTATTAGCAAACAAATTACAACAAGGTATAGAATAGATTAAGAATGCAAAGACCATTTACTCTTAAGAAATACATATATTAATATAAATCATTACACTGAAAGATTAAGAAAGAAAATCTCCTGATTATCTCAGGAGATATTAAGACATCCTACAGAAAAAAATTATAAAGCTGCTTAAAGATAGATGTGTAATTAAGAAATATAGAACTAAATGGGTTCACAGCTGAGTTTTATCAAACTTTTAAGGATCAGATAAACAAATCCAATATTATGTAAACTATTCTAGGCCAGATGAAATCCTCCCAATTAAATTTAATCAAGGTTGCGTATATCTAATACCAAAACCTGATAAAGAAGTGCCAAAAAGGACAACTATAGACTGATTTAATTTATGAAAATCAATGTAAAATTTTAAATAAATTATTACCAAATAGAATCCATCAATGTATCGAAAGAATAATATATTTTATCAAAAACGGTTTTTTTATAGGAATGCAAACGAGATTCATCAGCTCTACAATTATCAACATAATCCATTACATCAGTAAATTAAAGGAGTAAAATAATTCGATCAAATGAACAGACGCTAGAAAAGCAACTGATAAAATGTAATGGTAATTTCATTCTTTATAAACATTTTAAGTTAAATTGAATGAGAAGGAAATAATTTAATAACTATATTATTTATGAAACTATTTACTAAATTATTTAATAAAGACTATTTACCAATAATCAACGGCAAATATATCCTATAAAAGGAAAATTTAAAATAATTTCCATTGAATTAGACATTAGACAGTGATGCCTGTCATTGATGTTATTGTTGAACATTGTCTTAAAGGTTTTAACAAAAGCAATATGACAGGCATTATGGGTTGAACTGTGTCTTTCCCAAAAGATGTTGCACTTCTAACCCCAGGACCAGTGAGCATGCCTTTATTTTGGAAACAGGACCTTAGCAGATGAAGTTAAGATGAGGTCAGTAGGGTGACCCTAATCCCATGTGACTGGTATCTTTATGAAAAGGGAAATCTGGGCACAGACATATGCGCACAGAAGGAACGACACCTGAACATGAAGGCAGAGATCAGGTGACACGTCCACCAGGGGACCCCAAAGACGGCCAGCGAACCCCCAGAAGCTGGGGGAGAGGCCTGGCACAGTCTCCCTCCCAGACCGCAGAAGGAGCCAACCCTGCTGCCACCTTGACCTCGGACTTCCTGTGAGACAATGCAGTTCTGTGTTTTAAGTCGCTGGATTTATACTTTGTATGGCAACCCTAGCAAACTGATACAACAGGAAAATGAAGTAATCAATACAAACATTGCAAAAGAAGAGATAGAATTACCTGTTTTTAACAATGATACAATTGTATACCCAAAAAACCCAAAGCCATCTGATTTTTTTAAAGTTACTAGAATCGTAAGATACTATGTAAGGTGGCCTAATTACAAGATGAAAGCACAAAATTCAATAGCTGTCCGCTACTCTACATTTGAGCTGAAGACTCTTCTTCATCTGCCTTCCTGATGCACGGCCCCTCTCACTGTGCTCTGCTCACCTGCATGGACTCCCTTTTCCTCGGGCTTCCTTCCAGCTGCGTTCAGCCAATGGGAAGCACTGGAGGAGGCAGAAGGGTGGGAGGAGGGAGAGCCAGGGTATCTCCCTTTCTGTGGACTGTGGCGCAGCAATGGCTGCCTCCCCTACCAACCGTCCTGTCCTGCAGCTGCAGCTTTCTCTCCATGTTCTGTCTACCGCTCCCTCTCAGCCCTTTGCTGCTCACCCCGACATGCTGCTCTGCTCATTGGTGATTTCCCTTACTCCTGCCCAGATCCTGTAAACACTTCCTATTTAAACCTTTTCTCAGTACCCCACTTGAGTATTCCCTGTGTTTCCTGCCGGGACACTGACACCAGCACCTAGAAGTAGAAACTGGAAAATTATTTCATTCACAATGGTAACGAAAGCCACAAATACTTAGAAATGAGTGTAACAAAAAAAAGTGCAGTCTCTAAACAGAGAAAACCAAAGACTCTTAATGAATGAAATAAAGCAAGATATGAGCAAATATTCTTCTTGGATTAGAAGACTTAATATCATAAAAAGCCAATTCTCCCAAATTAATATATAAAAGTAATCTAATTCTAATTAGAATCTCAATGAGTTGTTTCCAAATTGGATGGAACGATATTAAAGCTTATATGGGAGAATAAGTAAGTGCCCCCAGAATAGCTAAGAAAGTTATGGATACTCGCCTTACAGAAGAACAGGTCATGATACAAAGCTCTGCAATTAAGTCAGTGTGGATTCAGGAACAAACAGATCAGCGGAGCCGAACAGAGAATCTAAAAGTAGATCCCAGCAAATACATAACAAAAATATACCAGACGACAAAGTTTCATTTCAGTGGGGAAAAGATGGATTGTTTAATAAATAGTGTCAGTGTAATGGCTGCCTGAAAGAAAATACAACTGGATCGTATTTACATCACATTAAAAAACATAATCTAGATGGACTAAAAATTTTAGTGTGAAAAATAAAACTCTGAAAATTTCAAGAAAATCTAGGGGTGTTCACAGACCATCGAGGGGCTAGAAAGGCATTCTTAACCACCACTGGAAATTCAGAAGTTATAGATTAAAAATCAAGAGACATAAGTGACTAGTTTTTAAACTTTCAAAAGACACATTGGGCTCAAAGTCAATAGACAAATAGTAATTTGGGAAAAAAATACTTGTAATGCAGAATTTTGGAAAAATATTGTATAAATATTTGTAATGTAAAATATTACAAAAAATATTGTAAAGTGTTTGTAGTGTAAGTAGGTACCAGTTTTGCCAGTAGAGGCACTGCAGGAAAACTGAGACAGAAAGGGGTCTTTCTTCCTGGTCCCAGTATGTTCTCAGCATACTCCTGCTGTGTGCAGCGGTCAGCAGTGGGCAGGACGCCTGGTGGTGTGACCCTCGATGAGTTTCAGGGATACTCCCTATGCAGGTGGCTGCTAAGGAGTCCCGAGGTGAAGTGGGCAGAGATGCTGGCCAGCCACACTGGCGCCTTGCTGTCCCTCCCAGAAGCCATGCCAAACATTCATCAGCCTCAGAGCCTTCACCAGCTGTCCCCTCTTTCCTATAGCCCAGGTCCACACTTTCTTCAAGTCTCTGCTCAAATGCCACCTCTGCGACGTCTTTCCTGAGCACCTGTGTTAAATAGCACCACCTGCTCCACTGTCTATGTCACTCCTGCCCCCTTTTCTTCAGGTCCCTACGACTCTCCATGTACTTATATGTTTGTTGTCCAGCTACCTCTCTGGAATGGAAGCTCCTTGAGCACAGGGACTTGATTTGCTTTGTTCACAGCTGTATACAGCCACCGACAGCAGTGCCTGGTATGTAGAAAGTGCTCAATAAATGCTTGTTAAATGAGTGAAACACTTTACAGCCATTGGAATAGAAAGAAGTTTAAATATAACTCAATATTTGTCCTTGATATTGTTAGGGATGAACATAAAAGAATATGCACACTTTATAAATTGTTATGGCCTCTTTTAGGTGCTATCTGGACACACCTGCCACACCCCTAGGAATCTAATCCACAGAAATAAAAGCAGAAAAACATAAGGACATACATAAAAGGGTATTTATTCATGCATTATTTAGCCAAAAAAACACATTAAATTAATCCTTGTCAGTAGGAGAATAATTGAATAAATTATGGCATCCCACTCATGAAACTTTACATAGCATTTTAAAATGGATTAAAGTTATACCAGTTGTTTTGAAGGGATTTCATGAGGTTTTGTTGAGTTTGAAAAGCAGGGTTCAGAAATATGTGTAAAATATGCTCCCTTGTATGTATATTTAAAAATATTTAGTAAAATGAAATTATTAGTAGTAAAAACTATTGTTTGCCAACAACATAATAAAAGTGCATACAAAGTAATGCAAACATACCAAAGAAATAAAATCATACCTCTTGAAAAAGATGTTACTTCATTAGTTATTTATATAAATATACTGTTTACTTTTTTAGTAGAATAATAAAATAAAAGTGTAGAAAATGCCAAAAAGGGGGCGACCCAAAGATTTTCTTGAGGTTGATAAGCTCTCATGTGGTTTTAAGAAAAATGATAGTTTAGATCAAGAAGAAGGTGGTAAATGGCTGGCAAATGTGCTTGCCAAAAAGTTTTTACTTATAGGCATACCAAGCTCAAAGCTTCATGTACGGAAGTTCCATAAACCAGGAGACTTTACACAGGAAGTTCTATACACCAAGATGATAGGACTATTAATAATGGTATGATTAAACAATTTCCATCATTAGCATCTCATTTTTCAAAAAAGATTGTGTTACTGCCTCTACTGAAGATTATATTCAGTGTGATATGACGCGTTCTTTTGGACGTAATCACTAGCTTGAAAGCTTCTGCAATGCAGTAATCCCTAACAAACAGAGAGAATATGAGACTGACATAGAAAACTGAGTATCTATTTGTAGTAATAAGAAAAGAAATTGAATTGTTTGTACAGTCAATTATCCCTAATGTTTTCAAACTCCATCTTTTCATCCACGTGTGTATTTGAGAATGCCAGATTGTGCAAATCCTAATGAGGCTAACCCTGGCCGATTTCATCATGAAAGTCAACATTCATTGAAGAAAGAAGTAATTAACTGCTTTTTAAAGAAGACTCAAACTTGCGGGAAAATTGCAAGTGGTACAAAAAGCTCTTTTTATGAACCGTTTCAGAGAAAGTTGCCCCAACATCCCTGAATATTTAGTGTATGTATTTCATATGTGCTGTGTTTTCCTACAAACAAGGATGTTCTCCAACATAAATAAAATTCAACTGAAAAATCAGCAAATTGGCATTGATATAATATTACTATCTCACCCTCACGTGGCCGTCAAGGTTTTCTAATGGTCCCAACGACGTTTTCGCAGTGGAAGGATCCGGTTCAGAATCGTATGTGCAGCTTCGTCGTCGTCTGTCTTGCATCTTTCCTTGATTGTCATAACATTGCCACGGTCTAGATCACAGGCCAGCTATTCTGTGGAATTTCCCTCCACTTGGGCTTGCTATTGCCTCCTGATTAAATTCACACTATATATGCGTGGCAGGAATACCCCAGACACGGGGCTGTGTTCCTCTCTTGGATCCCGTCAGGTGGCGTGCCGTCTCAGTTTGTCTCTTTACTGACATTGCTACTTTGATCCTTTGAGAAGGTAGAATCTGCCAGCCTTCCCCACTGCAGAAGTTCTTTTTTTTTTTTTAAATGTGTAGTTAGTAAGTATTTTGTGCAGAGGTATTTCGAGACTATGTAAACATCCTAGTCCACATAATACTTTTACTTCATTTGTTCATAGATTTATATCAGTGTGGACTCAGGGCTTCCTATTTTATTCAATGGGTTATAATTCATTATTAAAATTATTTAGTTGGATCCTCAAATTGTAACAGATTTGGCAGTCAGAGCCCTTCAGTCTTCTTCCTGGGTCCTTTTGGCATGTCCTCCTCATTCTTTAAGGGTTTCCTGACTTTGAGGCACTAAAAGAAATTCCAAGCCATTTTACCCTTTCTCTGTGCCAGCCGTGGAGTCAGCCATTTCTTCACGGAACCTGGGTCTTTTAGTGAAGAATGGTGTTTAGAAACCAATATCTGGGTGCTAGATTGCTCAGTGCTACTGAGGTGTTCAGAATGAGGGAGAATATGTACATATGCAACACACATTTTCATTGGTATTGATTTCTATGTCTATCTCTCTATATATAAAGCCATATGTTCACACTAACACTCACAGGGTTTTAGCTTTCTTCTTTCCATAATTGTAACTCCCTTCTCAGACAACGAGAAACCTAGCACCCACCATCCTTAACACAGGTACTTATTTAATCAGTGCCCGATGGGAATGCCCTCTTCATTCACACAGGCTCTGACATGCTCCATTAGCCCACCTGTTTCCCCACAACCCACCCCCGCCATAAAGATGCCCTTTTCCCCACCTTGACATCTGCCCTGGGCAGCTACCTGCCCAGAAGCGTGGACACCCGCCTCATGCCAGGTGCAAACCCCTGCTCTGGGCCACGACATCTCCCCCTCCACCATCACAGGTGCCTATATTGCTCAAGCCCACTGACCAGCTTTGGCGCTGGATTTCTATCAATGTGTCTACCAGTCCATACAGTCTTAGTAAGTTACTGTAACCTAAATAGACTTCCTGGGGGCTGCATAGTCTCAGAAAGGGGAGGTTTAATGGAGCCTCTTACCATGGCCTCAGGGGGACAGTTTGCACCCCCGCTCCACCTGGCCCGCCTGAATGAAAGCTGTCACCCGGCTACAGGTAGAACACAAACACGAGGAATCAG
This sequence comes from Rhinolophus sinicus, assembly GCF_036562045.2. Lineage (NCBI taxonomy): Eukaryota > Metazoa > Chordata > Mammalia > Chiroptera > Rhinolophidae > Rhinolophus > Rhinolophus sinicus. The sequence continues at coordinate 5,382,386 of NC_133757.1, forward strand.
CTGCTCACACACAGTGCACTAAGGGCTCTGCAACCTCCACCAACCTCTCCATCGCCAATGTTGCCTTTCCTCAAGTAACCTGTTCTTAAGTTCTGCTGAACACAGAAATTCCAGGGTGTAGCTGCCATGGGTGCCATGAAATGGAATGGTGCTCTCTGCCCCCTGCCACCCCTCCGGGGATTTGAGCCTGCCTGCGGTCCTACTATGCGCCATTCAGAGACTAGGGAACAGAAGAGGGAAAGGCCTCTGTGGGAGCGTTTTCTTGACTATAGATCTAATATTTCAAGTGTGACTAAAGATACCATTGTCTTGCCATGAAATGCCTGAAGGTGAAACGGAGTGAACTGAATATATCAAAGAGAGTAATTATAATTCTGGTTGCTAACGCATCCCATCTAAAATGGAAATTATTAGAAGCAGAGTCTGTGCTCATAAACATTTAGCATGTAGTACTAATTTTTATTTTATGCCTATAGTAAAAACGATATAACTATGTTGTCTTATATTTGAAAGGTTTGGAAATGCCTGTGCTGGGACCATTACATTTTGGGCTCTCTGACACTCATTCAGAAGGATGTCATTTCTCAGTGTTCTTTTTCTTACATTTCAACAATAACGATACGGTTAGGAGGAAAAACTCGCCACCCTCTGGGAACTTAAATAACTGTGAGAACATCCCAGTCACAGGTTCGGATTTGTGCATATGAAACCCGAGATGTCATTTTGTCACCGTGTCCACAGGGTTCTGTTTCTTGGGAATCACCTTTTATTTTGATAACAGTCACACAAAGCTCCATCCCCGGAGATTTCCAGGGCTCAGTGCTAGTCTTCCAGTTGTGTCTGAGAGGTTCTCAGACACATGGAACATTCCAGCAACTCCAAGGCATGGTCCAGAGAGTATCCAGGCATGGTTTAGAGCCCGGCAACATCATACACCAATAGTACAGGGCATTCCCAGTTTTGTTTTAAATATTTTGGTTAAGTTTCTCTAATCCAGATCATTTGAAGCTTTTGTTTTATTTTTGTCTCTTTGTGTCAACTTTACTTTTTTTTTTTAACCTGGCTGGCTGTGGGGGGAAGCAAGTGCCTGGAGCACAGCCACCAGCATTGCTGAAGCGTTTTTTCAGTTCCCTCAGGAACCAACCTGAGAGGAGGAAGTGAAAAGGAAACGGTCCTCCTTGCTCCTCAACTCAGATAGGAACGCCAGCTGCAGCCTCTACCGACCTCAGCCAGGGGACCCTTCCGGGCCGGCTCAGGTGCAGGTTGCTCCTTGAAGTTATTTCGGCCACCACAGGCCGGAAGCAACTTTCCCCTCCTCTGAAGAACTGCCATTCCTGCGGTCCCTTCCCAGTGGCCCTCACCACTTTGGACACATTGTGATGCTATTTCTGTCCTAACAGATCCTGCATTATCATTGTTATCTTAAGAGTGAGGAATCTGAGCCAGTGGATAATGTCTAGCCAGACAAGGGTGGATACTACCCTCAAAGTCCCCCTGGCTTTGGCTTGAATATTCTGAGTTTCCTCATCAGAAATCGCCACAGCCTGGCGAGGCCTGTGAAGGATTAGAAAAGTGTTCTCTGCTTCACCACTAGGAACACCTCAGGACTGGGATGTGAAGTGTTCGGCTAGAACCCCAAATCTTGAAAGAGGGGAAATAAAGCCGTGCTTGTGTATTGAATACAGAAACAGCTGCAAATGCAGCATCACCTCCGCCTCGCTAGCTGTGCTCCACCCAGGTGCTCCTCCAACGCCACCTTGGTGGGCTCACCTGCATGGCAGGTAACACATGTACCCGGCAAGTCACATCAGTGAAGCATGCCCACCGTCCTGACACACTCCTGTCGCAGCCTGCCTCACTGTGGTCACGCGGCAACTTTTCCTCTCCTCTCAATTGTGTGGAGTGGTCCTTTGGCCTCCGGCTTCGTTTCACAGAGCCTGGCTTTGGATGCGCTCCAGCGTCTCTCCTCCCTGCTTACAAAAGAGCTGGGCTGAGAGGGCAAATTGGGACCAGAAAAGTTGTGTTTTTTTTTGGAACTTCTTTTGGCGACAAGCCTAAAAAGCCATTAAAGTAAAAGCCATGTAATTTTTCTGCCGGGCAGAGAATGGACTCGGGGTCTGGTTCCACTTACGAAGTAAGATTCCTACTTTCGTGGGAAGTTTGAGGCAGAAACAACCCATTTTGTGTTTTTAGTTTAAAAAGTATTTCCTCTGCTCTGCTAGGTGAATAAATCGGCGTGCTCCACTGTGACGGAAGCAGTCGTTCTGTTCACATAAGAAAGCCTCTGGCAGCTGACAAACACGGATGACAGAGCCTCCATGCCAGGGACCAGTAAGTCTTAACTTTTTCAAGTGTGTATCTTTGAAGAATGTTAAAGAATAAAGACATCCGGTAAAGGTCAGACTCATGTTCGTATTTATGGACTGTGTTCATTTGACATTTCGGTTGAGGAAAGACAGTTTCTCTGCTACTCGGAGAGGAAGTAAAAGTTGTCTAATGGCAGATGCAGTGCCGCTGTTAAACAAAGCCCTGATATTAATTTCCTCTCTGTTCTAAATCACTGGCCTTGGTCGTTGCCAGATGAAGGAAGACAAACAGTAAAGGAAAATAAAACATTTCCCTGTCCATGAAAAGACAAACACAAAAACCATTTTCAATGAAGCATTTTGGACAGATGATTTGGTTTTAACACACAAACACAAACACGAAACCTGAAAAGTGGCTTTTGGAAAGGAAAAAGGAGACAAAATATTGGCAGAACATCCTACAGATCTCAAATTTTGTGCTGACTTGGTTGGAATAAAAGTGCTTGACGAAGATACTCCTGTGAGTTTGGGCAGCTTGACTTCATTGGGAACTAAACTACAATTGCCAGTCACTGAGGCCCGTTGGAGACCTTAGAGGGAAAAGTCAAAAGGAACCTTGAATTGATTTCTGCATCTCCTCCTCCAGCCACTTAATCCCTGGTACAGAGTCATTAAGGTGTCTGGCCAGTCTGACTGCCATGCTGAGCCCCTGGCAGCTGGGCCGGCACAGGGTCAGGCCTGGAAGTCCCAGCCTCTGATAGCCTCTGGGCACAGACCAGCATCACTCCACCATCCCACCTGCAGACACTGTCGTCCTGCTGTTCCTCACCCCACAACCCTCCCTGCTCCTTCAGGAGCCATGGGAACATGCTCACCTCTGCAGAGTTGAATTTCATCTTCCTCTCACAGACTGTTTAGGGCTGGCCAGCCAAGCTCAAGGCCTCTCCCATGCGCTTTAGCCCGGACTGGAAATGGGCAGAGATGTTTTCGCCATGGCTGTAACTATCTCCATACGACCCTATCTTCCTCGCCCTGACCCACAGCGGTTGCCTCGTTTGGACCACGGCAGGCCCTGGTGGGTTGAATTCTACTTAAGAAAAACTACCTGCCCACCTGCCCTCTCCCTGACCTCATTATTCCAGCTGAGATATTTGGCCACTTACAGGGAGCGTATTGTAAAACCTTTACTCGCCATTTATTGTAAATCGCTACATTTTCCAGTTGCTGGAGAAATTCTTTCATATAAAGCTACGAGCCTATCTTTCTTTCAACAACAATGAAGTAAGAAATTATTTAAATACATACGGAAGGAATAGAGTAGGAAATTATCGTTGTTTCAAAAGTGATGCCTTTGAATATAATTTTTTTAAAAATCTTTTGTTATCACTTTTTAGGAGTATACACCCTGCTCCTATTGTGGATACACATACGTAAAAGAGGGGCTTTCCTTTGTGAAAGTAAGGAAAGAACCAGAAAAGTCCAGAATGCAGCATTGGAATTGAGCAAGTACTTAAGAGATGTGACATCTGCTCTGTATTTGAAGGGAGAGGGAAGGGACAGGGCATGAAAATACCTTGTCTCGGCTAAAGGGAGAGGGGAACCAACCGTCTGAGTTTTGTTTGGGGGTCACCTGTGCTCGTTCTCACTATGGAAAATATCTTTATCATCATCCAAGGACTCTGGGTTGTCATCACGGAGAACACTTTTTTCAATGACTCTTAATGTTTCAGATCATTGGGATTTCAGAAAAGTATGCATTTGACACATTCCAAATATTGTTTTCCCACTACTAACCACCCAGTGCCATCCATCCACATGTCCAACGGAGTTTCCACTATGGCCAATAGACACATGCTTTTATCAACAGGCAGGACCAGTCAACATCAGTCTTTCTTTGTTGTTTACCTTTATAAGTATTTGCTAAGCACCTGGTGTGGGTGAGGCATAACGGTAGGCTCTGCGGGTTTACTGATAGGCAGTTCTGACCCAGCCTCTGCCCCTGTGGAGTTTACAGCCTGATGGAGAATAAACAAGCAGTGGCAACACTGAGATAGGAGAGTTACAGGGTGCATGAATACCAAAAGGAGCACCTAGTCCAGTCTTGGGGGTCAGGGAAGGCTTGCAGGCAGAAGGGACATTTCAGTTGGGACGTGACGGATAAGCTGGATTTGATCAGGCCACAGGAGGAATGAGAGTGACAAAGGACGAAGTCCAGGCTGAGAGAAACCAGCAGATTCAGAAACCCAGGGATGAGAGGGTGCATTGGACCTTTGGAGAAATGAAAGTAATCAGGGGTCATTGTCACAGACTCCAAAGGATGGAGGGAAAAGAGGTGAAAATTATGAACGTTTTCAAATAGCTGGGGGATAGGCATGTGGAAGAGAGATTAGGTTTGTTCTGTGCAGCTAGCTAGCTCTAGGGGCAGAACCAGAATCAACGGGTGGAAATGCCAGTGGAAAGGATATTGATTAAAAATTACATTTAAATAATGGCTTCCACTTAGTTCGCCCTTACAATATGCCAGACTGTGTGTTAAGGGTTTTACATCTATTATCTGATTGGATCCTCAAAACAACCCTATGAGAGAAGTGTCATGAGAAAACAAACACAGAGACGTTACGTTAACTAGCTCCAGGTCGCAGAGCGGACAGGGTGGAGCTGGGATTCCAGAGTTGGTGCTCTTAGCCTCCACCTTCACACCATTTTTTCATGAGGATTATGTTGTCCCACAGCAAATGTGTGGCTCTAAAATGTCCCATCACTGCAGGCGTTTAACCTTGTGGCTGTAAAAGATCCAGGCATCAAAGAGAGCCAGCAACCTTCCGAGGGTCTCCCCATTGTGAGATTCAGGGACCAATGACATGTCACCAGTGGACATGGAAACCAGCCCTCAAAAATGACCACCTTCTGCATTTGGGGCAGCTGTCTGGCATGCCTTGGGGTGGTGGTCATTAGCAGTCTCCATCGTTGCAGAAGAGTGGAATGTGATAAGCAGTGAAAGTGAATCACAGTGAAATGGACCAAATTCGGGCAGTTCAACCCTCCAATAAAGACATGCATCTTCCACAAACATCTGTTTTAGCTAATGCTGGCCTTGGGCTGTATTAAATTATGTATTCAGCTCTTAAACTATCACAGATTCGTGTCTCAAGAACTCAACTGTGAGAAAATATTGCACCACTAGCAGAAATAAAACAGCTCTGTTCATTTTGCATTACATTTTTTTGGGCGCAATTCTACAATAATTCTTCATTTTCGTTCAAATTAAAGGCCATTGTGGGAGACCAAATAGGTTAGAATGCACAGAAATTTTTTTTATATTGACTTATTGAAAAAAAATGAAAAATTGCCTCTTTTGCTCACTATTCAGTGGAGGGTATCCAAATAACAAACAACAATAAATTACACAATGAATTCCGGAATGTTAGAAGTAGGGAGACCTTAGAGGGCATTCCCAATGTATTTTCTAGAATGTGGCAGCTGTCTTTTATTTATAATGAAGTGCTTCTCTAAGGTCTCAAATCATGATCTTCTTGATATGTACCCTCGGGAGGTCAGCTCTCATCCCTGTCCTATCATTTTCTTAAACTAGAAATGAGGACTTTCCCTTTGAACTTTAGAGAGAGAGATTGGGGGGAGGGAGAAGGTCTCTCTTTTCTCTTTTTTCCATCAACCCTGACATACTTCCTAGTAACGACTGTCCTTTATTTTCCTCAAGCACCAGTTTTGCAGGAAGAGGAAGATACAAGAGAAGAATTAGGCAAAGGTGAAGGCAAAAAAAACCCTGAAATGTATGGATCATTGCTTAGAAATAAGCAACCCCACAGCAGAATAGACACTGATTTAAAGTCACTAAAAGAAGATGGGAGCTGAGACTTCGCCTCTTAATCGCTGAAAGCATTGGTCCCCACGAGGCAGGGTCAGTGTCTTCTTCAGATTTAATCTCCAAGGCCTAGCGCGGTTCCTGGCACAGAGTTTGCTGCTCACTAAGCATGTCTTAAACATGTTTGTAGACTTCCTGAGAGAGTGCACCTCCCTTTTCTGATCTGCCCCTCCTGACAAAACTGGGAAGTCAGCAGAGCATTTTTCTTGTCAACCCTCTTTGCAGGGAGATAACTTGAGAGCTAAGGAGCCCTCGCTCATGAGTGACAGATCAAATCCCAGATCTTCAGAGTCTTCGTTCAAGGGTCTTTTCCATGACACTAGATACCTCTTCCTTTCCTTTCCCATTAGGAATGGCAGGCTGCACACATATAGCTTGCCAAACTAAGACGTTAAACTGATGAAAATGTATCTGCATAGATTTCTCTTGTGAAGGGAGAAAGGATTATAACGCCATCTTTATTTCACCCTGAGAGTAAAGACAGAAAGGCAGCTCTCCGGGAGCATGAAATGACAAGATGTCAGAAGATAGTCTGTACTCTCCCCAGCTCAGCCTAATTCTTGGCCTTGGTCTACGTATTACAGTGTCATCTGAAAAACTATAGCTTGGGGCCGGCCCGGTGGCTCAGGCGGTTGGAGCTCCATGCTCCTAACTCCGAAGGCTGCCGGTTCGATTCCCACATGGGCCAGTGGGCTCTCAACCACAAGGCTGCCAGTTTGATTCCTCGAGTCCCACAAGGGATGGTGGGCTCCTCCCCATGCAACTAAAGATTGAACATGGCACCTTAAGCGGAGCTGCCACTGAGCTCCCGGATGGCTCAGTTGGTTGGAGTGCGTCCTCTCAACCACAAGGTTGCCGGTTCAACTCCCGCAAGGGATGGTGGGCAGTGCCCCCTGCAACTAGAAAACGGCAACTGGACCTGGAGCTGAGCTGCGCCCTCCACAACTAAGATTGAAAGGACAACAACTTGACTTGGAAAAAAGGCCTGGAAGTACACACTGTTCCCCAATAAAGTCCTGTTCCCCTTCCCCAATAAACTCTTAAAAACACACAAACAAAAAACTATAGCTCGCTCCTCATAGAGTATCTGATGTGCTTATGTATATCCTCCTCGTCCTCATTATTCAACAGACACTTCTAGAAAACACACAAAAGTAGGGGCCCCAAGGCTTCGCGCCCAGCCTTTGCAGTGAGGTGGGGGGCTTGCAAACCCTGCCCTCGAGTTGGGAATGGGTCCTCATCTTGAGTGCCTCCTCTCTACATGTCTGGAAATAGTTGGAGAGACATTAGACCACAGCCAGCAAACAACTGCATACCGTGTTTCCCCCAAAATAAGACCTAGCCAGACAATCAGCTCTAATGTGTCTTTTGGGTCTTATATTAATTTTTGCTCCAAAAGACGCATTAGAGCTGATTGTCCAGCTGGGTCTTATTTTCGGGGAAACAGGGTATTCCTCTTTGCTGTCCTATCTCAGGGCTCTCCTTGGATGGATTAAGCCCGAGCCAGTGACATCCCTGGCCAAATGGCAGGCTAGAGACCATAGGTGTTATTCGGTAGCGCTGAGACCCAGTTGAAACGCTATCATGACGCTGGCCCGGGGGGTTTAAGGAAGAAGGCATAAATAGACTGCAGGCCTAGTAGGGAGACTGGACTGTGAGGCCAGGTTTACCAGGCAAGAAGCCTATTTGGAAGCGATGGCTACCCCAGAAGCCAACCAGTAATAACAGAGAGACCCGTTGTCCCAGCCATTCCAGGGGACCACATTTAGCCCAGCACAAGGGGAATGTGACAAAATGGAGAGGGAACGAAGCTTGCTGAAGGACAAGGTGCCAGCATGAGCTCCAAGGCTGGTGAGGAAACAGTTCACAACAGTGTGGCCCGGGTGGGTTTGGAGCCTTTATCCCAGGAAGACGAAAATCAAAATTTCACAGGTGACCAGCAAGGGCAGGAAAAGAAACTATGGGGTTTGGGGTGGGACAAAGGATCACCATGAGACCTACTTTTACATAAGCCTTTGCCAGTCTGACCTGGGAACCCTTCCTGGGCATTAAAAAAAAAAAAATTCAAATTCACTCACCTGAGTTAGACTACAAATCAGAATTCAGTATCTTAAAGTTTTGGTTTTTAATCATCTGTCAAAATCACACATAAAATTCTATGCAAGCTCCTGGGCCATTACATATGGTAAATACAAATGCTTTAATTGATAAATTGATAGACAGCAAGTGGTAGCTTAACAGTGTAAATTAAGAAACTTCTTAAAACAGTTATTTCTATTTGTAAATAGTTAAGAAGACTCATGCTTGTTTAAATAATTTTCCTTTCATCTCAAGAAATGGCTTTGGGGCTTTGTTAGCCTGCAGATGAGACAGGGTGAGCCAAAATGAACTGGTTGAGAGAATTCCACATTGGTTTAAACCAAACAAAGAAAGCAAGAGACTCATTTGAATTTCAGGAAAATAAGCACCATCACTTGCAAAATACCGAGATATTGGATGTCAGAATTGGGTCTGCAAGGTTTGGGGGCTTCCAGAGAAGAAGCCTGCAGATCCCCAGAGAGCAGCCAGGATGCCAGAGCTCACAGGGGAAGCTGTAACATACGCCTGGCGTCCTTTTTCTGGGAAATAATTTTTGCATTATGACTATCTGTGACTACAATGTTGTTCTATTGCACGTGTCATCATCAGAGCCGTCTTCCTCTGAGTCCAGGCATCTGAATTACTCCCGCAATATGCCTTCAGGCATAGCACATACAATTAGGAAATCTTCTTTAGTAGCTCATTTTTTTCCAAATATGTAATTTTGGCTGAATGATATTAAGGGATTTAAAAAAAAGATATCATTACATTAACTGAAATTATTACTATTTTAATTTGCCTGCAAAGCCTTTCTTTCAAGTGTCATTTCTTAAACTTGTAACTCAGTGGGTATCATAATCTTGATAGAATTTTAGCTACTTGATAGCCTGAGACATTTTGGGGGAATCATTCCCAACAGAAAATCAGTTTAATGAGCACTTCTGCTGTTAACTGTGAACAGCTATTTTCCACACTCTTAAAGTACACGAATAAACCAGGGACATATGCCACCTTTTTTAATGTAACACCTGGTGTTCTGTTCCTCCCTCGCCCTGACCCTAACAATCATCCTCGAGTAACACCTAGCCAATTTATAAAATTGATGGACTACAGAAAAAGCGGAGGAGCTGAGCCAGCTTCCTGAAATAGCAACTTTTAAGATGAATTTCTGGAACAACAACCTGAAGGTGCAATACAATGAAACGTTCTCTTACAATTTTCAACCAGCCAAGCCTTTGCCAAGACGTTATTATTTGTTGGAGAAAGTGACATCCCTGGGAATGCAGAAAGCAAATCACTGATAGCAATGGAAAGAGTAAACCACTCACTCTATTTTCTCTTCAAGTAAAACGGTAAAACCTGGGAAGTATTGATCATACATCCTACATGTGACCGTCTCATGGTTAAGGTGGTACTTGGAATTTCTCCCCTCTGCTCCAAACACAGCAATGACAAAACATGCAGCCAGTATTTCATATGTATTTTACAAGTTAAATTATATATTAAATATAATGGGGGTGCCAAAAAACCTTTACAAGTGGACACTTTGGTCAGCATTGCTCAAGCAGTAGTTCGCCATAATCAGAAGTGTCTGGACGCTGATGGGAACTATTCTGAGCACCTCTTGTAATTGCAGAAGTCAAACATGATTTGTATTCATCTTCTGTTATTGGTATATATTGAGTATTACAATTTTAATACAGTTTTCCTTTCTTAAAAAATATATATATACATATACATATACATATATATATATTTCTGGCACCCTCTGTATATTATAAATTTAAAAGCATGGCTATGCTAAAAAATGAGCCAAACATGCTGATGGGACAGAAACACAACTGCAGAGCAGAAGGCGTGTCATGAGCCAGAGGTCTTCAGGGCTTTGAGCACAAAAGCAGGCAGGATGGTGAAAATCTGATTCCCATGGGGCCGCCCAGACAGGAGTGTCCTATGAACAGCCGGGGACCAGAGCTGGCCTTTCTGCACACAGCTAAGGGCTGGGTCAGCCTTTCTAATGAGGGAAAGAAGCCAGAAGAAGCGGTCATTGCCTTTCCCTGACTGTGGCAGTGCTGGAAGGAAGCACGGGCAGCATTTGGGCTGAGCTGCCCACAGGCGCCCTGGCTGGCCCTGGCACAGTAGCCGTATCACTGCAGGACTGGACACTGAGTTACCAGGTTAAGCACTGCAATCCCAGGGAGCTTTCTTGTGTCTACAAGCAGGTGGACAGGGTGAGGGAAGAACAGGTGGGGGTGGGTGTGGGGGGTGCAGAACACCGCTCGAGATGAACCTGCAAGCTACAATATCAAAGATCATGAGAAAAAGTACCATAAAAGCAGCCCATGATCGCCAATATCAGATGCATTCATTTCTTATTGCTGCCATAACCAGTTACCACGTAGTGTCTTCAAACAATACAAAGTTATTGTTACACTTTCGTAGCTCAGAAGTCTGAACTGGCTAAAACCTAGGTGCTGGAAGGGCTTATTCCTTTCTGGGGGTGTGGGGACAGAGCCAGGGGTGCTGTTTCCAGGCTCTCAGCCTTACGTGGAAAGGTGCTGGCTCATGTAGTAAATGACCATCAACTGTGATTGTATGGCCATCAGCTGTGGCTAGTTGGCCGTCAGCTGTAACCAGTGTGCCATTGGCCACTAATATAACTGCTGTGGCTACGCTAGCAGAAAATGGGGGCTAGCAAGAAGATGGGGGCTGAGCCTGCAAGCGGCGCAATGAGGGTTGAGAATTGTGCGGCTCCTGTTTCCTGTGTCTCCAACCCAACCGCCAGCGAGAATATAGTGGTATGACTTCCCTACTTATGGCTCCGTGGGTGTTCCTTTTTGGCCTCACCATATCCTGTGTTCTCTTGTGGGGAGCGGGAGCAGCGACCCTGCCTGGCACCCTGCACAACAGGGGCTTCTAGGGGAGAGTCCACTACCTGGCACTTTCCAGCTTCTAGAGGCACCGGCATTCCTTGGCTCATGGCTCCGTCATCTTTAAAGCCAGGACAGTGGGTGAGTCCTCCTCACACTGCAACGTGCTGAACTTCTCTTCTGCTTTCCTCCCCCTCATTTAGGGACACTGTGATTACATCAGCGCCCCCTGGATAATCCAGGGGATCTCGCTGCCTTAAAGTCAGCTGATTAACACAGTAATTCTACCTGCAACCTCAATTCTCCTTTTCCATGTAATGTAACATAGTCACAGGTTCTAAGGATTAGAACAGCTTTGCAGGGGGGACATTACTCTTCTTACCACATCAGGAGACCGACTTACTTCTGACCAAATGGAAGTGAGAGCAATCAAAAAATGACTTTAAAATAACTATGCGTAAGACCCCAAAAAAAGATAAAAGAAAGGAATACACTAATTTAAAAACAAAACAACAACAACAAAAAAACTGTGAAGGATTTTATACCTGGCTACCCAGGAGTAGAAAATGAGTCTATGGGTATTGGAGTAGATTTGTTTTGGTAACTGACTGTCTCGTGCTGCTCTGATCTCCCATTAGCATGCTTTCTGGATTGAAAAGACTAGGGGGGAAAAACACACACACAAAAAAGCCCTACATTTTCTAGACTCCCTTGCAGCTAAAAGCCAATGTGATTTAGGTTTGGCCAATCAGATGCACTCTTGAGACATAAATGTGGAGCTGAGTTCAGTGGAGGGAGAAGCAGTGTTGCAGGAAATGTCCATTTCCCTCCTGTGGATTTTGCAGCCACGACATGACCTTGAAGTCAAGAGTGCTGGCTGCAATTTTTCCTCAGCAGATTGCAGCCTAAGTGGCAAATTCCTGGCGGAAACTAAAACCAGAGAGTTGCAGTGATCCTGGGGGCTGGCAGTTCCTGCGGCAGCTTCCTGATTCGGTGCCCTTGGAAGCCAGATTCTGCAGAATTGTCCTAGGAATCATTCCTGGAGGTTAGTAGACAGCCTGCGCTTCTAAAACTTCTAATGAATGTTTAAGTTCTGAACTCCCTGTATAGCATCCCTTTCTGCCTAAAACAGTGAAAATGCCTCCTGTTATTTAAAGCAGAACCCTGATTGATACATGTACAACATACATTTCCCGAGATTGGGAGCAGAATGCTATGAATTGGGCTTTCTTCCCAAGAGTTCCTGGCATTCAGTTATCTTTCTCCTCTGTCATTAAAAATTAGCCATTATGTACAGGCAGACAAGTTGTGCAGTAACTAAACTTGAAATTATAAACAACTGACTTTACAAAGTTAAAAGTACATCACTGGACAGCTGGAAGGAGACAAATGATTTTGTAGGGAGCACTGTAATTTCATTTTAATTAAACAAGTATATTGGAATTGGGAAAAATGAAAATAGTCCTCAGGTCATAGATAGAGGCCACAGTAGCATTTAGTTAATAGCACAGACAAATGACCTCTTTCTAATCCCTGAATGGCATGGGTCAGGGTAGCAAGAAAGAATCGGTTTCTCGATGACATATTTATTCCAAAAGAGGCTTTGTAAAGGAAGAAGCTTGAGATTTATGTTTTCTCCATTTTCTGTCATCAGAAAAATGAGTTCCATGGTCGTTTGGGGAGGGCTTCATGGGCCAAGTCGCTCTTTCTCTGGTGGATTGACTACTGTTGTCACAGGAAGATCTGTATCCCTTCCCTCGGAGAATTCTTCATGAGTGTGAGTGGATCGAGGTAAGAGCTCAGTCCAGAATGTTGTTTGGATTTTTTTTAAAGATCCTGCTATTTAGAAAAATAATGATGGCTCCTTTGATTTGTTGAGTAGAATCAAAAAAGTTGAGTCAACCCCTAGAAAAACTCCCCAGCCATTGCTGTCCTTGTCATCTGTTTCCTATAGCCAAAGAGAATTGCAAATATAAAACTCGATTTACCTTGGTAGCTCTCTTACATACTACTTGAGATCATAAATTGAGACTTATACCCATTTTTTGTCTTCTTTTAAGATCATGACATAAACCTATCCAGAGAATCAGTGTCATGCAGGGCAGCCTGTGTGGTCTCTGCTCCCGCTCCCCACATAAGAACGCAGGACATGGTGAGGCCAAAAAGGAACACCCACGGAGCCATAGGTAGGGGAGTCATATCACTATATTCTCACTGGCAGCAGGGTTGGAGACACAGGAAACAGGAGCCACACCATCCGCAACCCTCACTCCGCCGATTGCTAGCTCAGCCACCATCTTCTTGCTAGCCCCCTACACGACACACAGACTCCCATTACTTTTTCTGCCAAGCAGTTGTTTCTGTAAGAGATTTTACATGCTGTTTGTTTTTCTTTAAAACCAATTTTTCATAAACAATGTATGTTGCTACAGAGAAGGATGAGTCAATGACAACAATTGTTGAAGCGAAAAATAATTTTTTAATGAAGAGGGAGAAAAATCTGAAGAGAAAGCATCAATTATCACAAGGAAAAAATGGCTTCATGTATTGCAACCAGGTAGCTCCATTTAGGCCAGTCATCTTTAATAAGAGGTATCCCTGTCACTAGGGCCATCGTGGAGGCACAGGTGACCCTGTGCTGTGAAGGGGGGGGCAGGTGTACCAGGGGAAGGACACTAAAAATATGTGTGCCCTTTATACACCACACCTGAGCTCCCTCTGTTACCTCTTCACCTTATTCTTAGGTGGGATTTTCTCCCCACCTTATCCTTATGTGGGATTTTGATCTAAAATGCATTCTTTAGCTGAAATTCAGCCAAGTATTCTGAGGACAGAAATATGCAGAAATTCTCATCTAGAAGAAAGTACTGCTGAGTAGGGGATCAGAAGGTAGGGAAAAAATAAGTGTGTGTAAGCATAAAAAAATCAAAATATAGTCGAGCATCTAATTGGCCAACTGCCTTCTACCACTTCACCACTCGAATCTTCTTGGCTACTTGCTCAGTATTGTTAAAGGAGAATAAATCATTTGACACGACTAGGTTTTAGGAAAATATGTAAGAGTCATTCAGGCAAAAAATCAGTTTAAAATAGATGAAATTTTCCATCTGAGTGGCTTCCACCAGGAGAGAATGTGTCTGGGAGTGCAGTATTTTTAATCTTGTTTTAAAATAAAAACTTTAATGTATAAATCACTCAGTTGTAAAGGCACTTCCATTTTATTTTCCTTTAGTTTTGAGGTTTTGGAATTGCTCTGTGCAGTTCCAAGTAAAAGCTCTTCGATAAAACTTGCATGCTGAAAACCACCATCAGAAATGTGCAAGTACAACTATAAATTTATACAACACTCAAGCTGTTTGTAGTTTGCAAAATTTGCTAATAAAATGCAGAAGTAGGATTTCCATGTAAAACTCTCTTGCACCGCATGTTTGAGTGCAGGCAAAAGATGGAAAATCCCATGCATAGAGAATCTTTTATGGCTGCGACAGTTCGCTAATTTCTTAATGAGTGAATTATGATAATTATGAAAATCTTAGCTTTACATTATTTGTGAAGTGTGTGTGTGTGTATAACAGCCTTGCCTTCCCAGGCAAACACAGCTTTCTGACTCAGCAGCATTCAATGAGGAACATTTCTGTGCTAATAATACAAAATGGATCTTAAACTGTGCATATTAATCAAATTCATTAAAGTACATTCATTAATTTGTGTGTATAACAGCCAAACTGGGAATATGGAGTTTGCTGATTTTGCACTAAATGCATATATTAATGAATGCTAAAACTTCAACATGAGTAATAGCTTTAAAACATTTTCATAAAGCAAAATTCTAAGGGGTAATACTGATAATTATTTTCTTTTTAATATTTCCACTTTCATTTTATTCTGTTATTAGCTTTAAGCGGAAAAAAATAAATATGGAAGAAAACAATTAAGAAATAAAGGGTAATCCCAAAAGATTGTAAAGAAAAAAAGAATATACGGGCCACATTGATATTAAATTTTCTGCTTCTCCTTCCAATCACTTCATTTCAAAATAGGTTCAGGGCTCCTTAAAGACATGGTCCCATTTCTATGCACAAAGAAATGTGAACTTGAAGCTGAATTAGGAAAGAGCCTTTTATTTCCTGTGTAGGACTGGAGAGGGGGCGGGGCATGGCGGAGGGACAAAGAGCATTTCCTCCTAAGTCAGGGGCTTCGGACTTGTGCTGACAATCAATGACAATCACTTCAGCAGCACATACACTAAAATGAGAACGATGCAGTGATCAGTGTGGCCCCCCTGCGAGGACGACAAGCAAATTCGTGAAGGGTTCCATATAAAAGGGACAAAGGTCACTATGGAAGGTGATGGATGTGTGAATTAACTTGACTGTGGTGATCATTTCGCAATGTGTCCGCGTCATCACGCTGTACCCTTTAAATATATACAATTTTATTTGCCAATTCTTTGTCAAAACACAATCCATGACTACCTTGCTAACACCTACTTTTTACCCCGCGTGCTGATGTCTTGAAGGCAGGACTCCTTTCCTGGGTCCAGGCTCACTGCCTGGCCTGGATGGAGTATGTGCTCAATCCATATGTAATTTAAAATAACTACTGTGCAAAGCCAAGTATGCTAGGAGTTAGAAGAGAAGAGAAAACACAACATATGCAGGTTCAGAAGAGTCCGTGCAGGGAACACTGGCAAGTCTTTGGGTCAGAGGCTGCGTGCGGTTCTGGAAGCTTCTTGGAGACAGGATCCTTCAGCTCCTTGTTCCTCTCCTGCCACCAGCTCTGGGGTCAGTTTGTGTGTGACACGTGCTCAGCACAAACATTCTAACTGGGGAAAGTCAATTGGACCAGGAAGGAAGGTGGGCACCGGTAGGTAGTACTGGGTAAGGAAGACAGCTGCCTGGACCAGCACTACCCTGCGGGGTGGGGGCGAGGGAAAGACTGGTTCAAGGTCACTAAGCTCCATCCCAGACAGACTGACTTTTCTCATTAATGAGGAGGTATACGCCAATTGTCTGACTATGCATCCCTGTTGAAGAACACTGCTGTGTGTTAGCATTTCCCAAACTGTGTCCCCCAAGAACTGCAGCGTTCTGTGAGGTGTGAAGAGGTAGGGGGGAAAGGTCTTTATTTAACCAAGCGTGTAAAGTACTTTCGATTCTCTGCTGCTCGGAGCTTTACAATGTACACGAACCTATCAAGAGCTCTGAGAAATCGTGCCCGGAAGACACCTGTAAGCCTTTTGTAAACCTAGTGCGTAGTGCCCCAAATGATTTGAACACAGAACGAATTTCCCTACAGCATCTGTTACCATTTCATGGGACACTGCT
The DNA here is from genome assembly GCF_036562045.2 of Rhinolophus sinicus. NCBI lineage: Eukaryota > Metazoa > Chordata > Mammalia > Chiroptera > Rhinolophidae > Rhinolophus > Rhinolophus sinicus. The sequence continues at coordinate 5,398,851 of NC_133757.1, forward strand.
GCATGTCTGCAGTTCCTTTGCTAAAAATTCTCTTGCATTCTGTTCACCAGAGGAGTCATAAAACCTATATGAAGAGATCTCAAGGGAATTGCTGGTTCATACCTCTGCCTTCAAGAACAAACTTCAATTGTTTCGATAAGTGAGACATTTCCCTGGGTTTAATGAGCTTCTCAGCTTCACTTGCTCTCCTTTCTCAGTTTGTCTGCCGCCCTGGCAAAATTCTCTTGTCAAAAAAGAAAAGCATAATAATGTATGTCCTATAAATGTCTTGTCCTGCCCTTTAGGACACAGACAGGATGGTTCCGTATTCATTATTAGCTTCTCTCCTCAAAATGGTTCAGTTGAAACTTCAGCTTTCCTTTCCCCACATTCATCTCATTCTCTAGTTTTTTCTCAAAGATCTTAAGTTGTGATGCTCTTTTTGTTATTCAGACGTAATTGACATATAACATTATATTAGTTGCAGATACATGATGCAATGATTCAATATGTGTATATATTGGGAAATGGTTACCATAAGTCTAGTCAATATCCATCACCACACAAAGCTAAAAAATTTTTTATCTTGTGATGAGAACTTTGAAGATCTACTCTCTTAGCAACTTTCAAATATTCAATACAGTATTATTGACTATAGTCACCATGCTGTACATTACATCCCCATGACTTATTTTTTAATTGGGAGTTTGTATCTTTTGAACACCTTCACCCATTTCACCCCATCTCCCCCTTGTCTCTGGCAACCATCAATCTGTTCCCTGTATCTATAAGTTCTGGTTTTTGTTTTTGTCTTTTCAGATTCCACATACAGGTGAGATCATACGGTATTTCTCTCTCTCTAACTGACTCATTTAACTTACCATCATATAAGTCCATCCATGTTGTTGTAAATGGCAAGATTTCCTTCTTTTTTATGGCTGAGTAATACTTCATCGTATAGAGGTACCACCACTTCTTTATCCATTTATCCATTGACAAACACTTAGGTTGCTCCCATGCCTTGTCTATTGTAAATAATGCTGCAGTGAACATGGGGGTGTGTCTATCTTTTCAAGCTCGTGTTTCTGTTTTCTTCAAATAAATACGATGTTTCCCCAAAAATAAGACCTAGCTGGACAACCAGCTTTAATGCATCTTTTGGAGCAAAAAATAATATAAGACCTGGTATTATATTATATATTATATTATATTACATTATAGTAATAAGTAAAATAAGTATAGTAAAATAAGACTGGGTCTTATATTAATTTTTGCTTCAAAAGATGCATTACAGCTGATTGTCCAGCTAGGTCTTATTTTTTGGGAAACACGGTACCCAAAAGTGGAATTGCTGGGTCATAGGGTAGTTCTATTTTTAATTTTCTGAGGAACCTCCATACTATTTTTCATAGTGGCTGCACCAATTTACATCCCCACCTATAGGGCACGAGGGTCACCTTTTCTCCACATCCTCACCAACACTTGTTATTTCTTGTTTTGATGACAGCCATTCTGACGGGTAAGAGGTGGTATCCCATTGTGGTTTTGATTGGCACTTCCCTGATGGCTGTGGCTCTGTCTCACTTCACACTGGGATTCTTTCAGGTCCTCAGAGGAAAGGAATGTGGAACTGGGACAGCCCATGTCGTGAACACCTGACTAGGACTGCATGTATTTTTCACGTATGAATTAAGTGATTCATCACTGACTGGTGTTGAATGTTATAATTCTGATTGCTGCATTAATTCCAGTTATACTAAACACTTCCCATGTTATACCCAGGCAGTTTATTTTTCTTTCTTAATTTCCCCTTTTTCGTTGGCCTCTATTGAGTCTCTTCTCTCAGCAAGGTAACTTTTGACTCTACTGTTATATTCTAATAATATTTCTCAAGATGCTGATCACAAATTCTATTTCTGTAGATGGACTGTTTCTCAACTAGGATGATGAAAAGCAATTGTTTCCACTAATAATTAAGTACTGAAATTTGTGAACTTTTCACCTTGCTCATAAAAAAAAAATAGATTCAGAAAATAACGTCACCCCCGTGCCCTACACTCCAGTATGCTTTCTCGAGTGGGAGAGAAAGGGCCAGGTTTACAGGCTAGAGACCACACTCATCTCACAACCCTCTGCAATCAGTAATCTGAGTAAGCCACACGAGCGTGACCCACGTGACCATCTACCACCAGTCATGTTTACTAAAGAAGGGCAACATTAAGAAACACTCGTGCCTTACATGCATTCTATCTCATCCTACTTGGAATGAGACTCTAAGCATGTTTTCTATTGTCACAGACAGTATGAAAAAATGGGAAAAACACTGGAGTCAGCAGGTTTAAGTTCAATCCTAGAGCTAGTCACTCAACAGTAGTTACGTGGCACTGGGAAAATGAATCGATCTGAGTTTCTGTTTTCTCATCTGTAAAGTGGACTGACATGGAACAATATTGTGAAAATGCAATACACACACACACACACACATATACACACACACAGAGGGTGCCAAAAAAATGTACGTACATTTTAAAGAAGGAAAAAACTGCATTAAAATTGTGATACTCAATATATACCGATAACAAAAGATGAATATAAGTCATGTTTGACTTCTGCAGTTACCAGAGGTGCTCATAGTGGTTACCATCAGCGTCCAGACACTTCTGATTAAATCAAACTACTGCTTGAGCATAGATAACATCTCTTAAAATGTATATACATTTTTTGGCACCCCCGGTATATATACATATATATATAAAATTTATAGTGGAAACAATGGTTTCTAAATTGTACTTCAGGAATTCTAGGGGCTCCATGAAAGGGGTTGAGGGCCATTGCAGTGAAGCCAATCTCTGGCCCCCACAAATAGTCTGACCAGAGCAGAGCCACCTTTGTTTTGTAAATTGGGCTCCCAAGTAAGAATTCCTTTGAAAGATTTCACTGACAATAAAAAGGGAAGAAGGTTTAAAAACCACTGACACATATTACTAATCCAGGTAACCACTATAATTATAAAATGATTATTTCAGATTTGTGCCTATAATATTCAGATTTGTACATGTAAAATACACATAGACTATAGCTGTGTACATTTGTGCGTGTCATGTACAAATAATAAAAGTAAGCCTCGCTAGCCTGTAACATCTTTTGCTGTTCACAAAATCATCGTGAAAACCTGTGTTTGGCTCTGAGAAGATGGTGGTTTGATTTGTTTGTTCTTCATAAATAAACACGTCAAGTGACGCTGTTCATTAAATTGCATGGTATGAAACAATATCGTGCATGACACAGATACATGACCAACACAACCAAACATTAAGCTACACAACATGGGTTCTCTTAATTATTAGCTGTCATATTGAGATTAAATTGGGCATTAAATTAAGTTTAAAGAGAGATTAAATTGTGACATGAGGTACAGTAAAGACACAATAGGCATTGAAAATAAAAGGCAATTATTCAGAATAAAATCACAGTATTAAGGATCTGAATACTTGTCTGCTTTCAAACTTAAATCTAATTTTATTTTGGTCTAAAAAATAGGGATGAATAGGTGAATTTCGTTATCTCAGTACCTTGATTTTAGAAACCTACAGTCTATCATTCATTCCCTATGGTTGACATTTTCTAATGCGATGTCGACTGATTTTAATTCAGATATCAGGAAGTTTCCATCAGTCTATACTATATGTCATGCTTTCATATGATTAATTTCTCTACCTAAGTTCCTTCTTAGTAGGTAACTTCTTCATTCCAGTTTATTAATAAGATAGTTTCTCCAGCTTTATTTTTAAATTTAATTAACTTACTTTACCTTTTCCTTTTTCACCTTTGCATATCCCTCACTAACCCAAATGATTTTGTCAAGCTTTAACTTCTGTAATTCATATTATGAAAATAATAAGTGTGTAGAATAGTAGTTTACCGTGGAGATTCCAATATGCCGCTCCACTTTGTGTCTCAGTCCTGCTGTGTGGAGATCACCAGTTTTAGGAAGCTAGTGTTAAGAACATGGCGTATACAAACGTGAGGTAACGTTGTCAGGCATGATACTTATAGTTACAACCCACATGCTAGTTTTCTTAGGGCTAGTTTATGAGATTCTCCACAGAAATTTTATTTTCTTCAGAAATGCCTTCTTCTAAAAATGTAAATATAAAAAAAATTTGACTTTACTCTAGGTATATAAATGATGTAAAATATTTTCTTTCAGAAATAAGCGATAAATCACCACTTTATTTGCATAATCAATCAGAGCTGGAAATATTGTAGAAAGCTAATAACTTTCATGTTTAAAGCTTGGAACTTGAAGCTTCCAAGATGAAATTTGGTTTCTAGGATGGAAGTGCCATATTTTTACCCCAAACCTGTCCTCTTTTTAGTCCATAGTTCTAGTCCATGATTTGCATTTAGGTCTGGGTTTTGAAATTTCATTAATAGGAACAAATTCAGTTTCTGGTTGATTTCTTCACAGAAGTCTTTCTCCCCCTTCAGGTGGCCTGGCGACCTCACTCATGGGACTTTGGGGATGTGTGCTGCCTTGGACTGGTCCAGAGTCCTGAAACCTAAGTCACAGGTCTACACTGGAAGCCGAAGGGTGAGACCTTCCACAAACACTTTCACAAGCAGGAGCCCGTTGACAAAATGCCTCCCAAAGCCAGCAACCTCTCTGCCAGCACTTGGCTGTCAGCTGTCCAAGTTCTGAGGTGTCACCACAGCTTCAGTTGTCCATGTTTCCTAGGCCACACAGCACGGAGAGAAAATAGCCACAATGACAGTCACAAAACAGATTTCTCTAATTCTACCCCGGACAGTCAGAAAACCCCTGTGCGGTTAGCTCTGTGCCTCCCCTTCCTCTCCTGCTGCTCTGGGGCCCTGCACCACTGCAAGCTCTCAGGGGCGGCACCTCTGATATCAAGGTGACTTGGGCTCTGCCACCCTGACACCAAAGTGATGAAGCTCTGGGCTGGGTGCAGTGTGAGCGACACTGTACTAAACCCCAAGTTCTCTTTCTCCACCTTGGAGCACAGTCTTGTAAACGTTTGTCTTGCATTTACTTACAGGCAAGACCAAGCACTGCAGAGGTGAAGGGGGAGAGAGGAAGGGCAGAAGGCCAACCACACACGGTGATTGACATGGTGACTGTGATTGACAGGCAGCCAGGCACAGCTATTTGGGCAAAGCAGGAGTTTATAGTGAATCCACCCCCTTAGGCCATTAATCTTACCCAAATCAGCATCTCAAAAATGTCCTTTAACTCCAAAAGCAAGGTGCATTGTAGTAAATAAAACCATCTCCAAATCTCTTTAGAATTCCAGAAGGATTCCAGAATTCCCTTGGGCTTCTTACAGACAGGCGCCTTGGACAACTGCTCGGGTGGTCAGCCTTTACTCAGCCTCAGCCTCTGCCCAGCATGAGAAGTCACTGTCCCTCCCAGGTAGACTGTCACCTCAAGTCCCTCCTACAAACATGCTGGCAGGGCCTGACTGGCTTCACGGTGCGATGTCCCTCCAGGAGCAATCTGCGGGGAACGGTGGCCAAGGTCCTTCGTCTGGGTCCTACTTCGAGAAAGGATTCCTGGGTCCGAAAGGGACGCTGCACAGCAACTCCCGCACGAGTGAGCTTGGGCGTCAGCGGCTGTGGCTGCTGGTTGGGGCTCTGGAGATGGACACACATGATGGCTGCTGGGTAATGGCAGCAAGCAATGGCCTTCCAGTGCGGGTACCAGGTAACGGCAGGGGGCAATGGCTGCTGGGCAATTGCAGGTAGGCAGTGGCTGCTGGGTAGTGGCAGCCGGACAGCGGCCCATCTCCCTGGCCGAGGCCCAGGCCTGGTTCAGTGACAAGATGGCCACATGGGGCCTGTTGCCTCAGGGGGCACATCCTTGGAAAGTGCTCACCATCCATGAAGCCCCTCCCTGACATACTTGGTTCTAATTTCCAGGCAGCTAACGGACCTCCTCTTTTCCAGCCATTTGCATCACCACCTTCCCAAGCGTTGCTTCACTGTGAGCTTATTATCACTCCTGGGCCCAACTAAACTAAAATTTAAACAGAACCATGGGAACGTATATTTTTCATCTCTGTCCAATTAACTATAGTCTTGTTAACAAATTTTAAAGTAATGTAAGTAAATGGTACATAGATAATCTCCTTATAGATTTTATCCCACTCAGCAAATTAAATGTACCATGAGAAAATAAAAATAGGAATATCCTCTCAATATAGTTTCTTACATGAATGTTCTCTCTACCCAGTCTTATTTGTTTTTAAGGGGAAAAAAAATGAGCCTTTTTCTTTTTTTGGTAGTGTGTTTTAGGATAAAATAATAAATAATTTAGGATAAAATAATTTAGGATAAAATAATTTTATTTTTTTATTATTTTTATTTTTTATTTTTAAAATTTAATAAATTTTTATTATTTAAAAAAATTTTAATTTAATAAAATTTTATTATTTTTATTAAGAATGGGCACAGAAAACATGCAAAATGTAAGTGGTTGCCCAGAGATAAAACTATCTGCCAAACCTTGCATAGCAAGGAAATGGCAAGACAAGACCAATATCCCGAATATTTTCTTTTCTCACTCAATACCCTCATCTCCCCTCTTGATATCTGTCAGAAGTTATATATACCAACTGCAAATTCAAGCATTATTTTCTAAGTCAAGAACGTGAAAACTTTCAGAAGAAGCTCAAAAGCCGTGTGTTGATTAGCAGAGCCAACCATATTAGAGTCAATGGCGGTATCTCCCCCAGCAAAATCTTCCCATTTTATTCTTGTCACTCCCTGAGGAGCAATTGCAATTGTGGGTGCATTACGCTCTCTGGCCTCCTTTGATCTCTTTATTCAGATCTCCTGTATTAAAACAATTCCCTCCATTCATCGGCCAGTCTTTGTTCATCAAACCAGATATTTTTTTTACCTTTGTTTTAGTCAAGTGCACCAGGGTGCATTTGGCCTTGCTGATGAGTCCTCTGACAAAGATTAAGTTTTATTTTTCCCATCTTTTGAAGCTGTTTTACTAGGAAGATTTCCTAGATTAAGGCAAGTATTGATTCTCCCCACCACACCGCCACCCCCATCCCTCCTTCTGGATACAGAGTCAAGTTTCCTTGCTGTGATTCTTGTTACTGAAAAAACAGAGATGTCTGGAGAAGCTGGGCATTCCATTTTGTAATGATGGCTCAAGATGTTGGAATTGGTGACAACCCCTGTCTGTCCTGTTCCACTTCTCTCTGCAAAGGGAAAGATTGCCTTTTCTGTCTCTTCCTTGCTGTGCTGTTGTTATTTGTCAGTCAGATGGCGCTAGAAGGTGGTGCTGTTTAGCATGTAAATAAACCAACACTTTTCCCAGTAAATAGCTCTGTCTAGCATTATATGCCAGGAACGTTCATCCACACAATGATGAATTCAATTCCTATATTGTACTTTCCTTTCCTGTCCGTTCACAGAGGGAAAGGTGATCATACTGCAATTACAGACGTCCTTTTTACTTTATTTTTTTTCTGATGGTGCCTCTAATTTTTCTAGTCTCCCAGTACGAAGCATCTCCCATTGCTGAGATAAAATTCCTAAGGCAGCCTTTTTGAATTAATTTACTTCCTCCAGTCCAGTGTTTTACAGATGATGTAAATGAAGGACGTGGCTTCCAGATCTATTTAAAGAGACATGCTTATGCTTCACTGTTCTGGCCCGATGAGTGGGCACATGCTTTTGCATTTTTATTTGAACCCCACTGAAGTTGGTCATTATATTTTGAATGCCACAGCACGTCTATACCATTATTTAAAGGCTCTTGTTCATTCATCCGTGTAATGATTGGCATTGGCTATAACTTGATGCAATGTTACACTATTTTACTTCTTTCTCAGGCAATGTTATCTTTGATCACTTCCTATTCACTGGGAGAAAAACCCACACAATTGCAATCCCACATTATGTGTCAGTGAGGACGCCAGGCAGTCCTTGGAATACAGCCTTTCAAGACACTTTCTCCACCCTCAGGCTGCTCATTAAAGGGACGGCAGTTTCTAACTTTAATGAATAAGGTAGAGTGCAAATTCCACTCTTCTTTCAAATAAACTCTGTGGTTTTTTTAAAAAAAGTGTTTTCTAACTGCCTATTTCTTTGTTTAATTGGAAATTAAACATAACCATGGCCACAACGCAGTATGCAAAGTGTTTCCTTGTCACATTTGTGTGTGTGTGTGTGTGTGATATTCAAGTGTATATTTCATCAAGACATTCAAGAGAACGTTCTGTAACTTTCCTCAAAAAAAAAATACACCACTGATTATGCATAATGAGTGTAGATTGTTGCCTTGTTTATGGGTAGAGTAACTTCTATATTCTGTGCTTTTTCTACCTTCTTCTAACCAAACACTGGTTTAATATGTTCTTTTAACCCAGGGACATTTGTGGCAGCTCCAAAACCTCATTGAAAAGTTTAGCAAGAAAGAGCCAAGTAAGAAAAAATGACAGGGACCAGCGTTCTGCAAATGCTGCCTAACACCCAGCCAAACTTGAGTTAGCTTCCATGTTTAAAGGTGTTAATTATCTTTCTTTCTTTTTTCTTTTCTTTTTTTTTAATAAATCAGACAGAGTCTAAAAAATTCTATTTATCTCTTAGTGAATCATAACCATACAGCAACACTCAGAGTATGGGAGGAATTCCAGATTCTAATACAAATGTGGGTGGCTCGAGTCAAACCTGGTATGGGAGCAAACAGGAACGAGCTTGGCTCTGTTTGTATCGTACTAGGTTTCTGAGACCTTACTTCTTTCACTCGTAGAAATGGGCCAGTGTCTGAACTCCTGAGCATTCGCTGATTTATATGCTCCCAGGGCAGCCAGGTGAGAGATATCTGCGTGTGTAGTCAAACACTGAAGGTATTAGGGGAACTAACAACACCCGAACCAACTCCCTGCTCTCATCATCATCTATTTAGTACCTGTTGTGTGCATGACAGTGTCCGAGCATCCTGGAGGAGCCAAGAGGAATATAGGATCCTATTCTCACAGAGCTTTCGAAATAGTGGGGAGACGTGCCTAACTTATTTGAAAGGAAGAGACAGCAATAGAAAATAGTCACGCTAACTTGTGCTGAGTTAGCATGCTTCTACTAAAAACGATTCATTGTTTATCTGAAATTCACATTGAACCGGGCATCCCGTATTTTACCCCACAACCCTAGCCTATCACGGTGCATGGTCTTCAGGAGCTGAGTGTGTGGTCCTACCACTGCCTTCTACTGGGTAGCATGTTCCATACGCGGTAGGGTAACAATTTACATGTGCACACTGTCTCCCTATGTATGAAGTGCTCCAAATATATATTTAAATTGAACATTTCACCACAACCCTGTGAGCTAGGTGTCACTGTGTCACTAATCCCATTTTTCAGATGAAGAAACTGAGGCTCAAAGAGGGTGATCTGATTTTCTAACTCAACCATCAATGGAGATAAGCAACCCAAATTTTATGACTCTCAAGCGCAGTGTTTTTCCATTCACCACGGTTGCCTGCAGTATTCCACAGCTGGTGGCCTTTCTTCACTTCACAAAGCTGCCATTCCTTCAGTTCTGCCAAGTTTCCTGTTGGAATGGCAACTTCCTGTCCCAAGCTCTTTATTCACCGCTCATTGTCCCTGGCTAATGCCACCATCAGCCTGCTCAGAGTGAAAGACTAGGGACAAGCGTGTAGGGGAGATTTGTGATGGCTTTCCCTGGAGCTTTGCTCCTAATCCCATTTCTGAGTGTTCTTTATGAATGAGCTAGCGCTCGCTAAAAACTCTGAGGTTGCTTATGACACTGAACTCAGTCAGCCGGCTTATCAATCAAGTTGGTTGCCTTTTATTTATTGTTGGTCTAGAAATTTTTATTTTGCTAATAATACAGAATATATATGTGTAAATGAGAAAAGAACCTTAACGATTTTAAAATTATTTCTGAGTTTTAATTATTCTTCTGGATTGTATAACGAAAACTGTAAAAATATTCAAACTATACATAAATGTAAGAAATAGAACAGCGATGTCTCCACTCTTCTCCCACATCTCAGAAATCATCCTTATGTCAGATCAGTATTTATTCTTCCAAGATCCTTTTCTTTAATTATGCAAATATACATATTCTAATTCTTTTACAAAAATGTGATCCTTTGCTATGCAGCTTTTTTTCACTTAAATAATTATCTTGGAGACTTTCATGTCAGTACACGTAGATTTACCTTTTTAGTTTTCATGGTTGTAGGGTATTCCATTGTATGGATATATCACAATTTGTTTAATTAATACTGTATTAGCGTACATTGGATTTTTCTAGTTTTTTTTCTTATGACAAGTAATGCTACAATTTCTGTGAGTGTGTCTAGAGAATCCATTCCTAGAAGTGAAATGTCTAGGCCAAAGACTAAGAACAATTTATAAGTGAGGAAGAATTGCTAAATAACACTTCATAAGAATTTTGCCTGTTTTTCCTCCATCTCTTCCTTTTTCCAGTTTGCCTTGAGATTTTTCACTTTTTCTTATTTTTTTACAAAGGATATGAATTTTTATCCTATATGTGTGGCAAACATTTCCCCCAGCTAATCTTTTAATTTTGTTTATGGTGTTCTTTTTTGTGCAAAACTGCCTAATTTCAAGGGAGCCTAGTTGTCCAGTTTGGTGTGGTTTCTAGTTTCCTCACCGTATCAGGGAAGCTTTCTCTTTGCCAAGATTGTACAAATCATTCATGTCTTCTTCTAGTGCCTTTATGATTTTAGATTTTTACATTCAAGTCTTTGAAGCACCTAATTTATTTCGGTGTTTGCAGTGTGATAGAGATTTAACTTTATGTTTTCCAAATGGCAAGACATCTGAGTTATCCATCATTTGCCCACTGATTTGAAATGCCACTTTTGTCATACATTAAATTTCTACATGTTCTTGAATCTATTTCTGGACACTGTACTCTGATCTATTGACATTTCTATCTATTCCTGAGTCAGTATGACACTTTTTAAAGCGCTGAGGTTTATAATATATTTTAATATCAATTAGGGCAGGTTTTATACTACCTGACCTCTTGATTTTCCATTTGCACACACTCGTTTTCACAGATGAGCTTTAGACTGACTATCATATCATATTATCACACAAAATTTTGTGATTGGATTGAATATACGTGTCTTATTTTAATCATAAAAACAACATTTTAAATTTTAATTTAAATAACAGAAGATATAACAGAAATAAAAAGCAAGTTCCCCTTTTGTACCAAGCATGGCTCTATTCCCAATCCTTTCAGCCCTGTTAGCAGTTTGGTCTGTGTCCTTCCAAATCCTGATCTATACATGACCGACTTGGAAACACAGGTATGCTCAGATGGGCTTATACCAGGGCTGGCAGTCAGCCAGAACATATCAGAAAAGCTGTAAAATACTGAACTACTTCCATACTAGTTGGTAAACAGCTGCAGTCCCCAGGCCTCTCTGATGGACTCACTCTGGGCTACCCCAGCTCCCCCCAGCATAAAATTTATTTTCACATTAAATTTTGCAAGTGTGTTCACAAATACCATTGGTTTTGTGTGTGTGTGTGTGTTTGTCTGTGTGTGTTCACGCGCGTGTGCCATTTTTTAGTCCTGCTTGGTGTCAGAAATTATACTAGTTCTATAGAATGAGTTGGGAAAACTTCCGTGTTGTTGCTTTTTTTTTTTTTAATTATCTGGAACATATGTTACAGGAGTTGTTTCCTTTGGAAAAACTTGTTTATTAAATTATCTGAGCCTGTTGCCTTTTGAGGGAGAGTGGAGAGACAAAGGTATACAATTTTGACAATTTGTTGTATTTATCCAGGCTTGTTATTCTATTTAGTTTTTTATTCCCTTTGTTAAGAAAATTATGATAGTTTTTATTTTTCTAGAAAATTATTCACTTGTTAGCAGTATGAGTTATGGAGTCAGGGTGCAATGTCCATATCCTAGCTTTCCTAATTACTAGCTTTTTATTTTGAACAGACTTTATTTTTATTACAGTTTTAGATTTTCAGAAAGATTGAGAGTTCCCCCACACATGGTATCCACACATTTCCCTATTTTTAACATCTTACATTAGTACGGTAGATTTATAACACTTAAGAAACCAATATTGATACATTATCAGTAAAGATGATAGTTTATTTAGATTCCTTTAGTTTTTACCCAATACCTTTTTTCTGTTTTCCAGGATCCCATCCAGGACACCGTATGACAGATACCGCATATCTCCCTAGGTTCCTCTCGGCGGTGGCAGATTCTTATACTTTCCTTGGTTTTTGATGACCTTGGCAGTTTTGAGAAGTACTCAGGCATTTTGTAGGACACACCTCTATTGAAATTTGTCTGAATTTTTTCATGATTAAACTAGGGTTATGGGTTATTGGGAGGAAGGAAGACCATAGAGATACAGTGTCGTTTTTGTCACTTCACGTTAACAGTACACATTATCCACATGACTTGTGATTGTGGATGTTGTCTTTGATCACCTGGCTGAGGTGATGCTTGTGAGGTTTCTTCCTTGTAAAGATACTGCTCCCCTCCCCCACTTTCCATACTGTACACTTTGGGAGGTACACTCTGCTTAGCGGATGCCTAAAAGTGGGGACTAGCTACATAAATTACTTGGAATTTTTCTGCAAAGATATTTGTCTATTCTCCTCTATTTCTTAATCTAGTCAGTCATTTACTTCTATCAGTATGGACTCATGGCTGTTTATTTTATACTTTGGGCTATAATCCAATACTACTTTGTTTTGTTGCACAAATCGATCCATCTTCAGCCTTTGGGAATTTTTTCGGTTGGCTCCTGTGTTTGTTTGAGACAGACCCCTATCACTTTGAGGGTTTGGTGGTGGTTGTTTTGCACTAGCCTACTTTCTGGCCCTAAAGATGCTCCCAGCTCATCTTGCATATTTCCTGCCCCACTCCTAGAATCTCTCCAAACGTCCCTGGTTCCTCTCCCTGGAGAATGCAGTTATTGGAGAATTTTTATTGGAAGACGTTTGCTGCTACGGGGGTGCTATTTCTTTCTAGTTTTCTTTTAATCTGATCTGTGTCCTTGGTTATGTTGAGTATGTTATTTTCAGAGCTAGAACTTTCCAACAATTCGGTGGACACTTCCGGGAAATAAAGGCAGGTCCTTTCTCCCACTCTTTAGACGTCTCTGCAGAGGTGGAGGCCTTTGGCTTCCTTAGGACTGAACACATGGGTCACTCCTTTCGGTGTTTCATGATAGTGTGATAGTTTTGAAGACATTTTATGTGACCTCAAAGGGTCGAAATTTAAGTACACTAGTCTCCCCTTATCTGCGATTTTGCTCTCCGTGGTTTCAGTTACTTGCCGTCAACCGCGGTCTGAAAATATTAAATGGGAAGTTCCAGAAAAACAATTGATAAGTTTTGAATTGCGTGACGGAATCTCGCGGTTCTTGCTCCCCACGTGAACCCTCCCAGCATCCAGCGTCTCCACGCTGCAGACGCTCCCTGCCCGGTCCTCACTCAGCAGCCGTCTGTTCATCGGATCCAGGGTCATGGTATTGCAGGCCTTGTGTTCAAGTCACCCTTATTTGACTTAATAACGGCCCAAAGCGCACAAGCGGTGATGCTGGCGATTCGGGTTTGCCGAAGAGAAGCGGACAGTGCTTCCTTTACGTGCAAAGGTGAGTCCAGTGCAATACGGTATTTTGAGAGAGAGAAACCACATTCGCACAACTTTTATTCCAGTATAGTGTTGTAACTGTGCTATTTTATTAGTGATTGATGTTAATCTCTTACTGTGCCTAGTTTATAAATTAAACTTTATCATACATATGTAGGTATAGGAGAAAACACAGTATACGAGGTGTGACAATTAAGTTCTCAAACTTGTTGCAATGATGTTGCTAACCTTTCTGACATCAGAGGGATGATTCATTATGAATTTGTACCAACTGGACAAACAGTTAACCAAGTTTACTATTTGGAAGTGCTGAAAAGGCTGCGTGAGAAAGTTAGATGAAAATCACCTGAACTTTTTGCCAGCAGTTTATGGCTCTTGCATCACGACAATGCACCAGCTCACTTGGCACTGTCTGTGAGGGTTTTTAAGTCAGTAAACGAATAACTGTATTGGAACCCCTTCCCTACTCACCTGACCTGTCCCCCAGTGACTTCTTTCTTTACCCAAAGATAAAGGAAATATTGAAAGGAAGACATTTTGATGACATTCAGGACATCAAGGGTAATACAATGACAGCTCTGATGGCCATTCCCGAAAAAGAGTTCCAAAATTGCCTTGAAGGGTGGACTAGGCGCTGACGTTGGTGCATAGCTTCCCAAAGGGAGGACTTTGAAGGTTACCATAGTGATATTCAGCCATGAGGTGTGGAGCACTTTTTCTAGGAAAAGTTCACGAACTTAGTTGTCATACCCTGTATATAGGATTCGGTACTATACGAAGTTTCAGGCATCTACTGGGGGTCTTGGAACATATACCCTGGAGATAAATGGGGACTAGTGTAAAAAACTTTAACTGCTGGTGTTTTTGCCAGTGAGAATAACTTTATTGAGGGAAAAGTGGAATGAAGAGAGAGCTAAGCAAAGCTGAATTCTGCCAGGTGGGGGCAATGACAATTGCTGCAATAGACTCTGCCTGGCAACTTGGCAACTGTTGATTTCTTTTAATATAATTTACAAGATTTATTAAAACATCTTAGAAGAAAGTATGCAATTATTCTCTTATTAAATTTTTTCCTTGACTTTGATTATAACTCATATTTCTTTTCTCATAATTTATGTATATTTTCTCTCTTTTTTTCTAATTTAGAATTGCCAGAGATTTGTTCATTTTATCAGCTGTTTTGAAGAATCAACTATTATGTTGAGTAAGTTTACCTTTTTGCTTTCTAGTTCAGTAATCTCTGATTTTATTCTGCAGATAAAATATGAATAAATTAGTCTTTTCTTATGTTATTGTTCTTTATCGAACTTCTTGAGTTGAATGCTTAGTCATTTATTATTTTTAGTCGTCATTGTTTTCTCATAAATGCAGTTAAGGCAATACACTTTCCTTTTAATAGTATTTTGGCCACATCTCAATAACTTTGATTTTGTAGTGCCTTGATTTTTGTCAGTTTCAAAATATTCTTTAATTTAATTTTGATTTTCTTTTTAAGTGTTAAATAGAAGAGAATTTTTAATGTCCAAATTTTAGAATTATTAATTTCTAGTTTAATTGAGGTACAGTCAGAGAAAGTGGCATTTATGATTTCTATCTTTGGGAACTGAGATTTTTTTTTTACAGTATACTATAAAAACTTTTTTAAATGATTATATGGTTTAGAGTAGAATGACTGTTTTCCATGACACTTCTCCTTATATCCATTAAATTAGGATTGTTAGTTATATTATCGAAATCCCTCATGTCTTTATTTATCTGTCAATTTCTGAGAGAATTGTGTTACATTATCTCACTACTATTTTGTTTCTTGTTAGTATTGCTTTGATTTTCTACGTTTTGGCATTGCACGATTCAAAACATTAAAATTTATAACTATTTTGTTAGTCTATTGCTTCTTTAACACGATTAAGTATCACTCTTTGCTTCATTTGATATTTTTCTTCATGGCTTCCATTTTGGTTTACTTTAGCATTGCCACTCTAGCTTTCTTTTTGTTAAGATTGTATCAAATTTGTAATTCATAGAGAAAAAGCTTATATGAACTATTAAGCATTATCTTTTAAGAACAAGTAAATTTTTATAGTTTTAAGTCCTATTTTTCCACATGTGTTTCTTAATCGGTTATTTAATCAATGTGTTGCTATTATAAATGAGATCATTTCTTCCATTATGTTCACTAATTAATGATTGTATTTACATAGTAAATATTTTTATGTTAATTTTTTAGCCAACCATCTTATGAAATTACATTTTTAATAGTTTTAGTTCATTCATTTGTGTATTCTATCAGTCATAGCATGTAAATAATGATAATTTACCTTCTCCTTTTTATTGTTTATATTTCTTATTTGGTTCACTTGTCTGATTGCATTTGCTGACACTTTTAGCATAATGGTAAATGAAAGTAGCAATAAAGGCATCCTTGCTTTGTACCTGTTTTTAAAATGAATACAAGGCATTGGCTTTGTCATGGTAACAAAGTATATGCTCCTGTCAGAAATACATTTTGTTGCAAATAATAGAAAACTTTAGTAATAGAGATTCAAACAAAAAGCTCATTTTTCTCCAATAACAAGAAGGCTGGAGGTAGAGGGTTTTAGATCATTGAATGGCTCAACCAGGCTCTATGTCTGTGAGTCGCTAGGCTTTTCTCTCAAGGTTGCAAAGGAGACTTCTGCAGTTCTGGGAGTACATCTGTGTTTAAAATAGGGAGGGGCCAGTGCATCCGTGTTTGTCCTTTAGCTGGAATGTAGACATTTTCCCCAAAGCCCCCCAGCAGGTGTCCCCTTGGTAAAGGAGACTGGGAACCTGAGTGACAGAAATATAATGATTGACTTTTCATCCAGGTTTTCAAATGTATTAGCTAGAGTTGTGCAAAATATTGTTTTGAATTCTTTAAATGTTCTTTGTATGTATGTATTATTTTTAAATTCTTATTTCTGATTTTGTGCTTTTGTGCTTTCTTTTGATTAATCCAGCAAGTAATTTATTTATTTTACTTTGGGTTTTTTGTTTTGTTTTGTTTTGTTTCTTGTCTTTGAAACAACCAGCTCTTGATTTTATGTATCAATTCTGCCAGTTTTGTTTGCTAATTCGTTTCTATCTGCGTTTATCTTTGACTGTGTTTATTTGGTTGTTATTTTTCTAATTACATGATTTGGATGCCTAATTCATTTGTTTTATTTTTTTTAATGATTGGTAGTAAAAGAAATTAAAATTGATGTTTTCATCTGAGTACAGCTTTAGGATTTAATATGATTTGCGTTGTTCTGTTGTCATTATTTTCAGCTACTTTACATTTATGGCTTTGATGTCTTCTTCAGTATAAGAGTAATTTAAGATATGATTGTGCATTTACAAGTAGTGGAGAATTTTTATTTTTATTTCTCCTTTGCCATTTAATATTAATTTTATTGAATTGTTGTCAGAAAGCCTGTACTATTTATGTTTCCTTAGAAGATACTGAGATTTTTGTTATCCAATGTTTGCAAAATATATGACACTTGGAAAGAAATTACTATTAATTATATTAGTCAGATCCAGTGGGATTTCTTTTTTTGTATGTTTATTTATGCACTTATTTTTAGTCTATGGAAGTCATTAGTAACTAAGAAAAGTGTGTTAAAGTCTCCCCTTACTCTTTTGTTTCAAATAGTTTATCCTTTTATTTCCTGCCATTTTTACTTTATCTATTTTGATGCTATATTGTTTGGTGTATATAGATGAATGAAACATACATTTTCATTATGAATTTTATAGCTCAGCATTATAACGCTTTTCTCCTTGAACTCAACTTTGTCTAACGCTAATATTGCAAACTCGGCTTTCTTTTTATTTGCCGCTGCCTGGTGTATCTTTGGTCATTCCTTTCCTTTCAAAATTTGTCCCCAAGAGCATATAGATGGCTTTAGTTTTTGATCATACTTGCCTTGATTCTTATAATAGCTATGTTTCATTTCAATTTTGTAACTCTATGTAATGTTTTTTGGGTTTGTTGTTTCCTTGACTTTTTTTCTTTGTGTTCTTTCTTTCACCATATATTTTGGCTTGTTTTGATTGTTTATTGCTTTGGAAGGCGTATGAAAGATACATAGTCTTTTAATTTCCAACTTTTACAATTTCAAGCAATATTTTGAAATCTTTCTCCATTTATCAGTTTAGGAAATAAAACATAATAAGTAAATGAAACATTATGAGGAATTACATTTCTTTTGCTTGATTCACTCTTTTCCTTCCTAATTTATTTTTATATACTGGTATATTTAATTGGCATAGCTTTTTAAATCCCAGTCTATTATTATGTTTTCATTTTTGCACAAAACATTTACATTCTACTTGTAATAACAAGTTTTGTAAACATATTTTAAAATTTGCATTCTGTTTTGAATAACATAATTACCATAGTTATTTATTTATGTGGATTCAGTGCTCACCTCTAATCCTTTAGGACAATGACGTTCCTATTTTATATCCTCTCTGAGTTCACTAGATTTCTTCATTAAGTAAACTTTTCTGATTCACATATAAGGGCAATATCTCTCTTTAGTTGTTGCACACTTGTGAATGCCTTTGTGTTGTCATAATATATGAATGACAATTTGGCTGCACATAGAGTCTTGGGTCACTTATCTTTTTCCTCCAAATCTGTACAGGTTGCACCACTGCGTGTTGGCATTGAATATTGGTGAGCTGAACTCTGAGGCCAGTTTAATTTTTTCCATTTGAAAGAGACTTGTCGAGTCTTCTTAGCTGTGTGGAATGTTCTGCATTTCCAAAGTCCAATACATTTTCCCAAGATGTGGTTTCCTATTGCTGATCATTGTTCATGGAACTTGGTGAGCCTATTTGATGGGAAGTGTGATGGTTAATTTTATGTGTCAACTTGTCTGGACAGAGGATGCCCAGATAGCTGGTAAACATTATTTGTGTGTGTCTGTGAGGGTATTTCCGGCAGAGATTAGCATGTGAATCGGTAGACTGAGTAAAGAAGGGTCCCCTCACCAAATGCCAATGGCGTCAGCCAATCTGTTGAGGGCCTGAGTGGGACAAAAACATGGAAGAAGGGCAAATGTGCTGTCTTTGCTTGAACTGGGACGTCCATCTTCGCCTGCCCTTGGGCTTCAATGACCCTGGTTCTTGGACCTTCAGACTGAGACACATACCGTCAAACCTCTGATTCTCAGGCCTTTAGACTCAGACTGAATTAGTTGATTCTTGAACAACATGGGTTTACTTATACACAGATGGTTTTCAGTAAATACTGCAAATGGATGTTTTCTTCCTTATGACTTTCTTAATAACATTTTCTTTTCTCTAGTTTATTTTATTTTAAGAGTGCAGCATATAACACATATAACATACAAAATATGTGCTAATCGACTGTTGTTTTTCTGTAAGGCTTCTAGTCAGCAGTGGGCTATTAGTAGTTAAGTTTGAGAGAATTTTGGACTGCATAGCAGGTCAGTGCCCCTAATCCCCGAGCTGTTCAAGAGTCAACTGTACAGTACCAGCTTTCCTGGTTCTCCAGACTGCAGAGAAGGTCGTGGGACGTCTCAGCCTCCATAAACACATAAGCCATTTCCTGCAATAAATCTCTACAGATATAGTTCTATCTATCTAATTTGTTCTGTTTCTCTGAAGAACCTAACTGATATAGGCAGATTCTGTTTTTCATATAGGGAAAGCTTTTTATCTATTATCCTTCGAATATACGTTCCTGTACCTTTTCATATATGTATTCTCTCTTCTAGGACAGTGGTTATTTGTATATTGATCTCTGCTATCTGATCTCCAGATCTACCCTCATACCTCCTATCTATCCTTTTATATTTTTTCATTTTTAAAAAGGTTTTATTGGGGAAGGGGAACAGGACTTTATTGGGGAACAGTGTGTACTTCCAGGACTTTTCCAAGTCAAGTTGTTGTCCTTTCAGTCTTAGTTGTGGAGGGTGCAGCTCAGCTTCAGGTCCAGTTGCCATTGCTAGTTGCAGGGGGCGCTGCCCACCATCCCTTACGGGACTCAAGGAGTCAAACCTGGGAATAGTCGAAAGGAAGAACAACTGAGGACACTGTGGAAGATGAACATGTCAAGAGCATTCAGGCTGAAGACCCGGAAGGAAAAAAGCTCGGTCAGGCTCTCCTTTGGTAAAGGCAATGGTGCGGACATCAAGGAAGGGACACATGGAATAGACTCAGAGGGAGCTGTTTTGGGGACTCAGCACTAAATCAGATGTAGGCAGTGAGATAGAAAACACAGCCAGTGACGTTGTAATAAGCAGAACTGGAGAAACTAAGAAAGGAAGGAAGGAAGGAAGAAGATGGAAAGGTGGGAGGTTGGGGCGATTGCATAACCTGTATAGTTGAAAGAATTTTCCCGTTGATTGAGAGCAAACACTGACTACTGACACCAGTAGTGTGCATAGTTTACCACAAGTTTGATTTAATGGTGTAGTTTTTACTTTTATCCCCCAAAACACTGAGCGCCCCATAAAGCCCCTGCAGAGCTGCTTTTTAAAGTGCTTGTGCTGCACACGACCCCCCTCCTTTTTCGCAGGTTCTCGTTCATCCAGTTCCTCCCACCGAACACAGAAAAGGGAAGCGAACCTCAGCTTCAATCTTACACTAAAGGAAAATAGTCGGATGTTTGGGGTTCAAGTGACCAAAAAATGTACACACAGTTCTGACTAAATGGCCATCCTACACTTAAATCCCCAAAGAGTCAATTAACATGTGGCTTAAGTCTTTTTATGTTAAAAGTTCAATTCCTTGATCTCTGTTGCTTTGCCAAATTCAAGCAGGTAGAGGAAGATAAGGAAGTCACCACCACACCTGCCACACCAGGTTGTGATGTCTTTTATCTTGGCTTTAGCTAAGTTAGAGTGAGTGGCTGTGTGCATTTCTCATGGTTGGTTTGACGTCCCAGGAGGGTTCTGGGAGGGAAACCATCCCAGGGGCCATGCAGGTCCCTCTTTTCCCTGGCTCCCTTTCAGGTTATCATAAAGGTCCTTGCCCTCACTTTCTCCAAGTGTCGTTTCAGGATCTGCTTCCTGATTCCATGGTCACTGTTCCCTCTTTTGCTGCTCTACCAGCTCTGGATGTTTGGGTTCTTTCTTCCCGGGCCAGCTCTTGCCAAGGTTATAGACTTAAATAGCCCCACCCTTCCATACCCTGTCCCAGGCTGTGACTTGCCCAGGGGTAAGGCCCTCTCAGGGGCGATGCAACACATGCTGTTAGTCCTAAGACAATAGCCACACACATTCCACAGTTCTTGGGTGACTCGTTTTTGGTATTGGTCATGGTCTGCTCAATGGAACACGTTTTACAGGTATTTGAAAGCATATCCTGCCGCTCACCCCTCGGTCTCTTGATTCCAAATCATGGTTAGAGAGAAAAAATGAGCATGAGACTCTTGGTGATGAAAACTGATGAGTTAGCACGGACCTGGTCTCCTCTGATACACGTGGGCTGCACTCATGACTCACGTCCCACAGGAGCAAGTGCTGTCAATGACACAATTTTCTAAAATAGTAAAGAACTCGCCGTAAAGTGCCCAATGAAACAAAATACAGTCTTCCCTCAATTTATATCATTGTTGCCTTCCTGGAAATTTCAGTGTATATGAAAACCATACAAAAGGTATACGTTGAACAGAGTTAGGTTTCAAGATCACATCATCATAAACGGGATATCACCAACCTGAATGTGCAATGGGACATTTAGAAGTTACACTGAAAATAGGATAATGATTCGTCATGGGAGACCATCCAGTCCATTGCAGGACCCTTAACCTAATACCTACCCTTGGTGCCCAGCAATTACCATGACAACCAAAAAATACCACTGCAAATTTCCAAAATGCTCCCTACGGGGTGGTACAACTCCCCTGAGAACTATCGATTCAATGAACTTTCTTTCGGATATCTTTAATAAATCACAGGATAGATGAGCATCAAATAAATTCATACTTACAAAGGGTTTAGAACAATGCTTGGCATATCAATGTATTTGCTATATAAATAAACAAATCGTCAGTGACTACAAAATATACTCAAGGTGGTTCTTGTCAGTGAGCGGAGCATCATGAGGGCTGAGCCCACATGACCTACTAGTCTTTTTTTAAATGATATAAAATGTACAGCACTTATGGTGGGTCATCATTTGTGTTAAAGGGAGGAAGAGTAATCTATATATTTAATCATTGTATTTCCTTTTACAAACAAGGATACCAAGGAGCGAGTAACGTGTTTGCCCCTGGGGAGGGAAGTTGGAGACCTGAGGCAGAGCGGGAGAGGGAGACTTCTCATCGTACACACTTTGGCACTTTGGCATTTTGGACAAAGTGAATGAAATGCCCAATTCAAAATACATACATATTTTTCAACATTTAAACAATTTAACATATATTTCGTGAATACCAAGATTCTGTGTAGTAATGAGATATTAATTAGGGTTCAACCTAAATGAATATTATTTACTTTTTGTAACCAAACCACCACTTTATAGTTTTCCTATTCTTACCTGGTTCTCCATGATCTATGATTAAAATCAGTGCTAACAGTATTCCCTGCCACTATATAGTTTAATTTTCATTAAACTAGAGACAGATTGATCTCACTGGCATCCAAACCCAGCTCACGTCCTCCAGTTCCTAGGCAGCTGGGACTCGGGGGCTTGGACACAGGGAAGACTCTGGGGGCCAATCTTGCTGGACCCCCTGGGAGCAGGACCGTGGTCACCGCGCAGTCAGTAAGGGTGAGAGCTGCAGGAGGCAGGACCCATGAGGAGAGCAGAAGGTTCAGCAGACGAGGGTCGGAGTATTTGGGGATTTCAGAACCTTGGAATCTCAAGTTTACAAGGAAGTTTCAGGGTTACTCTTCTTCCCTCCTCTTGCCTTCTCTCCTTCATTCCCTCCTTCTCACTTTCCCCCTGTACCCTCTTCTGTCCTTTCATCCCCCTCCCTCGTTCCTTCCCTCCTTTCTTTTTTAACAGATGGTGAAATAGAGGTTGCAAGATCACCCAGTGAGTAAGTGGCAGAACTGGAATTCAAAGCCAAGCCTTCGTTCTCAGAGAAAGGCCGCAGGCCTGAGTGTCGATGTCCCGTCTCCCGGCCGTTCTCCTGCCTCCTGCTTTCTCTTCCAGTGAGGATGGCAGGGAGGGTGGGGGGCGGGGAGGTGAGCAAGCTGGGCACGGAGGCTTTTCTGTCCTGAGGCGAAGTTTAGGAAGCACTTGGGTAGCGTCTAAAGGACCATAATTCTCAAGCCCAGCCAGTGAGGCTGCCAGCAGGCAGTGACAGACAGAACCTGACCCCGGGGGAGCAAGGCAGGACGCAGACGGCAGAGAAGGTAGCCTTGGGGCCCCCCACCCTGTGCTCACTGAGGGGGGAGTCAGAGCAAATGGATAGCGGCTCCTTGGCTCAGGTGTAAATGTTCCTCTCAATCTTAATGTGTACAAGACTCAGATACATCATTTTTGTACCACATGCTTCCTCCAGGCACCTCATTATAAGTTGGAAAAGCTTTCTTATAAATCACCTGTTAAAAACCCTATTTGCATGGTCGGGGTCCATGCAACAAGAATGAAATATACATGGATATCTCAGTACTAGAATCACCACGGATTTGGGTAGACTGCTTCCCTTTCTGGTGGGGAAAGTGGAGACATCATCAGAAATGATGCCATCTTACCTTAGAACAAGCGGTCCTGCAACCCTTTCTTTTCCCGTCTCCTTCCTCTCTCGACAAAAAGCATAAGATGATTAAAAAGATTCCCATGTCTATTTTCAAATTAGGTCAGAAAAGTAGATTAAAGGTTTTATGCTTAGGAAAGAGGGGATAAATATTCAAACATAAATTATGGCAGTATTAATAATTGCACATTTGTGCTAAGTAACTAGAAAATTATTTGAGCATTAATTCCATTTACATATGTTCATTCAGATTTGTGTCCCTGAAGCATGCAAGTATTTGGGGTTTGAAACATTTAATCACTTAGCAAGCAGCCCTCAATGGATTGCCATTTATTTATTGTCTTTATTGATTTTTCTACACTGGAGAATGTTTGTGGTGAATAGAAACTGAAGTGAGAGAACTCTATCTTTTCTAGTGCAGAACAAAAGCTCTCCTTTTTTTTTTTTAAAGCAACCTGTTTTCTTCAGATCATCACAGCTCTGGGCCAGAGTGCTGCTTCCTTCATTTGTTAGAGACCCTTCTCCCGCTAGCTTGGCATTTTATTGTTTCTAGACAGACACGTTGAGTAGCGCTTGGTTTTCTGTTCAGGTTGGCTGTGCTGACTAAGTTCCCATCTGGGGCATGGTGGACCCCCAGGCTCCCCAAAATACATTTGGTTCTTAGTTGCTACGTGGGACGCTGCCAACAGGGTCCCTGGAAAAACGTAGAACCCAATTCACCGGTCTGGACGTATTGTCTTATGTCATCTGTTTTCAAAGAAATCTCCTGGGTGACCTCGTTATCAAGTTTTCATTAATAAGAGGACGTGAAACAAGGACAGCAGTTCTCCCAAACCCAACTCAAACCAGTTTAAGTGAAAGAGATTTAAAAGTTCAAGGAGAACCTCATGAGGAGGTGGAACGTCACTCCCACCCCTCCGGGTGGCTTCCTGTCAGAGAGTACAGTGTGGAAAGAGGCAGGGAAACCGCTGCACAGCGGAGCAGTTGGCACACGTGGGTGGCCAGGGGAAGCGGGGAGGAGGAAGGCGCCCCGCCATGCAGAGGTGGGGCTGGTGCTCACAGCCAGACCGTGCTGTTCTCCGAGTCCACACCATCTCACAGAGTGCCAAGCTCCCTCATTCTGAGACCGTGATGAAATGAGACAGAGCAAGATCACTTTATGCTTTTGTCTAAGCACAGACAAAAACGAGGTCACTGTGCCACCCACAAAACCCCCTGCACCCACTCCTCGCCTCTTCCACAGTGAGTGACTGCAGCGCTTTACCACAAGGGCTTTTTTCTTGTGCTTGCCTTGCCTCCCCATCCATAAGCCTTAGATAGCTAGAGCTATCGATATGTAGACAGATAAATATAGATACGGATCGACATGTCATGGGCCAGAGATTTACTCTATCCGCACTTGACAAAGGAAAAGAATAAACATAAAAAGAAATAGCTAGTGCAGAATCCAAATTCCGATTTCATAGATGTAGTGTCCCGGTCACTGCAAGATTCCCACAGTTTCCAGCCGTGCTCAGACAGTGGCTCTTTGTGCAGGGTGTTCACTAAGGGTGCGCCTGCCTAGAGGAGGAAAAGCCAGACTCTGATGAATGGATAAAGCAGTTGTGGTATATATACACAAAGGAATACTATTTGGCGGTAAGAAAAGATGATATAGAAACATTTGTGATAACATGGATGGATCTTGAGAATATAATGCTAAGCGAAATAAGTCAGACAGAAAAAGCAGAGAACCATATGATTTCACTGATATGTGGTATATAAACCAAAAATAAAAAAGAACAAGACAAACAAATAAAAAACAAAAACTCATAGCACAGACAATAGTTTAGTGGTTACCAGAGGGTAAGGGGGGAGAGGGGTGGGAGATGAGGGTAAGGGGGATCAAATATATGGTGATGGAAGGAGAACTGACTCTGGGTGGTGAACACACAATGGGATTTATAGATGATGTAATACAGAATTGTACACCTGAAATCTACGTAACTTGACTAACAATTGTCACCCCAATAAATTTAAAAAAAAAGAAAGGAAGTTCGCTGAGCAGTGAGCAGCTGGTCCCCCACATGCCTTCTTGTGATCTGCCGCAGAGAACCTGTTCGTTTAGTAATTCCAGTTAGTATAATCAGATAATGTAATTGCATCTTATTTTGTAAGGTATGCATCTTATGTCGGATTGATCTCCTATTTTGGGGTCAGTTTTTCAATAAAGTTGTGATTTTGGCACTGGGGGAACTCAGGCTAGTCTCCTCTCCCTATAGATGAGATTTACTGAGATACCAGGCATAAGATTATTCTGCTTCTGACAGCATTGCAATCTAGAGGAAACCCCTGCTTATTTAGACCCACCCCCAAATCATCCCACCAAAGCCCACAGCTGTGATAGGTTCTTTCTAATACTCTCCTTCCCACTGAGACACCACAGGGCCCAATGGTGTGTGTGCCACCTCCCTGCAGGGGGTGACAGGCCTCCCGTGTTTAACGACAAGTGTGTTCTCATTGGTCTTTGATTGACGGACGTTCACAGCATCATCAGCGATAAACCATGTGTTGAGAACTGTGCTTAAGCTCTGTGGTCTTCCTCCTAAAAACCCTACCCCCCGTGTAACCATGAGAAAAGGATCAGCCAAACCAAAATCGAGAGACACACTTCAAAATACCTGAACTGTACTGCTCAACACTAGAGAACGGAGTTTAGTTAACAATCACAATAACAGCATTTGAAGAGAGAAAGTTGGCTTCAGGGTACAATTAAAATGTTGTTCATAGCGCTGTATCTGTCTCCATCTCTCGTTTCCCAGTGTTGGCCGTTTCTCGGGCAGACTTAGTCTTACATGGAGCAGAGGCCTGCTGCAGCTCAGGCCCATGTGCTCGCATGGGCTTGAGAACCCAGGGACTAGGTTCTCATCCTGTGTTCCCAGCGGCCAGCCTGGGTCACGTGTTTCTTCCTGAAATGCGATTCAGGAGTCAGCTCCACTCGAACCAGCAAGAGGGACGTTCTTATGACAGGATCTCCCTTATGACACAGCCCAGCCCTGGCCAGTGATGAGCGGGCATGGAGGGCAGCTACCTGTGGCTTTGGGAAGCCACATGAGCCACCACCCCCATTTCCAGTCCCTCATTTGTGGAATGGGAGGGCATCTAATCACATAGGAATGATGGAGATAGAATAAAATGCTATTTGTCTGAGCACTGAGCACATAGTAATGCTCTGTAAATGTTGGTTTCATCGGAGTCTCTCCTATTCAAAGAATTAATCTGAGTAATTCTACCTCTATATGAAGAGTTAAGCAGTTATTATAAGAAGACCACCCTAGCGCATTTATAGATCTGCATTTCTGCCACGAGTAACAGTGAAGACTCTTTTCTGCTATTAACCTGTGTAAATTTTAGATTTTTAAAAAACAGTAAGTTATATAGGTCACTGTGTTGTATCTGTAACTAATTGCAACATTAGCTATCAAATTCTCATTGTTGGCTAATTTATCTTCAAAGACTCAAGAATGCTATTCGAGTAATTACTACCTGTATGCCATATTTCATTTATGGCCTCTATGAATCATGAATCTTCTTTCTATAACAGGAAACATTGAATGTAATTAATTCAAGAGATCATACCCCTTGGGAGAATTCCAGGACGCAGTCATAAAATACAACACACATCTATGTGATTTGCGTTAAGTTTGGTTGTACAACATATGTGGCAGACCTCTTGAATTAATTGCATTCAATGTGTTTCTTCATATTAATGAAGGTTTCATTGTTATTTTTTTCTTAAACTGGACATAGAAACCCTTGAATTATTTCTGCAATGCATTTCTCAATGGTTTTGAACTACTGAATTACATAAATACACCTTGCTTCTGTTGGATTTTGATTGCTTTCTTGGCCTAGGTTCCCTGCAAGCATTTGGTATGACTGAATAATTTTTAGTTGTGTTTTCTTGCTGTACTATGCTAATCTACTAACCGTTGGTTATTGAAGCATTGCTATGATTTACTTACTGTCTTGCTCTTCTGCTGGATTTTTAGAGGGGTATTTTATTGCCTGTCCTTACCATTCACAGTAGCTTCTCGGCACTGTCCTTCCACCAGCTTAATGCATATCCCAGTGTGCCACTCCCTGGGCACTTGTTCTTCAAGAGAACCTCGGCACCTTTCCCAACAGCCGCATCATTATTCCTCCAGCGGCTCTGTTTATTGGCACGTTTCTTGCTTTTTCGCTTTAGATGACTTGTTAAAGTTTCAGGATGAGAGATAATGCCATTTAAGATGAGGATAAACTCCTTGATGGCTGTGATGATTTAATTTGCACAGAACATTCCCAAGCCTTTGCCTGGACTGCAGCATGGCCGATAATGTCACGTCCTGTGTATGGGTGGCTGTTGTGGCACGTCGGGGATTCTCTAGTAACAGGATCATAATGCTGAGGGATAAAATGTGACTCCTCATCTGTTAAAGGGGGTGACAGTGACCCTTTGCAAAGCATGTGTTGAAATCTTTCCACATAAGATGCCTTAATTTGGGCCTTCCTGGTGAAACACGTCCTTATGTTACACTTGGACACAACAGAAGAGATGAGCTTGGTCACCAGATTCGGGCAGCACACCTGCCTTGGCCACAGTCAGATGGGCTTTGCGGCCTAAAAGATATGGGCACGGAGCTCCCATGTCAATGAGTTCCACAAACATTCGTTGGTCACCTACTACGCATCGCCTGCCAACCACAGAGTTGTGGAGGAGCTGACATCCTAATCTTTTTGCTTGAAAGTTGGCGTTTCTGTCCTCGTTCATTCATCCAGGAAGCACTTGTTGACAGTTTGCTATTGGCCAGCCACTGGCTAGGTCTTATGGAAAAGGCACGTAAGGCGTGGTCCCTGTCCTCATGGAGTTAATAATCTGACCCTATTTCTAGGTTAGGAAAAGATTCAGTGGAAACTAGTCTAACTTACAGCATTAACCTGCAGCCAGCATGCAGTTTTTGAAGAGTAAATTGCTAGAAAAAAGTCAAAATGGCTCCTTCCTCTGAAAGCTTAATGACCATATGAGACCCTTCCTGCTGCTTCAGTGTCTCTAGAAAATGTAAATCTCAATCTCTCTTTCTCTCTCTCTCTCTCTCTCTCTCACACACACACACACACACACACACACACACACACACCAAAAAATTATATATATACCTGGATTTCTTTTTACATCTCAAGTGGAGAAAGTGTTGAACTACTATTTGCCACTGTATCTTAAGAGGAAGCCATTCTGTGGTTTAATTTAGTGACAAAGAAAGTATCGTTCATTATTACTTAAATGGATAGGAGAACACTCTTCCTAGTTGTTTTTAGGTAGATTGAAGGAGAAATCAGCAAAGAGACTTTGTAGAACTCATGTAAATTGGTTATTTAAAACTACTGTGAGGTTACCCTCCAGATTAATTTGGTGTACAACAGGACATTTTGATGACAGTTAACATTTTATTATCATTAACACTCTTTAAAGGGTGAAGTTCATATGATTACAAAGGGAAATAATTTACTAGAGTAGTTTATATTGTTGCTTTCCTTTAGGGCAGTGGTTCTCAAATGGGGGCAATTTCCGCCTCCCCCCACCCCTCCAAGGCAGGGGACTTGGGGAATCTCTGGACACATTTTTGGTTGTATAGCTGAGAGAGTAGGTGTTCTTGGCTTCCAGTGGGTAGAGGCCAGGGACGCTGCCAAACATCCTGTGATACTGGGCCGCCCCCGCTGCAAAGAATTATCTGGCCCCAAATGTCACCAGTTCCAAGGTTGAGAAACCATCTTTTGAAATAATCCAACTGCAGGCACAATGCAACGTGTGACGTGCAGGTGAAGTTGCCAAAACCAGAGGAATTTTGTGAAAGCGAGTCCAGCTTTCCCCTCCTGCTCTCTGATTATCTTCTTTGTCTATTTACCCATCATTTAGTTCCCCTGTTGCTGCAAAGCTTTTTGTGTTTTTTTATGGACTCAATACTTAACTATATGAGCTTTTCATTACCCGCTCTAAAATGGTGACTGGTTGTAATGTAAATTGTATAACTCATCTTTCTGCAGCTTCAGATTCTGCAACTTAAACCTTCTAGGCTGCTTATCTGTCTTCCACCACCTACCTGCGTTTTATGCGCTGCACTTGGCATTCTTGACTGTTCCTTTCATATTAATTTCAATGGTGCCTGGAGGGTACCTCTCACCACATAATAGGTTGCTTTGTGAACAATTCCAGTAAGAGAACCATTCTGCCCAAACAGTGAGATACTCTGGAATGTAAAAAAGATACCCCTCGGTGTATCATTCACGTTTCCAGTGTGGCTCTGTATTCTGCAATTGTATTGAAATCGAAATGAAGATGAATTATTTGTTTCCCCTCTCACTTTAAAAAGTGCCCCCACGGTTCCAGGTAGCACTGTCAGCCATACAAAATGGTTAGAACTTGAAAGTCACCAGTTGGACATGGTTGAATAATTATTTTGTACTTAAATTTGCAAATCATTAAGTATCACTTGTCCTGAGATCATTATTTTCATCATCATAGACGTCTGTTACATCCAAGTTGTTCCAGCATTTGATTGACCATTTGGAACATGACAGTTGTTTGTTGCGTTTCATTTGGCTGCAGCTTCCCTAGTTCATTTGCAATTGTCCCTCGAGCATAGTTGGCTTTATGTGATGTCTAAAGAAGCTTGTCTCTGTCTTTTCAGAAATCTTTGCCCTGACGGGAAAACTGAAAAGATTTTCTGAAGATGGTGATTTTTCTTTTTAATGCAATGCCTTTAGTTGGCAGGGAAAGTGAGATGGTTCAGATTTTTAAAGATGCTAGATTTGAGCTGTTCATTTGAAAATGAAGTCTGTTTTAGCACAAGAGCTGGTTGGCATCACGGTCCTCCTATCAGTGGATTAAGAAAAGGCACAGAAAAAAAAAAAAAAAAAAAAAAACTAGTTTAAAATCAACAGTCTGATATTTTTAGGTTGGGTCTTTCTTTGTGGAAAGACTCTATTACCATCTTACACTGTGGTCCCTGAGGTTAAGCCTTTGCAACGGATTTGAACACGGTTGACATCATGGAACCCTTCCCCTCTGGCTGCCCAGCAGCTCGCCAAACATCCAAGTTCTGCCGATGCTTCCTCTGAGCTGTGTTGCAGTTTCCCATCCCTACTCTAGTCCAACATGTCCACTCACACTGCCGCCACTGGGCAGGCTCCTGCCTGCTCTTCCGTCCTTGTGCCGTGATTCTACTTTATCCTGTATGCACGGAGGCTTGGGTGGTCGTCCTAACACTTTGCCTCACGTCCTGCACAATTCCCGCAAAACAAAGACCACACTCTCTAGCCTGTCTATTCAGGCTTTCTGAAGTTGGGCCCTAAGACTCTCTCCTAGTGATTTACGTTACCCACTTCTCAGAGCACTCTGCTCCAGGCGAGTGTCTTTATCCCCCATCCTACAAAAATGCCTTTCCCTTTCTTACCGTTGTCCCCACAGCAATGGGTCGTCCTTTATGAAAATCTTGTGGAAATTCAAATGTAACCTTCATGAGTCTTCCTTGACACCCCCAGTTGGAAGGGGAATCTCTTCCTTTGAATTTGTGGGTCAGCTGTTCTTACTATCTGCTTCATGGAGTTCAGATCGCTACTCCCATGACCCTGCCTCAGAAAGGCCTTCTTTTTAAAATAGCACCACAGTCATTCTCTGTCCCTTTACCCTGTCTAATCTTCCTTCATTACTCTTATTTTAGTTGTTTATTTCCCTGCTTATTGTCTATTGTCCCACCAAAAGGTAAGCTTCAAGAGGGGTTGTCTGGTTCACTACGCTGCTTCACAGAACCTAGAATAGGCTCTCAGTATGTATTTGTTCAATGAATGTTTCTGGTTTGTACCTTCTTTGTAGTGTTAATTATCTTTACTCTGTGAATACATCTTGTCTTCCCAATTAGATTGTAAGTTCCTTGAGGGGAATGATCATGTCTCACCACTTTTGCGTTCTACCTCCTTTCCCTACTGCCCCTCCTCAAAACAAAACAAAACAAACAGAACAAAGTCACAAAAGACACAGTGTCATGCCACAGAACGCGCAGTGCCTTGCCCATAGTGGGTATTGAATGAAAAGTTCTAACAAGACCCCTTTCAAAAGAATATGAATCAGACTTCAGCTTCTGGCCAAGATGAAGTAACAGATTTTACAGATTTACTGTTTCCACCAGAAACAACTAAAAAGCAAGACAAACTATTAGAAACAATGGCTATCACAACGCTGGGCATCAAACAATAAAGGAAAGAGATTCTTGAGAGATGGGGGACTAATGAGATGGTCTTACAATGGCGCCAGCTGTCTGCCTGGAGAAAGTTTCCATGCCACAGCTCTGGAAGGGGAAATCCAGGCAGACAGCAGTTGAGAGAGGGCAGAGAATTGTGAGATGTGAAGGCAGCTAAGAGACAGGGAAGAGTATTGCAGAGAAGAGAACTGCACAAAAAAGAGAGCTCTGGAGAGCTACAGAGGTCTCACTTGAATATCCACTTGAGAACTGACCAGCACATCTGTATGAGAAAACTACTGAAGGTAAAGGAAAAGAGTGACCCAAAAGGGTTAGAGAGAATAGTGCCTATATTTCCAATGACTAGAGTGGAAAACCTCATAATTCATGGAGTCGTACAGTATATGCAGGGTCTTGCCTCAGTAGTGGGATTAGCAACCCCACTGACAGAGCTTAAAAACAAGAACGAAAAAAGATCACACTGTTTCCAAACAACTTAACTGGATCCCAGATCAAAGCTCAAGACTATTGTTAGGAATGAATAAATAATAAAAATTACCAGGCATACAAAGAAGCTGAAAAATACAAGCCATAATGAAGAGAAAGAACAGCCAACTGAAACTGACTGAGAAATGACACCAATGATAGAAGTAGTGGACAAGGACATTGAAATAATTATTGGGACCATATTCTATATTCCATATGAAGAAGCTAGAAGAAAGAATGAGTGTGTTAAACAGAAACATGAAAGACCTAAAAAAGGACACACGTCGAACTTCTAGGGTTGAAAACTACAATATCAAAGATAAAACACACACTCAATGGGATCAATTAGACATCTAAAGAAAAGATTAGTAAACTTGAAAACATAGCAATAGAAACTATCCAAAGTTAAATACACAGAGGAAAAAACTGGCAAAAAATGAATAGTACATCAGTGAGCTGTGGGACAACCTGAAGTGGCTTAATTTACTTGTAATTGGAGTCTCTAAAATAGAAGAAAGAGCAAGAAAGGAAACATATTTGAAGCAATAATGATCAGAATCTTTCCAAATTTAATGGAAACTATAAACCCATAGATGGTAGAAGCTCAACAAACCCAAGCTTAAGAAACATAATTCTACACCAGTGTACATCACAATCAAATCATTTAAGACAGGTGGTAAGAGAAAATCTTAATAAGAAACAGAGAAAAAAGACCTATCACATACAGAGGAACAAAGATATAGATGACAGCAGATTTCCTGGTGGAAACAATGCAAGTTGTAAGACCATGAAGCAGCATTTGTGTGTGGGGCGGTGGTGGGGGAGAGGAAGAAAAACATCTCATCCTAGAATTCTTTACCCAGCAAATACATATTTCCAAAAAATGGCAACAAATACAAAGCTGAAACAATTGATTGCCAGTAGGCCTGAACAACAAGAAATCTTAAAGGAAATCCTTCAGAAAGAAGGAAGATGATACGAGATGGAAATATGGATCTACCCAAGGAAATGAAGATAAAGATAAAGCGTTTTCTTATTATTTTACTCACTTTAACAGATAATCTGTTTAAATTAAAAGTAACAGAATATAATGGGGCTTAAAATAGATGCAGAAGTGGAATGTATGACAACAGTAGCACAAAAGCCAGGAGAAGAGAATGGACGCATATTCTTGTAAGGTTCCTATGACATATGTGCTGCAGTACAATATCACTTGAAGGTAGGCTGTGATAAGTTACATATGTATACTATGAACCCTAAAATAACACAATAACGATTAAGAGCTAATAAACCAAGAAAGCCGATAAAATGGATTTTAAAAAACAATTAATCCAAAGGAGGGCATAAAAATAGGAAAAAGAGAATCAAGAACTGATGGAACAAATGAAAAAACAACAGTAAGATGGTAGCTTTAGACTTCTGAATGGTTGAGTGAGGATCTCAGTCAATTCTCTCCTTAAAAAGCGACATAAAACTAGACAACATGGTCACAAACAATCATTTTGGGACTCTACAAATTGACTAACGGGCAGACAAAAAGTCGAGAAATGGTATTCAAACATTTTAGAAGGAACAATGGAAGCCTGTGAAGTTTTAGCCTAGGGCTGCTGCCTTCCTCTTCTATGTGCCACCCCCAGCTCTGTGGCGTAGTTCTACCTGGGTGCGGCAGAGAGACCGACTTCATTTGAAGCAGAGTGCAGAAAACTCTTTGCTCA
The DNA here is from genome assembly GCF_036562045.2 of Rhinolophus sinicus. Classification (NCBI taxonomy): domain Eukaryota; kingdom Metazoa; phylum Chordata; class Mammalia; order Chiroptera; family Rhinolophidae; genus Rhinolophus; species Rhinolophus sinicus. The sequence goes on from NC_133757.1 coordinate 5,432,642, forward strand.
AGAAATAGGAAAGGAAATCCTTCAGGCTGAAAGGAAATGACAACAGAACATAACTCAAATCCACACAAAGAAATAAAGAGGACCAGTAAAGGTAATTATAAGTGTATCAATATATATTTTCTTCTGTTAATTGATTTAAAAGACAATTACGTAAACAACAATTAGAAAACTGTATTATTGAGCTTACTACATATAATTATGTGACATACCGGGGGTGCCAAAAAAATGTACACAAGTAGACACTTTGGTCAGCGTTGCTCAAGCAGTAGTTCACCGTAATCAGAAGTGTCTGGAGGCTGATGGGAACCACTTTGAGCACCTGTTATAATTGCAGAAGTCAAATGTGACTTGTATTCATCTTTCGTTATTGGTATATATTGAGTACTACAATTTTAATAGTTTTTTCCTTTCTTAAAATGTATATACATTTTTTGGCACCCTCTGTATATAACAGTAATAGCACAATGGAAGGGGTAGGGAATGGAGATATATTGGAATCAGGAAATGACCCCAAATCGTAACTCAAATCCACATGAAGAAATGAAGAGTATGTATGTGACAAAGACGTAGGTTAATATAAAAGACTCTGTACATGCGTTTTCTTCTTTCTTCTCTTAATTTCTTTAAGAGGCCTAAGATTATAAAAAACAATACCTACAAAACAATACCTATCATTGTTGAGTCTGTTAACACATACAACACACACACACAAAGTTCTGGCAATTAAGTTCGCAAACTCATCCTAGGAAAAGTGCTACCATGTTTCCCTGATGGACCATCAGCTCTAATAAGTGTTTTGGAGCAAAAATTAATGTAAAATCCATTATTATATTATATTATATTATATTATATTATACCCAGTCTTATTTTAATATATTAATATTTGATATATTAATATTTAATATATTTAATATATTAAAATAAGACCGGGTCTTATATTAATTTTTGTTCCAAAAGATGCATTAGAGCTGATGGTCTGGCTAGGTTTTATTTTCGGGGAAACACGGTACATACTTCACTGCTGAATATCACTATAGTCACCTTCGAAGTACTCCCCTTGGGAAGCTATGCTCCCACACCAGGGCCTAGTCCACACTTCAAAGCAATTTTGGAACTCTTTTTCTGGAATGGCCATCAGAGCTGTTGTCATATTACCCTTGATGTCCTGAATGTCATCAAAATGTCTTCCTTTCAATATTTCCTTTATCTTCAGGTAAAGAAAGAAGTCATTGGGGGCCAGATCAGGTGAGTAGGGAGGGTGTTCCAATACAGTGATTTGTTTACTGGCTAAAAACTCCCTCACAGACAGTGTCATGTGAGCTGGTGCATTGTTGTGATACAAGAGCCATGAATCATTGGCGAAAAGTTCAGGTTGGCTAACTTTTCACACAGCCTTTTCAGCACCTCCAAATAGTAAACTTGGTTAACTGTTTGTCCAGTTGGTACAAATTCATAATGAATAATCCCTGTGATATCAGAAAAGGTTAGTAACATCAGTACAATAAGTTCGTGAACTTAATTGTCAGAACTTGTGTATATGAAATGTATATGCCGACAACAGCACAAAGAAGGAAGGAGAGAATGGAACCATCTTGAAGAAAAGTTTCTCTGTTTTCATGATATAACATTAGTATTAATCTGAAGTAGAGTATGATAAATTAAGATGTACATTGTAAACCTCAGAACGACCACTAAGAAAATAGCTCAAAAACAGTTGAACAACCAACAAAGGAATTAATATGATATGCTAGGAAATACCTATTCAATACAAAAGAATGCAGTAAAGAAGGAACAGAGGAACAAAAGAGCCATGAGATATAGATAACAAATAGTAAAATGGTAGGTGTAAATCAAACTACATCAATAATTACATTAAATGCGAGGGGATTAAATACTCTCATCGAAAGGCAGAGATTTAAAAAGAACAAAAAACAGTATCCTCCTATATATGTTCTCTGCTCTTCAAAAGACACTGGTATGAAAAAGAAAAGATGAGCTACGGAGTGGAAAAACTGTTTGCAAGTCACATAGGAAGTGTTGGAGAGAGTAAGGAACAACCAGAGCCCTCACTGCTGGTGGGAATGTAACATGGTACAACCAGTTTGGAAAACAGATCAACAGTTTCTTACAGAGTTAAACATATACCGACCATATGAATCAGTCATTACACTGCTATGTATTGAACTAAGAGAGATGAAATCTTAAGTCCACACAAGGACTCATAAACAAATGTTCACAGTTTTATTTGTAATAGACCAAAACTGGAAACAACACAAATATCTCAACAAGTGAATGGGAAAGTTAGTTGTGGTGTGTCATCACCATGGATTACTACCCCGAAATAAAAGGAATACATTATTGACACATGTAACAACATGGATGAATCTTTAAATAATTATACTGAGTTAAAGAAGCTAGGCCAAAGAAAGTACATTCTGTGTGATTCCAATTATACAAGCTTCTCCAAAATGCACACTAATTTCTAGTGACAGGAGCAGATCAGTGTTTACCTGGGGAATACGGGCAGGGAAATGGTGTGGGATATGGAGATGGGTGGGAGACGGGGGTTATCAACAGGCATGAGGAAAGTTTGGGGATGATGAATGTTCATTCTCTTAATTGGGGTGACAACTTTGCAGGTATATATATGTCAAAATTTATCACATTGTACCCTTTAAACACTTGGTGCTTTATTGTATGTTAATTATGTCTCAATAAAATTTCTATAAAGGGATACTACTCAATGAAGTATATTACCTCCAGCTTATCTCCATCTTATCTCCTTCCCCAAAACAATCAACTTAAAGGTAACTGGTAGCTATCCCATAAATGCTTCTTGAACTCATGGATGAGTAAAAGAATAAATAAATGAGTCCAGTTACCAACATATGTCCTAACATAAATTCTCAGTATTTTCATTTCCCTCTGAAAAATGGAAATGTACTGTTTATTCTCTCAAGACAATTTTCTTGTATGGCTGGACATTGATCCCAGCTTCAAAACACTTTTAAAATATGGAGCACTAAGTAGCTTTAAAATTGATGGTACTACAATTCGTAGCAGACACAAAGTGGGTGTCACGTTCAGTAATTAGAGCTATTCGTTTTGCTGTATGAAGGTACCCAGGAATTGCTTTTGTCTCCAAACCTATTTCTTAAATCAATCAATTGATATCTTTTAGACTACAGTTCACATAAAATTAATCCAGATGATCTGTGCTTTTATAATATTGCTGTAGTTACCTATCAGAATTTAAGGTGCTCTTCCAGGTATCCTCTTAAAAATACCTGATTATGATGGTTATAAAAACTAGAACTGTAGTTCAAATAACGATTGAACCTATGAAGTATTTGTAAACCACCTTTATTGTGGGTCTTTCCGACTGGATTCTAATATGCATCGTGCTGTCATGTGTTCAGCTTCTCCCAGATATTGGGTTCTTGCTCCTTAAAGAGTAATAGATGATTTGTGTCCAGGGTGATTTATACCACAGCTATTAAGTAATCAATAGCATTTTGCTTTCTCAAACAGGTCCTTAGCTTCATTTTTATAAAGCATCACTTGCATATTACAAAAGCAGCATCTTCCTTAAGAAAAGATCCAGACCAGGATTAAATGGCATTAAAATCTTTACTTGCCAATGCCCTGATGATGGTTAAGTTGAAACCGAAGGGTCTGATGAGGGGCATTGTGCCTTTGAAAAAGAGCATAAAAGCTTTGAACCCATGATCTGGGTTCAAATCCTGACTCCTCTACTGTGACCTTGGGGCAGATCCCACCTGTTTTCCTCATTGGTATAGAAAACGAATGTAGATTATAAAATACCTTGAAAAGTCTTTGTGAGGACAAAATAAGGGAATAATATTTTTAAGCACCAGCACAGTGCTTAGCACATAGTAGGCATTCGATAAGTCAATAAATGTTAGGCTATTTACTTATTTTCATAGACTCTTCAGTTTTCATTTACAGTAACTGAGTCCAAATCTTAGCTCCGCTACTTGCCAGCTATGACCTTGGACACGCTGAGCTCCAGTTTCGGCATCTGAAAAATGGAAATCGTAATCTTGTTATCAGGATCAAAACTAAGTAATTTACATGGAGGACTTTTGTCAGTTTCAGAGTGTATGTAAATGTAAGACGGTCTTTATGTCTCAAAGCTTGGCCAGGCGTGGTATTTGCTGGAGATGAGAGAGGATTGTAACTAAAGGTCAGTAGCTCCACTGGGTGCTGCATGGACAGACCTAAATGAAAATTTTCACCAAAAATATATGAATCACTTGGCTTGCGTCTGGGTCTGTGCTAGGTCCTGGGATCCAGTGCTGAACAAGTCAGACAAGTTCTCGCTCAGGCAAAGCAAGACTGGACCCCAGGCAGTGAGGGGCTGGCAGGGGACCAGCCCAACCAGTCCTCGAGTTCTGTTGGTTCTCCGTCTACAGAGCTTCTGGGTCCATTCAGCTTATTCTCTCTCCATCCACCACCCTAGTATAATAAAATTGCCCTCACCACCTCTTCACTACTATTTATATACATGGCACTTGCCATTCATTCCTAAATAATTATGCATAATATACAACCAAATTAAAAGGACATATTTTCACCCCCATTTCCAGAGGTGTTTTTTTTGTTTTTTGTTTTTAATTTTCTGTCCTTTATTATTAGTTTCAGATTTTAATGCAGTATGCACTCTAAGATTTGTGCTTTTTGGAATTTGTTGAGATTTTATTTTCAGCATAATTCATGTTTAGCCTTTGTGAGTGCTTTATGGATGTTTGAAGAGAATGCTTATTCTCTATTTTGGTTTAGAAAATTCTATATCGCTATTAGATCAAGCTTATAAATTGTGCTATTCCAATATCCCATGGCCTCACTTATATTTTTGTCTACTTGATTTGTAGATTTCTGAGCAGTGTCTCCTGCGGCCATGATTTCCTCTACTCTCATTTCTCCATAAATCCTATCCCATCTGCTTCCTTTTATCCAGGAAACCACTAACATTTCTTTCTCAATGTTTTAGAGTCAGTATTTAAAAATACATCTATTTTTCTACTATATCTAGGGCTTGCAGGCAGGAGGGAAAATAGATCCCTATACCCAATTAACCTGCCCTTGTATTACTAGGATAGTGTCCAAAAATATTTACGATAGGAAGTGCCTGTGTTGGGGGCAAGGAGTCTGCACATGATCCGTAGGGGTGCTGCATTCACTGCAGGTCCTCTGTGCACACATGATGTGTAGTAGGCAGACTGGGGACCAGAGTATTGTTCTCATCTGATCTCCTCTGCTCAGTTCTCCTGATCTGTAAAATGGGAGTGATAATAGCAATGGCCTTAGAAGGTTGTTGAAGGATCAAATGAAATAACAGGCATCAAAAAGCCCTCAGAAGAGATCTGACACCGTGTAGCCCTCTGCAAACACTCCAGAGAGAGTCGTTGTTCTGTGGAGCATTTCAGTGAGCCTGAACTGCCTCTGAGACTCCAGGAACGAGAGCATGGGGGAGGGAGCTCTGACGTCTCTTCATAGCTGCCTAGCTCGGCATTGGCTGCATTTGGGCACTGTAATAGAAATGCTTGATTATCAGGCTGAGTAGAGATATGGTTCCTACACTGGACGAATTTTCACTCTAATGGAGAAAAGAGAACAAACAAAAACCGCAATTCCCGCAATTAGATTTACATAAATAGACACAAATATGTCTCACCCACTGCAGGCTGAGGAGTTGCTAGAATAATTAGCATCATTCAAACAAAAGGGGATTCGTTCTGTAAATTCACCTCCAACCTAGTATCAGTGCTAGGCTCTTTTAAAGTATAAAGATGAAAGGGGGCCTGCACATAGAATGTAATTTAATATGTGAAAACTTTCTTTTATGGGTGTGAGAGAGAAGCAATGGTTTGATAAAGGCACCAAAATGGTGTAAACACATATATTAGAACTAATTCGTCAGGAAGGGGGCACTCAGTGAGCACACCTGAAGGCATCCAATATTCCTTAAAAAGTGTTTCCTATTGTCTTTCACCAGGTAACTTCTCACTTCCATAAGACCTGCCTGGAGACATTGAATCTGTGGCTCCTTCCGAATATTCTAATGATGCCTCCATTGCCTTTGAAACTTGTAGAATCATTCTGTTGAATACATTCAACTCACCTAACTTAGAGGATATGTTTGATTTTCTTCTTAAACCAGAGCTCTTTCAAATCAATTGTAATGAATAGCAGGGCGATCAAGATGGTTAATTCATTCCATTCTGGGGTCAAAATGAAACGAGAATATAATATTGTAGTAAGAGCTAGTACTTATATACTGCTCACCATATCCCAAGCATACCTATTAAATAAAACATTATCAACTATCTACTAATTAATCCTTAAAAAAGAGCTAAGTACCATGTTTCCCCGAAAATAAGAGCTAGCCGGATAATCAGCTATAATGCGTCTTTTGGAGCAAAAATCAATACAAGACCCGGTCTTATTCCGGGTCTTATATAATATAAGACCAGGTATAATATAGTATAATATAATATAATATAATATAATATAATATAATATAATATAATATAATATAATATAATACTGGGTCTTTATACTATATTATAATATAATATAATATAATATAATATAATATAATATAATATAATATAATATAATATAATATAATACTGGGTCTTTATACTATATTATAATATAATATAATATAATATAATATAATATAATATAATATAATACCAGGTCTTATATTAATGTTTGCTCCAAAAGACGCATTAGAGCTGATGGTTCGGCTAGGTCTTATTTTCGGGGAAACAGGGTATGTAGCAGAACTGGGATTGGAACAGAAGCAACGTGACACCCACTACATCACAGGGCCATCTGACGACTGGTTTTCTTGTGTGACTCGTAAACTGGTTTGAATGTGTGACGGTGCTGGAATTCTCCACAGCAGATGCCATAACACAGATACACCAAGTGATTGCCTTAGATTAGTGGAAATTTGCGATGGAGATTTATACTAACATTTTAAGTGCATCACAACTGGATTTCCCAATGATTGGGTTTGTTTCATTGTGCTTTCCAAGGGTGGTTTCCTTTGGAAAAATTGTTTTGCTTTTCTCCCGTTTCCTTATTTAGAAGAGGCAACTAGCATCTGCCCACTCTCTACTTTATGATGGTGTGAGGGATAATTACACACTGTGTGCTGGGTTTGAAGAGCGCTCTGTTAGAGACATGATCCTCATTAATTATGTATTGGCCTTTATCGCACACTTTATTCTCCTTCTGAGACTATATTCTTGACTTCGTTCACTGATGTTGTTGTAACAAACACAGTGGAATTAGTTTTCTTTGATCTTTGCCTGTAGTGATCAGATAAAATTCTTTCCTGAAATGTTTCTCAAGAGACGCTTGTCGGAGATGGGGCAGCATACCAGATTGGCTGGAGACGCGCTCCCGCCCGGAATGAGAGGGAGCCATGTCAAAGAACCCAATCATTATTGGTGGGGGGCGGGGCAGTGTGGAAGGAGAACAGCCAGGCAGCCCCCAAACAGTGTGTCTGAGAGGGCAATTGTTCCAGCTCATTCTAGATTTTGGAATCTTCACATAGCTGGGGTCAGTGGAGATAAAGAGCCCCAAGGCCAGGTCCCAGAGGCCAGCCAGAGAGGGGTGGACAAAGCCCTGCCTCTGAGGCGACTGGTTCAGAGTGGGAAGTGCCTCCACATTGCACAGCTCACTGCCGTCTACGTGGATTTGGCCACCTTTCCAGGCCCACCCCTGCCATTCTGCAGTGCATGGCCTGCGAGGCTTTAGGCAGCGTTCCTGGGCCGTGCTTCTTGCTGAAGGAAGCCATCTGCAGCCCTACCTGCTGGGAGGTGTGGGGGGGGGCAAGCCAGGAGCCAGTCATATCCATTCATCCACAGGCGCTACGCCGCCATGTTGCCAAATGCCATATTCGCTCATCTTTCACTTTGTCTTATCTGGATGTAGAGTCAGATAATACATAATGAGGTGGAAGGGGGATCCTTGGGCGGGAAAAGGAGACGTGAAAGATGCCATGCTTTGTCTACTTGGTTTTTCCAACAGACTGAATCAGCAGGTCTGTTTGCTTCCTGCTGCACGTTTTTCCTTATACTGAATCCTGATAAATGCAGGTGTAGCGCTATCAGTTATACCGAAGTTACAGAGGTATAGAGGACACTTGTTGTCATGGTTCATCTGATTCTGTATTTAGGCTTTCATTTCACTTTTAAAGTAAGTCCTTGAACATGAATGGTCATGGATAATTTACTGTTGTATAATTGCATATAATCCCCAAACTTCATCCAAAAACAATGGGTAGCAGAGAACTGTCATGTTCAATTGTGTTTCTTCATAGCAACAACCTTTGAGGGGGAAAGCAATTTCATTTACTTCATTTTCATACAGAGTAGAAGTCCAATTGTGCTTTTGTAATTAAGTTCCCTCACATCAAGAGGAAAGAATATGTCTCTGAAATGTGCATTGAACCCAAATGGAAAATTTAATTCAAAATAAAAAGCAATGATCCTCTTGTGTTTATTAATGAGGTAAGTATTTAATAAAATATCTCTGTTTTCATCTTTCTATTAAAAACATGGAGATTTAAAAGCATTTTTGGACGTAAGAGCACATCAAGGGCTTGAGTTACAATAATAAGTGGATTAAGTTTGTGCTCCGGACTTCTCACCAAAGTCCTCTTGGCCATATATTCACAGACACAAGTGGGAGTTGGAGTGCCAGCAACCTCGTCAAAGCCCCATTGTGCCTGACTTAGCATCAGGCCTTGTCTGAATGTTAGGGTCCTAGGATGGAGGCTTCACAAGTTGTTCTGGGAAATTACAGGGTATCATAACGTCAGACTTCATCAACTTATTATTGGGAGTTTTGAAACTGTCACGCTTTTGCCTACAATTATCTCTCTTTTGACACCATCCGTCCTAACAGGAGGGCATCCGTCCCCCAGCACCATAATTCAGAAGTCTTTTCTGGGATGAACTAGGGCCATGGATAGAAGCATCTTCTATGCATTATTGTCGCAACCACTGGAAACATCGCTTGTATTTCGTTAGGAATATCCTACTCTGCCCATCAGAAGGACTGAGCTTCATTTTTTTAAGTAAGAATTATGTACCTGACCCTACACCAGGTTTTGGGGATACAGCAGGGCCCACGGCATGCCCTTCTCAAGAGGCTTAAGGGATAGTGAGAGGTGAGTTGTCCCCACTTGGTAACCAGGCCTTAGTCCTATTCGTTAAAAACTGTGCCCCTTCCTATCATTGGAGATGTTTGTGCAGGTGAAATTATAAAGGCAGGCACATCAGCTCCCGCCCCGCAGCCACTGCCCTGGGCATCAACTGACGTGGTCCTCCAACAGGACTAACGGGACAGCCAGGCCTCCGTACCTCCCAATCTCCTTTGTATTGCCACTAACGTGAGCTTTCCAACAACCCAAATCCTCTCACCAAATTTGAGCCCTCTGTCACCTCGCAGTCTTCAGGTTCTGCTCTCCTTTGAAGTGAAGCTCCCTACCTGATGAGCCTTGGTTCCCACCACGCCCACCGTGTATCCCCTGGGTCACCATCCCAAGTCACCTCCCATCCCCAGAGTGCCTGGCTTGCACGCTTCTCCCTCTTCCTGGAGCCCCCAGCCAGCCTGCAAAGGAATGAATTATTTATCCTTCAAACAGAGCAGTGCCTCCTGCCTGTGCCCACCCCGGACCCCTTTTCTGCCAGCAAGGAGCAGCCCTTCCTGTTTGTTCCCGCTGGCCATGTCTAGAGGAAGCGTTGCTAAATAGTAGTTGATCATTATTTCTGTGTAGCCTCACCAGTCTGCTTGCATTTCCTCTCCTCTCCCAACGCTTTTCCCCAAAACACACAGAAGAGAGAGGGGTCTTAAAAATGCAAACCTGACCATACCACTCAGCTGCTAAAACTCCCCTGCTCCTAGAGCCACACTCAGGATCTGAAAGTGGTCCCCGTGGCGTCCCCAGTCCCCACCCAGAAGCAGAGTGACCCTTTCAGAAGCTTAATGCACTGGAGTGATGATGGTGCCAGAAACAAAACAGAATGAAATACAAAGATAAGAGCAAACCACACCATCAGTGTATGCCATTCCTCGCAGGACATTTGGTCCCGTCCAAAACGTCCACTGAGACATTTGACCCACGCCAAAAAGTCCTTGAAACTTGGTCCTGTCAAAAACATCCACACTTAGAAAATGCCCCTGGGTTTAAATAGCCCATAACATTTATTTATATTTTTGGTTTACAGGATTAATACATCAACAATACTATCATGTTTTATTGCTCCAATAATTGGGTTGTGACTCTATTGCCAATATCAAGCCTTCTTAACGGATCATGGGCGTTTTGGACAGGACCAAATATTCGCCGTTCAGTGAAGTTCTGATTTTTCACACAGTGACCCCTTTGATGCTTTCATTTTTTTCACAAGCATCATCCTTAGAAAAACTTTTGGTGGCCCTGTTTTGCTGGCACTTGTGTCACTTCCTCACGTAGTGTCGCCTGACTCCTTGCATGAGCATTGGCACCTATTCCATGGGCCCATGGACAATAGTCATCATTAAATAACTGTGTGGTCATGGGTTTCATGTCTGTGTCTCACGCTGGACACTCTGCCCCATGAAGACAGAGAGGGTCTCTCGTGTCTCCCAGAGCCCCCCAGCACCTGGCACAATGGGGGACGTTGACTGAAGCTCAGGTGACGCTTGTTGTCAATGAAGGGTCTTCCCGACGGCATGCTCTCACCGAGACGTGCGCCTCTTTAGAAGAAGGACCATGAGTTTTCATCTCTACATATAGAAACTAGCTCAGGACTTGCCACATAGTAGGTACTCAGTCACTATTTCCTGTAAAATGAATGAATGAATGATTGCCCTCTGCTTTGGTCACGCAGCAAGTCATTTTAGATCCATGAAAAGGGAATAAAATAACTTTGTATTCTTCTAGTTCACTTGAATGGACCATTGTAATCGCTCCAGAATTTAATAGTTTTCAAGTCTCAGTCGGCATGCGAGATTTTTTGGAAGCTCCGCACTTGGAGTTCTTATCACAGTTCAAATCACCGTACTCCGTACCGTGGAATTTGTGTTTCATGGTCAGTACGGGGCATTAGGCTCTCAAAAGACAAACACAGATTTCTCACTGAAGACACCTTAACTCTCCATCTGAGTGGAACCACTTCTCTCCTCTCTGAAGGAAGTCTTTGAAAAGAAGTCGTTGAAATTATTGACCTAGCAAATAAACAGAGCTGCCCTGGACTTAACCTTCATTACTGGGCACACAGAGCCCGGGACAACCTTGTCTGGGAAACCTCCTGGATGTAGATGCCCTTCCAGCTGCAAGCTCTCCGGAGAGCAGGCCTTCAGCTGTAAAATGTGCACCCTCCCTCCTGTCTCCTGCATCAGAATGCAGCCTCCAGGACATCTGGGACCATAAACTGCCGGGAAACTTGAGTGTGTTTTTTAACAACTAGTTGCTTGCGAGAGGCTGACAGTTTGAAACTGGTGCGTTTCCAAGTGAGCTCATCAGATGTTTCAACATGATATCGGATGAAGATGTGATCAGCCCAGTGTCTGAGGGGTACCTAGGCCCGTCACGCAGGTGACACGGAGGTGACACCCCTCCCCCCGAAGGGAGCCCTGCAGGCATGGAAAATGACTCCCTTGAAGATTTTTCTTTTAGGTTTGTCTGTGATTTTGTTAGACGTTGGCCTTCTCCTATCTGATAAGTTAATAATTGCTCATGGTCAGAAGTTACAGTAAAGTGATGAAGTGGGTTTTTAAAAACACGACTCCAGGTCCGTCATTGTGATTCCCTCCGCTTTCCTTCTACTGTTTGGACAACGTGGGGCTCCACGTTAAAGACCCCAACAGGGAGAGCAGAGGTAACAAAATAATAGGGGGCATTTTCACACCACTCTTGGGAAAACTCAAACCTTGTTTTCAGGTTTTAAAAAGAAAACTCCTCAAAATCATTGCCTGTCTCAATAAAGTGGAGAAACCTGAAACTTCTCATCCTGTCTTGATGACCAGAAAGCCTTCCCTTATTCCCATTTAGATTTCATTAATATTCTCAACCAAAAGAAACAGACCAGATTTAAAACAAGGACAAAATGGACGGGTCACTCATTGAGCCTTCCTTCTCCTTCCCCTGGGGTCTGCGGTTGACCTACCAATCTGCCAGGCTGCTAACTCACCCGGTGGTTAAGGGTCTCGTAACTGAGGCCCCACAGAGTGGTACAATGGCAGATACAGTCACACCACTTCCCAAACCCAGAGACGAAGCCCAGGAACCATGTGAGAGGCTGTGTGTCTCCTTGGCTGGGACGATGGGTCCAGGCCATCTATGGGCTATTTTGATGGTTCTGAGTTTGGTAAGACTTTGTAGAGTATTTTGCAATACCAGTTCCTCCTGCCATTTTCAACACTGAGTAGGGAGGCCTGCTAACAGTCCTGTATCATTGCTTTAGAGTCACCCAAATAAGATATTTATGGATTTCCAGTCTGGCTCTTCTAAAATAGTCTCTAATAGTCAAGGGCAACCTAAAATAAATTATGGTTCATCCAGTCTTACTTTTGGAAAGGGGTGCTCTCTCGGCGGTGGGGCGTGATACTCACGAGCACACTTCCGTGCTGTGCAATCCCATGGTGCCATAGCTTGATCCAAGGCCGATGCTAGACATAGTTAGAAGTCCAGTAAGCACTTGTGGAATTGGCCCGTTCCAGCCTGGTCTGTCACACCGACTTGCACAGAACAAGCATCAAATACAGTTCTCTCGGGGGGGCAGCGGAGGCAGTCCACCAGGCTTACGGCCCCTTTTGTGCCCAAAGCTGAGTTTTCTTTAGCAAATATCCAGTTCCCTGTTCCTACTGCACAAATTAGGATCAGAACTGCAAATAGAATAGTTATGTGTGTGATACTTGAATATTGGACAAAGTAACTGAGTAACTCGTATTTGTTGGGAAATATTTTGACCCAAACCTTAAGCATTATTCTTATTAACTAAAAAAAATTAATAACCACAGGATTTTTGTGAAGTGGTGCCATTTTATGCCATTTTACAGCACAATAACGGGTTGTATTGTTATTAACATGAGTGACCTTGCATACTGTGGAAGAAAGTCGATTTTCTGTCCAGGATGTATAAAATTAACAGACCTTAGAGGGAAAGGTTCATAGTATCTAACTCAGATGATGCAGGAACTATCATTGGTTGAATATAATGTCCAAAAGCCAAAGATATTGGTTAAAAGCAAAATATAAGAAAAAAACACTTCTGATATTTAGATGTCAAACAAAAAACATCTGCTGGTCGTATTTTCACTTAGTTGATTTTCGCGGAAAGGAGTTTAAAACTGAATGGAGTGGGGGTGGGGAGAAGCAATTAAAGAAAACAACATATTAAAAGGCACCTACACTGAGGATATTAAACTCATTATTCAAGAGCAAAATTTAGTGAGGCTGTATTTGCTTCTGAAGTTCTTACCGTTGCCAGAGGAATGCTTTCCCCCTTAGTCTATTTTCTGCCGCCTGACTTTATCCGAGGAGCTCTGACTTAGTCTACTGATCAAACAGGCTGAGCAAGATAATTATCTATGCGTGGATGCTTTGGAGTAAAAGACATCTCAGAGTAGTTCAACTTTCCAATTTTTAAAAAACAAAAGGGGCCAAAGAGAGAGGGGAAGGAGCCGCAGTGCTTTTTACACGCAACTAATGAAATGCTAATGTGCACAAATGAATTTTGAAAGAACACAAATATTGCTTTGAAATTAATTATACCTCTCCCATTGTCTCAAAAAATGGAAGATTGAAACCTGTATCGCGATGTTTACTATATTTAATTTTCGATTGTTTCTTTGATGTTTCAGATAGAAAGGTTTGCACCTGCAAAGAAAAAAGGGTCTGAACAGATTGCAAACACTCTGCAAACACTTCATCAGGAATGTTAGTTGTCAGCCTACCCCCAGCACAAGGGAGCCTTGATGATATCTTGTGTGCCTTTGACTTCTTTTGATTAATAAATGCAAACAATTTTTCTCAGTAACCTCTGTTGCAATCTATGCATGACAATTAGGGACAACCTCTAGTGAAGGGATGCACTGGAGGCTGCTTTCGCTTCCTCTGCTGCAAAATAAATGGTTGATGTTTAATGCTTTTTGACAATTAGAGAATGAAATCTCTGCTGCTATGCAGTTTCAGCAACTGCTTATTATTTCTGTTCCCTACAATGAAGGATCAATGTTTATGACAATTTTAACTCCACTCTGGGTGGACAATTTGATTACTTCTTTCCCTGAGTTTCATGTCCTATTATTGAATTCTTGGGTGCAAATATCATTGGCTTTTCACAAAATGGATTTGTGATGTTACCATCAAAACAATGTATTGAGTGGCCATCATAAGGAAGCCAAGTGTGACTTTCATGGAATATTCCATTGTTACTTTCCAGGGCAGAGGCAGCTGTGGAAACGAGGCAAGAGTCAAGTTTGGCCTTGCTCTAAGTCCTGTGGCCTGCCACTGCGGACTGCCTGACAGTGCCTTAGCAAGACACATCCTCGTCGTAGGTCTAGGGCCCTGGGGCATGTGCAGCCTTCTGCAGTCGCCGTGGTTAAACATTCCTGCTGCGAACTGTGGAGGAGGCAAAGGTAGCACCAGCTGCGCTGCAGCAGCAGCTCCAGGAGGCACCGCCACACAGGATGCAAGACAGGCGTGGCCTGAGGTTGCGCGATACACCCCGGGTTTTGGCATGTTTGTGCATGCCGCGGGGGCCAGAGAACAGAGAAGAGAGCCCACACCTTAGAGACTCACAGACTTGGGTTTGGATCCAGAGGCGTGATCTTAGGAGTCTGATATGCCGTCTGTGGCTCCTGCCGGTCATTCGTTCATCATCTTTCCATCCCTTAGCGAAGTATTCAGTTATTCGATACATGTTCACTAGGCCTTTCCAAAGGTGACTGCGGAGGGCTGGTGGCTCCATGGAGAGCTGGAGGCCCCGTGGAGAGCTGGTGGAAGAGAGGACAGGTTTCTTAGTCAGTTTGCGCTGCTGTAACAAAATGCCACAGACTGGGTCACTTAAGAATAACAAATATTTATTGTTCACAGTTCTGGAGGCTAGAAGCCCGAGACTGGCACAGTACAGCCGTTTTCTCATTGTGTCCTCACAGGGCAGAGTGCAAGGGAGCTCTGTGGGGTCTCTTCTGTAAGGACACTAATCCCGAGCATGAGGGCCCCACCCTCATGCCCTAGTCACCTCCCAAAGGCCCCTCCCCCTAATAAGATCACATTTCAACATGCATTTGGGGGGTGCATTCAGCCCGTAAGATCCGGCTGTGGCTGGGCAGCAGGCTCAGGACTAGGTCACGGCCAGCTCAAGACAGGAGTGTGGTCTGCAGCTGGGAGGTAGCACTGCCAGGAACAGGGTGGGAGCAGCACGGAGTTGTCCTGTGGCCAAGGGAGGCAGTGCTAGCTTCCTGAACCAAACCAGGCCAGAGTGTGACAGACCAGAATATGGCAGGACCAGGAGTGGACAGAAGATAAGCAAGGGACCTGAGGGGACAGATTGGTGCGAAGCATAGGTAGAGGAGGGGAGAAGGGGTCTACAAGACACAGTCTGGGAAGAGAGATTTCCTGGGACGTGGGGAGCAGGCCGACTGCGGGGTAGAGTTTTGTGCAGCTTGTGTAAGCCAATGCCTCAGGCAGACAGGGCATTCTGGGGCCTGTGGAGGTTGGGGCTTTGAGCAAATTACAATAATCCCTGGACCATCATTGCATCTCGAAACCAGGGACGACAGTGCCTACCTGCAGGCTGGTTGGAAGGCCTTAATGAAATAGTATATATAAAGCAACTGGAGCAGCATGTGTGCTAACAAAGGGCAGATGAGATGACTGAGACTGTTATAATTAATCTCCACTGGACATTGCACTTTCGTGAGGATCTCACTTGGCTGAATACCATACGTTCCTCTTTTTTTTACTTGTCTTAAGGATCTCGGCATCGGTATATTTGTTATCATAAGTCACCTCGAATAATTTTTAGAAGTGGATGGGGGTACATTATAAATAAATATAGCTATCTGAGATAATAGGTATATTTCATGTCCCACTGATAAATTAATCCATTCATCTTATTTTCAAGGTGCTTTCTATTCAGAAAAAGATAAAGTATGTAGGAGAAAAATAAGATGGAAGAGAGAAGAATCTCAATTTTAGATTATTATTTTTAGTTGGATGAATTGAGAAGAAAAAGTTCCCAAATTTTATGCAGAATGAGATTTATGTGATATGAATGTACTGCTGTCATTAGATAGAGCCATATTATGTTCCAGCCGGTAATCAGCATGGCAGGAGTTCAATGTGAAGAATGATTGCAGATAATAAATACTCCATCCTTCATACACAGAGCTGATAGACTGGACCCTCCAGCACTGCTCTGATCCGTGGTATCGGGACTCCAGGTGGCCGTGGGAAGTGAGAGGCCAGCCTCCGTGAGCCCACGTGGTGTCAGAGGGGGCCTAGGAGGCACAGTCGTCTCCCAGATGGCAGATTTGGAAGGGAGTGTCTGACAGCAGGAGTCAGGCAGGCTTAAGCTTGCATCCCATCTGCCACTTGCTTTCTAACTGCGTGACCTTGCAAAGACTTTTAGCCTCATCAGCCTCAGTTTCCTTATCTGTGAAATGGGTGAAAATAGCACCCACCTCACAGGGTTCTGCAAGGTAAGAGTACTTGTTGGGCACCTTGCCCTTAGTCTGGTATGCAGTTAATATGTACAGGTAATTACAAAAAAATTTAAGAAAGGTAGTGATAATAATACTCTTGAATTTGGCCTAGTTGATACCAGCTATCTGCCGATATTATGAGCCATGGAGATGTTTTTGGAAAACAAACTTTAAGCAAATTTAGATTAAGAGAGTGAAGTGACACAGCCTAACAACGGTCTTGGATCTGAATTAGTGAGTGACCGCCAACGCTTCCTTAGGCAGAGGATAATGACTCAGGACCAGAGGCATTTGGCTGGGACAGGTTTGGCCCTGGCATGAGCAGCAGCAATGGTGGGTTTTGAATTTTGGCTGGGCCGTTCTTGGTTGGGATGGAGGTAAGGACAGGATCAGCAAGGACTATGTTCTTCCAGGAGCTGTATCCCTGGGGGGGCGGGGACAGGCTGCACCCTGCCCCATGGTGAGATCTCTGGGCACCAGGCACTCCCTTATGTCATCTCCTGGCTTCACGGTTACCCAAGAGGAATGATTGTGACCCCATTTCACAGATGGAATGGGAAATGGAGGCTCAGAGAAGCTCAAGGTCACAGAACAGGTAGCATGAGGGGGACCCACAGGCAGTTTGACCCCAGGGGTGATGCTCTTCGGCAGTGTCCCTCCTCACGTGGGTACTGAGCTTGCGAAGGTGTGTCGTGAAGATACAGACCAAAGGTACCATGCCAATGAAGGCATTCCAGAGACAAGCTCCATCGCTGGTTTATTTCATATTCATGAGCACCAGTGTAGAGAGAAGCAATATTAAATGCATAGCAATAGATTACAGTGCCTTTAGAGAAGAGAGATAATTAAGAAGCAAGGGTGGAAACGTCTGGACTATTTAAAGGAAAAATTGTTAGTGTAGAGGGAAGTATCCTCAGAGCAACCAACACAGGAGTAAGAAGAACCAGTTCTTTGGGAGGAGAGCGTGAAGCTTTGGAGTGCATTGATTGGGACACACTCGTCACAGAAGAGTCTGCGGTCATTATGGATGGAGTCCGCCATCAGCGCCTACTGTGATCTTGTTATCGGAGTATTTTATAGTCCACCTGACCGAAAAGAACAACTGGACTGTGAAATGATAGAGCAAATAAAAAAAGCCGTAAAAGAGCCAGAGTGATAGTAATGGGAGATTTTAAGTACCTGAGCACAGAGCACAGTGCATTAAATGGATGAAATAAAGCTTGAAGCGTGTGTGGAAGAGGCTTTGGGGATGGGAGAGTGGGAGGTGGGGAGGGGGTGGCGAGGAGGGAGGGGAGTTTCTCCAGAGGGGACTGTTTAACTCAGCATCTAACATATTAGTTTACAGCACCGAAGATGTAATTAAAACGACCCTCTACATCAGTCTGTTTCTTCCTGTGGCCCCGTCAGCCCGGTTCTCTCCCTGGCCTCTGAACCTAAGGAAAGTCTTCTGCACCCAGTTTTCTGCATCCCTAGAAGGTTCCCACATACCCTCCGATGCACCCAACCCATGATCCAGGGATTTGGGGATGGGAACCGGATTACCAAGACGAATGTCCGCATCAACTCTTAAATTCAGCACCTCGTGGCCTTGTTCCAATTGCACTAACTGTTCAGTGCATTGATTTAAAATTGAAATCACATTTTTGGATGATAGTTTTAAAACATGTTTCTGAGTAAGTCTCAGAGTGAAAGATTCCTGTACCAGTAAATTAATAAATGCATCACTTCAAGACGACTGCTGTGGGTCAGTGATGTGTCAAGTACCCGTGTCCTGCACAGAAGAGGGGCTATGGCTACAGGACAGAGCATGAAGCATCCACAGGCTCCTAGGTCAGAGGCAGAACCAGGAAGCCCAACAACAAACCCATGGCGACCGAGGAATCCGTGAGCACAGGGCCTGCGGGCACTGATGCGACGCGGAGAGCGAGTGAGCTCTGGTTGGAGGAAAGCCACTGTCATTGCCTTGTTTTCAGGGTGGCGGTGAACCGAGCTGGCCCTGCCCTGTGGTGAGGTTGATTCAAGCTCTCAGTATGGGTGCCGAGAAACAAGGTCCCAAACCATTTGCCAGCCCGAAGGTCAGAGAATGGCACGGTGTGAGTAGAGTACTCAGTGCACCTGGGGCCAAGAGTGCACTGCATTGAAAGTCTGGTTGGTATTTGCGGGGGCAGCTGAGAGATGCCACATGCTGAGCTGGCAGATACAGGAGGCAAAATGGATGGGGGGGGGGCATCCAGCGGTCAACCCACCACAAGGGAGCGCCTACGTGAGGTGCTACAGGCTGGGATCTCCTCTGAAAACAGATCTCACCCGTGTACCTGTGTACTGTCCCCTCTCTACACAGATCACAAGGACTGAACTCGAAGGTGGTGGAAAGGAACAAACTCTCCCCACTTCCCACCCCTTTTGGTTCAGTGTCCTTTGTTTCTAAAGCACTGTTGTTCCAGCATGCCCAACTCCAAAGCAAAAAGGAGAGAGAGAGAACAACTGCTCAGTGTCCCCCCTTCACAAGGCAAAAATAAAACCCTGGCCAAATATTATTTTATCTATTTGTTCTGAGATTATGCTTTCCATTTTCAGGATGCTAATGATGGGCTCTGGAGGGAGTGTTTTCCGGGCCCAGTAGCAATGCTGGAACATTAAACAAGCCTGCGAGGGAGGGAAATTGGAGCAATTACCTTGCAGAGTGGAGGAAAGCGTCTTCTACTCCAAGCGCCCAGGTAGCTCGCAATAACCGTCACTCCAGAAGCGCAATTCCTCTTGAGTGTTAGGCATCCACCAACATTTCGAAGCTTCGTCGCTCTAAACGATGTCTCCAATATCACTCTGCCTTTCCCAGTGGCCTCTCGGGGTCCTGTGAGGCAGAAGAAAGAGCAGATCAGGGATGTGGAAAGGAAGCCATGCCCCTGCAAGTGTCACCCAGGTCATCCCTGGCAGAGTTCCCTCGCCTGCCTGGTGCTCACCGCCTCCCACGCAGTGTGACAAACATGGGGCTGAAACAGAGGCTAACGGAGATTTAGGGAAGAGAGCTTTTCGTGTCACATTCAGGCCCGTCTTTGAGAATGAAGTACGGAGCAGCACCCAGAAATGTTCAGCCTGGAGACCAACCCAAACTGAAGGGCCTTGAAGCCGGGGGAAGTGGGCCCACTGCCAAACGAGCAAGTGCCTTTGATGCTAGTGCACACACAGGGTGTCGATGGGTGATTCATTCATTCATTCATTCAGTCATTCATTCTTTCTTTCAAAGTGTCCCAGCTCTGCTATTTACTGCCTCTGAAATCTCAGGCAACTTACCGAATCTCTCTGTTCCTCCATTTTTTGTGTGTGTGAAGTTTCAGGAAATTGTGGTTCCAACTATCTCACAGGGTCAGAAGAATTAGATGAATTCACATCAAACACTTGGAGCAGTGTTTGGTGTGTAATAAACAGTAAATATTAACCTTGATGAGGACGGCTATGGTGATGGTATCAGCCAGGGTCCAGCCAGGGAAGCAAGGTACATCAGTGTTTGTAACAGAGAAAATCCAATCTGAGAAACTGGTTAGACAAGCATTGGCAAACAGCAGAAAGGGGTCGGTGAGGGCAACACAGACAGTAGCTGCAGGCAGCAGCCATCACCCAGCCAGGCTGGGGAAACACTGATTATTCTGTGTATTATTACTTAGAGAACCTGGGTCCTTGGTAGAGAGACTCTGCAGACCTGGGACCCAGACCTCTGGGCTAGAGAGTGGCTAAGGGGGCACAGTGAGGACTTCTAGGAATGTGGAAAGAAAAACAGTCCTTAGAAACTGCTAGGGAAACTGGCAGGAAGAGCCAGGAGGAAGGAGGGAGCAAACCCTGCTGCCTCCTCCAGCCGCCTGCCCAGGTTTTCTCTAGCGCCCCCACTTGGGACCAGCTGCCAAAGAAGGGCTGGCATTGGCGAGACAGATCCAAGAACCGAGGCTAGGTTTTGGGCTTAGAGACAGACAGAGCTCACGAACAGACATAGTGTGGTAGGGCTGACAGTGAAGGAAGTTACAGCAGGGAGCAAACCATGAAGGGTCGCTGTTCCACGTGCCGCTTAGGGCTACTGAGCTAGGCAGGCTTTCATAATTAAACAGGTAAATACGTCATTACACATTTTGATAAGTTCTGAGAAGGATACAAACAGTAGGACAGATGTGGATGGGGCTAACTGCGGAGGCCTCTCTGAAAAGTTTAAGCTGAGACATGAATATAATGTGCATTTTCCACTTGCAGAATATGGGGAGCAGAGTGAGGGTAGGGAAGGGCGATTTTCTAAGCAGAGGCAACATATGGATAAGTGGCCAGAGGTGCAAAGAACTTGGTGTCCTGGTGGACACCACAGGGTCTCTAGCTGGGTTTCCAGCGAGGTTCAAAAGGAGCTGAGAGGAGGAGTGCGGGGCTTCTGTCCATCTGACCCTGGACTCCTCGGCCATTTGAAGGCAAGCTGTGGACTTCCTGGAGCTTCCGTTTTCCATCTTTACAACAGAGGACAATATCTGCCCTCCTCTCCACCCAGAAATACTGTGTGTGCAGATGAAATAATGGATAGAAGTGCATTTTCAAAGCACCGTACAAATGCAAAGCATCATTACCATTGTCTAGAGCGCAGATTGATCTGGCGTTTTCTCACAGCCTAGGGGTCACATTGGAAAAGTACATTAGTGTAGTCTTCTGGGCTAGAAGATGCCAGTTTGGATTTTAGCCCAAACGTGACAATTGTAAGCTGTCCTACTAGCACATATTAAATGGCCCTGTTTGCTGACTAAGGGCTGTTTAAATCGTTACGATCCCAGTTTCCACAATCACTAATCTTTATGCATAAAACAAATACTTGTCACAGCTCTCTGCTCCCAGAGCCCTATATTTATTTGCTCCATGTCGATCGGTGTTTGTCATGTTTCTGCTCAGAAGGACAGTTTGAATATTAAGATGGAATGCTTTACTCCATGGTGGCACGTCTGTTCTTGGGATCAGTTTTGGTTCATTCATTCATTCATTCATTCAATAAATACTTGAGCACCCATTATGTGTCAACACAAATTTTGAATTATGATTCTGTCTTAATAAATCTTAAGAGTGTTTACATTTCAAAATAGTTTTTTAGATTCATCTTTACAAAACTCCACAAATCCACTTACCAAGGAAAACGTGGGGTCCAATGGCGGGTGTTCCGTCTCGGCGTTATTCGTGGGCCTGTTGGATTGTTTCCAGCAAGTCATTAGCTGCACCGTCTGTGAGCAGGATTTCCCTGTTTGTCATCCAGCTACATCTGTCCCTGTACCAGGCAAGTTTTGTTTTGCAGCATCTTGTGAGGGCTTCTCTCCCTGAGGAGAATGTCCAGTGGCCAGGAGGTGGGTGGTACCTGTGAACCTTCGATCTCAGATGACTGATGAGTTTTGAGTCCAGAAGAATGGCTGGGATTGGGGTCCAGTTTAAGCTGGGAAATTCATTTGCGACATTTTGCCAAGATGGATGGCAACTAGAGGACATAGTCAAGGGGCCGTATCGCCAGGAGAAAGGCAAGGGGGAGAATGAGGCGGGGTCCCAGTGCAACGTTTGTCATGGAGGGCGTAAGCGCGGACGTTAGCCCAGTGCCGACTCGTTATCCTTGGCACGTAAGTTAACGAAGAGTGCTTATTTTGTTTACTGCTATGTCCCAAGCCTTTTATGGCCGCCCCATGCATATCTTTTTTTTCCCCCCATATTTATTTATTTGTTTATTTATTTATTTATTTTCCCCAAGTCAAGTTGTCCTTTCAATCTTAGTTGTGGAGGGTTCTGTTCAGCTTCAAGTTGTTGTTCTTTCAGTCTTAGTTGTGGAGGGCGCAGCTCAGCTCCAGGTCCAGTTGCCGTTGCTAGTTGCAGGGGGCACAGCCCACCATCCCTTGCGGGAGTCGAACCGGCAACCTTGTGGTTGAGAGCCCGTGCTCCAACCAACTGAGCCATCCGGGAGGCAGCTCAGCTCAAGGTGCCGTGTTCAATCTTAGTTACAGGGGGCAGAGCCCACCATCCCTTGCAGGACTCGAGGGATTGAACTGGCAACCTTGTGGTTGAGAGCCCACTGGCCCATGTGGGAATCGAACCGGCAGCCTTCGGAGTAAGGAGCATGGAGCTCTAACTGCCTGAGCCACCGGGCTGGCCCCCCCATGCATATCTTAATGTGCCAGGGGTCCCCACCCAAGTATCTCCTGACATTTAATGCATCCTGGTGACATTTTTCCCGGCAGTCACCAGATTCCGACTTGTTTTAATGAACCATGCCGTTTTGCCCACCAGGCTGCTGTCTTACCTGAGTTGTAACCCCAAAGCAGCCTTAGCTCATCATTTTGGCTCGTTTTGGCTCAGCAGGGACAAGTCAGCACCACGCTGCTCTTTGTTTTTCAGAATCCCTGGTTGGGGTATCTGCAGATTAGCTAATGGAGGGTGCTCTGTCTTGCCAAATGTTAATGGTATAAAATGTGATCATTTTGCTGACAAATGTAAGCAGGTTTCATTCTGACTTGCAGTAGAAATAATCCCTCAATTTTGCAACCTGGAAACAATAGATTTTGTTGATGTTGATTACTCCATTTCTAGCTTCTTCCAGTGATACAGTGATTCTTTCAATTGCAGCTTTCAGGTGATGTGTGTGTGATGTTTTCTCATTAGCACCCTAATGATAGACAGGATGAATTCCATGTCTGTACTGCACCGTCTTACAACCACAAATGAATTTGTTAGCGCAGTTGCTACAGACACATTTACTGCCTGCTTCGAGAAGTTTCTTTTCTCTTTTCCAAAGTTACAGAAAGCTCAGAGGTCTCTGAGGCGATGCCACACCTTTGTGTGTTACTTTACAGCTCAGTGCAACTCATGGAGGAAATGACTTTCAGTTTTAATCTTGGGTTAATATTAATAGTCTGGGAATTTTTCCAGAGAATGTCATTTTACACACATCTCCACTTCTGTGAATATATGCAGAATGTACCCCCCCATGTGGCTCTCATTATGACATTTCTCCCCCAATTTTAGTAAAAGAACTGTTTAAAATTAGATAGGAATTTGGTATTAAATTCCATACTTAAGGAGCCCACTCCTTATGGGTATGGGTTCTGCTTGATGGCCTCTAAATTAATAACGTGGAATTCATGAATGTATATTATGTTTCTGGTGCTGTCCTAGCCCCTGGAGAGACTGCAGTGAGCTAAAACTCTCCTTAGGGAACTTATCGGCCGGTTGGTAAGAGACAGAATGACCACAACGATTGCAGAATCTTGGCATAACTGAGAAACCGTGGTAAGGGCTGGACAGGGCCAGGGAGATCCAAGAACACGTGTCCAGGCACCTGAGGTCGCCTGGAGTGTCAGACAAGGCTTCTCTGAAGGAATTCCATGTGAGCTGAGTTCTGAAGGATGTACCAGAGTGAAAGGTAGGGATGTGGACCCTCCCAGGTAGAAGATGCCGTCACACAGACCCCCATCCATCCTGGTGAGAGCTTGGGTCTTCATGTCAGGTGCAAAGAGGAGCGGAGAAGGGAACAGATGGGGACATGACCAGATTTCCAGTTTGACAACAATCATCCTGGCTTTTGGCTGCAAATGCATTGGGGACATTCAAGGTGGGATGCGGGTAGCCCAGCTCGGAGGCTTTTCTTAGGAATCTAGGGAGGAAATGGTGGTAACTTGGATTTGGGGTTTGATGGGAAGACAGAAAGATACGGATGAACTGGGAAGACATTTAGGAGGTAAGCGAGGCAGGACTTGGTAGTGCAGGGGGAGAGGAAATGTCAAGGATGTCTGGTGCAGCGATTTACTGAAACCGGCCGCACTGAAAGTGGACTGGCTGTGGAGAAGGGTCTTCAGGGGGTGCCTCTAAGACATCTCTGTGCAGCCTTTGCTTTTCTTACATTAGGCCAAGCAGCATTCTACATACATGTCTGCACGTGATGCACAGCCGTGGACCCCTGTAGCCAAAATTTTGGGACCCAGAGTTGGAAGGAGCGGGCAAGGTCTCGGAGGAAGGCACAGCGGGGGGCAGTGGGTCACATCACTGCAGGGGCCCCCTTCTCCCCTGCCTCAGATTCCCAGAGAGGAGTCACTTACACATGGCGGGCAGCGATGGGAGGGGGAGGGGACGCACGATGGGTCGGCTGCTGAGCTGAGAGAAGGAATGAGCAGGCCCGCACGGCCGCTGGGCTTCTGCTTCACTCTCCAAGCTGTTCTGCTCCCCCAGGTGGTGTGACACCTGGGCAGGTTCCACCCATGAGGAAGAGGCCAGCAGTTTGGGGAGGTGAGTTTATTTGAGGGGTGTGTCAGGGAGCCAGCCTGTGGCTGAGGGTCAAGCTGCGATCTCCCCGAGGTTTTCATCAGCTGTCAAGCTGGCATTTTGATTGATTGCAGTTTGAAGTCAATCACCTGGTTTTTCCCCTCACTCTCCAATCACACTCAACTGCAGTTACTTCTGCACTTACCTCAGATGGTTTCTGGTCTCCACTCCTTAGTTCAAGTTGTCCCCTCTGCCTGAAACGCACCGCCTCTCGCTGGCCCACCCTCTTCATCCCTAAGGCTGCACCTCAGTAGCACTTCCTTCAGGGGACGCTCTGTGGCCTCCACTTCCTCCTTCTCCCCGCTACCCTCATGCGCCCTGGGCCTGCCCGAAGCGCTGCCTCCACGTAGGGTTTTGAGGCTCTGTTTACGTATCTGTCACCAACACACGCTACCAGGGTTCCAGGGAGTGCCCGTGTGTCACCCAGCCCTGTGCCTGACCCACAGTGTTGGTGGAGTAGCCGAAGCTGGCAGTGTTGGAGGCACAAAAACAGGAAGTACAGCTTTCAGTCGAATTGCTTTACTGATGCCCAGAGAAAGCATCTTATGACTGTCTTTGCCCAGTGCCTCCAGCAGCTGTAAGAACAACCAAGACGGCAAATGGAGGAATGGGGAGGAGGAATGAGCCTGCAGACCGGGCGGGAATGGCAAGCGAGCTCTGTCCGGCACAATTTCTCCTGGGGATTGCCAGGTGGCTCGGCCTGAGCAAAAAACAGAAACACGAAAACATGGAAAGACTTGCTCCTTGCGATAGGAGTCTAGTAAAAATATTTACTGAGAACATTTCTGTGTTCTAAACACGAAGCCTTTCATGGGCATTATCTCATTTAATCCTCGAAACAACTCTGTGAGATGTAGAAGCTATTATTATCCTTATTATAGGGATGAGGCACAGAGAGGTTAAGTAACCTGCACAAGGTCACACAGCTAGAGAGTAGGAGAGCTGGATTCCAACCCCTGCTGCCTGTGACAGGGCCTACACTCTGGTGTGACATTAGCTAGAAGGGTAGCGGCTGAGACATGTTTTAAAATGGGAACAGGCTTCTCTCCAAGACTAGAAGCCCCTGTGTTGTTACAGTCAGGTTATAACAACGGGCAGGACTTTCGTTAGGTAAGGCTGACGTGATTCCTGAAATATGCAAGCAAAGACAGGCAGATCACAGGTTTTCTTCTCTGGAGTGACACGGAGGGGCATACACAAAGTGAAAGAACAGTTAAGCCATTTGGTAAGCTGGACTGGGGTGGGGATGAGGCAGGAGAAGGCACGCCGTGTCTGGAAGAGACAGCAGCACAGGATGGGAGCCAGCCTCCGAGTTGAGAAGCAACGTGAGGCGTCTGAATGTGAAGAGCGGGCAGGGTGGAGGGAGGAGCCCGGAAAGCAAGAGTGTGTGAGCTGCGGGTGTGGGTATCAGAATGAGCCCAGCCGACCCAGGAGCCGTAAAGAGAAGGCCCTGAGAGCGGGTGCTGGCGTGTGCAACACCGCCACTGCTTTCCGCAGTAGCTGTACCATTTTACAATCCTACCGCAACGCACAGGGGTTCTAATTCCTGCATTTCTCAATGTACCAGAGAGCATCGCCTGTCGTAATCCTCCCACCTGCCTCCTCACGCTCAACTCTGGGCCAGAGAGCAAGGTCCTGCCCAGGGGGAGGAGCAGTCCACACACTGAGTAACTGTCACCTCATGGCAAGGACCTCAGGCATGTTAGCTCATCAATTCCCATGTTATTAGGTACTGTAAGGACCCTTCACGTTACAGACGAGGAAACAGGCCCACGGAAGCCGAGTTACCTGCCCCCGATCACAGAGCTCACCGCAGTCCAGCAGTGGTGGCTGTGGGGCCCAAACCCCCACGTCTGCTCGGAGCCAAGTTTTGAACAGCTGTGCTCAGCTTCTGCCTGCCCAGGGCGCACAGACCACCATATTCAAATCCAGTCCCGTGAAAGCTGCTGGAGACCAGAACCACTAAAAGACGAGGCCGATAGTGAAATCATCTCACAAAATGGGAAGGCAAACATGATTAAATGCCACGTGATGAAAAGATGGTGAATTTAGCTCGATAGTGGAGAAGAACCATCGTAAAATTCAGAAGTTTTCTTTGGAATCAGATGTTTTTCATGCTACAATATCATTTGGACAAAAAGAACATAGAAAGTGTTCTTCAATTTCCAATTTCCTATTTACAAACATGATGTGAAGGGTCGGCACCAGCAAAGGGAGATGAAAATGAACTTGACGAGAGGCAGGATGCGTGGCAGAGAAACATCCTGGCAAGCGAAGGACAGAACAGGAGCTGATCCCAGTACACGCACACACTGTGGTGTGTTCCACCCAAGCAATAGTGTTGGAAAAGCACTTAGTTCCAGGGCAGAGGCGGAAATGGAGGAAAACGTACCGAGAAATGAGAAAATGTTCCATTACCAAGGGCGAATCAAGACTCACTGTGGAAAAGGTCTTGGTTGAGGAAGACGGGGCCTCTTGTAGCAGAAGAGGGTAACACGGCTGGGACGCGAGCTGGCTGGTGGCTTACAGCTTCCTTGCAAGAAAACCAGACAGATCTGAGATGGTCTAAAAATATCAGGCAGGTGAGCGTTGTGTTTAACTGATGCACGGTGAATTAACCGAGACCACAGGCGTGGGGCAAGTGAAAAGTGACAAAGGACGGTGGTCACAATTAAGGTGTGACCATGCAATGCAAAATGCGCGTCTTGGGCTGTGAAAGGAAGCAAAGTGAAGGGAAAACAAAACCAAACCAAAGCCACCACCACACCAACAAAACCAAAAATCAAATGAACCCTTCTGAAAAGTATGTGGAACATGGTACAGATAATATTATGGAATGGGAGATACATGTATCGAAACGCAAACCATGGTTATACTTTAAAATCACAGTTACCACAGCTGAGCAAACGCATATCACACCAAAGCAGAGGGATGAGGTTATGTGGACAGGTCACACCCTAGTAGTTAGTTTGTCAACCAGTTTCCTACTGGGCCTTTTGAGTCGGATGACTTTGAAATTTGATATTTCAAAGACTGATGGTTAAATCAAAAGAGCTAAATTAGGGACCAGCCTGGTGGCTCAGGCAGTTGGAGCTCCATGCTCCTAATTCCGAAGGCTGCCAGTTCGATTCCCACATGGGCCAGTGGGCTCTCAACCACAAGGTTGCCAGTTCGACTCCCGCAAGGGATGGTGGGCTGCGCCCCCTGCAACCAGCAATGGCAACTAGACCTGGAACTGAGCTGCACCCTCCACAACTAAGACTGAAAGGACAACGCCTTGACTTGGAAAAAAGTCCTGGAAGTACACACTGTTCCCCAATAAAGTCCTGTTCCCCTTCCCCAATAAAATCTTTAAAAAAAAAAAAAAAGAGCTAAATTGGGGGGGAAGCATGGGGAAAAAAGTTTTATACTAAACTATACATAACAAAATTTATCATTTTGAGCATTTTTAAGTGTACAGTTGAATGGCACTAAGTATATTCACATTGTCGTGTGACCGTCCCCACCCTCCGTCTCCAGAACGTTTCCATCCTCCCAAACTGAAACTCGGCCCCCATTAAACAAGTCTCCCCTCCCCCTTGTCTCTGGTAACCTCTAGTCTGCTTTCTGCTTCTATGAATTTGACTATTCCAGGTACTTCCTGTAAGTGAAATCATAAAACAGTGGTCCGTTTGTGTCAGGCTTATTTCACTGAGCATATTGTCTTCAAGGCTCATCCATGCTATAGCTGTGTCCAAGTTTCCTTCCTTTTTAAGGCTGAATAATACTCCTTTGTATGTCGGTACCACCTTTTGTCCACCCACGGATAGATACTTAGGCGCTTCCACCTGTTGGCTGTTGTGAATAACGCTGCTATGATCATTCGTGCACAGCTGTCTATTCAAGTCCTTGTTTTCAGTTCTTCTGGGTATAGACCCAGAATTGGCATTGGTGCCTCTTATGGTAATTCTATGTTTAACTTTTCGAGAAACTGACGGACTGCTTTCCACAGCAGCTGTACCATTTGACATTCCTACCAGCAATGGCAAGGGGTCCAGTTTCACCACATCCTCACTAATACTTGTTTTCTGGTTTATTGTGTGTGTATATATGCAGACGGTGCCAAAAAAATGTATACACATTTTAAGAAAGGAAAAAAGCATATTAAAATTAAGCTAATGGGAACCACTTTGATCACCTCTTGTCATTGCAGAAGTCAAATGTGACTTGTATTTTTCTTTTGTTATCAGTATATATTGAGTATTACAATTTTAATACAGTTTTTTCCTTTCTTAAAATGTGTATACATTATTTTGGTTGTCTCTCTCTCTCTCTCTCTCTCTCTCTCTATATATATATATATATATATATATATATATATATATACCTAATGGGTATGAAATGGAAACCCATTGTGGAAAACATGGAATTTATGTCTTTTAGAATCATTAGAGAAATATTTTTATTCGGGTTGCACCAAATTTAATTGCAGTCCAAGAGTCTGGATATCCATGATACCAGAAAATCTAGAACGTATAACTAGCTTTGGGCAAAATTTCAGTTTACAAAGCACTTTCAAACCCATGGTTTGTGTGCCTGGAATGTATAATAAGGTATGAGATTGGAGGGATGGGCAGCATTATTATTATTGTGTGGTTAATTATTCTCGTTTTAAAGATGAGAAAACTGAGGCAGTGACTTCCAAACATTACATACCTGGTAAATGTTAGAGCCAGCATTTGCTCTCAGGGCTGTTTCACTAAATGTCATATTCTTTCCCCTATACCACACTGTAGGTAAATTCCCACATGCAAGCAAATACTAGAAATATGGTTTTTACATAAGGTACTGTGTGAATATTTGTATATGACTTACGTGTGCACATAAACACACACACATACACAAATTCACACACATATTCTAGGCTCACGCTAAGCTTTTGGGTATAAGGTAACCAACCCCCTCTCTCCTCGAAGTGGTCAACATATTCTATTAAGTAATTAAATGTAAACTAATTCTGAAACAAACATGAATAGAAAACCCGTGATGATGCGTGAGAGGGAGGCTATAAGTGAAGCATGTTTATGCTTTCTGGAAGACGTCTACAAGATGATG
This sequence comes from Rhinolophus sinicus, assembly GCF_036562045.2. Lineage (NCBI taxonomy): Eukaryota > Metazoa > Chordata > Mammalia > Chiroptera > Rhinolophidae > Rhinolophus > Rhinolophus sinicus. Next base: position 5,462,783 of record NC_133757.1, read on the forward strand.
CAAGTTAAAGTATGTATAGACACCAAATATTACTACTCATTGATTAAGTCACCGAATTATAGATACCGCCAGGCCACGTAGTATAAAACAAGGACAGGAAAGTGGGACATTGGTGAAGTACAAAATCAAAGTCTGATTGGTACGTCAATAGTTGCTTTCAGTCCAGCTCTTTCACACCCATCTGCTCCCTTCCCCCAAAAGAATAGGTGCAGATTAATGGACGGATGACAAATGAGGACGATGGTGACAAGACTAAAAGGAAAGTAAGGGAATAAAAAGAAAAAAGTAGTTATTGTCACCTTTCAGGCTTTATCTCAAGCACTGTACTTTTCAATGCGCTAAGGTACTCAGTGAATTCTGAATTCTTTCTTCTTAGCACTTAGTAGTTCATGCTCGGTCTCATGCGTGAGGGTCCCTGCTGATCCCATCCACGTTGGCTGAAAACTGAGGGTTCACGCAGCTACACATCGACAGTATGAGCGGCACTGGACCCCGCAAAATCAGGAAGAATTTTCTTTAGTTCACTGTACCTGATTTATAAAGGCTCTCCTTTGCTCCTGAAGTATAATAAATATTAATTAATTTGCAGTAATCTTACTGAACAATTTTACAGTAGCTTCATAAAGTATAATTAAGATAACAGAACAAAGGCTATATCAATACTAGGTATGATTATCCTGCTTCATTAATTTTCAAAAATACAGAGTCTAAGCAATCTCTTAGTCTACCTAGATGAGTACAGTCATAGCACTTTCCAAGGGACACTTTCCAAGGGACAACGGGACTCAACAGGTTTCTGGATTGGAGACCAAGGGTTGAGGAAGCGAATTCAGGAACATCTGCTCATCAGCAGCACTTTTCGTGGATATTATGGTGCCTAATAATCAGACGAAGAGGCTGAGGCTCAGAGAGGCCACATGGCCCCGGGGCACACAGTGAATAAGCCACAGACCCTCCCCCACATCCTGGGCTCTGGAAATCAGCGCCTTTTCCCACTGTGCTCTCAACCAGAGTTCCAGGAAACCTTTCTCTGGGGAAAACTATAGGAAACTATGTAAAGCACGAACATAAGTATTTATGTCAGTGTGCAAAGGTGGAGGATGATTGAATGATTCTCCTCAAGGGTATGAAAGGTTATTTTACAGAAGATGGTTATTAGCTTTGCTTCATTGGCTTTCAAAGAAGAAAAGGAAGGGGATGAGAGAAAATGGAAGCATTGGGGCCTTGGAGTAGATAAGAAGGAATTGACGGTGAAATCAGATATCTGGGGAGGCGGCTAAAATAAAGTAGTCTCATTGGGTGGGCCCTGCCTGAAGGTACGCTGGACGAGAGGGAAACGATGCAGGGATACACCTCACTCTCAGCCACGATCTTCCAGGTTGGGGGAGACAGAAGAAAGATGGCCACCACTGCTGTGCAAGGGCGTGGGAGACCCCTGGGGAAGCCCTCTGCTCTCCTCTGTGATGCTGGGGTTGACAGGCTGACTGATGTCTCGTGATCATAATCGTCGCTTCCCAGGAGATACAAAGGCTCTATCAATATGTACCAGGGAGGAGAACACGCAATTTTTTTTTGTAAATTTCCTACTTACAGTCCTTATTTGTCCAGAAATTATTTTTGCATTTTTGGGAACATTTGGGGACTATACATACATTAAAATTTACCCACATTTGAGTGTACAATTGGATGAGTTTGGGCAAATGGACACAGTCACATGACCTCCACCACAATCACGAAAGAATATTTCCGTCCTCCAAAAGTTCACTTGTGCTCTGCTACAGTCATTCCCCTGCCCCCGCCCTGGCCCCTGGCCACCTACGTTTTCTTGCTATCATTTCACCTTTTCTAGAATTTCATATAAATGGAATCATGCACCCCGTAGTCGCCTATGTCTGACTTCTTTCATTAAGCATGTTTTTGAGATTTGTCTATGTTTTGGCTTATTCATTCAGTGGACTACCGTGTTTCCCGGAAAACAAGGCCCAGCCGGACAATCAGCTCTAATGCGTCTTTTGGAGCAAAAATTAATATAAGACCTGGTATTATATTATATTATATTATATTATATTATATTATATTATATTATATTATATTATATTATATTATATTATATTATATTATACCCAGTCTTATTTTACTATAAGACCGGGTCTAATATAATTTTTACCATAAGACCCGGTCTTACAGTAAAATAAGACCGGGTCTTATATTAATTTTTTCTCCAAAAGACGCGTTAGAGCTGATTGTCTGGCTAGGTCTTATTTTGGGGGAAATATGGTATTACTCAGCAATGAAAAGAAACAAGCTACTGATACGCCAAAGCAATTAACCATATAAATAAGAGCCTTGATCTATATGTTTATCCTTATGCCAATCCCATACAGACTCGATTACTGTGACTTTATACTAAACCTTGAGGTTAGGTACTCTGCGTCCTCCAACTTTGCTCTTTTTTGAATAATTATTTTCGCTGTTCTAGGTCCTTTGAATTTCCATATGCAGAGGGTCCCCCAAAAATGTATACACATTTTAAGAAAGGAAACAACTGTATTAAAATTACGCTGATGGGAACCACTTTGAGCACCATTGTAATTGCAGAAGTCAAACGTGACTTGTATTCATCTTTTGTTATTGGTATACATTGAGTATTACAATTTTAATAGTTATTTTCCTTTCTTAAAATGTGTATACATTTATTTGGCACTCTCTCTATATATATTTTAGAAACAGCTTATCAGTTTCTACAAAAAAAGACCTGGTAAGAGTTTGATCAGAATTCTGTTGAATCTATAGATCAATTTGGGGAACACTGACATCTTCATAATAGTGAATTTTCCAATTCATACACATGTACGTATCTCACTTTTCTTTATGTTTTTAGAATTATTTCATTGATATTTTGTGATGTACAGGTCTTGCACATATTTTGTTAAATTTATCCTGACATACTTCATATTTTTATGATACCGTAAGTGATATTTTAAAGTTTCATTTTCCAATTGTTCATTGCTAGTACATAAAAATGGCATTGACTCTTACACTGACCTTATATTTTGGGATCTTGCTAAAGTCACTGATTATTAGTTCTAGTACCTTTCGGAGATTCCTTAGGAATCATTTTTTACATACACAATCATGTGTTCTGAGAATAAAAATGGTTTTACTTCCTCTTTTCCAATGTGTGTGAGTGTGTGTGTGTGTGTGTGTGTGTGTGTGTGTGTGTAACCTATTGTACTTACTAGGATTTCCAGTATAATTTAAATAGAAGTAGCGAGAGTGGACATCCTTTGACCATTCCTGAGCTCAAGGAAGAAAGTGCCCACTATTTCCTCATTAAGTGTGATATTAGCTGTAGGTTTTTCATAAATATGAGTTTGAGAAAGTTGCATTCTATTGCTGGTTTGCAGAGAGTTTTCAGGAACAGGTGCTGAATTTGATCAAATACTTTTACTTTTTGATGATCATATGATCTTATTCCGTTGATATGATTTATAGTGATTAATTTTCTAATGATAAACAAACCTTACATTCCTGTTGTGTGTATTTTTTTTACTGGATTTGATTTTCTAATATTTGTTTAGAATTTTCACTTCTATTTTCATACATGATATTGGCTCATAGATTCTTCTTTTTTCTTCTTCTTCTAATATCTTTGGCATCAGTATCAGGGCAATCCTTAAAATAAGTTGGGAGTGTTTTCTCTTCCTGTATTTTCTGAATGACTTTCTATAGGATTAATATTATTTCTTCCTTAAATATTGGGTAGAATTCACCAGAAAAGTCACCGGTGTCTAGAATCTTCTTTGTAGGACTGATTTAAATTGAGAATTCAATTTCTTTATTCATGTTTTTTTTAAGCTTATTTTGGTGATTTGTGTCTTTCAAGGAATTTGTACATTTCACTTAAGTTGTCACATCCATTGGCATAACATGGTCCATGATAATTCTTCATTGTGTTTTAATGCCTGTGATGTCTCTCCTCTCATTCATCATGATACATGTTTGTCTTCTCTCTTTGATCAGTCTAGGTAGAGGTTTGTTGAATGAACTGGCATTTTCAAAAAAAAAGCTTTCAGTTTCAATTATTTAGTCTATGTTTCTTGTTTTCTGTTTCATTGATTTCCACTCTTCATTATTTCCTGTTTTCTACTTACTTTGGGTTTAATATGCTCATCTCTTTCTAGCTTTTTAAAGTGGAAACTTAGATTACCGATATTGGAACATTTTGCTTTCTAATGTGAGCATTTAAAGATGCTCATCTTTCTTTAGCACCGCTTTAACTGCAGCTCACTAATTTTGATAAGTTGTGTTTTCATTTGCATTCAGTTCAAAATATACTCTAATTTCTCTTGAAATTTCTTCCTTGATTCATGGGTTATCTAGAAGTGTTTGTTTAATTTCCAAATATTTGGAGATATTCCACAGATCATTCTGTTGTTGACTGCTAGTTTAATTCTGTTTTTATTAGAGAACATAATCCACATTGTTTCAGTCTTTTTAAATTTATTAAGACTTGTTTTATGGCCCCGCATATGGGTTTCTTAGTAAATGTTCCATATGCCCTTGAAAAAAATGTGCATCCTGCTTTTAGTGGATGGAATAAATGTCAACAAGGTTAATTGGTTGATAGTGCTGATCGAGACCTCTATATCTTTACTGATTTTTTTTTATCAATACTGAAACAGAGTATTGAAATCTGCAACTATGATTATGGATTAGTCTCTTTTTCCTTTTAGTTTTGTCCATTTTGCTTCATGTGGTCTGTAACTGTTATTACATGAACCTACATTTATAATTGTGTTTTCCTGCTATAATAACCTTGTTGCCATTATGAATTATCTCTCTTGGTCTCTAGCAATTCTCCTTGACTTAAAATATATGTCATCTGACATTAATGTAGTCACTCCGGCTTTCTTATGCTTTCTGTTTGAACGGTGTATCCGTCAGCGTGTGATTAAAAACAACAACAAGGATGTCTAAGAATGGTAGAGAATACACAATTTATCTAGGATTTGGCTTTGCATGATTCTGGGAGCTCGGTAGGCAGTTTATATCTGTTTGCTATTTCTACATCTCATGATGGCTTGGACCAGGAGTCAGAGAAGCTGAAGGGACCTGTGAGGAGCTCGCTGCTGCCTGTCCCATCCATAAGGTGAGGCAGGAAATCAGCGACGGCCTGCACCAGGTACAGCAGTGTCCAATGCCCTCGCACCCACCTTCCACAGGTGAAGAGAACACGTTTGCATAGTTCAGCAACCAGCCAAAAGTTTAGGCACCATTTGTACTCAGATTTTTGGATTCCTCCTCTTTGTGTTCTCCTACACTCCCAAGTGCTCTGTCAAGTTCAAGTTCTGCCCTCTGATGAATCCTGAACCTGCCTCAGGAGACCTCACATCAAGACTCATTTCTACCTCTGAGCAGCCAAGTGACTTGCTGAGACCTGCTACACTGGCCTTTAGATTCCTCATGTGCAAAGTCGGGCAATGGAAGTGGGACCAGGTGACCCCAAGAGCCCTGCCACTTCCAAATAAACCCCAAATAACGCTAAATAAACATGTCAACCCTCAGGATCAGAACAGATCTCATGGTGTGACCTGATGTCTTAAAGACAGTCTGACTCTGCACAATTTCTGATGAAAGAATTCTGATTTGTAGCCATTTCATTTTCGCAGTACTGACAGCAAAACGCATGCTGCTTCAATTACGCACATAGATTAAGAAGACCACTGAGGTGAGAGGAAGAGATAGCCTGAAAGACCCTTTAGGCTTGACCACATAATCCAAATTCCTAGCTCAAATTTACTCACTCAGATCTATGTGTTCTGTAGCTATGGTCAGTTAATCTGCTGACTTAGGTCTCCGATATTGAAAACTATCTCTGTATCTTCCACCAAAGAAATTCTTGAAATTCTGTATGTGACTATTTTTCTCATGGCCACTGGTTAGCTGACTTTATAAATAAACTGAAAGTGGTATGTTCTTATCATACACAATACAAATCCCAGGAATTGTGGCAAGGAGAACATATTGCTGTGGTACACTGAGCTTTTGGTATTTTTACGTGGACCATGGTCTTCTCTATGCCACCAAACTTCACTGTCACATTCAGTAGAATAGAGCAAAATATCATTTCTATAGTTTTGCTGAATCTAATTGTTTACAAGCAAGTAGACCTGGAGGCAAACAATTCTGAACACTTGTTGCTTCTTTGATACTATTTGCAGTATTTGTCTACATAAGGGACTCGCGACTAAAAAATTCAAAAGGCCATCCACCCAGTCTTCTCAAATGTGTTAAAATGACCTTTATTCATTGAAAGCAGAATTGCACTTAGGTTTCTTGGGCTGAGAATGAGTGGAAGGGAGGGTGGGAGGGAGGACAGGGATCCACAAGGCTGCCTTCTCTTTCACAGGCTCTCTGAGGAAGAAAATCTCTTAGTCTGAGCTTTTGTAAATTTTGTTGAGAAATGTAAAAATATTGCAGTAATCTCCAACGAGTAGCACATGAGCTTTAAAAAGTTGGGGTATTGGGCAGGGAGATTTTGTTTTCAATTGCAAAGCACCTTTTGCAAGTGACAATAAATTTTAACACCTTTTTTGATTTAGCCAATGGTTAGGCTGCGGTGTTGTGTCACGATAGCCCAAGCTGAGGAAGACAGATGAGGATTCAAGGAGCAGGTCACCAGTGTTCTTTAGGTGAATTCTGTCCATGGTGCTGGGGAGCAGACATCATGTTATCATCAAGGATGGAGGCGCAGAGGTGCACAGAGATAGGGCGCACGCAGAAAACTCCGGAAGGCTGCATGGGAAAGGAAGGAGCAAGCAAAAGTTGGCAGTCATCAGGGAGAGGTAGAGAGAAGGGAAGATTTTCAGGATAGGGAAGGCTGGATTATTTTTATTTTCCCACTGCGCAATAAGGACTCTCCAGGTAACGGTCCCCGGTCTTAATCTGCGTCTGCGTTTTGGAACCAAGTGAAAACAACTATGAATAACAGCTAACATTTGGTGAGAACGTCTATATCCCGGATGCTGGGCTAACCACTTTAAGTGTATCATCTGATTTAATTTTTACCCCCACCAAACCCCCAGGAACTATGATACAGATATTCTCATGGTCCCCATTTGACAACTGAAGACACTGAGGTCCTGAGAAGTTAAACAACCGCTCAAGGTAACACAGCAAGAAAAGTGACAGTTTAGATAAAAACTAGGGTAATAGCTTGCAATCTCAGCTGCTGTGTTTTGTCTCCTAGACATCGTCTGTTTATGTCTGTGTCCATCATCTGTTTACTCTTTTTATCAATAACCTCTCTCAACCGCCTTCTGGGAACCCCCCCCCCCCCCCAGTCCATGTGTTTCTGGTGGTGTTGGCTGCACCCCTAGCTCTGGGGTGAGCACCTGACCTAGACATCAACGCGCTCACCTCTTTCCCTGGGTCTAGGGATGCTTAGGAGATGGGCATACAGCCCAGTTGGAGCCAGGAAGATGTGTGGGTGTTTCCTCTAGGCTGCCATGTCCTCACTGGACTTGAATGGAGACGCACCACCAAGGCTTGGGAGCTGCTGGTGGCCATCTTGGGACCCTGGGAGAGAGGTGACCTGAGAAGTGGGGGAGCTAAGAGGAAGCGATAACCCAAGCCCTGGTCTCATATCTGGACCCCTGATCCAAACCAGCCTGAAGTAAGTTTTACCCCTGATCTATGTAGTAACATGTACCAATAAATTCCCGTTAAGTGTTGAGCTAGCTTGGATTGAGTTTTCCGCCCCTTACAGCTTAGAGTCCTGACCGGTTGGTGAGTCCTCTCAGCTGTCTCCCAAATCACCTATGTGACCACAGTTGGACCTTCCCCACGGCCAGTTTCCTCCCTGCTGAAGTAGAGTGACAGCTACTCTGTAGCTGCTTGCAGGAGCGAGGCCAGGAGGCAAAAGAGAGCAGAGGGAGGTGTTCTCTTACTAGAGGAAAAGCTCATGAATTTGCAGGTTGACCTTAATTCTTTGTATTATAATATTACTCAAATATGTGCAAACATAAATTAGGTGTAACGTCCTTATGTTTATAGCTCTTAAACAACTTTAGATACCAAAACACATTTAAAGATCAGATACATACAAAAGCATCAAACCTATAAAAGGCCAATTCAAAGCATGGATCTAAAGAGACAGATGATGTTTTTGTGCCAGAATTAAATTGCTTCTTGCCTGTGACTCCCCTCCCGGCCACTCCCACGCTGCGTCTGGGAAGGTCCGAGAGTCCTGATTTCTCATGATGATGCCGTCCTCATCTTCCTCTGTCTCGAGAGCTTTTCTCACTTCAGCTCCAGAGAATCATGTGTATCCGGCATGCCATGATTTCATTCGGGCTTTGCCTGGTGACAGGCACTCGTTGCATATGCGGTCCTCTGTGTTTGCTCAGAGCTGGCCCTCACCCGACCTCCCCTGGAGACACAGTTACCCTGGTCAGCACAGGGGGCAATACTTGGTTCCATGACAAGGTTCCACACTATGCTGACGTGGATTTTTAGAAGAGTAGTGCCAGCAGCAAAGAACAAACTTTTTAACTTCTTGTTGAGACTTAGAGGCGTCCCAAGACTAGGACCTTGAGCCCCAGTTTGAGAAACACTGGGATAGTGGTGAAAGGTATGGAGCTTGAGAGACCAGGTTTGAGCACAGCCGCTTAAAGAAAGCTATTGGACTTGGGGCAAGTTCTTTACCTTTCTAAATCTCAGTCTTCTTTTGTGTCCGTTGGGATTGATAAAAGTATCTGCCTCGTAAAGTTGATGACTCATGTGTGAAGAGTTAAAAATTAGAGCTTTATACTGGGTTGACGAATGTCCCGCCCAATTTCAGGCCCACCCAAAACCTGTGAATGCAACCTTGTTTGGAAATGGGGTCTTTGATTATGTAATTGAGTTTAAATGAGGTGCTAAAGTAGTGTGGGCCCTAATCCAATGCGTGGTGTCCTTATAAGAAGTGGGAAATTTAGATAAAGAGATAAGAGAGAGGACACCTGTGATGACAGAGGCAGTGATACTTCTACAACCCACGCAATGCCAGGGATTGCAGGTACCCCCAGAAGCTAGGAGAGGGGCATGGCACAAACTCTCCCTCAGAGCCTCTGAGAAGGCCCCAACCCTGCTGACTCCTTCATTTTGCACAAGCAGCCTGCAGAACTGCGAGACAATAAATATATGTCTGTTGTTCTAAGCCACCCGGTTTGTGGCACTTTCTTACATCAGCCCTCACACACGAATACTCACACTTACACAGTGCTTGACGTGTGTAATAGACCAGGTGTGATCGTGTTGTGTCAGCCGAGGAGACTCAAGCACTTACAGAAGTACAAGATGGTAGACAAAGGCATGTTTCTGTTACCCTTTCCCCTTCCGTTTCCGCCCACAGGTCTCGCCCCCGTGTGAAGTTTGTACCATCATCACCTTCCATTGTGGTCTAGCGCTTTTCAGTTCACAGAGCTTTTTCCTACAGATATTTTTCGGTTCATTCTCACAGTGACCCTATGAGGTAGATAAAATTAATGATTTTTGTACATTGGCCAAGGAATCTTTTAGAGCTAATTGGCTAAAAGCAATGTGGAACCCCAGATTAGATCCTGGAAGGAAAAAAGAATGTCAGTGAAATCCAATTACAGTCTGTGACTTGGTTTATAGTAAGGCTGTGATAACTTCTTAATTTTGACAGATGCGACGTTTATGTAAGATGCTGATTTATGGAATCTTGGTGAAGGATATATGGAAACTCTGAATTGTCTTTGCAATTTTTCATTAAATCTCAAATTACCCAAATTAAAAGTTAATTTAGAAAAAACACTAATTGGAAATACTCTCCAGCTGACTTGAATGTTTTGCTGGAATGTCACCAAGGAACCCTGGCAGATACAAATATCTGACATATTAGGGCATCATGACCACCCTTAACTTTGTTTCTGTATTTTTTATTTTAAAACTCTATAATTATTTTTTATTGTTATTAAAACTCCATATAAAAAATTTGGAAGATATATAAAATGTAAAAGACAAAAAAAGGAATACCAGCTATGGTCTCACCACTGAAAGACACCCACCATGAACATTTTGGTGTATCTCCTTGCCATCTTTTTGGTTGGGCTTTATATGTGACGTGGGATCAAAATATACGGTGAATGTTTAAATTTTAAAAAATGATTACAGTAAAAGACACATTGCCATTAACCCCCCTCAAAATACACCCACTCGTTTCCAACACACTTATGCCATCGTTCTTGCCACTTTCTGAAGCAGTTCTGGATGTCCTCCTTCATGAGTGTCTTTAGTTGCACTGTCATTGCTGCCTCAATGTCCTGAATCATTTTGGCTTTGGGGAAGAGCCAGAACTCTCACAGTGACAGATCTGGTGAATAAGGTGAATGAGGACACACTGTAATGTTTTTATTTGAAGAAATTGCCGTACCAGAAGCGATGTGTGACATGGAGCATTGTCATGATGGAGGATGAAGTAAAGACACTCACGAAAGAGGACGTCCAGAACTGCTTCAGAAAGTGGCAAGAATGATGGGATGTGTGTTCAAAGTGAGAGGAAGTATTCTGAGGGGGATTAACGGTAATGTGTCTTTTACTGTAATAAATTTTTGTTATTTAAACATTCACCATGTCTTTTTTTATATAAGTATAGGACCATCCTGATTACTGCCCCACACCCACCTGAGCAGCTGGTTGTTGCTAGAGAGAAGCTCGCGTTCTTAATAGGTACCTATCATGTCCCAATCTCATAACTTCTTCTCCCTACTGACATCACACACACACACACACACACACACACACACACACACACTCGCACGGGCCAACACATCTTAATCGGGGAAGTAGAAGCAGTGAAAGGACCACTCTCACCTTCCTGTGCACAAAGCCACCAGCCCAGTGGCCCCTGCCCCCAGGCCATCTGCATTCTGGCAGGTCCTGCTGCTACCTGAGCACCTTCTCAGGTCTCGCTTCTCCTTCTCTCTCCTGAATCATCAGTGTCTCCCTCTTCTCTTGCAAAAACATCAAGAGGCTACAGGAGCCCTTCTCTTGCAGGACAGTCCTCCCTGGGTCCCACAGCCCCCTCCAGTGACTGCCCCTTCCCCCACTCCCATCTCATCAGAATTCCTCGGGAGAACTGACAACAGTCTGTCTCTATTCCAGCCAAGCCTCGGATTTGGTGTCACAGATTCATGTCTCTTACTGGTGCTCCCTTTGATCTCCGTATTGTGAAAACCAGTACTTTTCCATTTCCACCTTCCTGACCCCCAGCTGCATGGCACGTAGCTGACCACTCCATCCTTCTCCTGGGTTCCCAAACGCCACCCTCTCCTGGGCTTCCTTCTGTCTTCATCTCAGCTCCTGGCTGACTCCCCTTCTTTGTCAGGCCTCAGACCCTAGCCCTGCTTTCCTTTCCCTTTCTCTCCTAACTGTCCCCCTGGCCCACTGTACTGGAGCCACACTGCCCTGCTGTCTACTCCTCAAACAAGCCACCCTGTTCCCACCTCAGGACCTTAGCTCTGGCTCTTTCCTCTGCCTGAAGTGCTCTTCCCACTGATACTCTCATCGGTATTTCCATCCTGCAGTTCAGATCTCAGCATAAATGTGACGTTCACCGAGAGGCTTTCTCTGACAGCCCCAACCTCTTCTCTCTCATCACCCTCTCTATGCAGCTTTATCACCATCTGACATTCCCCTTCTCTGTGTATTTCCTGTGTATTGTTGGTGTCCACCTACTCCCAGCCTAACCCCCCTTGTCCTATTTTGAACATTTATGTTAATTAAAACTTCTCCCTATTATAAATAACTCTTCATCGGACATCTTTGCATATAACACTTTATGTTCAGATTGTATCCTTCGGATAGAGTTCCAGAAATGGAAGTATTGATCAAAAGCATCTTTTTTCCTTTAGAAGATGACTCATCTATAAGGAAAAAAAACACTTCATTTTTTGTAGATTCTATAACTGTTCATTATCAAATGACCCAAACACGTATACAGTGTTATAATTATAGAGTGCTTTCTGCCCAATACTGTGGAAGGTGTTATGGGTACAAATAAGGAAAGAAGAGACTAATCTGTAAGCAAGACATTGCTGACAAATAGGACTAAACACAACCATGGCCTAACTGAATATGGTGTGTGCTGAAGGGTGCTTAGGGGTCAGCAGTGGGGCTGACAGAAGCTGGGAAATCTGCTGAGCTCTTAGAGAGAGTGGATTTGTCTGCTTGAGTTTTTCTGTAACACTTTTGTATTGCACGTTACAGTTTATAAATCAGTTTCACCACATCACCTTGGGTGGTCCTTGCCCCCTCTCCCCACTTCCTTCCCCGCGCCAGCCATGTTCAAAGGCTGGTACTACTGCTCTCACTTGCAGACAGTGGAAGCTCCGAGTGACTTACCCAGGATCACACAGATGGACCCCAGACCCAGAAGGTCTGACAACAAGCCCAGTGCCATGCCCCTCCCCCAGACCTCCCCTCACCCCCTGCCCAGAGTTGATGCTCGAGTACGTCTCTGTACTTGTCACCACATCACACAGACATGGATGGATGGATCATCCCTGGGTATGGGGGGGTATGTTAGAGGTTGGCTCATGTAAGGTACCAGCAATGTAGTCCACACAAGTTCACATCAAGGACACCTCAAAGACACAGGCCGACGTTCCCCAGGGAGGCTGAAGCTGAGGTTTGACCAGGGGCTCGTGTGAGTGACGACCTGCAGTGACGTCGTGGACAGAGACAGAAAATGGGCTGAGTCAAGTCAGAGCCCTGAGGCTGCTTCCAGCGGCAGCATTGGCTCAAACCATCACCAGCCGTCTCTGTGCGTCAGCCTAATGGATGGGGGTCGGGCTCGGCTGGGTTTCAGTGCAAAGCACATGAGCTCATAAAGTATTAAAGCTGGAAGATGCACAGAGATCATCTTCACCCCTTCAACATCTAGATAAGGAAACCAAGGCCTGGGGAAGTGAATTTCCCAAGGCCACACAGCAAGTTAGTAGCGGAGACCAGACAACATTTCTCTCCGTGACAGCATGATGTCTTTCATCAGCAGTGTGTTATTAAAGAAATGGAGCTTTATTATTTTCAAGAACTTAGAGTTACACTGAAAAAAATACCACCTGTCCAGAGCTCTTAGGCAAAGAACTTTAATGAATAGATCAGCTATGTTTCATAGACAAATGGGCTTTTTTTTTCCCAAAGCCACTGGAAAGTAATTTTCTATCTTCTCTGACAGCTTTCTTTCCCTGTGGATTTTTTCAGCACGCCCTCTCCAGGAATGGACAAAAGTGAGCTCCAGTCCAGTTCTTGTTGAGATTATCACAAACCCCAAGTGACAGAGTCTGGAGAGTGAGGATATGCTGCCCCATGAGCTAGCTGGATGTCACTGGTCAGGGACATAATGACGTAACTGCCAGCCAATGTGTGACACTTCCTATGCCATCAGACAGTTGAGCTGGGCAAGGGTGAGAGACAGAACAGACTGATAGGATGGGAATAAAATTTTAAATACTTTTCTGTGTTGACTGAACTGCCGCTGGGATTTTGTACCCGCTCTGTACATTCCATCCATGGCATGGGGTGACCAGGGGTGTGGGCAGTGGCAGTGAGGGCCCAGTCCACTTGTCTACAGGGGAACCTTCTGGAAGGTAGGGGTGGGTGTGTATATGGAGACAGCCTCACGACCTCTTCCTCTTTCCTGTTGTTCTGTGGCTCTATTGCTGTCCCTTCTGACCTGCTCACATGTTTTGATCAGACCATCGGATGAGGCTACATAGTTCTTTGCTAATAATTCTTGTAAAAGTCCTTTTTAAGAACTTGCACTGATGCCACAAGAACGAATTCCCTAGGTGATTAGATGCCATGATTAGACAATCTTTTCTGTTACATTAAAGCAATCTTTTAACAGCAAATCAGATCCCTATCTCATCAACCTTCTTGTGATAACAAAGTCTTGACGAAGACAACCATTTTTAACATATCCTCTTAAAAAAAAAAGAAAAGGGCAAGTCATCTGGGAGTTGCCTGAAGGAAACAAATTCGTTTTAAATTTCCCTTCTCCACTCCTTAACATGCTTGTTTCTACTGGTGGGGAGTGATTTTTGTGCCAAAATTATTAAAATCATACTGAGATAAAGAGTGAGACTAACAGTCCCAGTTGTTGGCATGGGGGGTAGGATTTGGGCGATTTTTTGGGTCTTCCCTCTATTCATTCAATCCAAAATGACAGCCTTGATAGTTCCCCTGTGACGCTCACCGTGTTCTAAAAGATGACAGCGACCATAATTCAAATTTATGGCTGGGTTAGTGTGTGTGTGTGTGTGTGTGTGTGTGTGTGTGTGTGTGCGCTTTTAAAAAAAAAACTAGTAATGAAGTTGTAAATGCAGCATTACTTTCATTTCCTATTCATTAAAGATCTGACATGAAAACAGAGTTTCCATGGAAATGGCTTTGTGGACTCTGAGTACATAATAAGAATGTCATTGTTTACACTACAGCACAGATAACTGACGGGTGTTATTGTAGCTGGTGAAGTCTTACTTCGCTCCGGGAATGCATGGGAGGGCAAAAGGATGGCGCAGTGGGTCCTGACTGCAGGCCTGTGTGCCAGCAGCTGTGCAGTCGTCAGTGCACACGTACTTTAGGATGGAAAGTACGTCTGAGCTATGCTGCTTCAACACACGTAAGCTTAAATATCTAAACATTTCAAATAAAAAGAGCTGAAATATTTCCATTCAATGTTTAACACGAGTCCATTTAACAAAAAGAAAAGAATGTTCTCTGCTGGTGTTTGGACTATAACGTGAAACTGGCTGGGTTCAAATCCTGGCTTTTACACATATTGTCTGCAAGACCTCAGTCAATTGCCCTAGCCTCTCTAAGCCTTAGTTTTCTTACCTGTGAAATGGGGACAATATAGGACATGCACTAAACTGAAAATGAGAGTCCTTGATGACTAAAATATGCCGCAGTTTTTGAAACTCCCCAGCCAGTTGTCCTGGAGGGCTGGGACTCGGGTGAGGAGAGGGAGGCACCCAGGGTGAAAACTTTCGCGTGCTGTTCACTCTCAGGGACATCCATTGGCTATTAAATTTTGTGCTCTAGGCACCTCACATCTTTCCCCTAGACCAGCCCTGTGTCCTGTATGGACAAAGGGGTTGGATTCTGTGTTTGTTGGCACTAGGCTATGAAACAAGGTTCTCTTGAAACAAGGTTCAAGAATGAAACAGGTTCTAACATAAAGTTCACACAAAGTCCTTTCCCTGTACTTCAAAGGAAAAAATAAAACAGTAAGGACCGCGATGCTATTTGACACAGCCAAGATGTAACTGGTGACACCGCTGTTTACACTTTGCAGAAAAGTGATACCATTTGGGTCTTATTTATAAAACAGACATTAATCCAGTTCTTCATGATAGTGGCATAATTTACTCAAGACATGCCAGGAAGGCTTCTAGCCCACTAAAATCAGGGTCCCCGGTCTTCACCTGTACTGCCAATCCTAATTGCTGGCATCCGGATGAGAGAAAGAGATTCAGGCATGAAGACGTGCTTGACGTAGCCTGGGACTATATAACAGAATTTTAATTGCCAGAAGTATTCTTTGAACAATTAAACAAGTTAGGGGTAAGGGATGCAGGGAAAGAGAGAGAGAGACAAAAGACGTCTTTCCCTGCCCATTGTTTTATTCAGCAGAGGAGCTGCACTCACCCAAAGTACCTAGACCCATCATCATGCAGAAAGGCAAGTTGAAATTGGAAAACCGAGTCTAAAATTTATATGGAAATGCAAAGGACCTGGAAGTTTTATAGCCTTAGCGCTTACATTTAACTATATATGATCTATTTCATGTTCATTCTTGTATATGGTGTGAGGTAAGGGTTCATTTTTTTTTTTTAATGTGGAAATCCAATTGCTCCAGCATCACTATCTTTTTCCAATAAATTGCCTGTTATGATTCAAATGCCTTTGTTGAAAAGCAATTGACCATATATACAGGTTGATTTCTGGACTCTGTTCCATTCCATTGACCTCTAGGTCTATCTTTATGGCAATATGACACTGTATTGATGACTGTACCTTTGCAGTAAGCCTTGTAATCAGGTCGTGCACATTCTCCAACTTTGTTCTCTTTCAAAATTGGTTTGGATATTCCCCTCAGAGGCTCTGCAACGGGCCCTGAGCAGCACATGTGTTGTCCTTGTCACATGGCCTTGAGCTGTTTGGAGAGCCCAGAAAGAAGCACACAGGGCATTTACTTCTACTCCTGGGCAGCCTACGAGGCCCTCTTAGGCGTGCTTTCTGTCTACGATAGGGAGGGAATTTGATTTGCCACAGAGCTTTCCAGCACAAAGTTTGAATGGCCAGCATTTCTCCTTGCCATGAATGGACTTCATTGCCAAAGCTCAGAAGATCAGCAGAGGGAAACGTTTTCATGCATTTTCATGCATTTTCAAGGTCAGAAAGGAAAGCAAGAGCATAAATATGGAGCAGGCATTGCTGCAGTCAGATGACACTGGCATCAGACACCCAAACGCAGAGATTAGCTGGACACAGCTGGTCTCCAGCCTAATGCATCTTTCCTGTGGTGTTTCCTCTGCTGTGTTCTCCAGAGCTGGCAGGAATCCTCAGACTTCCTGGGTGGGGCCAGGGGCAAGATGTGGTTTGTTGAGAAATCTGTTCACTGTTAATGTTATCCAGCCCCCAGTCTAAGGGCTCAAACCATCCAGAAGTGGGAGTTTACATTCTTAGATGCTGAACAAAATTTCAGGGAAGGCCACTTTTTCTCCAAAGCTGAGAATGAAGCAAACTCCCTCCCCCGTCAAGTAAACAGCACCACCTCCCTTTCTGGGTCACCTCCCCCTGCAAAAGCTGCTCTTCCCCTCCCATCATCCCTGGTTCCTCTGGGACCAGCAGTAAAGGATTCACTCCTGGGGCTTCAAACCCACCTGTGTTTGAAGACACTGCCTTAGACAAGTGCAGTTTGGGAAGGCTGAGATGTGAGTCTTCTTCTATTTTAATGAGGTTTTTGTTCAGCTCACTAGGTTAGTAAGTGGGAGATGGCTCTGTGGATGAAAGAGCACTGGTGGGGTAACAGGAAGTCTGCCAGCTGGGTCCTGGCTACACCCACCCCTGTGACCCTGGGCAAGTCGTTTATCTTCTCAGAGTCTTGGTTTCTCCATCTCCAAAATGAGAATAAAATTGCTCCTTCATTGATTATTGTGATTCTCCAGTATCATCACAGTTAATTCCAAAGTATAAGGTGCTGTATTGATGAGAGATTGGTAGACAGCTCTTCCAATGGTGATGACATGACAGGTGGTTACAGGAATGAAACAGTTCCCATCACTGGGGTTTCCTGCCAGGTCAGCATGTGATGTTGGCTGTGCCAACCCTCTCCAGGGAAATGGGACACAAAAATGCACAGGGCTTCGTAATAACATCCTTAGCATATCCACTGCCCTTACTGCTGGTCCCAGAGGAACCAGAATTCATCTGCATTCAGTTTTTCAAACAAACACTCTGGTGTCAGTTACTGCGCTGAAAAGGATCAAAATAAAAACAAATGTCCCGTGCTCGCTTCGGCAGCACATATACTAAAATTGGAACGATACAGAGAAGATTAGCATGGCCCCTGCGCAAGGATGACCTGCAAATCTGTGAAGCTTTCCATATTTTTAAATTTAAAAAAAAACACACACAAAAAAAAACACACACACACACAAAAAACAAATGTCCCCATGACTCCCTGTGCCCGGTACTCCCTCAGCTGATCACTCCCTCTTACATCTCCCTGCCCGGTGCTGGGCATCAGCCTCTAATACTCCCCAAAATGATCCGTGGTCCTGTCATTGCTGAGATCACTACCCAATTTTAACGGCATGTACTCCGCCATTTTCTGTAGGGAGAAAAATGCTATCTTGCATCTGATTTTCCAAGGGAACAATAACCCACATAAAGTTAAGAACCATTTTGCTCACTTTAGTATGCTTTCTAAGGAAAAGGTGTGTGAACTCCTCGTTAGCTTGGAGAAGGGGGTGCTGAAGTTGTTGGAATCCCCTCTCTCAAGGTTGAAGGGTCATCTCATCAACGCAGAGTTGAAGGGTCATCCATTAAAAGCTGCTCTCTCTCTTTAAAGAGGGTTTGGTCGCATGGAGAGGGAACATGTCACAGAAAGGGAGATTCCTTTTCAATCGAGGAAGACTTTTCTACCAATAATAGTTATACAGGCTGCCTCATGAGAGAGAGAAGCGTTGGTGGCACAGAAGTTTCCAATGGCGTCTGGGCAACTATTTATCGGAGCACTTCTATAAGAAATTCTTGCTTCAAGGGGAACAGTGAGCTTATACAACTTCAGGGATGCTCCCTGCACTAACATTTTAAGACTGAAATTAACAGCCAAAGAACATTTGTTGAAAGTTTGCCTAAATTACAATTGTTATATCCAACATTCATAAATGAAAAGCAAAATAGATACAATCTTTCTTCAGGACATAGATGACTGGTTTGTCTGGGGTTTTTATAACTTGTTTTATTTTTCCTCTACAATTAATTTTTCCAGAAGAGTCCCTTCACCCCACCTTCACCTCCCTGGTAAATATTCCTCTACACATTCCCAAATGTAAATGGTGGCCAACAGTATCATTTCCTCAAGCATAACTCAGTTATGGGCACTGTATATTCTCCTGGCCTTTCTGTTTTGCAGTGTAGAAGACAGGCTCACATACTGGAGAACACAGAGTATAAAGGAACTTAAGGTCACGTTATCTACTTGGTGTTGACGAGTACCATTTTTACCTGTCAATTAATTTCCTCCAGCCCATTGATAACCATGTGAAATCTGACTTCATGAATAATTTGATTCCTCCTGTTTTCCCAGAGAACAATAAATTGTAGTTATTTGGTATAATGTGTAGTCATTTTCAAAGAAGACGAGCTTTAAAAATTTATGCTGCACATTTTGTACATGTTTTCTCAAAATGCTTAAACGTTGGGGAGGCAGGCATCAGATAGGACCAATGGAGAAATTATTCTAAGCCCAAATTTTCAGCTCTGACCTCTGATTTGTATTCATATCTAATAGCAAAAGGTGAAATTTTACAGAGAAAAATAAAACGTGGTTCGCTCCCAAACTGAAAACATCTAAACCAGTCTCCTACCCGAGTTTCACAGCCTAACCCATCAAAGAGATTAGAGCTGTTGATGGTGTCGGTTGCTGGGGTTTTCTCTTTGTACAGTTTAAATAATGCTTCTTTGCCTTTCACTTTTACCAGGAGTTCTTTTGACAACATGACCAGGAAGAAAGCAGTCCTTGGGCCAGCTTCTTCTTTGCAGAAGGGAGCCTTCGCTGGGACCCCCAGAGTCTCAGGCAATGACTTTGCATCTCAGCATCTGACAAATAAGGCCAATGTGATAGATCTTTCAGCTTAAGGACATCTTACATATTTATGGAATGACATCTTTCTCCATCAAGATTCATGATCTAGATTTCAGCTACCAAAGGGACCTCGGCCATTGTCCTACCAAGTGTCACATTAATATGGCCTTTCATTGTTCACAGAGCAGAGTGAACAAAAGCCAGAGGCATGCAAATACATAGTTAGAAAAGAACAACTAAATCTTCCTCTTTCAGATTTCAAAAGCAGCACAGCAAAGAACCTATTTCATGTAGAAAACTTTAACACAATTCAGGGAGTTTTGTAAACAGCACTTCAATTTATGACCCAATATGTTTCTTGAAGCCTGAATTTAAAATCTGAATTTAAATTCTTCTAATCGTCTAGCAAACTCCTTCCAAAAGGTCAGTCTGCACTATGTTACAACTGTGAATTTAAAAAACATTATTTCTGCATTAGGTTGAGAGCTGAGAAACGAAATTTTGAAGTTAAATGAAAATGTTTGATATATATGAATTCTGTGATAAGCCTTAATTGTACAATTAGGTTTCTTATAGGCTAGCACACATTGTATATATAACAAACCATACCTCTTGCATAAAAGTTAGCAGTTAGTATGGTCTCAGGATTTGTATCATGAGATGATTATTTTTAATGCAAATTACAGCTTACACACAACTGTTGTGTTGCTGAGATTGCTTATTCAGTCATGTAACTGTTATTAGTAATTCATGGAAATTGTTTACCTGAATTGCAGTAAGGTCTTTACTATTTTTCGGCAGAGATGATAAACACAACTGTATGTTGTCAGGATGACCTTTTTTCCTTCAAAACAAAAAATCATTCATTAAAACTGCTGGAAATCATGCTGGTTAAAACAGTAGTTTGCGATTTTCCAAGTACTGAGTGCCTCTTAAAGGAGAATTCGTTATAATAGCAAAGTACTGGGCTGACTTTATTTGTGTTAAACAACAGTCTCTTTGGAAATGCTGGACATGTAACAAAATGAATGTGCACTGCCCTCACAGAGATAAAAATATTGATCTAAACAGCACCACAACCTAACAACTATAGGTTATTGGAAAATAATGAAATCTCATCTTTCTGTTCCAGCATCTGAAAGCCCCTGATTATCACTAGAGTACTTAATTATCCAGTGAGCGTATCTTCCGGACAGAGTCCTAAAGAGGAACAATCACAAATTTCTGATTTGATTTTTTGCTTGTGTTTTTTCCCCCGCAAGAGGTTGAAATTAAATGCATTCCTCCTTCCTGTAATATATTCTTGGCTCAGGACTGTCAAGAATTGATAATACTGGAGGTTAAGAAACAGCTTAGTAAATTTAAGCCACCTGGATAATTGAATTTAAAATGTTCTTCCTTCCAAATTAACCAGATATATTCTTGGTTACTAAAACAATTCCCACTTCCCTGCTAGTTTCCTGGACCCATCTTGGTGTAATGCATTCTATAGCCTGAGTTGACTCTTCTTAGCCTAATTAATCCACTAGATTAAAAAGACAACAATTGCAAGTCCTACCTATTTATTCTTTACAAGTGTTTCACCTTATACATACAAGCTATAGAGGCATTGGAAGTAAAATGATAGAAAAAGATGTACCATAATCTTAACTACCGTGTTTCCCCGAAAATAAGACCTAACCCGAAAAGAAGCCCGAGCATGATTTTTCAGGATGACATCCCCTAAACATAAGCCCTAAAGCATCTTTTGAAGCAAGAATTAATATAAGACCCGGTCTTATTTTCGGGGAAACACGGTATATATTATAAATTATAGGAAAACTATGGTGGCTCTACTAATATCAGGCATAGAATTCAATAAAGACGAGGAGTACTGCAAGAGATAAAGACGGACATTTTTAATGATAAAAGGGTTCACTAATCAGGAAGCCGTAACAATCCTAAATGTGTTTGCACCTAATCACAGAGCATAAGAACACATTAAAAAATAAAGAAACTGTAGGGAAAAATAGGAAAAAAAAAGTATAGTTAATGATTTTAACACTCAATTCTCAGTAATTGATGGACCAGTAGACATAAAGTCAGACAAATAGAGAATAGCATTAACAAACTTAATGAATATTAATGGCAAACTTCATCCAACAACTTCAAAGTACAAGTGGACATGGGACATTCATGAAAAAGAGTTTTGCTAAATTTGAAATTACATATAGTATGTTCTCTGACTGTTAAAGAATTATATTAGAAATCAATATAAATGATATTTTAAAATGCTCAAATATTTTGAAATTAAACTATATGATTCATGAGACAAAAGTATAATCACAAGAGAAATTAGAAAATATTCTCAACTGAATGATAATGCAAATGCAACATATCAAACCTTCTGGGTTGAAGTCAAAGCAGTAGAGGAAAGTATATAACTTTAAATGCTTCGTTTAGAAGGGAATAATATTCTAATCTTCTTACTCTACATTTCCCTTTTAAGAGTATAGAAAAAGAAATTAAATATAAAGTAAATAGAAAGAAATTATAAAGATATAAATGGAAATCAATAAAATGGAAAACAAATAGTAGAAAAAATCAATGAAGTCAAAAACTAATGTGAAAATATCAGTAAAATGATAAAATAAAAAAAAACCTATCTGTATTGATCGAGTAAAAAGAGAGAAGACATACTATCAATATCAAGAATGAAAGAGAAGAGAGAAGACATCATTACAGATCCTACAGATATTAAAAAAGATAATAAAGGAATATTATCGAACAACTTTAAGCCAATAATTCTGAAAATTTAGATAAAATGGACAAACCCTTGAAAGACAAAAATTGTCAAAACCATAACAAGTAAAAATAGAAAATCTACACAGCCCTATATAAGTTTTAAAAATTAGATTTGTAATAAAAAATTATTCCACAAACACAACTCTAGATTTAGATGACTTAACTGGTGACTTTTATCCAACTTTTAAGAAAGGCATAATACCAATTGTATACAAAGAAAATAGCAAAAGAAGGAATACTTTCCAACTCATTGCATGAGTCTAGAATTACACTGGTATCAAAACCAGGCAAAAACATTTGCAAGAAAAGTATAGTATACCTCGTTAATATAGATGCAAAATTCTTGACACAATACCAGTAAATTAAATCCAGCAATATTCAAATAATAAGCCAGTAGTAATTAATTAACTAACCAAGAGTTTATTTCAGGAATACAAGTTTGATATAATATTTGAAACCAATATATTCACCATGTCAAATCAAATATAGAAGAAAACTATATAATCCCTGCAATACATTTAGAAAAATAATTGATAAAAGAACTAATAAAAGAGTTCAGCAAGGTTGCTAGATTAGGAGACACCAGCAATAACCACCTAGAAAATACAGTTTAAAAAAATAAGATACTATTTGCAATAGCAAAAAAAAAAGCTTATGCATCTAAGGAATTAACAAAGACTATACCAGGGTTTTATTGAGAAAACTTTAAAATTCCAAGAAAGTACATAGATCATAAATTGTATAAATGGAGTGACTTTCACGCTCTTGCATAGGATGACTTAATATTATAAAGATGTCACTTGTCCCCAAATTGCTATATCAGTTCAGAGTAATCCAAATCAGAGTTCCCTCTGGCATTTTTTAATAGAAGCTTAATACGCTTACTCTGACATGTAAATGGGGGGGGGGGGAAGAATCCATAATTACCTAAAGTAACTGTAAAAAAAGAAGATTTAACATTCATTTGAACCCACTACAAAGAAATAAAATATGATATTAGTAAACAAACAGGCAATAGACAAATGGAATAGAGACAGATCCATGTATATATGAGAACCTAAAAATTACAAAGGTGACACCACAAATCAATATGGACAGAATAGATTGTTTTAATGGATAGGGTTAGGAAAACTTGCTCACTGTATGTGGAAGAAACCAAATCAGATTTCTACTTATTTGAATGTGGATTCAGAAGTGAACTCCAGATGAATTAAAACCTAATTGTGAAATACAAAATTATAAAGTCCACACAATAAACTATAGGAGAGCATATTTACAATCTAGGCGAAAGGAATGACTTTCTAAATGAAACTTCAATAGCACAAATCATAAAGCATAAAATGGATGAATTTAATTACATCAAAAGTAAAGATTTCTGGTCCATGACAGACACTACAGACAAAGATGAAAGAAAGAGGAGAGTAAAAGTTATTTGCAGTTTCCAAAACCAACAAGAGATATCTGCAATATTCAAAGAAGTCCCGCAAATCAAAAGAAGACAGCCTTGATAAAAAAATGAGGGAACAATATGAAAAGGCAGTTTACAGAAGAGGAATCCCAAAAGGCTAGCAGGCAAAATAAAAGACATTCAAATTTATTATTAGAGAGTGGCCATTAAACCAGCCATGACATCTATGACACTGGCAAAAATTAGAAAGTGGGATGACTGCAAGTGTTGGAAGGGATGTGAAGATGTGAAATTTTCATGCACTCACTCCTGGTAAGAACATTAAAAGTTACACAGCTATTTGAGAATAATCTTGGCTCTTCTTAACCACGTGTTATAATCCACATGATCCAGCAATCTCACCATGGATCTACTGCCCCAAGAAATTCTCAAAGAAATCCAAAAAGGGACACATGCAAGGACAGAGTTATTGGTAGCATGGGGACTCAGCGGCACTCTGGAATCGCAGCATGGGAGAGTGCATGTTTGTGCGGTGTGTGGTGGTTGCCACGGGGATTTGCTGCAGCCAGAAGCAATGTGGATGGATCTCAACCTTGGTGCTCAGTGAAGAAAGTAAGAAATGGGCAAGTGGGCATTAGGGATGAAGGAAAACAAAGATTTTTTTTTTTAAATAGGGGAGAGAAAAAAGGGGAACGCAGTATGTATGACCATATTCAATACATACACACACATACAAAAAAAAATTTAGACACAACATACACTTATAGTCATAAGAGAATAATCATTTATGGTGTATCCACGACATAGATTATTTAGATTATGTGAATGCTTATTTTGTAATGCTAAATTTAAAAAGAAGAAACAGGGCGCAAACTATATCACAATATGACTGGGACCATTTTTTAAAAAGAGAGTATGTGCATACATATACACATAGGAGAAAAAATATCAGAAGGGAAAAAACTAAAATGCTACAAATAGTCGTATTAAGATGGGAAGATTATGGATAATTGTTTTCCTTTATCTCTCTATTTACTCGGTCATATTTACATTTCTTTTCCTGTGCTCTGTTTCATAATTTCTTTGTAATCTATACTCTCACTTATCTTTCTTTCAAACAGTATATTGATCATTTATGAACAAAAATAGAAAAGTAACAAATTTTTGCCTGAACTTAAAGTGAATCTACGTAATTCTCAGATCTTCAAACGGGCTGAAAAGTTGGTTGGCTCATCAGTTATGGCCTGCTCGAACCGCCACAGTTTTTAGCCTTCTTACCTCGGTCTCAGGGAGCTCAATAGTGAAGATGTGTTAGTTCTTTTGCTTGACTGGGGTGAAGGTCTCTGGAGTACTTTGAGATCTGGAACTTTGTTTACAGGAACCTTAAGGTTTGACCTTGAAATAATTCCTTCAAACAGTTGAATCTGCCCACCATGACTTGCGATCACTCATAAAAGACTTACTGTGTGCTCCAGGCGAGGCCAGTGTGGAAAAGTTTCTGTTTTTCCTTTTTCCTTTCTCTTTCAAATTTTTATGATGATTCTCTTCCTATTTTTGTATGGATGATGTTAGCATAAAGACTACTTTTGAGCTCCATCCAGAAGGATGCTGGTTTTAAGGTAGAATATAGCTACCATTCCTTCCAGTGCTTTGGCGAAACCTCAGATGTGTGGCCTTCTGGACAAGCATCTGTGATTTCATATTGTTGGAGCAATTATTGTTTATCTGGGGGTTGCAGCTTTCTATAAGTTTGCTGAGGCTGAACTAAGGAAGAAGGCATATGCAGATCTCTACAGAAATTATGATTCCATGAAAGATTTTGAGGAGATGAGGAAGGCTGGTATCTTTCAGAGTACAAAGTGATTTCGGAGTTTAAAGAATTTGAGTTGACATCCGTGGAAGTTTGTCACTGATCTGTGTTCCTGAACTATGAAACATGGATATTTAGGCTAAGGGATAGTTTCTCTTGATAAACAAACAAATGTTGTAGACAGCAAAAAAAAAGACTTCTTTTGAAAAATTGCGCTGTGGCGTCTTTGTTTTCACTTTTCACTGTTGATAATCCTAAATGCAGGAACCACTTCAATGGGAAAAGATTAGTCTAGTATGAAAAAGAAAGTGATCGGAGATGACTTCAGAATAGGCAAATGTTCCAATTTTCATTAGACCCACAGCCAGGACCATTTTGTTGCTTCCTAGTCTAAATTCCAACAGTTATTTGCAGAGATGTGTTATGAATGAAGACAAAACCATGGAATTAACTTGCCAAGGGATCCTTTCGCAGATGCTATACATAGCTCCAGACGTCAAATTTAGCCCAGCAAGGAATCTCCAGAGAGAATAAATACATCTCAAATATTGTCCACAGATGTGCAGTAATCAGAAACCACCCATATAATACAGGACTGATCAGTTTGTTTCTTCATCCTCCTAATTTTTTTTCTATATCTTTTTCTACTCTACTGTCAGTTGTTCCTATCTCTTAAGACACATACTGAAAGGATGTCTCTGGGTCTTATCAGACATCTGTGGTTCTCTTTTCCCTCCATAACTGTCAGGAAAAAGAAAGTGGATAGTAGTTATCTGCAAAGTATCCTGTATTTCACCTTTATTATCTGTATGCTACACTATCCTAGATCTAACCCCTTGACAGTAATAAAGAAAAAATCTTTTTAAGAAATTGATCTATCCCTGCCGCCTATTCTTCACAGGAGGATGTGAGCCTTTCATTTATTACAGAATAATCGTCCTTATGCCAAAGTGTGTGAGGCAATATGTTAAAAGCATGTTCAGAGCCATTTGTCAGAATTAATGGCATCCCAGCACGTGGAGAAGCTTTGGGTGTCCTTCATGGATAGTGGCCAGGCCAGGGCTCAGGTCAGTTTCGGTCCTGGTCACACAAAGAACCATAATAGCATTTTGCATCTCTCTAACAAAGCACTCAGTGAGGAGATCAAAGGAATTGATGTCATTTAATTCACCTTCATACAGTGTTTTTCATGAAACTGTTTTTAATAAAAGATGCTGAGACAGGGATGATGGAAAGGGTTTGCGCTTTGAAGTTGGATAGACTTGGATTTGAATTCTATCACCATTATCTACTAGTGCATGACTTTGGGGACATGGTTGAGTCTCTCTGTCTCAGTTTGCTCATCTCTAAATTGGGGGGAGGAAGAGGAGGCAGGGGATAATGCCTCCCCTGAAGGCTTGTTCTGAAGACTCAAACAGATGGTCTAGCACAAAGTAAGCATTCAAGAAACAGCATTCTTTCTTAAATTACATGTTATAGCCTCTTTAATGTTCATAATAGTGGTTATGAGCAGTGGTTGTCAAAGTGTGTTGGAGGTCCCTGAGAATATTATACCAAAAGATGTTGCTGATTTTTTTCACTGTCATTCTTTTACTAGCATCTTGTATAGTTTTCCAGAGGCTACATGATAATGTGACAACACAGTAGATTGAATGCAGAGCAGATCAGAGAATCAAGCTGTCTTGCATTAACCTAGATATTAAAGAGATTTGCAAAAATGTAAAATAATGCCAAGCTACTTACTATAATACTTTTAGAATATACAGTTATTTTTCATAATATTATGTTATATAGATTACCATGTAGGTTACCAATTAAAATTAATATACAGGTAACTTTTAATATATAGTCAATAACCAGTTTTAAAATATGATTTAAAGAAATATAGTGGAAAATCCACCATAGTACCAAAAATATAACACACCTGAGAATAAAATTAGTGAAGAACGCATAAATGCACATGAATATAATTATAAAACCCACTGGGTTTTATATAAAAATGATTTTTACGATAAACATATTTTACTCGTAGGTAGAAATACTCAGTATTTCTTTCTAAATCGAACTAGAATTCAATAGTGTCTCAGTCCTAATGCGAAAAGAACTTGTTTTTGGAACTTGACAAATAATTCTAGATCTCCTGTGGAAGAACTAACTCGTGAGGAAAACGAGAAAACAAATCTGAACTAGAGGAATAATGGAGACTTGACCTGGCAAATATTAGAGCCTAGAATGCTGGTTTCTAAAACAATGTGTCCGTCACAACAGCCATCAGACAAGTGAAACAGGATCAAGTGTATGCAAGCAGACCTGAGGTTCCAAAGGAAAACAGTACTCAAGGAGGAAGCCTGAAATCCGGGGGTGGAACACGGATTGCTTAGTCCACGGATACGGGAAAACTTGAAAGCTATTTGTACCCCTACCTCGGTCCTTACACCCAAATAAAGTACAGGTGACTCAGAGGAGCCCGTGTAAAATTGTAATTATAACTATGAAACCATTAGAACAAAACAGTGGGGAATTTTTTTATGGTTTGGAATAGAGCCTTTCTCAATATTAACACCAAGGCCAGAAAAATGTAGAGCTAAGATTGAATATTTTCTTATATAAAAACACTTAAATGTCTTCATGTCAAAAGACAGCATCAACAAGCTAAAAGACAAACCGAGAATGTCAAAGAATGATTGTTCCTTTACAAATCCAACAAATCGAACAAAGAATATCAAACAGGAAAACGGCCAAAGGACTTAAATAGGTGATTCACAAAAGTGCAAATGGCTTTTAAACACGTAAAAATTCAGCACACTCACGCTTAAGGAAATGATAATTAAAACTACTGTAAAATATTATTTTCTGTACGAAGTTGGCATAGATGTAAAAGGGTGGACTATGTAGTGCAGACAAGAGCGTAGGTTAACAAGCACTTTCATATCGGGTTGATGGGTGTATAAACTGCTGAAACCTTGCTGCATGGGAATTTGGTGAGAACTATCAAATTGTAATAACAGTGATAATAACCAGCACTCCTGTCTTTTATTGACTTTAATGGGCATTACTTACAGTGTTTTATTATTAAGCAGAATAATGGCTATTGTTTTATGTGATAAAATGCACACACGTGCCATACTCACACATAACATATCTAGGTAATAACCATTTATTTCTATTTTATCATGGGCTTTTTTTAAAAATAAGGAATAGATATTGAAACTTAGTAAGTGAATATTTGGTATCTATTGGTAATATGTGATGGAATATATAAATAGATTTCTTTTCTCCTTCCTTCCTTCCTTCCTTCCTTTCTTTCTTTGTTTCAGGTGTACAAAGCAAGGTAATAGACATTTAAACCCCTCATAAAGTGATAACCTACCCTCAAGGTACTATTTCTTAATATTAAGTCATCTTTACTCCTCTACTAAGATATTAAAGGTCATAATTCCTTTAATATCTCATAGATTATATTTCAATAGAGGATTCTGATTTTGACCTGGGTGTTGAGACCAGCCTGCTGTTTGTCTGTCAGTAAGCTGGTTGGTTTGTTGCATGCTTTTTTGACAATTTCTGACTTTCTAATAAGATTTTTAGAGGTTTCCTTATTTCTCTGTGCTCTGAAGAGCTAACAAAGCATAGGCATTATCTATTCCTTGAAGATTTGAATGAATTGCCCATGAAATCCTCTGAGTCTGGAAACTTTGCAAGCTAAGACTTATTAAACAACTTCCTCGGTCCTTTCCTTGGTTATCGTTTAGATTTTCTGGTTCTTTCCATTGATTACAATCTTGGGCATCTCCCTTGGAAATCATTTATTTCTTATATTTAAGTTGATTAGCACAAAATCAAACAGTACTATCTTAAAGTGCTTCCATTTTTTTCAATATCTATGCTTAGTTTCTCTGTGTGAATCCTAGTTTTGAAAATTTGGGCTTTCTCTTTGAGTTCTTGACTAAGCTAAGTAGTAGATTAATACAATACACGGATTCCTTCCTCCCACACCCCAAGAACTATTTCTTATTTATGAGTTATACCATTTTCTAATTTATTAATATTTCATTTCATGTCTCAGCTTTTAATTCTATTTTCCTAAGAATTATGAACTGTTTTGATAATGGACTATTTTTTAGAGCAGGATCGGATTCACAGCAAAATTGAGCAAAAAGTACAAATTCTCTTTATTACTTGAACTGGATACTTGAGTTTTGTATTTTTCTTTTTTATTTAATAAACTGCTTAATAGAAAAATGCCCTTAGAGTCCAACTTCAACTATATCTCAATGGTTTTAAAGTTGTATTTTTATTGTAGTTATTTTCTAGATATTCTATCTATAGTTACAAGTTTTATTTCCTTTTTGATTCAAAGACTGGATTAGAAAGAAGGGTTTTTGTTTGATTTGGAGGTTTGGGGTTTGTTTCTTATCCACTTTTATTATTAACTCCTAGAGTATTCGGCAGAGAGTGTGGTACTTTTTCTTCTTCAGGGAATGCATCAAGTTTTTTTGTGTGGTTTAATTGTGAATATATGTAAATGTACCATGGGCACTTGAAAAGGTATACTGTGCAAAGTTAATATATCTATTATGTTTTCATTAAAATTTATTGGGGTGGGAATCGTTAGTAAAATTACATAGGTTTCAAGTGCACAATTCTGTAATGTATCATCTATATATCACATTGTGTGCTCACCACCCAGAGTCAGTTCTCCTTCCATCACCATATATTTGACCCCTTTTGGCCTCTTCTATTATCCCCTCTTCCCCCTCACCCTCTGGTAACCACTAAACTGTTGTCTGTGCCTATGAGTTTTTGTTTCTTTGTTTGTCTTGTTCCTTTGTTGATAATATATCTATTAGATCCACCTTGTTAATTATATAATTCAGATTTCCACATGTTTGCTTTTGTTTCCTATTTGGTCCCTACAGTCTTCCATTACAATATTATTTCTATATGTTTTCTCCTGCATTTCTTGAGTTTTTTCTTCATACATTTCAATGACAGGTTTTATTTAGCTAATAAAGATTATGACAATTTTACCTTAATTGTGTACTATGCTCTTTGTGGTAGTAAAAATTCTTTACATCGCATGTGATAGGAAACCCCACTCAAACTTATTTAAACAGTAAATGGGACATACTGGTTCTTGTAACTAACAAGCAGATTCTAGGAGGGCTTGATCCAGCATCCCCCCGCCCCCCATAATCCCACAGAGATCTTGGTTTCTTTCCCTCTTTCTACTCTGTCTTTTGGAGGATTTGTATTATTTTAGTGCCCATCTCAAAGCAGTAAGTGGGTCATTACCACCTTAAGACATGCAGCTAATAATAGGGAAATGACAAATTCCTCAAGAGAGAATCAGAATAATATTGGGGGGATAGGTTCTAGAAAAGCAACCAATGCACGTCCATTCACTCCTTTCATAATATGAGTTGCCTCATTCAATGCCTCTTCCTGTGAATTTTCCTTTAGTTGATTTTCATACTGTAACCTGCTTTATTTTCCATTCTGCTTGCCGTATCTTTGTGTATCTTGTATAGTGTGTTTTAATCTGTCTACCTATTTATGCCTTTTAGAAATGAAACCACATCCATGGACTCACCCCTCTGAGTGATATACCTCAACTCTCTTTACACATCGGCCCTGCCTGAAAAAGCTGACCTTTTTTTCATGGTAACTTCAATGCTCACTGTTGACCTTTTCACCCTGGCCATATGTAGAATGCTTGCATTTGTAATGCCCCTAATTCTCCACCTCCCTGTTCAGACAAGCCCCAATTACTGTCACAGCTGTCACAGTCCTATCTGTGTCTGTGCACCTCTTTCCACTTACTGCTACTGAGACCATGGCACTCATTGCAGTGGCCCCTGTATTTCCAACCCCTTTTATTGTCTCAAGTCTCTAAGTTGTTCCTCACATCTAAATTCCACCACGCCTCCCTGCCGACGCTCACGTACCTCAGCTTTCTACCCAAAAGGCCTCTCTGCTCTAGCAGAGGCTATACTGTCCTGTTGGTGTAGTCCCCTGCCCTAGATTTCACCTCCACAAGCTGAAGGAGACTCACTGCAAACACTCCAGCTTTCTGCCTGGGGGCTTTGTCTCCAGTCTGGAGGGGGCTGGGCTGTGCATGGGACACACCAGGAGTTTTGAAGAGTGAATGCCTGGGTGGCAATGCACCTCCTGCCAGGGGCAGAAGTGGCAAATACCCAGCGTGGCTCAGCTAACTCTGAGGCCTGCTCCTCACTTTCCACTAGAGGCCCCAGGGGAGTTGAACCCACCCACTGACTGGCTCCATAATTCATCCCATTTTGGTTTCCTTCCCTTCCCGGTCTCACTTCCCCATGGCTCTGCCAGTATTTCCTGGGATCACCTCCCAATTATACGACTTATCACTGGAATCCTTATCTAAGGATCTGCTTCCCGGGGAGCCCAAATCAACACAACCCCCCAAAGAGATGAAAGACACTGTTTTTAGCATTGCCAAAAAAAAAAAAAAGAACTTTATTTAAATTATGTGTGAACAATGAAGAGCGTTCCTTTAATTTCTAAGTACAGTTGTCCTGATACTTATAGCTTCATTTATATAAACTCAGTTAAACGCCACAGTGTGTGTGGGACACCGACTCTGTCCAAAGTCCTAAGTGAGATGCCACTGGAGACAGAAGGACAGACAGGCATGGATCCCGCCCACAAGGGCTTAGAAGGAGAGCCACTGACATACATCTCTGACCCCTGAGTGTTACAGAAAATGGAAAGTGTTTGATGGGAATGTTGTCTTCCTTTTCTTTTGATAGTCTGTTGTTTTTGTACTCAAATGTGACTAGATACAAAAGATTTTGAATTACATTTAAGAGGTAAATAATAACAATTTAATGATCGTGTAGCCAGCACCCAGTTTAAGAAAAATTTTTTTCAATTACCTTTGAAGTCAATGCCCTGCAGGTCCCCCCCCCCCCATCTCATGATTCTTTCCACTCCCTGCCCCGTTACCATGATCCTTCATTCTTATGTTTCTTTATAATTTTAGCACATGTTTGTATCCCTAAACAATATAGATTTCAGTTTAATCTGTTTTTAAACTTTTTGTACACGGGTCCTTCCCTTTTTTCCTCTGTCAGTTTAGAAACTATGCATCTCATTTTCATTATTTTAATGGTTACCCTAGAGATTTTAACACGCACACTTCATTTACCAAAATGTATAACTAATGACTATCTTTCCTCTCCTCCCAAACAATACAGGACCTCAGAACACTAATTCTTCTCACCGCCTCCACACATTAGTGCTGTTTTATATGTGTTCTTATTTATCTTTTCCAACTCAGGGGAATTGTTAATATTGTTTTATTATTTCATTCAGTCCGTGTTTGTTTAGCTGCACATAGTTCTTGCATCTCAAGCTTTCCGTCTGGATCATATTCCTTCTACTCAAAGTCCATCTTTCAGAATTTCCTTTACTTTGAAGTCTACTGATAGCAAAGTCTCTCAGTTTTCTTAAAAGGTATTTTGCTGGGTACATTACGTTAGGTTGATAGTTATTTTCTCACAGGATAATGACGATACCATTCCACCTTGTTTGGGCCGCTGTTGTTCCTATTGAAAAGTCAGTGGTCGGTCTCATTGTCATTCTTTTGAAGGTAATCTAATTCCATCTGGACTTTTTTAAAGATTGTCTCTGTTCTTGGTGTTCTTCTGCTTCACTGTGATGGGTCTATGTGTAAGATTTCCTTTTATTTATCCATCTTACCTGGGACGCACTCGGCTTTCTCAGTCCGTGGATTGGCATCTTTCAGGAGTTGTGGGAAATGACTGGCCAGTATGTCTTTAAATATGGCCTCTGCAACGCTGTCTTCTCTTCGCTTTCAGAAACTCTAATAAGCTATAGGTGGGACCTTCTCAGTCTATCCTCCACATCTCTTCATCACTCTTTCTTCTTTTCCCTATCTTCATCTCTCTATGCTTCACTGTGGGAAAGTTTTAGACCTGCTTTTTAGTTTACTAGCTCTCGTCAGCTATGTCTAATTGCTTTCCATCGAGTTTTTGATATTAATCATTCTGTTTTTCATTTTTAAAGTTCTATTTGTTTATTTTTCAAATCTGCTCAGTCATTGTTTATAATTTGTATTCTTTAATCACATTTGCATTCACTCATTTTATTCCTTTAAACATTTAACTATCCTTATTTTGTATTCTCTCTGTGTTGCTTTCAACAACTGAAGTATGTGGCGATCTGATTCTCCTCTCTCTGCTGGCTTTCTCTCTTGTTACATTTTCTTGTGGTTTTTACTATATGTGTATATTTCTAGGAAGTATATATGTGTGGTTTACTTGAGACCCAGGTTGAACATGGATTTGCCCAAAGAGGAGAGAGGTGATTTGCTTCTGTCAAGCACGTGGGAGGACAACTGGCCTGGAACCATTTTCAAATGGCCTGAGATAAATTAGCCTCTGTTAGAATGAATTTGAGGTGCTAATCTGCAGAGGGGGCAGCTTGTACTTCTGAAATCTCATGGAGTACCAGGGTTCAGAAACACAATTTTGCTTGCATTCTGCGGAATGGGAGAAAATGGTCTAATTTCCAGGCTACTCTTATACTGACAGTGTAACCCTTTGGAGCAGTGTTTCTCAGCCTCATCACTACTGACAGTTTGGACCAGATAATTCTTCATTATGGGAGGTTGTCCTGTGCATTGTAAGGTGGTCAGCAGCATCCCTGGCCCTTATCCAGTAGATGCCAGTAGCACATCTCCAGCCATGACAATCAAAAATATCCCCAGACATTGACACATGTGCCTTGGTAGGCAAAATCACCCCCGGTTAGGAAAGAACTACTACTTTACAGTACCATCAGGGATTCTCCTTTCAGACTCCATCCTTAAATAGATCTTGAGCTTTGTCTCCCATTCCCATGGAGCTATGAGAATCAAAGTTCAAGGTTATCTTGTTCATCAACTACTCTCAGGAGGAAAGCCAACCTATCTCAGTGCCCGAATTTTTGTCTGAATTTTTGCTTTCTTTTTGAATTGGCTTCTGGATATTCCTTACTAACTTACCAGCTCACTGACCCTTTAAAAAGGTGTGTGTGCGTATGTGTGTGTGTGTCTGTATGTCAGGTTCCCAGTCTGCCACGTCACCACGAATGTGGGATCTTGTAACAGCTTCTATATCATTAGCCCTTTTTATCAGTCCTCATTCTCCATACTTCTGTAAAATTCTGACTTTTACTAATAAAAAAGAGCAAAAGGACAAAAACTACAGATAATTTATTTTAATCAACATTTTTGAACCTCCTTCCATTACCAAGCCTTATAGGAATAGCTTTAAAATGACCAAAATTGTGCTGCAGTTTCTTCCCCTGTACTTTCCTGTCTTGATCACTGAAATCAGTGGTGTTCTGGTGCCAGCTCATACCCGCTCGTGAAAGCTGATTGCGCAGGTTTCTTCTCAACGCCATGTTCAGCAAGTGACGTTGGTAGGTTGAAACAGGCCATGCTGGAAAAGTTTACACCATGCAAATCAGCAAATACAACAAATCAGGTAGCTGGTTGGCCAACACTTACCAGCACACCACTGACAGGAATGGACAAAACACAGATAGCAAGAAAGGCAAGATTTGTTCATTTAGTCCCCTTATTAGTGACTCAACTGCGTACGTCTACCTCAGCTTTCTCTTCTGTTACAGGATGAATTATGTCCCCCCAAAATGCATATGTCATAGTCCTAACCCCAGTATCTCAGAATGTGACTGTATTTGGATGTAAGGTCTTTAAGGAGATGACTGAGTTAAAATGAGGTCATTAGGGTGGGCTCTAATCCATTACAACTGGTGTCCCCTATAAGAAAAGGAATTAAGACACAGACACACACAGAGGGAAGACCATGTGAGGACAGAGGGAGAACACAGCCATTTACAAGCCCAGGAGAGAGGCCCCAGAAGAAAGCAACTGTGCAGAGACCTTGATCTCAGACTTCCAGCCTCCAGAATTGTGAGAAAATAAATTTCTGTTGTTTAAGCCCCCCAGTCTGTGGTACTTATTATGGCAGTCCTAGCAAACTAGTATATCTTTTCACCTTGACTTTCTTATATTTTTAGCATATTCTTAGTGTACTCTTAGCATGCCCAGTATGCAAATCGGGGCCAGTTAGTACCTGGGGTTAGAGCATATTGCCACTGAGACCAAGGGCATGGACTCAGTCACAGGGTAGAAAACAGGAGGGAAACATCCCCACCACTGTAGAATGCCCCTAACGCCAAGTGGCACTGGACAAAAATGTTTGCCTAATCACAGGGCCAACCAAAGAGGGAGTCTGCTAGCCCTCTAGTCCTCCCGGAAGCACAGCCTCGAAGTCCAGGCCCTGCTGCTGGTCAGCACCTCCTTGAGCAGAGCTTCTTCTAGTTTCCCGTTGTTTTCACTGTTATCCTAACACTTTCCGATGCTCTTGCTGCTTCCTTCCCCACACCAGCTTGATGTGCCATTGAAGATACAGCTCTAATCTACCCCAGTGATGGAGAAGAGAATGTCTCAAAGCCTTTATTTTCCATGGGAAACTTTGAAACTCTGAATGTTCACACTCCTTTACAATGTCTTACTCAACTAGGTAAGAAACCTAAACCTTGACTCCATTCATCTCAATTTCCTGCAACTGCCGACTTGCAGGAAAGGAGGACGGAAGTGAAGGGTCTTCACAGGGGGCGCTTCTTGTCCAGTGCGTCTTATCAGACACTCCTTTGCTGCTGCGCTTTTCCGTTCTTTTATTTTTCCTTTCTTTTCTAATCAATAACTCCTGGAGCACAAAAGGGGGCTGGCCCTGGCTCCTCGATTTGCTGTATGCATCACTTGAAGTGTTACATTTTAGAACCCAATTTTTTTAAATCATTTACACTTCAAAGTAGAAAAATAGCAACATTACTAGAAGATTCAATTAAATTATTCCAGGTTAATATGTTCACAGTAGGCAATGAATAACCACAAGTGAACAGCCAATGAATAGTCTATAACACTCTGCTTCTTTCACAGATCTATAGCCTATTTTGTGAGCATATTATTAAAATGTATTTTCTAATAGAAAAAAATGAGATGCCCTTTTGTTTACTCCTTTTTACAGCAAGTCAGTGCCTGTCATTCCCAGGACACTGGTTTCCTTAAAACGACAACAAAAGCTTTTATCTCTTCCAGCCCCAGAGGACACTGGGAAAATCTCTCACTTGGGTTAACTTTGCTGAATATATTTAACAAGTAAATTATTTGCCTTCCCAACTGGAAGAACCAATATACATTTATGTTCTAGGAATGGTTTGTTTTACTAACTTTATGAGTGAAGACCTCAATAGTACCAAAGCCAAGGGACATTTAATTAAGTTATATTTGCTTTTTCATGATCTTTAGCTCTAGCTTATAAATCAAGAATCAATGAGTACTTAATTTCCTCTTATAGCATTAAAAGTAATTGCTTCATAAATTCACTTTAGTAATCCAAATATTTGCACACAGTATAGCACAAAGAGAAGTTGTTTCACTGATGAGATCCTAACTTTTATTTTATTAGTATAAAATGGAGCTTGCTCATTTTATAGCTTATGATTTTCCTCGCTGCCTCAAATTCCTTTTTGAAGCAGACAGGATATAAATTTAAAATAAATACAATTATGACTTTGAGGGGAAAAGAAGCCAGTCTACTTATTTAAAATATAAAAGAAATCATGGTTGTAGATATATTTCTGCTTAGTAGAGTATAACTATAATGAATAAATTCTCTCCCCCCAAATTGTGTATGCTCAAAAAGCAACAAAAATATTTTCAAGCCTGATTTAACCTTTGCTTTACTTGTATATTTTATTGTGGAGGAGGGGAAGAAAGTAGGGGGGAAAGTCTTCAAGATGAGCTGTGCTACTAAGCTATTGGCTATTGCTAAACTTACCGTGTTCCAGAGGCTGCAAGTGTTGTGTGTTCTTTAACTGCTCTGTTCATAATAGATACCAGTTAGATAGCATGTTAAGATTTACAAACCTCATGTATGATCTTGGAGTCATTCTGCTTCATTCTCCATGAACCAGAGACCATTTTTCTGGCAGTACAGATAAGAACTAAAGGGAAACAAGGTAAGCATCTAGGGTCATATGGTGGCACGTGGCTGAGCTGGGGTGGGAAGGAACCCAAGTCTTCAGATGACAAGTTCAAGGCCATGGCTGCCCCACAGCTACTATCATTTGTGCATTGTTTCATTCAACACATATGTTTTAACACCTACTGTGTGTCAGGTACTTAGGGAGCTTATAGTCTAACCACAACATTTACGAACCTAGAAAACATTATGCCGAGGGAAAGAAGCCAGCACAAAAGACCACATATTATGATTCAACTTATATGAAATGTCCAGAATAGGCAAATCTATAAAGACAGAAAGTAGATTAGTAGCTGCCTAGGGTTGGAGGGATGGAAGAATGCAGGGTGGAGTGACAGGTAAGGGGAGTGGGATTTCTTTGGGGGGTAATGAAATGTTCTAAAATTGATTGTGGTGGTAGATACACAACTCTGGGAATATTAAACCATTGAATGGTACAATTTACATGGGCAGATTGTAGGGTATGTGAATTATGTTTCAATAAAATTGTTTTTTAAAACAGTAGACACAGCAACGTGGGAAGGCACGCCTCCTGCCCCCAATGGGTGGATGCTAACCTACTCTTCCCCAGCTGCCGCCTGCACTTGAGTCACCTCCATGCACCTGGCTAAATTCCCCAAAGGCAGGACCCACCCTCGCTCTAGAGATAGCCGTGGGGACAACGTGAAGCTGCAAAGTTGTTTCTCTGCTCCCCACGCCTGCCACTGTAGCGTCCACAATCTAACCTTGAATGAGAGTGTGGGGTGCACTGGGGCATGCTCCCTCAGCTAAGCACCATCATCACTGCAGTGTCCTTTCATTTCAGATGCTAGGCTCCTTTAGGACCAGTGACAGCAACCCCCCGGGGAAGGGCATGTAGCCATGGGCTCTCAGACCAGCAGCCCCCACTGGAACAGACGCCCTTCAGTTCCCTGGGATCCTGTTACTGTTGCCCCCAACCCCAGTGCCCTGGAAGCTCCTAGAGTACTCCTGCAAGGCTCCACAAACACTCTCAGCTTACCTATAGTTTAAATGACTTCATTCCAGAAACTTATCAGTATTCAAATCGCTACTACAATTGGTCTTGCCTTAAGGAGCCCCATTTCAGCATCTCTATCTTTGGACAAGCAGGTGGTTCTACCTGACACCTCGCTTCTGCACCTCGACCTGGTGAAATCTTATACACATCTTTGCATGCCCCACTCAGGGCCACCTCCTCCACGAACTGATCGATGATTTTGTGATATGATTGGTCTTTTACGAGCCAGGGGTACAGGTCCAGGGGTGCCCGCTTCATCTTCCTGTGTCCCCAGCCCAAGGCCCTGTGCCCACAGATGCACCACCTCAGTGGGATTATTCGGCTTGAATTGAGTTCAGTCGTTTAACAAGCAGAGACTGGCATAGGCAGAAGCGTCAGAGTGCTACTTCCAAAAGACTGAAAAGAAATAGAAGCATGTTTCTTTAGTGACATCAAATGAGACAAAGAAAGGAAGAAACCGCCTGAGGTCACAGACAACCATCAGAGTGGAAGATTTCCGTTGGAGCACACAATAAAATAATGAAGATTTATTTTTTAAATATTGTTATTAAATAAACATTATAGAAACTTTTGCATATCCAACTTATTTATAGCTTAAGGCATGAAAAACCACATTAGTATGTTGAATTATAAGAGTTTGTTGCAGCCTGCTAACTGACAGCACGTCAAATTATTTGCAAATATTTTCTGGAACAGTAACCTTGAAGGGTGCCAGCCCCACTCAGTGTAACCTTATCACAAGACAGGAAACGAGAGCGGAGATCAGTTCCAAAGCAAAGGATGCTTTAGCTCCCTGCAACCCCTGTCGGCTATTTGAACAGGGAGTCTCTCCCCCATCTCAGCCATCAGCCTCGCTGTATCTCTTGGGCATTTTCATTTCTCTGCTGCTCTTTAAAAAGATGGTCGGCGGAAGCCCCCAGTGAAAAATTGTGCTCTGGGCAGGAATTTGTGAGTACATTATTCTCATTTAAGAGGCTTTATATCCTCCAGTCTGCAATAACATAGTTCTGCAAAAATTATATAATCATTTTAACAAAGAGTCTCTAATTGACATGAAAAGGCAAAGTCAAAATAAAAATAAATTTCAGGATGAGCAGTACGGCCTTTCCGTTTTCACTGCAACTCCGTGAAACGTGGTCCTGAGAGCAGCGCCCCAGGACCTCTCTGTTGCTCTTGGTCTTATGGGAACGATACCAGCAGATTCCTCCAGGGAGTGATTTTTCTTTAATATCCAATATCTCTACCTTTCAAACACCTCAAATGTGTTCCCTTTTTTCTAATATTCAACATTATCTTCAGTACTGTAAATATCTTTCTTTCCACCAAGAAAAAGATCGTTCTTTTGATGAAAAGCTATTATGGCCCATTTAAACAATCGTGAAGTGGTTGGGTGGTTTAAAAATTATATCTAGATCATTTAGCAAGGTTGGCACAACACCTGACTTCTCAAATCAGCATTTTGCCAAATATTTTAGCCATATCGCAGTTGCTAAGCTAACGAGAAAATGCTAATCACTTGGCACACAAGAGACCATGTTAAAATTAAACAAAATTTATTGCTTTCAAAATAACCTTTTGTTTTTTTCTCCAAAAACCTGTTTCACACATTTGGTATAGGTAAGAACTCATTGCTCATCCTGACACTAACATATTTCATGTCTTAAACGGGTTCTGTGTTTCTCTTTGTTCTCTCATCAATAACAATGAGTCCACACTTCATCACTATTCAGTGAATTCAACAGTGGTTTAAGCACCTACTATGTGCTCGGTGCTATGTTGTCAGATATAACTGTGTTCTGCAGGGCTCAGGCCCGACCCTTGCGGGAAATAGCATATCTAGTGCATTGTTGCTAGATTGCAACGTTTCCAAATGACTTTCTAAATTAACATAAAAGCAGTTGTTTCACTTAGCTTATCAATTCTAATACGTTCCAACAGCATATTTTTAAAAAGCAGATCTACACACCTGCTATGCACATGGCCCTGTAGTGAGTGTAAAAGGGGTTGAAGACAGACCCCTCCTCCAACGGAATTTATAAGCTAGTTCAAAAGACAAAGCATACAGTTCATACAGAATATGAATAATGAGGAGCTCCATAAAAATCACACCAGAGACCCAGGAAATGTAGCAAGAGAAGAGAGGAGGAGGTAAATCTCATTGAACACCTACTACGTGCCAGGATGTTTCACATATTTGGGTCTCTACCTAGAAACATGTGGCTCCCAGTGGCACTTTATGGCACACACGTCCCAGGGAGTGGGAAAGTGTACACCCCCCAGAAAATGCCTGCTACTGTTCACCACTGGAGAGGGGACTTTCATCAAATACATCCCAATAATTTTATTTAGATTAACACACATTTTTCAATGAAAACTTGTGAATGAAATGTACATACACGAACCTGAGCCTACCCCTCATCTGCCACGTGAGAATCTCTCATGTTCTCCACTAACAATTACTAGCATATGTGGATGCTGCTAGCTGTACTAAGTGATTTACTCCTTTACCATCGAAGAAACTAAAGCTCAGAGTAGCCAGGGCATTTGCTCAAGAGCATGAAGTCAGTGAATGGCAGAGATAGGAATTGGACACAGGCTCCCTCTGCATCGATTGAGATGATCGTGTGAGATTTGTCCTTCATTCTATTAATATTACACTGATTGATTTTCGTATGTTAAACCAACCTTGCCTTCCTAGGATAAATCCCACTCAGTCATGGTATACAATTCTTTTCATATGTTGCCGGATTCAATGAATTAGTGTCTTGTTGAGAACTTTTGCACATATATTCAAAGGGGTATTGGTCTATAGTTTTATTGTGAGGTCACTGTCTGGTTTTGATAGCAGGGCAATACTGGCCTCTAGAATGATTTGGGAAGTGATGTCCCCTCTTCAATATCTGGAAGACTTAGTGAAGAATTGTGTTAATTCTTCTTTAACATTTGGTAGAAATTACCAGTGAAGCCATCTGGTCCTGGGATTTTCTTTGAGGAAAGTTTTTTTATTTTAATTCAATCTCCTTACTTATATTCATATTTTCTATTTCTTCTTAAGTCATTTTTGGTAATTTCTGTCTTTATAAGAATTTGTCCATTTCCTCTAACTTATCTAATTTGTTGGAGTACAATTATTCACAGTTATTACCTCATCATCCTTTTTATTTACTAATAATAATTAAACTAAGTAAAATTTTAAGTAAAGAAAAATATCACTGGGACAGATATACAAATAACTAAATACTAAAGTATTTAAAGTACTTAAAGTCCAATATTCTAAAATACTATGCTCCCTTCCACAGTGTGGACTTGAGACTGGAGAGCAGCAGCCCAACTGGGACTACATTACCCAGCCCTCCTTGTGTCCAGATGGGGCCATGTGATTCCCTCAGGCCAATCAAGTATGAGTGGAAATAGACTGTCCCCTCCAGGACAAAGTGGGGTAAGAGTTGGCTCTTTATTCACTACTGAATGAAGAAGATTTCACAGCCCTAGGGGAGGGATCACCAAGAGTTGGAAGGAACCTCGGGCCCTGAATATCTTCATAGGACTTGCTGTGAGTAAAAATTCACTTCTAGTGAGTTAAGCCACTGAGATTTCAGTTTCTGTTTTCAGTTATCTGTATTACCTTTGATACAATCACCTAACCCCAAATTTATTTTTATTTTTTACATATTCCTTCTAGATCTTATTAACATGAATTCGTTTCACATTACGTTAGAGAAAAACAAAAGATACAGCATGACATCACTGTGGGGGGAAATGGGGCCATCATACTCTGTTCGTTTTATAGCTCAGAACACACAAAAGAGACTGACGGATTTGCCCACTGTCACAACACAGATGAATGGGGGAAAGAGAGCCAGATGCCAGGCCCCTGTTTCCAGGCTTGACGCACTCACCTGACAGGTGCCACCATGAAGGATGCGAGGGCCCTTCAGATGGAAGAGGGGCCCCTGCCCCTGCATGGGGCCTTGTGGGGGGCCGCTGTAGGCAGCAGCCTGGGACAGAGTCCTTTCATCTCTCTCTCTCCCTCCCTCTCCTCCAGACAGGGAATGAGAACAGAGAACCTCAGGAGAGCGAGAAATAACAAACAAATGGCGGTGGAGTGCTTTATGGATGGCGGAAG
Organism: Rhinolophus sinicus; assembly: GCF_036562045.2. Lineage (NCBI taxonomy): Eukaryota > Metazoa > Chordata > Mammalia > Chiroptera > Rhinolophidae > Rhinolophus > Rhinolophus sinicus. The sequence continues at coordinate 5,505,426 of NC_133757.1, forward strand.
GATGCTAAATAAGAGTAATGTAGCCGGGAAGGTGCAGCATAAACGATGATGGAAAGAATTCTGTCGCCATGACTCAAGTCTTACAAGGCTGGCTAGGAGCCCCAGGTGTCACCGGTGGGCACCCCCCCCGTGCCCTCCCCCTAGTGATGCAGTGCACCTCTGCTCAGCGCTCCCCACACCTGTGCTGGGGCTCTGCCAGGACACCTCTCAGAACTGCACTGACATCAGCTCAGAACAGAATTACAGGGCCCAGGACATCTTCTCAGTGAGGTGGCTTTCTGATGGCTCTCCCCTCTGTCCTAATGGAGCTGATCACACAGGAGAAATAGATGGCCCGGGGCTGTGACAATCACCCCCCTTCCACCCTGTCTGCAGCTCCCAAGGCTAACCACTGCTAACAAAGATGGGCTAGTTTATACATCACAGGGAAATGGCAGGCGGGGATTGGAGCAGCTTTTCATTTCATTTTATTTTGTTACCTTTGTAAATTGCTTTGCACCCCCCACCCCTGGCTCTTTACTGCCACCCTGCTTTTACAAAGACCGTGCTCCTGACCCTTATTCTTTCTCCCTTCACGTCTCTGCCCTTAGCCAACTAATTTATTGATTGGCTTTTACCTAAGGCCAAATGAAGTTCTCCCTTATTGAGACAATTTCTCAAAGTCTGTAACTTGCAGACACCGACTGCACCTCACGTTCTCTTTAATTAATGGAGAGCCACTCACCATGCCAGGTCCACCGGCCGCGTGCACCGCGCATGTTAATTTCCTTTTCACCCCGCTGGCTGTGTGGGGCAAGTTCTGCCCAAACAATAGGAACACAAAAAATTGCTTCATTCGGTTATTCACTCAGGAAGTACATGTTGCATAAAGGAGCATGATACTACCTGCTCTTCAGAGAGGGCCTGTGGAATTTAGACAGGGATGGGCCATAGATTTTGAGTCAGACTTCTCTGTCAAGTTGCATAAAATAAAAAGAAATCATGTTACTTTTCCAGAATTCTTTTTACCTAAAGCCTTCTTTTTTTTTTTTCTGTTTGTCAGAGAAAGTCTTTATTTCCCACTTCACTTTTTTATTAGTTTCAGATGTACAAAAACAACATAAACATCTATGAGCTGTGATAAAAAAAATATGGGGAATGTTTAAATAACAAAAATTTATTACAGTAAAAGACACTTTGCCATTAAGCTCCCTCACTTCAAACACACTTATCGCATAGTTCTTACCATTTTCTGAAGCAGTTCCAGAAAACCTCTTTCGTGAGTGTCTTTAGTTGCGCTCTCATGGCTGCCTCGATGTCCTGAATCATTTTGACTTTGGGGAAGAGCCAGAAGTCACACGGTGTCAGATCCGGTGAATAAGGTGGATGAGACACACCGTAATGTTTTCATTTGACAGAAATTGCTGTACCAGAAGCGATGTGTGACACGGAGCGTTGTCATGATGGAGGATGATGTATGGTGCACTTTCAAACACACCTTCTCTCAATCATAACTGACTGCACTGAACAAGGTGAAACTTGTCACACACTGTTACTAAGGTTTGACGCACCGCTTCCCATATTGAAGATCCCTGCCTTTCCATGGGATGGCACTCGGCAGCAGCATTCACCGTATTTTGTGATCACAAAATGATATGTGATCACAAAGTATATACCTCACAAAGTGATAACCCCAAGAAGTCTATTACTCATCTGATGCTGTACATAGTTATTACTTTTTAAAACGTCCAGGTGATCGAGTAAACTTGGCGTTCGCTCAATTTCACGGCACGCTGCCGCTAGCCACCTCTGCTGGGCCGACCTTCATGTCTTACTGAGAAGCTCCATGTCAGTGATCAGAAAACACTTCCATTTGTTGTGCCTCTTTGCCCAGTGGTAGACTTCTGAAACTCAGTCCTTTACCGCGGGTAGGTTGGGGAACACATTTAAATCCCTTTACTTCACTAAAAGCCATTGTAAGAAAACATGAATCTGGAGGAGTGTACGTATGATTCCTATTTGCTCTTGTATTAATGAAAAGACTGAAAACACAGAAGAACACAAGTTCTCACTCTCTAATCTTACTTTGCCAGATCGCCAGCTTAAGAAGGAAGCATCGCATGCTACCCAAAACTATACCAGAGCCAAAGATCAGACATCTTTTAATGGGAAAAAGTAATCAGGGAAATGTCTGCTACCCACTCGGTTTGCACCCATGTCCACCTCTCTCCACAGGTAACTTCTGTTTGGGGATTCTTAACGTATTCCTCCAAGCTTCTCTGCACAAATCAGGCAAGAACGGATATAGACTCTTCTATCACCCCCACCCTCCACACATTTTTACGTAAAAAGTAATGTATTACATATACTGTTCTTTCTTGCTTTTTTCTGTGTAATGGTGTCTGCATCTTGGAGATATTTATCTAAACAGAGATTGTATGGATGCATCATCCATGTAACCAGCCATCTGTTGATGGAGTTGGATTATCTCCAGGGTTTTCCCATTACAATGCTGCCATAAATAACCTGCTACCTACATCATATTGCATGTGGGCTGGTAAATCTGTAGGACAAATTCCCAGAACTAGAAATCAGGGGCAAAGGGATACACCTTTCTAACTTTGATAGACATGGCCAGCTAGTCTGCAGAAAGGTTGCACAGGTTTAAACCCCTACAGCAATGTATAAACATGCCTTTTTCCCCACGGCTTCACCAACAGGATATTATGAAACGTGTTTTTCTTCCAATCCAATAAGTGAAGGATGGAGTCTCCATGTTTATTTGCCTTTCTCTTATCATGAGAGAGGCTAAGCATCTTTTCATATGCTTAAGAGCAATGTGTACTTCCTTTTCTGTAAATTATTTGCTCATATTGTTGCCTGTTTTTCTATTGAGATTTCTGTTTTTGTTTTCCTTATTAATTTCTAGAACTCTTTACATACTAGGAAGCTTAATCCTTTTGCTATGATATGAAGTACAGTTTATCTTTTCGGTTTTCATTGGTCTTTTAGCTTTGTAGAGGTTTTTTTTGTTGTTGTTTGTTTGCTTTGTGTGTGTGTATGTGTGTGTGTGTGTGTAATATGGTTGTGGCGGTTTTGCCATACAAGAGGCTTCTACTATTGTACAGTCAAATTTATCAGGGTTTTCTTGCTTCCGTGTCACAATTAGAAAGGCCTTCCACACTCCAAGATTAAAAAGAAATCCTCCCATTTTTCTTCTAGTAAACTTACAGTTTTCTATTTTATGTATAAATCTTTGATTCACTTAGAATTTATACTGATGTACAGTGTGAATTTTATTTTTCCATATGTCCACTCGCCTGTCTCATAAGCTGACAAGCATTTTTGCTGTGTCATTCAGAGAAGAAAACAAGCTGTTACTGCCAGAGGTTTTGTTTTTCATCTGTCAATACACAGAGACTGGAGGGGTTATGTTCTTGGTGCATTTGCTTTAATTTTTTAAACAAATTTATTGGGGTGACATAAAAAAAAAAAAAAGCCGCGAACCATATGATTTCACTCATACGTTGGTGCGTTCTCTTCACTGCCTCCCTGCTAGTATTCAAACACCAGGAATTCCTAGTCATTCTGTTTATCAAATCCATCCTTCCAATCACCCAGCCAGCTATGTCTTTTATCTTTTTAATTAAGCCTTTTATTGAGGTGTGACATCCATACAAAAAAGCCCATAGATCATACATAGCGCTGTGAAGTACAAAGTGAACACACCCAGCTAACCAATCCGGCTCAAGATCTAAACCATCACTGCATCCCAGAGACCTGCATGTCTCCCCAGCCCCCCAGTGTCCACCCCTTCGGTGGCCACTCACTGTTTCTACCGCAGGTTAGCTTGCTTGCTGTTACAGTTCTCATCAATTGACTTGTACTCTTTCACATCCGACTTGTGCCCTTGTGTTGCACATGTGAGATTCCACCATGTGTTTCACGTTGCAGTTCTTCATTTGTTCTTGTTGCTGTGTAATGTTCCATTGTGTGAGTGTGACACAAGGCATTTTTCCATTCTAACATTTGGGTTGTTTCCCATTTGGGACTACCATGAGTGCTTGCCATCAACATTCTTGCCGTGTCTTTCGATGGCCCTGTGTGAGCTTTTCTATTGGGTGGATGCCTAGGAGTGGGATTCCTGGGTCTTAGGGCACAGCGATATGGTTCCTAACTATTTTTAAACTCAACTGAACAAAAATGGAGTCAGTTGAATCCACAGTTAGATGTAGGCAGTTGGTTTCTTGGGTCCTCGCTGTGTTCAGGTAGCTTCCATAAACGATCTCTCTGAATACTCCCTGTGCCCCTGAGAGGTCACTCCCACTGTTGCCCCCATTTGACAGCTGAGGAGACTAAGGAGCATCACACTGTCTCAGTTGAGAAGTTTCACTGATGAATCTGTAAAAGGCTGAACCTATCACATTTAATAAAGCTATTTACTCAATGATGTCAGCTTCGCTCCTGTGGTTTTAAGAGTTTTTAGAACAGGGATGGGCTTTATTTATGAATACAAGAAATGGCTAAGCATTAAAAGAGTGAATGGTGTGAGTAATTCAAGACAATATATATTATACTTAAATTGTTATTCAAATGACAGTGGGTTTTTATGTTTACAGGCAGTTCAGTAAGAAGCGGCAAATATGTAAGAGGTCAAGAGTGTCCATTCATTCATTCATAGTTTTCATCAATGTTATTGGGCCCCTACCAAGTGTCAGGACAGCAGCAAATCTCAGGTAAGGTGGTAAAATAAAATATGGTAAAAGATTACCATGTTTCCCTGAAAATCAGACCTAGCCAGACCATCAGCTCTAATGCATCTTTTGGAACAAAAATTAATATAAGACCCAGACGTATATTAGATTATATTATATAAGACCCAGTCTTATATTATAGTAAAATAAGACCAGGTCTTATATTAATTTTTGCTCCAAAAGATACATTAGAGCTGATGGTCTGGCTAGGTCTGATTTCAGGGAAACACGGTATAAATATTATTTCGGCTCCACCCCTAGAGTTTCTAATTCATTAGATTGAAAAACTAAGATTCAACATTGAAAGCTAAGATCCTACAGGTTCCACTGAAACCAAAGAAAAACAAATCCAAAGCAATCCGACAGGCACTGTCAAAGACCATGCACAAGGAGCTATTAGAGTAAAGGAGGGACTTGAGGGAGGCTTCCCAGAGATGGAACATTTGGGCTGGGCTTTAAAGGATAAACAGGAGTTCTCTAGATGGATGACCAGAGGAAAGAGCTCATAAAAAATGGCACAAGTTGCATAATCAGGAAATGTTAATTCATGTGTGGGTTCAAGGCATCTGAAGGGAGAAAGTGAGAAGTCACAGGGAGTAAGGGAGATGTTGACCAAGGCAGAGAGAGCCCTCGAAGGCCACGCCAAGGATTTAGATTTTATTCTATGTGTACTTGGGGGGGAGGGTAATGATGCAAATAGATTGGCAGCAACGTATACAATGGACAATTTTGTACCATTTAAAACACTAGATTGACATTTTTAAAGAAAAAATACCATTTGGGACACTGGGGGATCCTCACTGGAATTCTTAGTTTCTAACTTCATTAATGGGAAAAGAAAACTGCTCCAGGACAGAAACATTTGGTAGTGGAGGCCAGGGAAGTTCTCTCATTCTACTGGACCAGGACGGGCACGGTTTTGGGATTGAAGCAGACAAAAATACTGCATTCGTATATAAAAATAGTCCAATCAGGGAATCAGTAAAAACAAAATTCATAAGTAGCTTAAACTTTAAAATTAAAACAAATAAATTATACGTATTTGACAATATTCTAATATAGGTACAAGACCTCTTCTTTGAGTGTACAACGGCATTTCAGATACCTTTTTATATAGATTACAGCATGAATACATTGGCATCCTTTTTTTTTTTTGAGATACTTCATAACGGAGCAAGAACTTAGACACATTTACAAATAATCTTTTGAATACCCTAGATTATTGTGACGTCTCAACTTTCAATTTTCGTGACCTTTCTCCGATTGTCTTGACCACTCCCAATTCTACAGCAATTTTTTCAATGACTCACTTATATTCAGTCTTTTCAATGGCATTCAGCGTGTACTATTTATAGATATAATTATTGTTCTTTGCTCCCTCATGTTTCATCAGTTCATTCAATGTTTAATTAAATTACCTGGCTACAATAACCGGCACGACTGACATAAACAGGTTTGGGAACTAATCATATACCTCAGCTGGTGGGGAAAATGCACGGATACTCTAAGTTGGTGATCTCTAGACGCCAGCATTAGCAGCACCTACGAGCTTGCTAGAAATGCCGATTTTCCAGCTCCCACCCCCACACCTATTGAATTAGAAACTCTAGGATTGGAGCCCAGACACCTATGTCTTCACAAGCCCTCCCTAACACTGCTCTAGAGAGATAAGAAGAGAACAGGGCAGGGAAAGAAAGGCAGAGTTTGAGAGTCAGTAGGGTCCAATGCAGCAGCAAAAATGGAGGAAGATAAGAAAGCATTGTTTGTAGAGTGTGTGGAATAGAAATCAAATTGGAAGGGGTTGGGGGGGAGAGGGGGAGTCGAAAGAAATGGAAATACACCAGGAGTGTCCTGAGAGCGCAGCTCTGTGTGTCTATAAGTCAGCCAGCTCATCTCCCAGCTCCTGGAGTGGGTATTTCCATCCCTGACAGAGATGAAGGGCTTGGGGAGGTGAAGGGCATGCCCTATGCAGGCAGGCAGGCTGGGATTCTGGCCATGCCCTTTATGTAGTGTCGCTCCCCATTCCATCAGCCTCAGAGCCCCCAGCACAGATGCTTCCCGTTTCCCCAGAGCTGAATGCAGACCTGGCATTAGTAAGTGCCTAATCACTTTTCTGGGTGAATGGAAGAATGAAGACATTTTAAGAAAAGTTCTCAGGGGCTCCTGGCCGCACCCTGGGGAACGGTGTGTCTTTCTCCAGCACACATTAGCATACAGTCAAAGCTTTAACACCAGGCTACTATGGCTGTGCTTAGAAAATAAATAAATGTATCTTGGCATTCAGGGAGCAAACAGCTAGTGGCCAAATATTTTTTAATTTTAAATAAGTATCATGGGACTTCAGAGCTAGAGGATTTTTAATTTGAACTTTAGCATCTTCATATCAGTTACTTTCTCCAATATATGGTACAAAAATACTGCATTCATATGTATCTGCTAATGTTCCTGAAATGATTTGAAAATGAAAAGCCTTAAGAAATCACATTTGCTATTTTCCAAAAGACATAGAGAAAATATGATATCTGTAGCCTAGATTACACAGGAGAGTTGTGTTTCTTTCTTTTTTAAAAATCTGTTTGCTGACAGAAAACAAAATATAACAATAATGGGTGGGGGAAGCTGCTTCCTGCCTAATACATGACTCGGCTGGCAGCACAAAGAATCAGATAATTCTACAAAAAACTGGCAAGCTAGATAGTGAGTGATTGGGATGAAGCTATAGTGTTCTTTTCTAAATACCCACAAATATTACTGTCTGATGCTTCACATTCACAAACCATTAGATCCGACATGTATATTTATGGCTTGATAATCAGCTGTCATTAACAGATGAATAAACAACATAATGTTCGTGTTTAGACAGAATATACAAATGGGAGAAATAGTGCCAACAACCCAAGAACGGTTACCCTGTTCCCCTCTATGAAAAATAAAGGGGGATGAATCTCTATGATTTTAATAGTTGTATCTTCTATGCTATTCTGTCTTATCTTAGCTGGCAGAGCTTCAGACAGATTTCTTTGTTCTTCTACATGAAATTGACAGTGTCAACCTGTCTCATCAGTTAACGAAAAGTTACATTCAAGTTACTAGATCCGATATAATCATTCTGTGGCTGTCTATCTAGTTAATCCACAATACAGTCTATGCAAACAAAACAGCTCAACAACGTCTGTCAGCTGAGAGATTATTCCGTAACCTCACTCCCTGTCCCTTCTCACATTTTCCCTTCCATCTACCTTCAACCACACATGACTACCATTTCCTGATTATGCGACTTGCACCTTTTTTATGAGCTCTTTCCTCTGGTCATCCATCTAGACTTAACTTATCTCAGAATCTTCACGCTACCTCATGAGTTACGATCATGGACCTGGAAGAAGGGTGCCAAGTAAATGTCTGTATACTGTGGTTATTAATATATGGATGACAATGTGATGATGATGGTGATGGTGATTTTTATCCCAATGCAATGGGAAATGTGCACACAAAAACATCGGACTTGGGGTTGAGTGTCCTGTCCCTTGCATAGCAGCCCTTTGAAAACTCAACAGTATTTGTATACCCACGTACATAGGAACAAGTTAAAGCAGTTGGACAATAAAACAGGGAGGGTGTGTTAGTTTGGATTGCCTGGAAACAGAGTCATTGCTGGACCTTTGAACATGGGAGGTTTACGAGGGAGTGCACGCTGGGAGTAACACCTGTAAGACAGGGAGGGACTGAGGTTTGGGCAGAGGAAGGAAGTGCTGTCAACATCAGCCATCTGGCCATCACTTTCTGCTATGGCCCCTTCAGGGATCAATATAAGACACATTTGTACCAAAGCCAGTTCAATCTCTCTACATGTACCTGCCCTTATAAGAAGAGGTAGGAAAGAGATAATCTCTGTGTCTCTGCCAGGTGAGGATACAAGAAGGGGGCTGTCTATAAGCCAGGAAGAGGACCCTCACCAGAAGCTGACCACACTGGCACCCGAATATTGGACTCCTAGCCTCTAGAACTGTGAGTAACAAATGTTTGTTGTTTAAGCTCCACCCCACCCCAGTCGACGGTATTTGTCATAGCCGCCTGAGCTGACTGATACACACTCTCCTCTTGCTGGGATTTGCCTCCTGCCTCAAAGCTCCACTACTACATGACAGTCCACTTCACAAACCCACCAGAATGACCACAGACATCAGACTAAAATCATATGCACTAAGAGATGCATTTTAGCCCCTATAAAATGGCATATGTATGCCTGTTGACTGCGTGGATTCCAGCAGTAAGTCATTGGGATTAGACAGCCAAAATGAAAGGCTGAGTCCTGGCTCAGCAGAGCAAGGTTTTGCTGACACAGCGCTTTGTCCACTTTACCTGGTGAACCCTCATTTGAGTGAGTGAATTATCCTCAAGGGTTTCAGTAACTCCCTGATTGACTTAAGTGCCTGGGGAATACACATCTGTTATGCTACCTAAATTGTGGTCCTGCTAACCTTCAATGAATACAGTCATTTTTGTAAGCACAACGTATTCATGGAAGCGTCTTCATGTTGCCAAATGCAGCAGTAGTAACATCAATAATATTTCATTTGGAGGAGCCAAAACTGGGAACAGAGAAGACTCATTCCACCCACCACTTCTCGGCACACACTTTCAGAATACACGAAATTCTGGTAGCCTTTGAAGAACAAGGTCCATGAAGAGGTATTTCTAGCACTGAGGGGGTTGTCTACATGTGCACATATATTTGCTTGTCTGCGGTAGTAAGTGCCGAAAACAGTTGGAACGAAAGCTTAAATACTTATGTAAGATAGAGAGAAATGTACTCACATCTCTGTGTAAAACAAGCAGATAAAACAGTGCTCAAATTAGATTTGATTTCCCCCCTAGAATTGGCACCATGTAAATGAGCCTGGCATCAGATGACAGCTGAGTCCGAATGGCAAAACTGCAATGCCAGCTTCATCCAGGCAGCTATTGTCAAGTGACTTGCCCGTCCCGAAAGAAGCAAATGGAAAAAATTGCAAGAGTTGGGTTACTGAGATGGCAGAACCATGATTTGAGGAGTGCCAGCAAATCAGCATTCAATCAACATAGCTGTTTGTCTGAAGTCCAACAGAACTGCAAGTCCAAAATTTAATTTACTTACGCCAAGTCCAGGCTTAATGTAAATAAGACTGCCCTGTTCAAACATGTCTCTCATCAAAGAAAAATGATCGGTCTCATGCATTCCATTTTACCAGTTACTGGGGAAATTGATAAGATGTTTCTGGTGCCATGTTGAAAAAAACTGAACCTAACGTAGGCCACCCTGGAATGAGAACAAAGATTCCTTCCTGAAGCTCCCACTTGGGAAAAAATAAGTTAAAAGACATAAGGAAAAAGCCTGGAGACTCTGCAATTATCAGCTAATGCGTGTGGTCATCCTGGCCCAGGTTTGCACATTGGGTTTTGATTTTCTTTCCTAAAACGTTTTTTTAACACCGACATCTTGGCCCTAAAAACAAACGTTTGTTCACTTGTTTAGAATAAGAAATGGGTTATGCCGGTTTGGAAACTCAGAATGCAGTGGGATTCTTTTTTATAAATTCAGAATATATTACCTACCAATGGGATTTGAAGGGAGAGGGTCTGGTTCAAAGTGAAAACAAGGTTCTTGCAAGGCCATCTCAATGGCATTCTAATGTACACCATGAAGAACGGGACTTGAAAAGAAGTAGGTCTGTTTAGATTTCTCACTGTTCAGAAAACAAAGCACAGTTTCCTCTTCAGTTTTCTATTTTGTAAACAATTTGGTACAATAATATTACCTCACGTTTCTAGACTGACTCACAGCAGGAGGTCTCATCTAAGAGCTAAAAGGAAGCCTTTAGGAGCAATGTGACTGGAAAAAGTTCAGCAGTCAAGGCTTTGACTTTCCCGGGAGAAGGGGCATGGGGGAATTGGGAACTGGGGGTTGGTCAAGCTTCTCTCTGACAAAAAAGAATGGGATTATTTGTCCTCAGTGGCCACCAAAAGCAGAGCCACCCTGACTGAAGAGACGTTTCTGAAGGCCTTCTTCAGACATCTGCCTACCTGCTGGGGCAGCGGTGCCTCTGGGCACAGTTTTGGGATTGAAACAAGACTGAATGGGAACTAAGAGCTGAAGCCTGGGAACGCCTCTCTCACCGAAGTGGTTTCTGTGGCAGTGCCTCAGCTCTGCGGATACCTGTGTCCAGATGGAGACTTTGACCTTGGCCACAGCCTCGCAGGTCCTCTTTTGTCCATGCCGGGCCTGGGCTTGGCTGCACTGCCATGGAGGGGCAGGAGGGGGCGGCCATCTGGTGTGGGAGGTGTTGGCTGACAGGTGGCTCAGCGGCAGGAGAGCTCACCAGGCTGAAACGAATCTGAGGACGCTGGCTGCTGGGGACTGAAGCTCACAGAAACCTCACAGACCAAGGCGGATGGCAGAGGAGGGAGCTGGCAATGAGGAACTGGGTCACCCTCATCGCTGCTGCCCTGTGTGGCCCTGAGTGAAGTCCCCAAGACACAAGCCTGCCAGCAACAGAGCAGCCAGCACCCAAGGTGAGATGAGACCAGGGCCCACGGGTCAGGGCAGGGTTTCCGTAGGTGGGGGCCCCTATACATGGGCAACTGCCAACCAGCTCTTGTGTCACAAGCCACATTCAAGGTGGCCTTTCATGACCATTCCAGTGGCGTCTTTTGGAAAATGACTGTGGCTTGGTCTGATCCAAAGTAACCCTTGGGGTTGAGGACGCCATGAAGAGGGGACAGTGGCACAAGGGTTTCTGTGCTTGGGACTTAGGGACCTGCCTCCACCAGCCTGGTGTCACCCAGAGTTGGACATATCGCCAAAGGCTCCAGTTGACCACACCCCAACATAGAAAACACAGAGGCGAGAGCAGCCCCAGCTGCTCGACGTGCTCACTCTTGACCTTGGCAAAGCCTTTGAGCTCCGTGGCCACGTTTGTTCACCCATCAAGTGAAGGAGACGAAACTGTCTCCAGATTCTTCACAGGAGGAATGAGGACTCCGGAGCCAGGTCATCCTGAGTCCGAGTCCTGGCTCTACCGCTTACAAGTTATATGAACCTGGGCAAATTTCCTGCCTCACCTGAGCCTTCATTCTCTCCTTGGTAAAGTGGTATAATAATGCCTCATTGAACCTGAGGAGTGAGCGAAATAAAGCCCTCAGAAAAGCGGGTGGCTCGGGAATTTACCTTGACATTGTACATGAGGAAAGGCGGTTTACTCCGCAAATTAACTCTGTTAGCAGAGCACAAGGTAAATGTTTAACCTACAGAGAAGATACTCGTCTGAAAGTAGCCGCCCTTTTCTGCAGACAACCCACGTGCCAAGTGTAAACGATCACACTAGAACCAGCCCAGCAGAACATCTCTCTGCTCCAGCCCCATCCTCAGACCGGGAGCACCTGGCAGAGGCAGGCCCGCTGGGACCAGGCCCCGGCGCTTCACCAGCCTAGAGTTCTCCTACTCGCTTACTTTGAAAGAGGCGGGTTTTACGGAACATTTGCAAATAGGAGCAATGGATCAAGTCTCCTCAGGTTGTTTTACTAAAGGACGATGGAGTTGGACTAGGGGTACGGAGACTTCATTACCAGCCATTAACCAGAAAAACGTCACCCCAGAAAGACAGCAGCTCGTGGAGTCCATCTAAACGACTATGGAAGTGAGTGCTGGAGAGACCTCCATGAACATGCTCTTTACTTGCTCTGCCCAATGAGGGGGTGGCAGGGAGAAGGGGCTGAAACAGGAGAACAAAAGGGCAAAGGGGGATGTGAGTAGCGCCATTGGCAAGGTCACGGCTGTGCGCGACGTGTTCTCGGTATCCATCCCCTCGCTGCTGCTGCTGGTCAGAACCCTGTTCTTCCTTCAAGCTCAGCACAAACCTGCCCCCTCCAAAGCCTTCTCCTGTCCCCCAGTCCCCACCTCCCAAGGCACTGCCTCCCAAGGCACTGCCTCCCATTAGCCCTACACCCACTCTCTGCTCTCTCGCTGTCCACAGCAGTTGCCTCAGTCCATGGTCGGGCAGGAACCCGTCTTACTCATTTGTGTTTACTACACACACACACACACACACACACACACACACACACACACACACACATCCCTGAGCGTCTCCACTGTGCTGAGCCTGAGGTAGACACTCAATAAATGTTTGCTGAAAGGAGAAACGACAGGGTTTAGAACTACCGGGGAAAATGAGTGGGGAATGTACAAGAATGTGTTGAAGAAAGTTTGCTACAAAATGTTCCAGGCCAGGGACTCCTATGGAAAGCATCTCATTGGAAGCTGTGACTTGTACCGTCATTGATTCAATTAAATATGGGTCTCTGAGCACCTGCTCTGTGCCAGGTACCCGGAGTGTTTGTTGTCTAGTGCTGGGTAAAAACCACCCAAACCTAATGGCTGAAAACCAGGGTCCAGGACTGGAGCAAGGCAGGCAAGCCCCCAGGGCACAGGGTTTAAGGAGGCATTCACTCTCAAGGTGCAGCCAGTACAGTGGGCCCCTGAGTGAGCGCCCCCTTCCACCTGTGCCCCAGCTGCCTTCTTACCTCATCCTAGTCCCCACGCTGCTTAAAACAACAACCATTTTAATACCTCTCGTGGCACTGTGCTTAAAAGGCTCAGCTGGGCGCCTCTTCTGCTCTCACCTGAGATCTTGGGAGGTTGCAGCCGATTGGCGGCTGGGGCGGGAGTCACCTGGAGGTTCTCTGAAATGCTGGGACAGCTAGGTCTCTCTCTACATGGTGTTGTCATGTGGTCTCTCCAGAAGGACAGTCCATCTCACAGCAGCGCAGGTATCGCCGGTCCCCTTAAAGGCTGAGCCTAGAACTGGTGCAGCTTCACTCCTCCATCTTCTTGGTCAGTTCAGTCTCAGAACCAGCCCGGATCTGAGGAGTGGGAAATATGCACCACTCAGTAGATAATGTGATAAAGAACTTGTGGCCATTTTAATCCACCATAAACCCCTGATTCCAAGAAGAATTCTAGAACTAGGAAGGTTTTTGGACCTGGGCTGGAATCCAGGCATTGCCACTTTCTCTGAATTTCATTTTTGTCATTTATAAAATGGAGATACTGATACCTGCCCAACAAATATCTCTCAGGTGGCCGCCATGTACCAAGCACTATGGCAGGTACTGGAAATATGATGGTGAACCAGACAGATGATGCTTCTCCTAGTGAAATTCTATTCTAATGAGAGAAATAGAGGAAACATATAAATAAATTAATGAATTGGAGTACGTTCTACATAGGAAAAGAAGAGGGTGCTAAAACAAGAACAGACTGGGGAGGAGGAGTGTGAGGGCCTCCCTGACAATGACATTAAGCTGAAACCTGAACAGTGAGCAGGGCTTAGGACTGAAGGGAGCTGAGCACTAGGGGAGACAGCCGGGGAGGCGGGGGAGGGGAGAATGCTCGGAACTGAGGGGGCAGGAGGAGGCTTTGGGGAGGGCACACCTTGTTTGTTGGCTTACCACTAACCAGGAAAAGTTAAGTAAACAAACACTGAACAATCAATTTGCAAATACATTATGAGGACAGAATGCCAAGCAGTAACAGGTCTGGGACTGAAAAGTATTTGGGATTGACGAATTTTATTGAAGGGTTGAATGATGGAACAGAAATAATCCCCTGTTTTTAAGAGTAATAGAGCTGAAGCTTTGCGATCCCCCCAAGCCCTGGTCTCCTGAGAATGTTTGTTCCCCTCTGCCAATACTCCGGGGACAAGGATCGTGGGGGTAATACTTGAAAACCATCACCGCTTTACCTTCATGTAACCCCCATTCTCATAGGCTCTTACCATCCATCTGGGCCAGCCTCACCCTCATCACCTGCCATCTTCTCCTCTCCCACTTACTTCCCCATGTTCATCCAGTGCTGACAACTGGATCCAGTGATCCAGGCTTTCTCTCCAGCCCAGACCTTTCCAACATGATGGAGGACTCCATTATCCCCATGATGCTCCACCCAACTCAGGCCTCCTAACTTCTTATAACTTCTACTGACCTCCGTCCGCCTTTCCATCCTTTCCCATGGCTGCGTCCTATACCTCCTCATCATACCGACTGCTCCCATGTGGGAATACTAGATGTCAGGGCGCCCCTCTCTGACCACAATCGCCTTACCTCCTCCTGACTTCTCACACCTTTATCCCACCTCAGGTTCTTCCAGAGTTCAGGAACTTTGGGGCCAATTGAGCTTTTACTATGAGTGTTTTTCTGGCTTTCCTTCCAATCCTAATAATTCTAGGCATCACGCACTTGGAAGTACCAGCTTGATAATGCCATCATCCTTATCCTTCATCACACTTGCTGATGAACTACTAAAAAAGCCCCTCAATGCCCCCAATTGTAACCCCCAATTCTCTCTTAAGCCCACTCCCATCAGGCCTCACCACCCCTCCACCAGGACTTCATTAAAAGTGCTCTTATCAGGATTACCCATGATCTCCGAGCTACTAACTGAGTTCTCAGTTCCCATCTTTCTTGACCTATAGGCAGCACTTCCTCCTCGATACATTTTCTGTACATGGCTTTCGGGATGCCATTGTTTCTTTGTTTCTCTCCCATGCTGATTGCTTCTTCTTGCCCTTTTGCTGGTTCTCCTTCTCCTAACTTAGTCTGGAGCGCCCAGGGCTCAGTCCTTGGTCTTCTCCTCTGTGTCCATCCTCACTTTCTTGATCCTCTCAGCCAGTTTCCTGACATTAAATAAAGTTCGTACGCGGACAACTCCAAAAATATACATGTTTCCAGCACAGATGTATCTCCTAAACTCACTACTTTTGTATCCCATGGCCTGCTCACCAAGCATTTCAAACTCAGCGTTTCCAAACTGAACTTCTGCTATTCCCTCCAAACTCCATGCCATCCCCAGGCTTCCCCAGTGCAATTGAGACTGAATTTTACAAGAGTCGAGTTAAAACTCCTTAGAGGAAAAGCAAATTTCTCTCAAGCCCCACATTCTAACTTTAAAATGTAACCAGTAATTTATTGCTATGACATTCTAATCAAATATACTCTTGTGCAGATAATAAAATATAAAATTTTATATAAAATATAAAATTTAAATAACTGGAGAGCAACCTAGAGCAGACAGATTCATGAGGGGAGTGAGAACCTAGAAGGCAGGGATCACACTGGATGAATTTCCCACTTTTGATGGGTATTATGCAACAGAAGGCGCAAATGTTCATCATATAGGGCAGGTAAAAGTCCAATTGAAAACCTGTCGTCTTTCTGATTTGAAGAACTAGGAGAGTTCAAGGCAATTATATCTGGTAGAAAATGAGAGAATAAAAGTTGGAAAGGAGGGAGGGAAGCCCCAAATTCTGGGTGTGAAAACCCAAATCTCTGGCTGACCCCAAACCAGCATAAGAAGGGCAGCTTCCGGAGACTCAGCTAAGGCTCAAAGAACTGAACCGATGTTGAGTAGCCACCTACCACAGGGCAAACAGTTTACAGTTGGAGTCCAACCAAGTTAAATGCCTGTTTAAAAAACATAAGCACTCTTCAAAGGCATATAATGGAACCCAGTGTCTCCACAACATAACATTTACAAGACAATCCAAAATTACTCAACATACAAAGAAACAGGGAAATGTGACCCTTTTTCAAGAGAAAAGACAATTTTAAAAAGACTAATTTTTTTAATTAAAAAAAAGTTTATAATAACATATTGGAAAACATAAAAAATATACATTTCCAGAATCTGATCAAATCTTACCACCATCGTTGTGATTGTCCTCTTTAAATGACAGGTGGGGACACTGCACCTCGCCTCCAAATGGATCACCTGTTTCCACCTTTGCCTCAACTTTTTCAAACTCATTAATTATTAGAGAAACACAGATTAAAACCAAATGAATACTAATACATACCTACCAGAATAACTAAAATTTAAAAAGACTTACTAACTGCTGGAGAGAATTTAATATTTGAGGCATTGGGAGCCATGTAGTCTCTGTCACAACTGCTCAGCTCCGCCACTGTAGCCCAAAGCTACCAGAGACAATATGTACATGCGAGGCTGGGCTTCAATAAAACTTCATTTATGAACACGGAGCTTTGAATTTCATATAATTTTCACCTTCCTTAACATATATTTTTTCTCCACCATTTAAAAATACGAAACCCATTCTTAGCTTGAGAGCCATACGAAAACAGGCAGTGACCACATTTCCCCGTGGGCTGTGGTTTGCTGATGGCCAGTCTAGAAGATCAGCCAAGGAAAGCTCATATAATGTACAGCAGTCACAAACAGAAAATTCAAAATGTGAATAGACAAGTATGATAGACCCAGAAGGTGAAATATTAGTTTCATTAGACTTCCAGAAGCAGAGGGAATAAAGAGTAAATAAAGGTGGGAGTAAAGGAGGGATAATCAGACTACAGGGCCCACCAGGCCCATTTGATCATTTGGGTGCAATTTCAGTACAAAGGTAAAACGAAAATTCAAAACTGTTCCAGAGATGACACAACATTTTACCTGAGAGTCAGACTTCTCTTCAGCCATACTGAAAGCTGGAAGATGGAAAAACTAACTCCTTGTAGTTCTGTGGGAAAGTGCTTTGGGTCCGACAAGTCAGTGTAATGTGGGGCAAATAAAGATACCTTTGGATGTGTGAGGAACCAACAAGATACCATTTCTGAAATGAAGGTCTCCAGAACATTTCCTGGGAACCAGGATGGGCACATTCCTTAAGTGTACAGCTGGGATCAAGATGTGTGGGGCTGTGGCCTGGTTAGTTGCCTCCTTACAACCATTTCTCCCCCATCTTCTTCGCTACAAGACGGCAATGTGATTCAGGCAGGCAGCTGAGAGGGTTAAATATTAGTCAAGTCATTCATGGTAAACCCATTTTCTTTTCCGTGGATCAGTTACAGGTGGGCATATGATGAAATTCTGGCCTGTGAGATATGAAGGGAAACTTCTAGAAAGCTCCAGAACAAGATTTTCCTTGCTGATAAAGAGAAACACACATGAGAAGATGGCTGTTCCTCTGCAGATCCCGTCATTGTGTCTGCCTGAGGAGCTGGGCCCTGGGGCACCTATCTGTGACATCAGGGGACAAGCCTGAGAACAGTAGGCAACATCAGGGCTGTGACAGAGTGGAAAGTTGAAAGCACCTGGCTGGGTCTCTGATAATATCTGAGCTGCTTAATTAACCCAGCCTGAACCAATCTACTTTCAGAATTCTTGGTATAAGAGATAATAAATATTCTTTTGTTTAAGTCACTTTTTGTTGGGTTTTCTGTTCTTTGCAACCAACAGCATTCAATTGAAATGAGTAATGAAATAAGACTGGACATATTTGCAAAACTGTACCTCTGGGACCTAGACAAGGCCACCCGCAGAAGGGCCACAAAAGTGATAGGGCAGGCTTTGGGCCTCTCTGATCTAGACAGGCAAAATCTGAGACTAAAAATGATCAAAATCCATTAAGATCTGAGTGAACTTGGAGGCCAGATCCTGAAATGCTGCGGCAGCAAAAGCACCGGTGTGAGCACAGCCCGCGGACATGGGCAGAGCGTGTGTGGGAACAGTCTGGCCGCGTCACTACACCCTCTCAGGACTTGACCACGCTCATCCAGCCAGGACTTAGAAGAGCACCAAGCTCCTCTGCACACAGTTCCGTGAGCACGTGGCTGACGTTCATCCCCTCACAGGGGTCTCGAGTTCTCAGCTTCCGCAGAACCGGAATCAGGTGAGCAGGTGCCAGCCCGTGGTCCTTAGGCCACTTCACTAGGCCATTCAGGATCCAGTGTGTGTATAGACAGGTGGATTGACCTCAAAGCCATGTCCTCAAGGGTCTTCTAGTGACAACGGAAGCCATGAGAAGCATTTTCATAGATCAGTGAGGTTTGACGTTTCAGTGGTGCCCCTTGAGGATGCACCCACCCACGGCTGTGACGTCAGTGTTTGTACAGCAGCGAGCGCAGTGATTCTGAACCCAGGAGGCACATTAGAGTCACATGGGAATTAGTGTTCAATTTGCCTAGAGTGGAGCCTGGGCAAAGCTCGCCAGAATGCTACTGATGTGTTTCACGAAAGAAAACCCCTTGGCTGTGAAATCCGTTGTGTGAGTTAAGTGTGCGGACTGAGGTTAGCTGTCATGGGAGTGCTGGGTCCTTTGCAATTCCTACAGTTGTTTGGGTGGGAGTAGAGTTATTGTTCTAGGTCAGTTTGGTTGCCAAGCGCCTGGACTCCACAAGCAGGAGGCCCTTCTTCCTTGCATCCTTCTCAAACTCTCTCTATGTTGTTGTTGTTGTTGTTGCTTTCAGTGGTAGCTTATTTGGATTTGGAAGTAACCCAAAAATATCAGGCATGGCTGAGACATATAAGCAGTCCCCATCTTCAGAACAAGCTGTTTTCCCAGATTTCGTCTGTAAGTCGGTTATTTGTGGCACGTGACGGGTCAGCTAATGGAGGACTGCTCTTTTTCTTTTGTTTGTATGTTGCTTACTTTTTCTGCTGTTCACAACTTGACCATGGAGCAGTCCCTCCCACACTTACTTTGTCCTCATTACTTACTGTCCAGGTCACACAGAGGTGTGCTGGCATCGACTTGTACCGGCTCACAGGAGCTAGTTGTGTGTGTGTCTCTTCCCAACTGCGTTCAGTGACACTGAAATTGGCCATGGTGGCAGTATTTACACCACAGGAATCAGCAAATGCTACACATCAGGACTTTGTCCCAGAGGGCCAGCTGTCACCTTCCCCAGCACACTGCCACGTTCACATCCGCACATTTCAGGAAGCACATACGGCAAATGCAGAGGATGCTCGCTGTTGGTGTAAAGGACTGACTGTGTGCATTTACCGTCCCTCTCTCCTGTCACCTTCTAAATCGTGGTAAACAACAAAAAAGGTGTAAGTCAATGATGACAAAGAGAAGGAGAGGCCGGCCATCAGCCAGAGTTGTCATGCCTCCTAGGCCACTTCAGATCCTCTCAGCCTCGTCCCTTGTCCCAGCCACGACTGTCCCAGCTGGCACTGGAAGGGCTTCAGCCGACTTCCTTC
The DNA here is from genome assembly GCF_036562045.2 of Rhinolophus sinicus. NCBI lineage: Eukaryota > Metazoa > Chordata > Mammalia > Chiroptera > Rhinolophidae > Rhinolophus > Rhinolophus sinicus. The sequence continues at coordinate 5,525,190 of NC_133757.1, forward strand.
AGACACCTGACAGGTGTTGTCTCCTGCCTCGGCCTTCCCTGATAAGACTGAGGGGTAGGATACTGCAGGATCCCCCCTGGCTACCTGGAAATGTGGGGTGTTAATGTCTCACGGGCAAACCTTTGGCTCATGGGAGATGGGAGCCATTGGACCCTTTCCAGGATGGTCCCGTAAGATCGACAATCCATTGTACTTACCTGGCCAGCACATCTTCCTATTGACTCTCCCTCCTCCCCCATGTCACTCCCCCCGTACCTGAATCACACTTCCTAGTAAAGTGGTAGCTCATTAGCTTTGCCTCTGCTTAGCCAGACTAGGACAAAATTTATGGAGGAGAGAGAACAGATGGCATGGTGGTAACTGCTGAGGCCCAGCTGAGAGCTACCACAGAGAGCAGAGCACGAAGGGTGAGAGCCCTGGGGAGGAGAGGCTGTTCACCCTCAAGGACCTGGATGCCCAGGAATAAGAAACACTCCACGTGATGGAGGGTGGGTCAGAGAAATAGACATCAATAAAAAATAGGGAATTTAGTGCAGTCTGTAGCTTTGACCACGGGTCAGTACTCTGTTCCAGGTGACTCTGGAGATAAATATGTAGTCAAACAGAGGAGGGAGGATTAACCCCTGCTAGACAGAGACCGTCAACAAAACAGCTGGTCAGGACTCCACAGGTCAGTGTCAAGGGGAAAAAACCCAGATTTAAAGAACCTGAAAGGACTGACAACGCAATACCATGCATAAACTTGATTGGATCCTAGTTCAAAAAAAGAACAACAGTGGACGTATGTGCAACATTGGGACAACTAGGAAAACTGACTATGGAATGGATATTAGACGACGTGATGAAATTTGTGTTCATTTTCTTAGGCATGATAATTGTATTGTGGTTAAATTGAAAAAAATGTCCTTTTAGGAGATAACGTGCTGAAATATTTAGGGATGAAGTGCCATTCTGCCTGCAACTTACCTACAAATAATTCAGGAAATAAATGTGTGTATATAAATATAGATATACACATTATACACACAGGCACACACTTATAGATAAAGCAAATGTGTCAACCTGCTATCAATAGTTGAATCTAGATAAAAGATATCCAGATGTTTGTTACACTATTATTTCAGTTTTTCTATATATTTTTTTTAAAAATTATAATAAAATGGGAGGGATGACAATAGACCAATCACTTCAAGAGGAAAATGTTTCCTTTGTAAAAAATGTCTACATATGTATATATTCACATACATAATTTCACATAAATATACTCATATCATCAATGCTTTCAAGGCTTATTTATTGGTTTTCCTTTCTTGTTTGGCTCCCTTTTCTCCCTCTTCTTTTCTTTCTCATGCCGTGATTCCCCGAAAATAAGACCTAGCTGGACAATCAGCTCTAATGCGTCTTTTAGAGCAAAAATTAATATAAGACCTGGTCTTATTTTACTATAATATAGGACCGGGTCTTATCTAATATAATATAAGACCTGCTCTTATATTAATTTTTGCTCCAAAGATACATTAGAGCTGATTGTCCGGCTAGGCCTTATTTTCGGGGAAACACAGTACCTCCCCTCCAAAACTAACACAAGTAACCTATGTTAGCAAACGAGAATTAAGCTTTTTTTAATTCCCCATGTGCATAAAATCATATGCAGATGTAAATATGCACATATATGTACACATTTACATATATACGCATGCAAGGGAGTTGATACTTTCACACGCATTGTATTTTAATTTTAAACACTCATGGGTTTATATGATATCACATGATTACTTTAATTAGTAATTACCATTGGTAAATTTAAGGCTTTTTATCATATGTTTGCTGGACTTTCTGATTTGCACTTTCATGAACTTCTCTTTCACATTTTTTAATCCATTTTTCTATTGAGTTGTTTCTATCAGCTTTTTATTGTTAATTTGTAAGAGCTTTTTGTATGTAATAAATAGGAGTCACCTTTGTCGTCTATCTCTATGAAGTATTTTTTTTCAAATCTATTGTTTGTTGATTTTGTCTATAATATCATTCACCTTACAAAGGCTTTTAATTTTTATATATTCAAATGTATCTGTCTTTTCTTTTAAAACTTTTGAATTGTCAGTCTGATAACGAAGGTCTCCCCACTCCTAAATTACACACAGAGTTTGCTAGGTTTTGATTCTTGTATTTGATTCTATAATACCGCTCTAATTTGTTATTGAACAGGATGTAAGATAAGAATTCACTCTTACTTTCTTCTAGATGTATGATGATGAATCATGCCAGCAAAATTTACTAAATAACCTCTTCTTTTCCCACCAAAGTAAACCATCACTTTTGTTGTTTATTAAATTCTTTCCTTGTTCTAATTTCGGATTCACTATTCTGTTTCACAGGTCTATTTGTCTCTTCTAATATAAATACTATATTGACTTTACCGAAGTACCTTATTGTACGTTCTGATGCCACAGAAGATGAATTTCCCTGTGTTAAGCTTCCCTCCCATATATCCTGGACTATTCTCTAGCATTTATTGTCTTCATAGAATTTTTTAAGGTTTTATCCCTGTAAAAACTTTTAGGATTTTATCACTATGAAAATTCCAATGACATTTCTTACAGAAATAGAAAAAAACAACCCTAAAATCGTATGACGCCTCAAAAGACCCTAAATAGCCAAAGCATTTCTGAGAAAGCTGGAGGCCTCACACTGCCTGATTTCAAACTATACCACAAAGCTATAGTCATCAAATCAGCATGGTACTAACATTAAAACAGCCACATAGACCAATGGAACAGAATTGAGAGCCCAGAAATAAACCCTCGCATATCTGATCAACTAAGATTTGACAAGGGAGCCAAGAATATTCAATGGAGAAAAGACAGCCTCTTCCATAAATGGTGCTGGGAAAACTAGATATGCACATGCAAAAGAAACTGGACCCCTGTCTTACACCACTCACAAAAATTAACTCAAAATGAACTAAAGACTTAAACGTAAGACCATAAAATTCCTGGAAGAAAATATAGGGAAAGAGCTTCTTGACACTGACCTTGGCAGTGATTTTATGGATACTGTGTTTCCCTGAAAATAAGACCCAGCCGGACAATCTGCTCTAATGTGTCTTTTGGAGCAAAAATTAATATAAGACCTGGTATTATATTATTATATTATTTATATTATATTATAGTGTTATATTATAGACCCAGTCTTATATTCATATTGCTATTTCCTCTGTTACATCTCTGTCTCCTTTCTTCCTCGCTTAAATCCCTGGTTTTCAAAATCATAAGGGAGGAGAGAATTAGAATGCTCTAAAAGTAATCACTTGTTTTATCCCATGTTGCATATACAACAACCCCAGAATAATATTAACACTACCACTAATATATTTACTAAAGCTATTAAATATATTTTGTATTAATTATATTTTATTAAATATATTATATCCTACACTCTGTCTCCCCCATTATGATAGCTTTTCTACCTTGTCACAGTTTATGGCCATGATGCACTAGGCATGTTCCCTCTTACCCTTCATTTAGTCTACGTTCTATAGGTAACTATATATTTTAAACTTACCAGCTGATGACTTTGTAGTCATTTGGGGTGTCTGAAGCCAGCTCTCTAGTAAGTTCCTCATGGGATCAGTGGTATAATTTGTTTATGATCCTTATGCTTGAAAAGTTAGTTTTGCCTGGTAAAAAACCCTTGGTTTGCATTTTCCTTCCTTGAGTTGTAGTTTTGATCTGTTTCATGGACATGCCTTTCCTGTGGGTGTCTGTTGAACACTTATTCTGCAATTTATTCTCTCTTTTTAAATAATAATTCTGCGTAAGAGTTGGTCTTGATACTTTTCTGTTGTTCATTGTTATGGGAAACTACTTCTCCTGAACTTTTAGAATGAGAAAGAGTTCAAAAAAGCTTTCCTAACTCCACAGGGCTCCCTCTTCTGTTTCTTCTCTGTGCCGCCCAAAAATACTGTGGCTTGTTTTCTGGGCTTTCCTACATCTGTTCCGCTGTCCCCTTTTGATTTGGACCTTCTCTTTCTTTCTCTGTCCCTTCCTGATCAATTTTTATCATAGTCCCAGCATTTTCTCCCTCATGTGAGGCCCCCTTCAGTTCTAACCATGGGTCCCTTGCACTGGCCTCTTATTTACAGAGGGCAGAACTCCCTCTGTTTCCTGCTGCTCTCCAGTTTTCCCACCTTCTTTCCAGTGAGTACTTTCTGGTATTTGGGGGTTCTCCTGTGCTTAGATTCACTAAATGCCGCTCCATTTCCTCTTCCTCCTTCAGCACAGAGACTGATAACATGCAAGTGTTGGGATTCTTGGTGTTTCGCCCATCCATGTTTTTGACAGGGTAGATAGAGACAATCTAGTGTAGTTTTGTTGTGAATGTTGTCCATGGATTTGGGATTTTGCTATAGTTTATCTCTCTATTTTTACATTGATTTAGAGAGATTAAAACACTACGCTGTACTCACGAGCCCATACTAATAAAAATGAATGACTGAATAAATAAATAAGTGGGGAAGAATAGATGAAGAATTCTTCTATGCAGAAGAATTCCAGATAACTTATGTAGATGCCCCATGTTCAGTGAGGTGGAGCCTAACTCCCACTGGTCAAGTGCAGGCTGCCTGTGATGACCTTCTTCCAAAGAGGACAGCAAGGGAGGTGGGGAAGTTACAGTGGAGAAACCTGATAACATGACCTCAGCCAGGTGGTCAAGGTCAACATCAACAGTGATAAGTCACATTGATAGTATATACTTTTGATATGGTATACTCAGAATAACCCCTTACCTCTGTGATTGTCCTCCCCAAAACCCACAGTTCCAGTCCAATCATGAGAAAAGCATCAGATAAATTTTAATAGAGGGACACCCTACAAAACACCTCACCAGTCCTCCTTAAAACTGTCCAGGTTGTCAAAAACAAGGAAAGTCTGAGAAACTGTCACAGCCAAGAGGAGCCTGAGGACACAGGATAACCAAAGGCATTGTAGTTTCCAGAATAGAAAAACTATTCTAAAATAGGAAAGGTATTTCTTTTTAATCCAGGGGCAGGAAAGGGTGCAAATGTGTAAGAAAGCCATTGCTAAAATATGCAGAAAAACAAAATGTGACATGGTTTTAAGGAATTGATGGAATGCAAAAATGGAGAATCCATTTGAACATTCCCTTTTGGGTGGTCCATGAAAAATGACATTGGAACTACAGAGAAGGAAATAATAGGACAATACTTGGTTCTTTTGTGAAAAGAATTTGTAATAACCAGGTTAATATAAATGCTGTTTATTGATTTCAATCCTTTAGTTTATAGATAAACAGAATAAAATGCTGGCATTCTTTACAAAACAAAAGTAAATATACATCTTGGAGAAGTTGGAAAGTGGGAGGGGCATGGATGGGGGATGGGCCTGACCCTTAGCTGACAGAACAAGAAATAGAGAATTTTGTTTTTCATATTTTAACAGCTTTCTAATTGACGGAACAAGAAATAGAGAATTTTGTTTTTCATATTTTAACAGCTTTCTAGTTGACGGAACAAGAAATAGAGAATTTTGTTTTTTGTATTTTAACAGCTTTCTTGAGGTATAATTTACATACCATAAAATTCACTCTAAGTGTACACGTCAGTGATTGTTCGTAAATTGACAGGGCTATGCACCATTTCTCTCACCTCTGAAAGTAACTTCATGTCAATTTGCAGTTACTCCCGTTCCCACCCTCAGCTCCTGGCAGCCACTGATATTCCTGTTTCTATAGATTTCCTTTTCTGGACGATTTGCAGACATGGAATCGTACAATATGTGGTGTTTTGCGTCTGGCTTCTTTCACCTGGCATAATGCATTCAAGGCTCATTCATGTTGTAGCATCTGTCAGTACTTCATTCCTTTTTATTGGTGAATAGTATTTTTGTATGGATACAACACATTGTATTTATCCATTCCTAAGTTGAAACACATTTGGGTTGTTTCCACCTTTTGGTGATTATGAATAATACCGCTGTGAGTATTCTCGTGCAAGTCTGTGTGCAGACATATGTGTTTGTTTCTCCTGGGTAGATACCTCGGAGTGGGTAACCAGGACACATGGTAAATTTGTGTTTAACTTTTTAAGAAACTGCCAAACTGTAGATAATTAAATATATGTGTATAGATATGAACTATTTTTAGAAAAACTAAAAATAGTGATATAATTACAAGTATATGTGATTGAAGGGGTGTATAAAGTTAATGAATAATGATTTAATGGTTAAAGTGATTGCTTCTGAGAAGTGGAATTCAGGAGGGGGTGGTGAGGCAAGGGACCCATTATAAATCCCTCTGTACAATTTTATTTTCTAACCACGTGCATGTGTTACTTTGGTTTACATTTTTTTTAAGTAAAAGATAAACAAGTAAGTGACATAGACCAGAAGGGAAGCCATGGGAAGCATAGAGGAGCAAAATGAAGGATTGGGTTGCTCAGAGTGGAGATGAGGAAAAGGGGGAAATTCTAATGATCTTTAGGGGGGATATTTGAATAAAACTGGGGACTATTGAGTGTCAAACATTCCAATTACGCTGGGATTGCACACAGTCGTAATTGCTCACAGTTAATAGGTAATGTCAACAGTGAGAAACCTCTATGCTGAAGATTCAACTTTCTAATGGCCTGAGTTAATTAGAGTTCTCCAGAATGCGACAACTTCTCTGTCTGGTGGGGTATCCTGGGGAAGGACAGACTTTTCCATAGACTTCCTTTCTGTCTTTTGTAAATCACTACATCACTTAGCATATTTCAGCCCAGCATGTATAGAGGTGGCTTAGATTAAGGCTACGTTTTTCTCACAGACCAAAGCGCGTAGAAGTGAGCAGTTTCCAGGGTTGGTCCGCTGGCTCCACAGCATCGGGCTCTGGACCACTACCTGGTCCCTTGACTTTCCCCAAAGGGTCTTAAGGTGTCTTTAGCAGCTCCAGGCTTCAGTCCTCACATGACAGCGTTCGAAAGCAAGAAGAGAAAGGTGAGGGGTTTCCCTCACATGTCTCTCTCTCTTATTGGGAGGAAAGCCTTTTCCAGAAGCCCCTAGTAGACTTCCCTTTATCTCTCATTGGCTGGGGCTGGGTCACGTGCCCATACCTGAGCTGCAGAGGAATAGCTGGGACCCACTGATGGGTAAATATGGTAGTCTGCTAGGGATGCCAAAACAAATCGTCACAGCCTGCGTGGCTTAAGCAACAGACATTTATTTTCTCAGACGGAGGGCTGGAAATCCGAGATCAAGGTGCCGGCAGCGTTGGTGACTTTTGAGGCCTCTCTTCCTGGCTTTCAGACGGCCACCTTCTCGCTGTGTCCTCACATGTCCTTTCCTTTGTGTGAGTGCACTCGTGGTGTCTCTGCCTCTTCTTATAATGACACCAGTCATATCAGATTAGGCCCCCACCATTTTGACCTCATTTAACCTTAGTTACCCTCTTTAAAACCCTATCTCCACATATGGTCATGTTGGGGGTTAGGGCTTCAACATATGAATTTGGTGGGTACACAATTCAGTCCTTTACCAGAAACAACCAGGATCGGCTGCCCACCATCCCTAGATTGTGGGAGATGATTCTGGCTACTGTTTCTCTCGGAAATATCCAGTGTTCACATATATACACACTTGTGCTTTTCTTTATTTTAACTTCATGACAGTAGAGATCTTAGTACAACAGATTTCCTGGAGAGCCAAGGACAGGCAGTGCTTTTGGCTTTCACCACCAGAGCTGTGAGCTCTTCCCACTGTCTTCTCTGTCCCAGAAAACACCCTTTGCCTATCACTTAATATTGCTTACAAGGGTCTTGACTTTTAAGCAATGCGACATTCAGTGTATATTTAAATGCCATCCATTACCATCAAATGGTGACATTTACTTCATTTGTAATTCAGAAAAAGAAAACACATCTCAGAATACAGCAAAGAGACACTCGTATCAAAGATAATGGACCAAAACAATTGTCGTTCCTTGTATTTCAAGTTTGGAGAACAGAGCTAATAAAAGATTAAAGAGAATGCCCAGGAGCCGCGGGACAAGTCTGAGCAATCACTTGTCACTTGAGATTAGCACAGAAGTTATTTTAACAAGATAATACTTGCAGAATTTCCATCATAAATCTTTTATTAAGTCCAAGAATTTCAGTCAAGACATTTCCCATGCAGGATCCTCAGAAATAATGCTCCTTCAGAGTTTCCTTTAAAACCTGAGGATGACAGAAGCTAAGTGCTGAACCGAATGACCTTCACATAAACCTAATATTATTATTGATTTTCCTCTACTCAAAGAGGCGAAATATATTTTTTGGAAGTGACCATTAACGAGCCTGTTTAGATGAGGCTGGACAAAGCCAGTGAGTATTTCTTTTGCTTGGAGCAGGAGTCCCTGGTTGGGTGTGATAAACCCCGACACATTTGATCGCTCTGTGTCACCCCTGGGCACGATAAAGAAAGGGCAGCCTCCAGAGAGGGTGAAAAATACTGTAGCATTCCAGCCACCTTAGCAGGCTGTGCTGACCTTCCTAATTAGGCAGGATGTCTTATTCTTAGAGTTTGCGGGAAAGAAATCCTTGTTCTCTGCAGCCCTGCTGTGGCCACTCATTCAGTATTTCCTCCCCTGACATCTAATAAACTGGCTCCATCCATTGCAAATATCTAGGCTTTTTTTCTTTTTTTGCATGTGGATGTCCAGTTGTTCCACACCATTTGTTGAAAAGACTGTCTTTTCTCCATTGCATTGCCTTTGCTCCTTTGTCAAAGATCAGTTGACTCGCTATTTTCTGTCCCATTGATCTATTTGTCTATTCTTTCACCAGTACCATGCCGTCTTGACTACTGTAGCTTTATGGTAAGTCATGAAGTGGGGTAGTATCAGTCCTCTGATTTTGTTCTTCTCCTTCAATATTGTTTTGTCTTCCTGGGGCTTTTGCCTCTCTAGGTAAACTGTAGGATCAGTGTGCTGCTATCCCCAAATAAACTTGCTGGGATTTTGACATCTATTGCAAGTGGAACGTTCTCTCTGCCCTAATTGTGTGATTTCCTTTTACTTGCATCTTTTCCATGTTGGAAAGGGAAAGAAAAAAAAAATAATAAAAAAGCACGTTTGAAGAAAGTGCCAGACTCTTCCCATTTCTTACCATTGCATGAAGTTTTATGGGCCTTGATTTGGTGCAACAAAGTCTGGGGCTGCAGCTGAGTTTCCAGAGGCCACTATGTGGCTGTCAGCTTCTCTCCAACACGGCTGGGCTCATGGTTCATTTTTGGTCCATTGCCAACATCTTCTTATACACTGAGATCACTCTCCTGGAATTTAAGACTAATTAAAATAAAAATCCATCAGTTTAGACAATGGGGATGCTTGAAATGGAGCAGAAACAAACACTTTAAAGAAATCGTATGTGTAACATATACTTGATAAATTTATCCTCTAGGCCTTTAGTTTAAGAAAAGTCCTGCTATATAGGTTGTTAGTGTTTTGACACATGCCAGTTTCTTTAGGTCTTCCCAAGCCCTGTAAATTAGATAATTAAAATATATGGTATATTAAGCAAGGCAATTATAAGAGGGGGAGAGATTTTTTAAAATAAACTAATGGAGACTGAGTAGGTTGTAGGAAGGTTATGTTCTGCCATGTAAGGTGATTTATTGCAGGTGTATACCTATGCATGGGATGACACCAGAAGCCTTCTTTCTGGGTCAGCCCATGTGACTGAGCTGGTGTCCCCACCTGGTTAAAATTGGATTGTAACACATTTAATAGGCATGATGGGTGTTTTTAAATTGCAGTCCTAAAAATCTTGTCACTAATATATTCTAAAGATGAAGTTTAAGTAAATATTTGGTGGACCACTATTGATGCTGGCTTGAAAACCACTGTCCTGATATTTAAGTAATTTTATAAGATTCGGAAGAAATCTGCAGTCACTCACCCTCAGGAGCTCATCAAAAGCCCCTGGACTGACCCGGAAAGCCCGATGGGTGGCGAGGCAGATGATAAACTAAACTCTCCATGACCAGGGGAGAACACGTCTGCCTTCAAATCCCGGGGAGATGTGTTCTTCCTCGTTGTGATGGTGTACAGAAATTTATAACGTTCTATAAAACATGCAGCAGCAATCAATACAGATTAAAGCTGCATCCTCAGTGAGTCTTTAAATATTTATGCTGTTGCTTTACTTAAGTTACTCACTGAATTATATTGTATGGGACCCTTACGCATTCAACAAAACGTTGATTAAATATCCACTGCTCCGTTTAGTGTTCCGTATTAGGAAATTACATTCTCTGAGACAGCAAGCAGGAAGCAAGCAAACCAACCCCGAGAAGGCAGGATGGACAGACAGGGGAGCAGCTCTGACATCCTTCTCAGTGACCACACTTATGCTGGGGAGAGGACACAGAGCAGTAGATGAAAGGGAAATGAGAGTAAGCTACTGACCTACCGTGTGCCATGTGTCATTTATTGTTCACCCCAATCTTATGAGGAGGGTATTTTCACTCCTGAGGAAACAGAGGCTTTGAAGAGTATGCATAGCTTGTGCAAGGTCACACACAGCTCCTGTGTGGGGAGGGGAGGGGGGTCCGGGATTCAGATGCAAATCTCTCTCCTACATCTTCCCCTTGTGCCTTCCATGGTAGCCACAGCTGGGAGAGGGGAGCAGAGCCAGGGCTGCCTGGGACAGCTTGGTTTATGTCAGTTGTTTCTAGGTAGATTTGGGTGCATTTAAGCCTAATCTCCTAAAGAGATTTTGTTCGTGTGCAGGATCCACAGATTTCTCTCTTGCTGAGTTTTACCGTCGAGGCTAGAGTTTTTGCTGATAAATACATGTGGACAGGATTTTCAATTTCCTTTTCATTCCTGGAGATATTATTTAGTACATTTCTTTGATGGCTGGCGATGCACAAATCGGTTTTAATATCAATAATGTACCATTTGGAAAACATTCAATTTCTAGACCCGCCAAAAAAAATATCCCTCCGTGTCAGGATTTATTGAATCCAATCCTAGGAGACTGTGGGAGAGTGGAATTCCTTAAGCAGAAGAGTAAACAGATGGTCTTTGGAAAGTGCTCGCGTTCTTAAGCACTGAATTCGTTTTGGACAGAATGGAATCACATATGCCAATGCTTGTTGGCCAGCAGGGTGGTGGCAGGGAGACATCAAAACTATCGTGACATTCTTCAAACCTCTGGGCTTAATTTGGGCCTTGGTGATCTGATAGAAATGATTACAAATTGCTAGGTGCCCCTTGGTTGGATAATTTAGGGAGAGAACGCATGATTGGCAGACAGGAATGGCATAGCCCGAAGGAGCTTAGAGCAGCTGAAAGCCTTAGATGCTGAACACACCCTTCCCGCACCACCCCCCCACCCCACCCCACCCCCTCACCCCCTCAGGCCTGAAATCAGTAAAGCTGTGATTGCCAGTTACTGCCCCTTCCCCCACCTACAGTGGTAACCCCAAGGTGAGTTCAGAAGGCATCCCCTCTAAATTAACCCTTCCCTCTCGGGCTCCTCTCTCTTTTCAGAGCCTTCCCCCTTATCTTCAGTGATTCTCTCCATCCACCATCCTCATATGGACATTCTCACCTGATCCTGCAGCCCTGTCCAGTCCACCTCCCCTCTCCTGTCCCTCTGCATCTGGTGCCTCCATTTCCTCTCCTCACATCACTACTCAAAGCACCTAAGACCTGGCTTTCCTCACCCGGCGTTCCGTGAAAGCCACCTCCCCTAAAAGCACAGAAATCCACACAGCCAGTATGGAGCTTGGCGTATCCCGGGAGCTCAGTGAAGACACTGGGTAATTAGACCTTTCCACCGCTTCCCTTCCTTCAGCTGCTCCATCTCGCTGAGCGCTGCTGGCTGCCGTTCCCCATTCCGTGTTCTGCCCCACCTCCCTCTCCGCTCCGGCTGGGAATGGCATTCTCCTCTACTCACTGGCCTGGCCAGTGCCTCCCATTCTGGATCCCCTGCCACTTCTATTTCCCTGGTCACTTCTTGATGCTCTCTGGACCAGCGCCATCATCATCCCAGGCTAGGATTCCTAAACTCTGCCCCCTTTTAAATTAATTTTTTAATTGAGGTGAAATTCACATAACATGAAAAGAACCATTTTAAAGTGAACAGCTCGGTGGCATTTAGTGCACTCACAATGTGGTACAATCACCATCTCTACGCAGTTTCAGAATGCGTTCATCATCCCCAAAGGAGATTCCATACTGTGAATCTACTTTCTGTCTCTATGGATTTACCAGTCTGGACCTTTGGTATAAATGGAATCATACCCTCTGTGGTCTTTTGTGTCTGGCTTCTTCACTTGGCATAATATTTTCAAGGTCCATCCATATTAGAGGACGTGTCAGTGTTTCAGTGCTTTTCTATGGCTGAATAAAGTTGTATCATATGAATATACTACATTTTCTTTATCTATTCATATGTTAATGAGCATTTGAATGGATCTACCCTTTGACTATTGCTATGAGAATGCTATACAAGTTTTTGTTTGAAACCTGTTTTCAGTTCTTTGGGGCATATACCTAGGAGTGGAATTGCAGGGTCATATGGCAATTCTATGTTGAACATTTTGAAGAACCACTAAATCCCCTTTTGCAACCCTAATCATGTCACTTGGGTCTACACGGGTGGATGTAGTGGACTTCTTTACTTCTGGGGGCTGTCCCATTGTCACGTCACATCAACAAGTCCAGAGCTGGCCTTGTTCCCTCTGCCCCAACCCTGCCATTCTCCTGCTGGTGGTCTTCTTACAGGAAGGAGCCCCCATTCCTCCAGCTTCCTAGGCTAAAACCCCTGCGAGGGCCAAGCGTTCACAAGACACTACTTCTGTGGTCATTCCAGGCTTTTCTTCCACCCCACTCTCCAAATCCTACCACTCAAGACCAGCCAAAGACAGGGCCTATTGTAGTCACTTATTCACTCATTCACTCGTTCATTCATTCGACCACCATCCATCAGGGCGGCACCTGTCAAGAGCTACAGCAGGCAAAGTTGTAGAAAGCAGAACCCCTGCCTCATGGAGCCTGAATACAACAGTGACAAAAATCCCACAACACCACAAGTGTCTACAGAGCATGATACAAGTGAGGACTGCAGAGGCTGAGGTGACTGAGTGAAGCATCACGGGAGAGGTGGCATTTGAGCAGTGCCTGAGCCACAGAGCTCACTTCTAGAGGCAGAGAGAAGGGCCAGGGCGAGGCAAAGAGAATGGTGTGTACTGTGTGCTTCGAGCAACAGCACGTGCTGTCATTAGAAGGTTTCCTCTGGAGGTCAGAGAATAAGGACCCTGGGTGAATGGAAGAGAGGTGGAGACATTCCTTGGGGAGCAGTGGGGAGCCAGTAAAGGTGTTGAGAGGGAAGATGGTGTTGCCACAGCAATGCTTCAGGATGTCTAATTAGTGGTGAGGAGCATGAATATGGCCAAGTCTGACGGGGAGGCCGCTTAGTAGGCCAACCTTTCCCACTGTAGGCTCCTTGTGATCTCAATAAGTGTGCTGAATTTTTTTAAACATCTGAAATAATTTGACAAAACTATTAAGACTGAGCGTAGAAGGTGCTAGGCATGAGGGTACTTACTATGCTAGCCTCTACATTTTCTGCATCCTTGAAATACATCACAGTCACAATTTTTTAAAGAAACTGAAGAGTAACCCCCCCCCCCCAGAAGGGTGGTTATCTAAGTTTAGGACACACTGGAGCGAAAAAAGTGAAATGGGGCGACTTGCAGCCATCCTTCTCAAGGCCTCTGGCATTCACACGTGGCTTATGAATCCCCAAAAGGTGAATGTCATACAGAGCAATTCCCACACTGACCTGACCACAGAAACTTCCATCCAGATCCTAATACTGATCTGCTTGGACCCCTGTTCTGCCGACTTGAGGCTTCAGAAATGGCTCCCAATCTGAAGATACTGAGATTTTAGGTACATTCTTGACCTCAAGGATCTTAGAGTCCATTTCAGGTCAGGGAACCTTATTAACAAATAATGAGAATCCGGAGCCTATCACGACCCAACAAAGACCTGTGGCTTACCTGGCTAGGAGCAGGTGTGTTACTTGGCCCCTCCTTCAAAGATACACATTTTAAATATCTGTCTCACAGTGAAAGGGGTAGAAGTTCTTCCATTAATAAGAATAGCATAGCTTTGTCCGTCGTTGAAATAAGCAACTCATTGCATGTGCTGAGCGTGATGTCACAGCTTATCTGGCACTGTCTTTCCTTCAGTAGATTTTCAAAACCCTACACTGGGGAGCATTTGCCCCCCACATGCACTAGGGATAGGTGTGTTCTGCATGGAGATAGCAACAAAGTCCTATTCCAAACGCACTTCAAGTTCCCGTCCAGGCTTTGCTGCCAGCAGGACCCTTCTTATGTTGCAGCAGTGCATATTTTCATTTCTGTTTTGTTCTGTGATTTACCAAACCAGGCATGTATTGTTTGGGGAGTGGGGTCACATTAGACTGTGTAAGATGTAGAAAATGAAAGAAATCGCTCATTCACAGTAAATAGAACAGTGTCACTGATTTGCCTTCAGAATTTTCATGTCCTGAGACTGCCAGGTCCCAGTAGCTGTCACTAATGGGCCTAAAGCTAGAGGGGGTGGCCTGAGGTGGCTCTGCGCCTTGCTTGTGACAGATGCACAATTGCACTGTGGCACTAGCAAGGAATTTTTCATTGCACTGGCTTTCTCCTTTAGTGAGAATGGAGCCAAGTTACATTTCACCTGTTGAGTAAAGAGTCATATGTGGAAACCTACATTAACTAGCACCTACCTGTGATTGATGTTCAAGTTATTTTGCAGAAACTGCTGGTTGCCCCTATACCTAATCCCTCCTCCTTCCACTGTAATTGAACTTTTAGTTGGACACACAACCACTAAGAATATAAAGACTACATTTCCCAGATGCCTTGGCAGCTAGCTGAGGCTATTTAATTAATTCTAGCCAATGGGATGTGAGCAGAAGTAATCTTAAAGGAAAAGAACTGGCCCTCCCCTTTCCCTTTGCCTCCTTCTGCTGGTCAAAATGAGGGCGTGGTGGTCCGCCATCTTGGACCATGCAAACGCAGGCAACACGCTAGAGACTGTGGAGCCACGTGCTCAGAGTTTCACGTAAATGAGAACTAGATAGCTGTCTTGGTCAAGCTACTGGTGTTAGGTCTTTGTCACACACAGGTGAAACCATATCCTAATAATGCTGATCCCTTAGAAGCTGGCTGGCTGGTCCCCCCTTAATCAATGCACATGGAAGCATAAAGGAGGGTGTGAGTAACCCCCCGTCTTGGGAGTCAGGAAGGCTCTTCAGAGAAGATGACGTTTGAACTGGGTCTTCTTGGAGGACGTGGAGCTCAGACAACCCAGATAGGAGAGAGGAAGAAATTGGCAGATATAGGAAGGAGAGGGGACGATTCATTCATCAGTGTTTTTCAGCAGTTCTGGGCACACACACACAAGTCCCCAAAGAATGCAGGAAGCGATGGAGGAGGAATTTGTGAGAAGCAGAAGAATGCCTGTTCAAGCTAAATAAGGGAAAAGGAGGGTGGCTGTGGTATCCGTTAGGCGGTTTTGGCTGCAAGAAACAAAAATCCCATGAAAGGCAAGTCACTGGCTCATGGGAGACCAAACTCAAGGCAGATGGGATGCCAGGGATGATTGACCAGACAGCCCAATAATATCACCAAAATCCTGTGTCTTCCATCTCTCTGTGGCTGCCATCTTCATCATTCGCTTCATGGTGCCCTCCTAGTTGTAAGACAGCTGACTGTAGCATTCATAGCAGCAGACGTCTTTGTTTACGTTCAGAGGGAAAAAAAGAAATCTTGGCTCTCTTACAATCCAGGAAGAACTTTCTCTAAAACCGCCAGAGAAAATCTCAAGTCTTATTGGCCAGAGTTGAGTCCTCAGTGAGTCACTGGCAAGGAGAATAGCTTACACTTTGCCTACTCTGGCCCACCCTTGATTTGAGTCTGTTCCCGACACTGCTTGCTGTTGCACAGCATGAGAGGGGTGGAGTGGATATGGGGGGTCAACCCCGAAGTGCCCCTAACATTCACTTCAAGGATACGGGGCCAGAATTTTGAAATAATTCTAGCCACACATCTCCGATCCTGTGAAAGCATCAAGAAACAGAAACTTAAGGATTTACCTACACTTTACTCCCTTCTTCCATTTCAGCTGAAAATGTCAGCTCAGGAAGGGAGGGAAGAACTGAGAATTAAATGAGTAAACAAGGTAGGAGCTCTCCTGGGGCCCAGGGAAGAGCAGGCATTGGCCCAGAGTTAATGTCAAAGGTTAAATACAGAAAAAAATAACACAGTACACAATTACAGTTGTTCATTCTTCTGCTTAAAATGGGGAGTAAAGGTCACAAATCAAATCACCGCATTAAGTCCAGGAGTCACCTCAGTCCCTTTGCTGGCACATGACAAAAGGCGTCCCTGTCCCCATTAATTAGAAGACCAGGGCTCTCCAGAGGGTGCTACAGAGCTAACAGGTGAGGAGCGCTGGGCTTTCGGGGTTAATTGCCCCTCTGAAGCTGCAGGCTCTGGGGCTCCAGCCAAGATGACCACGCAGCAGGGCATCTGCCACGCTGGGTGAATTCTGCATTGGTATGAAGCAAAAGAAGAAAATTGAGGACGTGCACTCCTACCAAACTAAACATATTCAATGTAAAGCACTGTCCTCATGCTGGGGCTGGCCCTTCCTGCTCTTACGGTGGTGAAAAGTCCCGTTTTCTAAAATGACGTTAGTGGACAAGGTGAGGTTTGGGTTTTTAAATGTCTTCCTGACATAAGGAAAAGTTGGCAGCTCAAGGTCAGTGCCCAACATTTTGTGTTCTTGATCATTCTAGAACATGTGAAATGCAACATCTGGAGCCTCTAATTGCATCTACCCTTGGTGCAGGAGAGACTTCATCTACCATGTTTCCTCGAAAATAAGACCTAGCTGGACCATCAGCTCTAATGCATCTTTTGGAGCAAAAATTAGTATTAGTACAAGACGGGGTCTAATAATATAATATAATATAATATAATTAATATAATATAATATAATATAATATAATATAATATAATATAATATAATATAAATACCAGGTCTAATATTAATTTTTGCTCCAAAAGACGCATTAGAGCTGATGGTCCAGGTAGGTCTTATTTTTGGGGAAACATGGTATGTCCCACTCTCTCCCCTGAGGGCAGGGACCCAAAATATCCACCTTTGTTCCCCCACATCTAGTCATTGTTCACAACAGTATTGGGTTATCTGACCAAATCCCACACTCCCCTCCTCTCCAGACTAAATCATTTCATGCCCGGGACCATTTATCCAGGTCCTTATTTTCCTGCACTTTCTCCATGTTCATCCTTTCCTTTTCCTCCAAGAAATCCCCACATTTTCTTCATCAGCCTTGTGGGAGCCAAAACGGCCACTGAGCTGAGCCCAGGGCAGGCACCCGAGGCAGTGCCCTGGGTGTCTGACTGGCCAGCTTTCCAGCTCCAGGGGAATGCTTCCTCCCTACCTCCTCCCATTGCCCTCACCATCACCCCCAGGTCCTTTTCTGCCTCATTCCAGCTCCGCCTCGCAGACAAGTGCTTCTCTGCTAGACAAACAGCCCAGGCCCCACTAAATTGGGCTCTGTCAGGTCTGCTGCTCTCCTCCCACCCCATCCCCAGCATCCTGACTATAAGGAGAAGCCATCCTCAGTTTGGTTCTCTCCACGGCAGCTTCCTTTAAAGTGCTTAAGGTGTAGGTACATTCTCTCAGCTTTAAAAACAGCCCTAATAACCCAAGAAAATGTTGGAGCAAAAGTACTATGCGTTCCCAGTGAGTATGTGATTCCACCAAGGTGAGATGCACGTGGATTCCGGCTTTCTACTTCTTCCTCTATCACTTGTCACCTGTCAGTCACCCAGCACTCTGGTGCCACCGTAAATCACACATCTTTCATTAATCTTAATCCCACATCTGACAAGAAAAAGCCTTTCTGTGGAGTAGCTACAAACTCTGGATAATGGGGAGAGGAATTATTCCGTTAATTTGATCAGCATAGACATGTACTGTGAGTAACTGACCAGGCTGTGACACTAATCTAAGCGTTGGGGCAGCATATTCTGGGATGGCAGCCTAAGCTGATCAGATTTCCTGGAAAATGGCCAAGGGTCTCTTGCTCTTTAAGCTGCAGGCTTGTGGTTGAGTTTGGTTGTGAATAAATCAATGCTGGGCTGATGGTGTGTGAGGTGATATTAGAGAAGTGTTAGAACACATGCTAAACTCCCTTTCCTATGAAGCTCATGTGAGTTGATGTAGGGAAGTTACTATGAACCCCCATTAGTGTCATGGACAGTGTGCGCTGGCCGGTGCTAATGCCCGCCTCCCAACCCTGGACCGTTCCAGAAAAGACGCTGACGTCAATACAGCCTGGGAGGGTGTTGATCTGCCTGCCCAACATAAGAAATAACATTTTATTTTGGAAAATACCAAACCTATTCTTTTAAACAGTTGAAATAGCACCGTGATAAGCACTCTTATACCCTTTACCTGTATTCATCAATTTCGCCACGTTCACATTTTCTCTCCCCCCACCCCCATGTGTTAAGAATATTCTGCTGAACTGATTGATAGTAAGTTGCAAAATTGTCACCCTTGAATATGTCAGCATAGATTTCATAAGAACAAAGATCTTCAGTCATGTAGCCACAGTATGATTATCAAATTCAGGAAGTTTAACCTTGACATGATACCATTGTACTTTCCCAGGGCCCATACTCAAATTCCCAATTTCCCAAGAACGTGTTTTAGAGCAATGTTTTTCTGACTCAGGAGCCAACCCACAGGCTCATGTTACATTAACTGTCACGGCTCTGTTTTCCGTTAACCGGGACCAGATCCACAGCCTGTGTGCCTTTCGTGACACTGACAGCTTGGAAAAGAACAGGCCAGTTGTCCTGTAGCATGTTCCCCAAGTGGAATTTGTTACACTAGTCATTAGATGCAGGCCGTGCGTATTGAACAGAATCGCAACACAAGTGACAACGGGTCCTTAGTACACGTGTTTGTCCACCCCCTGTTGGTGCTGTTGGCTCTGCTCACATGGTAAAGGCTCTATCTGCCAAATTTCTTCCCGTAAGGGTACTATTTTTTAAAAGTTATGATTAGTAAATATTGTGTGGGGAACTGCTCTGAGAACTCCATTCAGAGTTCTTGGTTAAATAGTGGAAAGGACAAGCACAGAGTTAAATGGGTGACAATCTCTGCCATCACGTTTCGTCTGGTGGAAGACACAGATAGACAAACACCAGAGACGGCTCAGCTCCAAGTCAGAAAGGAAGCAGTATGGTAGGAAGGAAGCAGGAGGTAAATAAATTCATCAGCTTCCCATGTACAAAGCCAAACGAAATATGTAAATGCTAGGCTAGAAGGCCTAGCTAACTGCAGGTACCAAGAGACTGAACAGCTAATTCCAAATGCAATGACTGACTGAAAAAGGCTCCCCACACAAAAGTAGGGAGAGTCGTAGGCAAGCCACTTTCAATGATAACCAGAAAGTCACAAAAGAAAAAGGGCAAATGAACAATAAAAATGAGAAGACGCTCGCCTTCATCGGTAGTCAGAGAAAAACATGTGAAAATAATGAGTTTTTAACCCATCACAGAGCTGAGACTTAAAAAGTGGGTAACATGCAGTGCTGACAAGGGTTCAGGGAAGCTCGTGCAATTGTGACCTGTTACCTCTTTAGAAAGGAATCTTGCAGATCGACTTAAATTGTAAGCATTTGACCTACCTCTCTCTCTGAGTCACAACCTGAGACAAAAAAGGTGCCTGAAAACCAAGTGTAGGTGATAGAATTTTAGTCCATAGGAAGCAAATTCAAGAAATGGCATTATCTTTTATTTTTCTGGGTGAAATTTTATCTTGCCAGAGCCCCATGAATCGAGTTGGCCGATGATTCCATTTCAGTTTGGGGGATTTCTGCCTCTTCCTAGAGTCAGTCATCAAGGGCGAGAGAGGCCTAGCATTATCCAGAACATTTCTAGAAGGGCCATCTGGTCTTTAGACCCTGGAGGTCTCCATGGTGCAGCTCCTGGTGGACACAAGGGCTTTATATAGCCTCCCAAGGCACATGCACAGCCTCAACCACCCTCAGGGCCTGCCAGCTCCCAACAGGTCCGAGGGAATGGAGTCCAGGTCCCAGCTCAAAACCCTTTCCCTCTCCTAGTATAAGAGAAGCTCCCAAACACTTCCACCTCCCAGGAAGTTGGTTTCCCATGTTCCCACGGACCCTCTCAGCCAAGGCCCTCTCCACACCCCCCAAAATCCTGGATGGGGGCCTCCAGGTTGCTACTTGGTTACCAGGCCACACCAAAGCTGCCAACAGTTCTTTGTGTGAGTGATGGAGACAACCTTGACTGTGAACTCCCTAAGGGTAGGCTGTGTCCTTTATTTTGGCACCATCCAAGTACAGGGTCTGGCTAGTTGTAGATTCCCCAGTGTTTATGGAATGAATGAAGAAGCAAAAGGATGGATGGATGATGGGTGGGTGGGTAAATGGATGAGTGGAGAGGTAGGTAAGTGGATGAATGACTAGATGGATAGATGGGCAAATGGATAAACGGAGGGATGGGTAGGTGGGTGAATGGGTGGTTGGATGGGAGGGTAGATGGATGGATAGACCACTAGAAAAAAAAATGTGATTTTAAAGAGTCTTCAGGGCACACCATTTTTTAAAAGGCCAAACCAAGGAATTCCTTCTTTTTCCCAACCCCTTTAGAGTAAGCACTGACCACCTAAAAGCTCCCGTGGCACTGGCCAGTCTATTGTGTTGCTTGCTTCCTTGAGACCTCACCCATTTGCTTTGGGGCTCTGAAGGAACCTCAGCGTGCCCAGGGTCCCCTGCTCTGAGCAGCTCACAGGCCAGAACAACAGACCTCACCGAGGACACACCTGGCCCAGGACATGCCTCACTGACTACAAGCTGCTCCTTGGAGCAAGACAGTATTTGTTGGATGAGCAGAGGAATCTATCAGCCAAAATATAAATAAACCACCTCTAATTTTGCCGTCCAGAAACAGGGTAGTAGTTACCAATTTTCATGTATATTTTTCCATTATTTTTAATTAGCACATATGAGTAAGTATTTCAGTGCAAAATGGATCATGTTGTTATGTACCACTCTATAATCAGATTATTTTATAACAATGTATTTTGAATAATTTCCATTTTATTCAATATCCTTCAAAAACGTAATATGCCATTACACAAATGTGCCATAATTTATTTAACCAGCCTCCTTTTGTTGTTTCCAACTGTTCGTTATTATAAGCTCTGCTGTGATGGACAGCCTTACCACTCTATTTTCACAAGCATCCAGGATTACTTCCTTAAAAGAAATCCCTATTTGTAGAATTGTGCCATCAAAGGATATGTAGAATCCACAGGATTTTCTTGAGTGTCGCCATATTGTCCCCTAGAAAGACTGTGCTACTTCACGCTCCTGCCGGCAGCGTGAGAGAACCCATGCTCCTGGCACACTAACCTGGTCTGGTTTTTAAACAAACATAGAAGCAGGTCGCAACGTGAGATCTGCCTATTCCTTACAAGGTACCAGAAGCCTGCATTTGCTTGCTGCACTTTTGGAGAACAAGAATTTTCACTTCTGAAAAGAAAACTGCTCCCAGGGCTCCAGATGCCATCACAAGGGACCGGGGTCCTCACTAAGAGTGATGAGGCCCCCCACCCAGTGCTGACAACTGATGTCTGAGAAGGGAGCAGAAGCAAAGGGAGGGAACTAACGTGTGCACAGCTGGTCTGAGAAGGCAGAACTGGGCCAGGGAGGTGAGGCAGCTCCTGGGAGCAAACCTCCAGCCCTCCTAGCGGTGTTACTGGGATGGTTAGCACCCACCCATTTCTTATTTCTCATAGATGACGCTCATCACAAAAATAGCCATTTTCTCATTAAAGACAACTGAGGACAAGGAAAGAATGGTGGCAGGGGTACTCACCTACTGTTCCACTCCCCGGGAATAACCAGTGTAACATGGCATCGCATTTCTTCCCACAGTTGTTTTCTTCCTGTGTGTAGACTATATCTTTTATGTGGTTCTAATAATATAGGAATGCAGTGGTGTGTCCTGTTTTCTTTTTGTTTACCAACGCACTATAAACCCTTTTCTATCTTATTACAACCTCCCAGTAAACCTAATTTTAGTAAGTGTATAATGTTCCTTCAAGTGGATGGCACATAGCTTAACCATTTCCTCCCCAGACACATAAGTTATGTTCAGTGTAATTGACAACATGGCTCAAACGTTGGCATGTGTTCGTGTCTATTATCTCCTTGCTTTAAACACATATGACAGTAATTGAAGAATTCATTTAGGCAAAAGGCACATTTCGAGCTGCTGACTCCTTGGCAAACAATCAAAAAGGCTCTACATTGGTCTTCTGTGAGTAACTCCTCTCGCCACACCAGTGAGAGGCCATCTTGGGCATTTTTCAGCCAGAAACTGCCAAAATCGCAGGGCCCCATGCCACAGGCCAGTAGGTTAAAGTACTTCCTGGTGGGCTCTTGCATGGGACCCCATGAGTGTTCCTGTCTCTGCACACAGGGCCACAACTAGAGTGGGGGGACTTTGTTCTCATGAGAACTTGTTCCTGCTATGGCTCCGCCATCTGGTTCTGTAGCCCATCCTCGTTTCTGTTTATTCTCTGGCAACTTTGACTTTCCAGATAACCAGCATTGTACTTTTGATGACCGTCACTGCATTCAAGTACGAAAGTCCTCTTGGCAGCCTCTGTCTCCTCTAGAAATACATAAGGAAGTGGAAATTGTTCTTATGATGAGTTGCCGCTACTGTTCAGCATTGCTTTTGGTGTGAAAAATTAAAAATGCATGAGCTGAAGAATAGAAGATAAATACAAATGACTGATAAACATCAGAAAAATTGGCCAGTCTCACTAATAATCAAAACAAAGAAAAATAAAACAGTAATACTTTTATGTCTGACATCAAATCAGCAAATACTAAAATTGTATATTGTGTGGTGAAATGGATACTTTTCTTAGACCAGACTTAAGCTAGTTTCACCTTTCTTTTTTTTCTCAATCACCTTTTTTTCTCAAACAAGCTCATAGCTTGTTTGTCCTCAGTGCCTTGAAATTTCATGATGTGGCTCTATTTTTATTCATGAGCTCTTTCATTTTGGAAATGTTTCTTGAATTAGTACACTTGTTTTCTCCTTTCTATTTTCTCTCTTCCTACTTTCTGAACTGGTCCACTAATTTTCTAATCTTTTTTATTTTTCATCGTTTGGTCTTTTCACCCTATTTTTATGAGATTCCTCAAATTTATCTTCAAATACTTATTTTGGGTTTTTCATTTCTAGGAGACTTTTTTAATTGTCAGGCAATTTTTTTTTTTTTATTGGTTGTTTTTTAACCAACTAATTTGATTGTAGGAGTTCTTTGTATTGATTTGCAGGAGTTCTTTGTATAATCTAGATAGAAGCCCTTTGTCTAATGTGCGACTTGCAAATATCTAGTCCTACTTTGTGACTTACCTTTTCATTCTCTACATGGTGTCTTTTAAGGAGCAGAAACTCTAAGTTTTAATGAACTCCAATTAATTCATCTTTTCTTTTATAATTAATGAGTGTTTTGTGTCCTGTTTAAGAATCTTCGCTTCCCTCAAAGTCATGACAATATCCTATGTTTTCTTCTGGAAGCTTTACTGATGTACCTTTCACATTTAGATCTATAGTCTATCCAAATTGATTTGTGTGTGTGGTGTGAGGTAGGGATCAATGTTTCTGATAGTTTGCTTTGGTTTCTATCTTTTATGTTAGAGACTTTCTTTAGAGGTCTGGTGATCCTTGGTTACCTTCACATGCTTAAATGTGGGGAACTCAAAATTTGTTTAGGAAATCTGTGTGTGGGGGTAGGAAATGTCAATTATGAACTCCTCTAGAAGTTCATGTGGAAACTTGCACATTAGTACCCTCAGTCTTTCCTTTTGTGCTGAACAAACTCCCTCTAGAAAATTCCTTCAGTCTCCAATTTGGAGGCCCCCTGCCCTGGCTGTTGGTGTTCCTGAAGTCTGGGGAGGGGAGAACTGGGGGTCCCAGCAGCCACCCTGCATATGTTCACTTAGCTAATCAGGTGTGATAAGCACCCCTGTCCTAACTGCACCTGATGGCCCAATGCAGAACTACTCAGTTTTACATTCTCCAGAGAATAATGTCCAAACACATGCAAAGAAGAAGAGTGCAAGGAACCGCTTTGCACGCAGTCTGCAGAGCAGAGGGTTGATCTAGGGATCTGACTGCTTCTGGAATGGCTCCCTGCTTCCCTGGTCTTCACCTGGGGCCACCTACTCATGTGTATTTTGAGGATTCGACTGTACACATTGAGTTGGTTTTCTGTTTTCTCCACCACCGGCTGGGAATTCATTCTTCTCAAATCTGCTAAAGCAGTTACCACTTGTCCATCTGTTTCCCAGAATCCCAGATTGTGCGGCTGTTCTCTCATGTTCTTGCAAGCTTATGCCTTTAAAAAAAAAAAAAAAAAACCTACTGTAGTGGGGAACAAAATTAGTGTGTTCAGTTGCCATCGATACCTGGAAGTTGGGGTATACCTTTTTTAAAAAGAAAGCAATGATGTGTATCAAGAACCTTAGAAATAGTCATACCCTCTAATTCCACTTCTAGACTTCTAGGACTAAAGAGATCATCAGAAATATGGACAAAACTTTTTTTTTTGCTATTCATTGCAGTGTAATTTATAAGGCAAGAAACTGAAAGCAAACTAAATGTTCAGCAATAGAGAAATCGTTTAGAAAATGATGGTACGTCCACATGATAAAATATTGAATTTTTAAAAATCTATGAAAAATATTTAATGATAGGGGAATTGTTCATAACATAATCGGTAAGTGATAAGAAGACATAAAACTATATGTTCAATTTCATCCCAATTCTTGGGAGAGAGATAATGAGTAGAAAAGGAACCACACCCATAGGAGGAGGAGGGGATAAAGGGGAGGGAAGACGTGGAGAAGGAGAATATATGGAAATAGCAAAATTTTAACCAGTTATTGTATAATCAGAAAACGTAATTGTTTTAAAATTTGCAATAGGATCTTGCCTTCGTTCAGCCACGCTGTCCCCCTTACAGGTCTCTACGCCTGCAATTGGCTTGCATGAATCCATGTTGTGATCCATGACGTCCTGCCTAGAACAGACTTCTTTTCTGGCAAACTCCTACATACCCTTCAATTCCCAGCACAAGCATCATCCCCGTTCCAATTCCTGTCCACTCCAAGCTGACTTAGGAATCCATTCTCTAGTTTCTAAGCCCACATGCGTTGTCTTTATTAGAATGCCTTCTATACTATTATAACTACTGGTTTTATTTTCAGAGAACTCTGGAGGGGGAAAGCATACCCTGTTCACCTTCCATCCTTAGCCTCCAGCTGGGCTCCTGGCACACAGCAAAGCTTGATAATGATAATCCTAAGTATTGAAAGGAACAGAGTTGATGGGGTAGAGTGAAGGAATGACTAATGCTTTTGTGGACTATCATTCGGGGCCTGGTTATACATTAATCTGTGTTCGCCTAGTTTTCCATGATTACGAAAAGCCTAAACTGTTGGACCTACAATGCCAAACTCAAAATATCTGTGTTCATCTAGTGACACCTACCCAAATTATAGTTATGAGGTTTAAGAGGAAATAATCTGCAAACATCTGTAGACCAGCCTTACAAACCAATCTCAGAGAGAAATAGCAAAGCCACAAGCCGCAGCTGCAGTTGACAAGAGTAGCTCAAAGCATGGGGCTCTGTAATAATTATCATTATTTAACATCATTCCACAAGGAACCATTAGAGAAACAAGGCTTGAAATTAGAGTCAAACGATTCCCCCTTCTCTTCAATCTACACATACAAGACCCCAGCAGCACAGCAAGAGGGGTAGAAAAGCTGTGTTCGGTTATACTGTAATTATTTCTAACTATCCCCAACCCCAAAATACCATCTTGTCACGTGGCTTGTCATTTTTGCATGGCTCAGTCTATCATAACTTGTCATATTTCCCCAGCTTTTATTGCAGTTTTCATGAAGCACATGTAGTCCTGGTAGAATAATGGCTTGTGCCAGAAGAATCTTTTTTAAAGCTGCTGAAATTTGTCCTGCCTTTGTTCCTGCAAAACCTTGGGACTAGTTCTCTCCCATTTGACATGGGTTTACTACGGCTAGGTCATGAGCTTTGGGTGGTGTAAGGACACTTGAACAACCTGGCCAGAGCCCCATGCCACCAGCTGATCGGAGGCACCTGCAGACTCTGAGGGCCACCTTGAAGGGCAAAGGGCAATCTCTCCTTGTTGGCAATACTTTGGGCAGCCAGGCATGGGCCATAGACTCTCCAACCAAGTAGGTGTCTCTAGTAGGCTCTGGTGTGACGCAGGGTCCCCCACTCCTATTTCCCTTGCTAACAGCATTCCTTGTGGGGACTAACAGTCTCTTTGTGGGGACTTACTTTACCTGTGGGGTTGTCATCAGGGCCCTGCCTTCCCCAAGCCAAGAGGCATCCAGGTGGCTCGTGCTGGGCTCTGAGGCTGAGCCCTTGGTGAGGGCAAATCTTGAGCAGGGAGACCAGTTGTCCAGGAATGGGTGGCGATCCTAGCATCCCACCTTGAGGCGATCCAATTTTGCTTCCATCCTCCCATCCCCCAACAATCTTCTTTAGTTTCTGCCTATTTCAGAGCCAGATCTCCAGTCTTTCCATTGAGTCTGGACACTTTTCCAGTAAAATCCCTTTTGCTTAAGTCTCGAGTTAGTTTCTGTTGCTTGCAGCCCTGGCCAACCCATTTGCTCCTCCGTTCTTCCCGGGTCCTCAGAGCCTGCGAGAAATTCTGAGCCTGGTAACAGGTGTGATAAAGCCTTGTCCTCCTTGATCAGAAGTGCAGGTCCCATCCTCTGGATGAGCACCCCGTCTTAGGAGCCCCCCAGGTCTCCTGCCTTTACCTCTCTCCTTTCTCCCCTATTTCATCAGTGCCTGCTTTCTCTGCTGGCTGACGGTCACTACTTTAGCCAGTGAGTCTTGCTCAAGCTATTTCCACCAATTAGAATGACCACCTAGATGGTGTGGGACCGCCTGCCCCACAAAGCCAGTCCCCGAGACCCCAGAGGGACCAGCCCTCCCACAGCACTGGACATGCACCTTTTAGGCCACTTAGCACGTGATCTTCTGTTACAGCTATTTCCACAGATGTCCCTTCAACTTTGCAATGGGAGTGATGTGTCAGCAAACCATCAGAGAAGGCTGAATCTCCCCGCATTGTCCCACTGCCAGCCGTGTGGTGTTTAGTGATTTGGCTGCATCTATAGATAGACTCAGCCGGGCACTGACCAAGTCCCTGAAACAAGCCAGACCCATGCGCCCGCCGCCCCTTCCCCTCCCTCGGTTACTGGATAATCTCTGTAAGAATGTGTGCTCATCTTGCTCACCTTTTCTTGCAGACCTGGACTCTGTTTTTCATTAAATGTCAAGTCCTGTGGTCTATCTTGATCGGAAAGGGCAGGTTTTCACTGCTGTTAAAAACATCTTATTAAAAAGATAGACAGATTCAATAATAGAAAGTTAAAAAGTGGTTTAGATTCAGAGTCTGCACCTGGGAGATAGTACCATTTTCCACAGCATAAAACTCAAAGGGCTTGGCCACGCTTCCAACCTCGTCTGGCCCCCACCACCACACACAGACACGCACATTTACACACATGCACACGCAGCGCAGACACATGCAGACGCACACACCCAGCCTGCACCCAGCTGCATCGCAGCAGGACGTGCCGTTCCTCCCACACAGCCTGGCTCTCCTCCCTCTGCTATTGCTTACGCTCCATCTGAAATACCCTCGTCCCAGTTCTGCCCAGCACCATCCTTTCGGTCCTTTGGGGCTGTGTGAAGCCCACCAAGAAGCCTTCGTACCCATCACTAATCCAAGTGCATGCCCCCTCCTTCCTGCCAGCACCTTTGCTAGCACTGTGATGGTGCTTATCAGCCCATGGCTATTGACGGGCACTGGGCCATGTGCCAGTGCCTCCTACCAGTTCATAATTCACAAGGGAAAGAGAATGGACACCT
Organism: Rhinolophus sinicus; assembly: GCF_036562045.2. Classification (NCBI taxonomy): domain Eukaryota; kingdom Metazoa; phylum Chordata; class Mammalia; order Chiroptera; family Rhinolophidae; genus Rhinolophus; species Rhinolophus sinicus. The sequence goes on from NC_133757.1 coordinate 5,553,345, forward strand.
CTCCTTTAGTTTCCTCACCTACAAAATGGGTATAATCACAGACCTGCCACATGGCAGTCTCTAACTGTCATTGAGTGCCTGCTGTCGGCCACACATAGAGACACACAGAGGTCCAGTGCTGGTGGCAGTCACAGAGCCACTGAGTGGAGGCGGGGACGCACACCTAGGCCTGGCTGACTGAAGTCCATGTTCTCCCCTGGAGCCCACCGCCTGACTCCTCCAGGATCATGGCCTCGAGTGCTGCCGTTTTGAATACGGACAGAGACAATGGCTCTGAGAATGTATTCCCCAGCTTAGCAGAGCTCCCAGTAGATTTTCAGCATTTGCTGGCCCAGTTTCATACGACCTTTATGCCCCCCCCGCCCCCAGCCGACGACAGGTCAGTTTGCGTGCAAGATGGGCCAAGAGGGGTCTGGTAGGAAGTGAAGATTCGTTGGGTTCATGGAAGCACTGTGGTACCTTCCAGAGCAGGATGAGTGGGGTCCTCTCTCCGCCGAAGGAAGACCTCCCCCAGGAACTTGCAGTCAGGAACCCCGGGAAGACACGGCTGAGGCCCTCTGTCACATCACCGTGAGCACCCTCTGCCAGGGACCTCAGGTCCCTGTACTGGGTCCACAGTACTGGGAACCGCAGGGGCCGTCTACGTGGGCCACTGCCTTCTCTGTAGCGACCATGTACCAAGGCAGGTTTGATTCTAAGCTTCAAGAAGTTGTTTTGCTGGCATCATCTCAGGGAGGAGGAACCCAGGCAGGTCCTGAGGACGTGTAGATGTCCACCATGGAGGGAGAGACACTTGGGTTTGGGTGCAGGGAGTGCACGTGACTCATGGTGAAAGCAAGGACTCAGGCTTTCTCTGGTACCAGTCCTGGAGCGTTGACAGAATGCACACTCAGGGCTACATGCATCCACGCCCACACCCCAGGCCACCCGGCAGTTCCACTGCTGGGGCAACACAACTGTCACGGTCATCCTGGGCCACGTGCCCCGGTGCTGGGGCATTGGAGGGGAAGATCACCAAACGGTGTGCCGATCTTTTCCCCATTCATTCATTATTCACTAAGCGATGCACACCAGGTGGAATGCCCTCCTCCTCTGGGACCTTCGAGTATTACCTCTAATTCACACTGCCACCCCCACCTTACCGCACCCACTCCCCGCCCCCCGACCCACCCACCTCCTGCTACAGGAAAGTGAGGGTCGGAAGCATGACACCATGTGCCCAAGGTCACACCGTAAGCATGTACAGGTCTGTCCAATTCCCGCACATTTAATCAGTGTCCCCCTGACTCTTTAGTTTGTCACTGTGTTTTGCTCAAGAAAAATGTGTGCCTCTGCATGTATCTAGTTGTAGATTTTATTCTAAAAGGAAAAAGCTCCTTTCTTCAGTCAGTCATTCAGCAAACAGTTCCTGAGTGCCAACTTCACATCGGGGCAGGGAATAACCTGCCAGGAGTGCCTTCAGAGAGGAGGGAGACCTGTCACCTCCCCATGCCATTGGCAGTCTCGGGGGAACAGTGCGAAGAAATAGCAATCCAAAGTGACCTCCTCTTAAGGGTGACCCAGGAGCCATTGTCCTGGCCCCTCGACTGTTCCTCTAACCTGTCTGCTAGATTAGAATAAAAATAATAAGTCCCCTCCAAACCCACATGCCGCGCACAGAGATAGAGAACACACACACACACACACACACACACACACACACTTTTGCTTTGAACATCATTTTGTTTCCATACCTATTTCGTTCTTGCCTGTCACAGGCTTGGGTTTTCCTGTTGTCTCTCTTTTGTCCCCTCCCTTCCTTTCCTTTTTTCCCTGATGTGACAACCCTGTTAGAAGAGCGCTGGAATATCAGGCTGGCTGAGAGGTGTCATTAGAAGTGCACTGATATTATTTAAGACAGGGCTCATTAAAACAAAATAATAAAGATCCAGATGATAGCAGGGAAAGCAGGTTGTCGGGTGCCACCACACAAAATACTTCGTTAGTGTTCCTAATTAATACTAACAACTGTCACGAAAGAAAAATATCACACCCTTTAAGAATCCACCTGCCTGTCAGCCGCTGTTCTAGCTGAAAAACCCCCATGTCTGTTTCACTGTGATCCTTTTCTGAAATAATTGGTGTGGTTTGATTGATAATGTGGATTCCTCTTTAAAAGAAAACACACTATTTTTCATAATCAGAGCCGGAATGCATAATGAGCAGGCGGGTGATGCCTTCAGCATCAGGTCTGTCAAAGCGAGCGGTTATTTCCATATTGATGCAAACTAAGATATTACGCTCCCTCATTACGTTGACATGGCACATCTTTCAACAGTCAGCTCCGAATCATACATTCCTTGCAAACAAAATTACCTTCATTTTCTCCTTTGGTTCAGCAGAGCTAGCAGTTAAAATGTGCCCTAACTAGCTAATCAACTAATTTTTAGAATATGTTGGAACCGTTTAATATTCTAAAAGAAAACAAGAAAAAAGTTGCTAATGGGTCTGCAGGCATAAACAGAAATAAATAGACAACTGGTTCATTGAGCATTAGCATACTTAAGTTTGAGCCAGTCACAGAGGAATTCATTTTGCAAGTCAAAAAAGCAGCATCTATTTGTATCCATAAGCCAAACAACCTCATTTACTCCGTACACACTTGAGTAGATAACCTTGGCATGAAGGTAACAAGGAGAAAGGATTCCTTTAAAGAGTGGTGGCTTCTCTGGGGGGAAACCCGCCCAGCGATGGTGTGGGGGTGGGCTGAGCCCTGCAGCCTGGGGTTGGCCGCCTAGCTCTGCCATGAAGAAATGTTCTGCTTTATCTGGAGGGAGGTCCAAGAACTCAGAGGGACACCAAAGCCAAGGGCATCTGAGAAAGAAGATGAAAGGCTTGTTTTATGATGGTTATCAGTGAAGGAGCCTGGAGAACACCTGTTGAGGGCCGTACCTGGGGTGACCCCAGATTGGGTGAGAGGAGTCTACAGGCCCCTGGCAAACTTCGTGTATGAATCAGCTCGGGGGGCTTAAACAACAGACAGTAGACATTTATTTCTCTCGTTTCTGGAAGCGGGGAAGTCTAAGATCAAGGTGCCAGCCAGTTAGGCTCCTGGTGAGAGACCTCTTCCTGGCTTGCTTTCTCACTCTGTCCTCACTTGGTAGAGAGAGAGACATCTCTTCCTCTTCTTACAAAGCCACTAATCCCATCACAGGGTCCCACCCTCATGACCTCCTCTAACCCTAATTACCTCCTGAAGGCCCATCTGCAAACACTACCACATTGGGGGTAGGGCTTCAACATATGGATTTGAGAGGGACAATTCAGTCGCTAGCCCCTGGGTTTGAATCTCAGAGTCACTGGGATCTCACCAGCCACTTGCCCTTGGACAGGTGCCTTCGTATGCTCACTAGAAAGTGGACGGGAGCAGATAAATGGCTCCCCCTGTCAGGCTAGAGTAAAGGTCATGTGCAGTCATGGATGCAAAGGATGGTGCAGGGTGTGCCCCCCTGGGGTGTTGGCCATTATCTCTCATTCCTCCTCTATCAGGACCTTAACCTCCTGCTCTCCAGGCAGCCGCGGCTCCATTCTAGTCCCCAACATGCCCATGGTCCCAGCTTCCTTCCTTTGTTCACCTGTGCCTTCCTCCTGGGCTGGCCTCCCTTCCCTCCATCGTCATCTTCCACCTGCCTGAATCTTGCTCATCCTCATCTTTCTAGGCCTTTCTCAAAGATAAATGACTCCCCCAGCGCTTTCCCTGGTCCCCACATACAGACCCGCCCACAAGTACAGTCTTCCCTGACTTTGAGCTCTGATTGCATTTGCATCAAGACGACACAGGTGACTGCCTCTGTCCACTGAGCTGTGAGGTCTTGAGGATGAGGACAGAGTCTTGCTTTCTTTGGTGTCAGTATGGTACGTGGTGCCTGGCACATAGTGACTCTCAGCCCACGTTTGCCAGATGGACGGGTGAAGGGATGGACAGGCAGATGGTAGATGGGTGAAGTGATGGTACTACATCTTTAATATGCTGCTTCCCATCTTTCTCACGGGCCGACAGTCATTGGTGCATATGTTCTCATCCTTCTCACTACACTGTCCTCGGGAAGCCCTTGCCACCCCATCCAGGGTACACCTGCTGTCCTCTGGACCTAGCATGCCCCCTTTCCACTTAATATCTGACACTGCTGGAATGCATGTCACTATATGGTGGCATCACCGGAGTGCAGGGTGATGTTCAACATCTTTACCCCTATGGCACCAGCAGGGACAAAAGGGACAGATGTTGGCAGAACGCCAGATAGAGGAGCACTGACTGCATGCCAGCCCCATTTCTGTGTCTCTCCCCCAGCGAGGAACTGCCAGGCCTGAGGTCAGGCTTACCCTCTGTCCCCAGCTCAGCACCTGGTATAAAGTCACTGACACGTTGGAGGCTGGCAGGAGCTGCGCTTCCCCGGGCTGGCCAGGCCACATGGAGATACCAGGCCACAGCCCTCCTATGGGTGCAGTGTCCAAGGCCACCCTCAGACCACACAACAAACACTTCTTGTCCACAACCAGCCCAACTTCGCTAGACAGAGACGATCGAGGAGTACCATTTTTCATTCTGTCACTGATTCCAAAAGCTACTTTAAAAAAAAATCTAATCTTCTAGGCAATAGCTCATCATTTTTCCTAGAGATCTTACTATAGCTCTTGGCTTGGGACTCAGTTACATGAGCGTAAGAATCGTTCCCCTCATGTGGTGGGATTCCTCGCCACCCGCACATTCATTGTCCCCTGGTCCCATCACACTTCACATTGGACTTGGTACAGTTATCCCCACTTTTCAGGCGGGGATAGCTGGTGCTCCTGGCAGTTGAGCTGTGTGCCCAAGAATGCCACTAGGAAGAGCTGGGCCAGGACTTGAACCCAGGTCTCGGACTCCTAAGCGTTTGCTTTGCTTTCCTGTGCCCTATGTGCTTCTCTAGGAGCTAAGAAATCCCCTCATCACTTAGCCAACGGCTCCTGAACATCTACACCAAGTCCTATTCTGAGAACTGAGTGGGGAGAAGAGCCCTGGAGGCAGGAAGGAACCTGAAGTTCTAAGGGGCTGGGGGGGGCGAGGGGGGGAGCAGGGACCACAGAGAGAGAGGAGGTGAGTAATGGGTAAGAACCCAAGTCGGCTTTCAGATCAGAGGACTTTTAGGAGATTTGCATAATTTATTTCCCTCTTCAAACCACCATCTAAATTTATAAATCCAGCCATGAATTTTCATGTTTTGAAGGAAACCAATAGGCAGAAATTACTAACCCATAACCCACAGTCAAGGAGGAGTAAGAACATTTATGTGCTGGCTTAAAAAAGGAATTTTCAGAGCTGATCCCTGCAACCACAATTAAAGAAAGTATTTGTTTCACGTAGCTGTGTTTTTAAAGCTATTCAGGCACCCCTTTTTGACAATCAGATTGGTCAAGTTGAAAAAGAATGAGAACATGCCGTTGTTACATAGAGAAGCTGGTGAGGGCTGTGAGCAGGTATGAGGTAAAAGGGAAACTGAGTCTGCCTTCAGCAGCGGTAGAGAGTCTGCCTCATCACAGCTCCACACAGTAATAGGTACTCCCTGGGAAAACCCAGAAACATTTCTTTCCGGTTAGAATTCTACTCTACTTACCTCACTAAGGCAGGGAAGTGTCATCCTATTTTCACTTTTCTGATTCCTTAAAAAAAAAAAAAAAAAAGCAGAAGTTGCTTTAGCTGGAACACGAGCAAATACCCTTTCGGATGTTATGGCAACAAAATTGTGCCATGTTACAGACGCAGAAAACATACATGTCAGTGCTGCAGGTTGGCTCCCTCCTTTGTGCAAACATGACCTCAAATACCCACGTGTGAAGAGGTTGTCATGGAAACAGAGGCTCACCCTCTGGACCTGTGAGACAAAATGGCCCCAGGCATCTAAGCGACCAGCTGGGTGGGTGAGAGGGAGGAGAGGCAGAAACTGGACAGGGACAAGGCAGCCCACAGGGCCCACTAGAACCTGTCCTCCCTGGGCCCCTGTGTGAGGCCCTGGAGCCGAGGTGACCATCAAGGAGCCTGGGACTCAGCCCTCAGGAGGCTCCCAGTCCAGGAAGAGCCACCAGCATGAGTGCAAATCACTCCACTCCAGGAGAGTGGCCAGTCCCAGGCCAGGTGTGGAGCAGGATGTGGGGGGTTAGGGGGGGAGCAATGATGTCTGCCTGCAGAGTTTAGAAAGCCTTTCTCAAGGATGTGGACTTTCAGTTGGATGCTGAGGTAAGGGTGGGACACTGCATGGCGACAGCCCACACAGAGGGACCTGTGTTCAGAATTTTGTTTCACTGCCAGGTGGGAAGTCAAGACACATCTGGAGAAGCAGATGTGCAGCTCAACATCGATAAATAGCTTCAATATAAAAACTTTTACAGATCTTTGAATAGCTGAGAAGATTCTTGGTAGAGAAGATACTCTTTTAAAGATGCAGGTCGTAGCTGTTTGGGGGGTGACTATGAACAGTTAGATTTTAAAGACTCTGGTGTTGAATGTTTGAAAATACTTTAATGATTCCTTTAATTTCATTTTTTGGGGGGTACAGGGAATATTGGGGAACTGTGTGTTTCTCCAGGGCCCATCAGCTCCAAGTCATTGTCCTTCAATCTAGTTGTGGAGGGCTCAGCGCAGCTCCAAGTCCAGTCGCTGTTTTCAATCTTTAGTTGCAGGGGGTGCAGCCCACCATCCCATGTGGGAATTGAACCGGCAACCTTGTTATTGAGAGCTCACACTCTAACCAACTGAGCCATCCGGCTGCCTTGGTCTGTTTAATTTCTTGACCTGTGAATGTAGCATAGAAAACTCGTGGAAATTAGCATCCAAAGTGAATTTGGGTTTTTTTAGGGTGGTGCATTTGGGGGTGTTGTTTTCTAATCAAATTATGCATATTTTTAAAAATCCAGTTGGAGTAAGGACAGGGTATTATTGTAAGAATCATTAGTTGGCTATGGAAGGACGAGCACCAGATTCAGTCCCACAGGGAGACTCGAGCTTCTCTCCTCGCGTTCTGGCTGTGGGGCCACCAGCCATCCACCCATCCCTGGTGCGGCCGCCAACGTCACGCACGCGTCTTTCTGTAAACAGTCATTTCTGGCAACTGGGAGGTACTTGAACTTGATCCACATCGCTTGTCAGAAAGAAAATGGGACTGGAGAAATCAAGGTGAAAAGAAAATAGATCCGCTCTCGGCTGAGCCTGCCTGGGGGCCTGGTCGGGTTGAGCTGCACCTTGAGTGAGTTTCAAGCTGGGGGTTGTATGGTTTGGGGAAACTCTGGTGCCAATTACATCCACTCCAATCTTTGGGGCCTCACTTTAGACCTCCAAACTTTTGCTGCAAGAGATGACAAAAATATGCTGGTAGTCAGGGCAGCCAGGTCCCATCTGGGGCACAGTGGTGAGCCTCACTGAGCGTGCCCAGCACCGGGCACGGCCTGTTCTGGCTCCTCCCACAGCTCGTCCAGTCGGCCGTGGCCCAGACCCACCCAAAAGTGTCAGCAAACTTGCCAAGGACTCACGCCCTGAAATACTGTGGCTGCCCCACTCAAAATCTACTTATTGACCATGGCATTCTGTCTTGTTTATTAATTAGTATTTTCAAAAATGCTTTGATGATGAAAAGAGCTACTTAGGAGCTAAGTTTCTACGGTTATTTCTGCTGTCATTTACATAATGCCACACAGACAATGCTACCCAACCCTGTGGGTGATGGGTAGCTTTACACAAAGAACAAAGTCCTGCCCAGGCAGAGTTGGAAGAGTCTGGCACAATAGCAAAAACAAAACCAAGCGCCAGCGAAATGGAGTGCAGATGAGTCGGATTCTTCTGAGCATGGTGACTAGAAATCAGCAGCCACTGGGGACTTGCAGAGCTTCAGGCAGTCCAGGAGCTGGTCTGGGGAGCACTTGTGCCCTGGAAACCATGACGTGAGAAGCATCTGAAACCAGAAGCTCTTTGTGGCTCCTGAGGCTGCACCCCGGGGACCCCGGAAGGCACCTCATGTCCTCCGTCCATGGTTCTCATTCCCACGGCATCACTGTGTTGCTCCATTCTTGTGGACGGGAAAACTGAGGTGAGCATGAACGAAGGCTCCCATTTCCTGGCCCCGTCTCACCCTGACAGAATGATCTTGACATTGACCCAGTGTGACGAGGTGGAGGAAATATTCTCCTGCAGCTCACATGTGAGTTTCCCTCAGGGAGACTCCCACCCATATTGGGAGAAATTAACACATTCAGTTGGAACAGAAGCAAAGGTCCCTGCAAAGGTGAGAGCCGGGGGAGCAGGGAAAGAAGACACAGGACAGGAGAGGCCGGTGGGGGAGGCAGAGGCTGTGCAAAGCGCAAGGTGGCAGTTTCAGTACTTCTAATTGCCACACTTGTGGAGTGCTCAGTGCAAAGGGATCTTTTATGGGAACCAGTGAAGGAGATTGAATTCAGTGGATAGGTGATGGGAAAAGAAGTAAAAGGCAACATGCAGATTTGTGCAGAGGCACGATGAGGGAAGCGGAGGGGAGACTCCAGATTCTACAAGCATGGTCTTAGGGCTTCAGCCAGGTTTACCTAAGTCCCTACCTGACAGAGAGGCCCAGCCCTCATCAGGTGACACCAGAATCTGAGATCTGAGAGCGAGGGCCACTTCTGCAAAGGAGGATTTGACAAAAGCCAACAAAGCTGAAGCTTCAGGACAACTCACTTGCATGGGCCCCTTCTGAGGCAGGGGAACCCTCTAGCAATGTTGTGTTTGTGAGTCTGTATTCTTTAAAGAGGGTCCCCCAAATTCCATAAGCCTCAGGTCACATAAACCTGGGGACACCCCTGCTCTACTGCCTTGTTCACCACTGTATCCCAAGAGCCCCTAGCAATGTGCCTGGCACACAGCTGGTGACAAATTTGTGTACCAAAGGGATGGATGGATGGCAGGAAAGAAACATGGATAGACAACTGGATAGAGGAAGGGAGAGAGGCAGGGAACATGGATAAATGGAGAGTCGGGTGAAGGAAGGGTGAGAGGAAGAGTGGGAGGGAGGGAAGCAGGGAGGGAGGGAGGAATGGTAGGGAGCAAACACGGATCCATGGATGGATGGATGGATGGATGGATGGATGGATGGATGGATGGATGGATGGACGGATGGACGGGAGGAAGAAAGGGTGTAGAAGCAGTGATGGCCAATTTAGAACTGAAGAGAAATTGCAAGCTTTTGACTAAAGGGGAAGAGTTCCATTTTAATATGTACAATGCCAAAGAATAGCTGGACAAGGCCTCACAAATCTCATGTAGCTCAAATTCCTCCGTTTCTACACACGAGTGCTTCCAGAGAGGCCTCCGCAGCCAGAGATGAAACATCAACTGATGTTCCGAACAGGAAAAACAAACCACAAGCTCTGTTTATAGTCCTAGTTCCAAGGTTAACTATGTATTTTTAAAGTTTTCATCTTGATGAGTTCATTAGCCACCATTAGCAAATTTAGACGTGCTTGAGTTTCAAGAAGAATGTTTGCTCTCTGCAGCCTAGCGTGGCGTAGCAGGGAGCTTGTCATGCTGACATTTCGTGCTTCTCGTGCTGAAACCGACAGCTGAGGTTCCTCCTTCACGCCCAGAGCTCCATGAAGAGGTGAACGGAAGGGAAGGAGCTAGAATGTACTCTCTTGGTCTTGAGAGGAAAACTGAAGGCACCGAGGTTTGACACGGGGCGGGGGGAACCCCTTAGCTAATTGGTGTTTGGTGTGTAATGTGTTAATGTGATCAACCATCAAGGTTAACCTTCCAATGCTCCACCTGGGAAAATTATGCATTGTGGGTTGAATTGTGCCCCCACCCCAACCCTACACCAAAGATATGTCTACCAAAACCTCAGAATGTGACCGTATTTGGAATAAGGATCTTTGCAGATGTAGTTAAGATATGGACTCCAGATGAGATCAACCCAAAGACACAGAGATACAGGGGAAAAGGCCACGTGAAGATGGAGGCAGAGATTGGGGATATGGCCACAAGCCCAGGAGTACCTGGGGCCACCAGAAGCTGAAAGAGCCATGAAGGCTGCTCCTCTTTGTAAGGCGCACAACCCCCCCCCAACACACACACACACACACACACACACACACCCCGTGACTGGACTTCTCGCCTCCAGAACTGTGAAGAAATCCGTGTCTGTTGTTTGAAGCAACCCAGTTTCCGATCAGTGATTACAGCAGTCGTGGGAAACTAATATAGATGCTTTCTCTAAGTCAACCTGGACAAAACCCCCTCCCCTCCTTTCTTAGTTTCTCCTTTGGTGATAAAGTATCAGTCTAAAGGAAATGAAAAATATCCAAGCAAAATGGTAAATTGTGATGAAATCCCTTCTTCTTCCAGGAAGTAGAATCCCAGCTTGCTAGACATGTGTAAATATTTGGAAAAGGTGATTCTGTCCCATCTTTGCTGATGTATCTATATGTCCTGGTCCCGTTTTCATATTCGTGTAATCTGGCTGATAATTATTTGAAGTGTGCACTTGTAATCCTGTAGCTAAAAACAAACATATTCTCACAGTCATCACACACCACATGGTGACTTTTATGTGGTAATTGCCCAATAATTCTTTGTTCTACCAGCTGTGGTTCAAGTGACATTTGCTTCAGAGATGGTAGCTGCCCCACCATCTTAGTCACCAGGAAAGTATAGAATCCAAAATGTTAACTTAAAACTCAGGGTAAATATTTATTCCTTTGGAGGAAAACACTCCTATTTTAGCAGAAACATAGATTTTGAGTTAGGAATTACATACTTTGACTTGGCAAAAAAGAAAAGAAATCAGGGATAAGTCCCAAGTCATCATGCATTGGGTACATTTAGCAACAACATGAGGCTTGGAAACAACTGTTAGAAGATTCTGCCGCAATAAGAGTAGAATAATAGCTACCGTCCAATGAATGTGGACTCTGCAAAGTGCAAAGTCAGATGCTCTACCTACATAAGTGGCTCATAACTGGGGGTGACTTTGTTCCCCAGGGAATATTTTGCAATGTCTAGAGGCATTTTTGGATGTCACAGCTGCAGGGTCAAGGTGCGGTTGTTAGCAGGTAGAGCCCAGGAATACTGCTAAACATCCTACCATGCATAGGACAGCCCCTCCCCCCAAAGAATCATCCAGCACAGAATGTCAATAGCATGAGGGTGAGAACTCAGACTCCCTGCTGTCATTGAACCCAAAGCACACACCCACCTACAATACTCAGTAGACCCAGCCTACAGATACGGAGAGTGGATTTCAGGGACAAGAAATCAGGTGCCCACATTCCCCGGGCAAGTTTGAAAGTCCTTAGTCTCCTCTCTAGAAATCGATCACAAAAGAGCAATCATCTGCCACTAACAGGACCCGGAAATGGGTTACAGAAAGAAAGAATTTACAGATACATGTGGTGTTGGGCAGCGTGTTCCTATAAGGCAATCATTTTGATGGCTCTGCAGCTTTCTAGCTGGTAACCATGAGTAGATCACAGGACCGAGGGGAACACGTTCTTCATAACCTGCTGACCCAAGTTCGCCTCCTCTCGGATTTTTTCTCTGCTTTATCATCCATAATTGGATAACTTTTCTCCAATTTTCTCCTTGGAACAGTGAAGATAAGTTTTCTGTTTAATCATCCTCCTCTAAGCACTTGCAATCAGGCAGGATATTGCTGCTTTTAAAATAAGACAATGACATTTAATGACTTTCATTTCTTCCTATACAAAAGATTAATTTATATGCTGGAGTCATCGTTTCATTGGAAAACTCAAACTATTCATTGTGAAATGCTGCAATATGATTAACAACTCAATCCCTCCCTTATATTTTTAATTTTGTGGCCTTCTCTGCGTATATTTACCTTCACAGTCTAATTTAGCCTTCGCTTTAAAAGCGTTTGGATAAAATTAGCAAATGGAGCAGAGGAGTGGTCCACGGTCCCTCAGCGTGGCTGGGAGTCAACCTTCCCCATCTCCAGGTCTCACCGGTGCGTTCACAAGACGGGCCTGTGATGGGGGTTGAATGGAGTACTTGGGACCTCGCTTGTAATGCCCAGTAGGGCAACAAATCGAGGCCTCTGATGATCTGACCTTAACATTCCCACCTCCCGTTGACCCTTCCAAACACCCTCAGCTCTGACCACACCAGGCAGCTCCTTTTCCCCAAAATATCCAATGTAACCTCATGTTTCCGTATCTCTTCTCAAGACATTTCCTCCTGCCCGAACACCTTTGGACTGTCTCTTCCATCAAAATCCTATGTCCCTTCAGAGCTCATCTCCAATGTCTTGTTCCTGGGTCTTCACTGATTCCCTGTAGAATGACTCACTCTTCCTGGGCTCACGCAGTCCTAGCTCTGGAGGTTCTGGTTTTGTTCTGCCTTTTGTGATGATGCAAACAGCCACCGCTTGCTGATTGCTCTTGGTGGCCAGTCACCGTGTTGTTACAACAGCCCTGAGCCGCCGAACCTTTTGTATGGTTTTATAGATGAGGTCGTAGAGAACTTCAGTCATATGCTCAGGTCACATAGTTCTTAAAAGACTAAGTGAGCTGTGGGTTCAAACCCCCTGAAACTTGCTTCTCCTTATAGAATCCAATGGCAGTACTGAGAGAGAGAAGGGTATGAAGGTTCCCCACTGAGAGGGCTCCCCATGGCTGCCCCGTGCTGCCTCCACAGGCAGTGGGCCTCCTCTCCCAACTCACTGCAAAAAGGGGGTCATACCTTTCCCCAGACCCCCTGTGGATCTGATTCCATTTAGAAATGACCACGTTAGACTTGCAAATGTGAAACCTTCTACAATCTCTAAAATGGTTCCATTTGTCAATATTAATAAAATGTCTGTCTATCACCTATGTCAAGATTTTCCCCAGCAAAAAAATCACATCACTTCATTTTCTCATGCTAAGGGAAAGGGTTCAGCAGATCCTTGGGCCAAGCTCTGGCCTTAGCAACTTGCTTCTAATTCTTCTTGCTGTCAATGCTTAGTGTGACCTGTTTTCCAAGAGAAAAGATGCCCTTTTGGGATGGAGTCTTACAGTTCCTGCTGTCCCAGTGCTCACAGATGACTTGATCCATTGTGACAACTTCTTTGTGCCCCCAAAGCTATACATTACAGAAACTAGGAATTCTTACTGCAAAGGGTTGAGCAGATGCTGTCAGGAGAAAGAAAACGTTGTAACAGTTTTGCCTGAGAAAAGAGACTGACTCATGTCAGATAGAGAAAGCCCTCATCCACCTCTCCGTGCGTATTCTCTGAGATGACGTAACTCTGTGATACCAGAGAGAAGAGCAGTCCCATCTTTCCTTCCAATGCCACCCCACCCACCCTCTCCCTGTCTGCCACAGAAGGCTTTAACTCCACCCCAACTTTCAACCCAGTGCCACCCAGTATGAAATGTGCCTTCTACCAAATTGCCTGTGGGACGGAAAATCATGGCAGACCAAGCTGTAGGTGCCTTGGAGATCAACTCCTGAGTGACTTAACCTTTTTAGGTTCCAGACACCTTAAAGAATTTATTTGGTAAAAGGCTCTGGCCCTCTGCCCAGGAAAATGCTCACACACAGGCTAACAGTTTGCAATGTCAGTGAGTCCACAGACCTACAAAACCCATCCATGAAGCCCTGTGGTTGAGAGCCCATGATCCAGTCCAAGAGAGGCCCAGAAAACCATCACAACTGGCCAAGATCTTGCAGCCAAGAGCAGAAGTGGGGTGACAATTCAGGTCCCATGTCTCTCGGACAGTAGTAGTAATGGTCCTCATATGGCCCCGTCTCTCCCCCAGGGTCCCCCACGGCATCCCCCACCCTCATACTCCCCTCACACTTAATCAGGCAGACCTTTCCCATGATCATACAGGGTCATTCATTAAGATTTTTAGAGTAAACGTTTTCATGAAGAATAACACACATACCGAGAAGTACGCAGCTCAGTAAACAGTTGCAAAGCAAACACACCGATCAAATCAACACGTAGGAAGAACCCTGACCATCCCATCGTTGCCCTATGCCCCCTGACAGTCACCACCACCCATGAAGATCAACACCATCCTGACTTCTTATCACCAAAAATTAGTTTTGCTTAGTTTTGAACTTTATATAAATGGAATTGAACAGTATGTATGTACCATTTTGTGCCTGCATTCTTTCAAAATTATTTTCAGGAGATTCATCCATTATTATTGCGTATAACTGTAATTTATTCTTTCTCATTGCTGTGGAGTGTCCCATGGTGTGTATAGGCCACAATTTAATTGTCTGTTGTGGGTGGACACTGGGGTTATTTCCAGTTTGGGGCTATTACAGATAGTGCTGCTATGAACTTGCTCATACATGTCTTTTGATGAATAAGTAGACTTAACTATTTTGAGCATATACCTAGGGGTTGACGCACTGGGTCATAGGGTATGTGTATAACGCCAAAGCATTTTCCAAAGTCGATGTCCTAACTTACCTTCCCACCAGCAGTAAATAAGTTCCAATTTCTTCACGTACTCTCCAACACGCGGTAGTGTCATTTTTTTTCATCTTAATCATTTAGATGTGTATTTAACTGTGACAGCAACATGCATTTTCATGGTGATTAATGAGGTGAGCACCTTTTCAGATATTTTTTGGTTATTTGGATATTTATTGCTCTTTTGTAAAATTTATTCAAGACTTTTGCTCTTTTTTTTATTGGGTTGTCTTTTCCTTACTGGTTTTCCTTATTGGTTTGTGAGGGTTTTTTTTATGTAGTGTACATATATTCTTCTATGCGTCTTTAGTCAGATATATGTTTTGCAAATATCCTCTCCCACTCCAAGGCATGCTTTCTTATTCTCTTAGTGGTGTCTTTTGGCAAACAAAAATTATTAATTTTAATGTAGCCCAGTTTATTAATCCTGTCCTTTGTAATGAGTGTTTTTGATGTCCTGTTTTAGAAATCTTTGCCTAGCCCTAAGCTTAAGAAGATAGCCTCTGCATTTTCTTCTAGAAACTTTATGATTTATTTTTCACATTTGGATCTATGAGCCACCTGGAATTGTTTTTCGTGTATGTATAAGATAGGAGTCAGGTCTCTTTTCCAATTGGTTCTCCAGTTGCTTCAGTCCCACATACTGAGAAGTCTGTTCTCTCCTTGCAGTGCCACTCACCTTTGATAGAAGCAGCTGGTCTTCCACGAGTGGCTCTGTTTCTGGATACTATTCTCTTCCATTTCACTCTTAGTTTATCCGTGTGCCAATCGATACCATGCTCTCTTAATTACGGCAGCTTTACTGTATAGTAAGTCCTCACATCTAATAGTGAAAGCCCTCCTACTTTCATCTTCTTTCACATTGTCTTAGCTATTTTGGGCTCTCTGTGTTTTCATATAAATATATGACTCAGACTGCAATTTCCACAAAAATCTTCCTAGAATTTGGATTCAGATTGCATTGAATCTGTGCTTTAACTCAAGGGAAATTTGAAATCTTTACCATATTGAATTTTTTAATTCATGGTATACACCTCCTTTATTTAGGTCATCTTTAATTTCATTCAATAATATGTTGTACTTTTCAGAGTTGAAGAGTTACACATTCTTCATTAGATTATTCCTAGATATTTGATGTGGGAGTTTGGGGTTATTGCTTTTGTTCTTGTGGGGAATGGGGTTTGGGTGGGGTTGGTACTACTGGAAATGATTATTTTGTGATTTTTTTCTTACTGCTATAAAGAAATACAATTTATTTTTATAGATAGACCTTGAATCCAGAGCTTGTTAAACTGGTTTATTAATTCTAGCAATGTATAGATTATTTTGTATTTCCCACAATCGTGTCGTCTATGTTGTGTTTTGTTTTGTTTTTTCTTTGCCTTTCTCTCTTTTTCTTGCCTTGTTATACATCCAAGTAAATGTAGAAATTGTGATGGTGGCCTTCCTTGTCTCATATGTTTTTCTCAGAGAGAAAACTTGTGATAGTTCACTTTTAAATGTGATATTTTACTATAGGATTTTTAGCCAATTTAAGAAGTTGCCCTCTGTTCCTATTTTTAGTTTTTTACTTTTTATCAAATGCTTTTATTGCATTTAGATTTTCTCCTTTATTCTGCTAATGTTGTGATTACAGTGACTAATTTTTAATGCTATACTAAACCCAACATGGATCTTATATATAACTGTGTTCTATTTAGAATATTTTAAGATTTTTGGAAATTAGCTCATAATTTTCCTTTCTTGTAATGTCCTTACCAATTTTTTGTAAGATTATGCTAGCCTCACAAAGCAAGTTGGGGAGGGGTTCTTTTTCTAAATTTTGATACAACTGGTTGACTATTTCTTCCTTAAATGTAGAAAAAATTCACTAGTGAAGCCATCTGGATCTGGAGCTTTCTTTGTGGGAAGAATTTAACGACAAAATAGCTTTCTCAGATATAGGGCTATTCAGATGATTTCTTTTTGAGTCATTTGTAATAAGTGTTGTATTTCTACCATGGTTTCTGTTTTGCCTAATTTTTAAATGTATTGGAATAAAGATATTCATAATATTATCTTATTCTTAATATCTGTTGGGTTTATAGTAATACGTTTTTTCAATCAAGATTTTGGTAATTTGCTCCCTTTCTCTTTCAGTCTCACTAGGAGTTTATCAATTTTGTTAGTCTTTTCAAAGAATGAACATATGACTTTATTAATTTATTCTATTATATGTTTTCTATCTTAATTTCTACTCTTGCACTCCTTATTTTCTTCTTTCTACTTTCTTTAGATTTCATTTGTTATTCCTTTTACAACTTCTTGAGATGTATGTTTAAATCACTGATTTTCAACCTTTCTTCTTGCCTAATTTATTTTAACCTTGTAAATTTCCCCCAAATAGAGATTCAGCTGCATCCCACAAATTTTGATACGTATTATTTTCATTTCATTTAGTGCAAAATATTTTATAATTAATACGGCGTTTACCTGTGTTTTACCTATGGCTTGTATAGAAGTGTATTACTTAATTTCTAAACATTTGAACAGTTTCCAATTAACTTTTTAAAAATTGGTTTCTAATTTAATTCCACTTAAATTAGTCAGAAATCACACTCTACTTGTTCTCCAGGCTTTCGTCTGGACATTTCCTACTGACCTGTCTTCCACTTTAGTAATCCCCTCTTTAGTTGTGTACAGCCTGCTATTAAAATCATATATCTACTAAGTTCTTAATCTAAATTATTGGCTTTTTCAATTCTAAAATTTTTATTTGATTCTTTTTATGGATCTCAGTTTTCTGATGAAATTATCGTATCTATTTTTTAGCCTGTCAATTACAGTCATTTAATGGTGCATGTCTGAATAGCGTGATATCTGATTTGCCTATGTATCTGTTTCTATCATCTACTTTTCTTCTTTTGATCCTGTTTCTTGGTATGCCTACAGATTTTTTATTGAGAGCCAGACAAGGTATATGTAGAAGTGGAGAAGGTCTGGTTGGTGGTATCTTCTTCCAGAGAAGATTTTACCCTATCATCTGTCAGACAGCTGGAACAGAGCAGTTTACCTCCAGTCCAGTCAGGGTCATTGCTGACCTGAGGCTGGATTACTGTCCTTGTAAGACTCTCTGGTTTACCCCATCTACAGGTGTAGCCCTCTAGGTGTCCAGTTCAGAGCCTGGAGTATTTATTAGCTATCCTGGGTGGCTCCGCAATACAAATATTTGTTGTCCCTATACCATAAGACTTCCCATAACTTGCTATTTTTTTCTTGGATTCTTAGCCTCTTGACCTGTGTAACTATGACTTAGTAAGTGCCCAAAGGTGAAAAATATTGAGTATTGAGCTCACTTATTTTCATTTCTCTTTGTGACCTGGACTCCTTAAGTTCTAACTACCTTAAGCAGCTCCAAACTCCAATTTTTGCTTCCCCAGCCCTGCAAGATTGCCAAAATTTCTGCTGGCTTCTTTGTCTCTTAGCAAGTGCCTTTTACCAGGTTTTTCATCCTCTCATCACAGCCAAATATCAGGAAAGTACCCAAAAGCAAAAGTGGTGTATAGAATACTGACCTGCCCTCAATGTTCCTTTCACTCCACAATCTTTGTCCCTCAAATACTGGTTATCTTGGCAGCTTTATGAAGCCTTCAAACAGATGTTTTTGAGGTTTTCTTTTTTTTTTAATTTTGTGTAGATTTTCTAGCTGCTTCTGTGGGTCTGTTGGTCTGATACAAGCTTCTCCACCAAACACACAAAGGGAAATCTCATTAAGTTTTATTTCAGCATGGAATTCAGAATCCAAACAACATGACTCCAGCTCTTCTTTCTTGTTTTATCTCCTAGCTTTCCCCTAAATGTGAAAGCATGCTGCTTTCCCTCTCAGCATTTGTTCCTGCTATGTTCTTTACAAGAAATGCCATCACCTGCCAATTCCACCTGTCACATTCTTGGTCATGTTCCACGACTCGTCACAAATGTCACTTCTGTAAATTCTGTCCTCATCCTATCACGATGTGATCTTTCCCTTCCCTGACTATCCATTCTGCATTGCTTTTCTGTAGCATTGTGTCTCTGTCCTACACTACAAGGTCCTTGAGGGAAGGGCTGGGACTCATTTGTCCACCTGCAGTACTTAGCCCATTCGCATAGGTTCATCGGTAGCATTGTCCCACTTAGAGCTCTGAATTGAATTGAAACTTAGTGTCACTGTAGTAATCAGGGATATATATATATATATATATTCTCAGAGAACTGAAAACTCCAGGGATAACTCTACTTTTAGTATATCTGGGTCCAGGAGCTCACATTATATCTTCAGAAAGCATATTTCCATATCTCTGTTTTGCTGTACCTCCCAACTGTAATGTCAAAGAAAAAAAGAGGAGTGCCTTTCAATAGTTGCTCAAGCAAAAGTTCTGACATTCATTCTGAATGGATGAGCTTGGTCAGGTGCCCATCCCTCAGTCAATTGTGGTGCTCGAGGAGATAGCATATTCTGATTGTCTGGGCTAGGTGATATGTCATCTCCTGGATCCCAAGGTGGGGATCAACCCCATCCAAAGCACATGGACTGAGAGTGGGGGAATAGTGGTCTCCTTAGAAAAATCGGGGCACTGTAGTCAGCAGACATGGGTGGGTGGTTGCTGAGAAGGCAGAAACCACAGCCCCTCATTGAAGTGACTGCTCATAAGAAAATATATTGTCAAAGCCAGTTCATGAATTATATCTGGGGACTCAGCTGTTCTCTAATGAACTGAAAAGAAACAGCTTTGCAGCCAACCTGCGGCTCACTTTCTAGTGCTGGTATCCCACAGAATTCCACTCGATGCAAACGCAGCATTCTGTAACCTGCCTGACTGAATAAAGCTTCTGGAACTTTCTGTGATTATGCTTCCAACCACAAAGCTACTACGGCTCAGTGCAATAGCCACTTCTTTTGCAAAACTCCCATTATCCTTTCTGGGCTGAATCAGCTTTGGCAGATAAAGACTCTTGGCTGTCTGCCCTCCCCGTTGAAGACAACCTGTGCTTTGGGGAGGAGTAGTTGGCAGTATCTTTCCCTTTGTCATTTTCCATCTCTTCTCCTGGAATGAGGCAGATGTCCATGCTCACCTTCAGCCCTTCTTGCTAAGATGTTCTACGTGAATACTACAACAAGTGTAGCAGATTTGTCTTAAAGCAACTTGCTTCTTTGATCAAGGGAAATACGATTTTTAAGAGGAATAAATGGTAACGTCCATGGGCATAACCTTTGATACAGTAGCTCCATTTCTAAGAGTTTATCTTAAAAAAATTATAGTAGACATGGACGCAGGGAGGAAGGTGTTCACTGAAGCATCAGCCTTAATAACAAAAAAAAAGGAAAGAGCCTAAATTTTCATCAATAGTGAAAAGACAACAGAAACGGTCTCTGCTAAGTCATAGAATCTTCTGCAACCATTACAAATCATGCGTTCACGTATTCACTGACTTGGGAAAGTGTTCAAAGAGTAGATTGAGAAAAAAGGGCAAAAAGTAATAAGTCCACTTTGCTTTTTAAAAGATTCATCTTTATGTATAAAATACACATTGAGCTGGTTTAAAACAACACACACCAGAATATTACTGGTGGTTATCGCTGAGAAGCATAACAGTGGTTTATTTGGGATTTTTGTGTGGGAAGAACCATCATTTCATTTCCTTCTTAGGAGACATGGAAACTTCTACACCCTCCAAATAGCTAGTGCCTAGCCCACATCAACACTGGACCACAAACACATCTGTTTTAAAGAACTCACTTCTGTTAACTGGGCTCCAAAGGACAGTTGTATTTTTTAAAGCATTAATATTAACCCGGAACATGGTTTTACTGGTGGCCAAAAAAATTTTAATGCCAAAGTGTTGCGAAGGGACCAACTTTCAAAACCAGAAGCAGGCTTTGGAGGCCCCAAGTCCCAGCTTGGTCATAAAAGCCAGAGGCAGGCCTCTGACTTGGCTGGTATCTGAGACGGTTCTCAGCTGCCAAACTGATGGGTGACTTTCTTCCTGTTCCCCAAACTCCAAAATTCTGTCCCATCGTCTCTACCATAATATGCTTCCAAAGGATGAAATATGTGACATAACTGAGACTCCAAAGGTCCTTTCCAAGCCCCAGGTCTGCTCAGAGATAATGCAAACCAACAGAAGTTCGGCCGGTAAGAGGAAAAGGGACTGAGAGTATTCAGACAGCTTTGTGCAATAATCTACAGGTGATGAAATGTGCCCAGCGGGACATTGCTCCTCATTTAAATATATGATTTTGACTCTCCCTGGATCCCTTTATTGTTTTTCCTGCTTCTTGCTACATCTTAAATTTGAGCATTATTTTAAGCAAAATTGTTGTATGTTAATTTATTTTACCAAACACACACAGAGCCGTCTCAAGAGCTGACGTGATAGATGGTAACTGCGCTGGCGATTGGCCCCAAAGGCGGTAATTTGTGTTGTGAAATCCCTTAATTATATATGCACACAGTGACTCTAATAGCCCCCATAGAGGCCCTGGGCCCGGCCGGAGTCCCTGAACACTGTCACAGAAACAGGAATAAAAACTTAAAAAGGAAGAGTTTTAAATCAGTGATGGGGATAAAAAATCGGTGGTATAATACACAAGACATTCTAATCACCACATCTATAATTACAAAGAAGAGTTAAGTCACTAAAAAAATTAAGTGTCCTCGGTACAATAAAGAAGAAGAATTAACTTTTAACTCGAAGCTGCCGACCTGATGTTGGATGACTCCAGCTAACCCTTGGGAACGTCAGGATGACAAAGGAAACCAACTTTCAGGATTGTGAGGAGAGCACCGATGGCTTCCGTGAGGGTTCGTGTCTTATTTTTTACACAGCAAGACAAACAGATGAGCTGCTAAAACGATCACACATACAAGAGTGCCTCTGTGTAAATATCCAAACTTTAAAAATAAAAAAAGCAATTCTGTTTTACAATGTACACTCTTGATTAATAAGTAGTACTTATATCTCTTCACAATGCACAAAACGTTTTCGCATTGAACTGTTGGTGTGGGCTCACGACAGCCCCATGGGCCCAGCTGGGTAGACAGCATGGCCCCACTTTACAGAAGAGAAAACCAAAGCTCCATGGGTTGGTGCCTGGTGTACAGTGCCATGCTCAGGAGCAATGGATCCAGGACCAGAATCCAATCCTCTGAGCTGTTCTTGGCAAGGCAAGGGCCTTTATTACAGAGAACAAGAAAGAAAGAATGTGATGGTCGTCTGTGCCACAGGGCACTGGCCCTGAGAGGATGGCTTCAGGGGGAACCCAGAGGGCTGGAACTCAGACACACTGGCCAGCCACCCTTGGGATGGCCTAGCGAGGAGCAAGCCTCCACTCCTGCTGCTGGGCCCAGCTCTCCTCCAGGTGGCGGTGACAGCCACCTGGGGACAGAGCGCAGTCTTGCCATCGTCTGCTAAGTAGCACGCTTTGCACTTGTCCAAACAGTAAGCTCCCCTTCTTTGCAGGCCGGTAACTCACAGAATTGTCGTGATGATGGAAATGAGCAAGTTCACGTCCCGTGCGCAGGCCAGGAGAAGTGTCTGCTTCCTTGGAAGAAAAGCGGTGGGTGATGAATTGAGCATGTGGAGGTGCTTGTGAACTATAGAGTCTTCACTCCAATGAAGGGCTGTTGTTTTTATTCCTTCAACAAATAGTCCTGAGAACACATCACTCGCTCTGCACTGTGCCACGTACACTAGCGGATGCAAAGGATGATGAGACTCACTCCCCGACCTTGGGGAGCAAAGCTTTCTGCAGTTAAGCAAAAATGTCCTCAGCATGTGGACGTCCACAGCAGTAGAAACCACAACACCAAGCTCTTCGTGGACACGGCAGGGAACGATCATCAGCAAGAGCTTTGGCGGGGGTTGCAGGGTCAGAGCCCGAGGGGCTGAGTGCTTTCGGGATGAGACAGCACCTCACGGGTCATCCATGTCCTTAGGACTCAAAGGTGGGCCAGCGACCAGCAGCGTCCAGCAGCGTCAGTGTCCCTCCCCTGGGAGCCGGCTGGTGACGAGACTCCCCCTCCCAGCCTGCGGAATCAGAATGTGCACTTTAACAAGATCCCTGGTGACGCATGGGCACGTTACGGTTCAGGGGCACTGGGCTGGTGGACCCCACCTCCTTGAATTCCAGATTGGCTGCTGGGGAGCTTCCCTAAGGAAACCCATCCCACTCAACAGCCTCCCAGGGCCACCTGAGGCCTGGAGGGGCCCAGCTAGAAGCCACCACTGAGCCACTTGCAGGCTCTGTCCTGGTCTCAGGACTCGTATTGGAAGGCACTATTCTCTGACGATAGTGTCTTAATAGATAGGTCTTTTTTCCCTAGCAGCAGTTACAGAGGCCTCCCGACCTGTGTGTAGCTCTTCCAGAGGCTCATTTGAGGGGGGCTCCCCAGGGTCCCCCTAAGTAAATTTTAGATAAGTGCCATAGCCTCTGTCAAGTCAGACCACTGCAAACACACACTTAAATTTGGTGAGTGTGCACACTGCAGTTTTGCATGACACAGTAACCAGCAGACATGCCATTGTGTTGACGAGGATGAGGAACCTGACACTCAGAAAGCCAGGCCGTCCTCCTAGTGACAGAGCCAGACTGCAGTCCCACTGACAGTGTCCACCCCGGCCTCCATACCACGCCTGTGCATCGCAGCTTCTGTGAGAACCTCAATGGCTGGAGCATCTACAAAAGCTGATGTTGGTGACAGGAGTGGGTCCAGGGGCCTGACAGCGTGGCTGGCACGTCTAGGAGCAGCCTAGGGGGAACTGGGCTCCGGGAATGTGCCTTGGTGATCTACAGTCACTAATGTGACCAAAATTGACCACAGTGAAATACCACTTCACACCCAATAGGACGACTGTTACAAAAAATTTTTGAAAACAGAAATAGCAAGTGTTGGCAAAAGGTGGAATATTTGGAGCCCTCGGGCATTGCTATGGGAATGTAAAATGGTGCAGGCACTGTGGAAAACAGTATGGCAGTTCCTCAATAAATCAGCACAGAATTCTCATGATCCAGCAGTTCCAATCTGGGTATCTATTCAAAAGAATTGAAAGCAGGGTCTCAAACAGATATTTGCATATTCATGTTCATAACAACTCTATTCACAGTTGCCAAAAGGTGAAAACAATCCAGAAGTTCCTTGCCAAATGAATGGGTAAACAAAACGTGATACATCCATATAGTGGAATATCATTCAGCCTTAAAAAGGAAGGAAGTTCTGACACAGGCTACAACATGCAGGAACCGTAAGAAAAATAAGCCGGTTACAAAAGGACAAATATTGTAAGATTCCGCTTATATGAAGAACCTAAATCGTTAAATTCCTAGGGACAGAAAATAGAGTGGTGGTGGCCAGAGGCAAGGGGTAAAGGGGATGCAGAGCTGTTGTTCAACGGGGACAGAGTCTCACTTTTGCAAGATAAAGTGTTCTAGACATGGATGGTGGTGATGGTGACATAACAGTGCGGATACACTTAATGCTACTGAATTATACATTTAAAATTGTAAATTTTGGTTCTGTATATTTTGCCACACACACACACACACACACACACACACACACACACACACAGAAAACAAAAAAAACCATAATGCTATATACAAAAAATACCTAAAAGACCTCCAGTTCCACACTTAAGGAGTTCAGAAGTCACCACTCCATCCTAACAGGTAAAAAGCTGAACAAACTGAACAAGCAACAGCTTTCCTTAGATCTGTAAGAGAAATGAGGTTAAAGGGCAAATTGCCACCCCCAAAGTGGAGAGACAGGCAGACACAGAGAACCACAAATCTCCATGGGAACCAGTGGCAGGAAAACCTGAACTGTAATTGACAAATTACAGTTTGTCTGGAGACTCAGTTAGCACAAGTCCAAGAGCTGAAAACTCCAAGAAGACCCAGTCATAGGAAGCTCTCATGCTTTCATGAGGTTTACCTCCAGGAGCTCGACCAGGTTCTCATAGGAAATATCAGAGAAAAATCCCCTCGTGCTTTTGGTAGTGGGAGGGGAAAATAAACTTTCTTGAAATATGCCAGAGCACTCTACTTAAGAAGACCTGCCTTCTAGAGAAACTAGCTAACCAGAACCTAACCTGCTGGGGTTTTATCAGAGACTACAGAAGGGAAATACCCAACTCCAGTTCACTCTAGCCATCCTGTCCCAACTAAGGGGGGGAGGGGGATTAAAAAACACACTGAGAAACCCTTGTAAAGGTCACGCTCCAAAAGCACAGGCCTTCCCCCAACACCTCACCACCACATCATTAAGCACCTGTTTCACTCATACAGCAGTTCCTTTTACCCAGTACATCATGTCTGAATAGCAATTTAAAAATTATGAGGCATATTAAAGGTCAAAAAACATAGTTTGCAGAGACAGAGTAAGCTTCAGAACCAGACATGGCAGGGATGTTGGGATGATCAGACTGTGAATTTAAAACAACTTTGATTAATACACTAAGGGCTCTAATGGATAAAGCAGACAGCATGCAAGAACAGATGGGCAATGTAAGTGGAGAGATGGAAATCCTAAGAAAGAACCAAAAAGAAATGCTAGAGATCAAAAACACTATAGCGGAAATGAAGAAAGCCTTAATGGGCTTATCAGTGGATTGAACACAGCTGAGGAAAGAATCCCCTGTTTTGACAACAGAAACTTCCAAAACTGAAAATCAAAGAGAACAAAGACTGAAAAAAACAAAAAACAGAACAGGCTATCCAAGAAATATGGGACAACTACAGAAGGTATAGCATACGCATAATGGGAGCACCAAAAGGAGAAAAAAACAAAGCAATATTTAAATCAATAATCACTGAGAATTTTCCCAAAATTAATATCAGACACCAAACCACAGATCCAAGAAGCTCAGAGAACACTGAACAGGAAAAATGCCAAAAGACTACACTGAGGCATATCATTTTCAAACTACTGAAAATCAGAGCTAAAGAAAAAATCCTGAAAGAAAATAAAGGACAGAAAACCTTACCTATTGAGGAACAAAGAGAAAAATTATATTCAACTTCTCAGAATCATACAAGCAAAAGAGAGTGGAGTGAAATGCTTAAAGTGCTGAGAGAAAAAAACACCAACCTAGGCTTCTGTACCCTGTGAAATTATGCTTGAAAAGTGAAGAGGAAGTAAAGACCTTCTCAGACAAACAAAAATTGAGGGCATTTGTTGCCAGTAGACCTGCCTTGCAAGAAATGTTAAAAGAAATTCTTTGGAGAGGAGAAAAATATAGGTCAGAAACTCTAATCTACATAAAGGAAGGAAGAGCATCAAAGAAGGGATACATGAAGATAAAATTAATACATCTTGCCCAGCAATTGGCAATTACTGCTATCTCTGCACCCTCGCAGGCCCTGGAGGAAGCTGGTGCTAACCAACCTACATACTCGTAGGTCCTGTAGGGCCAGGCTGACAGCTAAAGGGTCACATTCATGCCCAAAGCCTGGGAAAGGTGGGACCACACAATACTATCTACAATTTGCACCCCCAAAATTGAAATACTTAGGTATATCTCTAACCAAATATGGACAAGATCTATGAGGAAAACTATAAAACTCTGATGAGCAAAATCAAAGAACTAAATAAATGGAGAGAGATTCTATGTTCATGGGTAGGAATACTCAATATTGCCAAGATCTCAGTTCTTCCCAACTTTAGAGATTCAATGAAGTCCATATCGAAATCCCAGCAATTTATTTTGTGAATATCAATAAAGTGATTCCAAAGCTTATGTGGAGAAGCACAAGACTCAGAATAGCTGGCACAGTCCTGAATAAGAAAACAAAGACACACCGCCCTGACTTCGAGTCTTCCTGTACATACAGTAACCAAGACAGCACGGTACTGATGGAAGGACAGACAAACAGGGCAATGGCACAGAACAGAAAGAGAAATAGACACACATAAATATAGTCAACTGACCTCTGACAAAGGAGCAAAGGTAATAAATGCAATGGAGAAAAGACAGTCTTTTCAACAAATGGTGCTGGAACAACTAGACATTCACATGCAAGAAAACGAATCAAGACACAGATGTTACACCCTTCTCAAAAAGTGACTCAAAATGGACCACGGACTTAAATGTAAAATACAAAACTGTAAAACTCCTAGAAGATAACATAGGACACCCTGCCCCCAAGACACAGCCACAATGCCTGGCACCCAGAATATCCCACCAAAGGCTTGGTAAACTGCGGCAGGGTGGATGAGCTGTCCCAGAACACAGGAATTCAGGGATGGGGCAGAACCCAGCCCAAAACTCTGTAAGACCCTGCCCAGGCCTCCTCTTTCTTCCCAACAAGCTTCTGGGGGCCTGGCTCCTGTGTGACCCAAACCCAGAGACCTGGTGGCCCAGGTGGCAGAAGGTGCTGATCAACATTGTCATCGAAGCTCGTTAGTGTAATTGTCAATCTTCCCAGAGAAAGGGCTGAGGATGGAGCTGACGGGGGGCGGTCAATCATTTCTGCAGGAAGGGGAGATGCTTCCCTCGGAAATTAAGGGACGGGTGTTGACAGGCCGGACCGTCAGAATGCCAGCTGCCTAATGAAGCAATAAAGGTCTTTGTTCTCCCCACTTCTCGATGCCCTGCTTTTACATGTACAATTATTACTAAAATCAAAGAGAGGAATGTTGCCTTGAGATATGATTTCCATATTGGTATGGATTTTATTATACAAGCAGTACAATACGCTCCATTATCATTTTGATTATATGTGCCTTTCATTTGCACTATTGGACCATTATCTGCGGTACATTCATAACATTATAAGGAACTGGAACTCTATCCTTAAGATGAATTGTAAAAAAGGATTTCTATTTTTGCAGATTGATATTTCGGGGGAGAACATTAAGCAGCAAACATTATTTGTAAAGTTTGCTTTTTTTCTTAACATAAACTCTTAAAAGGAGGAAATAACCCTGATATTTCTAACAGACAGCAAAGCCGCAGGCTAGATGCAATAAATGATTGCAATTTAGAATGCGTGTACTATTAGGGACTCCTGATTAAATTGTAAGTTCCTTGAGAGACACGAAGTCAAGCAGAGGAAGCTGGGGGTTCGGCATGGAGGTTGGGAGAGAACAGATCTTGTGCTTGGAGAACAGAAAGATGTGGCTTTAGCCTTGGCCTCCAGACTGGGAGGTTAGACTGACAGAGAGCAGGGAAGTTTCAGGAGGGGTTTGGGGGTGGGGGTCGGGGGCAGTTATCCATAAGTCTGAGTGGGTACTTGAAGTCGCCAAATTCATTTGTCCCAATCGAAGCCCCCCAGAAGAGGAGTCATCTGGTTGTGACTTGGGAGAGCCAGCTGAGGTCTCTCGGAGGGGCTTACAGTCCCCACGTGCGTCCCAAGCTGCCCAGGGCATCAGCCAGAGAAGCACCAGCAGCAGGAGTACTGGGAAAGACCAGGGAGAAGCAGAGAGGAAAGAGTAGTCGCAGGTCAGGGCCTGGAGCTTGTTCTCACGCGTGGCTCCTGGCCTCCCATCACTAGAAATGAAGCAGAACCCAGCCTGGTGCTTCCTGCTTCGGGGGCTCCAGGGGGGCTGTGATCCAGGCAGACCTGAGCTCAAATTTGGCTCTGCTCAAGTCTAGAAGCTGTGTGTCCTTGGGCAAAATCCTTTACCTCTCTGACTCTCAGTTTCCCCGTTGATAAAATGAGGCTAATAACTCATGGCTAGAATGATCCAATAAAGCTACAGGTGGGAAAGCCCCTTGAGGATAACACTATTTTTATATTAATAGTAACAACAACATAATCATTTATGCACTATTACAAGTCTAATTACTCTTCCCAGCCCAGCCTGTCTAAATTGCAAGTATCATTCCATCATTCGGGGCCCAATTTGAATGTTTCTCCTCCATGAGGCCCTCCCTGATCTCCCAGCTAGAAGGGCCCTGCCCTCCTTTCTACTGTCACACCTGGCACTTTCTTTCTCTTGAATCATTTTTCACAACATAATACGTATTTCTTCTGATGGGTCATGGTTAAAAATGTTTGAGAGCCACTCCATCAGAGCCTGAACTCCCTGAGAGCAAAGCTCAGGCATCCTGAGCTTTCTGTCCATCCCTGTGGCCCAAAGCCCTGATTCTCAGCAAGAGTTCAACACATGTTTGTTGAATGAATCTCTGTTATTCTAGTGACTATATTATTGCATCATCTACCAATTGGACCTGTTTGGGGTCAGGGAAAGTATGCAATTACTGTCTCAGCTGATGGGAAGATCCAAGTCTTTATTATCTGTGCCTGCAGAAGCAATTAGAACTCTTTAGAAAGAGTTTTTCTACTTGCATCTAGAATCATCCAAATACTCCCAGCTCATTAGCTGCAGGCCAGGGAGCATTCACCTTCTTCCTCTTCTGTCGCTCACTGCAGCCCACTTGGCTGTGGATGGGCAGACTGTCTTTGGAAGATCCTTTTATACACCGTTATATTGATTTTTAAAACATTTTTAGTCAACACAATGAAAAGCTCACCCAGGGGTCTTCCTTCAACTTTGAGTTGAAATCCACATTTTAACCCCTTCGTGCCTGGAAACTACCTGGCCCCAGAGTGACTCGGGGGGCTGTGCAGGCCCAGGCTTTACTCATGTGGTTCTGTAACCCCTTTTAGGATAAATATATTGATTTTTGAATAAACATTTTCATTTCCCTGTTCTCTCCCAGCTTCCTAACTGCTTGATGTGGAGCCTCCTAGGGTGTGTTGCATGTTGATCTTTACCTTAATTAAAACCAAAAAAAAGCGGAGTTATTTTTAGAGACCATAGCTCTTTATTTATGTGAATGTATGTCTCAAGTACAAGTTCATCAATTACTTTAATTCTCACTAAATGATGAGCCGATTTCAAGTGCTGCTGGAAGGTTAACGCACCCTTTTAGCTTCAGTTTAAATCTTGATGGAGGTTGGAAGTGAAGATTCTTAACCTTCTTCTCCTTTATTTCCAGGCCCAGGGCCCAGGCCAGTATGGCTCCCTAACCCCTGGGAGCCAGGGGAGGTCAGGGAGAAGGCAACACTGTGGAACCTCTTTGCCTTTGGGGCTCAGGACGGGCAACAGCATTGCAAATAGTGTTCCCAGGCCTCGGATGCTCAGCCGAGCAGCTGGATCTCATCAGAGATGGCAGGACCCCAGAGGTGGGCTTGTCTGTGTGGAGGAGCCCCCAATCCCTGCCAGGAGACTAAACAGATGGAGTTTGGAGGAGGGTTTAGGACAGAGACACGAGGGGCACTGGTTTAAAGGGCTGGCAGCAGGAGAATCGCCTGGGTGGAAGCAGATTTCCTGTGCAGGGGGCAGGCAGCCAGGAGGAGGGGCTCACGGAAGCCCCCCCCCCCCAGGAGAAGGAAGACCATGGAAGTAGGCAGGCCTGGATGGCACAGACAGAGCTGAAGAGTGCCACTGGATGTGGCAATTAAGAGGCAGTTTCCACCATTGCCAGGGTGGTTTGACTCCAGCGAGAACAGCGAAGGCCAGACCGCAGTGGGTTGGAGCAAAAAATGGGACGAGTATGTGCAGATCGCGAGTGCAGACAAGTCTTTTAAAGAGTCGTCTGTGCGCGGGAGGGAAACGGGCATCACGTGATGGACGGGTCTTTCCAAGGAGGAAGCATGACTGTGAATGAGGAGCAGCCAGGAGAGAGGAGAAGAGAAAGTACAGAGATGGAGGGAGCCCCCGGGAGGATGACGGGCTGGTGGCAGCTCGAGGGTGGGGGCAGGCGTCAACGGCAGCTGGGAGGAGGGGAAAGTGAGTCCAGATCAGCACTTCTCAGGCTGTGGTCCTCCGGTTCCTATGAGGTGTCAACGGGTGTTCAGTTGTCAATCAGGTTACAAAGCCAAATGGGCTCCTTTTAGCAAAATGAGCAAGCCCAGGGCCAATATAGGCCATCTTGGGCCAGTGACACTCAAAGGGAAACAGTGGTCTGACATTGAAAGGGGAGGGGAAGAGGGAAGAAAGACGGAGGATGGATGGATGGATGGATGGATGGATGGATGGATGGATGGATGGAAAGGGAGGAAGGGAGAGAGGGAGGGAGGGAGGGAGGGAGGGAGGGAGGGAGGGAGGGAAGGAGGGAGGGAGGGAAGGAGGAAGGAAGGAAGGAAATTAAGGCTCTACAAACTGTCTTGAAGAGGTGGAGGGTACACAGCAAGATGTGGCAAATGCTCTAAAGAGCCTCTTACCTGCCTGAGTCCTCTCCGTGCTGCAGCTGCTCCCTCTAGAGTTTCTCCTTGCTTCTCTTTCCTCCTCTTCCTCTGTCACCCTGCACTCACTTCCCCGCAATCCAGCTCCTTGGGCTCACCTCTCGCTCTGCCCAGCTTTCTTATCTCTTTTCTTCTAGAGTGTTTCTGAGCCCTTTCTAACTTTATCCAACCCACTTCCTTTTCCAGTACTTTCCAGTTCTCCATTCCACCCATTACCCTTCCGGCAGAGCAGGGGGAGTTGGTCAGGTCAATAGACTGTTCCTTAGCCAGTGGCAGGGAGCGCTGGAGGGCTAGAAGGTCCATTTGCAGACATATTCTGCTGAGAGTCAGTCCCCTCCCACAGACCAGTGCGCATGTTTACATGTAGGATGGACTCAGAGTGTGCAGCATTTCCCAAAGTTGTGGGACCAAAAGATGCTTTTTGCTTGGTAACCTGTTGCTGCAGACCAGCATTCTGTAGATGGCACCTTGGAAAATGCTCTTCAAGGACCAGTTACAGCAACAGAAAGAAAGGTGGCCGAGTATTAAAGGAGTCCCTACCTGTGGGCCCCACTTTCGCTATGAAACGTGTGGCAAGGCCCCATGTCACAATTTCAGGTGAGCCAGGTGAGCTCAGTTTGGGAGGATGCTGCCTCAGGTGAGGACTGCTTAGTGAATGGACCAGAAACCACCTGCGGGTACCATTTCTAACCTAGTGACTATGGGTTGACTATCCTCCAGCAGCATTTAGCAGGGCAGGAGGATGGAAGGGACGCTGGACCAGGAGTCAGGGAAGCTGGGTGCTAGCCCCAGTTCTAATAACCCCAGGTGTGCTGCTGCAACCCTCTGAGCCTCAGTTTCCTCTTCTGCAAGCTAGGCTTAATATGTCCCCCCATGACTGCTGCCAGAGGAATGTGACAAGAATGAAATGGCCTGGTGGATATGGGTGTCTTCGGCAAATTGCAAAACATGGAAGGGGTGTTGTTAGAACTGGGGTCATTTCCTTTAAGTGCTGGTGGTACTTCACACCCAGAAGCAATTCAAACTGTTTCTGAGAGTGGCCGACCCACCAGTGTCACTGAAGAAGTGACCCTCGGACTGCCAGGTCACCAATGATTTTGTTTTCAGTAGGATCCTTCCCCAGAAAGCCTGGTCTCCATGGAGCGCACCAAGTCCCGAGCTTTTTGAGAACACCACAAGGTGCATTCAGATGGAGCTAGCTCATCTTGCGAGCTCTCTGAGCAGAGCTGCTGTTCTTCAGTTACTGCTTACACACTGCTACGCAAAGAGAGGGAAAACCAGTGCGATTTCTAACTAATCTTGAATAAGTCAGATATAGGGGTTTTTTTTCCCCACCTCTGGGAAGATTGTCAAATGAAACAATGTGGCTTTGAGCTTCTGACAGATGCTAATGAATTGTTGTTTACATTTTTGATTTACTGCCTAAACAAAGATAAGACATGCTCTTGAAAACACATTGAATGCACAATCCAAACACATCCATTAAATCTGTCACAATAAACATGACAGCTTTCTTCTAACCTAACAACTGGCATGCCTCATTTGCATATTAATGAGAAAACCAGGATCAGCCTGCACAAATTACTTATATCTCATGAAGGGGCTGCTCCTGATGACAGCGAAGCACTTGGGGTGTAAATGCACCACGTTAATACCTTTGCCGTTTTGATGTTGTTTTGATGCCTTTTCCGTCTCTGTGCTTGGGCAGCCCTGGCGTCCCGGACTGGTTACCTCTGCCAGCTGTGTGGGCCCAGGGATCCGCAGTGAGGGGCAGTGTGAGCTCAGAAAAAGCGGGATCTGCCTCTAATCCTCTCAACATTCTGGGGTATTTACTGAGCATCTACTATGAGCTCTCAGCGCTTTCCAATTGAGGTGCTAGCTTGATCGTCGGTTGCATCAGAATGAACCAAAAGAAAAAGATGAGATATTTATTGAGTACCACCAAGGTGTGAGGAACTTTCACAGGGGTCATCACATTTAAACTTCACAGGGTTGACAAAATCAAAGGTGGACATACCCCCATGACCCTTCCTCACTGGTGGCAAACATAACGAATCAATACAGAGTCTGGAATCAAACCCATAGTCCTTCCCAACACAAGACTCCAGGAGGCAGGTGCCATCTGTAAATGTTCCATACAGGCAATGAAACCTGTTGATATCAACCTTCAGATAGGGATGATTTTTTGCCATTATAGAAATGAGAAAAGATCTGCTCAGAAAGGTGGGGGACTTACCTGGTTAGTAAGAGAATTTGAGGTTCAAGCTGGATCCTGCAGCTACCAGCCAAGTGGCTTCCTGGAACTCTCTGAGCAGAGCCGCCCACTCCCACGCTTTACACGGCTCCCCCAACCCATGTTCTTGGGTAAGAATTAGTTATGAATGAAGATACTAGCAACAGGGTAACTCAAATTTAAGTGACATGGCCAGAGAATATAATGCTTCCAGAGGGGCAGGCTAGGCTCCAACATGACCCCTAGTGATTTCTTCAGGGCTGCGAGTACTGGAAGTCTGCAGGAAGCTCTGCCCTCCTTGTCCATCCGAGACAAACTTGGATTTGCAGGACTATACTGGGTGACCTTGGCAATTCACTCTGTTAGTCTGAACTTTCACTGTAAAAGGGAAATAACAGCTTACTTCCTACCACTATTGTGAGCAAAAAAGAAATCATGCTCTAAAGAACTGAGTACAAAGCCTGGCACATAGTAAGTGCTCAATAAACTGTGGCTTAAAAATGCCAAACCGTCAACTCCAATGTTTTTCCTAAATAATTTACTTCAACTGGCTCCATTCTAGATGCTTCTTCCTTGATATGAGCCAGAGTCAAGTGTGCAGCAGGTGCTCTCAGAAGGTGCCAAGCCATCTTAAGAAGCCCTTCCCCTTCCCTGTCCTCTTCCCCTTATTCCCTCCGCACCTCCAGCATCTTCTCCCAGGAGGGCCTGTCTCTGAGCTGGAACTTCCCATTAAGGGCAATGCAGACCCCACCCATGCTATCCCATTCCAAGGTCAGACAACTCAGCCCTGGTTTATCCCTTTAGAAGTCCCTATACTTGTTCAGTTGGCAGCTAGGCTTTGGCCCCAGGCATTGAAAGTCCCCTAGGCCATACAAGGTAGTATTCCCAGGGGCCAGGTGCTCAAATCTACCTACAAGATCCTAGGTTACAAAGTGGAGCAGGCCAAAGGCATTCCATGGGAAAGGGTTCTCTGGTACTGCTGCCACAGGGCGTTTTTATTCCAGAATATTCTATTCATATAATTTCACAAGGAAAAAAAATCTAATTGAATTCAGAAACAAATGGAAACATCTCTAGTGCTGCTTTTCTTTCCCTTCATTAATTTTCTTGAACTATCATTTCCTGAGATATGTGTGCCAGACTTTGTACCATGCATTGTAGTAGGAAGCTCCTAAGATGAGCCCCAATGTCCCCTGCCTCCTGATTTTTATACCCTGGTGTAATACCTTTCCCTTGCATAGGGGCTGGCCTGAGAAGCCTGCTTCTAACAAATAGAATAAGGCAGTTTGATGAAATGTTACTTCCAAGATTAGGTTATAAAAAGACTGTGGCTTCCATCCTGATTTCCTCTCTCTCTCTCTCTCTCTGTCAGGTTGCTCACTCTGGGGGAACAGCTCCCATGTCATGAGGCAGCCCTGTGGAGAAGTCTACATGATGGGGAACTGGTGGCAGCCTCCAGCCAACAGCCAACAAGGAATGGGGGCCCTCGTCCCATCAACTCCTACCAACACCTCCGTGAGTCAGCTGACGCAGTCACACGGTGGATCTGCTGCTCAATTAATTGTGTATTCAGATGAAACTGCAGCCCTGGTGACATCTTAACTGCAGCCTTGTGGAGGCAGAGCCACCACCTGAGCCACACCTGGATTCCTGACTCAGAAATTGTAAGTTAATAAATGTTTGTTGTTTTCAGCTAAATTGGGGGGCAATTTATTATGCAGTAATAAGTAACTAATACATATTAGGTGGAACCATATGAAATGGCTATTTATTAAGTTTAAAAAATAGTTAAACATCAGCAATTTCCTATGGCTCAAATGAAATATTTGATCCTATTCATTGCATATCACATCCTGCAAGCTATTTACTCTTTAACTGCACTCCAGACATAAGGAAATGGACTCTGAGAGGTCAAGTGAGTTCCCTAAGCTTACAGTCTGTATGAGCTGCAGTGGGGACCTGAACCCATGACATGGAGACCCTAACCACAGCACTGTTAGATGAATACAGCATGCCTCCTCTATGCCAGGAATCGTGCTGGGCACTGGGGAATGGATGAACGGGGCACAGTCATTGCCATTAAGAAAACAGAGAAGCTCCACAACAAGCTTTAGACCCAGAGAAAGACAGAACCACCCAGAACAGAGTCCATTCAGGGATATCGTAATGCCCCCACCAACCAAAGGGGAGACATGAAATACACAGACATCTGACGATAATGACCTCGAAAAAATCAGATGTATGACATTTATGCAAGGAGAATGATTCTGCCACAATTCCTTCCATCTATTAGTCACTATCTCACAATTATTTTGCTTTTTCTAATCAGCAAGCAGGCTTCTGAAGCCCTTTCTTGAACACATTTATCATCTCCAATACGATGTGGAGAGAATCAATTTTGTTTACCCTTGTCAAGCCTACCAGGATCTCATTTGTAATTGGAGAAGTGCGTGTGAGGGAAAGGACTTGTTGTTGCTTAATTAGGTCAAACATTCTCATCCTTGGAGTGTCCGGCGTGTTTGTCACAGGCCCTCGATTGCTGGCTGCGGGCGGTCTCAGCTGCTGATCAACTGCCTTTTCTAAATCAATATTCGTCACTATCTTTCCTGTCTAAGTCCCCTCAGGAGTTGTCTCCATGGCCCCAGCCTGTCCAAGCCTGTCCAAGGGATCCACTGACGGAGAGATTGTTCCCAATCGGCTAGGGCTGAATCTAACATTGACCTTGCCCAACCCTAGTAGATCTGCCAGCAAGGAAGAAACCAGGAGCCGGTGGCAAAAGGAGACTCAGTAGCACCTGGAAAGTGATGGAACACTGGGAAGCAATGCCATTTGTGATGTTCCTCCCATGTTCGAATGGTCACTTCCTCGGGAGCCAAGAGGACTCCTCTAGTCACAGTTGGGTCCTTTGGGGAGCAGAGAGGAGGCTTCCCTTGAACCCTTGGTGGGACAAGAGAGTACCTCGCCT
Source organism: Rhinolophus sinicus (assembly GCF_036562045.2). NCBI lineage: Eukaryota > Metazoa > Chordata > Mammalia > Chiroptera > Rhinolophidae > Rhinolophus > Rhinolophus sinicus. The sequence goes on from NC_133757.1 coordinate 5,589,224, forward strand.
TGAGTGGACACCCAATTCTCTTGGTGGCAAACTCATGGACTTTGAAGAGCTACTGTGTCTTGAGATTGGGGTGACCCGTAAGATGCCCCAATCTGTGTTCCAACTCCCTCTTTCTAAACCTTTCGCTCCCCCACACAGAGGAGACAGCTGTGCTCAGAACCACATCTCTTTATTTGGGGAGTGAGCCAGGAAGGTAAAAAGGGAAGCACGCCCTCTGGCATCACAAGGGAGAGTACAAGCCGGCAGTGACTCCCCCCACACACACTCTTTTCACATTAAAGTCGTACCTGACAGCCTACCCCATGGAGAAGCCTCATAAAAATTAAGATATTCTAGATATTCTTAGGAAAATGAAATATTGAAGAATGGCTCCCTGAGCTGATAATGGTAGTGCATTTGAAAAATAGACCAGAGCGCTGTGTTTAAAAGCCTAACGTCATAAAAGGTGTTATGAATGGATGGCTTGGGAACCTCTACAAGCAGACTTCATTGATGTCAGTGTAAGCGATGAATGCTGTCACTCTTTTTTATATATAACAAGAAGATATGCTACTGCATCCCGATCTCATTGTAGAAACTGTCAGCCTCCCCGAAATGGCATTGCATACGCTATTTATGATGATATGCGGGAAAATACAAGGTTAAGAGATCTTTATCGGCTGTCTATGGAAATGTGCTTCCACACTGAGGCGGGTACATGAAATAACCTTCCAGATAACCCATGACATTGGGGGAACTGGAAAGTGAGATTAACCCTCGGAGACAGAGCTGCACACAGACTGTTTCTGCTCATCCCTGACAGTTTGTCCTTCTGGACACAGAGGTATTTTCCTACCTTTCTGTGTGCATCACCCACTGGAAATTTTACACCCCTCATTGGTGTAACAGATTCACAGGTGATCTGCAAAAAATTCATGCTCCCTCTTCCAGAAAGCCGAGAGGTTGCTGGGAACAGCTTGCCCGGCCCCTCCCTGCCCTGCCGCAGGCATGGCCATGAGACTGGTTTATACCAATGCGATGTGAGTGGAAGTGTGAGGGGGTCACTTCCAAGTCATAGTTTTTTAGAAGCAGCTGTGCTTCCTCCATAACCTCTCTCCCCTTCTGATGCCTGGAGGCAGAGAATTCCCAGGTCCTAAAGGATGGTGGAATTACAACACCAAAGAACACTGAGCCCCTAGGTCACCCCATGAAGAAATGTTCCACCATGGACCTGGGACCACCCACATTGAACTTTACATAACTGAGAAGTGAATTTGTGCTAAGCCAATGGAAATTTAGAGGCTGTTTGTTACAGCAACTAGTATTATCCTTACTAATATAATTTAGCACCTTTCTACGGGTCTTACTCAGTAATCCACGTGTTCATTATTAACAAGGAAATACAGCCTGGCAGCCTCCAGTAGGCCTGGAGTTAATATCTTCTTCTGCCACTGACCAGTGTGTGACTTCAGGTACCTTGGGAAAAACTGCTTACTCTCTCTCAGCTTCCATATCCTTTTTTTTTTCCTTTGTAAAATGAAAACTTTTTAACTCCTGACCCTTACTCAGAATAGTGGAAAGGTGGAAGCAACTCAAATGTCCATCAACAGATAATGGATAAACAAAGGTGCATCCATACAGTGGAATATTACGCAGCCATCAAAAGGAACGAAATTCTGAAACATGCTACTCCATGCATGAACCTTAAGGATATTATGCTAAGTAACATAAGCCAGAAACAAAAGGACAAGTATTGTATAATTCCCCTTATCTGAGGTACCTAAATTACCAGACAGAAAGTAGAATGGTGGTTGCCAGGGGCTGGGGGAGGGAAGTGGAGAGTTATTATTTAATGTGCACAGAGTTTTCTGCTTGGGAAGATGAAAGGGTTCTGAGATGGACGGTGGTGACGGTTGCACAAAAATGTGAATGTCTTTGATGCCACTTAAATGTACACAAAGAGCTGAAATGGTCAATTATGTGTTATGTATACTCCACCACAATCTTTTTTAATCCTTTCCTTATGGAGTTAGTGTAAATATTAAATCAAATAATGTATGTAAAGTGCTTAACACAGAGCATGACAGCATAATTAAAGCTCCTGATAAGCGGTAAAGATTGTATGCACTAAGTGCCTACTATGTGCCTGGCACTGGGCCAAATGCTAAGGCTAGCACAGATTCTCCCCACCTTCACAGGTACACAGACCACAGGTGATGTGGTTGCTCCGTGTGCAGGTAGGGTCTGGAGCACACAGGGGTCTTCCTGCGGGGACCTCAGCGTAGCCACGGGGGAGCATAGCGCCCCGCGTTGGGGTTTGAACATGCAGCTGTCACACGTTCTGAGGCAGAGAAGCCAGGCATCCTCCTCACTCCAGTGTTCCCAGTCCTAGCCCAGCGCGGGGACACACTAGGCATTCTAAAACAACTATCTCTCTATTTACTTCTCTGCTGGCCTCACAGAGCTCTCGAGCTTGTGGCAATCCTTAAAAGTAAGATTTAAATTTTCGAATTTGAACTTTGAATGGAAAAGCCAGATAAATATGTAGATATACAGAGACACATGGTATCCATTGCAAACAACCCTCCGTCCAAACTGACTCTCTAGGGAGGACAGGGAAGTGAAAGGGTTATCGCTGCATCCGCCAGGCCCTCGGGGGCTCACAGCATAGGAGGAACAATTAAAATTCTGCGGGTAAATGCTTCAAAGGGGAAACAGGGTGCCATGAGGGTACAGAGGCGAGTACCCAGCTCAGCCTGGGTGGGACCAGGATGGGGGATCAGGGAAGGCACAGTCCTGACAGATGAGCCAGGTCCCAGTGTCTGTGCCCCACCACCATCTGCACTTCCACCAGGAGCACCCCAGTAATCCCTGGGGACACACCTGCCCTGGCCCTACCCACCCCCACCCTCAGTCCATGTGGAGCTGGCTGCGCCCCTGAATGCCAGAATTGGTGCGTGACCCAGGCCTGGGCAGTCAGGCAGGGAGACTTGGTTCCAGAAGCCTTGCACAGCCTGTTAGGATACAGCAGGGTCCCCTTCCACAGGGGGTGCTGTCCTCACAGGAATGCAAGCTGCCTGGAGCTGCAGGCAGCAGTCTGTCTCCGCCCCATCCAGCTGTGCCTGAGAGAAGCAGGAGGCCTCCACGTTGGGTTACCTGAGCCAGTAACTCTCCCTTTTGCCTGAAACTGTGTAAATCGAGTTTCCGTAAATTGCATCAGTATCTGTGTCTCCCTCCCTCCCAATCCTATTTCTTCACCACAAGGAAGCAGCTCCGGGATGTAGAGTTAGAAAGCATCACAGTAATTGTTATAAACACCATCCACATTTGTAGGGTAACCAGCTATTCTGGTTTTCCTGGCACTGAGGAGTTTCAATGCTAAAAACTGGGACAGACCGGGGCAAACTGGGCCAGTTGGTCACTCTAGATCACACCCATTTCTCCCTCTCCCCCATTCCCAGCTGTGGCTACACCCATACTTCTGGTCAAAAGCAATGGGAAACCAGGGCCCGGAGGGAAGTGCGCCAGTGCCGGGAGGCCAGAGAGTTCCTCCCAGCATCTGTCCTGGCTGCTGAAGGCACTAAATCGTGGCCAGGTCTGAGCCCCCTGCCTCCCAGGGACCCTGCAAAACGGGAGCATCACAAGTGTGTGCTGGTGCATGGTTGAGCCATTGTCAGGGTCACTGAAAAGGACACCACACCAGAAACATTGCCATCCACAGATGTGGGTGCCCCAAAAGGGGCCACTTGCTGCAGTTGCCAGGCATACCGCTGGCATTTGCAGGAGCAGTGAGTGGGTCTGGGTTTTCCCCACGGCGATGCACTGTTTCAAAATTGGTATGAAAAGAGAAAGGTTGTGGGCCAGAAGTTTCTAGAAAACAAGGTTCTTCCTGGCTTCATGTTTCATCAGCCTCCATTAAGTCCTGTTGACTGTGGTGTAAACAGTTAATTTCACATTCTCTTTTGGATTCTTAAAGAATCCCCCCTGACCACAGCCCCCAGAAACAGGCATGGCCTCCATCAGATGAGTCAGGAGCCAGCCTCTCAGAGCCAGGACATGATTTGTTTGAGGGGAGATGGGGGAGGAAGTGGCAGATGCTGTTTTAACAGGCCGACAGGAAACGAGTGTGGATTTCCTGCTGGAAACATTTGCAGCCAAGTAGACCAAATTTCTCCCACTTTCAACGATCTCTTTCCCTTGCTTTCTCTTTCTGTCAATATGCTATTATCTCCGGTGACTCTTGCCCTCCCAAGAAAAATGAGGACGGAAATAGACAATATAATGGGAAATACGGCAAATGCGCGTTTCTTGTCAACAATATGCCTTCCTAATAGATCAGCAGATGAGTATTTTATTAGAACAACGATTATGACAGCTACAATATTTCCAGAGACAAACTAAGGTGAATCTGAGTTAGAGGAATGTGGAAAGGGCTTTGCCAAGAAGCAGCATGGGTTTAGGGCTCGGATGTGTATCTGGGAGCCAGAAACCTACCCGTTCTAATCTTAGCTCTGGCTCTGATCGCTGTGTGACCGTGAGTGTGGACACAGACGCTCTGTCTCCCTCCCTTTCTCCCTCTCTGGCCTGAGGTTGATGACGCTCCCAGACCTCTTTTCCCGGAGGCGTAAAGATGGAGGAGCCTGGGTGGACGACCCAGCAGATGCTGAGAGTTCCAGGGGCGCGCCTTTTCCTCCTGGCTCTGACTCCTAGCCGCAGGATGACTGAGCTGCCACACTCCCGCTGAGCTGGGGCTCCAAGCCGAGCCCATTTCAACCTGCCCACAGTCCACGCGGGCAGGTCTCATCCAGGAACACGATGTCTTCAGGGCACTAAAAGGGCAAAAAGTCAACGAAAATGCCTCTGTTTGTGTGAACTTTCTTATCCATCCTTGGAGCCTCCCACTGCCCCCCCGCATGCCTCAGAAAGCAGCTGGCATTGTCCCATCTTATGAAGGAGTTTGCAGAGGAACAGTGATGAGGGAGCCGCTTTCTTCCAGAGCTGAATTCAGGACCTGAGCCCTTGACCTTGGGCTTACATGGTTCTGTAGAAGCGCTTACCACAATCCAAATTATCGATAATGCTCCTTACCCCCCCACACACGCACACCCCAGGGATTATGCATTCTGTGAGGGCCCCCTCACTTTTCCCCAGAGGCTATAGCAGCCCCTGATACCTAGTTAGTGCTCAGTAAACATTTATTGAATTGAATGAATGAATGAATCATCTAATTGAGCAACTATCCTGGTGCAATTATAGTTGCGTACAGAGTCTCTAATCGTCTCACAGACAGGACAGAAGTCTGCCATTTTCACCAACTCACTCAGGGTCCAATTGCCTTTCCCCTGCCCACAAAGACAGAGTAAGGCTTCCTGCTCTAGCGTGGGGGAGGAGCACAGATCCAGAAATCAGTGATCTCTGGGTTTCCTTAGCCTCTGTAAATTAACGAGCTGTAAGGTCCTTTTTCCTGAAGGGGGTAAAAGATGGAGAGGTGGGGTGGTGGTGGCTTGTTTTCTTCAGAATTTAGAAGAATGAGCAAAAGAAAAACGTACATTTGATTGTGCCTGAGATCCAGAACAGTGGGTTGAAATGAAGAATTTGTCTTATGAGTACAGAGCCAAGAGGAGAGAGCAAAGGGCAGAGAACTATTCAAGTCCGTGGGGATCTTAATTTTCTTAATAGCAAATTTATTTAAAATGCTTCATCATAAAGTGAGGATTGCCTCTGCATGTTCAATTTCAAACTTCATCAGATTCTGAGGCGATAAAGCCATCAGGTTAGCAAAAATATAAAAGTGAAAAAGAAAGAGAAGAGGCAGATGGTTTGAGGGTTTTACAAAAAAAAAAAAAAAAAACAAAGAAAAGACAGAAGTTTAATCTCCAATGGAGAGTCTATAAACAGACCCCAAAAGTCAGTGAGCAATAAAAATCGATGGCTAAGCAAAAATAAGAGTAAGTTCTTAAAGAACAAAAAGATTTTGTACAGCAATCATCTACTCAATTTATGGAACCTTTTTCAAATGATTAAATGAAATGACCAGAATGGAGTTCCTGGCAAGGACCGGTGGCCCCTTCCCCGGCCACTGTTTTGTCAACACAGCCTCTAATGCCAGGTCCTCCTGCTGGTGTCCTTCCGAGACCCAGGGATCCCCGAGGCCCGAGGGCTGATTTCAAAGAAAGCCAATCCAGTTCCTTTAACTACTTAACAAGATCCTACTATGTTCAAAGGTGGACTACGTTTTTCGGGGCCTCAAAAGTGAGCTTAAAAAGCAACAGCCAGTCCATGTCTTTAGAGGGCTTCTTGTCTAATAAGAAAATGGAGCCAAAGACTCCCCAAATTATAAATCATGGCAGGGAAATTCCTCCCTAAGAGATACACACAGCTCCATGCTTTCTTTTGAAGAGAGAGTTTATTTTCAATCGTAAAGTCAGTACAAATAGAAAGCTAAAAAAAACACGGGAAAACATAAAGAAGTTTTAAATCTGTAAACTACCAACCGGAGATAATCACTACCCACCTTTTGACCTATGTCCTCCCAGCCGTTGTACATACATAAAAGCATTTATGTTTTATAAATTGCCTACATTGATCAGATATTGATATATCACAAGCAGGAAGGCACGGTTTGGAAGTGGCTGCATATTTCGTCACGTGGCCTTGCTAGAGTAGACCCAGCCATGACACTCCTGACAAACATCTAGCGAACGGATGCCAGGCTGTCTCCATATAAGTAACTCTACTGCAAAGCCCCTTACGTAGGAGTCTAATAGCACTTCTGATTTTTTTCCATAATATAGATTCTTACAAGTAGGCTTATTGGGATAAAGGAGAAAATTCTAGAATCTCCTGATACTTATGCCAAATTGGATTTCTGAATGATTATATCAATTTAGACTCTACAGGTAATAAAGGAGAGCGTCTGCTTGCTGCCGGCTGGCCAAGTTTGAGTGCTATCATTTTTTAGAATGTCTGTATTATAAAAACTTTAAAAATAGAAGAGGTTCTTCCCAATGTGTTTAATCAGGAGTTTTCCTGGAGAAAGTGGGGTTTGCCATGGGGCGTGACGTGTGAGGGGGATATGATGGTGGAGAGAAGTGCTCCAGCTGGAAGAAGCTTTCTGAGCAAAGGGTCAAGGGCAGGAATGGGCCTTCACATTCCAGGAACAGTGGACAGTCCTGTTACGTAGTGTGAGGAAGGGGTGCGTTTGATGCATCCTCACTGAATTGAAAATGATACTCCATCTTGTTCCATTCACTCAACAAACACATCGGAAGCACCAAAGGAGCCAGACTCTCTACCTGGCCTTCTGAGGGCACAGACACAGCCTCTGCCCCAAGGAGCCTACAGGGGAGATGGCATGTCAAGGCTTATAAAGCCGCTTCAGGCCCCGTCTTCCGGGGGCTCCATACGTGAGAGCAGAGAGTTGGGGAGTGATTTGTCTGGCTGGTCGCTTGTCGTGGTAACTATGGTCATCGGCCATCAGTACGTTCTTTCTCTGGGAAAAAGCCATGGTCAGAGAGAGGCTGTGACTGAGATGGAGGTTTGAGAGAAGAGGGTGTTGATTGGCATTTGCTGGCCAAAGGGAGCCACTGACTCTCCTAGATGCAGGCTGTCATGCAAAGGGCCCTGAGTTGTGGGGTGATGGCAGCGAGCAGATGAGGATGATAACACAGAAGGGAATAAGCGATGGTGGCGGCGGGGTTGAGCTACAAGGAAGAAAAGGAAAGAGGAGCCAGCAGTTTCCCAGGGGAGTCGGGCACAGGGGGACATGGGAACAATGTGCTGGAGACCTGAAAGACAGACTAGAGAGGATGGCAGGTGTACACGAGGCCCAAACCTGCAGGGGGCAGGTGACGTCAACCTGAGGGGGTTTCAAAGGTTCCTGGGGAGGTCCAGGGGACCCAAAGCGGATCCCGTACTTGAATTGCTTGAGGAAATCCCCAATACCTCACCCTGGCCACAGAGAGGGTCACGCATTCTGGAGCATCCACTGGAAGCTCAGGTTTGAGAACCACTGCTCTTTGCCCTAAAAGGCAGGATCCTGTCTTAAGAAGAGCTGCCATTTATTGAGTGTCCACTGTGACCTGAATCTCGTGCTGTGCACTTTACAGCTATCAGTTCCTATAATCCTCACGACAGCAATGTATTATCCCCAATTTACAGGAGGGGACTGAGGCCTAAGCCAGTCTCTTGAGTAAAATCGTCCCATCACTGAATCACATCTCAACAGGGCAGAGGCACCACTCAATGGGGTCATTTTAGGGGAATTTGCTAAAAGGACAATTCACAAAAAGGGAGGCAAGATTTAGGGAAACCAACAAAGGAAGGTGCAGTTTCTGGGTGAGGGACAGCAGGGAGCCCTGGCCACCGCTGGACATGATGGAAAGAGGGCCACGGGGATCCACAGAGGGTAGTTATATGCTGGAGGCCTCCAGAAAGGAGGGGCAGAAGCAACCAGCAAGAAGGAAGCTGAAGAAACCTTGTCTACTCTCCTCCCACATCCCATCTCTGATCCGTGCCACCCACAGGCTAGAGGTGACCAGAAGCCAGGGGGCAAGGGAGCCCATAGATGTGGGCCATACCAGCCTGCCTCCCGGGGCACAGGGCGGTGTACACAGGGTGGAGTGAATCTGGAGAGCCAACTGGAAGGTCCAGCATCCCACAGCCCGCAGGGGGCAGAGAGAGCGGGATTTGCATCCAGACCCTTCATCACTGCCCTGCTCCATCCTGGTGTCTCCAGGACAGCGAGGTACATGGCCCCTCATAGTCTGTCAGAGCCCATTTGTCATATGAATGAGTGAATGAATGAATCGCGAAGTGGATATTGGAATCAGACCTGGTTTGAGCTTCACCACTTAGGACTGTGTGACCTCCTGTTTCCCGGTCTCAGCTTCCCCGTCTGTGAAATGTGGGTAATCACGGTACCTCCCTCATAGGCCTGCTGTGAGAAGCACATGAGCTAATGCACCCAAAGCACCAGGCACCAAACATCAAGGAATGCCAACGATTGTTGTTATTGGTGACACAATGTATGATTGAATGCATATACTGCGTCTGGGTGATCTAGACTGAGCCTGGTCATTTGCTTTACTCACCTGACATTTGACATGGGGGATAAGGGTGGGGGTGGGGAGACAGGTGCAGAGGGGCAAGCAGAAGGATTTTCCCCGGCGTCAAGGGCTGGCTGACCTCAGCGTCTTGCTCTGCGTGTGAAGAGCCCCCCTAACTTCATTAGCCATGAACGCAGCATCAAGCAATAAGTTAATTTCTAACTGTGGCACTTGATAAATTTTCCATTTACCTCATTAGTTTTTACAGCCTGCAATATTGGTGAGAACTCTTCCAATTAACCATATGGGAAGCTTCAGTATGGAATCGCAACAACTTTTTAAAATGTGTTATTTAACCAAATAAGAATCACAGCCCCCAGAAATAAAGATGCTTGGAGCCAACACTGGGGGCCTGGGGAAGAGGTGCTTCCAGGAGGCCTATCAATGAGTGCGGCTCACCTGGAGGGGAATGGCCTGAGCTGAGCGCCCCTCCTATTCCCGCAGGGACTCTGGGATGGAACGAGTGAGGGAACCCGCTGCCTGGCATCGGGCCCCACCATGAAATTGGGTGTCAGGGACTCCATTCCGAAATCTAACCAACAGCTATAGATGTTCCTCCTCCTTGGTTTGGTTATTAAGCATTTCTCAACTTTTCATCTTGCTTGATGATCACAAGAAGTCTATGAGATGCAAAGTGGTCTCCCTGTGTCTTGGCTGGAGACACCGAGAACCAGAGAGATTCCAGGACTTCCAAGATCAAACGGAGGTACCAGGTCAAGCCGACTGCTTTCACTGAACCCTAGAACCCAGGACAGGTACCAGCTGGAAGGCCTGCCTCACTGCTCGTGCTTCCCAGGGGTCACGGCTGTGCTGTCTGCAAATGCACTATCAGCCTCCTGGGCCCTTGGTCTGAGCTTGTGACTAGGCTGGGTCATCACACATTGCAGTTCCCTGACACTGTGAGAGGTCCAAGCCATGGACATAGGACCCAACTGCGACCCCGGGAGATTTCATCCTGAACCGAGAAAGAGGGACTTGGAATTCTGTCCTTGGGCTGTGCTGGAGAGGCCAGGCTGGAGACACCAACAGACGCGTTCTTGACCTTGAAAGAGAACGCAGTAAGATTTGACAAAACCGCCATGCAGAGGCCAACAGATGTGGGTTGGCTGTGGACAGAGGACAAAGAGAGAACTGCTGGCAACCTGATGATGCCCTGGGTTCAGCCATCCCCAAGGCCAGCTCTGCCCCACCTGTCCCAAGTTTATTAGATGAGCCAATCACCCTCTGATCACACAGGCTACCTTGGGTAGGGTTTTCTCACTGCAGCAACACGAAGCCAAGTCTCCATTTCCTCAGCTATAAACAGACTTGGGTAGACGAGATCAGTTGTTTTCATATTGCTCCCCAAGCACTGTAAAGAACCACAGGGCTGTGGTATAGGATGGAGAGGCGTACTTGGGGGCCCCCACCCCACTTTGGGCTTCCAAGCAAAGTCTTGTTTCATTCTGAATTTCAACTAAATGTGGAAACTACTGGCCCAGGCATCCCATCCCGCTGATCTCCCCATTCTCCTATATTGGCCCCAGGAAAGACCTAAGGCTTACCCCGTGGGCACCTTCTATGAGTAGTTCCATCTGAGGGCCACCAAGCCCCCTTCCCCTTCCTTCCACTCTCTGCCGCGAGTTACTCAGAATAGGTTTTGTTTGAGAACAGCAGCCATGGGGCCCCTGTTGATGACTCCAGACCAGAGCTCCACCACGACTTGTACTTTCTCACTCTCTCCGCTCTGCCTTCACCTGCAAGGAAACATCACATTCAGGTTTCTGACATTGGCTGTTGCTTTGCATGGGTGGAGTGGCCCAGGCTTACGACTGCAGGTTGGAAGACACGGGTTCTGGCTCAGGTGTAGCTGCAATAGGCAGAGCTGTCCAAGTTTAAGTGACTTTAAGAATTTGCACCTTTCTTATCCCCAGCTTCTGGGCTCTCGTAACATTCTTTCCTCTTCTGTCCTTCCAGTCCCGGGAGTCCTAACAGTGTCCTGTGACTGCTAACCTTGGGGTGGCAGTGAAGTGGCTCATCATTCCCTTTGGCTTGTCACCTCTTCCATCACCATTATAAGCAATCTCTGCATTAATTTCCTCTGTGTTAAACACTTAGAGTGACTCATGTTTCCTGGCTGGACCCCAGCTAATCCAATGATCATCCTCAAGCTTTGCTTGCATGGTTACAAGATAACTGCTGCAGCTCCAGTCATCACGTCCTTACCACAGCCACCTTGAAAGTCAAGAAGAAAGACAATTTCTCCTTGTTTGCTTCTTTGTTGCCAGGGAGGTCAATTCTTCCCAGAACTGGGCAGAATTGACTCATTGCCCATACTCTAGCTGAAAGAGAGGTTGGGAAAGTGAGTGATGCGGCATTTTTAACCCCCGTAATGTGAGATGGGCTCTTCACAAGAGAAAGGGAGTTGGGCAATCGCTGCTGAATGAGACACCAACCATGTCCACCACCTTTACCTGGAGTGTGATCGTGGGCAAGTCACTTCCTCTCTCTGGGCCTCAGTTTCCTCATCTGAAAAATGGGGGAGTTTGGTGAGATCAGTGCTTTTTGAGCTGTCAAGTTTCAAGGAGGTGCCTTAAGGGCCACTGTAGGATGCAGGGAAGTGGGGTCTGAGCAGGTAGAATTCTGTCCCAACTTCAACAAAAACAGCCTCATATGATCTTTGTGAAAATAAAAGAATTCTGGATTCACTGGTTTCTAATGTCCCTTGCAGCTCTCTCAAGGACCAGGATTCAAAGTTATAGATCAATTTATAATAATGAGGAAATAACCAGTATGATGTTCTTGCTAAGAATGATCCATTAACTTTGGGGGTTATTCATAATAAACTTTGGAGATTGATGAAGCTCTTTGGTTTTCTTGCCAACGATTAACCAATCTACATGATGCTGCAGACCTGTGCCACAGAGCAGAAGACATTCTCCCTGAAATATTCTTGACTGCCTCTGTTCTCTTCAATTATGAACAGGCAAGCCTCTTACATATGTACAATTATTTTAAACTATTTATCTTGCACAGAGGAATTGATCTTTGCAGGTCTTTCTCACCAGCCTTGACACTGAAAAATTGCCTTGGAGATGGTCTCAGAAAAGGAAGACATGCCCCTAATAGATGGGTCTTCTCATCTTAATCCCCACCCCCAGCCCCCAGGGGCTTCTCCATTTGGAATCTTCCTTATTGCCCTTTGTGGATTTAACTCTACAAGTGCCATACCAGGGACAGCACCCATTTCACTCCTGTGGCCCGAAGGGCTCTTATGGATCAAAGGCTCAAAGGCACGGACGGGGAAGCCCTAGGAGACTGGGATTTTGCCAAAGCTCAGTTCTCCACTGAGGATAACCGACACTATCTGACAGGTCTCTTCAAGGAATAGCCATCCAACACCTCTTCTGTGACCCAGCACTCAGAAAACAATTCTAACCTCCTAGACCTGTGTAACCGTTTGACACGCTCTGAGAGGTCTGTGGGCTCCTCCAGGCTGTTCTGTTCTGTTGGCACCTTGTACCATGCCTGCCACAAGTTAGACAGGGCAGGTGATATCATGCCCATTTTACAGATGAAGAACCTGAGGCCCAAAGAGGAAAATAGTTAAATGTCTCAAATAGTTAAGTGCCCAGGGTCATACAGGCAGTAAACGACAAGGTCAACACAAATTCAGCTCTGATGATTCTGAGTTGAAGGACAGACCCTAACACAGGGTCTGACACACAGGAGATGCTCAATATGTCCCACTTCCCTCCTCTCTTCCTCTCTCCCATGGCTCTAGGTGGCCTTGTGGATTTGGCAGAGACATAACACGTGGGCCCCGCTGTGCCCAGCCTCCTGACGAATCTCAGGATTTTCTGGAGTCTCTTACATTCCACCTTCTGTTTTGCAATAAGCCATGTAAAATAGGAATACAGTCTAGCTGAGCTCAGGCTTCTAGAACAAAGTTCCATGGGCTGGGTGGCTTATTAACAACAGAAATTCTGGAGGCTGAAAGTCCGAGCTCAGGGTGCCAGTATGGTTGGGTTCTGGTGAGAGCCCTCTTTTGGTCTCAGACTGCTAACTTCTTGTATTCTCACAAGGTGGGAAAAACAGAGCTAACATAAGCTGTTTTCCTATAAGGACGCTGATCCCATTCAGGAGGCTCCACCCTGCTGACCCCACCCTGCTGACCCAATCAATTCCCAAGGGCCCTCCGCATACATTGGGGGTTAGGTTTCAACAAATGAATTTTGGAAGGACACAAACACTTTGTCCATAACACAGTCTCATTGTGAAATATTCAAATAATATGGACAAAGTAATAAGAATAATTAATACAAATAATTAAACTCAGGTCCCCTTGAGTACCTCACATCCAATTCCAGGCTCCTGCCCAAAGTAACTGCTGGCGTTTGTGTAGTGTAGATTCTTCCAGATCTGTTCTATGCATTTATGAATATATGCATATAAAAATAGGTAGTTGCGGTTTTTTGTCTGCTGGGATTTTATTAATTTAAGTGGTATCATACCGTACATGTTCTTCTGCAACTTGCTTTGCAGAAAGTTCCAAATCACTATGAATGTATTGTCCTCATTTGTCTTTTTTCTGTGGCTTAGTCGTCTAATACTTAGTATGGATGTGTTGTGTGTTTAACTAGTCCCTTACTGAGGGCAGATGGGTTTTATTTCCAACATCTCACTGTTAAAAACAATACTACAAATGGGCATTCTTGTCTTGGCTTCTTGCGCATGAATGAGTATTTTTCTAAAAAAAAAAAAAAAAAAGTATTTCTGTAGGAAAAAGGAAACCATAAACCAAGTTAAAAGAGAGAGAAGTCAATGGGGAGAAAATATTTGCAACATATACGTCAAAGTATTAATCATCCGATTATATGAAGAAATCTTCAATTTAATAGTAAAAAGACAACCCAATAGAAAAATGGGTGGAGAATACAAACACGAAATCATAGAAGAAGTACAAACGACCGATACACCTTAAAAAACGCTACTACACCTCACTAGTACTCAGGAGAAAGCCAATTAGAGCCACAGTAAGAGACCTTTTTTACTCACTGGATTGGACCCAATTTTCCGTTGGACAGTGTCAGTCACTGACAAGCGTCTGGGGAGATGGTACTGCCACACACCGTCAGAGGGCAAATCGACCTTGTCCTTGTGGGGGGGCAGTTTAGAAGGATCTTACACTTTCAGATGTGCCCAGCAATTGCCCTTCCGAGCTTTACCATTCATACTTGACTGTGTTGGTTGCTTTGTCCTAACCACACACGTAAGCCTACCGTCCGGGGTCAAAGTCGGGTCCAGAGGGGCCTGGAACAGAGTTGGCAGAAGCTGCTTGCTTGGTCGGACAGGCTGGGGTGCCGGGAACCCAAAGACGCCTCCTCTCCTGCAGTGGCCAGATAGTGAATGGTGTTTTCTACCTCGCGCTCCGGTCCCTAGGCCTTTAAGCAACTGTTCCTGGTTCCCAGTGGGGGCTGTGACGCTATGGGACGGCAGAGGAGTTTCGTGGGCCGGGTTAGGTGGTTCTGAAGAGATCACACATGATGCTCTTTCTGGCACGTTCTCGGTTTAACCTGAACTGCTTTCATCCTGCACAAGCAGCTGGCCTGTGGCCAGAGCAGGGAGTGACATGCTCTGCTACTTCCCCAGTCAGAGCAGGGCTCCCCACTCCACATCTGCAATCCCCCCGCAGTCTCCGGGTAGTTCCCTCGGGTGAAATGCATCCTGTGGCAGGCCTGACGTCACACCCTGCTGCCGTGGACAGATGGCTTGGACTTAACACCCCACCTGGCTCCCAGAGACTCTGTCCCCTCACAAAGGACTCGGGCCAGGCTTCAGCTGGGCTTTACCACTAAATCATTTCCCTGGGGTCTTTCGATCCTCCCCTTGCCAAATCCCTGGAGGACAGCAGTCCATCCGGAGGCCCTTGTGACAGTCTTGCAAGCGCCGTGCTCCACTGGGGCCGCATCAAACCTTGGGAAAAGCTGTTTAGAGGTTTTGTTTATGAACTTGAAATCATCCTGTGACAGTGACTTGCTACTTGTACATGTTACAAGTCTTTCCAATAGGACAGGTAAAGATAAAAGCCAGCTCAGGCCACAGAGGCCATTTATGTGAGTGGAATGACAACTTACAGAGTCAAACATGAATAAACAAGTCAGAATCAACCCGAAGCTTAACAGGCTGGCCCTCTCCAGCTATGAGGACCTTGGGGTACAGAATGGAAAGACACAGGCCTCTAGGAAATTTCTTCTCTGGGTTCCCAGGACTAGCCTGGAGACCCCCTCAAGCCCAGCCCACTTCTTCTGAGGCTCCCACAGCACCCTCCCTCCCACACACACCGGCTTCCCCCACTCCTTGACCAGGGAGGTAGAACTCTGGGTTTCAGATGTATCTTCACTGATATTAGGTTCTCTGTGAAAATACAGAGATCTGAAATATCCCTGCAAATATTTCCTATTTTCAATAACATGGTATCAATTTGCAAACAGAGTAATGATCTCTGTTACTTTTCAGGAAATTATGTTTAATATACTTTACTAGAGCGAAGGAAGAACAATTTAATTGAAAGAGCTGCATTGAACCGTATTTAACCTCAGATGTACTAAATGGAGTGTCTCGGAGATAAGTTATGGTTTTTAATTTAACGTAAACTATTCTGTGCATAAGCGCTGTGTTTTTGCCACCCTAATAACGACTGGTTTGGGTTTATGAATGATTTTTTCCATCATCTCTTTTCTCCCGTGAACACTCCTCGTGAATGTTAAACCCAGTCCAGAGGTTTTCCCACATAGAATCTGAAAGGAAAGGCCCTACAGGCCAGGCAACTTCACCGTCTGAGGACAGCTGTGCCTCGACTGTACCGTGTCTCACCACTGGCAAGGGCCCCCCGTGTTTGAGAAGCGCCCATATTTCACCACCCAGGCTGGTCTGCACCTGGCTGGCTCCTTCACCATTCTGATTAATGGGTTCCAGCCACCGTACCAGCACTTTAAATGAAGTTTCGTGCTCACCAAGATTAATTGCTGAATGAAAAATATTGAAACTTTATTCTGCATATAATTCATTCGAGGGGATGATCCCAGGAAAATGTAGTATGTGGTTGAAGTTCATCATCTGACAGTAATTGAAGGGAAGGAAGATGGAAGAAGGCACGTGGCAGTATGTCACAGCCTGACCTGCTGTGTTGCTGGGGTCCAAGTGAGCTGGATGGACTGGCACCGGTGTGTGTAAGAAAACTGCTTATTTAGCGCATCACTTAGTCTGTCAACACTTGCTTGTTGAGGCCTCCCTTTTCCCAGCACAGGCTTTGGTGAGTCCTGTGGTGGCTGCTGCCCTGCTTTATTTTATCCATAGCTCTTCTCTCGGTTATTTACATTTGCTTGTCAAGTGGGCATTGATTGTATTTTTCGCCAACTGGGCATCTATTTGCCCTTATTTGGGTAAGACTGCCAGTGTCCCTTTGAGAAGCTAGCTGTCCACTCTCAGCTTCAGGTGGCACGCCTTGGGGAGAGCAAGTGACCAGGTGTTAGCCAATAAGACTGCTGCATTCTCTGGCCACAGTGATTGGTTCATAACGGACACATGACTTCATCAGGCCAATGCCATGCCACGAGTCTTTCTTGGGGAGGCTGGGGCAGAAGCTGACACTTTTCCTCTTTGTTGTGAAAGCTGGGAGTGTGGAAGGCGGGAGCTGTAGGAGGCCTCATGCCAACTCAGGGGAGAACAACCAAGAACTGTGGGGGATGCCCAAGTGACAGATGGGAGAGACTGAGTCCTGGAGATGTCATTTAGGCCCTGAATCAAGCCATACCTGAAGCTAGATCTACTTTGAACATTGGACATTTTAGTTATGTGAGCCATATACTTTGTTTTTGCTTAAGCCAGTTTTAATGACGTTTTCTCTCAGGGACTTTGCATCTTGAGTGAAATGGCAGAAGAACAAAAATATAGGAATTCATAATAGCCCCCAAAGGCATTCATTCCGCCAGAAGGCATTCATCCCAGTGGCTTCATGACGAGACTATGGGTTAGTTCCTGCCGCCAGACTCCTGGGACTGTCCTGTTACTGCCTGTTCACTTCTGTTCTTACACCTGGTTCTCTTGCCTCCCTTTAATAATTTATGCTACCTGATAGCCTGTCAATAAATTCATTTTCTGCTTAAGTTAGCTGGGTGTCGGCTCTGTTGCTTGCAACTAGAAATGCCTGCTTTCATAAAGATGGTCAGTGAGGACAGGTTTCTGTGTCCAGGGCTCTTTTGCTGCTGTCTCAGGCAACAGAGGCTCTGGGGCTCCGTCCAGCTGCAAACCTGGATCTGCGTGCATCCCTTTGGACAGAGCTCAAAGACAGACAGCTCAGTGAGAAAATCATGTTGCAGAATGATATCACTGATGTACATTTTAGAAACACATAAACACTATGAATTGTTTACAGATGCATACATGTGTAATTGAATTACTAAAACGACATAAGAACGGTGCACACCAAATTCATGTCAGTGGTTACCTCTGTAGAGGAAAAGAAGGGAAAGGGTGCTGTGCTGACAAAATATGCATTAAACAAAGCCCCTCCCAGTTCTCAGGTTCTGGGAGCCATTGGCTGAGACCCTGGCTGGGCCCCCAGCCTGGTGAGATGCAGAGGGAGACCCTGGCATCTGGCAGTTCACAGAATAGCGAGTGACGGTCAGGCCAGGAAAAGCCAGGAGGCAGAGAGTGTGCACATCATCCAGAAGGACAGAGAACATGAAGGAGCTGGGGAGAAAGATGACCATTCATGGTGGGAGGATAGGCCTGGCAAGGACAAGATCTTGGACATATGACCGTGGTCTGAAGGACGCCTATGGTCCGGACATGAAGTCGGTTTGCAGAAGGATACACATAAGTGCTTGGAGCATACACGTTATTTTCTTGTCTTTGTTTTTTTATTATTATTATTTATTTATTTATTTATTTATTTATTTATTTATTTATTTATATTGGGGAGGGGGAACAGGACTTTATTGGGGAACAGTGTGTACTTCCAGGACTTTTTTCCAAGTCAAGTTTTTCTCCTTTCAGGCTTAGTTGTGGAGGGCGTAGCTCAGCTCCAGGTCCAGTTGCCGTTGCTAGTTGCAGGGGGTACAGCCCAGCATCCCTTGCAGAGTTGAACCGGCAACCTTGTGGTTGAGAGGACGCGCTCCAACAAACAGAGCCATCTGGGAGCTCAGCGGCAGCTCAACTGAAGGTGCTATGTTCAATCTTAGTTGCAGGGGGCGGAGCCCACCATCCCTGGCGGGACTCGAGGAATTGAACCGTCAACCTTGTGGTTGAGAGCCCACTGGCCCATGTGGGAATCGAACCGGCAACTGACAGAGTTAGGAGCACGGAGCTCCAACCTCCTGAGCCACCAGGTCGGCCCTTCTTGTCTTTGTTTTAATGTTGCAGCTTTTAAAAATAAAAACCAAGGAAAACTAAAAAAAAAAACAAAAAAAACAAAAAATGTGAAACAGACCAAAAAAGACAAAGAAAAAAATGACCACCCTTAAGCTCATCATACAGATAACCACTTCGAAAATTTTAATGAGGTTCCTCCCGTCTTGGCCACAATAGATAGATATTCTCCCTGAGCCTGGAAGCAGCATAAATAGAGAGCATTTTTAAGCAAAGTTGGTGAGTGACCATTTGTGCAGGGGTGTTTCCTTTGGAAACAGATTCGCGGCCATGGAAGAAACAAAAGAAATCATGGCAAACTTGTGTTAATGTTTACTACTATTGACAGGTACTGTTCTGAATGCTTAACGTACGCTAACTCATTCAATCCTCACACCCCCATGAAGTCGGGGGCTACTATGAATTCCCATTTTACAGATGAGACAACTGAGGCCCAGGGAGATGAAATGGCCTGGCCAAGGTTAAATGGCTGATGTTTCTATTCAGGTTTCAAAACTGAGAAGTCTGGCTCCAGAAGACTTTCCTATGATCACCTGCACAGTGCTGCCTGTCGAGGAAGCTGAGGTCTGCTGACAACTCATTATGTGTGGCTGAGCTCCTCCATCTCCACAAGGGAGATTGGTCAGTGCTGGTATCCTGTCCTACAGGTGAGTCTTGGGGAGGAGTCGTGATCTGCCCAGGTCACACCGCTGCAGGGGCCGGCTAGGAGGACCTCGGACTCCAGCCCTTCCCTTTCCCTGACCAAGGCGGGGGCTTTCTGGGCCAGCCCTCCCGCTGTCTGCCCAATGTAACAGCCCTTTTCTGTCACTTGAGGAATTTCCCACACTGAGCCAGGCAACCAGAAAGTTCTTTATTTCTTTTCACACGTCTCCTTGGCAGAGCTTTGCTCAGAGGGTGGCACAGACCCCTTCCTTCCAGCCATCCTTGTGCCAACAAGTTCATCTGAGCACTTTGTGCATCCAACCAATGAATAATAAATTTAATAATTAAAGAATAATTAATTACACCTGAAACTTCTCACTTGGGGGGACAATTAGCCTCTGGCACCTTTAGAATGAGTTGCCAGTGACTAATTGTGCCCTCAAGGAGGCATTTGTAAGTACAATTAATTGTGTGCAAAATTGAACCCACGAATACTTGGGAACATAAAAAGTATTCCCACAAAAAGAGTTTGTTCAAAATCCAGGCCTTTATTGTTTTGTGGTGGGTTCTCCAGCATAATCCAGATGTGCCAAGGTCTTTGTGGGAGGCCACCCATCCCCCTGCATGAGGGTCATCCGAGTCTGGAGGAACCGTAGGCAGCCACATACCAGTGCAGGGCCCTGGCTAGCGACTCAAATAGTTACCTGTCTAACCCAGAATCATGGAAACGGAAGAGCTTGAAGGAGAAACCAACAGTTAAGGTGCAACTTCTCAAAGTCAAAGTCACACCAATTGGAGGACTGGTACCAGTCTTCTTGGTCTTGCCCTCGCCTTCTGAAATGCGCCTGCCCATGGCCAGTTCTCGGTCAGCCTCTGTGGGGCAGCCCTGGGAGCTGTGGAGAATAGGCGGTTGTGTTGTCATGGACCTGCTCCGGCCGTGTCACCCCCTTACTCAGAGCTTCAGTGACGACTCTGGGCCCAGAGATTCGATTCTGGTTCCTCAGGTGTTCTCCAAGAAGCAACTGAACTCAAAGACGTCCCACCATCTGCTCCCAAAGCTCACCCTCACCTCACACTAGTCCCCCTCACACTCCATAACAACCATCTAACTGCTCTCCATCCCATCCTTACGTTTCCCCATCACAGGCTGTTCCCTCCTGCTTAATATGCCCTTCTATCTACACATCCACACACACGCGGACACACACACACACACACACACGTGTACGTACACAAGATATATACACACGTGCCTGCTGACGTGCCCATACACTTACATACACCTTTATAAACACACACGTGCAAAGCTGTACACATGCACACACATGCATATATACACAGATACATACATGCACTCTGCTCACATGCACATATACACGTAGCCACATATATACATGCACACACATATGAATACACACACCTGTACACACACAGAGACATATAAAGACACACGCGTGCTCATACATACCCATGCACACAGATTGCGACATGTCCCCATTTCAGTCATTTTCCTACACTGGGAGCCTACTTCGCTCCCCATATAAGCTCTCGTCCTGTGGGCCACCACACTTCTCTGGCTCTCTCAACATGGAACCAGCGCTGGGCTGGCAGCCCCTCAGGACAGGGAGGTGACAGTCCTTTCTCTACCCCATCGACATCACAGTGCCACGGGACATGTTCCATACATGCTTGGGGCTTGGACAAATGAGTGAGGAAGGAGTTTGGGTCCTTGGACTTGCAGTAGAGTCCATCTGGAAATCCCCTTTTGAACACCCCTGTAGAGGACACTGAGGCAAGGCCACTGCCTGGGCGAGTGGAAGGAAAGAGCCATCAGAGAGCCATTAGGTCACTCATCCCCCTCTAGAAGGGGACCCAGGGGCTACGCATCACTCCCCCGGCAAAGGGAGGCGGTGCGCTGGCCCCTGGGGAGCACTGGTCCCAGCCGGGGAGATTTCCCCAGCATTCCAAACTTCCCAGAGCACCCACTGTGCTGGGTGCGGAAGGGGCTACAGCGGAGCTCACAGTCCCATGGGAGAGACGAAGCAGGAAGAACTTGGGAAGGTATAAGTGGAAGAAGAGGACATTCCAGACAGAAGGCAGGAGTTTGGGGGTGGAGGAGGGGCGAGATGACAGGTGGTGCCAGGAGACGTTATACGTGGATGCCTTGAATGTGTTGCTAGGAGTTTGTGCTGAGCCTGATAGTAGTGAACTGGGGAGCCACTGAAGACTCCAGAGGGGAGGGCAGCCCAAACAGGAGGCTTTCAATGCCAGTGGAGGAATTGGACTGACACTGAGAGTCAGGGACGAGCAGAGGCTTGCTATTCTGTCCGTGCTCTTCCTCCTCCTTGTCACCCAGCGAAACCCCACCCATCCGTCCACATGCCATTCCAAGGTCAGAGCCCCTAGGAAGCCTTTTGCCCTTGCAGATGATGGAGTACCTGTCTGAGACTCTCTCGAAGCCTTCAAGTTACCGCAAGGGCTCTCTTGTGTCTCCTCCTCCTTGGGAGGAGACGGACCTGTTCTTCTCTTTCCTCCCCTGGGCCAGTCACACATTTCTGGGCCAAGCAGGGAAGAGCGCAGTCCGGGAGGGTAGCATTCCATGCACTGCCTGCAGCCCAGCTGCAAGGGAAAAATGACTGACAAGACCACGTTACAGAGCAGAACGCGTGAGCCTGGCTATTTCCCTGTTATTTCTGGAAGGCAAACTGCCTTTGAGGACACAAGTCTTTTGTGCCCTGTCTCTAGTTAGAGACATTTGCATTCCTCTAGGAGATTTTCTTCTTGAGATCCCTCGGTATGTTGCTCCATGGTCTTCTGGTGCTAGCGTGGGGTCCCAAGGGCTGCCAAACATCTAGAAAACCCTGGAAACTAACCACAGAGCAGAACCATTAGCCATGCTCCTGGTTTGCAGTTTCAGGGCACTGGGAAGGCATTTTGGAATCCTGGGTTTGGGTTCAAGTGCAAAATGGGGCCAATCTGCCTAAGAAAGCCTGACATGACACTCTGACGTGTTGCCACTCACCAAACATGTAGGATGCATCTTTGACATGACAGGCCCTGGGCTGGATGCTTCGGATACAGAGATGAGTAAGACCAAATCTCTCCCCCAAAGCTCCCAGGCTAGAGGGGAAATTCCAAAATGATGGGAGAAGTGTGGTAGGGAGGCTGGAAAGCCCAGGGCAGAAAGCTCAATGCGGCAGGCAAGCCTCCCAGAGATGTGCCCTGAAAGGTTCTGTAGGATGAGTAGGAGCTCATCGGGTGGAAGACTAGGAAGAGTAGAGGTGAAGAGAGATGTGAGAGAGGGGGCAGGAGTTAGGGAGAGGGAAGCAAGGGAGAAAGAGGAGACCAGACAGAGAGACAGCCCTGGAAGGAGCAGGTGAGACGGCGGGTGTTTTACCTGGGCACGTGCCCACAGTGCTGTACTCAGTCAGCTGATTTTCAGGTAAAAAGCTGGTTCCTTCATTCCTTCATGTGTTCATGCCTTTCTTCATTATTGCAACAGGCATGTATCGAGCGTGTATATCGTGCCAGCCTTTTGGGAAGCGCTCATGGTCCCGCTATAGGCTCTTCACCTGGGCACTGCCTCCTGAGCCTCTATGGGCATTCCAGGCATCAGGGGCTGATCAGAGACCCTAAGGGACCCGTGTGCTAAGAGACCTAGAGCCACTTGCACTTGAGGTCTTCAGGATCATTACTGGCCACCACTGCTGAGTATCCCTGTGTGCAGCAATCTGCCACTCCCTTTCGTGTGTCCCAGCTCCTCTGCCCCCACGACAACCCTGTGGGTTATGCACTGTGGTTTCATAGAGCGGAGAAGGCTGAGCCTCAGAGAGGACGTGGCTGAGGGCCACTGCTGGCTCTGGAATTCGGTCTTCTCATGGACACCCATGTACTGGGTAATGCACGACACAGCTGGGGGTGGATGTGCATGTACGTGTGCATGTGCGTGTGAGACAGAGACAGAGAGAGACGCCTGCAGTTGTGCACCAAAATGAGAGGCAGTTGGTTTGGCCAGCCCTCTCTCTTTTTGCTGATGGCTCCCAGGCCACTGGCAGTTCATCGGTAGAACTTCACTTTCTCAGTTGCCCTCTGCTCCTTTCCTACAAAACAGACTAGAAAAAGAAAAGGCCACAGGAAGCCTTTGTTCCATGTAAGAGACAAACTCATGATTTGCTGATGCTTCTCGCTCCGCCTTGTGCCCCAGGCATGGTGTCCCTCCCTCCCAGGACCCTACCTAGGCGGATGGACAAACCTAACCAGGGCACAGAATGCCCTCTGTTTATAGGACAGGGTTGTCTTCTGTGCACACAACTCAGGGAAGTAGGGTCCGAAAAGTTCACAAATGAAACCCAGCCCTCCAAGTGAGACGGTGGGGCAGCTCCCCTAGGGCTCCCGAGCCCCTAACGCCCCCTCACTGTCCCCCAACCCCGCTTCTGGGGCAGCTTGGAGCACTGGGGTTATATGGACGGAGGGTGTACTTAGGAGGGTAAGTCCTATCTGGCCCCCAGTGCCAGTGACAGCAGGTGTTCAGAGGCCCCTGCAAACGGTTGCTGCTGAGTGAGCCAGCCTCCCCTACAGCCCACGTTCTCAGGCAAAGGACACTTCCCTCGCAGGTGACCGCTGTTTGTATGTGACATGTCCCTGGCCTGGGTGCACAGCACAGATCCGCGAGTCTCCCATCTGACCCTCAACATCTCAATTTTTAGTCTATGTTGGAAGTCCTGCATAATTAGGAGGTTTCTTGCTTCCTGTGAGACTGGCCTTTCAGGCAGTGTTTGTAATTAGAGTGTTAGATTGGCGTGCTATTAACCGCAAGAACTGTGGTTCTTGGGTTGAGTTCATTGCTAATATCTGTATGTAGTGCTCCCCCAAGGTACTGTGCATTACGGTAAACAAACCCCCACCCGTCTGAATTCAGGGACGTGACATCGGTTTTATAAGCACATAATTATATTTATGGAGAGCTAGAGGTCTCTAAGCTCCCTCCTCCAGCAGCCTCTCAACCCACTCCAGAAATAAGTCGGCTTCCATGGTGGGGAGACCACCACAATTCTTTTCCATTCTTTCTGAGAAAATGGCCTACACGCCAAACTCACGGTTCAAGATTCCTGGCTCTACTCTTTGCTAGAAATGGCTCAGTAAAAGATGTAGGACATTGCGAATGGTTTTCACTGGTCAAGAGAGGGACTGTCACAGAGTGACTATGGGAGTGGCTGTTGTCACGAGCCACAGAGAAAGTGATTTAGTAACGAGTGAAGAGCCTTAAAAATGTCCAGACTTGTTCAGAAAGTATATCTCCAGACAGGGGTGCACTGTGCAGCCAAAACACAGTGCACCGCTGTCTGGAGATGTACTGTATTAAATTATTAGAAAGATGTTCATGATAGTATAGTTATTATGTATATCAAATTATGATGTCATTATGTATGTGCATAAGGAAAGCTCAAAAGGAATGTTCACAGTAATTGTCTGTGATGGATTTCCCTGATAATTTTCACTTCTTTATGTGGTTCTTTTTAATCTGAATTATTTATACTAAGTAGATATTCTTTCACATTTAGGCAAAAACCATTTTCGTCTTTCAAAAAGAAAAAATATATACAAGTAACATAAAACAAAATTTGAGAAAAAAGAAACAAAACTACACTGAAAGATGTGCATGCCTTCGATCTAGCGGTTTCACTTTTGGAATCAGTCCTACAGGAGTCATCTGAAATGCAGACAAAGCAGAATGGCACAAAAGTTGCAGCAGTATTAATATTAATAAAATAGGCAATAACCTCAATGGTAACCAAACGGATAATTTATGGCGCAGTCAAATGAACGGATATTATGTACCATTTTGGAGACTTTTTGAAGCATTTTTATTAACATGAGACATATGTTTATGTCACAATAATAAATGAAAAGCAAGATAAAAATAACCAAATGGGTCCTAAAAATGGAGGACCATTTAGAAAAATGCAAAGTCAACTCGGAAGCAAATCAAGTCCCCAGACAAGTTGAAAACAGTCCCCTCCCTGCCTCAGATCTCCTTGCAAATGATCACAGCAAATTTTGCCAGAGCCTGAAATTCCTGCGATGGCT
This sequence comes from Rhinolophus sinicus, assembly GCF_036562045.2. Classification (NCBI taxonomy): domain Eukaryota; kingdom Metazoa; phylum Chordata; class Mammalia; order Chiroptera; family Rhinolophidae; genus Rhinolophus; species Rhinolophus sinicus. The sequence goes on from NC_133757.1 coordinate 5,614,450, forward strand.
TTAATGCGCTCACGACTGTTCCTTTCAAGCCAGGGTGACTCCGTGTTTATGCAGAGTCACCCTCAAATGTGTTGACAGTGCACTTATTGGTGAACAACACAAACGCTTCCTCTGAGCACTCTTGCAGCGCTCCAAACCCAGCATCTCTTTATCCAAACAGGAACGTCACCCTGAGCTCCCTGCTGCTGAATGAAGCCTACAGCTGAAAAGGGACAGAGGCACCCAGTCGTAGGACAGCGCTCCCACTCACTGTCCTCTTCAGTCAGAGACACGTGGCTTATTCCTTTGGAGGCTCACGTCCCAACTTACTCAAGGATGGGCCCTCCCAGAGCTACCGCTGCCCAACCCCAACCCCCTGGGGCCCTCACCTCACTTCCCTGCCTCTGTGCGTCGATGGCACACTGAACACCCTGGAACTTACAGAATGGACAGCCAATTATGGGGCTTTCTAGACCTGCACTGTTGGCAGGTGCCTTTTATATTTACTCTCCTGTAAGCCGCAACCCTGGAAAGACATCTGGTGGGTTTGGATGGGAAAGAAGATGACAGAGACTACACTTTGCTTTGACCTCATCCTTCTTTTTCAGCTATAAAAGTGATGTGTATATTTTTTATATAAAAAATGTAAAAAGTACACAAAGAACACACTGGAAGTCACTTCTCAACTTCCCCAATCTCACTTCCTGGCGTGTGACATAATCTTTTTGGGAATTCATTCTTAATCTTCTTTATAAAAATTGCTCATTTCTGATTACAAATGTGGTGCATGTCTGTCTCGGGGAATGGAGAGAAACACATAGAAATATATAAAAGTCAACTCAAATCCTGGTGCCCAGAGATGACCCCGGTTTACATTTTGATCTGTATCTTCCCATCTTTAGTCTATGCATATGTGCCTGAATTATTGCAAAATTGGACCACACTGTAATTCTAAGTTCCAATGTGCCTTTTTAACTTAATATGTCATGATCATTTTCCAATGCCACTAAATAGTCTTATATGACAAAATTCTTGTTGACTGCAGAGTTTTCCATTGGATGCTTCATGATAATTTGTTTATCCAATCCCCTATTGCTAAATATCTGTTAGGTTGGTGCAAACGTATTTGCGGTTTTTACAATTATGTTTAACCTTTTAAACCGCAATTACTTTTGCACCAACCTAATAGATTGCTTCTGTTTTTCCACTGTTGTAATCACACTGTGACAAACCGTAGATGCGTGCAAAATCCTGAGACTGTCTCGGGAAACATTTCCAGAAAGGGGCAAAAGGTAAAAACATTTTTAAGACTTTTTAAACAACTTGTATATTTGTTTACAATTATTTTACTTTTAATTGTGCTTACAGATACATACCCTTTAACTGAAATGGTTGAAATCAACCGTCTCAAACATTTTTAAGTGTACAGTGCAGTCGTGGTAATTATATTGGCATTGCTGTGCATCAAATCTCTAGGAGTTTTTTGTCTCACAAAATGAAAAACTCTATGCCCGTTACACATTAATTCTCCCTCTCCTCCCTCCAGCCCTCGGCAGCCTGCTTTCTGCTGAGCGTTTTTACGGATTTGACTACTCTAGGTGCCTCCCATAAGGGGAATCACACGGTATGTGTCCTTTGTGACTGGCTTATTGCACTGAGCACCATGTCCTCAGGTTTCATCCATGGTCTAGCAGATGTCAGAACTTCCTTTTTATTTAAGGCTGAATAATATTCCACTGTATGTCTGTTCCACATTTTGTTTATCCGTTCATTCATCAGTAGACATTTGGGTTGTTTGAGTATTGTGAATACTGCTTCAGTAAACAGCAGTGTGCAAATATCTCTTAAGATCCTGCCTTCAGTTCTTTTGTGTAGTTACCCAGGAGCGGGACTGCTGGATCATATATGTAATCCTATTTTTAACTTTTTGAGGAACCTCCATATAATTTTCCATAGTGGCTGCACCATTTTGCATTTCCACTAACAGTACACACGGGTTCCATTTTTTTCATGTCTTCATCAACACTCGTTTTCTGTTCTTTCGATAGTGGGTGACCATTCTAAAGGGTGTGACGTGATAGCTCATTGTGGTTTTGATTGGCATTTCTCTAGTGTTGAGTCATGTTGGGCATCTTTTCTTATGCTCGATGACCATGTTTTGAGCCTTTTGATACATATTGTCAAACCTTCCTCCAGAAATGTTGGGCTAGTTTAAACTCTCACCAGGAATGTGAGGGCCATTCTCGCTTCAAGCCAACACTGTGTGCCCCTCAAGTTTTAAACTTTCCCCCAAACAATGAAGATGAAATATTAAGCAAGCCATTTACATTTGCCTTGTGATGGTAACAGCCACACACTGTCTTTGAAAATAAAATTTCCTTGAACCGGGTTGACCTCAATTCTCTTCTCCTACCAGTTGCACTGGGATCCAAGACTTTGTCTCTAGGACTCTCAGAATCCTTTTCCTGTTCTAAACAGTTGCATGGCTCCTGAGTTTTATCATTAAGATTTAAACAGCCACTGGATTCGGAGCATTTCGAGCATTCACATCAAAGATTGCTCCAGAAAGAAGCCCTCGGGTTTGAGTGACAAGCTTAAGAAAGCCCTGCCTTGTTATTCTTGGTCCTCCACTGCGGGGTCCATTGTCTTTCTCTGCTGTTCCTGCCAACTCTTCCATAATACAGTAAAAATCAAAGCCCTAAGTAATAAGAGGTTATTTGCAAATGGTATTCTTTTTTTTTTTTTTTAAATAGAGCGGTTCCTTGTTAATAAATGAAATTTATTGAAAACTCTTTTGAGAATCCTCATGAGTAGGCAGAGGCTGGACAGTCTGTTCTCAGCCACCAGTGGTGACAAGATGAAAGCAAGAAAATAGCTCTCTGTCGGCTTCTAACATTCCTCCCAAGGAGCCCTCTTTTAAAATAAGAGTTTTGCACATTTCCCAAGTGTATCTTCATAGGAACTTAAAAGTTATGGCCACTTTTCAGCCCAGCCATTCACAAGGAGCTCCATCCATATTCTCTTGAGCCAAGTGAATGCAGCTACTTCCAAAATGAGCCAAATATCAGGCTTTCCCTGATGGGTATTTCCAGAAACAGCAGGGGTGGAGGGTGTAAGGCCCCCCAAGAGTTTTTAAAATCATTCAGTGACTTGGTAACAAGCAAAGGCTCTAAGGAACAGCCACCCACCAAGTTTCATGTCATCAGCAAAATTACTCTGTCTTTAATTCTGTCCCAACTCATCACAGAAAGTATGTGAACCATATTATGGCAAGTCATACAAAATATAAACATTGTACAAGGAAACTGGGTATCAATTAGAGTACCAACAGAAGACAAAGGCACATTCTAAATAAGATAATCTGAGGAGGGTTCATTTATAAGAATGTGGGGTTGGGGAAACCCCATGAAATAGAGCAGCAACCGGAACTGGCAGAAGGAGAGCTGTTACCAAAGCACAAGGAAAGAAAGAAGTTACTAGAACCCAAAAAGAGAGATGTCTGGAGTGTCAAAGCAATGAGGTGCTAACATGTACTACCGCATGGATGAACCTGGAAAACGTTATGCGAAGTGGAAGAAGCCAGACAAAAGGCCACATATTATATGATTCCATTTACAGGAAACGTCCAGAATAGGTGAATCCATTGACACAGAAAATAGGTTAGTGGCTGCCTACTGCTGGGGGAAGGGATAAATGAGGAGAGACTGCTAATGGTTTCCAAGTCTCTTTTTGGGGTGATAAAAAAGTTCTGAAATTCGATAGTGGTGATCGTTGCACAACTCTATGAATACACTATAAACCACTGAAATGGTGTACTTTAAAATGATGACATTTTTGGTATGTGAATTATATCTTAATACATTTTTTAAAAAGAGGGGGGACGTACTACGTTTGGTGGAAAGGCAGAGTCAACCCAAGGCAACCTGGTGGGGTGGGGTGAGGAGAGTGGAGGAAGGAGGAGAAGGTGGGCAGACCAGGGGAAAATGCAATGACCTCTGTCTCCTTCCCTCCCTCTCGTTGACTATGGTTCCCCTTTGGCCAAACCTCACTGTAAGCCGGAGGGCAAGGGAGCATTGGTGTAGTCTACAGGGGGCAGCCTCCCAAGACAGAGCAGGATGGGGAGATCTGGAGGGCACTCCAAAATAAAAAGAAAACACGAATGTGGAAGCAAGACGAAGCCAGGAGTAGTGACAGTTTATAAAATACATCCTATAAGGTACTCTGTAGTTGCCAGAGTTAGCTCAGATTTGGGTCTGAGCTTCCTAGAAACTAGCACGAAGGGAAATCTATCAGAAAGGACATTCGTGGGGTCCATTCAGTGAAAACAAGCTCAAGAACAAGACAAGAGAAGGATGGATACAGTTGCATGCTCTGTGTTTAACATGTTGCAGTGGTGTGGGAAAGATGCAAAAGGAAAGTGGGCACAGAATTTGCTGCTTTTCTTGGCCCGCTCACAACTCACCACTTCCCTCCCTACAGTCACGTGGCAGACTGCTCCCTTTGACATCCCCTCAATGCTGAAAAATCACAGGATGCTCTATTCCGCAGGAAGGTGTTCCAGCACACTCGTCAAGGGCTCAGTTCAGGGCCAGACCACTTGAGTTTAAACCCCTGCTCTAACAGTTAATTCTCTATAACCTAGGGGAATGGACTTAATCACTCCGTGCCTTAGTTTCTTAGTCTGTAAAATGGGAATAATTAAAATCCACCCCCCCATAAGGTGGTTATGAGGATGAAATGAAGTAAGGCATAGCAAGCACTTAGTGCTGTGTCCTGGCACATGGTAAGCACCTGACAAATGCCTAGGTTGACCTTAATGCTGATATAAGAGTTGACAAGCCCCGCACGACTATCTCATTTTCTTTGTTCATTTTTCCAGGGGAGGAGAAGGAGGCCCAGAGAGGGTCATGATAGATCCAAAACCATGTGGTCAGAAGAAAGGCAAAGTCAGGAAAACGACGTCGCCCCCCTTCTCAGCGCGTTACGGTAATGCTCGGCAGTGGCTCCTGTGTTTCTATTGTGCCTCGAAACTGTCCCCTGGGCAGCCCATTTGCACTGCGGGCATAGATAGAGTCAAGTCCTCAGAACGTAGCTTGTGCTGGGCATGCAGTAAATGCTCGTGCTATGAACTTGTGAATTGTTCTTACCACTCAGGGCACACCAGGAGCTCTTTGAGGGCAGCATGTGTGCCCAATTCTTCTTTGTCTGTTTAGTGCCTGGCACAGGAGCCTGGCACAAATTAAGTGCTTAGTAAATATTTTACGTGTATTAATTATTAACATCTGAGGCTATTTATAAACAACTACGTGGGAAAAGCCCACTTGGGATTATGGCCTGTATGAGAAGTTAAATTCCTAACCTACTTACAAAAGGCTGTGTCGAAATATGGCTACAACCTCCCCCAAGAAATCTGGCTTCCTCATAATGACATGAAAGTGAAAATGCCATTTAAGGTGACATGTGAACCTATCCCAGAGGTACAAATTATCCTTTGACCTGAGCTTGCTCATTCTGCCAGTTTATCTGAGGAAAATCAAGCCCTGGGCCCAAGTGTTATGCATTTATTGTAAGTAAATTCCAGTCTCTATCTGCAGTGGGTGGAGTTGTGTCCCCATCCGTAGATGACACGCCAAGTCCTAACTCTTGGCACCTATGAATGTGACTCATTTGGAAACAGGGTCTTTGCAGATGGAACCAAGTTAAGATGAGGCCATATTGGATTAGGGTGGGCCCTGCACCGATGACTGGTGTCCTTCTGAGAATGGAAGACAGAGACCCAGAAAACAGACACACAGGGAGACTGAGGCAAAGATTGGAGTGATGCATCTATAAGCCGAAGCACACCAGCATGGCCAGCAGCCACCAGAAGCTGGAAGAGGCAGAGAAGGATCCTCCCCTAGAGTCTTCAGAGGGAGCGCGGCCCTTCTAACACCTTGATTTCGGATTTCTGACCTCCAGAGCTGTGAGAGAATAAATTCCTGTTGTTTTAAGCCACTCAGTTTGTGGTCCATCCCTGCCATGCTTGCTTTTACATTTCCTGTCAATTTCTGCTGAAGGGGAAACTCTGAAGAGGCAAGACAGGAAGTTATACTAACAACAGCCACCAGCTTAGTGAGCTCCTACTGTGTGCCAGGCTCTGAGCCAGATGCTTCCAAAATTAATCTCATTGACTCCTATCACCAATCCTATGAGAAAGGTGCTCACTTCTTCATTCAACACGTTTCTAGAACACCCACTACTGAGACTGTCTTAGCATGGGTTCCCTCGGAAGCAGAACCTCAGACAAGGTCTCAGGTGCAGGGGTTTTATTTGGGAGGTGACCCCAGGAAGTAGGTTCCCCCAGGGATTCTGAGAAGCATACAGAACACATTTCAGAATTGTGTGTGCAAAGAATGGGAGTCCAGAGCATCTCCCCACTTCTCCGGCCCCCACTGATGGGCACTGCTCATGGGAATTCCACCCTCCACCACACTTTACCTCCTCTGAACTTCCGGGCTGTACCTGAATGCAAATGAATGGGATCCAGGGGTGTTGGAGAAGGCTCAGAGCAGAAAGCTGTGTCCTCTGTGAGTGAGATGTGTCTTTGTGCTGTCAGCACAGGGGGAGCCTGGGTTTGCACCCAACCATTCACCTCAGCTGCTACCCTGTTTCCCCGAAAATAAGACCTAGCCGGACAATCAGCTCTAATGCGTCTTTTGGAGCAAAACTTAATTTAACACCAGTATATTGTATTGTATTATATTATATTATATTATATTATATTATATTATATTATATTATATTATATTATATAGACCCGGTGTTATAGTAAAATAAGACTAGATCTTATATTAATGTTTGCTCCAAAAGATGCATTAGAGCTGATTGTATGGCTAGGTCTTATTTTCGGGGAAACACGGTATTGAAATCAAAGGTGGGTCAAATAAATTTGGGGGGTGAGGTGCAGGGCCAGCTACATAATTTGTAGGGCCCAGTGCAAAATGAAACTGCAGGGTGCTTGGTTTAAAACATGATTAATAATTTCAAGACGGCAACGGTAGAGCATTAAACCACACAGAGGGCCCTGATACACGCGGGCCTGTGCAACTGCTCAGATTGCAGCCATGAGGCCAGACTGCAGTGGGGAGCCTGGTGGCATCTGCTCAAAGTACCTACTATGGGCCAGGTGCCATGGTGAATGCTTTACACATGCAGTAAATAGTAGTCAATTATATCATGCTGTATAGCAATTGCATTAAATATATCTCTTCAGTGGGAATGAGTTCAGACAAATGCAAATTACTTTCTAGCTGAGGAGGCCATAATTCCACACTAGGTCTACCACCTGCTAGCCTAGAACCACCTTGAGCACAAACCTGATGACTTTTAATTTGTGTACAAAGAGCTTTAGTCAAACCCAATGCTGCAGAAATATGTTATGGTTTCCTGGCTATCATCTACAACATCAGAACATCACAAATCTCTTGTTTGGTGGATATTTAACATGAATACAGGTCGGTCTGCCTTACCCAATGTAACTGCCAAAATACCACAGATATGTTATAATTTTTTCCTGTCATCAAGAAACCATTCATATGAAATTTAAAAGTGAGTTATGGGGCTTACATTTTTATAACTTTAAGAACAATAATTTCTACAGGCCCTCCCTAATCCAGGCCCCCTCACCCCCCCAGATTCTGAAGGAGGCTCCCGGCTCTCAGCTGGGCATACAACCTCAAGTTCAAAGACAAGCAGGAAGATGATCCAGTGCCTACTCAGAAAGGCCAGCAGACCTTGTGACAACCAAATGAGTGTGTGAATCGCAATTGAATCCTGAGTCAAAAAAAAAAAAAATTTTTCACAAAAGATGTTTTGAGACAGTTGGGAAATTTGGAAAATGGTCTGGGAATTAGCACTTTTCAAACTATCTGAGGTGAAGGACCAGTTTTTGTTTTTCAGTGTCTCAGACTGATGCTTTTGTAAAATACAGTAAAAGTGAATTCTTTAAAAATGTATAAAATGTGAACCCAGAATTATTATTATTAAACTTCACAAGTCTAAAATTACTCTGTCAAATTGCTATGAAAGCTTCCAAAGCTAGCTCTCAATTTCAGTATTTAGTGTGTTGCAGACCTGTAACAAATAGTCTGCAGGTAAGCTGACCACACATTGAATAGCCTTGAAGTGACGGTCCTTGTGTTAAGAGGTACTGTTGATTTTCATAAGTGTGATAAGATATTAGGGTTTTGCAGTAGAAGATCTTTCTTCTTAGTACGTGTTGAAGTAATTAGGGGTGAAACATCAGGATTAATTAGGGGTGAAACATCCGGATGTCTGCAACTTACTTTTAAATGGTTCCAGAAAAAAAAAATTATTTATGAATAGAGAGAAAAGAAAGGGCCAAAGCCAATGGGATGAATTGTGAACAAATGGTTCCAACAGGTGGCAGGCCTATGCGTATTCACTGTACTATTAAATCCACTTTTCTATAGATTTGAACAATCTTGAAATGAAAAGTTGGAAAGGGAAGAAAAGCTAGCAGACCACAGCTTCATTTCTTCCTGGCACAAATTAAATGTGAGGCCAAGTCTCCAGAGGTGCTCGGACCAGGGGGCCAGGTACATTCACCTGTCCATATCCCAGTAAGAACTAGGCAGGCCAGACAGCAGAGCCAGGGAGAGTCTGGGGGGCCCCAGACCTGCAAGTTCCAGCTGGGCTTGTCTGCTGGGAGGCCTTGGCAAGGGACCAAACCTTGCAGCCTCAGCATCCTCATCTGAAATGCCAGGCCTGCCCGGGTATTGTGAAATGATGACGCTTTCTTGGGACAAGTAAATGCACCGTGCATGGTGGGTATTGGCAAGCATGGGCTCCCCTGGCCGACTGACCTGATGAACATGGGCCTTATTTGCAGATTTTCGGGGAAAAGAATGGACAAATGACTTTTTTTTAGGTATAAAATTCCCCAGAAAGCACAGACTCACTGAAGTCAGCTCCATCGTTACGGCATTTTTGCGGGTGATTGAACTGCAGGCTACATCAAGACCTTTAGACTCTAAAACCAATTCTAGTTGGGGCTGAATAACTTCATCTGACGATGGGACTTCCCCCTCCTCCCCTCTCCCCTCCCCGACTCCCCTCCCCACCCCCCCCACCCCCGCTATGTGCCGCAATTCCAAGTATCTGGCCATTTCCAGTTTCCATCTCTCTCCACCATGAGTCTGGTTGTGGGCTGACTCACATCAATGCTCTGTATGACTCCTATGTTAGTCACGATTGCTCACATGTCTGAAGGTCTGCATGTCACGGGCCTTCCCTGCTCTAAGAAAATTAACATTCCAAGGGTGGGGCCAAAGGCTGGACATGTGAGGAGGTGGCCTCACAAGAGACCAAGGGACTTTTTAGACTCATGTTGGCTTCGGTTTGACTCCAGGGGTCACGCATAGAGAATTCTGGGCTTTCTACTCTGTGTTTCACTGTGCAAGGATTAAGCATGTTTTATCCAGTATTTAAATTAGTTTTCCAAGGTGGTTGAAGTACCTTGAACTTGGAAGTCTGCCACTCGCTGGCTGAGGGACCTTAGGCAAGATGCTTAATCAGGACTGGCTACCTAATTTGTGGGGCCTAGTGCAAAATGAAGATGCAAGGCAACTTGCTCAGAATTATTCAGAATTTCAAGACGGCGACAGCAGAGCAGTAAACCGAGTGTGGGCTTTTCTGAGCACAGGGCTGTCCGACTGCACTGCACGACTGACCGTGGACTTGGCCCTGTACCTAATCCTCCCAGAGCTTCAACCCTCACAGACCACTGGGGTTTAATCCCTCCCTTGAATTACGGTGAGGATTAAATGAGGTAATACTTGGGCCAATGCAATTTCCCTGCCACCCTCCCTCCTTGGAGGGAGCAACCAGCTCAGGTCTCTGTACGGAGGGTCCTGCCTGGCCCGGCATGGAGCAGGCGCTCCTTCCATGTTTGTTGAAGAGTCGTGGCTCAATATGTTTGTTTATTTCCTCCGTATGTTCCACTACAGCTTCACTCGTTTCTGTGGATCCACATGCTTATTTTGTTTTTCCTAGGGCTGGAGTCACTGTTTTTCAAAGGATTTAGGATGAGTGTGTTTGTGTTTCCCTAAAAGACAAGTGCCAATGAAGTTCTGAAACAGAGCTTCCACCCCTCGGACCTGGACCCCTCGCCACAGAGGGTTTGAGCACTGAGGCTTCCACACAGAGTCAAAAAGGGCCACAGCACCTGTAAAGGCCACATGTCCTCGCCGATTCGAATGACTTATGAATCTCATTGGGATTATGTTATAGCCACAACGAGCACAGCTATTCTACAAAATTGTGTGATGAAATTCCCACCTCTGTTCATGACAGCCACTGGGAGCTTCGGATAATTGTGGTACTGAAGTGAGAGAAACCCTGAAGGACCGAGATAGATGAGTGAAAATACAGCGATGTCCAACTCTAGCTGCACAGACCCTTGAAATCCTCAAGTGCGCACAACTAGTCCATTTTATTGCACAATACAGTTACAATAAAAGGACCCACTAATATCTAGGGCCACTATCTTTTTTCCTACAGCCATTGGTTCCTGGAAATGAAACAGGAGAGAGACAGGGAACGGAGAAATGAGGACCTCAGGTAGAGGGAAGGCTCGCTGTGCTCCAGCAGGGGGCCTGGCCCGTGGGGCTTTGACAGGCCCCCACTTGCGGTTCCGAGACATCAAGTCTGCTCCCAGAGAGGCACCACGGGGGAAAAGAATTATGCCTTCCTGTTTAAAGGCTACTAAACGGGAGAAAGTAAGTGCCTTTCAAACTCAGCACTTCAGCCTGGAACTATGGATTTCATTTTTCTCACTGCTTTTTAACAATATCTTATTTTGAAATAATTTTTAAATTTACAGATAAGTTGTTAGGATTCCCTATATCTATCACCCCAATTCACCAGTTTTTAACATTTTGCCACATTTGCTTTATATACATATTTTTTTGAATTGTTTGTTGCATACATCGTTTCCCTTTGCTCCTTTACTTTTATAAATCATAAAAATAATATAACAAAATAAAGATTAAAAAACCTTTAAAGATAACCCTAAATCCTACCTCCCTAATACTAATATGTTCAATTAAAATTACTTTATTCTCTTTGTCAGTTTGCAAATATGACAATTTAACAGCTCGGATCTCTTTAATCATATTCACTGACCCATCCATCCATCCATCCATCCATCCATCCAAGAAATACGTAATCAAGCACCTTTTACTGTCCAGGCCCTACAAAACAGATCAAACCATCACATAATTTTATGGTTACAAAATGTGGTAACTGCCATTGAGGGCAATCCGTGCCCCCTCTGTACCATTTGTCCCCCCAAAAAAGTCCCTGCTCTAAGTCAGAAATGTTGATGTGGTTGGGTTTTTATGTATTTATTAATATTTTGACCAACTTTCAAAAAAATATTTTAGGTGGCTATAGTAAAAACATATACACAACCCTACAGTTCATTAAAAAAAAAAAAAAAGTGAAAATGGAAATCAGAAACTCCTTCCAACAGTTTCTCAGTCCAGTTTTTTCAAGTCCAAGAACTGATCCTTGTGTCATCTGTGTGTCATCACCAAACAAGAAGATTTTATTGAGCTTTATTTTCCATGATTTATATTATCAGAACAGTTGGTGTCTTGTTTTCCAGATGTAAAATTATATGAAACGATTTAATATGCCTTTTCAAACAACACAAACCACTCCTCTCACAATCACTTTTCATGGAGGAAGGTATTGCTTCCTTGAATGTGACAATAGGCTGGTTGGCATTCTTGAGCATTATGTGTGACTTTGAGCTTCCTATGAGCCAAGGCAACAAGGGATCAGATTGTTTACACAGTTTTAACGATCCGTTGAAAGCAAACCATTAGTTCTTCAAGAGATGCCCTGTATTTTCTTCTGAAGAGATGACAGAAACTCCCATGTGTTGAGGGAGCATTTGGACCAGCACTTGCTGCCCCCACCCCACCAGCCCACCGTGTGTGTGTGTGTGTGTGTGTGTGTGTGTGTGTGTGTTGGAGGGTGGCCAAAGAATGTGACTGGACTGATGGCCTATGGTAGGACTGCTCTCCATGTTGTGTCCTCGATGAACCCATGGCTTTTTGGAGGACAGAGAAAGCACCTGAAAGTTAAGAGACACTGTCCAGACATGGGGGAGATGGCCCTGTGGTAGGGTTTGGGTGGGGGCTTTGGAAGATCAGCTGTGCCAGGTCAGCAGAGGAATGGCTGGGCCCCCAGGAATAATGCCCCTGGCTTCTCTGTGCTGATAGTTACACCTGCCCCCACACTGAAGTACTGGGGCTCCCTGGACCAGACCCCTCAACTGGAGAGCTAGGACACTTCCCCCAGAGCCTGGAGGCTACAAAACACCCCCTATCTGAATCCCAAATTCTAGTACCTGGAAAAGAGGAGACTCCTTGACAAAGGAGAGAAATGACTTTGATAAGGATTTTGAACTTGATGTGCCATAAGAGACCCCTTAACCCACAGACACTGGTTAACCCAGAGGAAACAGAGTCAAATCAGAAAACATAAAGTTACTTTCAATGGCAACATCCAGTGGGAATGGACTCTTCTGGGCAAATGAGTTGAGTTCCTCAGAATAAAGAAAAAGGCTCTTCTCTACATCCCAGGGCAGTGTGTCCCTTTCAGACTCCTCCCACTGGGAAGTTTGAGTCAGGAGATGACCTGAACAAATGAAGCATTCCAGGTGATTGGATTTTTCTATTTAACTCAGACCGTCAGGAAAAAGTGATTATGGATCTTTTACAAGGAGTGTTAGATGCGACCTTTTTGAACTCTTTAAATTACTTCTTCTTCCTCAGTATGAAAGTAATATGTGGAACCCTTATTCTCAGTAACCAATAGTTTATTTTCTGCTTTTTCATTATCACAGCTTTTTGTTGTTATTGTTCTGAAATTGATCTTTGGGAGCCTTAAACGCCACCATGCCGTACCCAACTTTGACTTTTCATTGTTTAACTGGTGTCTGAAAATATGTTTAATTCTTGGGCTTTCTTTCTTCCCTTTAAAGATTAGATTGAAGTCTTATTATGAAACAAAGAAAAAACATTCAAATAAGAAGATGCTAAAAAAATGTTTCAAAAGTAACTAACTTTGCCTTTTCTGGATCCATACTAATAATGAAGACATATATATAAACAGAGGCCCTTCTTGATTGGGGTGGGGTGTGTCAGAATCAGACAGAAAGGGGTCCAACCGAGCTCCTCACTCGCCAGCAGTATGACCTTGGGGAAATCACAGTAAGTCACCTCAGTTTCCCTCATCTGTAAAATGGGGATAATACTAGTATCTCTCTCTTCAGGGGCTGCTATGAGGATTAAAGATGCATGTGAAGGGCTTACCCCAGAACCAGCATCTCATGAGTTGGGGCAATCATCTATTGCTATTGTTATTTTTATGACTCTTCTTTTTTAATACATGTTGAGATACCAGAAACTGAACCTCACCAGTTAAATAGGATTAGATGGGAGGAGATCGTGGAGAGTACTGAAAATGAGCATTTCAGTACTATAGTCTATAAAGTTAACACACAGAGATAAAAATTAGTAAAAGGCACTTACTTATTCTGTAAATTAACTGAAATGTATTTTAAAACAATATTTTCTCTTTAATATTTTTCTTGTTGAAAATTACCTTTATATATAGTAATAAATACACACTAAGAAGTTTGTAAGATAAAAGCTACTCTGCAACATTTTAGACTACTATGATAAAATATAAATAACAGAAAGTTTACCATTTTATTCATTTTTAAGTATAAAGTTCTGTAGGATTAAGCATTCACAATGTTGTGCAATTCATCACTACCAACCATTTCTTTTTCATCACTCCAAACAGAAACTCTGTGCTCCTTAAACACTAACCCCCTTCTCCCCTTCCCACAGTGTTTGGTAATCTCAACTCTACTTTCTGTCTCTGAATTTGCCATGTAAGTGGAATCCAACAGTATTTGTCCTTTTGTGTCTGGTTTATTTCACTTAACGTAATGTCCTCAAGGTTCATCCATGTTGCAGCATGTGTCAGCATTTTCCTCCTCTTTAAGGCTAAATAATATTCCATTGTGTTTTTGCCACATTTGCTTATGAATTCATCCTTTGATGGACATTTGAATTATTTCCACCTTTTGGCTATTGTGAATAATGCTATGAACATACAAATATTTGAGACCTTGCTTTCCATTCTTGTGCATATATACCTAGAATTGGAATTGCTGGATCATATAGAAATTCTTTGTTACTTTTTGAGGTACTACCAAACTCTTTTCCACGGTGGCTATACCAACTACATTCCCACCAGCAATTCACAGTTTTCTGATTTCTCCACATCCTTACCAACACTTCTTATTTTTTTTAATAGCCATTCCAAAGGACATGAAGTGGTATCTCCTTGTGGTTTTGATTTACATTTGCCTGAAGATTAGTGATGCTGAGCATCTTTTCTTGTGCTTGTTGGTCATTTGTAAGTCTTCCTTTGAGAAATGTCTACTTAAATCTTTGTTCACTTTTGAACTGGGCTGTTTTTTGTTGTTTGGTACATCTTTTTTTTAAAAACAATTGAAGTTTGAAATAATTCACGTTGGGGGCAAATGGGCTCAATGTTTTAAAATACAGCGTGTCAAGTGTGAGAGAGAAATTAATTTTTGGCTCTGAAGATGCCTTTTTTTAAACATTCTTAAAACAAAGAACAGAATATTTTCTAAGTTAGGTCGAATCCATAGTAGACATTAAATATGTACAAGTGATATGAAAAAATCAGCTTTTTGTGGTTTCTGGGTGAGAGTAGAGGGCCACTCAGAACCAAAGACCATCTGTGAAATAACGAAGCAGAACATCTTTATGATTACGGTTATACTTTATGCCAAGAACTAGCTTAAGCACCATGACCTTCAGGCAAAACTGCTTGGGCGAGGGGAGCCCTGAAAATGTTTGTGGGGATAGGGAGACCCAGAAGCTCGAGAGAACTGGAAGTGCTGAACTGGCAAACTGGACAGGCAGGTAGTTGGCCTGACCTGGGCCTATGAGGGCCTCGTAGAAAATGTGCCTTAGACGTCTTAGTAACCCCATTACATGAGCTAGCGGGTAGGAGATGCCGGGTCCTGCGCTGGCATCACACCTGGGAGGTCTTCAATCGAGTTTTAAAACCTTATTGTTTGAGGATGAAACAACCATCAGGAGTCACGGCCCCCACATAGCCGGTGGCGCAGGCCACATCTGAGTGCACTTTAGCAAACGAGCAGCGAGCACCTACTCCCTGCTGCGGGCCGGAGCACGAGTTCTTAAAATATTAATAGACTGAGAGGCCTGGAACCGCGCTCTTTGGGATGCAGAAAGGGGTTTAGCAGCTCGAGGGCCCTCGCTGTGGCCCCCAGGCACTAGCCTGTTTCCTTGGCTCAATCGGGTGTGGTGCACTCCGGGTACGCTGAAGGCCAAACCGAGCCACTCGGCTCTAGGAATGGCGGAGACCGCACCTCACACCCCACCCCATGTCTTTCCTGCTCTACGTCTCAATCCAGTTCGTAACATCTCAATACGGTTTTGAAACAGATCGAGACTAAAGGCTCAGTTCAGCCCACACCCAGGCGCTTGGAGAACGCGCTGCCGACGTTAGGGAAGTGAGATGAGAGTTTGGGGAGCTCTGGGGCGCAGGAAAAGAGCCCTCCGACCCACAGCCGCAAATCCGGCTCCAACACCACGAGTCACGGGCATGGAATTCAGTCCAGGTGCGGTCGGCGCTCGGCCTGGATCCCCAGGTTTGGTGTCCAGACTCGGAGCGTCGGGACGGCGCGGACTCTCGGCAGCGGAAGGGCGCCGCGCGAGCCCAGGATTCGCACTCTCAGGCCCCCCAGGCCGTAGCGCGCCTCTGTCCCGCGAGGCCGGGCGCTCCCACCCGAGACAAGGCTTTAAAAATAGCCCCGGCGAGATCCAGGCAACAGGAAGGAACATTTCTTTTTTTAATGTGTAAAAAATGTTTCGCTTCTCGTAGGGAACACAACCGCTGCAAGTTCCAGCACACTGGGCCCCTTCCCCGCGCACCCACAGCCATCGCCGCCTCTCGGCCAAAGCGCGGGCATGGTCTCCCAGATCCGAATTTGGGGACCGCAAGTGCCCCCTGTGGCCGGCCCGCGCCTGACCCCGCCGGCCTGGAAGGCAGAAACGGCCGGCGCGGGGGCCCAGAAGGAAGTTGGAGTCGCCGGGCGGGGTAGGGGGCAGGCCCGCGCCGCGGGCCTGGAGGGGGCCCGAAGAGGCCAGAGCCACCCCAGGGCGCTGAGCCCAGGCCCGCCCGGGCTCGCGTCCCCCCACGTGGCCGGCCGCACGGTGCCCCACGTGGAATGGGCGGAGGAGGAAGGAGGGCGAGGGAGGGCCGGAGTCCGCCCCGCTGCGGCAGGACCCCCGCCCCTGCCGCCCAGGCCCCCGCGCTTCTCGAGGGCCTCCCGGGCGGGGCCCGGCCGGGGAGTGCCCGCTGCGCCGCTCCCCCTCGCCCGCCCGCCACGCCTGTGTGCACTTTCTCGGAGCTACTAATCCCCGGAGAGAGCCGATTTGTAGTGAGGAGTAGCTGTAAGGGGGCGAGGCCGGCCCATGTGGGGTTGTGTCATTGGTTTGCAAAGAGACCCCGCCTTTGCCAAAAAAAAAAAAAAAAAAACGCGGAGTGAGCGGGCGGCGACCCTCACCTCGCCTCCCGCCTAGCTCCTGCGCAGCCGGCGGGCGGCGGGGGACGCGGCCGGCGCGGCGTCTTTCCCTTTCCTTTTCTCTCCGTTTTCCTCCTCCTTCTCTGGAGAAAACAAATAAAGAAGAGCAAATAGCCGGGAGGCGCTCGGCATCCAGGACGCTCCCTCCCCCGATCCAAGTTGGAATTAGCATCCTCTTGGGGGTGAGCGTGGCGCGGGGCGTGCGCGGACTGGGGACCCCCAGCGCAGCCCCTTCTGGGCGGGCGGACGAGGGGCCGGGACCTGGGTGGGGAGGATTGGGAGCCGGGTGGGCGGAGGAAGGGGGTGGGGTGGGTGGGGAAGTAGGAAGAGGCTCGGCGGCGAGGGGAGGAGGAGGAAGGGAAGGGGAGGGGTGGGGAGGGGAGGAGGGGAGGGGAGGACTGCGAGGGAGGGGGAGGGGCGGGGAGCTGGAGAGATTAAGTTTTTGTGTGTGTGTCCCTGTGTGCGTGTGTCATTTTAAGGTGCCCCGGGAGCGGCCCAGAGGAGCCGGCAGCGGCCCGCGGAGCAAGGGACTGAGCCGGGAGCCATGCCGCGCTGAGGGGGCCGCACTGCCGCCGCTGCCGGGTGGGGTGGGAGGGGCGGGAGCTGCCGCCGCCTCCCGGGTGGGCGCCCTTCGCCGTGGACGCCGGCGGCCTGGGACGAGGTAAGAGGGGCCCCGGGGGAGGGCTGGGGCCGCCGCGCCCGCCTCACTGCGCCACTCGGGGAGGGGGAGGAAGGCGAAGGACACGGAGCCGGCATCCGAGGACATATTTGGTCTGCGCCCCGGGCCCGGTGTCCCCGCTCGGCGCCCGGGGGTGGGCGCCGGCCTGGGGATCCCTGCCTGCCGCTCCCCGCCGCGGATAGCGCCGGCTGACCGCCGTTTCTGCCAGGATTTTTGTTGTTGTGATGAGAGTTGATGAATGCGAAGTAGGCGGTCACCTTCCTTCCCATCAGGATTGGCAAAAAAAAAAAAAAAAAAAAAAAGAAACCCCGAGTGCGGCGGCGTCCGGAGGGCAGTGGCGGCGGCGGCGTCTCGGCGACGGTTTCCTAGGCGCCCCCGGCTCCTGCCCCCCGAGGCCGGTGGGTGCCCGCGCGGGGGCCGTCCGCGACCCAGGTCGAGAGCGAGGCACGCCGCGGGGACAATACGGCCGGATTCCCCCGAGACCAGGAGTCCGAGCGCTCGGGGCCTTGCGCCTGCGGGGCGGGGGCGGGGGAGAGCGGGGGTCCGCGGGGGAATCGGGGAGCGCGCGGCCTGGGGCCCCCAGGGGAGCGGCCCCTGCTGGTCGGGGATCCCGCGCGGCGCCCAGGGAGCGCAAGCGAAAGACGGAAAAGGAGGCGAAGTGGAGCCCTTTTGTTTTGCCGGCCCCGCATTGTTGGCTCCTCCGGGCAGCCGGGCCACATCTGCCGCCGCCGCCACTGCCGCGCCGGGCTCGGCTCGCCGAAGTCACAGCGGGGCGGGGGCCCGGGGCGGGGGCCGGGCGGGCCGGGCATTTCCTCTGCCCGGCCGCGCTCCCGCGGGCACCACTTCCTCCTCGCCAGCCTAGTCGGGAACCTGGCCCGCCCGCCTCCCCCGCCGGGGCCGCACTTTTCGGGTGGGGCGAACCAAAAAGAAAAAGTTTAGCAGGAGGGGCTGGCGAGGGCGCGCCCAGGGCAGCGGGGACCCGGCGCGGCGCAGCTATAGCCCGGCCGCTGCGGTCGCCTCTTCCTCCTCGTGCTCCGCGGCCGAGGGGAAGCGCCTTTCTTTCTCTCCCTCGTGCTCTTCCCAGCGCCCCGGGGCAAGTTGGGCTGAGGCGCGCGAGAGCCGGGGCGCGCCAGGGCCTTATCCAGCGGGAGGCCCCGCGGCGTGGCTGGTCGCCCGCTGCCCACGCAGCGCCTTGGTGCGGGAGGCCGCGGGCCTGGGAGCTCGGCGCGGTCACCGCCGGCCGCGGCGACACACACACGCGTACACACACACTCCCGTGCCTCGCTTTTCGCCGCCACGGATGGTCACGGGCAGCACCGAACGTGCGTGTGCAGATGTGTGGTGATCCCGCGCTGTCCCCGAGTACTTTCTCCGGAGGCAGCCCAGGCAGCAGTTGGCTCCAGGGGTCCCCGTATTTAGTAATTAACAGGGAAAAGGAGGAATTTTTCGTAGAAATCCCGCTTGCGCTGCGTCCGTGCGGGGGAGGCTGCTGCCAGGGGCCTACGTCGTCATGCCTGGCTCACTTGCCCTTTCCGTGGTAAACAGATCTTTCTGGATCCCCCCTTTTTTTTTCTTTAAAGATTGGCGATCGGGTTAAGTTCTTAGAGAGTCAGATGTGAGTGGCTGGAAGGGTAGACAAGAGAATTCTATAAATATGCATTGGGAATTTCGAATGCTAAGTGCCTTATTTGCAATTCTGTTGGACATTCTGGAGACTGGTATATTTTTATCTGACATGGATAATTTGGAGGGGACGTGTATTTCTGTTGGATTACAAAGTGATTCTGTCTTCTTACTTTGGCGAAATATATCAAACTCTCCTACAAGTCTTTCAAAGAATATCTTCCCTGCTAGGTACTTGGGTTCAAAGGCAGTTTAAGAATTACCCCGTGTTCAGTACCCAAGGCTGCAATTCTGCCTGTAGGGTTTTTCAAAGTAGAACTAGTTTTCGTGTACTTAGGAGAATTCCACCGTTTTGAATTTTTAAAATCTTTTACATTTTGAAGTAATGGGACTTTAAAGGATCTTGTTTTTATAATCATTTGATTTCAAAGAGTACTTCTTACAGCAATTATAGAGTGATATTCAAAATGCTAATTAAACACTTTAAGTCAGAGCAGCTTTAATATTGAAATAGGATTTTTTTACTTTAAGTAACAGGGACTGTATCCGAGAGTGGAAACACTAAATGTCCTTTTGTCTGAAATCAGATCTCTGAACTGCTCTGACACTCTCCTGTAAAACCCCCCAGTGCCCTTTTTATTGCCCCCCAAAGAAAAGTTAATGAGATGGTAGGTTTCAAGCAAAAAAGTAGGCCCTTCCTTCTTGCAAAATATGCTTGCAGTTGCCATTGAAGTTGGACGTTAGCCGCGAATGCACTTGCTTTTAATGAAACCAGTTTAATCGTTCACACTTGATGGAGTATAACAGGACCAAACAAAGGAAAAAAGCCAGCATATTTCTGTA
The DNA here is from genome assembly GCF_036562045.2 of Rhinolophus sinicus. NCBI lineage: Eukaryota > Metazoa > Chordata > Mammalia > Chiroptera > Rhinolophidae > Rhinolophus > Rhinolophus sinicus. Next base: position 5,634,303 of record NC_133757.1, read on the forward strand.
GAGCACTGAGGGTTTAGTGTAAGTGTTGATGTCAGGTCACCCCCTCTCCCCACTCTGTCCCCAGTACGAAGGAGTGAGGCTTGAAGGCAAAGGGGATTTATGGCTGTGATTGGTTTTCTATGCCCTGGGGGGAGGGGACCCCAGTTTGTCCCTGTAAAAAGGAGTTCTTAGAGGGAATTTTAAAGTCTTGAGTTTGGAGCTTGTTTTGAACCTCATACGGTGCTTTTTGGTTTAAATCTTCCCTGTTGGGGAAGATGCGGGCTAAGGGGTATGTGGTCACCCTCCTTTCTAATTGTACCTTAATGAGGCCGAGTGTGGGTGGGGTTGCCCTACAGATTGTGCCCAGGGCCCTGTGTTTACGACTTCACTTGGGATCTTTGAAACTGGCCCTTGAATGGGTGTTCTCCTGGAGGAGGGGCAGGGTGAATTACCTTTGCTTAACTGATTTTTTTTTTTTTTTTAATTTCTTTGTCTCTAAAATATATTTTTTTGCTAGGTGCGAGTTACAACTTATGTCTTAGGACTTAGTCATTAACTCAGTGAAGAAATATTTGCAAAGTATGTCTCTCTCAAGTTAAAGTAAAAAAGTTTGGCTACTTAAAAACAAACACTACTAGCATTGTAAAAATACACCAGTGACATACTTTGTGAGATATTTTGGCCTTTTCAGACTCAGGGCACACCTGTCCCGGTCTTGGAGGAGTTGAGTTTGCTTTCCCTGGCATTGTTAATCTTGGTCATGTACACAGGATGAAACAGGAAAACTTGCTATCTGACTAATTATTAACTAGCCTGTCAGTTACCCTTTCAGGGAATAATCGATGACTTTACTCTTGACTTTTAAAACTCGGAATAGAAATCCTATTCATAAGTCTGAAAAACATTTTAAAGGAGATGAAACAAACAGCCACAACAACAAACAAAACTACAAAATCAACGTGCCACCTTTTCAGTGTCTGAGTACCTAAGCACAAGGTAATGAGGACGGAAAGTAGGAACTGAGGAAGCATCTTGCTGGATTCGGAGAGGCTATTTTGCTGGGAACTACCAAAATCCTAAAGCAAAGGGAGCTCAAGGATGGCTCACACCATTTGAAATCCTTGATTCGCAGGCTGAAAACAAAAAAAGGGCAGACATCTCACCAGGAATGACCCCACCAAGATGGAGCCCCGGAGTGCCTGCCATTGGCCAGCAGTCCTTACATCGGGAATCATCTTTGAAGGCCGAGTTATACCCTTTGCACTTAACGCTTTCCCTAAACGGAAAAAATTTAAAGAGTTTACAGCAACGGTAGAATGGCCACCCCAGTTGTCATATATATATATTTTTTTAACCACTGTCGTTTCAATATAGAAGGGCTGTCATCATAATGTATGTGGGTGCAGCCTGGGTCCCTCTTAATAATGTTTCTATCAGTGAAGAGCAGCAGCCCAAGTGTCCCATGTCCCTGATACAGGCCACAAATATCTATTCATACAGTACATGATTGGGAAAGAAAATTTATCTGTTAGGGCACAGCTCAGGTAATTATTTCCACGGTCTGGCTGATAGTTCCATTACAGAGGGTGGAACACATTTTTGTAGTCATTAAAGAATGGGAGTGCAGGTTGCCTGACCCTTTCCAAAGAAGTACTTGTACCTAACAGAAGTGAGCCCACATAATGAAATATCAGGGTGCCTAATTTCCCCCAAATCTTCCTGTGAATCGCTCGCTAAGGAATGCTTGTGTGGACTTCCTTTACTGAAAACTTTTAGTAGGCACATGAAAATGCTGGAATAGATATGCTCTCAGAGACTGTAGTGCCTGGGCAGGTATCAGTTTTCTGCCTTACAGCTGGTAAGCATGACCTAATTTACACCACTACAGTTACAACTCTGGGAAAGAAGGAAAAATGCAAGGCTGCTCTCCCAACCTACTCTTTTGAAGTTAATTTTTATTCAAGTCCGTGTTTGATGGAATATGTATCAAAGACTTATGAAAGGGTTTCTTTTAAAAAAAAACCCTATCTCTGGGTTTGGAAAATTATATTTAATAATTGCTAAAAACTTCAGAACCATTTTTAAGGTGTTCCATGTTTCTTTTGATCCTAATTTAATGGATAGTATCCAAAAGCCATCAATGTGACTTAATGATATTCACAAATTAATGTAGGGGCGTAATCTGTAGTTTGCTTTTAGCTATCATTATGAATGTTTAAAGCCTAAATGATGGCTGCACTTGGGTATTCAGGACTTCACCAGTGAAAAGAAGGGCTTTGCACATTGTACAAAAAAAAAAGGATTCACAAATGAATACAGAATGTACAATGGGGAGAGAGCTAGGCCATTGTTTGTGGGGGATGTTGACAATGGGAGCCAAGGGGCAGTTTCGCCTTCATTCTTCTAACTGCTGAAGAACACAGAAACTTCGGGAGCTGCAGACTGGATGGGAACCAGAGTCACAGTCAGCTGTCTTTGCCTGTCATGGAAGTGGGGGCCCGTGGGCTTGCTCCCTTTCCAGAGCTTTTCTTAGAAGGTGGTCTTTTCTGGACTGCTAGGAAACTGGGTGTGTGTTTTCTTCCCAGTAATCTGCTTTTTTTTTTTTTTTTTTTTTTGAGGAAAGATTCTCAAAGCAGATAGTAGGGTCCTTCAAAGAAAGTGTAAAAAAAACACAAGCTTTTCCACTTGAAATGCAATTTTACGAAGTCATATTCAACACTTCCCAGAACTTGGAGGCATCTTAAGTCGCAGGAAGCAGTTGTGTTTATTTTTATTGCTCCTCCTGTTAAAGTCGTTTTTAGTCTGTTTTGTAGCATTAGGGAAAGTGCAGCTAAAATGAGGATTTTCGGGTTTTGTTACAGCTGCTGCCATTTCTGAAAACACTCACCTGTATTGCTGCTTCCTCCTCCATTCACAGTGCCGTCCTGTTGTCATGTGGGACCTGAGCTTCCAGAGTGGAACCAACTCTAGTACAAGTGACCGGTCCTGCTCTCTCTCTCTCTAACCCCTGCCCTAAGTGGCATCAGTGTAGACATTGAACACTTGGGGGGCTGATGCCAGTTCTGATTTCAGCCAGGTCCACTTGGTTGAATTTTGGGGGCCAGCTGACCTTTCCATCTGTGTCTAGCCCAGACCCCCCTGAGTGAATGTTTTAGAAATGACCTGGTTTAACTGTTTCTGTCACTAAATTCAACAGATGGTTGCCTAGAGTTGGTTTCATAGTCGCAAAAATTTTGATAGAACAGGTTGGGTTCTTACTCGTAGTGCAAGCAATCCTATTTGTTTTATAGTGAATTGTGACTTCTTTTCTAGATAATAACAGAAGCCTTCATTTTTCTCCGAGGCGGGATGCTGTTTAGAGCATGTTGGTCCCAGATAGCTCTTGTTGTCTGAACCTGGCAGGCAGGTTCACCTTTGGCTGTTGTTTTCTAGGAGTCCAAAACAGTTTGGAATGGGGGTGGGGCAGGGAGAGTGCTTTTCATCCAGTGGTTCTGAAAAATCTTTCCCACTAGTCAAATGCAAAAAAATACACCTTTATGTTGCTTTCACTCCCTTCAGCAGTGATCCTCTGATCAGCACTGTGCCTTTTGCCTTAGATCCTCAATTGTGACTTGAAAGATACTTAAAAGAAGATTGATCAGAAATAATGGCAATATTTGTGTGTCGCGTCCCGGTCTTGGTTGTGGCAGAAACTTGGAAGGGCTTTTTTAAAGGATGTGTGACAGAGATGCTGTGTGGGTCTTTCTGCAGCTAGCCACGGGTTTGTAAACTCTGCCGCCCTCCAGCCCTGCCTGAAATCTGGCTTTTGGTAACCTTTCCCTCCCCAGGATGAAACATGGAATCACGGAATCCCAGGAAGTTTCTTTGGCAGAAACCGTGGACCAAGGTCATACAAGTGAACTCTTCCGGCCTGATGGGATTCCCCCCTGCCCCCCAATATGGCAATTTAAAAAGCGTGCCTAATGTCGAGACTAGCTGAGAGTTAATTGCTAGATGTAAATGGCCTGAATCAAACCTGGAAGTGTTCGTATTGTACCTGCCCCAGGTGTGCCGGAGAGGGCAAAGGGAGGGTGTGGAGGAACTTCAGGTGAAGTTCTTTTGCTGTAGGGGGTGAGAGGACCGGAAGGGGTTTGTGCACCTTTCCTGTTGAATGGACTCTAGCTGGGACTTTATTCTTTTGCTGATGTCTGTAGCGGTCAAACAAAGTAACAGTTTATCCTCTGCTTATTGAGGCCCAGGTGGGCCTAGGGAAGGGGTGGCTGCAGGGCCCCCGTGCCCCTTTAGGTCGGGGAGAACCCACAGGATGTTGCCGCTCCTGGGCCTGCCCACCTGGACTGCAGCCAGAGCCAGCAGCCAGCGGGCGGGGAGGGCCCTCCAGAGCTCTTACAACCCTGTCCAGGAATGGTTGAGGGGACTGAGAACATTCAGCTTCGAGTGGAGTGGCCTTGCCTGGTCACATGGCTTTGCTGGGAGGGACAGCATGCTGGTGACACCAGGGAGGTCTTGCATTGGAGCTGCCAGGCCAGATGTGCAGCGTTGGCTCACAGCACTGGCTGAGCTTGGCTGACCTCTGGGTCTGGGGGTGGGGTAAAGTTTTCCAAATCCAGAGACCCCCAGGGTGCCCTGCACTTGGGGGCACTTGCCTACTGAACTTGGTGGTGGGGGGGTAATGCTGTGATTTCTTCTCAGTGCGGGTGTGACAAATATTTTTTAAAATTTTCTGGTCCTTTATCCAGAAGTCTGTGCTGCTGGTGGATGCACCATCTGCCCTTCAGAGCTGGATGGAACAGGAGGCCCAGTGTGGAAGCCAAGGGGGAATGACGTTTTCTGCCCATGTTCCTTCGTATCCCAGGGTACACAGACATGGACCTTTTTCTCAGCGCTTCCTGGCTGTGGGCTAGAAGTCACTCCAGGGGGGCAGTCAATAAAGAGTATATTTTTCTGTACAGATATCAATATGCACATATAAGTGCCTAAAGTAAAATCTCAGACTGTTTTTGATCTTAAAAACATTTCACAGTCATTAATCTTCACGATGCTCCTGCGGGCTAGGTAAATAGAGCAATTCCTATTTTATGCCAGGGAGAAATATTGACTTGCTGCCCCCAAGTCATAAAGAGGCAGTTCTCCGCTGTAAGAGTAGCACGTGGGTTTGGGGGCCCCGTGGGTTTGGGAGCCCTGGGCACGGAACTGCTCTATTTAGTCCAGGTTGAATCCAGGGCTACTTCCGGTCTCCTGCACGACCTTCTCATGCTGGGAGGGCAAAGCTGGGCCTGGGTGAAGGCCAGCCCGCGCACCTGGCCACGCTCTACCTGGAGGGGCGGGGTCTGGCTGCCTTCCCGGAGGGCTCCTGGACAGCCTGCGTGCTCGGTCTTGCGGGAAGGACAGCTGGGGTTCTGGGGTTCTAGGACCTCCTAGGCCTGCAGGTGAGGCCACCCTCCACCCCCCCCATCCCCCACCCCTGGGACTCGCTGACCTGACAGCCCGTCTCCCCCTCCGCAGGCTCTTGTACCTACCCCCCACACACACACCTGTACCTGACTCCCCCGGAAGTTCCTTGCCTTTTCACTTGTAAATTTCTAGCTGCTTCCTGCCGCTGGGAAGTCATGGAGGGTGTTAGAAATGGCTCCTGCCTCTCAGTGTCCATTTCCTCCTCCCTCCCTCTGGCCATTGTGTGGGCAGAGGGGGTCCAGGAGGACTCCGCGGTACACCCTCCACACCCTCTGGGTTGCCTGCACCCCTCTTGGCCCTGGGAGCCTGGATAGGGGAAGGAGCCACAAGACAATGCAGCCCCCAAGATGGACCCCTAACCCCCGGCCAAGGCTCAGAGCAAAACCAGGTACCTGGCTGGACCGTGCCAGAGCCACCCCCAGTGATCATGAGCTCCGGGGATCCCAAAACTGGGGTCACATCTCTGTCATATCCTCTCCCTCCCCTCTCTTTCCCAGTGAACAGGGAGGTTCACTGATTGACTGCATGATGGTGATGCAAGGGCCGCATCTCAGCAACTGGCCTGCGTAGCATCCCCTTGGGGAGTTGAGGCCGCGGTTTCTGCGGCAGCCTTCGAATCTGGATGTTTGAACTGCATTACAAAAGCGGTAGCAGTTGCTGTGGGACCCTGAGGGCTACTCAGGCCTTCCTCCCAATCTTCATCCAGGACAAGGGACTTGACTGCTTTCTCTGCTCCTCCCACTTGGAGCCTGAGAACCATGTGACTAGAGGTTGCCGGCCAGTGAGTGGTCGAGCCAGCAAGATCTGGGGCGTGTCCTCGTGGCGCCTTCTTCTCCTTGGCAGAGGAATTCCTGTGGGTTTGGCTCTTTGTATCCTTGCAAAGTTAATTGGATGCTCAGGACATCCCCCAGGTCATTTAAGTAGTTTTCTTATTTTTGTTAGGTAACAATGTAACCACCATTTACTGAGCATTTATTTACTAAGTATCTGTTGCTCTGTCCGTGTGTGTGTGTGTGTGTGTGTGTGGCATTGGATTTTCACCACAAGGGGGGGTGACGTCGGGTGCAGGAGGCACTTGGGTGACTTGCCCATGACAGCCCCACCCCCCCAAAGTGGCAGAGCTGGGATTGGAACTGAGCTGTTGGCAGTGAGGTGCCAGCAGAATTTCCTGGTGGAAGAGGAACGCCCGCCCTGAGAGCCTCCCTCCTTGCCACCCTGAGAACAGAGGGGAGACAAGAGTTCCAGGTGGTCCCAGAGTCTGGCGTGTTCTCCCTGGATTCATTCAGATGGGCCTCTCAGAAACAATTATCTTTCTCAGGCCCAGAGTCGCTTTCCAGATTACATGGGGTATGAGAAGTCTGGCTTGTTTTCATTTCCTTCTTTGATTAGTGATCCTTTGTTAAGATCTCACAATCTAATGCCAATGGGGTATTTCTATATAGTTTCCTGGACTGGGCCTGTTTTAAATTCACTACGCTTTTTGGGTTAATGAACAGCATGGCTCCTGATTAGAAGCCTGAGGGGCTGCTGGCTCAGTAGACACCTCCCTCCCTCCCCCGCCACGCGCTCATGGTGAATGCAGGGGGAGAATTCTGCCCCTGCGCATCACAGACTTTGCAGGCAGACTGGACACCCTGTAGGACCTCCAGGGCCAGGCACACTGCTATTGCTTCCATTTATCCTCACCTCTCGGGGGTAGAAATGAGTCCCTGTTTTACCCATGAAGAAACAGGGTCAGGGAGGTTAAGTAAGTAAGGGGGCCTGAAGTTTCACTAGTTGTAACTCCATCTGGCTCTCTGTAATTGATTGAGAGGTGCTTTGGCTTTTGACTGGCACTTGGGTACGTTTGGGGATGACTTTGCCACACGAGGCAATTTAAGACCCCTTCTGTCCTGGTCTCATTTCCTCCCTTGCCCTCCATCTGGGTGTCTCTGATGCAACCCCCACCCCCAAGAACACACACCCACACATACTCCCTGGGATTCCGTGGATAGCTTTCAGAAACAGTGCTTAGGGTCTTTTGCAGTAAAACTGGATTTAGTTCCCAGGTGTCGTGTTATCAGTGGGTATGGCTGGGATTTCCAAGTTTGGGTTAGTGCTTTTCGTGGGAGTCTTGTCCAAACGGCCACTCCTTGTGTGAGCCCCTCACTTGGGGGAGGGGCCACAGGTGGATTGGATGCTCCCTCCTCCCTCCCTCCCACCTGGATTCCTTATGCACATCTTACATTAGGAATTGGTTACTGTGTTCAGCACAAGGGAGGCTTGGGGAAAGAAACAGGGAAGATGGTGAGGATTTCACCTAATTGGAAGAGTCTGTTTGCACCACTCTTGGAAAAACCAGCCAGAAACTTGATTCTGCGGGGTAAACCTCCTTTGGGTTTCTGCCCTGCGTTTGCCTTGGCCTTAGAAAGGAATTTGAATGAATACTCCCGAACAAAAGCAACAAGCCTTCTTTTCAAAGAGGCTATCAGAATTGAAAGGGAATGGCACGAAGTTGGGTGTGTCCTGAAATCTGGAGTAGGGCCCTGCTTGGGTGATTAACTCACCTGAAAGGCACCCAGAGCAGGTGATGCAGGAGTTCTCCTGTTGACCTTGGCTTCTTTTAAGGTAAGGTCCCCACAAGGTGGAGATTTTCCTGAAAAACAGGCTTTCCTTTAATTATGAGATTACCTTCCTGTCCTGCAGTGCTTCTCTCTTCCTTTCACCAACACGTGTGTGCTTGCAAACATGGGTGCTTGAAAAATCCCTGAAGCGTTTGGTGATATCCTGAGGCCCCTGGGGGACTGGGGGTGGTGATGCTGTGGCCTTTGGCTTCTGCCTGGTCTTCGTGGAGGGCTGAGGGGAGCTCTGGGGTATCTGTTGACCAATCAGTTGTGTGTGAGCCCCGGTGGGCTTGCTCAGCTCCAGCTTAGGTGATGATGCTATTCTGTCTATTTTAAGTACCCCCTGCAGTTTGCAAAGAGGTCTCCATTCCCCTTCACTCTACAGGGAGAAGGGTGGTGCATGGTGGGCCCCAGCGAGGCCGGCTCCCCTCTCTCCTCGGGCCTCTCAGTTGTGTTTCCGTAGGACAGGAGAAAGGAGGAGCTGCGTCCTCGGCCCGGCCCGGCTGGGCCATCTGGAAAGTGGATGTGGCTGGGTCTGAAGGCATCCAAGCAAGGAATGCCCTGAGGTTCCTTGTAGCTTTTGTCAGCCTTTGCTGGCTGGCCACCGCATGCAGGATTTGTGGGTGGTCTCAGGACCCGTCTGGGTCTGTGGTGCGGGAGGTGGGTCTGGTGGTCCTGTTCTGGGTTCAGGGATTCCCCGCCTCTGCAGAGAGCCCCTGAGCTTGGTACCTTAGCCCCTCCAGTGGTACATGGTGGTGTCTGACAGGTGCCCTGCCCTGCATGCCCATGCTGATGCCACAGTGAGCACCCTCGTTTCCCAAGGCCCCATTTTTCTTGCCCTGGCCTTTGTGCAGAGTTCTGTCATTCTCGCTGCTCCTCCGCGGTGCTGGGGCTTTTCACTCAGGGCTGAGGGTTTTTTCACACACACACATCCTTTCTTCTCGTTTCTCAACTAAGCCTGGGATTAAGAATGTGGCTTCAGCTGACAAAAGCCAGGAGATTTCAGAATTAAAGTTGGAATTCTGTCTGTAATGATGTCTTCCTGTGTGTTTAAAGAGGACTTTGAACGGAGGGTAATTTTTTCCCTCCCTAATCTGGCCAAGATGTGCTCCAAGAATAGTGGACAAAGGAAGCTGCTCAAAATGACTTGAGTTTTCTTTGCGGTAATTGCGAGCTTGCCTTATTTGAGTCCCTCGGGTCCCGGCGTGTGAAGGGAGTGGGGTTGTGACTAACAGTTTGGGTTGTACTTTTACTGTCTCTGCCAGTCCTGAGAGCTTAGAAGCCCCTCGGAGCTCAGCAAAACCACTTACGACATACAGTGCAAGTATAACACTGGTTCTTTGAAATGTTTCTCCACAAGAGAGATTAAAAGGGATCCCCCCCCCCCCCCGATTCCTGTCATCTTCTAGAGCAGCATTGGGCAAGTGGGGTCTTAAGGAAAGTGACTAGGGGAGCCCCATCTGGGTTCTCTGTCATTTGTGGGGAGGGGGCGTGGTCAGTGCAGGGACCACTTTGTGGGCACTTCTGTAGCTGGGGGTTTTGCAGCCTGGTGATTACTTGCCGTGCAGGCTGCAGGCTCAGAGCCAGAAGCTTTGCTGGGGTCGCCCCTGCAGCCCTTGCAGAACCCTGGGCTGTCCTCAGTGTTTGCTGTGTGATCACTTAGATGGTGAGGGAGAGGTTCCACTGAGATGTCTGTCCTCCTAGCAGCTGAGGCCGGGTCCAGGGAGAGATGGCCCTGCCCTCAAAGTGTGTGGGTTGTTGTGGGTGGTTTTTTTTTTGTATAAAACTTACTTTTTAATTTTTTTATTAGTTTCAGGTGTGCAAAACAATGTAATAGTTAGACATTTATATCCCCTCACAAACTGATAACCCCCCTCCCCTAATCTACTACCCTTCTGACATCGTATGCAGCTGTTACAATTCCACTGACTATTCCTTACGCTGTATCCACATCCTGTGACTATATATATACACACACACATATATATTAAATTGTAGTTGACGTTCATTATTGTTTACTACAGGCGACAAAATACATTGTCACCAGCAGGAAGTGGCATCAGATGGGACAGACTATTCTAGAAAGTGTGACAAAGGAGGGGTGGAAAGAAACGCCTGGCTGCATTTAGGATTTACTGAGCGTTTGGAAAGGGCTTCCGTTTCTGAATCTAAGATGAGGGTAGGAATAGAGTGTGCTGCTGTATGGTTCAACGAGGTAATATCTATAAAGCGCTTAGAATAGGCCTGACACAGCGTAGGTCTTGGTTAAAATTGTTTAAATACAAAGGAAATCAACGAATAATTCAGCTACTCTTGTCAGAGGTGCTGTGTGTCCCCTTACCCAGCCTGGGTGTAGCGGAGGTTCTGGATACAGGCTGTGGGAGAAGGCAGGGAATGGACTCATGAGGGGCGGTTTCATCCTTTGCACATAACAGTGAGTGAGTTTTATGGAGCCAGGCGAAGGGTTGGGGCATAGTGAGAAGGCTTTGGGTGGGAGATGGGAACCCTAGTGCAATGACAAATTAGCAGAATCCACAGTGCTGGGGGCAGGGAAGGGGTGGGTCTGGCTTAGTGAGGGAGCAGCCCCTCTTCTGGATTCCTGGGGCCAAAATGATGAACGGAAACCGTTCAGGAGGCTGTTTTTAGGCTGTGGAATGTTACTCTGGGCTAGATTGCTGAGAAATGCCTAGTAAAATATTTACTTTCTATTTAAGACCTACTTTCCCTTCTCAGAGAAGGAAGAAAAAGTGAGTCGCCGGGTGCCCCCTGCCTTTGCCTGAGCTCAGCCAGGGTGGGGGGCCCTGCGGCCCTTACAGGTGGGGAGGGCGGCTCAGTTTTCAATTGGCCTCCACTGACTGCTCAGCACCCTCTTGCAGACCAGATAGAGCACAGTGAGGGGGGTTTGTATAGGAAGAGGCCCTGTATCTGGCCCTTCCCCTCTCGTGTCCAAGTGGGCAGTAGGAGGGTCAGTGCCTCTGGAGAACTGCGGGCAGTGGCCTGGCTTGTTGGCTTTGTCTTCCTGGCAAGTGGTGGGCACTTGGGCAGCAGCAGGGCTGGTGACTGGCCCTGGTCCCGCTGGGTGGCTGACTGGCTGTGGGTGTTGTTGACCCAGCCCTGGAGATGGATGCTGCTTAATCACTTCCTCCAGGGCGTTCATTCGGTTGCAGGGAGTGACTGGGTGCCCACAAGGGTCAGCATATGGGCTGCTGGGCAGTGTCGCTGCTCCAACTTCGTGTTGGGCTCCAGATGCCAGTAGACGGCTCTTGTGAGTGTGAAACGGCGAGGTGGGGGCTCTGAGGATGTGTTTGGGAAGACGTCCTTCCAGGGACTGGACGAGACCGTTTGTCACCTTTGGGGCAGGTTGGTCATTTCATGGACCAGCAGTTTCTTTGGGCTCAGTTCATGCCTTTAAAAAAGATTTCACTTGGAAAGCTAGATATGCTCCTTGAACATGCCCTTGGCAGGCCTCTGGTGCTGGAATGCAAGGGCATCTTGGGGGCCAGGGGTCAGGATGTCATAGCTTCATGTGTGCAAGTCCTAGGGAGAGTACACAGTAAGTAAGATGTGAATGCACGTGGGAGTGCCCGAATGTTAGCTGTTTGTTACCGTTAGTACCAGTATTACTGACGGTGGTGGAAATGAGAGTAAGTTCCCTTCCCGCCTCTGCCTTGTTCAAGCTCTGCGCAATGTGTTTCACTTCAATCCTTTAGGACAGAAAATTGGGATCAGGGTCTTCCCAGGGACGTGGAGGGGTTTTCTGTGCCATGTTGTGTCGGGAGCCCACCCTGCCCCCGGAGTCGGCCACATGAGTTTTAGTACATTTAGTGGTAAGAGACTGGCTGTGGGCTTGGTGGTTTTCGCACGAATGACTCACGCAGTCCCCGGGGAGCTGCCCAGGTAGTTTGAGGGGGTGGCCTCTGAGCAGGGGGTTCCCCAGGGCACCCCTGGCCTGGAGTCAGTCTCCTAGGGCGCCACCCAATGTCCTGTTGGAGAAGCTGTGGGTGGAGCCCAGAACATCTGTATTTTTAGCAAACTCCTCTGGGAGTTTCTTAAAGCCGCCAGGGTTTCTTAAAGCAGCCAGCTCTGAACCTGCCAACAGCACACAGACTGTCTTTCTTTTCAAAACAAACCACTCCCCCAACACACCCACGCACTTGAGTCTAGTGTTTGAACATTTGGCACAACAAATGATTGAAAGATTTTTATATAACTTGAATACCACCCCCCTCCATCTCCCAAATCTGAATGAATAGATTTGAAAGTGGAAATAGGGATTTCTGCCCGACCCAGTCTCATTTGTTTGGTTTAAGAGGGATTCTCCACCCCCTCTGACAGCAGCAGGCATTCCTAGGGACGCAGTGAGCGAGGGCCATTTCACGTGTGCTCATTAAAATTGGAGCAGGGTCCATATTCAGATGCACTTGGCATTTAACTTTCTCTCTTGACCAGTCGGCAGTGTTCGTTGAGGGGAGCCGGGCTGCGTGTCACAGCGTCCTGCCAGGGGGAGAAACTGTTTTTATAAATTCTATTTTATTCACTCCATGAAGCACACTCTGAATATCTGTGCACACAAGTCCAAGGTGGGTGTGATAGCGTTGCTATCATTTTCCCAGTGGCCCGTGTGAGCGTGAAGTTGGGATCAGCGGGAGGCACGTTCACCCCGTAATGCAGGTGAAGGAGGTCGCGCCGGAGCTCACTGGTGCCTCGTGGCATTATTTCATCGGGATGCCATACTCAGCTTTGGGGACGACACCTTCCATCTCAGAAAGGAAAGGAAACACGTGTTGTTGCAAATCCTTTTGATCTTGTTTGGTGACTTGATTTTATTTATTTCTTGATTGGTGACTTTATTAATCAGTAGGCTGCAGCAAGGCTCAGAGCTTACGTTTCCATGTAGGTGACAGCTTACTTTTTATTCTGTTTGTAGAAACCCTCTGTGCCACATATGCTCGTTTTGTTTTTAGTAGCAGCCCTGATAGGAGACAGGGAGGCAGTGTGGTTACTTCTCGCTTGTGGAGTCAGTGGACCAGTCTCGATCGCCCCCGGCCCAGTTAATAGATGGTGGAGCAGGATCGGAACTGGTTCTCCTCCAATACCACGCCGTGTATCCAGGTACCCCAACTCCAGGGGTGAAGTGTGTACACATTTGAAGGCAGGGGGTGGACAGAGAAGTCCATCCACTTACGAGTCTGCAGCCCCTGGCAGAGGTTCCTCGGGCTGGTTGAGGGTGAACTTGAAAGGACGTGCATGGTGTCCTCAGACGAGGGACGATTAAGGGGCTTCCATCTGCTCCTTGATACGGGGTTGGTACCCACAGTCTTGGGCAGAAAGGATTTGCCCTTTCTGGTTTGGGTAACTGCTTTCTGGGGAAGTTTGGGGATACTCTTTGAGTTGCATGCAGAGCCGTTTACTGTGACAGAAATTACAGCCATCACTTTACCTACCTGTCACCTGGCAAAGTGGCGCGGGGCTAGGTGTGTGGGGGTCACGTGTTAGTCCTCCAACTTTGCTCTAATTTGAGAAGCAGGAGGTTTGGGGGCTGTTTTTGGACTCGGGTTAGCAAAGAAATGCCTTTATGATTTATGTTGTTTATGCAGACTAGCATACCTATCTGTTTCCGTACAGACACCTTAATAGAGATTAAACACAGAGTAAAGCAGGGTGCATGAACAGAGACATTCCCATGAGCAGTATTGTAGTGGTAGGCAGTGTAATTATGGTTTGTACACTTCCCAATTAGGCAGCTCTACACTACTGGAAAAACTCCCTTTAAGAGATTTGGTAAAGCTTTATAATTTAGTAGATCAAATAAAATAGACGTAGAATATTTTATGCATAGGGTTTTAAATTTTTACACGATAAGGTAACTCAGGTTGGATTGATTTGTGGGAATGTATGCAGTGATATTGAGATGAATTTGCTTCTTCTGAAAATCGTCTGTTGAGGGACTATGTGCTTCTCCAGCAAACAGAGCAGCTGCTGCTGCTGCTGTGCCGGACACAGCCGGACACCAGAACTACAGGCAAGATCCAGGAAATTTCCCCAGAAATTCAGCAAAGAAGCAGGGAATGTGCAAGGGCTGGGTGGGTGCCGGGTGGGTCCCCGGGCTGAGGGGTCGCGGAGGGTGTCCTGCTGGAAGAGTTGAAAGGAGTTGGTGGTGATCTCGTGTGATTGAACCAGTGCTGCGTGGCATGTGTGAGCATCGCCTCCCGGCGTGCGCTTCTCCCCGCCCCCGTCCTGACCAGCCGGAGGCCTTGGGCAGGTGACCCAGCTCCTTGACCTCTGTCCTCACAGTGAGGTGCTGGGTGTTGCTGCTCCCACCTGAGGTCCTCTGTGAGGGTTAAATGAGTTAGTGCCCTTGACTGGCCTGGAGTCAATTCTCAGATGTTGGAGTAAAGAGAAAGGTGTGGGGCAGGGCGACGGGCTGCGTCTGCAGATACAACGGGGGCCAGATGGTCGTGGGATGGCCGCGTTCAGATGTTCTGCCCTCAGACATGGCATTTTACAGCCACGCTGTGGTTCCTGGGAGACTGACCAGCCGTGGACTTGACCTGGATAGGTGACATGAGGGGAGAGGAGCTGTCAGGAGCGTTTGGGGCTCAGGCTGACGAGTCCAGGGGCTGGACTGGCTGTGGGGCAGTGAGGGAGACAGTCAGGGTCGCTCGAGTGCTTGGGGGACATGGTGGGGCAGTCACCATTTCGACCCAGTGTTTTGTTGCTGAAGCTGGAGCTCCCGGGCACGACCCTGCACTGTCCTTCTGGCCCAGGTGTCAGGATAGGGCCCAGGCTATTTTGTCAGGGTCGCTTTTCTCTCTGCCTCCGTGTAGGTCGTCTGCGGGGGGCGGGGGTGGTGGCAGTCCGCTCTTACAGAAGGGATCAGCAAAGGGACAGCTCTGTGACCCTGGGTGAACTCGGACCCCAAACCTCTGTCCCCCTTCAGCACTGGTACCTGGATTCTCTGGATGGAGGCGTGCTTGGGCTCTCAGTGTCACCAGACAAGGACCTGTTTGGGTGGGTGTGGCCTCTGGGGCGGCGCTCACAAGGGCTGCTGGCTTGGCTTCTGCGCCCGAGTGCCAGACTTGCCCAGGATGACGATGGCAGCCGCCAGCCAGGGTAGAGCCAGCCCCACCGGGACCTTCTGGCGGTGGGTGGGGAAGGGCCCTCGGGAGCCCATGCTGTCCTCGCTTGCTGACATGGGTTTGGAGTTAGGCTAAAGGAACTGTGATGAAGCTAAATGTGATGGATGGACCCCGAGGTAAGAGCAGTTACGGAGCCGCGCTTGAGGAGAACCTCATTGTTCATTTCCTGGCCACTGACTGCTACAGGCACTGAGGATCTTTGACACAGTTGTTTGAAGTGCAGCTGGATTTCAGGGGGACAGCGAGCCTGTATGTAACAGGCGTTGACACTTGTGGGTGTTGGTAATTGGGACAGAGGCACTTCCTGGCAAGAGCTGGTGGGGTGGACTAGGCGTGTGCAGGTGTCACTCCCCATTAGTTGGAACTGGAAGGGCCCCTCTGGCTGCCGTGGGATCGTACAATTTACTGCGTAAAAGGGAAGTCATTTGTTATTTGTTTTGGTCCTTTATTTTTTTGTATAAATGTAATTTACATACAGTATAATTAACCCTTTCGCTGTGCAGTCCTACAGGTTTTGACAAAGCATGTGTGACTAGCACGTAGCAGAATAGTCGCCACCAAGGAAAGGCCCTTCCCCGTGTGGTTATGCTGCCCTCCACCACTCATCCGATCGCTCCTTTTGGAGGAGAAAGGCCCACCTAGACGTTTGGCGAGGTAGGCAGATGGTCGTCAGGTGCCGGGATTTTTTGGGACGTCTGTAGTGTCACAGGATTTCACATGGCTCAGGAGGACGCTCCAGTCACAGCAGGGGGACTTGCCTGAGTGGCAGCACCTGGGCCATCCCAGGGATGCCTGAGAATTAAGGAAGTTGGCCCAGGCCGGGCAGGTTGGCTCCAAGGCCAGTCACCGTAGTTGAGATATTGTCGGCCCCATTCCGTCTCCCCCCAGCAGTGGGCAGTTCTGAGTCCGCACTTTCTGGGCCTCCGTGCATCTCAGGTCATTCTCCTGGGCCTCCTGGGGACATGTACACAACAGCTGCTCACCACCTCTTCCACACAATGTCCGCCAGCCCCTCTTGGGAGGTGCCCGGGGACAGGTGTCTCCTCTGGTCCAGAGAGACTGCGAGTGACCGCCAGGCCACAGGCTGCTTGTCTCCTTTCTCCATTGGGGAAGTGGCTTTGGAGAGAGCCAGGTGGTGTACCTACTGTGTGCTGTGACCACTTCATTCCTGTGTGCTGTTCTGTGTTCCTGTGACCCCCGAGGGCACAGGGCTGTGGGTTCATTCCTCGGGTCCCCATAGGTTTTCCTGCAGGTAGAGGCCAGCCACCTTCTTGTGGGCAACAAGGGTGGTTTGTGGAAAGCCTGGAGGGACTAGAGAACTTTCCCATGGGAAGGTCAGTGGGTGCCAGCAGTGGGGCACCTGGGTCCCACCCTGGAGCCAGAGTCCTGGGCTCACGCCTACCCCTACCAGCTTCCATGTGTCAGATAGTCTCATAGCTTCTCTGAGGGGAGGAGCTATTTCATGAGAAGGTGCCGGATGCTCTAAGCCCAGACCATGTGCTCCACAAGTGTCCCGTGCTGCAGTCTGCGAAGGAAGCCGCATTCGACTCGCTTGCTTCATGGTTTTTAACATTATCTTATTTCCGTTCAGTGGGAGGAATTTTATGAAATGAGTATAGGAATTTAAAAAATTAGTTGGAGATCGCTGCATTTATTCATCTTCTGGTTGTTGCTGAAAATGTCTTTTCAGTGCTGGTTATTTGTCACACACACCTCTCCCCCCCATATGGCTGCAGTGCTGAGGGCCGGTGACAGCGTTCCTCACGCTCAGTGGCTCACGATGCATCTTGTGTGTGCATTTGCTGTGTTAGGAAATGCTTTGACGCCTGTGAGCTCAGAGTAAATGTGACCTTGGTTCCCGGCCTGAAACTCATGTCTCAGCATCCCTGGCCTCTACGGGGTGGTCGTCTGTGAACTGCCATCTGGCCAGTGCAGTGGTGATATGGACACAGCTTATGAGATCTGGGGTCTTCTAGGTACAAGGAGATTGGAGCCAGGCAAGAGGAGCTGAAAGGTTGGCAGCCAGCCTGTCCCGAAGGCTTGAAGAGCCAGTGCACTGTTTGAACCAGTGTCCTGGACCCTGAACAAGAGTGTGCGTGTGTGTGTGTGTCCACCAGTGTGCTCTCCCGCACTTCCTACTTTGGGGATACCGCCTCAGCCATGGGAAGACCCGTGTCCTCCCAGCCCAGACAGCCTGCAGGACCTGGCCGCAGTGAGAATCCGGGCTCGGTGCTGCACAGCCCTGAGACAGCAGTTCTCTCTGTGGTCCTCGCCGGGGAAAAGAATTGTCCAAAGGCTGGAGTTTATTATGGGAAATGTTGAATGCTGGATTTTATTTCAACACAAGGGACAAGTGTGTTTTATGTCCTGAAGAGCATCCGTAAGCGTATTCAGTAGTGCCGTCCACAACAATAAGAGCCACCGTGGTGGTCGCAGCAGAGCCCCATTCTGAGCACAGCCCCGGGCTGCTGCTAGCGCCCTTCATGGGTTCCACGCCTGTCTCCACAGGGTCACTTCTAGGTGAGAAGCCGCTTCTCTGCAGGGTCCTTTGAGTGGATCCTAAAATTCCTTAAAATCCCGTGGGTGGACTTGGAAGGAAGTGAGCGGGCAGCCACTCTGCTATGTGGTGGGGTGAGAGCTTGCTGGCCTGGGCTAGGGAGACATTCTTGGTGTGCACGTTGTCACATGACTGCTTCAAGGCGGACTAGTTAAGTGAGGCCTTTGCCTTCCTTCGAGAATGTGAGAAACACGGTAGTTTGGTGGAATAGTAATAACAATGATAATGATGATAATAATGCTTTTCATTGAGCACCAGGAATGTGCTGGACGGGACAGGATACACGTAAGTGCGTTTTGTACGTCCATTATAGTGACAGCTGATGTGCCCCTGTCAGCTGACTCCGGCACTGCAAGAGGCTGGTCCTTTCTGAAAACATACATTTTTGTTTACATTTGAGTCGTGGTTGGCTGGTCTGATTTTTTTTTTTTTTAAAACCTTTTGGCTTGGAGAAATTTTCCGTTTGGTGATGGCAATTATCCTTTCCTGATATGTAAATTGATTACAGCAGCTCTTCCAAGTCTTGCACGTTTGATTATCCTCGAGCCTCCTCCTGCCTCTTCTTTCAACTTATTTTTAGCTCAGTCCTTGAAGCCTCAGTGTGAGACTGTCCATCTTCGGCTGTTTCCGAACTGCCAAAGGTCGTCTTAATCAGCCCGCCCAACGGTTGTCTTGCAAGTCGTGTTAGCGTGGTAGGAACAGGGCCCGCTGGACGGGCCTGGGCTTGGTCTGGACGTCTCCATGCCCTGAGCTTTCTTCCTCTGACTCGGGCAGCACAGGGATGAATGAACTTGACCACCAGCCGCCTGAATCTGGGAGCTCCATCCACGCAGCGATTATGAGGTGGTGAGGCGGTGACCCCAGCCGAGCCCAGGTGGGAGACAGCGTGGGAGCCTGTTACCAACCTGGTCCGGCCCTTGTTTCCTAAGGTCTGCTTCACCTCGAGTTAATGCTGAGGCCCAGGCTCTATTCGTGAAGCTGGTCACCAGCCTTGGTTTTGTACATGAGTGAAAGCAGTGTGGCTGGTTTTGGGGGTGCAGGGTGTCCCTCGTCCAGCTCCCTGGGGCCCTCTCAGCATCTGATTCCCCTCGGAGGCCCCAAAGTCACCAGTCGCTGTGGACTCCCGGATGTTTTCTTCTGAGCCTTACCTCGATAAGAATAAAAGCGTTTTGGTGCTGGATTCGATTTGTTTGCTAGAAGATTAGTACAAAAGCAGGAAGGAAAAAGAATGTGGTGGAGGTGATTGCTAGACTGGCAGAAGGTTATTTACGGATTTTTGCTGACAGTCCTTGTTTAAAGGAATTCCCTGTGAGATTTATGAAGCCTTTCCAATTTATTGTCTTTCCAAGTAAGGTAAGCAAATAAATAGGGTATTCTCTTTTATTATAACCCTACCCAGTGTAAGATTAAAAATAAGAGGAAACAGGGCTCCATTTTTCCAGCCCAGTGTGTTTCTGGAATTTGGAAAGCATCTTGGAAAGGCTTTGTGTTTTGTTTTTGGCTCAAGCACATTGTGCTTTTAAAAGATAAAGTTTGACCCTTGATAATGTGGGCTGTTCACCATCCTGGAGGAGAACCAGCTGCTGGGGGTGGGGGTGGGGGTGGAGGTGGGGGCAAGGAGATGGCAGGGACAGGGCTGGACCTTGAATACCAGCCCACCAAGGTCACAGGCCCTTGGGAAACCAGGCTGATGGTTCCCAAGACCCTGCTCTGGGTTTGGTCCCAGCTGCTGTGCCCGGAAGGGATGCTGTCTCCATAGGCCCAGGGCAGAGCCCCAGACCCTTCTTCCTAGTACCTTGATTTCTCCGCCCCTTTTCCTGTTTAAACACCTTCTCGGAAACTGTGGGTGCTTTCCGTGTCTTGGAGAATTGTGATTTTGGTGATGAAATTTAGACTTTTGGGTAAAGAATAACCACCAGAACATGATACCTTATAACAAATAAACATCGTGTTTGCTGGTAGTGGCGTCAGTGCTAAAGGTTTGGGCGGGGAAAGCTGGGTGACCTGCCCCCTGCTAGCTGCAGTTCCCCCTTCCTGCGCCCAGAGCCCATTTGAAGGCCACGGGTGGCTCCACCGGGAAGACATCCTGTTACCATTTGGGGTCAGTGTGTTTTAGGTCTCTGTCCCTAGATGTCTATGGCCATGAAGCTACTTCGGGGGGCCTGGTCGTCAGTGTTGTGGGTGGTGGCTTATGACAGACAGTGGGGTCCAGCGTCATCGGCCCCTGGCATGTGGTGGCTGCACGCTGTGGCTTCCGCGAATGAGTCCTGCAGGGGGAGTCCTTTCAGGAGTGAATGGGCCCTAAGTAGGGAGGCCGGGAAAGTGCCGGGGGCGAATTCCTGCAAGAATGGGCTCTGTAGGGTTTATTTGCCTTCTTGCCAGCTTTTTCCCTAGTGCCACTCCCTCCTGATGGGTACTAAGGAGTGGACCTTTGGTCATCTCAAGCCACGGAGGGGGTATCAGCAGTGTGGCCAGCGCTGTACGGGCCCTGGGATGGTGGCCTGAACAAGCCTGACGAGGTTCTGCCTGCAATGAGTGGGCCACACAACCAGAGGGCAGTGGGCAACCAGGGGGGCTAGGCTGGGAGGGGCATGGTGGTCCCAGACTGGGCACTGGGGACCCACCCATACACACTGACGGCAGGGAAGGCCTCTTGAAGGAGGTGGGCTGTGGGCTTGTCCTCGCTTGGAGGCTGCCCTGCCCTCTGCCTCGTCCCTCCAGCTTCATCCTTCTCATCCCTGTCGGGACCTGAGATCACCTGGAAGCTTTGGAAAAAGCTCTAAACCCAGCCCCACCCTCTAGAGTTCTGAGTCAGTGGTCTTGGGTGGGACCTGCCTTATGTAGTTTTAAAAACTCCCAGATGATTCTAATGGGCAACCAGGTAGGGAACCACTGCCTACCCAGCCCAGCAGCCCTCAGCTGAGGCCACTTGCCCTTTTAGTGCCCACGACTCTGAAGACACAGGCCCTGAGAGTCAGGCAGGTCCTAGCTGCCCTGCCCCACAGCCTGGGGGCAAGGGCAGCGAGCGGCTTGCTGGGAGGCCTGGCTCCCCAAACATGTGCCTGACGTGACAGGTACGCCTCTCCTGCAGGGCCGGATGCCAGGCGACCCGGAGCTGCTCACCAAGGAGTGTCATTGGCAGGACTCCAACGTGGCCACGTTTCCTGTCAACAGGAGGGTCTCTGGGGCTGGGTCATTTCCTCTGAGAGGCTCTCCTGGAACACCAGTAAGTGGAACCAGCTTGCAGGGCAGGTGCCTGTGAGCAGGTGAGAGTGGGCAGATTGGAGGTGAGCGAGAGCTGGCTGCCGGGGCCCCGCCCACCTCAGGCCCCTCCTGCCCATAAATCCCGGAAGCTGGTCTGTCCGCCCCTTGAGAAGGAGCTCCAGGAGCAACAGAATCTTCCTGCCCAGGTCAGTGTGCAGCTGGAAGGAGAGAGTGGCTGTTGCCTAGGAAACATGGTTTGAGGGCCTGACTCAGGCCTGTGGCCCTCTTGGGTTCCATGCCTGGGTGGGGGTGTGAACCCCAGAAACTGGTCCGAGTCAAGGGGGGTGGAGTGGGGAGGGTCATATGTGCCTTTTTATAGGCTTCTGGGACTTGGCATTGCTCAGTATTCTGCGTGGGGTCCCTTGACCTGCAGAGGCTGGGGTGAGGGTAGGGGGATGTGTTCTGTGGATTGGCCGGGACAGGAGGGAGAGAGGGAACTAGGGGTGTTAGGGGTACAGGTGGGTGCTTACGGGCTAATAGAAGAAATCCTGGAGGAGTTTCCAGGAATCATCTTGTGGAAGCGTCATTGGGCTTTTGTGGAAGGCCCTGGGGGGAGGGGAGGTCAGGGGTGCTGTTGCCCCTAGGTAGGTGGAAGTGAACACATGGTAACAGTAACAGTGTGACACCTGGACCCAGGAAAGCCTCTCCTTTAGCCAGGCCAGGTGGATGGGTGCCCCATGGCCGTCTGTGCAGAATGCTATCTAGCTGCTGCCTCTTAATTACGAAAGGGTTTGAGATCCTAAAAACCATAAAGAAGATACTGGGATGGGATGAGCCCTTTGGGGGTTAATGCCACAGGGGGCAGGGGTAGCTGACTGGCAGGCTGGGCTGAGATGCCTCAGCTGGTGATGGTGGGGGAAGGGGGCTGTGCCTGGCTTGGAGTCCAGGTTGGGGAAGGGAATGTAGGAATGTACGCAGGCTTCCACTGGAGGAATTCCCACTCTGTCCTGTTGGCTGACCCCCTTCCTTGGGCACCTGCAAAGGTGGCACATGGGGGTGCTAGGTGCTTTGCCTTCATTCATCTGCCGGGTTCTCCTCTCTGTGGAGCTGTGCGGCTGTGGCAGGTGGCATCGTTCCCAGCCAAGTCCTTTTGGATCTTTCTTCTCCTGTGCGAGCTTTCCTGGGCCCCTTTCATTGAGGAGTCTCCAGCAGGGATGGGACCGGTGGGATTCCCCAGCCCCTGCCTGGGGATACCTGGACCGACCCTGAGCTCAGAACTAGAGTCATGCTGTGCCACCCCCTCTGCCCCCCTGGGTGAATGGGGTGGCAGGAAATGGGGTCTTGAATTCTGCACAGCGTCCATCTTGAAGCCCAATCCACTTCTGCCAAATCCCTCCTGTCCCGTGGCCTCTGCTGAGTAGGTCACATGTGGGTGCACTTGACTTGGTTTGAATCTCTGCTTTCGTTGCTGTGGACTCGGGCACAACACTCAGCCTCAGTCTCCCCACCCATGAGTTGGGAGTAACAACACGTCCCCGACAGTGGCTGTTGGAATGAAAATAGGTGATGGTTTTAGAAGTTTGGTCATCGGGGCGGCCTCAGTCTCTGCACGCACAGCGAGTAGAAAATGACTGGAGCTCCAGGTAGGGGCTTTAGAATGCTGGCATTTGTGCCTTCTGAGCGTGCACGCTAAATATCTGACGTGCTCTCTTGTTTCTTGTTTCTTGCTCATCATCTTACCTGTGAAGTCCTGAATGCCTTTACATGTCTCTTTCTGGAACCAAACTTTGTTGCCTGTGGAAAAAAAAGGAAAGCCTTTGCATCTTGGGGCCCCAGCTGGTGGGCAGGTGAGCAGGCTCTGGAGGCGCCTGGGCTGCCGTGGCCGGTGTCTCCTCCCCAGGTGCTGACTTCCCAGAAGCTGCACTTGATGCTGAGGGCCATCCTGAGAGGGATGAAGAGAGGCTGCCCTGGGCAGGACGTGGCCCCACAGACCTGTGTGTCATCTTTTGAGCACCGACCTGCCTGTACACCTATTTTTCCCACACCAGACAGCTGGTGTCAGTGTACCTGGCAGGATCCAGGGGTCCAGAGCTCTGCTTGCTGCTTCACGCACAGTCCAAGAAGCTTGATATGGGAAGCAAGCTCAGGGCCACGTTCAGATCCATGGGCCCTGGTGGACCCTTTGAACTGAGTCATCCATGCTGATTTTTCTCTTGTGGTATCTGTCACTTGCTGAAGAGTTTGTTTTCTGGGGCTGTCATTCAGAGCATGATTTTGCACCACACCATTAAAATTTTCAGAGTGTTGTTTGCTGATTTGTGTTTATTGAAACTAAATCCATGAGGGTGATGTGAAAACAGCGCTCAACTGTTTACCAAATCGGATTCTTGTTTCTGATATTTTTGTGTATCATCTGTTCTCACTTGAACGGTGTGGAATTTGTTATGCAGATGAAAACCCGTATTTCAGTGAAGTTTTTTTTTTTTAATTCAAATGAGTTTATAAGAATGTTATAGTCAAGGTACTTGATTTGCCATTTGAAGCAGAATCTGGATGGAGTGTGGCTTGGGCTTTCAGAATTTTCGGACGGGCTGGGATCCAGGTGCTGAGTCAAGCTGGTTGGAAACCCCCCTCTTCCAATTCAGCCCCTCACCAGCTGGCCAGCCTCTGGCAAGTCACCCAACCCTGGGCTGTGGCCCCCCATCTGTGAAATGGCATTTCTTGTGTTTCTTACAAGGTTATTGGAAGACTTCAACAAAAGCACCATTATTTCATTGGTTTTAAACATTTTAACATCTCCGGGATTGAGTTGTGTCATAAAATTGATCACATGTTATAGTCAAATCGACAGTATTTTTTTTCTTTTGTTTCTTCGTGGCTTATAAAATAATGCTGGGCCTAAAATTTGATGGCATCTTAAACTTACCTGATGGACATGAGAGCGTTTTGCAAACTTTAAAGTTACAGAGTCGGGCATCCCAAGTAAAAGGGCAGTTGCTCAACTTTTTAAGTAGATCAGAGGCGACAAGTCCAGTTATGGCCAGACTGTGGCTCTGATGCCGCAGCTGCACGTCGAGCATCGTTGGTATCCGACACGGGTCAGTGGTCAGGTAACCTTGGATTCTTGTGTTCAGAGAGACCCTGACGCCTGTGGCTTCCAAAAGAAGCCTCTCCTGTGTTGGAGTCAGAGGTGAGTGGGTGCAGACGGTCCTTCACTGGAGGGGACTTACGGCTGGAGGGCTGCCCAGCCACCCCCCGGCTTCTACCAGAGGCCCCGGGAGTTCTTCCTGGTGGAACCCCGGTGGGAATAGGTGTCACTGCCTGGCAGAAGTAATGTACTTCTCTCAGTGTGCCTTCCCTGGACTGTCACCTGGATGCAGAAAGTCCAGTAGCGGATGCCGAGGCTGCCCAGCACCTGAATCACCCTGTGAAGAGTGTGCCCACCCGTCAGGAACACTCCCCTCCTTGTGATCCAGAAATGAGCTTGTATTGTGTTCAGCTGATACTCAACTGGGGGTCTGTCTGTTAACTAATACAGGGGTTTGGGTAGTTAATCAACGTGATGGTGACTAAACCAACCCCCTGCCTCCTCTTCAGTGAGAAGGCGGCCCCTTCTCCCACCGCCAGCCCCGGCCTCGTGGCTTTTGCTTCTCCACCCACACGTGCCCCTTTATTCACCGAGCCCTGGAGATCCCGTCTCCCTCCCCCCTCTTGCTTTTTTTTGGAGTGGGGGTGTGAGGGGCTTGCCTTGCTCCTGCCAGGCTGTGAGCTCCCTGAGGGTGGATATCCCTTCAAGAAAGACCTCCCTGCCTCACACCTGCCAACGGACATCCACCTACACGCTTGGGGTACAGCTAGGTGGCCCTGAAAGTCTGATTGTCAATCTTTGGAGATGTTCAGAGGCAAGACTCGGGTGGTAAACCTGTGGCCGTGACCTGGCATGGTGTGGCAGCCGTGAAGTGTGCCTGCCTGATCTCCTGCTTCTGGGAATGTAATGGACAGGTGGCCCCAACTGCCGCATTCCGCATCTGGAATCCAGCACCAGTCACAGAACCTGCGCTCCCCCGGCCTGCACCCCGCCAGGGCCTGTGTCTGGCAGAGGTGCTGGTCTGTTCCTGGGAGATTTGGGACTTGTCACAGCCTGCTGGCTTGGCCCAAGGATCCCCCCTCCGGCCTTGAACTGCACTGCACAGCTGGCGAAGATTTCTCCTGCCCGGCCCCCCTCCTTCCCTGTCTCCTGTGCAGAAGTCAGACCCGCATCTCCCCCCGGGCTCCCTCTTCATGTTCCCCAAGAAGTCTCTTGCACAGCTAATGTTGTCTTGGCATCCTTTTTGGAACACCCAAATGCACACACATTGAATTTAAAATAAAGTAGGTCAGAGGGACGGTGCCCAGGAATTTCCTCCAGTTTGGGCAGCAAGCTGTATTTCCTGTCCCAGGTTGCGATCTGCCTGCCTCTAAAATGCCAGGGCTGTGGTTGTGTCGGGGCTGTGGTTCTGTTGCTCGTGCCTTACATACAGCGAGTCTTAAGTGCTTGTACCGGAACTCCTGTCCGTCTGGGCGAAGCATCAGGAGTGGAAGCGGTGGTGACCTTTCTGAGCAAGCGTGCACGCTCTGTGTTTTCACTGAGAAGTTGCATGTATTTTCTGTACTTAATACTTTTTTAAAAGCCTCTTGGGTGATACGAGAGTCCTGGTAAGTGCGGCCCACGTGCGACCTGCTCTGGGAATGCAGCTTCATGTGGAGAAGCCTGACTTTTATAGGACACAGCTTTGAACACGCTGGCTGTGTTCAGGTCACGTGGCATCAGGCAGTGTATTTCCAAGGTGCCTGTGGTAATCGGTTTGCTCTTTTGGAGCTGTTTGTGGCTGCCCTGCCCCTGACGCTCCTTGAAGAGGGAGGGTCCTCGGGATCCCTGTGGGCTGCTCCGGGGTTCCCTTCAGCTGCCTCCAAGCCCTGGAACCTGCACGATGCAGATGGAACTGCCTTGGGATTTTGTTCCGACACTGGCCCTCTTCCTGTGCGGGGACTTCCTGTGTTGTCAGCCTGCAGTAACACAGACCGCAACAAGGCCTGGGCTCCTGGAACTCATGAATCTCTGCAGGGAGACAGGGGGCCTGACTTGGATGCATGCTGTGCCCACACTTGGCTTTGCAGTGGTTATTCTGCCTGGCCTGTGGGATTTCAGCCCTTGGGGAAATGGCACCTACCTCCCAGGTGTTTCTGTGGTCCTCATTCCAGAGACGGAACTTCTATGGATTGACTTGAGTAGAGGGTTCCCCAAGTGGACATGATTCTACAGTAAACACACAAACGCCACCCCCAGGTTGGACAGTTCACAGTTCACGCTGTGCTCTGTCCATCTCCCCGCCCCCTGCTGCCCCATCTGTCACTTGTCTGCATTTCAGGCCTCGCTCAGCTCCAGCCCTGAGTCCCCGAGTCCTTCCGCATGCATCTCATTGCCTGAAGGTGACTTGTTTGTGGTTCCTTTTGCTTTGTTTTCCTTTGAGCTAAAACTTAGGGTAGGTGTTTGGGGAGTGGGAGTGGGGTCATGAGGTAAAATAAATGCATAGACCCTAAGTGTGCCAATCGATGTGTTTTAGCAAATACACACACAACGGTGGACCCAAAACCCCTATCGAGATACAGGATATACTATAGCTCCAGAAAGTTCCAGAAAGTCCCCTCATGGCCCTTTACAGGGAGTACCAACTCCTATCTCCCTGCTCACCTTTCTCCCCCAACCCAATGTGATTAATTTTGTGTGTTCTGGAATTTAATATAATACTATGTAATATACAGAGGGTGCCAAAAAAAGTATACACATTTTAGGAAAGGAAAAACTGTACTAAAATTGTAATAATATATACTGATAACAAAAGATACATACAAGTCATGTGTATACATTTTTTGGCACCTATATACCCGTAGGTTAAATATACGTGTATATGTATGTACAGTATTACGTAGGTGTGTATTATACCCTCTGTGCCTTTTTTTTGCAAAAGCTTTTTTTATTCCTCATGTTTTTGTGATTTTTGAATGTTTCAGCCTGGCTTGATTGCTTGTTCCTTTTTTGCTCCGTGTGTAGTATTTCATTGTGGGAACGGGGTACCATGCTGTGTTTATCCACTCACCTGTTGATGGAAACTTGGGCTGTTTCTAGCTGTTGGCTATTCTGAATAAAGCTACTGTGGACCATTCTTGTACATGTCTTTTTATGGGCATATGTTTTCATTTCTCTTGGATAAATTCCTAGACATGGAATTGCTGAGTCATAGAATTAGGTGTATGTTTAGCTTTATAAAGCAGCTATAAAATTTTACACGGCTACCAATCACATATGGAAGATGGAGCTAGTAGTTTTAAACCATTTAACAGAATGCTGGCCTTGGTGACACAGTGGGGTGGGAGGGCACGGGTGTGGGGAACCCCCTCTCCTTTGGTCCCTCCACCAGCAAGGAGATGCAGAGTCTGGACCATTTGCCTTGCCAGGCTAGGGTGGGCTGTGGGGTTCACCCGCTCTGGAAAAAAGTAGCCGTGCCATTTTATTTAGACAGGGCTTGCCTGCTTCTCTTGGCTTTCCCTGGATGTTCACAACAATTACTGATTTTTCCTGGGCCATGCCTCACCCTTCCCCTGCTGCCTCCCTCCCCAAATACTATGTTCTCCAGTAGTCAGGGCCTTTGGTTCCTGGTTCTTTTGAACATCTGTGCCCACCTTTTTGCATTCACGACTGACAGAAGGTGAGTTTTGGAGTCCACTGGTAACCACGGAGTAGCACAGACCTTTCTAGTTTGTCGCAGTGTGAGGACGCTGGCTAAACGTGTGTTCCAGGTGGCTCTGTGCATATCAGCAACCCTGGGTCTGGGCCGTCCTGGAACCCAGCGATCCGGGTATACTTGTCTCGCAGGCCTTGGAAGGCTGCTGGCGGCTACTCCAGGTCTCTTCAGGGCAGTGCTTTTGGAGACATGGTTTGTAGGGCTACTGATGTGTCCTTGAGTGGATTCCATTTTACTTATTTCTATCCTACATCTTTCAAGAAGGTACTTTGAGGACTCAGAAAAAGGGGATGTTGTAAGAGGGGAAGAGATTGGGGAAGTCCAGAGGTGATAAAAAAAAATGCACCCACAAAGTTCAGGACAGTGGCTGTGAACAGGGACCCCTTATGTTGGCGTCTCTCTCCCCACCCCCCTCAGTTTAGGGAGACAGTGTGTATCCTTGGGATGATAATAAAGAGAAAGGCTTCATTAAGGAGCCGTGTCCTGGGATGGAGAGAGACTTCTGCCACCAAGTGAGGGCCAGTAACACGTCAGGCCTGGGTTCCCACGGCTGCGGCTTGTGCCCACGTCCGCTGGGAAAAGTCAGAAGCACAATGTTGAGGGACAATGTAGGGTAATCTGTTCTGTGACAGTCCTGCTTAGGTGTATCATTTGATTTGGGATGGATTTAAAATACTCCGGGGACTATTTTATTATTTTATTATATTATTATTTATTATATTATATAATTATATTAATACATATTAATATATAAATACATATAATATGTATAATATAATTATATTATATATTATTATTATTATTATATTATTGTTAGTATCAATTGGGGCAATTGATACTGACCAATTGAACTGAACAGGCTCATTCTCTCTTCCAAAAATAATTATTTATCTCAGCCAAGGTTTTGATGGGTGTTTAGAGACGATGGTTGGAGTTTTACTTCCTCCCCAAGAAGTGACATGCCAGGGGTAGTGTCAGGATTGCTTGCCGACCTCTCAGGTGTGCTGCTGGACAAAGCAGGGACAGGCCTGGTTGGTCTCAGTAACAGGAACTTAAAGTCAGGGCAGCGTCTGGTTTGTTTTGGTTGGAGGCAGGCACTCCAAGGGGTAAGGCGGTGATGCCGGTGGTTGTGGGTGAGCTGAGTTTGAGGGGGGAGTTGGAACCTGCCGGCAGAGAGGAAGTGTCTGGACGGCAAGGGGTGAGGTTTGTCCTGAGCCGCTGTGGGGACATCGGAATGGGCGTTCAGGCAGAGCTGCAGTATCTCCTTCCACGTCTGCTTCTCGAGCATGTGGCGTTCTGCTCTGTGCCTTGTTGGGACCTCTTGAAGATAAGGTTACCTCTCGTTTATCTTTAGATCTGCCTCTCCTGATACGACCTGGCTCTCGGGGCAGCATCTGAATGGATTCGGCACAGTGGTCTGCTTGCATGTGTGTGTGTGCACGCGATTGTGCACAAGTGTGTCTGCCCAGCTGGGAAGATAGATGGCAGCTGAGAATAGGCCGTTGGCCTTGACTGTTAGGAGTCCCCATGGGCTCTTGGATGTGTGGATGGATATGTATGGAAATACGTGTGTATATGGGTGTGTATACATGAGGAGGGGTGGAGAGAGACTGAAAGCTTGATAGCGAGCTGCAAAGCAACATTGGAGCCCCAGACAGCTGATCGTGGGAAACCTGGCCAGTCACCAGTGCGCCCCTACAAGGCTCCCTGGCCCGAGGCTCCCGTCTTGGGGGGCGTGTGCAGGGAGCGGGCGGAAGGGCCCGTGTGGCCCAGAAGGAGCCAGCACGTCTCACTGATTGATGCGCAGGGTCCTGCTCTGCACTGTGATTCGTCCGCGCTTTCTGGCTTCATGGTTGGCTTGTGATGCTGTAGCAGGTCAGTGTGAGGGGTCTGGCTTCACGGGTGGTGTTTACTGGCCCTGCCCATCCACGTGCTGGGAGGGCGGTCTGCCACCCAAGGAAGGGGATTTACCTAACTCAAAGCAAAGGAGTCCCCTTTATATCTATCTCTTCTTTTCCACATTCTTGATTTCTTTCAAGCTCTAGTGACTTTTGAGCATTGGCTTTGTTAAGTTTCACAACTGCCTATTTTAAATGGCATTAGAACTTGAGTTAGAAAATTAGGGTGTCTTGGGGTGGCACTCCTCTCCCGTACCTGAATGAAGTTGGTTCCGAGAGGCAAAGTGACTTTCTTCAGGTTTCACTGTTGGATTCGGCGGGCAGGTGTGTGCTGCTGAGGTTCGTGAACTCTGGCCGGCTCTGGGCTCTGGTTGTGAAGTACATCCCACCCACCCTGGCCCTCTGCCAGGCTGCCTGCCCGCTGCAGTCTGTCTACAAGGTTCCCTGGAGTTGGGCGGGCACAGTCCTGGCCCCTCCCTTACCTGCTCCCTCATCCCCAAAGGCAGCTCCCTCCCTTCTCCAGGAAGAAGGTTCCTCTTGCAGTGTTGGGCTGGGATGCGTCTTCTGTTTGGTCTCAAACCCTCTGCTGTGATGCTTCTTCAGATGGCCTTAGGAGCCTCCTCCAACATTGTGTGTGTGTGTGTGTGTGGGGGGGGGGGTTGGCTTGCCCACACTCTATAAAATTTGGGCAAAATACCAAGAGATTGGCAGTGAAAGCCGCCACCACCCCCACCACACACGGGCGCACGCCCCCCGGGGCTTATGACAAACTCTGGGAGCTCTTTGCTCCTTTTGCTGTCATCTCTGCTGGCTCCAAGATTATTTGGGTGTTGGTCCCCAGCACCACGGGTCAGCAGTTAGGGAGCGTTTGCCTCCCCTTTGGACCCTGGGTGTGCGGCGTGCTTGTTACCCACGCTTAACTGGGCTGCTTTCTTGCCGGGCACGTGCTGTCTGCCCAGAGCTGGGGAGGAAGGCCAGTGGGGATGCTGCTCATGTTTGCTTTTTATAAAACTGACACTTGGTACCTTCTTGTTAAAGTAATGTCAACAGGGACCATACTGTACTCTTCAGAGTTCCCCAAACAGTTGATGTTGACAGGGTTGCATTCCTTAAGTTGAAAAGAAGAGGAAGGCTGGCGTATAAGGCTTATCTGTATCTCTAAGCATTTCAGAAGAAAGATATATCTGTGCGCAGTGTTTAAATATAGCACGGTGTTTGCTACTGAGTTGGAGAATAAGCAATTGAATATGTAGGTCACTGACTTAGGGGAAGGAGCTCGGAGTTTTCCTTGCATCTGATTAACACCAGCTTACGATTGGGCCGTTGATGCTGGGCCAAAATTGGGTTACACAGAGTTCAGCAGGATATCTGGGAGGGAAACTAGGAATCCTGAGAGGATGCCTTTGCCCCCTTAAGGCACTGGAGGTGTGACTTGGTGTTGGGCCTGTGGTTTGCAGCCAGCCCCGGGCACTAACCACTCGGGGTGTATGGAGAGAGACAGGGCTGGGCGCTGTGCTCCTGAGCACATCCACCAGAGGAAGGGAAGAGGGCTGCACTTAATCAGCATCAATGCCAGCGGTGGATTTCAATCCGTGCCTGCTTCAGAACACGCTGTTTGGAATTGCATATTTAAAAGAAAACTGCCATCCCTCCCCTTTTGAAGGTATGTGACATTTAAAAGATCTGTCGCAGGAGCTAGGTTTGACAGCTTCGAATTATATTTGAAAGAGTTTTTCTCTTAAGAAAGAAAATGATTACTTCTATTTTAAATGTCATTGCAAAGACATAAACATGTTTAATCAAATTATATATTTAATTTATGTAGAACGTAATTTTTATTCCCATGGAAGAGTCACTGGTTATTTCTTAAGCAGCCTTGAAGCTGGGCAATGTTGGTGATTTTAAAGCGGTTCAGCTTTTTGAGTAAACAGCTATTTAAGGATTTATAGAATCTGAAAAAATAGTATTATTAGGGAAATATGTTTTCATCTGTACACTTGTACCTAATGGCACCTTTTGGGGAGAGGGAGGTACTTTCATTATTGTCACTGTGAGACATTAAGGATAAACTCCTGTTGAACGAATTGAAAAAAGTGTAACCCTGAAGACAATAAAGGCAGGAACAGCAAAGATGCTTCTGTAATTTTCTTGTGGATTCTTTAAATCAGCAGGGAGTTACCAGGAGAGCTGGGAATGAGCTAGCGTGCTGACTTGCCTTAAAAGGGAGGCAACAGGGGGTCTCGGAGGACAGATACAGAATGCCACAGAAAACCTTTAGGTTGATACAGTGTGATTAAGTTTTGTCACAAAAGGCTGATGTGGAGTTCCAGGGCAGCGGTAAGGTCCCCAGGCTGCTGTGGGTTAGCTCAGGCAGGAAGCTTGCCTGCCTGCTGATCTGCCAGGACACTCCAGCTCCAGAACTTTCTCTGAGGGAGCTGGGTGTTGGAAGGTGGCCAGCCTAGCGTACAACTGTGCGTGTCAGCCCGGGACAGACTTGGCCTACTCCAGCCTGCTGCCTGTAGTTTTGATTTAGCCAGGCTGGGTCAGGGAGTCCTGGAGTCCCCTGCCAGTGTGCCCATTTGCCCTGCACGGACCAGCGCCAGGGGCTGGTTTTCTCTGTCTTCTCCAGGTTGCTCTGTGAGGGAGGGAAGGCGCCCTCTGTCAGATGTGACCCTGGGGAGACTTAGGTGTCCGCCAGCAGCTGGGAGAGAGAAACCAGTCAGTTGTGCCCGTTCCCAGGAAAGAACTTACGTAGCAAGCATCTTTGCCAAGTCCAGTGCAGAAGGTCGGTTCAGGAGCTGTGAACTCTCTGGCTCTTGACAGATGGGATGGGCTCCTGGGCCTTGGGCAGCCAGAGGAAGCGGATCCCAGTTCAGTGCGTGAATCATCAGCAGGGTTGGCTCCTCATGACCCCTCCTTGTAAACACCAATCCAATTATCCAATAAAGAAAGGAATTGTCGTATTTATTGGTCAACACTAGCCAAACTAAACAACCCCGCACCCCCCACCCCCCAAAAAGGCAAACCTACCTGTTATTTTTGTAATTAAATTTGTTATTTTGAAGCAATCGTAGAATCACATGTAAGGGAAGTAATAAATACCCTTTACCTAGTCTCCCCAATGGTAACATTTTGTAAAATGACGGTAACATAAGGCAACCAGGAAGTTGACGTTGATACAATCCACAGATACTCAGATTTCCCCAGTGTTAACATGTATTCATTTGGGTGTGTATTTACTTCTGTGCAAGTGTATCCTGTGTAGGTTCTGGTATTTATGCACCATCAAGGTCAGTTCTATCACCCCAAGGACCCCCCACTAGTGTCTGTTTGTAGCCATAGCCACTTCAGGTGGCCAAGACGGTTCAAAGCCAGCATATATGGCTGTACATGGGGATGGCGGGCTTCCAAGACCCAGCTTGCTCAGAGAAAGTTCCAGTATTGGCGTGTCCTGCCCCCTTTTCAGTTCTTATCCCTGACAACCGCTAACTTTTCCCCATTGCTATAATTAAGACTGTTACATAAATGGAGTCAGATAGTATAGACCCTTTTGGGATTGAATTTTTTCACTCAGCACAGTTCCCTTTGGGATTCATTCAAGTTATTGCATGTATCACTAGTTTGTTCCTTTTTATTGGTAACAAATAACTCCATTCTAAAGATTGTGGACCCAGTTTTAGACCAGAACATTGGATAAGAGGAAGCCATCCTGGAGACCTGAGAGTTGCAAAACGACCCTTCCTTGCTTGATGTCAAAAGGAACTGGGCATCTCTGGCCTCCACTTAGCTTGCCCCATTTCTCAGCAGCGTCCGTGGAGCCATGTTTAGAGTATCTGGTGCCACGTTGGCTTGACTGGTTTGGGAAATCAGCAAAAGAGCCCCCTTCACCTTGTGAGTTTTGTTCCCCTGAGTTGTGTGTTTTTGCACAGTGCACATGGACTGAAATATGTGATGAGACAGAGCTTGAGAGAAAGGGTTATTGAATGTCGACGTTTATTAGCAGTCATGCTATGATAATAACACATGGGGTGCTGGTCTGATTCACAAAGGAATAAAGGCTGTGTCAGCATGACTTCTTTCAGAGGAAGCCCTGGCCACTTAGGTGGCTTTGGCCTGCTTTCGTGAGAACTATAAAATTTCAAGTCTCAAGAACTGAATTTCCGATGAAAGCTTGGAGCTGTTTTTCCTTCAGGAAGCACATGTGCGCTGTGTTTTGAACATACATACGTGTGTATTTACCCATTTGTCATAAGAGTGAGGGCAGCATTGAGGAGTTATTAGTGCCCCATGGACATTAGTGCTGAACGCTTGTCTATACTTTGAAAATTAACGAAATGCCGCTGAGTACTCAGTGTGTGTGGAAGTTGGTTCAGGATTCCAGTGTTACTGGTGCCTGTGAATCAACAGACAGTCTTTGCATTCTCTGGAGGGGCCCTGGGCTCTTCTTCCTGGATCCACACTGTTGAGCCAGCCTCGCTGCTGGTCTTCTGGGACCTGGGAGGCACCTGGACTGAAAATGGACCCCCGGTGCATGGGTGGTTCCCACAGCTGGGTGGGCCACCGGCTGAGCTGGCATTTGGCTTTTCTCTCCGTGTCCTGGATTCCTCTGCGAGGGAGGGTGCAGCGTTTGTGTCCGGGACCATTATAACTGGGTGGTCTAAACTCTGGTCAGATGAGAAGGGTTTGTCCTGCTGTGGGTCTTGGGCTATTGGGGTGTTCACACCACTATGGAGTGTTTCTGACAGCGTGTTGGGGTGGGGAGTGGAAAGGACCGAGTCAGGACACAGGTTACCTTTGTCTCTGATGGGCTGGGTGACCTGCGCCTTGATTTCTGTTCCCGGATGAGATGCTCTAAGGTCTCATCTGGCTCTGGGATTTATTCTTAATGTTTGTTGCCCCTAGACAAAAAATGCATATGCCAAAAAAATGTATACGCATGACTTGTTCATCTTTTGTTACCGGTGTATATTGAGTGTTACAATGTTAATACAGCTTTTTCCTTTCTCACAATGTGTGTGCACCCATTGTATGTGTTGGACCCATGAACTGACCTACAGTGAGACCATGGATGTCACTCACGTTTGTATGTGCAGAGTTTCTTTGTGTGCCATTCTCTGTAACGTACCCAGCTCTGGACGTGGATTTTTAAGAACTAACGTCGTTTCTATGTTGCAGGTACAGCCATCGTTCCATTTGATGGCAGTGATGTACTGCGTTTTAAACATAAATCTCTCCCAAACCTTGAGATTTGGGTTCTTAATTTAGTTTGAAATAAAACGGAACCTAGTTTCCTTCAGGGCTTTTTATTCCCCAGGCCTTCGGTTCTTGAATTCACCTCGTCATGTTAGTAATGCGTTTGTGAAATGATAAGAGCGATTTGAGTGCATCTGGTGCGCCAGGCGGCATGGCATGTAACTCCCACTGCGGCCTCACCGAAGGTCACGTCCTGGGCTCATCGGGGAGGAAGAGGAACTGAGGGCCAGGGAACTTTTCTAGGGCCACTCACACCTCATTCTAGTGATCTTAACCATTAGTCGGTCTCCAAGTTCTCCAAGGTCAAAATCAGATCCTGCCCTGCTCACACAGCTGCTCCCTAAACCAATTACACACAGGCAAAGCAGTCAGTGCCTTGTCCGATGTACAAAGGGTTGAGGGTGAGGACACAGTGTGGGAGAGCAGGAGTCCAGGGGCTGTCTGGCTGCATGGATGTTACTCAGCTCCACTGCCCCCCCCCCCCACACCCCGCTCAATATTCTGCATGTAGCACACTGATCAGCACTGTTGATACCTCAAGCCAGTCACTCTTCTGATGAGTACTTATGCGTAATCTTTCAGAGCTGGTGGACTTGCCATTTGATCCTGAAGTCATACTGCCTTTTTCTTTTTTTTTTTAATGCTCCTCCCTGCTCATTCTGCAGTCTAGTCTGTGGCCAAGAAGTTGGCTGGGCCCTGGGGGGGGGGGTGTGTGTGTGCATTCTGAGCTCCCCACTGCATTGGTACCAGCCTCATTCTGCAGGTGGACTGGCCACTGGAATTCAGACTTACATGATGGAATCTCCCCAAGGGGGACACCCTTTGGTAGGGTGAACTTGGATGAGGATGGAGGGGGATACCTTACTTCCTTCAAAACCCACCTTGGGAGTGCAGCTACGACTTGGGGGCTGGCTGACATCCTAGGTGGAGCTGTTTTGCAGTGTTGCTCTTTGTGGCTGGGAACCCAGGCAGAGGCAATGTGGAGCCATCGCGATTTCTGCATTGCCAGCTTCAGCTCCCTCTCTGCTGACATAGGAACCCCCGGTGTTTTTACTGTGCATTTTCCAGATTGTTGGAAATCTGTGCGGAAAATGCTGAAATATTGGAAAGGATGAAGAATATTAGATAATGATTTCTGTGATCTGAAAGTCTTAATATTTCAAAAATCACCTTTACTTTTAGCATGGAGAAAGCACTTGTTCTAAGACTTTGGAGATCTTTCTGTCTCTCATGTACGTACGTATATACTAAAAAATGAAATTCACTGTTTAACGACTATTTTTAAATTTATATGAAATTTGGATTATTCTGTTTTGTATTTTTCTCAGTTAACCTATAAGTATTTTTCCTGTGTCATTAAGTGTTTTTGAATTTTTAAAAATAATCTGTTGGTGCAAGTATCATAATATGTGATATGGGTACAGCGTGATAGCTGGGCATCTCCGTGGTACGTCCAGGGAAGTAGGCGTCCAGCCATTCTCTTTTTATTTGGCATCTTAGATGGTTCTTAGTTTTTATATAAATACTGACCACTCTTGTTTCTCACTAGCGGTAGATGGGGTGGGGGTGGAATCTTCTGGAAAAGTTCCCCTCATGCTCCCCCCACAGTGGGAGGGGGCGTTTGTCTTGCTGATTCTTCAACATTCTGCTCTGTCATCAGTGGCGTTTATTTTAAAGATTGGCAGCATATATAGGTTTTACGGGGTCTGACCATTAAGTTCGCGAACTCATCCTAGAAAAAGTGCTCCATACCTCATTGCTGAATATCACTACAGTCACCTTCAAAGTACTCCCCTTGGGAAGCTATTCACTGATGCCAGTGCCCAGTCCACCCTTCAAAGCAATTTTGGAACTCTTTTTCTGGGATGGCCAGCAGGGCTGTCATCGTATGACCCTTGATGTCCTGAATGTCATCAAAATGTCTTCCTTTCAGTATTTCCTTTATCTTCCGGTAAAGAAAGAAGTCATTAGGGGCCAGATCAGGTGAGTAGGGAGGGTGTTCCGTACAGTTATTTGTTTACTGGCTAAAAACCCCCTCACAGACAGTGTCGTGTGAGCTGGTGCATTATTGTGATGCAAGAGCCATGAATTGTTGGCGAAAAGTTCAGGTCGTTTTCATCTTTTTCACGCAGCCTTTTCAGCATTTCCAAATAGTAAACTTGGTTAACTGTCCCGTTGGTACAAATTCAGAATGAATAATCTCCCTGATATCAAAAAAGGTGAGCAACGTCGTTGCAACAAGTTCCCGAACTTAATTGTCAGACCTCGTATGTCACTGATGAACCATCTGCTTCCCATGTGACCCGGGCCCCTTGTCGAATGAGGTGTTGATGGGGTGCCTGGCAGAAAGGCTCTTAGAGAACGCCTCTTCCTCTTCCATGCTCTGCCTGCTCTCTGCCAGGGAGGATACCCAGGCCAAAGAACTGTTTCCAGATGCCCTATTGGTTAGTGGTCACCATTAGCCGGGCTCTGTTCTCCATCTTTCCTTCCACCTCTTCTGGCAGGTTCTGGGCCACCTTGCAGACGTGTGTGCACCCCAGCTGGTAGTTTTCTTGTTCACTTGCTACTTGGAACCAGGAGTGGCCATTGGTGAGACACCTACAAGTGTCTGATTTGTGATGTGGGTTTACACCTGTTCCTTTCTTCTGTTTGAGGCCTGTACACAGAGCTGATGCCCAGTGGCCAGGCTTCCCTTTGAGCTGGGCTGATTTTAAGGGGGTCCTGGCCCCTGGCAGGACTCCCCCCACCCCTTTGGTCTTTTCAGAGTTAAGGCAGTTTCGTGGCTTGTCTGACTTTCCTACGGACACGTGGGGACACAGCCAGGCTTCTGTGAGCCGAGGGTCAGACGGCTCAGACCAGCTGCCTTCACTTCCACTGCCAGCTGGGCAGTTTGGGGTGTGGGAACACAGCTTGAATTCACAAAATGATGTCGTTGTGTGTGGGGCTTGCTGCTCATGGAACCTCTTTTTTTTTCAGAACTTGGCCTGTGTCAGGCCTGATGAGCAGCACCCGTGTATTGATGGGCTTTCCGTGTTTTTCCAGTTGTTTGCAAGCCCTCTCCCTCCCCCCACCCCGAGTCTGGCCTCCTCATGCCTTTGTTCATTTCTCCATCGCTGGAGCCAGCGAATGCTACCACGCTAAGCTACTCTGCTCACCTATCCTGTCTCAGACCCGTTGGCTCTGTAGGGCACAAAAGTAAAAAGCTGAAGGACGGAGTAGAGGAACGGACAAATTAATTGACTGCATCTGAGACAACACAGAAAATATTCTATTTTGTTTTCCTTAAAAAAGTGGCAGAATTCCAAGACTTTCCTTACGGTTTTCCACTGGCTGTCCTTATATTGAAAGACAAGACGTCTAAAATCTTGGCTGTTGGCTCTTTTCACATTCTTAAAACTTAAAACCAGCTGAACATAATTAATATTACAAAATTTCCATAAACATTCTCTCTACAAAGACTGTATGTACAGTTTCTGCCCGGAGGGCATTTTTCTTACTGATGTCGAAATTCTTGGACATCAGGGGGTTATAATGAAGTGTTGATTTGACCTTAAGTGTCTCAATGCCAACGTGGGCTGTATGGGACATGGAAAGAATTAGCTTTCAGGGTTGTTCTTTTTTCCCCCCTGAATAAAGGATAATTGTTTCCATGCTAATTAATATGGTTTATTTATTATTAGGCAATAGTAAGTGGAATTGAATCCTGGGCAGGAATAACCTGGCCACAGCAAGGTGAAGGCATCTCAGATCACACCGTATTAATTCTGTCCTAGCCAACGAGCAGGGGACGTTTTGCTCTTCAGCAGATGTTGTTTCCTTGGTTTTTCCCATGTGACAACCAAACCAGAACTCCACCCTGCTTTATGCCTGATGGACTAGACCTTTCTGGGGGCGAGTTAATAATTACAGGCTGGGCGGGCGCATAAATGGTGTGGGAGGGAGTGGGGGTACCATTCCAGGCAACTTGGGCTTGTGCTGTCACACTGTCAGCCTGATGTCCTGGCTGGAGGGCAGATCCCACGTGCGGCCCACTGTGCTGAGAGCTCTGGGGCTGGTGGGGAGAGGCCCCGTCCCAGCAGCTGCCAGCCCCTCCCACCCAGAGATGCCCCCAGCAGCCCCCCCCCCCCAAGCAAGCAGACCCCTTTTCCC
Source organism: Rhinolophus sinicus (assembly GCF_036562045.2). Classification (NCBI taxonomy): domain Eukaryota; kingdom Metazoa; phylum Chordata; class Mammalia; order Chiroptera; family Rhinolophidae; genus Rhinolophus; species Rhinolophus sinicus. Next base: position 5,673,318 of record NC_133757.1, read on the forward strand.
TTGCCAGTCTGCTGGTGGCATTCCCAGTGCCATCCCATTTCTGTCGTGTGTCGTTTTACATCACACATCATCCCAGTGACCCTAAGAGTGAGGACCGATGAGAGGTAGGAGTGGGGTTCAGGGCCTGGAAGGGCTCCCTCCCAGGGAGTGAACTACCAGGGATGGCCAGGGGGTGTGTGACCGCCATGAGGGTGGGTAAGCGGTGGGGGTGGGAACACACAGGACGTGAGGGCCCTTCCCTTGTCTGGAGCAGGGGTGCAGGCTGTTCTCGCGTCCCGTGAAATGCTCTCCTGCTGTTGTGGTGAGTGAGCTGCGCTCCTGCTGTGCTGCCCACGCATCTGTCAATCCCGCAGGAGGAGCTTCTTGCTAACACTGGCTGGTCTGTTTTAGGGGGCGGGCATTTGGTTTCTCTGTGAACTTCTGGGTTCCTCATCTGTTTGAGGGGCTTTTTCCCACCCATTGCGCTTGAGATAATTGTGGGAACCTATGGATACATGGGAAAGCCCCTGGCACCCACTTCCCATGCTGTCACATCTCTATCATGGTCCCATCACTCAGGGTCACTCACCTCTCACACAGACTGACACCCCAAAACTGCTGTGGGGGTGAACAGATGGAAACAGGCTTTACATGGGGCCGGATGCAGGGGCCTGCAGGTCACAGCTGGGCTCCCTGGGAGCTCCACTGAGGCGCTGAGCAGGGTGGGGTGAGCCTTCTCTGGAGCTGTGGTTTTGCGTTCTCTGGGCACTTCTTGCAGCAGCCCCATGAGCAAGTCACTGCTGAGGGCTGGGCCGCCCTGGCCTGAGTCGGACGGGCAGCAGGATGCCCCGTGGGGGGGCCTTGCCACTGGGAAGGATGGGCATTTCCTGGAGTGCTGGAGCGTCGTCAGCATGGCTCCGTTGTAAATTGGATAGCAACGGTGCCTCTTGAAGGATGCCAGTGGCATCTGTGCCAAGAGAACATTTATAAGGAGGAGGCTGGGTTCTGGGTGGTTCTTCCCCAGGCCCTGTGCTTTTCCCGAGCACGGCCAGCACAGGGCTCTCACCGAGGGGGGGGCAGGGCCTCCCTTCCATGGTGGGGCCAGCACATCGCTCTGCTCAGTGACCTGCTGAGGAATATTGCACCATGTGTCTCAGGATTTGGGTAGAGATGGGTTTTGTTCTTAGACGATGCTGATGGGCAGCCTTGTCCTGGAGTCGTGTGCTAAGTCTGATGATAACTAGCATTTATTGAGCACTTGCTGTATGCAGGTCCCGGGCTAAACTTCATTATCTCTTTGAAAGGATTCTCTCCTGTGAGTGTTGTCTCCTCCAGCCCAGACAGGACCGAGTCCCAGGGACTTGCTCATCTTGGCCCGTGGAGCCTGGGGTTCTATGTGGTTCCTGATAACTCCGTGCCGTCTCCCTGTCTTTTCCCAGGAGTCCTTGATGGCAGTAAATTGGTGATTGCCTAAGGGGTGACTTTGCAGATTACTTTCCGGTTTTCTATTTAAATAGTAAATGTGAAAGAGGCCCCCTGGATCTGAGGGGAACACAGCTGAAGGAGGGCAAGACCCGAGGAAGCCGCCAGCAGGTTCCAGACGAGACTGGCGCTCTCCCTGGATCCGGGGCTGCCTCTGCCCACGTTTGCCACCTGAGGCCCTTTCTCCTAGTAAATGCCCACCCAGCCTGGAGGAAAGGATAGCAGTACAGTAGATGGCGTTTTAAAGCCTAGATGACCCACATGTGAGTCCGTGAGAGCAAAGAATCCAGGTGGAGTTCAGGCAGGCCCCGAGTGGTAACAAGCCATTAGAAATAATTCATGCAGAGTAAGTGCCAGGAAGTGGGCACTTTGTCACAGAAATGCGCCAACGGCAGGGGGGATGGTGGAGCTGGGGAGCCCAGGCTGGCCTGCCTGTGTGCCTTCTCCTCACTTTCCAGTTTGGGTGGTGGAGGGCCTCAGTGCCATGAAGCGCACAGGAGCAGTTCGGGGAGACAGCTGAAGTTCAAGTGCAGGCAGGACTGGTTCTCCTGGAATGAGCCAGGGCAGAGCCCTTCAGCCTCCCTTCAGACCTTCTAAGAGTTCATCTCAGGCTTTTGACAGATTTTCCAGGGGGCTCATCCCGTTCAGTTTCAGAAAAGCAGAGTTATTAACTACATACCTAAAATGTGATTTTCGTAACCAACTTAGTATATTAAGAAACTAAAAATCTCGGTGGAGTGGACCCTTCCAGGCAATGTGTCCTGAATTGTTTCCTGTATGTAGAAAGCCCCAGGACCGTGGCCTGGCTCAGACTCCTCAGGCATTGGGTGCTGCTGTGCTCTGGGTGGGGAGGAGGGGTACGTACCCCTCGCTGTCATCATCTATGGACGGAACACATCATTTACCAGGTGGTGTTTACTGCATTCACCCAGGTAGATGGTACCGACCCAAAACAGGAGCCCTTCTGGCCAGAAGCAGCTGAGTCAGCTGCGAGCTGACTGGCATCTCTCTCCATGGCCGAAACACTCAGCGGGACAGCCCGTTGGGGCTCCTGCGGTTGCTGGTTGAGGAGCAGTGGTGATTTTAATCAGCTACGTCATTTCTGTGTCTTGTTGCATATGTACTCTTGGAAGTTCTTAGAGAAATCCTGCCAAGAGAATTTCCCCTGGCGAACGTGCGGGGAGGGCACTGCTCCACACTGTGCTGCCATCACGTTGCCTTTACCTCCAGTCTTTTTGACTAGATGAACTGTCAGTGTTCACGTGGGCCGTCTGTCTGCAGGCGCTCGAACTTCCGTCTTGAAATTCCATGGAATGTCACCTCCTTTGTGACGTCTTCGACACAGGGAGAGTCCGTTGTCTATTCCCTCTTTAGTGGATTTTACTGTGAAGCATCTCAAAGAATCTGTACCCACCGCTAAGATTAGGTAGTTGTTAATATGTTACCTTTGTTTAAACATAAGGAATGTTACAGACGTTATAAAGTCTTACTTCATCTATACAGAGGGTGTCAAAAATACGCATGCTCATTTGAAGAAAGGAAAACTGTATTAAAATTGTAATACTCAATATATACCAATAACAAAAGATGAACACAAGTCACGTTTGACTTCTGCAATTACAAGAGGTGCTCAAAGTGGTTCCCATTGGCGTCCAGACACTGCTGCTTGAGCAGCGTTGACCAAAGTGTCCACTTACATAACATTTTTTTGGCACCCCCAGTATATATGAAGTAAATATTCCAAATACGTAAGGTATGTGTCACTTTCTTTATATATTTGGAAATTCATTGTTTACATATATCCATAAACATTTGATTACTCTGCGAAGCATTTGAAATAGAAGGGAAAGGCTAGGACAAGCACTAGAGTCCAGGAATATAAATTCCATGATGCAGTTAGTTAAATATTTGATGTCCTACTATGTTCCGGACGTGGAGAAACCCTGAGATGAATACAATTTCATCAGGAGGGGGGACTTCTCTGCCCCCACCCCTTCCTCGAATTGGGAAATTGGGGATGTAAAGTGTTGTGGGGCACGACACAGCACAGTTGGAAGCGAATTACTTCTCGGCTGTGGGTGCATGAGCACGGACTCTAGAGGACGGACACCCTTCTCCTGAATGGTCCTCAGAGCCATCCCTGCCACTGACGAGTCTAGTTGTGAAGTGGGAGCCTTGGTGTCAGCGCTGGACACTCCGCTTCCTTGTTCCATAGAGAAGAGCACAGGTGGGTGGGGAGTGGGAGGTTCAGTGCTTCCTTTCGGACTCGGTACATAATCCCGCAGGATATGTCACAGGGTTGGAGCCCAAGAGATTACACTGTTCTAAAAGAGGAGAAACTGTTAAGAAACTAGCTTCCTAAGATTTGCATGGTATGAAAAGTAGAGTGTAGCTGAGAAGCTGGTTACAGTAATCTCATACATTTAAAGAATAATAATCAACCGTTTGAACCCTGATTGGTTGTAAGGCAGGCTTGGAAATAGTCAGTGTTGGCTGCATCCGTTCATTTCCATGAACCGTACCTCTCCTTTCTCACGGGACTGGAGAAAGGCTACCTCCAAACACGACACTGCAGTTGCATGGCAACTCCATTGTTGAAATTCCATCTGTTCTTATGGGAAAGCCACAGAAAAGACCCTTGGACGTGCCTGCTGCCCAGGTGTTGGCCTGCTGTGTCAGCCACAGGCGGAGTCACTTCCTCCTCTGTCCCCTTACAGGGCCGCGTGTGCAGGAAGTGGCTCAGATAACGCGGATGACACCATGTATTTGCTTTTCACTCCATGTATAGGAAAATAAATGTGAGTGCCGTTTAATGCATCACCTCTTTTCATATCGCATTTGCTAAGAAAGTGCAATTTTATTGAACATTAGGATTGAATTCTTAACTGAGTAATCAATTTCAGTAGTAAGTTAAAATGCCTTCTATTAATGGACAACTGCAACCGTTAATCAGAGTTACAGTGGATTAACAGTTGTCAGCATTTATGCTAATAGCACTTATAAACCATGGACTTATGGATTGCACTTTATAATTCCATGTTTCTCAGAGAGTTGGTGATACTTTTTGCTTGGAGGTATTGATTGTTTTGAGCCCTGGCTGGCTACTTGAAGATGTAAAGAAAGCTAAAGGACATTTTCACGGTGATGACACGATAGCACCTTCTGGTTTTGCACACTTGGCTTTGTGTCAAAATAGATGGAAAGGGTTCATTTGTTCTGCGGCTCTGCTGTTTAATTTGATCTGGTGTGTGACTAAAGCAAGACAAATAGTATTTTTAATGAAACCATTTAATAACCTCTGGTAGCTTAGAGTCGAAGGCATTGGAAAAATGCAATTAAAGGATGGCTAGATATAAACAACAACAACAACAGCAAAATCACTGCTTTAGTAGCCTCACTGACCCAATTCATTTTGCTTTCAGGGTTTCATCGCCGTAAATGGTTTTGAACCAATGAAGCTGAATTCCCTTCAAAAGACGGACAACCCATCGTGTGACCTATAGAGTTTGTGGACAGATTTATATTGGTGAGTTACTGTAAAATATCGCCAGGTAAAAGTTCAGGTTTTCTAAAATCCCGTTTGGAATGTGTTTTCAATTAGTTAATGACTGTGGCTCGCCGGCAGCCTCGGGATGTTTCACTGGGACGTCTAATAGCAGGATCATATTGATTGTCTTTCAATTAACTGCATCTGGTATTTTCATTTATCAAAAGCAAAATACATGTAATTAACTCTGAAGCAATATAGTTCAGTGTAACGTGATTGTTGCTGCTGCTATAAAGATAAGTCAGCGGAAATTATACTGCTAGGAACTCAAGTCAGACTGGAAGTCATGGTGGGACTCTCGACATATTAATTACAAAGAATAAAAATGAGTTAGGGAAATAGTCTCATGTTGCCCCCAAGTCGCTTGACCAGCGTGGGTGATGGATGCCTTCAGAAAGAGAGCGGCTTGCTGATGATGGCTCGTCTTTAATGAGCTTAGATTTTTAGAGTTACCAACCTCTAGGATGTCTTGAACATGTAATGATTTTTTCTGGTGGAGTTGATTGGGAGTGTGGTGTGTGCTGAGGAGAGCATTCGGTTCTGTCTACACTCATTTGAAGTGTGGTTGAGAAAAGATCGATCGGTACGGTTCAGCCCTCCACCGGAGCAAGGCTTGGGGGTCCCGAGTTTAGTTTCAACATGCCTGTAGCTATTTTTCACAGAACCTGGATCTTACTCAACGTCTCCAAGTGGCAACTTTTTAGAAGTGATTGATTTTTATCCTGCTTTAAAAAAAAAAAAAAAAAATGTTTTCTCCTTGAGCTAACAACATCATTTTAAAGCAAGAAAAAAGAGCACGGGAGCAAATTTTCTCAGCGTGTTTTCTGTCAAACCCCTGCACTCGTTTCCTGAAGGGTTGACTAGACCCGAGCCTCTGGTTTGAGGAAAGGTCAAGTTCACCACTGTGGCCTTAGGTCGGGTGTGTTCAGAGGCTGAAGCACCAGTGGGCGGCCCAGCCGAACCTCAGCCTGAAGCCAACCAGCCGAGTGGGTCGTGGCTCCAGGTAGCGGTCTCACTGTGTGTCTCCCTCCACTTTCCCATGGAGTCAGTCGAGTCAGCTGGGGACGCCAATGTAGCCACCCGGGCACTAGCCATCTCCTCTTGTAGCCATGTTGAGGCCTCATTTGTGAATGGAGTCATCAGCCTGGGATGGTGTCAGAAATCCCTGCGTTTCGGGTGGAACTTGATGTAGAAGTTCTCAGGCAGAGACACTGTTGTACAGAGTCATCGGGCGTCTGTGGTTGGTGGGGTGTTAGTTCCAGTTTTGGGTGCGGGGGCTGAAGTTTTCAGTCGTGATAGAAATCCCACTGCACACCCGTGGGCCCACAGACGTCCAGTTCCGTGTCCGAGCACTGGCCGTGCCCGATGCCTGAGTCCTTCACAGAAAGGTGCTGGAGGTTCACGTGCTGGGCATCCGCCTGGAGCGCCAAAATGAGAGCGGCGCCTGGTATCCTTTATAGACACCACGGGTTAGAGAAGATGAGAATATAGAAATTCCTACACTAGGCGTGAAATGGACTTTCTCCATATCAGCAGTGGTTGCGGAGCAGTGCTGTTCATTTGACTTACCCTCATAGCCGGACCCCTGCGCGGTCCTGTTTCACCGTGGTCTCGACCTTGGAAGAAGGAACGCTAACATTGCGTAGATGCATCCGGCCGCAGAATGAAATGGCAGCACAGCTCCTGATAAATCTGGCCTTGTGTGGTGGTTCCCGGCACGTCTGTGTTCTTGGCAGACTTTGGGGTCGTGGTTTTGATAGCACTCTGGCAGAGGATCAGGACGGCACTGGGGGTTGGCGCTAATTGGCGCGTGGCCACTGTGCCCGGGGTGCTCCTGGGGTCCCTACCCATGTTGACTGTGGCCCTGTTGGCCTGGCTGCCCCCCAGCACCCTGACAGTGGGTTAACTTTCACCCCTGATCACTGCTGCAGACAGTCACATGCCCCCAGAAAGCACGTCGGAAGTCTTGGACCTCTTCGCCATGGCTCGTCACTCTGCCCAGTACGTTGTACCCCCTTTTTTGTGCGGCTGCCCTCTCAGCCCCATCTGCAGTTGATACATAGCCGTGCAAGAGGGGCATCTTGGCTCGCAGCCCGAGGAAGGATCCCGCGTGGACTTCGACCCACTGAGGTCTCCAGTCTAGACAGGTCAGTCTCTGTTCGTGTGGGCAGAGGAGAAGGAAGTGGATGAAAAACACGAAACTTGTGAAAAGTCTCCGCCTCAGAATGGCAACCCTGGGAAGTGCTAGAACCATTTATGTTTCATTTCTGTTCTCTTAGGAATTTTGAGTATGTCCTCATTTAATAGCATTGTACACCTATTATTCTAGACTTGATAGTTTGGATCGTGGCTTTTTTTTTTTTTTAAATAACTTCAAGCATTTCAGCGCTCTCTCCCCAAAGAGGCTCACTTTGTCATTACTAATGAATAATGACCCGCCACACTGAGGTCCGCTGCATTTTGTTCTGCTTTGACTGTCCATTCTGTGTGTTACTTGTTATCAAATGAAAGCCCAATATGCGCCCCGCGGTGCTGACTTCTGAAACCAGAGTTAGTTCTCCGTGGCTTCAGGTGGCTCATTGTCTGTCTTGTACCGTTTCGTTAATAAGCATTAACATGTATGACAGCACCCAGTTACCTTGTAATTTTAACAAAAGTGTCAGGGAAAAATAAGTGCTTTTTGTTAAATGCCTACAAGTAAGTGGAAGTGGAAACCAGAGCCCTTCGCTTTTATTCTGTAAGATGATGTTGGGTTAGTGGTGGCTGTGGTTTGGCACAGACCTGACAGTGTAGCCGGCCGCCTGTACCCAGAGAAGCTCTTGCACTGCGCTGTTTTGACAGGTCACCATAATGATGTAGAAGCATGACCCGCCTCACAAGGCCCAGGCAGAGGCGCTCTGAGGTCCCGAAGGTGCTGATGGGGCGCTTGGTGGTGGGGAGGGCTTTGCCGCTGTCTGCCACGGGGGACCAGGCTGTGGGCCATCTGAAGTGGGGCTTTCGCGGGCCCCAGGGTCCCGTGAGGGCTTCTGCCTTGTCAGGAGGGCCGCTGCTCTGCTTCTGCCAGGACAGATGTCTTTCCCGAAGAACAAAAGAGAGAAGATGGTGCTTCAGAAACAAACAGCCACACCATGGGCGGCTGACTTGAGTCTCAGTGGGCTCGGTGGGTGTGGTCACGCTGGTCCTACCTGTGGCCTCCGAGGGTCCTCCTGAGCTCACGGCCTTCACCGGTCGTCGCCGTCCAGCTCTCCATCTGGTCTACACAAGGGATGTGTGATCCTGCTCCAGTTCTTAGGCCAGTGGCTTGACTGCCAACGTTGAAAACCACAAACCCGAGGCACATCCGCGGGGCCTTTCATCTCCGGGGGAGCTCTCTAGATGAGAAACAGCCAGGAGGCGGAGGTGGGAGGATGCTGCTGGAGCTTCAGCCAGTTCTCTGTGCAGCAGGGAGGAGGGGCCCAGCTGGAGCTCTGGGTTCTTGGTTCTTATTTGCATCTTATTCCTGAGCCGCAGCTCCCAACTCAACGTGGTAGCCGTTCTCTGGGAGGTGTTGATTCAGCGCTTGTCCTCTCCTCCTGAGAATCTCAGTCCTGGCTGGGACCAGGGAAATCGACTGTCCTGGTCACACGGGTGGAGCCCCCAGCCCCTCACAACTGCTGGTTCTAATCAGAGTCGATTTACCAGCCAGGGAGGCGCAGAGCGAAACAGGGGCTCTTCATTTTCGCTCTGTCCTCCGTGTGTCTGGAGTAAGCGAGCCCGCCTGAACTTCCTCTGACTCCTGGCCAGGTGGCTCTCTGCTGAGTTGTGCTCTGCTGGAGGCCCCTTCTTGGGAAGAACTGTGGTCCGGGGGCCTCTTTCCCTGGTGAGGTGGGAGGTGTGTCGTTACTGAGCACTCCATCGAGGTGTGATGCTGGCACAGGTGCGAGGGCCACCTTTCTTCCGAGATCCTTAATGACCTTTGGCTGAGGTCTCCATTTTATTAGTGAAGTACTTGACGCTCGGATCCATTTGCCAGCACCTGGGGCTTGCAGGTAGACCTGGGGCCCAGACACTGACCGTGTACGCCAGACTCTGGCTGCCCTTTGTCCCCTGCTGAAACACTGCAGTGGTGCCACTTGCTTTGCCAGTGTTGCAGGATCCTTTTGGAGTCGGTGATGAGTCCTGGGTTCCACGGTTCCCTGGAAGTTCACGTTCTCACGTGTATGACCAGTCCGTCCCCGCCCCAAGCACTTGGTCTGTGCAAAGTGCAGGCTGCTGCCCCCCAGGGGTGTGGCCTGTGTTCAGGACCCACAGGTAGCAGACAAAGCCCCTCTAAGGCCAGCCATGGTGGGAACCTGAACAAGCCCCAGACACAGGCATTCCTGCCCCGCCCCTGCTGTCCCCAGCAGACAAAGGAATGGCAGCCCAGGTAACGGGGACAACCAGAGGCAGATGTCAATGGACTGATCATTATCTTTTCCCTGAGACTTGGCGCACGTGTGTTTTAAAGGGAGGAAGAGTGGGGAAGAGTGGATGGAGGCGATGGCCACACTCACCGAAGGAAAGGCTGTTTTAGGTTTGCTGTAAGTTTCAGAGTGAGGATGGATGTGTGGATGTGAGTGGGGAGGGGAGTGAACTTGGTCGTATGAAAGTGTCGGGTGTCAAATCAGGTGTTCTGGATGTGATTGACAAGAGAGGAAAGGTTATTTGTGTGTGTGTGTAAATAGTTTTGTTTCATAGTTATGTGTTACCACCCTCCCTGTTAATACTACTCCTCAAATACATCAGACCAGTAACATTTCTTTTTAACATGGTCTTAGTTTTAGACAGTTTCTGTTGTACTTCCATCTGGTTTTGTATGGAGGGGCACACCACTACCTCCCCAGGTTCAGGGGTCATCTGGCATTACTTTCAATTTAGCAGCAACTTCCTCAGCTACAGATGTTCTAGAAATACTTCACAGCTTAAGAAATAGCCCACGTGACACTGAAAACTTGGGTACGTTCAGAGTTTTTCATCTCTAATTTCTGGATCCTGACTTAATGGCGTTTCTAAAGTAAGGCTTTTAGGAAATGGCTGAGAATTCAGTTGTCCCTGGTGGAACTCTGTCCCCCAGGCCTGTTAACGGTGGCTTCCTCCTTCCCTGGCGTCCAACAGCCACTGAATACATTTGCTTTATTTATTGATTGATTGACCCGTTTATTTTTGGCAAACTTGGCAACTCCCACCTGGCCCCGTACTGTTAAAAATAGTCTTCTTGGTTAACTGAATGCATTAGCAATTCATTCTTTCCAGGTAGCAATTAAGATGATTCCCCGAGACTTGTACCGGTTAAGGATAAATAGGTTTTAAAAGAAAATGCTGCGTAATTCATCGGTCTTTGTGTGTGGGCCCACGGGTAATGCATGAGAATGTCTGCCATGAGTGGACTCCAGTGCAAGGAGGTAAAGTGGAACATTTTTCTGTACTTATCCTAAGAAGCAGCCCGAACAGTGACATTTATACATATTTCATAATGTGGTTTCTTTAGGCAGGGAGCAAACAAATCAATTTCTCAGCAGTATACTATTTAAAAGAAACAGCAACAACCTGTGGGGTGGGTTGCAGAAGCTGTTACAGTTAATTATATATGGCCAAAAGATAGAATATTGGGGGGGAAAAAAGTTAATGTGCGGGGATAAAAAACCCAAACTATAGAACAGCTCTTCTGAGCATCCGATTACGGTGTTTAATTTCCATTTCTGCATAAATGTGTACAAACTGACAACAATGGCTCCTAAAGAGGACGGACCCCATTCCCATCTTTCTCCAGGCTGATGAGATCAGGTGTCCCATGAGCTTTCCTCCTGTCGGATCCCTTTGGAGTGGGCCTTGATTCATCAGACAGTATTGCGCTGCCGTTTAATATAGGAGATTTGCAGAAAACATGTAAAAATACCTGGTTTCTGTGCCCTGTAACTTGACACCTTTACTGTGGTTGCCTCCCTCTTCTGTTCAGCTATACATTGTTTAACTCAAAGGAACCCTTGGATGGCCTGGCAGGGTGAGTCCTGCATCTCCTTGAGAAATTCTGCTGAAGCAGGACGGGGTGATTGGTTTCCCTGGTCTCTCTGGTCGCAGCGGGAGGCTGTCAGCTGGAGGTTACCAGAGCCCCAGAACAGGCCTTGCCCCTTTCCAGGGGGAGTGTGGGGCTCCTCTGGGCCAGGCAGGTCTACTGGAATGCCCCTCGGTTCAGCCGGTCACTGCGGCTGTCATCCCACCCCTCCTGCAGACTGAAGATAGGTACCTGCTTCCGCAATTCAGGACCTTGGGGACTGGAAAGTAATGCGGGAAGCACCATGGAAGGGCAGGTTCTGTGTCCTGGGAATCTAGACTCAAGGTGCCCTTGGTCTCTGCATCTCTCAATATCGATAATCGACTGGGATTGGCCTTGCTGGGAGCCCATCACCCCTGTCACACGTGTGAGTCCTTGCACGTGTTCCTGGAGTCAGGAGGGTGGCCCAGGGGCTGGCGTGAGCCCATGGTCATTAATAGCCCGGAAACCCAGGATGTTTGCCTTCTGACTCTATCTGGTGAAATTAGATAAAGGTGTTTGTTGTAGGCAGACTTGGGTTAAGGAGCAGTGCTCTATTAACATAGAACCTTCTAGACTGATTTCCATACGTTCCCTGAGACAGAGGCCCTGTCTGTTGTCCACTTTGTCGCCTTGATTTTCTGTACATGGTCTGTACATTACAGAAGCCACAGGACTCTTTTGGAATGAATGAATTCCGGGCTGCAGTGGGACCAGGGCGGTTTGGGACAGCTGGGTCCGGTCGTCCCACCGTCTGTCTGGTGGGTATGGCTGTGCCTTCGCTGCAGACAAAGGCAAGCCAGCATGTTGCACTACCTGTTGGGGGAGGTGTACGTGTTCTGAGATAATAAAGCGTGTTCCTGAGCTTTCCACCACACGAAAGCAAAGGCAAGCCCCCGTGTACCCTACCTGCAGGCAGGGTGGGGGGTTTGAATTCTCTGTTGCTTGGAGACCCAGCTGTACACTCCTGTGCACTGAGGGTCCCGGGCTTGGGGCAGCCTTGTGGGTGGGGGTGCTATGGTTCAGCTGCCTTGATTGTACCTGAGCTGGGATTATGAGGAAGGCAGGTGGGCTCCGAGGGTCCCTTGGGACTGCAGGGCAGGTGGCCTGTGTATCAGATTCCTTCGTGGGCCCAGCATGGTGGCCACCTCCTCGCCTGCCTTTGGAGATTTGGAAGCTGGTATTTCCTGTATGTGTAATCAACCGATGGCCCCAGTCCCACATTTGTTAAAAACCTTAACTTTGAGCATACAGTACTCCTGGCTTTTCATAATTCAATTGAAACTCACTGCCGCTTCCTAATTACAGCAGAAGATGACCTCTAAACCGCGAAGCAGGGCTATAACTTCCTCTAGGAAAGGCGGATTCATATTGATTTGTACTCTGATCTCCCATGGGCTTTAATGGCAGCACCGCTGAGGCCTGTTTAAAGCCGGAAAGCCTTGAGCGTGCGTGTTTAAACAGCAGATTATGCGGTGTGAGCCTTGGCCGGGAAGCAGCCCATCTCCGTGGTCAGGAATCACATCGTAACAGTCGCTCCCTCCAGCAGCCCGATGGCTTTGGCACATTTTCCTCGTGTTTGCACGAGGATGGTAAAGATCCCAGGTGCAGAGGTAAAAACTTGGCCGTGGCCTTGGTGATGGGTAGGAGAGAGGGGTCCTGTGGCAGGGCCAGAAATGCTTGCAGAATGACTTTGGCCACCTCTGATGGCATTGACCTTGGGCAGACTAAACCCCTGTGCACTGAGTGCCTCAGGTTCCCTCTGTCAAATGGGGGTGGACAGCAGTGCTTAATGTCAAGAGTTGTGCGGGTTCCATGGAGCCGTCATGAGGAGGGCTGAGCAAGTACCCTGTCCACTGTACGGACGTACTGAGGACCTTACTTAGCGGCTTCTGTCAGCATCAGTGTGAGCAGCAGCAGTAAATGAGATAGCCATGCGTTTAGCTGCAGGTAGGGGTGGTCCCGGTGACCTCTCCACGGCTGGAGGAGTACAGAATGTGTTTCTAAGGAGGTACCTGGCGTCTGGGTTATAGGGACATTCAGATGAAAGATGACTTACCTTGCTCATGACAGACAGTGCCATCCGGTTTTCCTCCTGGGACTTTGGAAGTGGGACGTATCCCCCTTTCCCACCAACCTGGTAATGTTTCTTCATCGAGGGATGAGGGCTTGGGGTTCCCTGAAGCCTTTCCCACGTGTCGTACATCTGGTTTGGTGAGAGCAAGGTGATTCGAGCTACAGCAGGGGCCAGGTCCTGGGGTCAGGGGACTGCCCCCAGGTGTGACTGGCTGGCTACCTGGACACCTGTTGAATAACGTGAGTCCTTCTGTGGGAGCGAGTCCCCACTCTCCTGTCGGTGGCTCAGAGTCTCTGCAGTTTGCCCAGACATTAAATGTGACCAGGGGAGTGAGGCCGGCAGTGACCGGGTCAGCTGTGGAGAGGCCCAGCACACAGGCTTTCTCCTGAGAGTTTCACTGAGCGAGGCCCGTTAGCTCGGCCACTTCACATGAAAGGCTGTTAGATTCAGGTCACCAGGTTTGGACTCCTGCATTTTACGGCAAAATCTAAAAATGCAGATTTGTAAGAACTCATGTTAATGAATTCAGATTGTTTGCATTTCACACTGAATAACGGCTGGAATTATCAGAGCCTGGGGCTTATGAGAGCCTTAGATTGGTATAATCTTTCCTCAAGATTCGATTGATGGCCTGATGTAATATCACATTACTTTTATTAACAGTCCTGGCCATAAAAGAAACACACCTATTAGGAGAGGAGAATTCAGTAAAAACAGTAGTAATAACAAGACAATTTGGAGTATGTAATATATGCAGTAAATTTCAAAATACTGGATCATTTAAAAATGCAGTGTTGTGCCCATAGATAGTGACGGCAATACCTCTGGACCCCAGGGCTTCCTCTTTTCTGCATTAAACACATTCTATTTAAATGCAGATTTTGATTTGCAGCCCAAGAAGAGAGTTCAGGAAGTGTGGGAAGGACAGCTCTGCGTCTCTTACATCAGCTTTGGTTTCTGTTACTCTTGCTCTTATTCTGTCCGTCCTCGTCCCCGAAGGGGTCATTTCTAAACATCCAAGTAAGGACAGCGCACAAACTTTCAGAGGATAATACTGGTGTTCCTTTGTCTCAGAATTTTTTCCCAGGCGCCAACCTCCCGCCCCCCCCTTCCCACAGGCAAGTTGAAGAAACAAAGGAAAGGATCCCGATTTCTCCAGAGGCAGAAGTTGAGAATTTCTCCCTTTAAACTGAGTTGATGGCCACAAGAGGGAATTAACGCATATCCTAGATCTCTGTCAATATTTACACACATTTGTGGTATTTAAACTATTTTAATTTTAGGATTTATTGCCACTAATTTGGGGTGTGTGTGTGCGCGTGCGTGTCTGTGTGTCTGTTTATTTCCCGAGTTCCAGCCTCCTGTGGCTTTTCCACCTACATTCCCAGTGCCTTACGTGGAAAACAAATGGAACAGCCATATCGCTGGGTACAAACGTCAGGGACATGTTAGGGCTTCCCTTCTCGGCACACAAGTAAGTGATTTGTTTGACGTCGAGCTTCAGTTACCAAAGAAATGGATTTATAGCTTTTGACATTCTGTTCTTAGAATTAATTAGGTGGCTAATCATTATAAATACCATTTTCTTTTGCTGTTGCCTCCATTTAATAGAGCATCTCCTGCTATATGCACTTGTCAGTTTCAAACTGAGCTTTGTGTTTTGGCTTTTATGATCTGTCAAGGGAAAATGGAAGTAAATTCCTTATAATATGCTAATTGATCTATTTGGGAATTTTTAGATATAGACAACATCTGTGCTTGCCAGTAACACAGCTAATGGCTTCCGTTCTTCAACAGATGAGAAGGCTTTCACGGTCTGTATGTGACCTTGCTGAGACATACTGTGTCCTCCCCGGGGCTTGGCAGTGTAGAATTTGGGGGCCTTTTTCTGGTGCCGAGGGACTGGGCCTGAGGCCGTGCAGAATCCTGTGAGGGAGCCCCTGGCCAGAGAGTGCTGGGGTCGTGTTGGTTCTGGGAGGGACCCCGGATGGCCAGCCCTAGTCCTGGGCCCCACACCTAAGACCAGGCTGGCTGGAGTGATGGGTTCAGAGCAAGTGACCTTGGGTCCGAGCTGCCCAGAACCCTTCTGCCATTCTTGTCGATGCCACATATCCTGGTAGCTGGGCAGTTTTGTGCCTTCCCATAGGCAGTGGTTTTGGCAACTTTAAGAGCTTACCTTTCATACAAACCTGTCGGTAGTTCATTCAGCCCGAGAAGGCATTGTCTCTTCCTATTGAGCACAAGGTGTGGTACCCTTTAAATGCTGCCTCCTGGACAGGGAGTCTCCCCAGCAGTTGGTGAGAGATGCTGCAAATGGAGATGGGGGAGGGGAGGGTCCTTCCGTGAGCCGAGGGCTTGTGTTGCAAGCTGGCTTTCCCTTGTATCGCAGTCAGAAAGGAAAGCGACATGGCACTTGCCCTGAAAAGGAAACCTCTTGAGGTGGGTGTGCTGGTCACTCTTAGGCACACAGTCCCATTCCGTCCCCTGTGTGTGATGTGGTCCTGCAAGGTAGGGGGTGGGGTATCCTTATGTATTCATGTTACTTTAACGGATAATGAAGGTTAACTGCCTTTTCCTGGCACTTGGCAAAAGCAGAGGTGGGTCTGTGTTTTGCACCTGGGTCTGTGTTTGATTCACACCCAGCGTGTTCTTCTCCATAACCGGCTCCCCAAACAGTCTAGGTGTTGGGTGTTAAAAGGTTTGATAGTGAATGTACTTGATCAGCTGTTGATTTGATGGATGTTCCTTAGTCTCTCACTAGAGAATCCCAAGTTTGTTTACAGGCAGCGGGCTTCCTGACAGGGTAAATGCTCACAGGTGAGCTGGTTGAGTTTCCTGTGTGGGGTTTGGAGCCTCATTCCTCACAGACCCAGCGGGGGTGAGGGTGGCCCCCAGGCTGGACCAACACCTGGAGGGCAGCTCAGACCCCAGCGTGTCCATCTGTGTCTCTCTGTTCAGCAGACGCAGCTGCCCTGCTGGCTCACTGGCACCGTGAGGGTGGGGGCTGGGGTGGGGGCCCAGTCAGGAGAGGAAGGAGGGGGAGAGTTCTTGCCTCCCATCTTTGGAAGGCTGGCCCTCTCTTTCTCCAGGGCATGGCCCTCTATAGGCTGTGAAACACAACGACGCCAACTAAGTAATGTGTTAAGGGCCAGCTAGGGTTTCCGGGTGGGAATTCCCGCCTGTTCTCAGGAATTTTTTTTGCTTTTTTGTTCCCGAATCCCAAGATACAAACTGTTTTCTGTTCTTCACGATGAATCGTTTCCACAAAGTGACGGCCGATACTACCAACCACCTGGGTTCAAGGAGCCGATTTTCCCGATTTCCCAACCAACTTTTCTCGGGATTCGGGAACAGGAAAGTGAAAAAAATTTTTCTGAGAACAGGTGGGAATTCCCGCCCGGAAACCCTAGGACCAGCCATGTGCTGGACGTTCTGTTCAGGGCTGCGTGTTCTCCTGTTATCACTAGTTCTCAGTCACCAGTGATGGTGTGTGTAGGTGTCAGAATTACCAGCCCAGGTAAGGAATAGGCCACGCCTTCTGGAGTAATCTGCTCAAGGCCCTGCAGCCTGTTCCCACGGCTGCCCATCCGGCTTCACGCCGTCCAGCGACTGACGGCTGAGACAGTCTCGGTGGGTGCCTCGTGTGTGCGTGTGGTTATTGGCTGCTGCTGCCGTTGGCGTTATTGTGGCCTCTTCCCTTTTGTTTGCACCTGGACCCTTTGGCAAAGATAGTCACTGCAGAGGGCCTGTCAGTGAGTTACCAGCACCCCTGATTGTATGTCTGATGGGACCTGCTCACCCAGGCACGCTTAGATGCACGCACACGTGCACTCTAATACACAAGTGCAGGCTCACACACACACACAGCACTCCTACACACGCACATGGAGGCTGCACACAGGTGCACTCATGTACATGGGGCAGGGACCCCGCTTGTGGCACATGTGCCTGTGGTGCCTGCATCTGGCCTGGGTGAGGGATTCTTGGGCTCCCATCCTCCGCAACTGGGTGCCGCCGCTTTCTTAGCTCCCACAGGAGAGAACTGAGGTCTTAGACTGTCATCTCTTGTCACTGTTGGCTGAAATGTTTGTGGAAGTGGAGTTGGGGGATAATTACCAGACTGTGCTGCTTCTTTCCCCTTCTTTCCCAGGTTGATGAGTAGGGGCAGTTTAATTTCAGACTAGTAAATTTTATAATTGGATTTAAAAGAGGAAAACGACTGGACCTGGCTTACATATTCCCTTTACCACGTACTCTCATCAAGTATGGATCAGCTTGTTTTATTGTGCCGACATTGATCTTGGGGGCATACACATAATCTAGAGTCGGCAGGTTCATACACTACTATCTCATTAAATTTTCAGGCAAAAGCTGCAAAAATTAATTGGAGGCATGTAATAGTTTAGAATGTGAGCTGGCTTACGGTAATATAAATTATATGAAGAGAGGACAGTTTTATATACTGAGAGGGAAAACCGGTTTACTTTAATGAGAAGAGAGAGAAATGCAGAGCTATTTTTTCATTACAGATGCACTCTAAAGTGTTTGGACTTAGTTGATGAATAGAGTTAATTTGCTCCTACAGTTCCAATAATTCATGCTGCACAGTTTAATGACTTCTAGATAAAAACAGGATTGAAATGTTAATTTCTCTGAAGAAATTGGGGCACTCTTTGTATATCAGGCTTTACCCCCTATTAAACCAGTTGTTAATTTCCCCTAAACAAGTCTCTCGGAGATGTTGCATGCTATGTAGACTTTTGTAATTCTTACCTGAGTTAGAGGTGATTTTCTTTTTTTTAATACCTTAATGTATGTGAGGCATCTAATATGAAAATTTGTCAGGCCTCAGAGCTGTGTCTTTATAAACAATCACATGACTTAACCTGTGTGCTAGTGACGAGTAACTTTTTTTCTTTGCTTTTATTTGGCTGTGTGTTTGGTTGTGTAGATCTGTTGTCCCTGTTTTTGAGCTGGGAAATAAGTGTCGATTAGTCAGGCTTTGGTCTCAAATCATGCCGGAATTTCATCATCACGTATTATTTTTATTTTGTGTTTTTCTTTCCTTTTCCCCTTTTCATAGCGTTGGGCTCCCCACCCCCTCCCCCCAATAGAACAGATTCAAAATTGAGTTCAGTCTTTCTCTTTAACCTGCTCTCAGAAAAAAGATAAGGAAATATTAACTTTAGTAACAAAAAGTTAACAGTGGTTCTGTGTAGTTAAAGAATATTCAAATTTTCTTATTTCTTCCCAATTTTTTATTTTATTTTTTATTATGATAAATATGAAAACATTTTACTTTGTGGGGATTGTTTGAATGATTAATTTTACATTGGGGACAAAAAAAAGGAATCTCTCAATATTTTAATAGAGGGAAGAAGAAATGACCCCCAACTGTGTGCTTTATTCTCCTTGTTTGCTCTTCAAGGGGCTTCCTAGGAAAGACTCCGTTAGGGCTGAGGAGGTGAAGACCTGGCAAGACTGACTTTTAATTTGCAAGGGGATGCAAGGACCCCTGCGCCCCACCTCCCCCAGTTAGTGATCATTGGGCTCCGAAGAGACTGTCCTGAGAGTGGACTGGAAGATGCTGGTTATTGGTTTTTAGGATCTTGTTTGTTGAACTTGGCTTTCTGGGGCCCTCCATCCCTCTCTTTACCTGGTCAATTAGGAACCATCTAACATCTAGGGATTTGATATTTTTTTCTGAGATATGTTTGTAGGTATGTGTCCAGCTTTTGCTCAGTTGGTGCAGTCGGTGGCACAGATGGGAAATGTAACGTGAATTTGGAGTTTGTTGAAAGACCCACCGTGAATCTAGGCTGCTCTTATCCTCCAGTCACCAAACGCCTCTGAGTTCTTAGCTTCTGCTTCACCGCACTGGGCTGTGGGTTGGGCACTGGGTCAGATTATCTCCTTTGAATCAGCTCTCAGGATGACGTCACCTGGCCCCACACACCTTGGTGACCTGCCCCTTCTCGTGTGGCAGGGAGCTCACGCTTGTCTTGGTCTGCTGTGCACACGGGAGGCCCTTAGTTGATTCCATTCTTTTGTCTCCAGTCCCTTTCATCAGCTGCCTCCACACCAGTGATGCCACGTATGTCCCATATCGGTGAACAGTTAGCTTGCACCTAAGCCACCCCAGCTATTTCTTAGCATTCCCGTTCCTTTGAAACTTCAGAGCCTTCAGTTTACGATTCCTTTCAGGGAGTTTGTCAACTTCAGCACCATTGACCGTTTGGACCAGAGAGTTCCTTGTTGCCGGGCTGTCCTGTGCCTCGTAGGGTGTTCCCCAGCACCCTGGGACTCTTCCCACAGGGGACTCTCCCTCCCCGCCCCAGTGTGGCAGCCAGAAATGTTTCCAGACGTCACCAAACGTGCCTTAGGCGTAAAGTGTCCCTCGTTGAGATCCACCGGTTTAAGGGGCCTGTGTTTACTCCGGGCCTGTTGTCACTGTACTCGAACCACGTTGACCAACCCTGGTCATGTTGGTGCTAAGCCTCAGATGGGTTGTGTGCCCTTCTCGGAGATGGGTGACCCCCACCTGTGTTTGCCTGTGCTCACTCCCTGTTGCCCGTGGGCAGAGGCGGGCCCACAGACAAGGGCCTCGGCCTCGGCTCCATTAGAGGCACACAGTTGTCCCCTTGTCACGGCGACATGTTGGGGTAGCTCACTGCTCGTGTGTCATGGACACTGGGCTTTCTGAAACGGTGACAGAGCATCCCTCAGACTCCACCGAAGGAGCCTTATTGGCACCAGGCATAACTCACCGCCTGCTTTTCCCTGTTTCTTTAACTTTTAATTGAAACCATTTAGTTACCACCCCTGCTGCTAGGAATCTGGGGACAATTAGGAAAGTCCCATCTGTCCTTTGAACCACATTCTATTGCTTTTCCCCCTCGCTATCTCAAGAAAATGGCTGATTCTAACGGCACTGTCTTTGCTTTTCACTGGATGGCTGTTATCTCACTTGAACGAGTTATGGCAACTCTTTAATTCAATTATTTTCTGCAGTTAGGGCTTTGAGATGATTTAGTTTGAAACAGACGCCGGGTTTTCCACTGCAGAGCGGTGACTGCACTGAGGTGGTAGGTGGATTTGAAAGTTTCCCTCCGAGTGTGGAGCGCGTTCCCTGCTGCCCCCCGAGCTGCCTGGCACAGCCCCCCGTTTGCCGTTCAAAACACAGATTGGAAATGGCAGATGCTATGGGCTTTGCCAGCCTTTCCCCAAGGCGAGGAATTATCTGTCCAGTAATATTAGGTCAGTGCATTCCTACCCAGCTGCGTCTGGAAGAAGGGCGGGGGCGGCCGCCTGGGAGCCTGAACGTACTCAGGTCTGCTCTCCGCCTCCAGCCTTGCCTTTGCGTTGAACTGTCAGGAGTGGGAGGTGTAGCGCACAATCATTTTAACCAATTAGCTTTCTATGTGGGTAAATCTGCCTAAAGTAGGGCCTGCTGCTCTGGTTGTCCCAGAGACACAGGGTGGTGGGACAGTGCTCTGCGGAGCAGCCAGAGGTGAGGGACAGGCAGAGGGCTGGCATCCTTTTGGTGGGGACTTGAGTGATGGAGCCTGTCTTCTCTTTTCCTTGTGGGCCCCAGGGTTCCTGCGGACAATTCCCTCCCTCAGATCGTAGGACACTGTGAAGCTGGTTTTCCCAAAATGTTAGGGTGTTTTGCACCCAATCAGGTGCGCAGGTGCTGGCTGAGAAGGGTGGTGGGGTGATGGCTCCGACTTGAGTAGGCTTTTCCAGCTGCAGACGAGGGAGCTGAGGAAAAGGCAGGAGGGACACTGAGGCGGGAGTGAGCTCCACCAGCTGGGGCCCAGGTGTCCTTGGGTGTCAGGTACGGGCAGTGCATGGTTCCCTGGGTGCCATTCACGTCTCGCCTGGTGGTCTGGTCTGGGCTGTGGCTGCTTTAAACTCGGAGCATGTGCTGGCCCCCTGCCAGCTGCGCCTCTCCAGAAGGTGGGCTGTGTGCCCGGTGCGCCCTGCTGCCCATCTCACTGTCACTCCAGTGTGTCCAGGTGAGCATTTTGACCATCCTGGCTCCTCAGCACAGGCTGGCGCCCACACTTGACGCTTGGTGTTACTGGAAGAAACTGGTCTGTTCAGTGTGGACTTATCCGGCAGCCGGACACCTGCCTCTGGGGTTGTCACCACCTCTGCTCTACTCTAAGTTTAGAACTAAACCCAGGGGGACAAGAGTTTGTCGTGTGTGTGTGTATGTGTGTGTATACGTGTATGTCCCTGCGCATGGGTGTCTAGGAAGAAGGTTAAGAAGATACTGTCAGAGATTGTGACAGTGAAGTACTCAGAATCTTCAGACATGGACACCAGTGTCGGCCTCCCAAAAGAGCATGCATGCCCTTTGATCTAGAAATCCCCCCCCCAAAAAAAAAAAAAACATCAAAGATGTTTCCTCATGGTGTTATTTGATGGCAAAAAGACAAATACCTCAAATATCCAATAGTGCGAAAGTAGCTAATTCTTTTTAAAATGATGCCTTCACAGTGTGAAATAAGTAGAAGGCTTATCTTAAAAGTGGAAAGATTCAACATTGAATGTACATTTATAAATTACAAAGGCTCGTGGGGAAAATCTGATGAGGAATATTTTATAGTGGTTATCTTTAGTTGGTCAAATTTAGGTGGTTTTTTGTTTTCTTCCCATTCCCCTACACCAATGCTCTGTAATGAATATGGGTTGGTTTTTGTTGCTAATAGGGAAAATATTGCTGGTCATCTTGATGTTTCCAGAAGGATCGTGTGCTTACTGAAGAGAGGGCAAATCAATGCAAGATTTATAAAGGCAAAGCTAATTGTCTTACCTCCCTAACTCTCAAGACTCCGTCAGTGTTCTTCCTCCATGCTTTTCCTAGAATATATAAGTGTATGAACATTTTAGGGTGTCAGTGGTGGTTGACCACAAAAGAATCCTGCCCTCCTTGCACCCCCACGTTATACAACAGATGGCGTAGATATCACTACCAGTTAGGAGGCCCGTCCAGCATTTCCCTTTGATTGTCTTAAGGCACATGTGCAAGCATTTTATGTCACTCACTGGGGTCTATGTACTTGCTATATTTTAGGGTTTTGTAAGTTAGAGCCTTTGTTTTGGCCTTTTTTTGGCAGAAGAGTGTACGAGTGTCCAGCTGCCATCTGGTAGCTGTACGACCTTGGGGAAGTGGCTGAGCCTCTTTGTGCCTCAGTTTCCTCCTTAAAAATAGGGGCAGTAGTACCTATTCTGTTGGCTTGTAGGGACTCAGTGCTCGGTGCTTGTAACCTGGGTAGGCCCACGCCTGGACCTACTGGTCACGTTCCCAGTTGGCCCTCTTTGGTGGTGGTGATGTTCTCTCCTCCCAGTCTTGTTGACAACCACTGGCATCCACATTTTCTCCGTGTCTGTGATCACGGGTACACACACACGTATAATGCTTTAAGCGTATCGTTCGGTTCATGATACATATTCTGTCTGCCCTAACACAGCAGCCAAATCCTGTCCCTCTGTTCAGTGCTTTTCACAAATTCTGTTTTTAAAGGAAAATCCCGCTTTGCTTTCTCTTCTCCCTGCCCCTGCCCCTGCCCACACGAGCAGATGTCACGTGTCTCTAGCAAGCATGGTTTGGGTTGTGATCGTCAAGGGCTGCTGCATTGGAGCTGCCCCCGGGACCAGCTCATTAATGAGGCTGCCTGGCCCCAGGTGACCCACCAGCCGAGCAAACGCAGAGGTGGAGCCCAGCTGGAAGTACCCGAGGACCAAATGAGTGCTGCGTGACGGGGCTTGTGGAAACGAGCCAGCAGAGGCCAAGATGATAATCCCCCCACAACTTGACCCCACCCGTGGTGGGGCTCCCCTGAGCAGCCAGATGGCAAGTAGTGGTTTCTGTTATTGAGAAGGTGTTTGTTAAGTGCCTGCTGTATATCAGGGTCGAAGCTAAGACCCTGCGGGAAATGAATGTGCAGGTCAGTCGGGCCGCCTGCTCCTCTCACCTGGAGGCTTTACAGTTCTCCGTCTGCTCCCTCTGGGCACGGGGGGCCCAGGCTGAGCTTTGCCTGATCTGCGCACCTAGTGCAGAGTTAGGAGAGGGAGCAGCAGAAGCGGTGGGACCAGTCCTCAGGTGGTCTGGTGGGTGACGGGGCTCTAGGTTGACAAAATTGTAATCTTATTGCCCCAGTTGACTCTTCTGTCTAGATCTGTGCTCTCCCTGGGGTAGGCCACTACTTCGCCAGGTCATCCATCATCAGATTTGGTCAGCTTTACACAGGAGAATTACATTGACTATCAGGCATTTTTGTTACTACCTTCATTTAAAATTTTTGTACCAATCTCAGATGCGTCAAAATCTCAGGATTTTTCAAAACAAAATCCCCTTGGTAATGTTTGTTTTCCTTTTCAATACTCTTGTGAAAAGGCAAAACTTGGAACAAATATATTAAAGTGGAAAAAAACACACACCTGTTTTATAGCATATTATCAGGCTCAGAAGTATTCTGTGTAGGTCGCAGCTGCTTTTGAGGGAAACACAATAAATACAGTTTTGTGAACTATTCTATTGCATATTTGGGGGAAGAAATTAGAACACAACCTTCAGATCTCAGGTACTGATTTTATATCTCGGCAACCAAGTCTACGCATGCTGGCTAGCGTAACAGATGCATCTGTCAGGCTACAGAGCGAAGGTGGTTCCCTGTGATATTTTATCTTGTCTTGATCATTTTGCTTGGTACAATTGATCACTGAACTCTGGAGGAAGGTGGGGAGAGCTGAGACTGACGTGTATCTCCCTTCCAATTGGGTCTCCTTATCTGGGACACTTCAAGGTAGGTGGGTTCACACAGTGGTGAGAAGTGGCAGTTAGAGGGGTGTTATCTGCTCCCTCTTTTTGAGTGTATTTTAAGGAACCTTAACATTGTTCGGCCTTAGGTAGGACTTTTGATATTTTTACTGTTGATTTTTTTTTTTTTTTTTTAACTGTTGGAAGCAGTAAGTAATTTCCAGGAGAGAGACATTTTTCCAATGCTCCTGACTCATTCCGAACAGTTCAGAAGGTAAGGGGCAGCAGAGGTAAGTCCTGAGGTTGTCAGAGTGATTTCAGCTCCTCCACTGTGTTGCCTGGTAAACAGGGCTCCACCACCGGTTGAGTTATTTAGCCAGGATTGAGCAACAAGCACTAGCTATCAAAGTAGAACCTTAAATGGCATAGAAGCTTCCGGAAGTGGCTGCATTGATGCTGCCAGTCATTGGTTGCGTGGTAAAGAGATGTTGTTTGCGTGTTTTAACTCTTCCTTTCGGGTCATGGTTTATAATCTGCCTCTGTATACCTGTACAAGTCGTCCCCTCCCCCATCCCTGTTCCTTTTTTAAAACTAAGCGACCCTGTATTCCTTGCCAACCTCCTATTCATTTTACCTTGATTTTTTTCGTCCCTCCTACCAACTGACTGTCGTGCCCTTCGAGGAGCTCCATGGGAGACTTTGCTGCATCTTTGACACACAGTAGGTGCTAATTGTTTTGATGGGTGCTACTAGGCAGGAGAACATGGGGCACATTCTCAATAGACTCTGTATAGCCTGGAACACTGGGGTCCCATTCCAGGGCCAGGTGTCATCTGCACCCCGACCCCAGAAGAGCTCACAAAAGGAAATTGAGATGGGGATGCGGGGGTAGGAAGCAAACACCTGTCCTTGGAGTACTGTCTTGTGAAAGAAGGGAGGGCACTCGTTGCAGAGGGCAGAACTGGGCGGGAGACAGGAGCATGGTTCTTTCAAACCTAAAGAATTTGAAAAATAATACAAGTTGTCCAACCATGCATTGAACCACCTGTGTGTTTAAAGGGTCAGCACTCTGTGTCGTGGGAGTCTATGTTGAACCACCCCAGAGAGCTCCTGGATTCAAACACATTGAGTTGTCTGCACACTCCTAGATGTGGTGTCTGACTTGTCAAACAGAAAGACAGGAAAACAAAGACAGGGGTGCGCGGTATGTGGGGAGACAGGTCAGTAGAATTACAGAACTAGAAGGCTTGGGATCCTTCAGCAGACAGACCTCACCCTTTAGGGGGCAGACTGTCCCCTAGCGTGAATGGACATTCCACCCCCAGGGTTTCTTCTGTCTTCCAACCTTTGTAGGACGGGCCCACTGACCCTCCCAGATGGCTTCTGCCCTTGGCAAGGAATTGCCCAAGCCCATCTTTTCAGGGTTGAGGTTGTGGCTGGCCAGTTCTCGCTCTCTACAGACTGTGTGTGTGTGTGTGTGTGTGTGTGTGTGTGTGCGCACATGTCCTGGTAACTGTTCTAAGCTCTAGGCTCTGTGTGTACAGTGGACAGGTTGTCACTGAGCCTGTGTTCTGGGGTGAGACAGCCCTGATGGATTGTTGTCTTGCAAGATGTGTACGTGTCAAGGTGAGAAGGTAATATGTCTTGGACTGCGTAGCCACTTTGGTGTGAGTGTTGAGAGCAGGTCTCTGAAGAGGAGTTGAGATTGCAGTGGCTGGAGGTGCCAGCCGTGTGAAGACCTGGGAAAGGGCCTCTAGGCAGAGGGAGCAGCTACTGCAAAGCCCCCAGGACAGCAAGCAGTGTGGCTGTGGCTGTGGCAGAGGGGGCAGCAGGAGCTCACGAGCAGCTGGGGTTGGCGGCCATAGAGACTCCTGATCTTGACCATCACGGAGGTGGGAGCCATTTGGAGAGGTTCAATGACGGTGCGATAGAACCAGATTTAAGTTTGGAAAAATGATCCCCCCTACTCACTCATCCCGCCTCCGGAAGAAAGACCCGTCAGTGTCTCTGGAAGATGGCTTTGGAGGGGTGGCAGTGGAAACAAGGAGACCAGTCAGGTGGACCCATGCGGCAGTGGAGCCGTATATTAAGGTCACTCATATTCTAGCCGAGAAGTGAGTTCTGTTACCTCACAAGTGGCTAGTTTGAAACTGGCAGAAGCAGACTTCCCTCGGGCTTCCTACTCAAGGATGCTGTGCCCCCAGAATACTTTTGAGGTTCTTCGTCCTGATTTCCGAAGTAAAGCCACCAGCTCTAGGTGGAGTCTGACGTGGAAATTGTCTCTGGTTAATAGGATCTTTCAAACGACTAAATCCTCCACTTACTTTCTGTAACTGCTGGTGCACGCGGGGTAGCTCTCCTCGCCATATGTCCTTGTAGCTTTCTTTCCTTGTCATTAAAGAGAGTCAGATGTGCTGATGGAAAAGAGATGGGATCCTGCTGTAATGACTTTGTCTTCACCATCTTTTCTCAGCTGCTTACATTGCTGTCAGTGCAGCGTGCGCATCTGAGGGCAGAGCCTTTTCTGTGATACAGTTTTGCTGTTAGTAAAAGTGTTGGCGCCTTTTCTCCACTTTCCCCTTAGCCACTAAAATAAAATTTGATCTTGCAGCTCGACAGCTGTTTGCAATCTGCCTGTTTCCTCCTGATGGATTGGTGTTGCAGTTGGGCTCTGGGTGGGGATGGGATTGAGGTGATGTCTGTCGTGGTCCTGGTGTCATGAGCCGACCCAGGTTCCTGGGGCAGCCCTAGGTCGGTCGTCCTTGGGTTTTGCCCAGGGAGCCGTTGCTAAGGAGAGGGCTTTGTTTGCACAGAGCCCTGGGAATGTTCAAGGGCAAGTGCGCTTTGGCCAAGATTTGCTGACGTGGCAGCAGAGCCCTCTGGGCTTGTGTGTCAGGCCCAGCTGTAACAGGTGGAGAACTCGGCACCTCCGGGGGCAGCCTCGGGGCAGCTGTGGGGTAATGTTTTGGGGGATTAGCAGGCGCCTTGGTGGGAAAGAGCCCTGGTCAGTCAGCGGGGGGTGAAGGAGGAACAGGCAAGGGGCATGAGGGCCTTGTTTCTCTAGTGGGGTCAGGACCTGCCCTGGGGCCACAAGGCCCACCCTCTGCCAGGGAACGGGATGGGAGAGAGAGGGTTGTAGGCGCTTCTGAGAACCTCGTTGGCTCTGCTCGGTGCAGGATGCAGGACGGGGGGCTTTGAATGCACTGTGCTCTCCCATCCGAGTGGCAGTTTGGTTAGGGTGGTCTCTGCAGTGTGGCTTGTGTTCCTCCTTTTCTGCAGATGAGGAAACTGAGTCTCAGAGGGTGTGTCCTTACTCAAGGAGAGGCGCTTGTGCTTTTCTTGGCTGCGAGGCCTTGCATCCTCGCCCTGGCCTAGAACCAGTGCCCAGTGAGCACCGGGTCCGCGTCCCTGGTGCGGAGCCTACGAGGGGCCTCACGTTCTCCCCAGGAGCCTCTCCCCTCCGGCTCGTTGGGGAGACTCGCTTTGATCCAGAAGTTGAATCGAGAGCTTTTTCTGAGCGGCTTGGCTGTGTTCCCTTCGAGTTCGGAAGAGTACTTTGGGAGCATGTGCTGGCTCCAGGGGTACTAGAGACACGCATTTAGTGTCACGTGGAGACCCTCAAGTTTAAGGTGAAATATTAGTGTAGCTTTATCAGTGCCGGCTTCCGCAGACCTTCATCAAACGATCTTCAGCACTAACCCCTGGGATGCAGAGATGACAGGACTAGCCCCGCCCTCCGGCACGTCTCATGGGCTGGTGGGACAGCCACCAGCAGAGGGATGGTACCACTCCCGTGTTCCACGCTGAAGCCAACTGGACTTGCTGTTTGAAAAGTGTCTGAGAAAGAATTATCATAGACGGAGCGGTCACCCCCCTTCTCCATGGGGCCTACTTTCTAAGACCCCAGTGGGTGCCCGAAAGGGAGGATCGGACTGAACCCTATATATGCTGTGTTTTCTCCTATACGTTTGTATCTGTGAGAAAGTTTAATTGATAAACTAGGCACAGTAAGAGATTAATATCACTAATAAAATAGCACAGTTACAACACTATACTGGAATAAAAGTTCTGCGAATGTGGTTTCTCTCTCTCAAAATACCGTATTGCACTGTACTCACCTTTCCACGTAAAGGAAGCACTGTCCGCTTCTCTTCGGCAAACCCGAATCGCCAGCATCACTGCTTGTGCACTTTGGGCCATTATTAAGTCAAATAAGGGTGACTTGAACACAAGGCCTGCGATACCTCGTCCCTGGATCCAATGAACAAGACGGCTGCTGAGTGACGAACGGGCAGGGAGCGTCTGCAGCGTGGAGACGCTGGACACAGGGTTTGTCCCCGTCCCAGGTGGGACAGCAGGACAGCAAGAGGTCACACTGCTCATAACGGCTCACAGTTTAAAACATGACTTGTTTGTTTTTGGAATTTTCCATGTTTTAGTATTTTCGGACCACGGTTGACCGTGGGAAGCAAAACCGCGGATAAGGGGGGGCTACTGTATGGAGAACGCCGCTGCATGCCTTGTCCAGCCACCTCAGTTCGGTTGGTCACAGGGGGAGCGGCAAATTCGCTGAAAATATCACCAGGGGCAAGAGGTACATTATGTTTTTTATAAGGATCAATTGAAGAATGGAAAGTCGAGGTTAGCTACAGAAAAACAAATTTGTGGGAGCTCCCGTCTTCTCAGGAGAGTGACGACCGCCGGTTGGGTTGTATTTAAATGGGGAAGAGT
Organism: Rhinolophus sinicus; assembly: GCF_036562045.2. NCBI lineage: Eukaryota > Metazoa > Chordata > Mammalia > Chiroptera > Rhinolophidae > Rhinolophus > Rhinolophus sinicus. The sequence goes on from NC_133757.1 coordinate 5,701,951, forward strand.
TTGATATTTTTTAAAACACAGCACTGCCTGGGGCCTGTGAGCTGCTGCCCCAGGGAGGAGGGTGGCCAGCCCACCCAGCCATACCTCGAGCCTGGCCAGACCTTGCTCCTGGGCCACCAGGGAAGACATACTAAGCTTTGGGACTGCAGGCCTCAGACTTGCCATTGGGCTGGTTCTGGCTTTCCTTGTGGCCGTGTGGAATCGTCCTTTGAGTAGAGGGTCAGTGGGTTCTTGAGCAGTGCAGCCTCGGGTCCATGCAGAGGGTCAGTGGGTTCTTGAGCAGTGCAGCCTTGGGTCCATGCAGAGGGTCAGTGGGTTCTTGAGCAGTGCAGCCTCGGGTCCATGCAGAGGGTCAGTGGGTTCTTGAGCATTGCAGCCTCGGCATGTGCTATCCCAGGCCCTCACTTGGGCGTCCTGAAGGACTTGGGTCTCAAATGCCACCTCCAGCTGACACCAGTCCAGAAACTGCCTGAGGGGGCTGTGCTGGCCTGGGGTTTGGCTATTTCGCAGTCTGGGTGGAGGTGGTACTCAGTACCCAATTCACCGAAGCAGCCCCCAGCTCAAACAGAAGGAAGCCAGTGAGGACACGGCTAGTCTTTTCTGGTTGATCTCTTCAGGCCTTTCTCAGCCCTGTAGTTTGAGGCCACTGAGCCCCAGACTGTAAATGGCAGAATGGGAAGCCGTCTCCTGCAAACTGGGGTCTGCTCCGGGGTGGAATGGAGAACGTGATCCTGGGGTTCGTGTTCTCTCTGACCCCACCTGTCTGTCTACCCAGAGCCCCTGACATACAATAAGTGTGGTCTTATGGGGGAATATCAATCAATCTAAACTTTGTATTTGCTGTAGTATCAGGCATACAGAAGGGTTGTAAGAGTGGGACAAAGAATTTCTACTTACCTTCACCTAGGCACCCCCAAGTGCTGTTTGACCAGATTTGCTCAGTTCTTCTCTCATACAAACTTAGAAGCACTGTGTTTTTTCTTTTTCTGAACCCTCTGAGAATTGTTTGCAAATACGTATCACAGAAGTATTTACAGATAAAGGAGTTAATTTTTCCTAAATATCAGCACATTTTCTTACACACAGCACAAGTATCAAAGTCGGGAAATTAACAGTGATGACTATTATCTAATTGTTAGTCCTTACGTAGATTTTACCAGCTGTCCCCGTGAAACCCTTATGGCAGAAGAAAGTTTAGTTGCCTTGGACCTTCGTCATCTTTAATCTGAGCACTCCCTTATCTGCTTCTGTTCCGTGACATTGATGTGTTGCATTGTTTTTTGAGGACAGACTAGGCATTTTGTAGGCTGGCTGTCCCTCTGTTGGGGTTTGTCATGGGTTTCCTCCTGGTTAGATTCAAGTTAAGCACTTTTGGCAGGAATACTACTTCAAAAGCGACATTCTCGGCGCACGTGTCAGAGGGCATGTGATGTCAGTTTATCCCGTTTCTGGTGGGCTAACTTCCACCCCTTGATTACAATGACGTCTGTTTTCTCCACTGTAAAGCTATTCTCTTCCCCTTGGTAATGAATCCCTATGTTATAGGGAGATGCTTTGAGACAGTGTAAACCGGCTGCTGATCTTCAAACTTGTTCACCCGTGGGTCTCAACATCCATTGATAATTCTCATCTGCAACAATGATTATGGTGGTTGCTAGGTGATAATTTTCCAGGTCCATCATTTCTTCTACACGTATTTTTTTCATTTGGTTTCTACTGTTAACAAGAAGCTTCCCTTTTTCCCTTCCATATAATGAGAACCCAGGCTTTTAGAGAAAGAGTCCTGGGTTCTTATTTCGTTTTGTGGGCTATATCCTGTTGTTACCATTATTCATTTTCATGCTCAAATTGCTTCAGATTTGGCCAGTGGATGCGGTGCCTCTTCAGGCTGGCTACTGAATCGTGTGCCGTTTTGACCTGCTTCCATCTTTCTTTGAGCATTTCCTTCCTTTCTGGTTTAATTCCCCCTCACCTCCCCACCCCACCCAGGCATCATTCTGTACACAACTTTGCATTTCTTTCTCCGACACACTGGGTGTGGGAATGGGATTGGGGTGGGGGCAGTGTTGACTGTTACTAGTGTGTGGGTGGGACACAAATGTGCCACTTGTGTGCTCCTGCACTGTGAATTCAGAAGTCACTGCCTCAAGCTCCTCGGGCCAGCAGGGCCTCTCCAGGGTGACCTTTGGGTCACAGCTTGAGACCCAAGTCTGGCCCTTCCAGATGGGCCAGGGCTAAGATTCCCTCAGTTCAGTAAATAATGTATGGCTTCAGCTGCTGCGGGCATGAATTTCTTCTTTTTCTCCACTTTTTTTTTTAATGTGTGCATCTGGAGACCTTTTCGACACTGGAGCATGGAGTTCATTTTAGAAAAGATCCATAGGAGATCGTGTTTCTAATGATGACAGTTAAGATGGCACAGATGTCAGCCCTTAAGATGTTAGGGGAGTCCTCAAGTTAGCCGCCGTGGTCAGTCCTGTCCTTGTAGGATGGTCGGGGGGCAGTGACCAGAGGCAACAGTGTGCACTTTGATAAGCCAGCTCGTCACTGACCGTCACCTGCCCTGGCCCAGGGCAGAAAAGGGAGGCAGGCAGGTGACAGGTAGACTTCTTGGTCGAGAGTATGGATGTGTTTGTTTACCTCCTAAGCCAAGGACTCTGGGTGAATGTGTTTTTCTTTAGAAGTTTTGGCTGTTGTTCCCTTGAAGTAAAATTATATGGAAGCTTGATTTATCTGCTCCAGAAAATATGGGCCCCTTAGAGAAGTTAAGCAGAGTATAAAATACCTTCATGGTAGTTAAATTTATACTCTGTTAAAATGACTTATGCACTTTGCAGTAAGCTGTGATATTAAATGCATAAATATACAGCAGAGTTCCCTTGGAAGAACATTTTATTTGACAAGATCACTCAAATGCTCAGGTACGAAGTATCGGAACCATTTAGCACAGTTACTGGAATTTTTAACTTCTGCCTAAAACGTTCAGAATCAAAGGGAAAGAGTGTAAGTACTTCTCCGTGCGTGCTCAACACTGTGAGTGGTTTTCCTCACAGGAGAAAGGCTTGCAGTTCCTAACCCAGTCTCCCTAATTTCATCTGAGAAAATGCCTTGTATGTAAACTCACTGTCGACACAGTCACTTACCCTCATCTTAGTGCTGATTCTGTTCCAATCAGCAACTGTTCTAGGTATGTTGGTCTTTCATCAGTGAGAGTAAGACTCCCTCTGGGAATAGGCCATATAGTTCCTATCGGGACCCTACGGGACAATTAATAATTAATCCTGTGCTGGTGCATGTCTGCCCTTTACTGGGGCTTGATTTAACTTTCTGTATAGAATGGGCTGCGTGCAAATGGTCCTTTGCGTTTGTTTCTCCATATCTTATTGAAACCGCCCCGCTGTTTTGTTTCTCCCACCCAGTGGGAGGAGGACCTGAAGGGTGTGGCGTCCGCCAGACTAAAGGGCTGCATCCGAATTTTGGAAGGAGGTCTCACGGGCAGAGGAATTCATCAATTAAGAATATTCTGAACTGACTCTGGGTGGTGAACACAGAGTGGGATTTATAGATGATGTATTACAGAATTGTACACCTGAAATCTATGTAACTTTACTAACAATTGTCACCCCAATAAATTAAAAAAAAAAAAAAAAAAGAATATTCTGTAGCCCCCACCGCCACCCCACCCCCTTCCGTGCTTACCTGGGAGGAAGGGCCTGCACTGCTGGAGGGTGACGGCTGACGTCCAACTCTAGAGCCACTGTGGGAGGTGCTGCATTTCTAGGTCCTCCACTTACTAGGGACCGGGTGACCCCACAAACCAGGAACCCCACTCGCAGCCTTCAAACTCCCTGTGGAGGGTGGAGAAACAACCCACCAAATGTTGGCGCTTGGGATACTTTTCCCCCAATTTTTTGATTGGCCTGAAAGGAATATGCTGGGCATGACCCCAAAAGAACATCCTCACTGGTAGGGGTCAAATTAAGTTGTGGGGGAGAGGCCGGCTCCTCGAGGCATCTCGGGAACGCTCGTGGGTTCAGCCTCTACCACATGAGCCAGTGCCGGCTGTGGTTCCAGAGCTGGCCTCCCTGGGTCCCCATGTCTGCAGGACTTTCCCCCGGCGATTTGGAATTGACCCTGTAGAACTTGTCAGGACCTGTTGGCATTAAAACAGCTGCAGAAATAGAAAAATCTCTGTTTTTCTAGACAGAAATCTGGTCTGGGTGATGGAGTATCCTTGTGAGCACAAGAGGTTCGGCTGTCACCAAAGTCGTGTTAATAATTGATCTTAAGACCTTGCTTCAGACAGGCCAGGGACAAAAGCATCTCCTCGGGCAGTATCTGGGCCTGTCCTTGCGACAATAGGAAGAAAGTGCTAGAAGCTCCCTGGATTGTTGATGTTAACCCCCCAGCCCATGAACTCCCACGGGAAGGGGGAAGGGTTCTGCATCGGTTCTTGCAGGGCTCGTGATGATGAGGTCAGAGCACACTCTCCCACGGGGACTAAGGAGTAAACGGCATCAGAGTGGCCACCCCTCCCCCTGACAACACACCCGAGGATGTCACCTGTGTCTGGGTTCAGATGCGGCCCTTTAGGCCGAAACCCAAGAAAGCATTGACACCAAGTGTTGAAATGACAGAAGAGACTCCAGATGGTGGCCCCATTTAGACTACGTGCTGTAGAGGTGACCTGAGGTTGAATGCTGGGCGCAAAAGGATGGGACGGCTGTGGGACGCGGTTGGATGGGGCACCGGCCACATTCTCCCCCGCCCAGTGTTTTCACGGGTGATTTCTGCAGCTAACCTGGGTGTCCGTTCTTCCATGTGCCCCTGTGGGAAACCCCAAGCACTGCACTTTCTACTGTATGCCATCAGACACAGCTTTATCCTTTGATCCCTTCAGAAAATGGAAAATGCCGTCATGTTGGCTGCCAGCCTGGTATAGGTGGTTCTTCCCTTCCTGTCTCCTGTCACTCTCAAAACACAGATAAGGGAAGCCTTTGCTCTCCCACACGTGACCATGTCGCCCACAGATGCCTCAGAGTCCCAACAGATGTCAGAAACTAAAAACCCCACCTCTTAGCTCACACATGCTGGGAACACTGAATGTACTTTTTACCCTCCGTCTCATTACATGCGTCTTGAAAATGTGGCTTTTCTTTACCTGTATAAACCTGCATTCACAGCTTTGCACAATCGATGGCTTGTTCTCCCCTCACAATAACTACTTTTTGGTGGTAGTGGTGACTGACACACATTTTATTTTTATTTAACTTATAAAAGCTTTGGGGTGAGTGCCTCTATAAACATAAAAGCTGCTATGGAGCGCAGGAGGCATGACTTTCCTTTCCGAGATGGAGGCGTGGCCTCGGACTAGTTGGGCTGACCTGTTCCTTCTCTACAGGAAGCAAAAGTTTGGATGACATCACCACAGGGTCATTTCTTGTTATTGTAATTAATGGAGCCGCAGGAAGTAGCGAGACAGATGATTCTTGGCAGAAATGACAGTTTAAAGGGAGAAGGATGAAACGAGGGTCTGGGAAAGAAGAAACCTTTCTGGATGTTCAAATTCTCCTGGGAAGAAATCTGGAAATCCGTGGACGGTCCCTGAGGAATGAGCTGCCTCTGGCCAGCGTGGATGTAAAACTCTTAACCCTCGCCACAGCTCAGTGTCTTTCTTTCTCTCTGCCGTTTCAAAGCAGTGCTGACCTGGCGGGCATTGGTTTTCTGAGGTTCATTTGTGCCGGATGTGTCTTTGGCGTCCAGGCGTTGGCAGGAGGGCTCGTAAAAGTGAGGTTGAGCTTTATAGAGAGGCTCTGCCTCTCAAATCCTGTACCTGTTTCTTTTGGTGAGGAGTTGAACGAGCTGGAAGGAATGTGGGTGAGCAAAGGAAGAGGGGTGGCATGGTAGAGTTCTTGGGAAGGGAGCAGACAATGGCCAGCCTGGGCAGAGCTGATGCTTACAGACCTGGAAGAGATGTGGATTTTCCCTCTGGGTTAAGCCGCTCAAGGTGCATGAGCTGACCAGGGTGGGATGGCTGTGCTGGGGACACACAGCGAGGGAACCATGGAGGTAGGGCTGGAACCCAAGAGTCCTTAACCTGTACCATCCTCTCGGGGCACAACACAGCACCCCGGTCCACCTGAGTGGACACAGCGTGGTTGGACACACTTGCTCAGGGTCATCTTCTGGGGGGTGGAGGTGGGACGTGGCCCAGAGGTGGGTGCCACCTGTGGTGTTGGGGAATGGAGTCTAGGTAATGGGGATCTGGAGCTTGGGAAAGAAGGAAGGAAGAAGGCGGCTGTGGGCGGCGGGGAGAGAGGCTCCCGAATGAGTGGTGAGACTGAAGCCGGTTTTTACATCTTTTTAATTTTAATGAAAATAGACTGTACAAACAGAGCAGTGCACAGATCTTAAGTGCACAGCTTAATGAATTTACACAGCAAATACACCTGTTGAACCCCCACCGAGGACACATTCTATCTAGCATGTTACCAGCCCTCAGAAGTCTCCTTTGAAGACCCGCCCGCCATATCTCCCTCTCCCCAAGGTACTCTTCAGACTTAACCTTAGATTAACTCCGGTTGTTCTTAACTTAAAATTGAATCACAAGGTTTGTGCTCTTTGTGTTTTTTTTGCAGTGTGTCTGTGAGGTTTGTCTGTGTTTTGTGAGATGGTCCTCCCCTTGGGTTTATATACTCAAATCATATTGTTGACGGACATTTGGGACCTAGTAGCCCTGGGCTGGCCCCAGGGCGAGAAGCCTCTGGGGTTTGGGCAACACAACACCGATTGTGGTGTGTGGCGTGGCTTGTCACACCTAGTGGGCCTCCCTGCTGTGATGGACCTGTAACTGATGAGGAGGGTGGGCCCGAGCTGCTTATGTTTGCAAAGGACCAGGGCGGCGGGAGGTACTGGAGAATGAACAGGTTATGTTTATGTCAGTGTCCAAAGGGCAGCTCTCCCCGTGGTCTCGGGCACACCTAACGGGTCACTGCTAGCAGACCCCAGATAGTCCCTGTGGCCATTGTTTTTGTGGAACCCCTTGTCACCCTGAGTTATTCCGTTGTATTTCTCATTATATTCACTACATTCTTAATAAAAGCTCCCGGCTCCACTGGTCTGTGACGGTGCTGTCAGTTGCTTCGGTTTATAATGATTACAGCCGGAAACTCTTGAGGAGGGTCAGAATTACCTAGAATATGGCCCCAAGAAATTGTCTTGTGCGTTTAGCTCTTGTTCATGATTCTAATGCAGAATTACGAAGTGGCAATGCAATCTTTCGAGAGTCACAACATGGGGGGTTGGAAGGAAGCTTCTGGAAGCCACTGGGTCGTGCTCCTTGTTTTCCAGGTGGGAAAATAAGCCCAAAATGTAGATCCCAGGGATAGAAAAGCATCTGAACTTTTGAGTTATGTGGCTTGACACTGTTTGCTAGGTGACCCCTTTTATTAAGAATTTTTGGGGAAGAAAGAAAAAGAATTTTTGAGAATCATCGGGAGGGAAAATGGGAGAAGAGTTACTGTTCAGGTTCCCTCTCGGGGGAGCAAGGAGTGGAAGGGCGAGTGTTGAGACCAACCAGTGTGAATGAGAGGCCAGTTCTCCCAGAGAGTGAACAGGTCCTCAAGACCACTCCCCAGACACCTGCCCCACGGTCACCGCGGGAGCAAGTGACACAGGCCCATCTCCCGTGATGCATCAGTCACCTGGCGTCCTCAGGAGAGGACGTCCTTTTTCTCAGCCTGGGGCCAAGGCAGAGTTCCTTCAATGGTACCCTCAGTCCTGTGAACAGAGTTGAATTTGTTTTAAAAGGAAATCCTGTTGGAAAGACAGTTCATCATCTTGCCAAGCAGTTTCATGGAGAAGATACCACCACACCCGGGACATTAAAAACACACACGTGGGGTTTTATGCTTTTTAAGGACAAGTGGTCATCAAGTTGGGCCAAAGTTTTCTTTAGTTTTAAAAACAGTGATAATTAGGATAATTGCCCCCATTTCCAGCTAGACGCCCTCCTGGCCCAGCATCATCACCCAGCCTGTGCCAAGGGCCCGGTGGTGGTGGGAGCCCTGCAGAGCCACAGAGCTGAGGGGCTCTGAGAACCTCGGGGGGCTTGTCCCCCTTGTCTTGACGGGTCATGGCTGGAAGGATTGGACCAGCTTCTCCTGGTGGGAGAGTATTGTCCTCCTGGCCACACTGAGCGCTACAGGTGAACTTGCACAGGGTGTTGCCTGCTGACGACTGTCATATGCCCTGGTGAGAAGGACCAGTGCCAAGGTCACCCAGTGGTTCTTAACCCAGGGTGACTTTGCCCCTCAAGGGACTTGTGCAATGCCTGGGGGGGGGGGGGTTGGGGGGTGCTCCTGGCATCTAGTGGGTGGAGCCCAGGAAAGCTGCTAAACACACTACGACACACGGAGCAGCCCCCCAATAAAGAATTCCCCAGCCAAATGTCCCCCATGCCAAGGCTGAGAAGGCCTGAAGTGGCCACGCGGTACTCGGCATCCTGTGGTGTTGGACACGTTCAAGGATTAGGGTCCTGGGGACTCGGGCTGGAATCCCCGTCCCCTGGTAGGTCCCTGAAGCCTCTCTGACGCTGTTTCCACATACAGACTGCAGGGGTGAGGACAGAACCCCATCGTGGGGGCGGGGTGAGATGGCGTTTCACAGCCTCCAGCCCAGTGCCCGTGCTGGCTGTGGTGGGTGGGTGGTCTGTCTCGGGTCACACGTGTGTCATCAAGTGTGGACCCATACACCACGGCAGCCCAAGCACTGACTGTCAAATCCTAATGAACCTATAGTCTAAAGAAATGTAATTCTATTGGGAAAAATTTGTCGTAGCCATCATGTTAGGTAACCCTGTGTGAATCAAGGCAGTTGACTTGCCAGATAAAAATTGGTTTCTAATTCCATTGATACGTTCATTTTATGCAAAAAGCCAATTTGAAAAAGACGTGGAAGCCTCTGTAGAAATCACATTAGAAACGTAGCAGTGGCCCCTGTGAGGACACCACCAGGAAGGAGGCAACAAGAGGCTCTGCCAGGCAGGGTTTGAGTGTGGAGACACCGTGGCTTGTTTTTTATTTGACACAGTGTTCCTGACACAGCTGCTTGCCTTTCTGTCATGTCTCTATTTATTGCATCCAACGGTTTAAGTAACAGCTTAAATAATGATTGCCAAAACTGTCGTCGACGTTTTTGTTAATGGTTTGGGCCCTTGCTTGTAACATAATTAGTCCTGAAGCACAGCTTGAGGGGAAGAGACCAAATCTCAGAGACCTGTCACCCCGTGTCTGCTCTGGGTGTCCCTCGAGAGATTTCCAGTCAACCACGTGGGGCATCAGCAGCTCCATTTGGCAGCTGGTCGTGGCTGGTATTGGGGGGCCGCCCTCCCCACTTACCATGAGGAGCGGAAGGCTGGTGTGCCAAGCCCAAGAGGTGGCATCTATTCCATGTCTTCTTGCCGTCTTTCTGCCACTTGCCTAGTCTTGTGGGGCAAGGAGGGGCTGGACATGGGTTATGTTTGGGGGCTCCGTGTGTGGCCACAGAAACCTGTGCCCAGGCCCCGAGGACGCTGTGTGTCATGTAGATGCCCCAGCCCCGGGCCTGCACCCTCAGAGCTTGGAGGGGAGGTGCCTTCCCTGGCCCTCGTCTTCCACCCAGTTCTCTGACGTCTGCATCTGCATGCAGCCGGCTGTTTCGGCTCATCCTCCTCGTTAAATGTTGCTGGGTTCCGTTTCCTGCCGCCACTGTTTCTGTAGAACCAGCATTTGGTAGACATCTTTGCACAGGTGTGGTGTCTGTCTGTTTTGGAAGCGTTTGGCAGTGTGGTATCCATTTCGGGATATCTAGGAAGTTGATTTTTACTCATCGGGTTTGTTAGGGAAAGAAACATTATTTGGAAAACGTCAGATTGTTAGAGCTGGTTTCAGAGATTTATTGTCTAATCTGTTAAGGATTTTATTTTGCCGTTCTTTTTCTCATCACTGGAGTCAGCCCTGCTTCTCCAAAGGGCCCTGTAAAGCCTGGCCAGCTGGTCCGTTCTCGGGCTCCTTGGCCTGCTGTCATCCCTGTTACCTCTGTTTTAATTTGAGTCTTGCAAGTTTTTACTGCCATCTTTGTGGTCTTAGTTCACTTTTGGGGTGGGTTCCCGCCTTGTTCCAAGAATGCAAGTCTTCAGCATGTTGGATTAATTTCCTGTTCCACATCGGCTGGAGCTTACTACACAAATGACTGATTTGTTAGCAGGCTTTACCACTTCCTCCGTCGGTGATATTCGGCATTTCTTTCCCATTTTTTCCATTCATTTCCCTGAATCCCTGGTTGGCCCCTGTAGTCCAGTGCCAAGGACTGTCAGCCTTCAGCAAGCTCCCGGGTTCATGGAGCCTCCCCACAGCCATGCCCCGTCCCCTATCACCTGGGCCCTGGGAGCCTGGCTGCTGCTGTCCCAGCACTGCCTCAATCCCCCTCAGCAGAGGAGGGTGCTGCCCGGCACCGCCCACAGAAGCATCTGGATGCTGATGCAATATTATTGCCTTAAACACACAGCAAGGCTGCTCAGAAGGGGTGGGGGCAGGTAATCGCCGCCAACAGGGGATTTATTCTTCACAGGAATGCAGTGTTGGGAGAGTGGGTAACTTTTTTTTCTTTGATTTAAAATTTTCGATATATTTTACATTTGTAGTTTAGAGCAGTTTTAGATATGCACAAAAATTGAGAGGATAATACAAAGATTCCCATATGCCGAGCACCTGGTTTTCCCTTTCATTGACATCGGCGAGCGTGACACATCTGTTACAATTAATGAAGCAATATTGATACATTATTATTGACTAACATCCACAGTTAACTTAGAGAGGGTAACTTATTGTCTTTTTTTCTTATTCAGTTCCTTAAGGGTTTTCCGTGTGTATGTGGTGCAGTGAAGAAAATAATTTCACATCTTTCGTTTCTATGTAACTTCTGGAGAGGGGGTGTCGGGAGCAGGTAAACAACACAATTTTCTCTATGAGAATCTCCATTAAAAGGGGGGTTTAGTCAGCAGAAGGCTCCATTTTCTGATTAAGTAGCAAAACAAACAGAAGTGACCGTGTCCTAGCTTAGGAATTTTCATACTGGAAAATAGAATTTTCTGAGTGGAAACTTTGAGCAAGTCCACGCTGGATGAAACTCACTGTTGTGGACGTTTTATAGATTGGACTTAGTCCTGATTCTGATTTTGGAATTTAAAACCCTACCAAATCAAAATGCAGTGCGTCTGCAGTGCTGAAGCTGAATGGAGAAAAAGGTTTGTCAGCCAGAGGGCCCTGACGATTAGGAGCTGGCAGGGGATGGCCATCACGCAAGGACAAAGCAGGGGACCTGGGAGCCTTGGTCATGGACATTCAGGCTGGAAATGACCACCCTTGAGGCCATTTGCTGGGCGGGTGGCGGGCACCTGCTCTGCCCAGGCCCACCATGGGCATCACTCTGTTTCTTTCTCGCGTCTTACCTTCTTGATCCGGAGATAAAATGAGTCACCCAAAGTCAAGCAGTGGTGTCTGGAGGAGGGAGACGGGTCTGGTGTGTTTGCTGAAAGGGAACTGGGGTCAAAGAGACAGGCAAAGCAGCCCCATTAGAGAAGCACAGGCCCTGGGCCTTGCTTGCTGTGTGAAGCGGGCCTGGCCTCCCAGCTGCAAGGGGGTCAGTGATGCAGTGAACATCTCCCCAAACCCTTGACAGTCCCAAACGTCCTCTCTGGGGCCTGGCACACAGGGCCCGAGAGCAGTGGCTCAGAAACCCCTCTGTGTGGGGCGCTCTGCACAAGCAACCGATCTGGGGAACCCCCAGGAGTGTCACATCGGGGCCCTGAAGCCCTCGGAGCCCACCCTCCATCCCCCCCCGCCCCGTTCCAGGCCACTGGGTGTCTTCAGCTGCCTAGAGTGACTGCCTGACCCCTCTGACATTTGCTTCCTGTGCTTTGTTCCCCGTTGAAATGTGTGGCCCTTCTTTTAGGAGAAATTCTCATTTTCATCAATTACTAAACCTTAGTCACCACGAAAAATAAATAATATTTTCTTTGCATCCTAGATTTTTACGACTTAACTAATTTGAGAGAAAGGGGATGGGCTTGGACACGTGCAAATAAACTTTTTCCTTTGGTTTCTGTTAGTCCCTCTGTGCATAGCTTGGGTTCTTTTAAATGCTTATGAAATTTCAGAATCCCGAATTTGGGGACAGTCACCCTGTGGAGCTTGCCCTGTGCCCAGCAGGGACTCAGTGAACTCTTGTGGCTAGGACAGATGCATCCCTCACACCAAGAAGGTTACTGGGGCGGGACCCGGGCTCTGCCAGGAAGCATTCCACGTCCCAAGTGAGGTGAGACACCTCACGGCACAGGTGTCCTCCGACATTGCTGAGGTGATGGGTCCCGAGAAGTGGGCAGGGGGAGGCCAGGCATTGGGAGGGCTTGACCAGAGACCTGTTGGATGAGCCTGGGGCCTGCAGCTCGGTGGCTCGATGGGGCCGAGCTGACCTGGGACAGGGAAGGCCAGCCAGTGGCCCGCCCGAGGCTCAGCCTGTTTAGGACATATACACCGTATTTTGGTTTCTAAAACAGGCTGAGGCTGAATGGTAGAGTTTGAGAAATGGCACATATCAAAGCAATTTTTTTCCCATGTTAAATAGACATCATTTTTTAGAACACTTAGATTTACAGAAAAGTTGAGAAGACGGCGTAGAGTTCACCTCGACCACAGTTAGTTTCCCTCTTAGTAACAGTTCACATAAGTGTGGCCCCTTTGTTGCAGTTCGGGAACCAGTCAGTGTTGCTGTTACTACCCAAAGTTCATCCTTGGTTCCGATTGCCTAACGTCTTTTTCTGTCCCGGGATGCCCCCTCCTCCCCGCCCCAGGACCCCATGTTACGTTTAGTCATCATGTCTCCAGTTTGTCAGACTTCGCTTATTTTTGACAGTTTTGAGGCGTACGGTCGTGTATTTTGTAGACTCACTCCTCCTGTTGGTTTTCTCGTGGTGAGACTAGGTTGTGGGCTGTGTGGGAGCCCGTTTTTATGTGGTGTTTTAGTGAAGAATGCTTTAAAGGTAAAGCTTTGCCGGCAGTAACGAGCTGCCCATTAGCGGGTGTGCACAGGGCATGAGGTGCTGTCCCTCGGACCTCAGTGTGGACTTGGCACGGCCCGGGGCCTGGGGACTTCAGGAATGTAATGGCCTTGTCTTTGTTGTCCCCACACTTTCCCATGGGAGCCGGAAAGGCTGTCGAGGGAAGTAGACACAAGTCACTGCTTATCAACCATAGACATTGTTCACAGGAATAATGGTGGTCTCCTCTGGAAACTTCTGGAATCTTCTTAGGTCACCTGAGGCGTAAGTGAGGTGTTTCGGAGGGCCACCACACGCTAGATCCTTTCTCCTTACATTTTTGAAATCCTGGAGAGGAATTTCCTCTTAGGAATAAGGAACCAAAGTGTGCAGGGTTCAGGTGACAGAGGCACACAGCTCACCAGTAAGTGGCAGAGCTAGAATTTAACATTAGCGTTCTGTCCTCGCTATGTTCAAGCGTCATTCTCCTCCAGCATTCAGGCTTTGAGTCCTGGGACAAAAAGGTGCCACCCAGATGTTGTCCTCGTTTCGTGGCCATCCCTGAGCTCCCCCCACACATAGCAACATGGCAGCACTTTCTAGGGTGCCTCCACATGCCTGCCTCCCCCGTTAAGCTGCTCCCCCAGGGCAGGGAGCCCAACTTCCCTCACCGTCGATGACTGTTTGGCACCACCCAGCACCGTGTGTGCACCTAGCAGTTGAGAAGACAGAGAACGTACAGACTTGAGGTGTTGTGTGCCGCTCTGCTGGTCTTGTTGATATTAATAGCTCTGCTCACCACCACGGCACTGGCTCGCTCTGGGGGCTCAGGGTTTTGGCCCATTGGTTGGTAGAGGGGTGCAAGCTGTGCCCATTTTAATGCAAGCTGCGATGGGGGCTCAACAATTCTGACGTCCCTCTGCCAACAGCCTTTGGTCTTGCGTCAGCCGGACATCGGCCTTGATGTGAAAGAGATTTCATGGTCAGGTGGATGATGAGCCCTTTTTTTGACAGCATTAGGTGGCAAGCCAGGCTGGACCCAGTATCTGGAAGAGGAAATTAACTTCAACTTCCTCAAATGGAGGATGAATGAATATCAGTGTCTGAAGCCTTGGTAGCGTTTCCTGTCCTGCTTTGGGCTGCTCCTCTGACTTTCTGGCCCCTTTCCTGGGATCCCCACTTAGTTCACAGCTCAGAGACCCACAGGAACAAAACCAGGAAACTGTTACACGGGGGGGTGGGGGGGGTGCATTTGGTGTTTTCTGATCCTAGCATCCTTTATCTGGATCCGTGCTGTTATTACACTCACAAAGCCATGTATACAGTCATCCCTCAGTATCCGTGGGGAGGGGGGGTCCAGGACCCCCGCAGATACCAAAATCCACAGGTGCTCAAGTCTCTTACGTAAAATGACCTATTTGTATACGAACTACCACACCCTCCTGAATACTTGCAGTCATCTCTAGGTTACTTACAAACCTAATACAATGTAAGTACAACATAAACAGTTATACTGTATTGTTTAGGGAATAATGACCAAAAAAAGTCGGCAGACATTCAGTACAGAGGCAGCCATCAGGCCCAACTACCTAGTACACGTCAGCAACAATGTAACACTTTCAAAAATACTTTATTTTTGATCCACAGTTGGTGGAACCCACGGAAGGCCCTCGGTACATCCTGGCTGTACAGCACAGAGCAGCCTCACGTCCACAGGCCCTTGTTGGGTTCTGGGAACAAGCAGAGCCCACGGTCGCAGGACTTCCTTAGGTTCAGCTGGTGGCTTGGCCTTCTTGGAAGAATCAAATCCTAGAGGGAAAGGACAGTCCAGAGGGTATCTCAGGGCTGGGAAGAGAGTATCTTTCCCTGTGAATTTTGTTAGTGTTACTGAGTTTTCCTCCCAGCCGCTGAATTGGTGAGACCTCTGGGTGTTCTCTGAAGCAGCCTCCTGGTTGATCCCCAGTTTCTGTCGAGAGTGGCTTCACCGCCTGTGGCAATGGGTAGGGCCCCAATGGGCAGGGCCCCAGTATTTCTTCTGGTGAACATTCGATCATTAACTCAGAGCTGCTTTCGTGTTCTAGAGCATTTCATGTTGTACATGAAACAGTTGTGGTTACCTGTGGGGGTGTTTAAGATAATCATTAGACAATATTCTCTGCTCATTAAGTAGTAAAACCAGTGAGGTAGGGAAACTGGTGAAACTAAAACCCTAAATATGCAAAACTTGGCCAAGAAAAAAGAAAAGAACAAAACCAGCTTTGAGCTAAGTAACCAAACCAGAAAGGTTTCATTCTTTTCCGACTTCCTGTGACCTTGACCACAAACCTCGGGCTGCATCCCCACTTCCTCACTACTTGGGCGAGGAGGGGCCATAATCACCAGGCTGGGTACTGATAACCTCTGAGTGTCGGGAAACTAACCTGACTTTTGTTTGCAATTCTCCTTAAGAATAAGATATTTAAATGGATTCAGAGCATCCACTCTGAATACTAAACTGGTGGAAAATGAAGCAAACAGACGTGGATTGTGACCTGATGTTTTTCTTTTGTTTTGTTTTTTCAAACTTTTATTTATTTACGTGTGTTTTTCCAGGACCCATCAGCTCCAAGTCAAGTAGTTGTTTCAATCTAGTTGTGGAGGGCACAGCTCACAGTGGCCCATGTGGGACTTGAACCAGTGACTTTGTTGCTAAGAGCACTGCGCTCTAACCCACTGAGCCATCCAGCCGCCCCCGTGACCTGATGTTTTTAATGTAACTGAAATTCTTGAATTTATTAATAGGTTGGGGTGCTTCTCCTTGATAGGTAGAGCTGATTCCCCTTTGAAGAGGGATCCCTGACCCTTGCAGTGTTGTTTCTGAGAACGCCCTGCCCCCAAGCATGCCCCACTCTCCAGAGGCCTGAGTTTGGGGAGTTTGGAAGGAGAACTTTGCGGGTTCTACTGATTGTGGACCCTGGGAGGGAACTGTCCTGTTTGTGCCCAGCCCAATTCCAGTGAGAAAAAGACCAGCCCGTTGCTGCTCACCAGGCGTGGGATTAGGGTGAGGAAAATCATAATAGCCCAGAGAACAGTGGGGCTGCCTGGACTCCCAGGGAAGTGCCTCCGGCTACCGTATTTCCCTGGAAATAAAACCTAGCCAGACCAGCTATTCTAATATGTCTTTTGGAGCAAAAAGTAATATAAGACACGGGATTATATTATATTATATTATACTGGGTCTTATTTTACTATAAGACCTGTTTTTGTGTTAATTTTTGCTCCAAAAGACTTATTAGAGCTGATGGTCTGGCTAGGTCTGATTTCTGGGGAAACATGGTATTAGGTTGGTGCAAAAGTAATTGCAGTTTTTGCAATTACTTTTAACCTTTTAAACCGCAATTACTAATAATCTAATAGAATGAAGGTGTCTTCCGCCCTTGAAAAGCATGGCGTTTCCTCTGTCGCTGTCATTTGGCTTTCGCAGAGTTGCTCTCAGTCCAATTGTCAGCTGCACCATAGAAGCTAATTATAAATTCATTGCCCTGGATGAAAATAAAAAAGCAATCGGCAGTCATTTATTTTTTAATGCATTTTAAATAACTGGGTTCCTACAGGAAGGTGGGGTTGCGTAATTAAATTACAGTGGGCTACGGTTAGGGTGCCAACGTTTCAGGGTGTCAGAAGGCAGCACTCCTGGGTGGCCTGGGAGGGCGGTGATGACTCTTGCAGGTTGAATACCCTGGGTCCCCACCCCACCCTGTGCTTGGGCAACTGTCCTTGCAGACACCCTCTGGCTTTGGGAATCTGTGTGACACAGCTCCCCACAGGGGAGTTGTGGCTGCCTAATGCCTTTGTTTACTTTGGAAGTTTGTCCTATGTGAGTGAATTTGCACAACTTTCATTCCCAGTAAAGCTGTCACTGACACAAAACACAGCAATAACTCAGGTGATGTAGTTAAACCACTATTGAGCTTGCGCTGTCCGTGGGCTGATAAATCGTAGAGCTTCCTTTGGTAGGAATCAGCAATTTTATGTGGCAATTAATTTTTGCTACTGGCGGGGCGCCAAGAGGCCTAGAGTGTTACCCCGGTTTTGTGCATGTTGAGAGGAACTTCACAGTGAGAAAGGATTCAGTTTAAGGCCTGCCAGGTGAGTCGACGTGTTCGGGCACTGTCACACAGTGCCCTCGCTGTCTCTCGTGTGTTCCTTGTGTGGCCAAAGCCAGGCTGTGAGCAAACGTTCACTCCTCGTTGGGGTGTGCTGGGCCTCGTGACATGTGTGTGACACACAGGCACAGTAGCTTACAGATTAAGAAATGATCTGAATTTCTTATCAAGTGGGATGTTTCTACAGCTCTTGGTCGTGAGTCTGGGTGGAGGCTGGTGCCGGTGTGGTGTCCTCACTGTCGCTGCCAGAGGCATTCCTTGGGCAGACTGCCTTCCTGCAGGGGCCTGGTCTGCTTTCTGGAACCCCAGAACCATCATCTACGCACAGGTGTTGACTGTGCTGCCCTTAGGGCCACAGGACAAAGCAGGGTGCTCAGCGTTCCCCGTTACCCAGAACCATAGTGTAGGGCTGCGTTTATCACGTTCCGCCGTGCACCGCGAGCTTGCTTCCGTGTCCGTGATCCCCACAGCAGCTCTGCAAAGTGGGTGACACTGTCCCCATTTTACAGATGGAGAGCTTATAAAAAAGAAAGAAAGCTACAGAAAAATTGAGATACACGGAAGCAGAGAAAATTGTACACTGAACACCCACGTCCCCGGCAGCCTGCTTGGGCACTGAGCCACCGACGGCCTGTCTCGGTTCATGTGCATCCTGCACACATCCCACCAGGCTATTTTAAAGCAAATCCTAGCTGTCATTCCATTGCATCAGTAAATATTTCACTTTATTTTCCTAAAAGAGAAGGACTCCTTCTTTTAAAGATACAGCAAAAATAGCATTATTGTGTCACGCCTGAAGAGCAGTTAACAGTTTCTGACCTTTACGAGCCGCTCCTGTGAGGGACCCCCATTTTCCTCTGAGGATGCAGCTGCACGTTCCTGCGGTTCTGCCCTGCAGGTCCTGCCCTGTGAGGATTCTGACCGCAATGCCCATGACTTTAGGCGCCTGGCACAGAGGCTCGTGAGTGTGACCAGAGCAGAAAGCGCTGCCTCAGTTCAAGGTCCCTCCCTCTGCAAGCAGTTTTCTGCTCTAGGCCTCAGCTCTGTCGTTTTAAGTGATGCTAATAACACACCTATTTGCTAAGACTGTTGGGAAGGAGTGGATACATGCAGTGCTGCGAGCTGTGCCCAGGACTCTTAAACTTGGGGATGTTATTATTGCGACAGCCGCCTGCGACTCCCAGGATTCAAACAGTGGCTGTGCTTTGGCGCTGGGAGCGGGGGGGGGGGGGGGTGACCCCACACCCACCTCTTCTTTCTTCTCTGGCTTCTGAGGGTGGCTCCTGAAGCAGAAACCACCTCCAAGGACTGTGGGTGCCTCACACCCTCTGGGCCCAGAGAGAGCTTTCCCCCTGAACAGTGTCGGGTGCACACGGTGCCACCAGAGGGGGCACTTCCCCTGGAAGTCCTATCAGGAAATATTTTTACAGCGCTTGGCTGTCCTAGCGGACGAAAATAAGATGTTTGCTTTAGCAATTTGCTTAGTCCTGAAAACATCCCGAGACAATGCCAAGGCCTTAGCTGAAAATCGTATGCTCAGCTTGTTGGGATGGCCCCAGTAAGGATGTTTTGAGTGAAAATAAAATGGTACATACCAGGGCTGTTTTGCCTCTGCAGGAATCCGTCCCGTGAGAGCTCAGGGTTACAAGGGCCACAGGGAACCTGGATTTAATAGGGGCTGGCTGCAGGGTGCCCTTGGGCACACCTCTGGGCCAGGCTGGAAGACTCTAGAACAGGGAAAACACATTTACAGGTGTGAGACTGCATTCCCTCCCCGACCCCCTATGACTCAGTGCCCCTGCCTCTTTGGTCGGGGCCTCTGACCAGGCCACAGTCCTGGACTAGACCCCACGGCCTCTAGGATGAGGGTGGGCGTCTCTCCAGGGGGGCGTGGGGGAGCCTTTCCTTGACTGTGAGAAACTTCTTTGTCCATCTGAGACCCCCTGTGCGTCGTCGCCCTCCTCGGCTGTGGTTCTGCCCACACAGGATGCACTCGGTCCCCCTCTGTGAGACTGCCCTGCATGTCACTGCAGGCGGATCAAGGCTCCAGAACTTTCACTTCTGGAGCCTGAACTTCACCACTTCCTTCTACAACAGTTTCAAGCTGGTCACTTGTTCAGAACCAGTGTTGTAGGTGAGCGCTTTATCTCTCTCTCTCTCTCTCTCTCTCTCTCTCTCTCTCTCTCTCTCTCACAAACACACACACACACACACACACACACACACACACACTCAGCAGAGGGGTGTGGAATATCACAACCAGTCGTGGTGAGTAAGAAAATTTCATTTCTATTTAAAAGTCACTCGAGACCTTTTCTTTAATAAAAATAAAGGAAAAAGGACTTGAACTGAAATAAGTTCAGATGACTTATTTGATGATCTCTGTCTCTGAGGCATGGCGGCAAACAGTTAAGCCGCAATCACATCTGTCGCGAAGGTGTGAAGCCGCGGTGGCCAGAGCGGCTGCCGCCCTCTTGTTCCCCTTTGTGGATCCCCTTGGCAGAGTTTCGGTGGGCTGTAAAAACAGTGCACAGTGCCTGAAAATAAATGGCTGTGTGGCGTGTGTGTGCGTCCGCCAGCCACACACTCACATACGTCCAGATTCTTTATATTCACTGTTCGATAGAATGACTTCAGTAAGCGGTTGGCAGCGGCCACCATACGACAGCCCCTCCGTGACGTGCAGGGGCCTCTTTGCCTTTGGCCCCCGGTAGGTGTGGGCCAGGGGAGCGTGTTCAGAGGGGCCATGGCCTCCAGGTCAGTCCTGAACCCCAGTTCATCCCACATGTCTCCCCCAGAACAGCAACAAACCTAGGTCCCCACAGACTCCCAAACGCACCCTTCCTGGCTCTCCAGCTGCCCAGTGCCCGATGAGCCCAGACATAGGCTGGAGGCCCCTCTCCAGGCCCTGGAAGCCTCTGCCCTGCAGACGGGGCAGGCCGGCTGCTCGGGGTTCGCTCCAGTGTTGGTGTCCTTGGAAGGTTGCTCCTGAGGGCAGCACGACCACGTGACGTGCGCACTGTGGACAGTTTCCTGGAGCAGCTGGCCTTGTCCGGGACAGCTGTGAGTCGGGGTGGATCAGTGGTGGCAGGTCTGAGCCCAAGCTAAATTTTATCTAAAATGTGATATTTGTCAAAGTTACGTATTCTCTGTTTCCTCACGTTGTCATAGTTGTCCACACACCTGAATTTTCATTTTCTTTTCGGACATGAAATTGCCTCTTAGTCTTCGTGTAGCAGCAGCAGCAGCAGCTGATTCCCCCTCTCGGAACCAACACAACACACCAGCATCCTGAAACAACTCGCATTTTCTCCTTAAGCCTGGACTTTTTGTTCAATTCCCCTTTGGGTTAGCAGCTGCATGGGAGAGTTACTTAGCTCACTACACAGGCTGTGACGGGCAGAAACCTCCTGCCTTCCCAGGAGGCAGGGAAGAAATGCTTTGCATTGTGACAGTGGCCCTACGGACATGGGACGTGGAGTTTGGTGGTGGTGGTGTCTCTAAGAATTTGGCTGACTCCGAGTCTCTGATGTCTCTCTAGATCAGGGTTGTCCAAAGTTTTTTCAACATTTTTCACCAAGGGCCATATGTGGTAAAATACACAAACAGCCGGGCCACTCACTCGAGGTGAAGTACGTATTGCCTCACCTGGTTTATTTAAGTAAACTAAATATATTTTTGGAATTTGCTGCAGGCCAATTAACAATGGACTGCGGGCCGCAGTTTGGACACCCCTGGTCTAGATGCATCGTGTGGTTTCACGTGTTAACAAGGGAATAATTATGAGGCACACTCATGCTATGCTGTGGTAACACCGCCCTCCTGGTGCCTGGTGGTTAGTAAGGAAGTGGTAGAAATGAGTGGGGAAGGGTCGGCATGAGGGGTGGTGTACCCCTTATGCGACAGTGCTGTGGGTACACATGCAGGCTTTGCTTCGTGCACAGGGATAGCTTTATCTGTCGGCCGAAGAACTTTCTGTCACATTTCTTGGGGCGTTTTTTTTTGTGTGCCTGTGTTCTTTAAAGTGGGAACCTTTGGGTCTGAGAATGGAAGCAGTAAATTCCTGGCTGCTTTCCCGCCTGGTCTAGAGGAAGAAAGGGACTCATTCTTTCAGAAGAGGGTGAAGCCGCGCCCTGCTCTGCCCGCTGTACAGGGGTTAGTAAGTTCAAGTAACAGTCGGAGTTCAACCCAACATTCGGCGCTTCAGTAAAGAACTCTGGAGCCGTCAATGAAGAACGAACACTAATTCCAGAAGGCCTCCAGGTTTTCCGGGATTCCGATGAGAAGCCTGCAATGGCCCCCAGTTTATGCAAAGCACCAGGCCTGATTCCTGCAGCAGCAGTGCTGGGGGCTGGCTTCTCTGGAGACTCTGCTTGGGGCGTGTGGACAGGAAGCAGTCCAAGCCTGGCCAGGCTCCGGCCCTGTGACCTGTGTCAGCTCTGACAAAGACCAGGCCAGCCTGTGGCCCGAGGGAACCGGATGGGTTCCTGACGGAGGATTAAAAGGTAAGTTGGATCTCGGACTAATTGGGCCAACGGGCTTTGGAGGCTGGGGTTTTGTCAACAAATGAACTTGGCCCTATTTTTAAGCCATGTTATGTACCAGGACTTCCTGTTTTTCCAAAGAAACCTCTTGTTTTGGTTTTTGTGGTGATGGATTTATTGCCATTTCAAGTGACCCGAGTTGTTTTCCAACCAAAAAGTCAAACTGGAGATTTCGTAGCCCAGAGAGCCGAGCGCACGCAGCGAGATTCCCCAAAGGCTGCTCATTCAGGAGTGTTTTAGCTTTGGTGGCTGATCAGTGAATGAACAAAGCGCTAATTGCCAGGCAGGGTCCCAGACGGATTTCACAGCTCAGAGCGTGGCCTCTTGCTTAGAGGGAGGCGGGGGCTGCTCGGAGGACAATTGAAAGGGGTTTTTTGTTGTTCCTCTGGGCTAAGTTAAGCCATGTGTGTCTCTTTCTAGGAGTATTGGCCTGGCCAATCAGAGCCGCATAAATCCCACTCACTTCCTGCCGACCTTTCGACACCGACAGATGTTTTTTCTTACAAGTGTCATTAGGCCTCTCTCTACTCGCTGACCTCATCAAATTGTATTGAGGCCATTTTCATAAGTTTTGTTTCTCGAAACCCGTTTAACCCTTCCTGAGTTCCCCTCTGAGAACTGCCTCCTGTTTCTGCCCAACTCTCTTTTGCCCCCTGGACCTGGTAGGGGGAGGTAAGCCCACCCCAGAGCCAGGTAGACCCACAACTCAAAGCTGCGCCCCAGGAACAAAGCTGTGGTTTCCACAGAAGGTGTAATGGAGACTCACAGCAGTCGCCGTGAGAGAACCTTCCAGAATCCGTAAGCATTGCATGTGGATATGTGCCATGATCATAGTTCGTCAAGCATTGGGGGTCATGGGTGTGACCTGCACAAGTCGATGGCATGGGAGTGACTGAGGTGAAGATCCTAAGCATACAGAAGTTTCTATAGCTGACATCCCTTATCTAAGAGAGCAGACTGCCACCTGACCAGGTGCTGTATCTATTCTGGAGGCAGGAAGATGGTGTTGGTATTTGAGCCTTTATGTGACACTAACACACAGAGTATGACGTATCGCTGGGGGGCTAGCAGATTACTGGGGGGAGTGAGGTTTGAGCCATCGTCCCTGACCCCTCAGAGCTCTGGGTTGTGACCTTACCTTAAAGGATTTGGACATCCTCGGGGTGCACTCTTCTGAAAAGTGTGTGGGGTGAGGGTTGTCCTGTGAGCACCTGGCATGCTGGGGACTCGCCCAAAGCCTCACCTGCACAGGTGTGATAACAGCTGGGCGATTGTGCTGGTGGTGTTCTCCGCAGTGTAGACGCCTCATGTATTGGATTCGGCAGAATGTTTGCGGGTTGCTTGTGTATGTGTTGGGTGAGGTACAACAACAGTGCCTGCCACATGCGGTCACGCTGCAAGTGCTGCCTGTTGATAAAGTCATACATGTGGGTAGAAAGCATGCCAGCCAATGAGGAGCCAGCGGTGTGTTGAGAACTCCCCCTCGTCCCGCCCCTCAGAGGGAGCCCCTGCAATGGCTGGAGATGGTTCTACCTGGACTTTATTTTCTCGATGAGTTTCCAGGCCAGTTTTCCTCTCTCTGTTTTGCTGGTCTGTGTCTTGGCCCACGTATGCTGGTGTCCCCTCTCAGGTCTGGCGGGTGTCCCCTCCCTGAGGTCTGACAAGCTCCGCCTTTGGGGATGTTAGTTGTGGCTCAGGGACTGGGGCTGAATGAGATGTAGCTGTCACATCTTCAGCCTGGCTGGTGTGGCTGAAGCTGGCTCCGGGGCTTCCAGATTTTTGCACCAGTGAAGCCTCCGTGCAGCTGCTGGGAGTGGCCTGGAGGTGCAGAGTCTCAGGTGCTGTGAGGGCAGCAGTTTGGATTTCCTGACTTCTCAAGACTCAGAATGTTCCACAAATGCCGTGGTTCCAAGAAACCGTCAGGTTGCAAAAGGATGTGTGCATATGTGTGTGCGTGTATGTGTGTGTGCATCTGTGTGTGCGTATGTATGCGTGTGTGTGCGTATGTGTGTGCATGTGTATGTGTGTGCACATGTGTGTGTGCGTGTGTGTGTGTGTGCGTGTGCGCTCGCGCGCAGCTACACTCCGGGCCACTTGTGCC
Source organism: Rhinolophus sinicus (assembly GCF_036562045.2). Taxonomy (NCBI): domain Eukaryota; kingdom Metazoa; phylum Chordata; class Mammalia; order Chiroptera; family Rhinolophidae; genus Rhinolophus; species Rhinolophus sinicus. The sequence continues at coordinate 5,725,816 of NC_133757.1, forward strand.
CTGGGGTTCAGGGTGGGGATTGCTGGCATGTCAGAGCCCCCGTCTGCCGTTTCACGCCACAGGAATGGGCTGCACCTACGCTCTGAACTCTTAGCCGACTGCCTTTCATGTCACCTGCATCCTTTCTTCTCTGATGCCGAGAGCTCAGCTTTAATAGTAGCTGCAGTTCAAGAACCACTTCTAAGCAGAAGAAAGCGAGAGGGCTGTTTATCCAGTGAATTACCGTGCGAGGGGGGCCCAGAAGGCAGCATTCTTAATGTGGGGCCTGGTCTCCAATAGATTTTTTTAATGTCCCCAGATTTATGGGCGTGTGTGAGTCAGAGTGAAGACCCCGGGGTGCCTTAGTTAAGTCTGTGTGTGTTGAGCATAGCCCAGGAATTTATTTTAAGCGTCTGGGGTAAGTGAAAATCCCAGCCGACTTTCCATCCTCTGGGCCTGTGGGCCTGCTGATGTGTGGAGGGTAGCGTTTCCCCAGGAGTTTACAGAACTGGATATACCCCAGGCCTCGTGTCAGTGTGGGCAGCTGAGGATTTATAGCACTTGGGTGGCTTTCTGTTAGCATTCTCTGTCCTATAGGTAATATAAACTTGGTGCCGTTGGAGTACAAATGTATTCTTGTTTTTATCTTTCCTGTTGAACTGTACCATTTCAGTGACCATAGTAAATTTGATAGATTGAGTAAAGGGTTGTGCAGATGGCCCCCGCTTTTCAAAAGTTCATATTATGCTACTTACTTCGCTTTTGCGAAAAGACCTACATTCGTACCTGCTTTCAAAAATCTAAAGAAATCTGAAGAGGATTTTCACTTTTACCAAAAAAGGCAAAGAGTGAAAATAACGGTCAGTGTTTGTTTTGCAGCCTACGTTACAGAGACGGCTAACGCCCAAGCAGACAGAGTGGCACTGCTTTTCCTATATGTTAGTGTTATTTTAGGTTTTATGTGTCGTTTGGTGTGATTCGGTAGGTTACTTTTGGGGTCTGGGAATGCTCAAATATTTTTCTGTATAAACTGTTGGTAATTGTTTCTTCTCTTTACACTATTTCAGCTTATGAAAGACTTCATAGGAACAGTCTGCTTTCAGATAGCGGGGGAATCTGCATTCCCTGCATTCGTTGCCTGTGTGACAAATTACATCAAAATTTAGAGCCTCAGAATAATGGAACCTTATCTCAGGGCTTCCTCAGGTCAGGAGCCCACAGTCCACAGCTGCATAGCTGGGGGCCCTGGCTGACTAGGGTTTCTCATGTTTCAGTCAAGCTGTCAGCAGGGGTTGCTGACTCATCTGAAGGCTTGCCTGGGGCACTGTCCTTTTCCAGGGCCTCTTGCGATTCAATTCGGTTCCTCAATGGCTGTTGATCAGAGGCCACCCTCAGTTCCTTGCCAGGTGGACCTCTCCATACTGCATCTCACAACCCTGCAGCTGGCTTGCCCTGAGAAAGTGAGTGAGAGAGGATTCCCAACACAGTGTAATCTCAGTGGTGACACCCCAACACCTGTCTTGTTTGTGAAAAGCAGAGATTACACAGCTTGAATACCAGGCGTGGGATCACTGGGGGCCCTGAGGTCCTGATTCTTGTTCTGGCTTCCTCGGCCAGGAGGAAATCCGCATCAAGCAGAGGAGGGAAGATTATAGGTCTCTTACGGGAAGGGCCATGGTTCTGCAAATCCTCCTTGGACCCCTGACAATTCACAACCCCTCCCCCATGTTCCATAGGCATGTACCGTGGGCACCCCACTGCCACCAGCGGGCTGCAGTAGGGAGCTGACACGTCACTGGGATGCTGGGTCTGGACGCTCCCTGGGAAGCTGGACAGGTCATGGAGACCTGGTCCCTCGTGTTGCTGGCCGGTGCCCCCACCCCACAGACAGGGCAGCCTTTTGGCTCCCTGTTAGTGTGAGTTGGGAAGAGTGTCTCTTCTCTGTGTAAAGTCCTCGCCTCCCAAATGTGCAGACCCTCCTTCCCCCTCTGGCCCCTAGGCTAACCCCAGTCTAGGCCTAGGGCAAGTAGAGGCCCTGGAAGGTGGGTGGCATGAGAGCTCCCCTTCCCCAGAAATGTGAGATGCTCACCCAGCCCTCACCTGAAGTGCTGTCTCTGAGCCCAGAGGCGTCTGACCTCAGACTTGGCAAAAAACCAATGCACGCCAGCCTCATTCCTTTGCCCCGGTCTCCCCTTATGAGATGAATCCTTTGCTTCTCCAAAGGCCTCAGGATCTGGAGCTGGTTGCAGCGTCGATAGACCTGGGAGGGGCGGGCTGTGGTCCCAGTCCTGGGTGAGCCTGAGGAAGTCACCTCGAGAGGCAGAGGCCTTCTTTGTTCTCAATGGACACACACACACACAGACATGCCCCTTCTTCTGTCCTGTTGGGTGATGCCCAGGAGGGCTGAGGCCACCATGTGTGCAGAGGACCGCACGTATCCTGAGCCCATTGCCAATGTCCTCTTGATATCTGTTTGACGATGGGAGGGGCGGTTGCAATTCAAAGGATGGAAGAGGGTTATCTTGAATCTACTCTGTTTGCTGGCCACGTCTGAGTGCCAACAGCACAGGGGATCCAGTGCGTGGAGGTGAGGGAGCCCCAGCCCTTGAGACGCTAAGTCACAGCTGGACCCCAGAAACCTGGAGTCACCCCCCCACATCCTCTGAGAGTCAGTGATGGTTGCAGTGGTACTGTGTTTCTCCGAAAATAAGACCTAGCCAGACCATCAGCTCTAACGTGTCCTTTGGAGCAAAAATTAATATAAGACCGGGTCTTACATTAATTTTTGCTCCAAAGGACACGTTAGAGCTGATGGTCTGCCTAAGTCTTATTTTTGGGGAAACGGTATCATTCATTGTGCTTGAATTTATTCGGAAGTTCTTGATTTTGAAGAAATATTTGGGGTCAGCGATTGCATGCTGTGATGTGTGTAGTCACACTTTGGTTCCAAGAGAATAACTGAGGGTAGGCCAGGGAGAATGCTTTTACTGTCAGAAATGGCTTCCTTCTCAGAATTTCCCAAGGACAGGCTACCCCAAGGCCAAAGTAATGGAGGTGACTGGAGTCGCAGTGTCCAGCTTGCGTCCAGGATCCCTGCCTTGGAGCAGAAACGCATCTCCTCACTGTGTGGAACCCAGACCCGTAACGGAGTCTGGCCCACACAGACAGTTGTCACTCAGGCCGTTCAGGCACAGCCTCCTCATCTGTTTGCTGTCAGATAACAAAGCAGCTTGCAGCTAATGCCGCCTGACTGAGGAAAGGGGGCTGGTGTGTGGGGCCACCCTTCTCCCTACCCCTTGGAGTCGGGTGGAGAAATCTACCCGGTGTTAACACAGACGACACAGTGGCTGTGTGTTCAAAACAACGAATTCCCAGATTTGGGGAGCAGGACACAGTGTAAAGGAGAGTGCGTTTAGACTTCTGTCTTTTTGCGTATCTGCCTTGAAAACACAGAGGAAGGTCCTCACGTAGGATCTTGGCTCACCAGCGGGCCCTTTCTGATTGCCTGGCATAGCCCTGGGGCACACACGTCTGTGTTGGTTGAGTTTTCCTGCCTGGGCCTGGGGCTGACTTGGCTCTCTGATACATCCAGGATCACGCCCTGTAAGGGCCACCCCTTCCCCACAGCCAGGCTTCCCACCAGGTGGTTCTGAGCTTCCCTAAGCATCATTGGTGCGAGGTCCCAGAGCAGTTTCTTGGGGACAGTCATCCCCAGTGTCATGTGTAGGCACGGATGCGTTTGCCAGGCTGCCATCACAAAGTACCACCAACTTGAGTGGTTTAAACAGCAGACACTTCCTGTCACCCCTTTCTGGAGGCCGGAAGTCTAAGGTCGGGGTGTCGGGCTTTGTTTCCTCCCAGGGCTGCGAGGGGAGGGCCTATCCCAGCCTCTCTTTAGCAGATGGCGCTCTTCTCCCTGTGGCTTCACATGGTCTTTGTCCATAACTGTGTCCAAATTTTCCCTTTTCATATTGTCATCGTGGATTAGGGCGCACCCTAGTGACCCCAGTTTAACTGGATTACCTCTATAAGGATCCTGTCTCCAGAAAGGTCACTGGGGTGCTGGGGCTTAGGACTGCCACAGAATTTGGGGGGGAGGCATACCTTAATCGCTAGAAGGCAGTTATACCCGGGGTGACAGTGGGCTTTTAGTTGAAAGTGTGTTACGCCTTTGGGGTGTTCCTTATGTTAACCGTGAGCGCATCTCTGTGCAGTGGGGTCTGGCTAAGGCAGGACACAGCCCTGCAAGGAGGGGCGCTCGAGAGCCCGCCTTTCCCTGGAACGTCGTCTCCTGCCATCCTCACGTGGTGTCTGGTCCAGAGACATCAACGTCGTGTCCAGATAATCCTGCCTGCTCGGAGCGGAGGCTCCTTCCCGTCTGTTCTTCGTCTGGCGGGGGCTCCCCTGGGTGCAGCATCCCTATAAATAAGCTCAGAGCAGATTTTTAACGGCCATCACCTTGTCAAGGGTTCTTTAATAGGATTTCATGTAAAATTCGGATCCTTGGGCATTAGCACATGGTGAGCTGTAATAGCTAACAGGTGATGGGGTTACCTGCACCCCATCCATCCTAACCTCCCAACGTTTGCCCTGCTCCTGAAGGACCCGGTTCGTCATGACAAGGATTCCCACCTCTGGAAAATTCTCATGGGAAGCGTTTCTGCCTCCTCTCCCCCCATCCCAGCTACCTCTCGGCACCAAGGGGTGTTTTAGCCATAACTCAGAACATTCTGGCCTGCAATGAATATAAAAATGGCATCGCTTGTCCCCCGAAGACCTGGAGGCCACTGTAAAATATGTCAAATAATTCAAGAAAACCCCAGGAATTCCCTAAAACATGAAAACACAAGGAGCTCTTCAGCCACTCCCTTCTTCTCTTCTCACGTGTGCTCAGCGGAGATGGATTTATGTGTCACAGGAGTGTCACTCACTTCTCGGCCCCCATCTGACAGTGCAGCTACCCTCCCTGTGACAGTGCGGCCACCCTCCCTGTGGTTAGTCATAGATACAAACAAAGCCCACCTCCCCTGGGGTTTGCATGACACTCACCATCCTCCACCTTAAAACTGTGTTAAGTGAAATGAATTCGCTGCAAGCTGTTTTATTTCATGTTGTTAAATAGCTACATATAACATTCAGATTTCCCTTTTGATGACTCAGGTTGGAAAGATAAGGTCTGGGAAGAACTGCTCTTCCATCAGAAGACTTCCAGAGTTAGGGGTGTCCGACTCCTGCTTGCCGTTTCTGTAAAACTCCTGCATGAGGCACTGTGTGGGCTCACCGGTGTCTCCGCAGCTCCAGCCCAGGGGCTTTCCTTGTAGAGAAACAGGACGATGGAATTTAGGTATTTGTAAAGACCCAGATGAGGAAAGTCTGTCAGCGTAAAACAAACTGAGTGCTCCGTTGGTGAGGCCTGAGTTGGTGTTCCTGAGTGTCTGCCTTTGTGCAAGCAGCACCTCATTTGAAATAAAGGATGGGCCAGCCCAGGCACGTGGACACTCCTGTCCATGACAAGCCCTAAGTGTTGGCCCCTCGGACGCAGAAACTGATGCATTGAGCTGTGCACGTGGTCAGCTGGCTCTCCTGCCACATCGGCTGGGCTGCAGGGTGTGACCAGGTTTGCTCAGGAATCTGGTTTGGTCCTCAGCTGGCTACCTGTGGTCCGTCTGGCACTTAACTTGGGAGCTGGGTCCCTACTCCTTCAGGCAGGTGCGTGGGTTTGGGGTGAGCTCTTCTTACCGTTTGAGATAATTTTTCCCGACACTGGCTTTCTAAAAAGGGACAAAGAGCCGCCGGCATCCATCATTCGCAGTGATAACTTGTCAGACCAGCTTGAAGGTCCCTTGTCGTCAGCCTCTACCTGGGCTGTGCTTGCTGGTCTCTCTCAGCCTCTCCTTGGCCACCAGGTAGCCCACGTGTCTTGCTGGGTTGTCCACACTGAAGTGGGCTGTACAGAGGACCCTCCTCCAAGACATGAGAGTGAGTCCCACCTAAAGTGGTTTTGGAACCAGGTGGAGAGGGGCTTGTGATGTCAGAAGCCAAGCAAGAAGGGCAGAGAGAGACTCATCCCTGAGGCTTCCTGGGGAAGGTGGACGGCCTGGCATCTCTGTGTGGGGGTCCTTCCAAAGGCATCGCCTGCCGAGTCGGGCCACAAGTAAGCCGTGTGGCCCAGTGGCATCTTTTATGGCAAACTTGGCTTTGAAATGGTGGTACGGGTGTGAGCTGTAGGGATTGGCAGGACCTGTGTCCCTGCCAATGGGGGGGGACTTCAGCACCAGTGGACTAAACCAGCCCCTCCTTTCCTTTTCCAGCCTGAACTGCTGGGGAGCCCTGAGGTGTGGGGAGGGAGCTGATGTACCATGTGTGTGTGAGTGTGTGTGTGAGAGTATGTGCGTGCGCGTGTGTGAGTGTTCATGTGTGTGCACATGTGTGTGTGTGTGTGAGTCAGCGTGTCGGCTTTTTAGGACTCGGTGATCAGAAAATACCAGAGCGGTCAGCTGCCCGTCTGCTGTGGTCAGCCTGGCAGTCGGAGGGCAGCAGCCACAAAGGTGCAAGGTCCAGGATAAGGGGCCCAGAGGGAAGGCCCTGCCTCCAGGCTGGCACTGCTGGCCAGAACCAGTCCCTGGGGAGATTGGGAAAAATCCACTTTTTCCCACCTCGCTTTCCAAATGAGTGTCTCCTGAAAACAGTTATCTATTCTGAGGTCACCCCAGTTTCCCAGCACACATCCCGGAGGGTAAGGAGAATGGAGCCGCCGCCAGTTTATCGGGGGTGTGGTGCCCCAGAAGCTGTGGTTTGTGATGGAAAGCCTGCCGGCCTTTGCCCAGTCCCACCTCAGTTCTTCCCTTATAAATTACATCTCTGCCAAGTTGTTCTCATTTTTCATCGCTGTGGCTCGTTCTGCGTTGATGTATTTTTAAACAAGAAGCACAAGCCTAATGGAAAATCACCCTGCAAGGTGGCCCATGGCCCTTCCTGGGTCAGGGACCCCAACGCAGGGCAGGGAACCTCCCTGCTGCAAGACCCACCTCTCCATGGCCTGAATTTCAGCTCACTCAGCCCCGAGAGGGCAAAGCTCAGCTGCCACCAGGAAATGCATACAATGGGCAGGGCCACCGCTGCACCCCCTTTCCCCTGACAGGTCATGTTCCTAAAGCCCAAACTTATCCGTAATTGGAGGTATCTGTCCCTTTTGCATCCTGAGGTTGAGGGGAAATGCAGTGTGTCATCCTGCAACCCTCTCAGACCTTTCCTCTGGGCCTCTGGTCTCTCTTGCTCCAGCTTCTTGCAGAGTCCAAATTGGGATGGAAATGAACAAGCCCGGTCCTGGCAAAGCAGCTGTCTTTGCAGCCTGGTGAAGGCCGAGCAGGGTGTGCAGTGCCCTCTGCTGGCCGAAGGGCGCCATCGCTGGGCACCAGGCCTCTGGGTGGGCCTGCTCCCCAGAAGGGCTGCAACAGGAGGTCAGCTTCACACTAGCTTTGCCAGTGTGCTCTGGCACGGGGATTTCAGGCTGAACCATGTCAGGAAACAAACGGGCTGGGATCTCACAAGGGCAGCAGAGCAGCTGTGTCCCCTGAGGAAGGTGGTGATTCAGGACCTCCCAGTGGCGGGGAATCAAGAGGCAGACGTCCTCAAAAGCCAACATTAAGATTTTTTTTTTAAAATTTAAGATCCTATCGTTGCTATTTGATAACCAGCTAATTCTTTTAATTGTCTTTATTAGACATTTAAATACAGCTCGATTCATAGATATTGGAATAAGCCAAATTAACCCAAAGTTGCCTTAAAAATGCTAAATCTTCGCTGTCCCCCCCCCCCACACACACACACACCCCATTCCATAGGCTACGTATTTTCAAGTTTAGCACAAGTTTGTCATATAACCTCCAGGTAGCTGTCGGCTGGTGGCTCCTGCCTTGCCTGAGTCCCCAGGTCTAAGCCCTTCGTGACCACCAGTTACCCATGCGTTTACCCCGCTCGGGACCACAGCAAGTGCGTGTGGCTGCACAGCTCTACCGCAGCTGCAGACATCACCCTCGGTCATCTTTGGGGCCCTGGAGGGACCTCACCATGGTGGAAGTCTTCCTGCAGTCATTTTATGAGAACTTTCCGATGTTCTAGATACTTCTCTGAATCGTGTTCCCTTCTACTCGCTCAGATGTAAACATCCTACAAAGATTACTTGCGTTCGGTCTGTGACAACAGAGGAGTGTGGGGTCAGGGTGGAACTTCCTCTGTCCGCCTAGGACTTGACGTGGCTACTCCCCATCGCCCCGTGCAGATCAGAATTATTTTGCCAAAGGAGACGAAAGGATCAGAAAATTGGGAAAAGAGACATTAACCCATTTTTCTATGATGCGTCAGTCGCAACCCACTGGGAATGAAAGCTGTTGTTTACACCTCTTAATTTGAATGAAAGTTTGTTTGCCTTTATCGTTTTTGTTTTTATTTTTAAAGGAAACTTTATTAAAACTATGTCATTTATTTCTAAAGCGTATTTGTAAGTCAAGTGCTTAAAAAATGTGTGAAGATTCTCAACACAGCAGTGTCTCGTTTTCTTCGGCATCAGAAGACCCAACACTGAATTTTCGTTACGACACAAATAAAACAGTCATTTAGGAAAACCATGAGTCGTTTGTGCTCAGGTCCCCTGTGCTTGATGATCGCTTTTAGCAGAGGAAGTATTTAGAATTCTCAGTTTGGCATTTAACACCAGGAGACATACTTTGTGTGCTAACAACCCGAACGCACAAGGATTCACGCCTGGCCTCCGGGTGTTGGAAAAGCGCAGTGGACCTGTGCTAACCACACTTGAACTATCTGTGTGTGTCTGTCTGGGACACCGTGTTGCATCAGCCCAGGAAGCTCCGAGGGTGGGGTCCGTGGAACAGATTGAGGGCATGTGACGAGGGTGTGACCTTGCCACCCTAGGGTTGGGCTCCTGGACATCCCTGGGGAAACAAGCAGTTCTGCTCCCAGGACTTGCCGAATGATGGACAGGACGGGCTCCAGGAACCAGAGTGAGGCTTCAGTGTGTATTGAAGGGTCCTGCCAGTTATTGGGGGTGGGGGGTGGGAGACTTCCCTGTACAGCTTTTTGTGCTACTTGACGTCTGAAGAATGTGTCTCACCTTGCCCAAAAGACCAAACGTGCCCAAAGCTACTGAGGAAATAAGGAGCAGTAGGAGCTTTGGGGCTTTTACAAAATTGACTTCCGTTAGCTCATTTCCCACAAAAGCTGCATTCCCCCGAAGTTTCATTTTCTTCCTTAAAGTACAGTTCTGACGATTTTATTATGATGATGGTGTTATATTGACTCTTTGGCCAAAGCATAGGCCAGCGTTCTCCCCACTGACCCCTGATGCTTGTAGAATATGTATTTTGTTGTATCTAGATTTTAATTTGATTCTGTAGGTACAATTTACAAAACAAAACCCAGATCACCTGTTCAGAGGATCCCTCGCAGCTATCTTCTAAGAAAGGAATTTGTTGTTCCTGTTTGGCTTCTGAAGATTCTGGAACAGGTTCTTTTGAAGTAGCCCAAAGGCCTGTGGCTTTATTTGGGACGAGAGTCAGAGGGGATTTTCTGGGTAGTGGTCATCGGCAGGCCAGCATTCGCCAGGCACTGAAAACCCCCTGACCTTGGAGATATGCTGCATGGCACCCCACCCGCAGAGCCCTGCCTGTGCCAGCAGCTACTCGCTGTGTCCCCTTAGCCTGGACAGGGTGCCACCCTGCTTTGTCACTCACAGGTTGGTGAACGAGCCTGTTGACACATCGGGGAGCCTTACAGTCTGTGGTGCAGGAGACCTCGGGAGTGGTGTCGACCATGTAGGGGTCCCGGGGGAAGACCCTGTGCCTGGTGCAGCCAGGCCGGCCAGGAGCCTTCTGTGTTGCATCTGAACCCCCCAAACTTCACACCTACCCCCTTGCAGGTTTAACAATGACGTGCATTCTGAGGACTCCAGGGCTTCCCTGGAGAACTGGCAGTGCTTGCTTAACTGAGAGAAGAATTAATTCGTTAGTACGTCATGAACCTTGGTCTCTCTCTGTTAACATAATGTTTAAGTGGATTTCCTTGAAAGAATTGAAGGCTTGAGTCATCACGTTTAATTCATTTTAGATGAATTTTTTTTTTTTTGCTTTTGAAAGACATCAATTACTTGCTGTAAATTTCTTCATCTGCCCAATCTTTATGAAGTCTAGGAACTAGAATAAAGAAACGGGGGGAATCTTAAAAACCTATTTGAGATTTTTAAGAAGGTGCAGTGGTGAGGTCGAGGTGTGCTCTGACGGTTTGATCCCTGCAGGCAAAGCTGCTAATGGTCCTGTTGAGTAAAAACTAATGTGCCCGGGTTTTGGACCTTGTTGGAAGAGGGGAAACCCCATTTCTCTTGCCCTCACCTTTGAGTGTTTCTGTTTGTGTTTGGTAATCCAAGCAAGTGGTTGCAAAAGGGAAGTGTTTTTCTTCCTTTTTGTTCCCTCTTTTCTTAAATCTCATGTTTCCCTTTGAAACCCACATGGGGCAAACCTGCCATGCCTGTAGCTTGGTTCTAATAGAACAACAAGAATCTCCAAGTGGCTTTCTGTCCAGGCATTTTTCCTCTTCTGAGACACGTTGAATTATTCTCGGATACCAAACTCATCTCAAGCTAATAAAACACAGACCTGTCTGTGGTTGGTCCTGTGATTTCTCTTCAGAGAGAACACGGTGTGTTTGTTTTGTTGTGTTTTGTTTTGTTTTGTTTTGTTTTGTTTTGTAAGGTTTGGCGTTGGTGTACTGTTCCTATTTATGGAAAGACCTGACTTGTCTTTGACCTTTCCTGAGTTTCGCTGAGGTTACCTCCAAGCCTAAGCCAGAGGGAAGGACAGTCTATGGTGGGGTTTGTGCCCGGGGTGGGGGGGTTGGGGGGCTCACCAAAGGGAGATTCTCGAAGCCTGCTGTTCCGCATCAAACGTGATCACGTGTTGGGGAGGAAAAATTTCCCTTTTTCTAGGTTCTTTTCACTGGTCTAATGATTAAATTGACATAAGACAGGTTAATGGGAGGAAACAAACAAATTTCATACAGATGGGAGCCCCAAAGACACAAGGGCCAGTCGGGCAGTGGAGGCTTATGTGCCACCCTCAGCTAAGGAAGGGACAGGGGCCTGGGGCTTCCGAGGGCAGGAGGGTGATTCTCAGGATGCTAAGAAGAGCAGATGTTTGCCCCGCCGTACAGATAGGTCTTCCGTATAAAAGGTTATCTCTGGTAATAGCTCTTTCTGGGCCAGGCCCTCTATCTAAATTTGATCCGTAATGAAGGGAGAGGTAGGAGTTTTTCCTGAACCTGCTGGGTCTTGCTTGCCTTCAGCTCAAAATAATCCACAGGCCAAAGTGACACATTGTGAGGTGGTGTCTTCTGCTCCCTTTCATATGCACGTTCCCATGTGGTCCTCACCACCGTGTTGGGACCCAAGTAGCATGACCCCTATCCTACAGGCATGGCACTTGCTTATCCACAGTCATTCGCAAGTAGGTTCTCGAACTGTCTTCCCACCACCCACTACCGTGGTTTGACGGATTACAATTTCAACAAAAGTGGGAGAATGTAACACATTCCCCCTTTTTTCTCCCCATGTTTGTCTTTATTTGTGGTTAAACATTGACTAGATGGTGTCAGTTGGTGATGGAGGTGATAAATTCAGTGCAAGCAAAGTTCATGGTTTCTGAGTGGAGTCTCAGGCAGGGGTTGGCTTTCGTAGCAGGCACTGCCGGGGGAGCCCAGGTGGGTGTGGGTGTGAGGTGTTGGCATTCCCCGCGTGGACGGCAGCCCGAGACCCGCTGCTTGCAGCCCGGCTCTGAGGAGGGCCTGTCCCTGTCATCTGGAAGAGCGTTATGTTGATTACGTCCTTGTAAAGAGCTTGCTCCTTCGGAGGATGCAAATGTCACATTTTATACATTCTTACTTCAAAAGAGATATTGTGTGTGGGGGCAGTGGGGGGATTAAAATCCATGAATCGGTGATCACTGCCATCGAGTCCAGACCAGACTCAGCCTGGTGGTCTTGTGACTTTGAATTCACTGTCCACATGGCAGTCTGAGACACGGGTGGGTGCCACCGCTGGAGGGGGCCCTACAGAAGGGCCCGCCACAGAGAGTATCCCCCCCCCGACCTCCCAAAACGCCAGACACCGAAGTCAGTTGCTTTTTTTAAAAAAGTCTTTTTAAATAATAGGACACAGACAATTTGTGTAAGCTGATGCTTGATTTCCTTTGATTGCGAAATTGAGATTCTAGTTATCAATTTTTCAGGAAGCCATCTAATTATACAAATTAAAATTCAAAGGAAAGCAAAAAGAATGATTACGCCTCACCCGGGAATTGGAGGAGGGTGTGAAACCCATCTTGCCTTCGATGATAATGCTGTCATTTTTCATCTCTAAGGCACTTCACAAATATTAACTAATTAATTCTCTCACCCCTCTGATGAGGCAGCTGAGGTGGGGGTCTGGCTTCACTGCAGTCCAGAGGGGGCCACGCTGCAGTTTGGTTATCAGAGCTCAGGACCTGAGCAAATGGAAACTGCCAGCCAAGCTCTGGACCCATCTCCTTGGTCTCAGGCACAAATGCCCGGGTCCAGAGGCCCTGCCCCTCTCTCTGTTACTCTCTGCTCAAGTTGGCCGGACATAGGAACCCCCGGCCTGTCACGCGGCCCTTTGCATGGTTGCCTGTCATAAAGTCCAGCAAAAGCAAAACCAGAATTTAAAAACTATGCCCGCGACACCTCCGTCCGCCCAGATCTTCCAGGTGGTGACCCAGCTGGCTTTAGGATGACCTTCCTTTCACTCATCCAGAATGGGCATTCCAGGTGCGGGGACTTCCCAGGTTTGGAAAGGGTTTGGTATCTCTTGAATGTTGCATTAATTATTGATGTGATTAGAAATTGTGCTTTTGCCTACCACATTTAAAGAAAGTCACGTAATTATTGGCCATAAATCTTTGGGGTCCTTTTTCAGCCTCATTGCTGGGAAATGAGCCATTAACTACCAGGAAATCACCCCCCTTTCCATAGTCAGACCTGCATTCTGACCTGTGATGGCGCAACTCCCATCGTTTTGCATAATTGATGACTCGACACAACAGGCCACATTATTAACCCTGGAGCCTCACTGTTGTCTCCCACTCCCCCCCTTTTGCTGGATAACTGAGGACGTGTGTGTGTGTGTGTGTGTGTGTGTGTGTGTGTGTTACAATAAGACTGCAGCAATGAGTCAAAAGCTAGGACATTGGGGGTTGCAGGTAATGCTTTGTGGCCTCGGCTGGTACATCGGATGAGCAGGAAATGGGGGCAGGTCCCACAACACACAGCCCTGGACTGTCTCCACAAACCAGCGAATAGCCACGCCCCATCCTCAGGTGGCATTTGGGTTTCCCTCTGGAGAGTCCCATATACCCCAACCCAAAGGGAGCCCCTCCCTCTCTTCCTCTTCTGCCTCCGCTATTTGCCTGAAGCACCATGGGTGTGGGACAGTGGCCTGGACACCGCCCTTGCCGATGCCATCTGTGGCTCCCTCTACATGCAAGGAAGGCTCAGGAAGGCGGCACTGGGCACACGTTGGTTAGGTGGTGTGTGGCTGGCTTCCTGCCCCCGCTCTCCCGCCGTGGGGCCGGGGTTTGTGTTGTGCTGTGCAGTGGCTCTGACTCCTGACCCCCGAGGGCCAGTTTGGAAAGTTCCGTAAGCCACCTGGTGGAAGACCCGAGCGAGCTCTCCTGTAGCCCCCGCTGCGTGTCTGTGTCCTTCTCCAGGTGCACCTGAGACCCGCTCCCCGCTGGCCCCGCTGGCCCTCGTGGCTTGGTCTCTGGCAGTGGAGTACAAATTGTTACGATTCAGGTTGGTTGGTAATTGGTGTTTACAGCCCTGAAGTTAAAAGCAAGAGATCCAGATGCTGCCATTTAGCGCTTGCAGAAACAAATGACAACCGTCTTGGTCGTGCTCACTTGCCTCCTGTTACAAGACAGGCAGGCGATTGGGACAATGGACTTGGAGCAACTCCATCTCCCAGTGTTTGAGGGAGTTCAGCAAGTGGCCAGATGGCAGGTCCCCTTGTAGAAAGTGGCAGCAAAGCCCTGAATGACCTGTGTCCTGTGCCCCCAGGGTGTCCAGAGAGTAAGGATTCTTTTCTCCTTGTTTCAGGGTTCATAGTGGCGTAATGCCCGCAGACTCCTGCGAGTTCCCCTAAGTTCTTAGAGGACCGCTTTGCCTTTTGAATCAGAGAGTTGCAAAGTTCGATAAAGAATGGCCCTTGTGGATAAGCACAAAGTCAAGCGACAGCGATTGGACAGAATTTGTGAAGGTAAGAGCCAGCGTGATGGGCGGTTTTTAACCAGACGCGGAGCCTCGCCCTGGAGTCCGTGACCCGCTCGCCTGGCGGGAACTGGTTCCCTTTTCAGACTGTACCACACCTGCACCCGCCAGCCAAGGCCTCACTGTCAGGCACCTCTGCCAGTGCCCTGGCCTCATGGTCCATAGGCCTGACCTTCACGGAGGACGAGGCCTGGCTTCCGGGGTAGGGGTGGGGCTAGGAGGAAAGCTGGGGAGGGGAGTAGGCCCCAACCAAGGCCCATTTTTTCCACTTACCTAAGATCATTTTGCATATGAAAGACGCTGTATATTAGGACCATCTTGTTTTTACTTCCTGAAGTTTCCGGGCTTGCTCTGTTTCGAATTACGGTATTTACAAGGGTGAATTCCAGGACCATTCCTGAGGAGCCCAGTGTTGCCCCTTGTGTTGTGTTCACATTCCTGGTATCTTTGAAAATGTCTGGAAGTGTTTTATTCATGAAAGGGAAAATAAACATAATTAAAATCTAATGGAAACCTGGGGACAACACTCTAAAATGTTGATTAAGCACCATCCTCTCCTAATTAGGGAGTGGTAAGAAATCCAGAGCGAGGGGACCTGGGCTTTGAGCGCCTGCGGGCCCCGGTGCTGCCGGGCTGGGCTCGTGTGGCTCAGCGTGGCCTGGTGGCTTCACGGCAGGATTTGTCACAGAGGTGACGGAGGGAGCCTCCTCGAGGCCCCTGCATGTGCTAGCACACTGGTTGGCCCGCTAATTTGGGGACAGGAATGTGTGTCCCACAAGCTGCCCATATGGAGTTGTTTGTTGTTTAAGTAGATGTGGCTCATGCCACGTGGGGTGGATAATCAAAGCCGTGCTCTCCTGTGTGACGGCACAGCCTGCGAGAGCTTCGAGCTGCAAGAAGGAGAGACCCTGGCTGCCCCCCACGGTCCTGGGCTGTGCTGCAGGGGAAGGGGGTTAGCACTTCAGGATTTAAGGAAACATTTAAAAATTTTTTCAAACATACAGAAAGAATAGTACAATGGACACACACTTGCTTGCTTTCTGTAGCTACATAGAGAGAGATGTGTGGGTGGAGGGAGGGAGGGATGGATGGATGGATGGATGGGCTTTTCCAGAACCCCCTGAAAGAAGGTTGTAGGTGCAGCGATCTCCTCGGAAGTACCTGTGGCATGTGACCCCTTTAAGGTCCTTTCCCACATAAACATAACACCATAATTACCCCCGAGGGAGCTGCACCTCGTTACGATCAATATTATTAATACAGACTGCATATTCCCATTTCCCCTGTGTACCCATTTTTAGCAGGGTTTTTTTTCTTTTTTTGCCTAATGCAGAAACCTCCGACGGATACACATTGCATTTAGTTTGTCACCTTAATCCCAAATAATTCCCTGGCCTTTCTGACTTTGGAAAGCATTGACATCGTGAAAGCACCCAGGCCGGTTGGTTTGTACAACGTCCCATCATCTGGGTTCAGCTTGTGTGGGGAAGTTTTCAAACTTACTTTTACTCTGCAGTGGAAAGGGTAACTGAAAGGGCTTCATTTTGGGTTATGGATTCCCCTGTTCCAAAAAACCCTAGTGGATCAACATTCCAAGCTTAGTATCGGGGGCTGACTCCACCCCAATATTTATCGAGAGGAACCACTTTGGAAGAGAGAATGGAATTGAAGGAAGTGACTTTTCCTCTGTATTGCCAGGGCTGCACAGTGTTTCAGACCCACTCTCCCAAGCATGGTTCACGCCCACCCATTTTTTATAACAGAACTTTGAGTATCACCTTTACGCAGGAATAGTGTTCCTGAGACGGTAGCAGTAAATGTATTTTTCATACAGACACCCGGAATTAGTTACTCAGGTGTAACTTAAAACTCCTGATCACAAACATTTGTTTAATAAGCATAACTGCCATAATGAGTACGGCGCTTCTTGCATTTACACGCTGATTTAGCACCTTCTGTAGGTCGGGACAGGTGGTGCCCATTTGCCAGGTGTGCCCAGGACCCCAGGCAATCTCCTGTTCTTTATTTGGTTATTTCTTCCTGAAGGGCTCAGCTATCTGCATGCCTGGCTGTGAACTAGCTGCACTTGAATTTTCTCTGTGGAAGTCCACCGACAACTCTCCCCTTCCCACCAGTGGCCCACGCCCCATCTGTAGGACTCCCTGTATCATTGTTCCTGATTTGATGATTACAAGCGTGGAGCTGCATGGCCCTGGAGATGCGCTGGGCGTGTAGGACCCCTGTCTTCCTGTTCTTGGTCTCTAGGAACACAAACTCTTTCCTATTCTTCCCTCCCGCCTGCTGCACAGCCCCTGCGAAGCCCTGGCTGTGGGGTCCCATGCCAGGCAAGCCTTCTGACACACTCCATGGTCCCACTCTCTTCCCCTCCTTCTCTTGAATGGACCCTTTTGCTCCAGCCCAGCCAGCCTGGAATCTGAGCATCATCTTTGCACAGGAACTGCTTCCAGAATCCCTACCTGCCTTCCGAGGCCCAGCCCCTTCCTCCCTGAGACCTTCCACACCAGCCCACAGGGTCCCAACGTCCTCTTGCTCCTCTTGCACCTCGGAGCCCAGGGAAGATGGGGTGGAGCTCCGGTCCTCTTTGTCTGCTCAGAATCGGACTCGGGCGACGCCTTCAACCCCCGGGGACTTTTCTGCTCGAGAGTTAAACACAGTACAGAGTGTAGCTTTGCTTTTCTCACCAGCCAAAGGCTTTGGGATGCCATCCAAATCAGTTGGAATAATGGTCTCACAAGCTGACTTAAAAGCCAGATTTTAATTTTTTTTTTTAAAGCAACCCTTCTATTTTCATGTGTGTAATTTGTCCTTGGCTCTTTCTTGATGCCTAATACCAAACCATCCTAGAGTGCTGTTGTGTGAGAATTATTTTGGAGCAGGGTCTGCTAATAAGACCAGTCAGAGCCAGAGTGCAGGCTCCCCTTTTTGATGTATAATCTTAGGTCTTGGTTTTCCCCTCTGCTTAGTTTGTTTGTTGGCATAATTGACATTGCATTTGTGAATTGCACCAATCAGAATTTTAACACGTTGCTACATCGTGGCAGAGCTGGTTTGACTTGCCCCAAATATTTGTTGGTCAGAGAAGAGGACTTGCTATATCGCTCAGCGTTGGAAAAGTAACTCAGAAAAGCCCTGGGTTTGTAGAGCTGTAATATACCACAATGGCTTTGCTGATGACTTTTTGTTAGAGCATCTTATTGTGGGTTATGGTGGAATAAATCACTAAACATCATCCTTTCCTGTGGCTGTTGAGAATATAATGTGGAAAAAAGTAGAGATTTCATTTTACTTCATTTTGTTCGAATGTCTTACGTACGTGGAAAAATGGTCCCAAGGATTATATCAGCAGAGCTGTGATAAGCCCCCTTCATAACATAACGCAGGAGAGGACCTTGCCTGTCCTCTGCAGGAGGAAAAAGAAAATAAAGAAATATGATATGAAGCTCTTGTTAAATAAACGTCCTGTTCAACATTCTTTACACTGGGATGTTCTCCTGAGACCGAGAATGATGGGCGGGTTGGATGCACGCGGGGGAAGTGGACACCAGTTGGTGTGTTTTGTGCACAGACAGTATAAACTCGGGGAATCTTGTTGTACGTCCACTTTCCCACCGAGCACAAGACATGTCAGAGAACCTACTACAGGGATGAGGTAGAAGCAGACTTTTTCTCTGGTGGTGTTGAGCTTGTCGTGGTGACAGTATGTCTCAGTGGAATGTTCCACCAAGAAAGTTCCTTCGTGGCCCTTTCCAGAAAGTTCCAGAAGCAAAGACGTCTGAGAGCTTCTAGGTCTCCGAGGTGGCTGCGCCCAGCTCATACCCATCGGAGCCCACAGCGCGGACGGGTTGACCTGTATTTCCCATAGGAAGAGCGTCGTCTGCATACTGGGCCAGAGTCTGCTATTTATTATGCTATTTGGCTTTATCTCTCTTTAAAAAAAAAAAAAAAAGCAATATAAAATCCCTCCTTATTTTGTTTTTTAGAACACTATATAAAGAAACCATGTTGAAGCCTGCCATCTATAAGTAGTCTGCAGTCATTTGTAATATCTCTGAATAGCCCCAAAACGTGGATTTTTAAAATGGGATTCATAATGTTGCTATACATTATAATTATATGTTTGGATCAGGCAATTATCCACATTTCCAGTAATTATGTGATTAGTGATAATTACATTAGTTATGTAAATACACAATAGTCAACTAGACAAGACTTCCATAGTGTAAATGAATATACTGGGAAAATGTAGAATAGCAGTAAAGGAAGGGAGAATGGTCACGTCAAAGCTTTGTAGAAGTTACTTGCAAGGGATAAAATTCCACGTTTCGCTTTCCTTGGCCATGGTTTTAGAATAAATTTGGAACTGCAGACCCTCCCTTTCTGCAGATGACAGTCAGATTGAATGGTTTATTAATTCTCTGTTGTTAATCATCCTTAAAATGCAGACTTAAGCTTCTCTTTGCACTTGTCGATTCGCTGATGGGCTCTAGCTGCACTTGGCAGATTTCTATAAACTCACCATGGTTCTGAGAGCAGTGTGTCAGCATCGCTCCATTTCCATTATGGGGCTGGGGGTGAGGTGTGTAGTCAGGGCCGGAGTGGGGGTGGGGGTCCTGTCTTGGTTTCGTGCTGTGGCTGTTGCCCTTGCTGTCCCCCCAGCCCCCCCCACCACAGTGGCTCACCCTCTCCCCCAGGTTGGCAGCACCCCGTCTCTGTCCGTGTTTGGAGATCGGAGCTCCCCAGCCTGCGGTGCTCTTGCTGCGTTGCGTCTTGGCCCCTGCACCTTTGAGGAAAGGGCGTCTGCCTTCAGGCCTGTGAGGCTTCACAGGAGCCGGGCTTCCGATGCCTCCAGGCCCAGGCTCCTTCGTCGGAGTCCGTCCACGGGCAGCACAGCCGTCTGGCTTTGGGGAGTCGTAGGCCTGCGGACAGTGCCCCACACAACGTCGGGGGTCCCTGGGCCTGGGCACCCCCCACACTGTCCAGCCTAACTACAAGTATTGGGGTGACTGTGAAGCCGCTGGCTTCTTGCCCTCTCTCTTCTCCTGTGAGTGACGCACTATGAAATAATGCTGCCGATTCTGATTGATTTGTACTTCGTGCATCAAACCGCTCTCTGATGAGTGGCCGGGACGTTGATGGACGGTCTTGCCAATAACGCTCGGCTCCCTGCTGTGCTCTCTTTGTCTGCAGAGAGGACTCGGGTGGCTCTCAGAGACTCGAGCTCCCCTTCCAGGTCCAGGCAAGACCTTGGCTCAGCACTACCAGCTGGGAGGGCAACGAGGTCTGTGTACTGACGTGCTCCTGGCTGCGGCGGTCTCCACACTTCCTGTCCCTCTTGCTGTTTTACCAGTCATGGGAGGAGCTGGACCATCCGTCGTGCTGGTTTCCCAGCCCCTGGTTGGGAGTGCCAGGAGGGTCCTTCCCTGCCCACTCGTGCCCTGCACTGGGGGAAACAGACTCTGGCAAGCCAGTGGGTAATGGGTCCCGTGTCGTGCAGCCCATCTTCTTCCTGTGCCATCACGGGCCAAAGCAGCATTGGAGGGGCTGTGCGTGCCCCTGTTCTTACCTTACTGTCCCTGTGCCACTGGCCCTTGCACGTGTGAGGTGCTTGTGCTTCGCTGGGCGTGGGTTCAGAGGCCTGGTCATGGGTGGGACTTCCTGGGGACCGTACACACCACTCCCTCATTTTTCTCCGTCGCACTCCACACTCCTCAAGCGCAAAGACCAGCTGTCGCCATGAAGCCCCACACAGGGTCGTATTTGGCAGGTCACTTTAAAACCCAGTGTCAAACAAAGGAGCAGGCAGTGGGTGGAAGAAGAACAGGTCAGCAGGGACAGGGCTCCGTTGCCTGGAGTGAGAAAACCACGGGCTGTCTCTGCAGACTGTTGCGTTCCCTGGATTATTTCGATGGTGTTCCCACCTTGATAGGTGACAGATTTCTTGGGACCAGGGACAGGGTGACACTGAGTTGAGGAAGCTTCCTGGAGGTTTGTTATTTGAGCCGGACACACTGGTAGATGGAAATGATGGGAGCATCCCAAACAAAGGTGAGAAGAAGGAATTCTGGAATATTCTGAACTCAGGACAGATGAACAGACATCAGACATGAGTGTGATGGGATGTGGGGGTGGCACGTTGGGGTGAGTAGGCGGGTCTCTGAGAAGCTGAGACTTTACAGGAAGAGCCGCTGTTGGAGGTTTTCATGGGGCGGGAAGGGAGCACCTGTGTCAGGTGCTGGGAAGGACTCGCTCAGCCCCTCACGGCAGATGTTCCGTGACTTGCACGGGCCCTGAGTCCACACTGGGGTCCCAGCTAACACTTTCTGCTTCAGTGGCACATTTAAAACATGCCGTAAAAGAGTGGACTTTTTACCCCATAAGCAGTGGGAATCAAACCTAATTTTCATAACATGGCTTTCATTTTAGAATCTAGTCTAGAAGTCGAGTCAGGAGCCACGTGCAAGCCTTGTTCTCCCATAAAATGGCTAAATCTTGAGTTACGAGATTGCTGGGCCTGTTTTAGCGCCGCTGATCTTAAAAGGGTTAGTCAGTCTGTCGGTGGGTCGGTCGCAAAGCTCCACCTCAGGGCTTGGGTCTCCTTTGGAGGGTTGCCTCCATGCTCCAGGCGCAGAAATTGGGAGCACGCAACATGCAACCTGGGGCGTTTGATGAGCAAATTGATGTGTGGACAGTTCTGCTAATTTTCCCTTTGTGCTCATGTCATTTACACAAAGCCTGCCTTAAAACCCTGCCACCTGCCACATGTTTGCTCTTGCACCAGTGGACATGGGGTTTTGTCCCAACTCTGGTTTAGATTATCCAAGTGAGTTACTTTGGTGGAGGGGATACTGAAGGGACAGAAGGAAAGAAATTTTAAAAGCAGAAAGCTGTTTTTAAACATAAATTCTAAAATACTTGACAGAAGCAAGCAATAAACCAACACAGCCTGTACACATTTAAAAGTAGGAAGTGGGACTCAGGCCTATTTTTGGCCGTCTCCGCCGGAAAACAATGTGTAACCCACTAACCTCAGCAATGTCCCCGTGGGAGAAGCCGCTTGTAGGAGGCAGAGGAGGGGGGCACGGCAGTGGCTTCATCCTGGGTTCAGCTGGCACAGGGAGGCATCTCGGGGGGGGGGGGTGGTTCTTATTTCCGTCCGCACTTTCAGAGCTGCCTTGGTCTCATGGCCCCGAGGACCGGAGGAGGACCGGGGAAAGCTGGCCAAGCAACGTCCCAAAGTTGGGCATGGCTTCCTCCTGAGAATGAGCAAGCCTTTATTGCCACCAGGAGGGCGGGAAACTACACAGCGGTCAGGGGACAAGCAGTGAGACCCAGTGGCGTTCATGTGAGTCCAGACCTTAGCTTCGCCAGTTCCACTGCGTATGCCCGATCTTTCCTTTTCTTTTTCCTTTTCCTTCTTTCCTTCCTTCCTTCCAAAAATGTGAGCATTTGACCCCCGAACAGCACTCCTAGTTCATTCATTTCAGGTGTTTTTCCAGGTCCTTGTATTGATGGGAGCCCGAGGGCTGCTCCCTGGAGGGGTCAGTGGTCATCCCCTCCTCGATGTTCCCTGCTTTTCCGGAACTGTCTAGATCCGTCGCTCAGCGTTTTCAAGTGTCCGCATTGTGAATCGGCTCTCTGTGTTGCACAGGGAATTGAAGAATTGGCTGTGGGTGGAAGTCACTTATAATAACGCTGCGGCCACCGTTCGGGTGACTTGACATAGTCAGCTTTATCTTAGGTTTATTTTCTCTGCAAGAGAATTTGGACTGTGTCTCACTTTTCAGAAGATGGCGTTTTACTTTGTATAATTTTCTGTAGTGAGGCTCTTCGCAGGATTAAAAAACTACGTCTGTGAGGCTCATTACTCTTTCAGAAATTGGTCCCCTCTTTATTTAGTCCGCATGAGGTTTTCAGAAAAGCAGCCTTTTCTAAAAAACAGCAATGTGCTTTTAAAAAAACAAAAACTGGTCGGGCTGTTGAGAACAGTGTGAGTCCAGTTACAGGTGTTTCTACCGAACGCAGGAAAACATCTGTCATAATATTTGGCGGGTTGCAGAGCCAAGGCTGCGTGAGTTTGGGCGGTCTCCAAGCAGAAAGGGTTGGAAGGGGATGGAAGGCGAAGCCGGGCCTCCTGGTTCTCCCGGGGACGCCGCCCTGAAGCTTATCTGCCCTGCCCCTGGCACACACCTCCGGTGGCTTCTCAGAAACCCATTACTGCTTTACTTCAGAGCCCTTGGGTGCACGCCCTTCCAAACAGTCCTCTGTTGGAGAACTTGAACTGAAAACTAGAAATCCGGAAGCGGGGTGAGTCACCACAAGCTTCCCCACTACGAAAAGATTTTGCAGGGACAGCTCTCACTGTTCGTCCCCACGCCTCTGAAGGGACGTGTGTGCACCGCGAGTGGTGTCTCTTAGCGTTAATGCCACATGTTGTTCAGCTTTTGTTGTTGTTTTAAGGAAGGTAAAGGACATGGCATGATGGCGTAGGACTGAGCACAGGCAGTCGCCCTCCATGGGCTAAAGCCTGGGGGCCCTGGCTCTGACGGGCCCAGTTGTACCCCATTCGAAGGGGTTGGAGCAGTCGTCTGTTTAGGGAGTTACTTTTTGATACTCAAGGAGTTAATTTTATAAGTGAAGTATTTCATATTTTGAGGTTTTGGAAATCTTAAAATAACAGAATTACTTTATTAAAGAGGTTGGCTTTAGCATCTAACCTAGGTCCTGTGCCCTGTGGCCCTGGGCAAGGCCCCCAAACTCTCCCTGTTCAGCGTCTGGGATGTGACCTAATCATACTTGCCTCTTGAGTCGTTCATGGGCAGGGCTCCTCGAACAGGGCTTGGTACATAGACATTCAACATATGTTGTAGCCCTGTATTAAACACCGTGTAAGAAAAACGTGATGTCAGAAGTGGTCCGTTGCTGGTCACCTCTGAAGGGTCGGCACTGCTGCTGTCCCTCCTGCCCGGCCGACCAGATCCTCTGGCCAGTGGTGGAAGGAGACATGGCAGGGCCGGCAGTGACGGGGCGGAATCCCCACTGGGAGGCATACAGGGTCCCTGTTGACCAACAAACCCAAGATTGGAAGAGGGGAGGTAACAAGGCAGGTGTGGGCTGGGAGCTGCCCAAAGTTACCAGGTCAGTGTCTTTCCTCGGGCGAAGCTGTGTCCACATAAGCCTATCTCTCATGCGCATTCTTAGGAGTGACACTGCCTATCTGTCCCAGCCCTCTCTCCTCCCTGAGGGGAGGAAGCTCTGCCCGCTTTCTGAACTGTGCCCAGAAAACAAGGGCCCGCGGAAGCTGGGCCTGCCCACCCGCCAGCTCCCCGGCCACTCCTGGCAGCCCAGCGGTGCCGGGAAACAATCTGCTGTAACCAGATAGTGCTGTTTCCATTTAGTTTGGGTTCTGTTACGTTTGCCTGTCTTTTTTGATGTATCTTCTAAGTGAACACGTCCTGGGGCTGTGTTGGTGAGACGTGTAAATATTGTCTTGTGTGTGGCCAGGCCTGTTTCCTCGTCTCCCCTGCCCGGGCCTTTCAGCCCGTGATTGTGAATGTGCCAGCAGAGGAATTACAGAAATTGGCGCCAGCAGGCTTCTTTTATACATGGAAACCCAACGTTTGTTAGTGTGGCTTGTTCCTTTTTTTTTGTTCTTTTTTTCTTTTTTCTTTCTTTCTTTGCATGCAGCCTAGGAGGTGGGGGGATTGGGAGAGGATTTGAGTCTCTTTGCCGCCTCCCTGATAACTTGAGGCCTTGTTGACATTTGGGGGGAGAAACTGGGACCACAGAGTTCAAATAATGGGCTGGGGTGGCTGGGCAGTCAAATGGTGGTTACAGACCTCTGGTTTTGGGGGACCAAGCACTCTTTGGAGAATAGTGTTGGTTTAAAGAGTTTGTCCCACAGTGTGATAAGTCTTGATTGGTCAGGACATGGGGAGATGGCGTGGGACACTGCCCGTTCATTGCCATGTACCTCCAGTTCCTGGAAATGCATTTGTACTCACTTTCTTCCCTCATAGTTATTCTTTGATATTTCTGTTTAAGTTGAAGGTTCCAGTTGAATCTTAGATTGAGAGCGACGTGGGGGGGAGGGGCAAAACACTTCCAGGTTTCATGGCATCAAATACGCATATGATCTCATTTCGAAATGTTCTGACAGCACAGAGCCTTTGTGCTTCCCGGTCACCAGCTTTTGTGTGTGTGGTGAAACCTTAGTCACGGGAACCTGCGTTGGAGGGGCAGGGCCTGCTGTGTTCGTCTGCGGTGTCGCTCCTCTGGGACCCTCTGTGTGTTTAAGGGACTGTCTCAACGCTTCTCTTTGGGTGGTCCTTCATGTAAATAAGTGCTGTTCCTTGCATTATTGGACCTACGTCCCTAGTGGGCTATGTAAGACCTTAATCCGTGGGAATATGGAAAACCGTCTGCAAGATGTGAGCCACGCCGAGGCTGCTGGGATTACATTCTCCTTTCCGGCAGATTTAAAGGAAGACGCACTTCAGATGCAGACACTTCCCTGTTTTGCTTCATAATGTTCAAATTTAGTCCTTGACCTCTGTTTCAGCCTTAAAATGATGAATGCTGGATCCCACGCACAGGTGGAGGCTGCATGAATCCCCCTGGCTGTACGAAGGAATCTGTGTTTTATGATAATAAGGTCAAGGTTCCATTTGGACGTGAGCAGTGTAACTCATTTGATTCTTCACCAAAGAGTCATCTGAGCGCCAGATTTCATTGTTGGCGAAGCATCGGCTGCAGACCCGGCCC
This sequence comes from Rhinolophus sinicus, assembly GCF_036562045.2. NCBI lineage: Eukaryota > Metazoa > Chordata > Mammalia > Chiroptera > Rhinolophidae > Rhinolophus > Rhinolophus sinicus. Next base: position 5,750,923 of record NC_133757.1, read on the forward strand.
ACTTCTCGGGGCTCTTCATGTTCTAGAACAGTGTGTGAGAGTTTGTCCTTTTATCCTGCCTGCCTGTTCACATTGAATGTGTTCTTAGCCGTGTGCAATGGATTAACATTTCATCAGGGTGGATTAAGATTGAACTGACATGAAAGCAGTCTTCTTCTGATTCCCTTCTGTCACTTCTAGGCAGTGGGAGGCGGGGATGGGGTGAGGCCCCTTCGGGAGGGGGAGGCAGTGCTTGCCCAGAAAGCCAGCCTGGTGAGGACCAGGGTGAAAAGTCAGAGCTTCCATGTGAAATAATTCCCACTCGCAGGTCGGGAGGCCTGGATGGGGCCGCGGCGGCTTCATCCGTCTAGAGATGTCACATGGAACAAAAGCTTTCAGGGTTTTATTTAGCTCCTAATCCCCTCGCACGGCTGAGACAGCTGAGGGCCATGTGAGCACCAGGGGCGGGGACCGCAGGCTCGGTGCAGCCTCCTTTCTGGGACTGAAAGGGAAAGACCTGTCCGCTGCCATAGGGGAGCGATGCAAGGTTACCGTGAGTGTTGTGCTGTGTCTACTAAGGTTTCGAGGATTAATAATTTAGGCCGTCCTTTGAAATAGGAAACCCGCAGTCGGTTGTTCCTGCCGTCTCAGAAGGGTTAGGATACAGCCGGTCCGTTTTTGATGTATGAAACTGAAGATTTGTAAAGAAAGGCCTCCGCCTCTGCCTGGGCCACTGTCGTTTTCTTCCCATGCCGGTGCCCAGCAGGCATGTCAGTATTGGTCGTTCTCAGAGCTGGGATGCTGCCGGGTGGTACGAGGGCCCCTGGGAGATGGCGGAGGCTCCAGGCCGGAGCAGCTCCCTGACAGATGGAGGCAGAGAGGGACCCTGGTATGAGCCCACGCCCGATCTCTGCCGCGAGGCCTTCTACAGTTCGGTGGCCGGAAGAAAGAACTCCGTCCCCGACTTCACCTTTTACGACAGCAGACAGGCCGTGTTGTCTGCCCGGGGTGCCCTGCTGCCGCGGGATTACTACGGCGACCCATCTGGAGCCTCTCGGGTGCCCAGAGAGCTGCGTCACCACCGGGACCCTGGAGTCAGCCGGTCGCTGCCCGGCTATGGAGTGCTTGGCAGCAGAATGACATGGGAGCAAGTGCAAGGTCGGACCCCTGCCCTGCAGGACACAGGTCACCTATACCGGGATCCTGGAGGTAAAATGATCGCTCCGGGGCAGCGGACACAGAGCAGGGCCCCGTCACCCGTGCGCTATGCCGGGGAGCTGGCGGATGGCAGATACGGGGTCGACGTGCCCACCTACCCCTCCAGCCAGGTCTACAACAATGTAGGCGAGAGGCCTGTGGATCCCGCCCCCGCCAGGCAGGCGGCCCCTACCTGCCTGGTTGTGGACCCCAACGGGACTGCAGCCTCCGAGGGCGGCCCAGGGGTGGCCCCAGGCACTCTGAATCAAGGCTATGGGCAGGAACATGCCCCCTCCAAGGTGTCTTATGAGAATTGTGAGGCTGACCTGTCCACCTTCCAGGGACCTGCTGGCAAGAGGAGTGTGCTGCCTGAATTCCTGGCCCTCCTTCGGGCTGAGGGTGTGGCGGAGGCCACACTGGTGGCCCTGCTCCAGCAGGGCTTCGACTCCCCGGCCGTCCTGGCCACCATGGAGGATGCGGACATCAGGTGCGTCGCACCCAACCTGGGCCAGGCCCGCGTCCTGAGCCGCCTGGCCAGCAGCTGCAGGACTGAGATGCAGCTTCGGAGGCAGGGCCGGGTGGGGCCCCTGCCCCGGACACGCTCCAGCAGCTTCAGCCACCAAAGCGAGCTCCACGGCAACTTGTCTTCTCTGCAGCCCCAGCCTGTGGGTCCCCTGCAGACAGCGTCACCCCGCGTTGGAGACCTGGCTCGCCGCCCCTCCAGCGCACCATCACAGCACCTCCTAGAGACAGCGGCTACCTACTCTGCTCCTGCAGGGGGCGCCCAAGCCCCCCACTTCCCCTCCAACTCTGGGTACAGCTCTCCCACCCCGTGCGCCATGACAGCACGGCTGGGCCCCACATACCCCCCACATGCTGGAATGGCCCTGACTAACCCAGGCCCTGGGACGCCCCTGCACCCAGGCCCCAGAACAGCCTACTCCACAGCATACACGGTACCCATGGAACTGCTGAAGCGGGAACGGAGCATGGCCACATCCCCCCTGCCCAGCCCCTACGGCGGCCCCCAGCTCCTGCGGAAGCCCGGTGTCCCTGTGGAGCCATCCGCCCTGCCGCCCGCCAGCCAGAACCTCCACGTGTCTCACTCGCCCTACCAGAAGGTGGCCCGGCGGACAGGGGCCCCCATCATCATGTCTACCATGCTTGCTCCGGAACCAAGTAATGCACCCCTCCCTCCTTCCTCACTTGGGATGTTGGGGGGACGGTGGGGGCAGAGGTTTGAGCACAGGACAGTGGGTCCTCCCATTCCTGTTACTCTCTGGCCGAGCCTGGAGCAACCAGCCCCACACCCTGACACACACACATGCACCACCGCCCGCCAAACGAGACACCATGGCCAGCTCCCAGCCCAGCCAATTGACACGGGTTCTCTTGGGTGAAACAGATTTTCAGATCAGACTGACCCACTGGGACGGCATGGCCTTCTCTGATTCTCTAGTTGAGTCAAGTTGCTCTGTGGATTTCCCTTTATAATGATGAAACACAACTCTGTTTCTGGGAGAAACTCAGAAATCATCCAGAACACGCTGAAACCATCAGCTCACGAGGGGTGGCCTTGGAGAATGCAGGGGTATTTATCCAGTGCCTCCCATAAATAGTGCCTCATTCACTTGCTATTAGAATTGTGCTGTAGTGTGGAAACACATCTCCAAAGGGTACCAGAGGCAGGCTTAACCATTGTGGAGCTAAAAACGGCTTGTGTTAAACAAAGCAAGATGTTGAAATCCCTTAGACCCTCCTGTTTCAAAAACAGACTTAGTCTGGCATATTGGAAAATATAGTTGGGAATTATATTTCCAAGTTGGGGAAATAGAGAAGGATCCTAGGTGGTTCCCATCAAAACATGAGACAAGTATAATTTATTACATGTGTTTCCTTGGGCGTTGTGGATAAACGTCCTGCGGACGTGCTCTGGGCACCAGTTAAAATAAAAATTCTAACTCGGGAATCTTTACTGACAGTTTAAGCTATAAATCCATTTTCTTCCCTCTTGCCTCCCCAACATTTAAAAAACTGAATCCTTTTTAAGTGACTTTTGTTTCTGAACAGCTAGTATTATGGGGTGGAGGTAGTGCCGTGAAAATCATGGTGGAAATACAATGTATCTTTTTGAAAATGCCCCTTACACATCTGGGGTGGGTCCTGAGAACCTGCTGTTGCAACCCTGAGATACTGCATTTGGTTTCTCTGCATATTGGTGGGGCCTGTGATCATTTGACTACTAATATTCTGAAACGGCGATTCTTGCTTTGCAAGTTGACCTCCAGACACTTTCTTATTTCCAAAAGGGAGACTGAGTGACTGGTTGGATTTTTCTTGGTGTCTCTCACTACAAGTTCTGGTTTTGTCTCTTGTATGGGTTTCTTTTTTTAAGTCTGGTCATATAGTTTACTTGATTTTTTTAAAAAATTTTTTTAATCAATGTGTGGCAGGAGAAAAGTCGTCTCATTTTTCTGAGGGTTTGTGTCTTCTCCCTCACCGTCAAACATTCTTTCTTTGCAACCCACTAATTTGCATGGCGATGACATTTGTTGTTCCAGTAATTTCATCTGATAATGGCCGGGCTTGCAGAGCAGATCTGAAAACATATTCCTTAATTATGTGTTGCTAAGCAACAGGAGAGTTTGGTCATAATCACAGAAAGATTATCTCCTCGTTGAAGTCCTGGAAAGGTTTTGCTGAAGGAAGACCTGGTAAATTGCCTCACTTCCTTCTTTTTCTGTTAATTTTGCGCTGCCTGCTAACAAAAACATTCGCTGTTATTTGGATGTGGGGGGGGGGACGTTCGGTGAGTGATGGTTAGCACACGGTTTGCGGACCCAAGGATATTGACTTGTTCCCTTTGCGTGGCAGCAAGCCAGGCAGGGCCACGGAGGTCTGCAGTTGGTAGTCAGCCAGCAGATAAATTTCTCTGTCAAATGATCTGTCCCGCGGCGGCTGCTGTCCTCCTCTTTTCCTTCTCGTACCTTCCGTGTGTCATAACCCTGCCTGAAAGCGGTGTGCCAGGGACCAGGGGGTCAGAGCTGAGCTTCCTGGCAACTTTCAGCCTGTGCTGGTGGCGTTTTACGAGGCAGGCTTCATAGAATCCACGGCCAGATTTGGATCTGTTGGGACCTACTCTCATGCTCCTGGAGAGTCCCTTTGCCCCTTTGTCCCCGAAAGGGTAGTATTTACATTTAAGGAAAAGCATCACAGACCTTCAGTTTAGAAACCCGAACCTCAGCCAGCAGCCCCACCTGTCCTGGGCTGCTGAGCAAAGCTGAAATGGGAGCTGGCAATCTTTAAATCTAGTTCTGCCTCGGTCATTCGCGGCACGACCAGCATGAGTGCATCTTCATTTAGGTCTTGCCTAACTCACATTTCCTTCCCCCTCACCTGGAGGGGCAGGGAGTGCCGAGGAAGTGGACGCTCCTTTCTCCCTTCGGAGAGGCCACTTCTGTGTTGACCGTGGATGGGTTGGTTGTAAGTGCCTGGTTTTCCTTTTATCCACTTTGGATATTTTAACATCCGTTTGTTTGTCTCGGTTCATGAACTAACGGCTTCATCCTGACTGGCTTTCTTGGTATAAATAATGGCTCCTGTTTGCTAGTCTGTTGACCAGGCAGTTCAGGGCGACCTGGCGAGGAGGGACCCGGTACAGCCCGCCAGCCCTGTGAGAGCGGGATTAGTGGGGCCACACGTCAGACCCACGCCAGTGACAGTACCTGCTGTCGCTCACACACTGACCTGGTTGACTGTGGCACAAGCTGCAGAACCTTCCGGCACTGGCTGTAGCTGGCGAGGCCCCCTCCCCCATGTCACGTGGTGTCGGCCACAGCCAAGGATTTGCTGCCACCGAATCCTCCCTGTGACACATGGAGCAGGCGCGTCATGTAAGCAGCAGTGCTGCAGCCATTTTCATATTTTTGTCCCAAAACACAGCCGAGCACAGGCTGCTAAGTGCTTCGCCCTGGAGCAGCCCCAGTGCTGAAAGTTTCAAATGTGAGAAATGCGGCCCCAGCCCACTTGCGACTGGGGGGTTTTCCCTTTCCTTTCAGCCATTTTTCCTGAATGCAATTGGATTCATTAGTGCAATTTTGACCCCCATCTGGTCACTGGGGGACACTGCAGGGCAGGGCAGGACGTGTCTATGGTTCGTTTATGTTGGCGCTGTGGGGGAGGCTGGGGTTGTCACAGTGTTGTCTGTCCCCAGAACTGGTCACCTGCATGGCACTGATATGCTGAAATTGTCACTGGTGTCCAAGGACGTGGCTGTGTGTACGCCTGGTTCCTGCAATAGGAGACAACTCAGTCCCATCAGAATCAGAATAGAGGACTGTCCCTCTTGGGCCCACACACACCTGGGGGCCCTGCCCGTGTCCTGGGCTTTGTGTGAGGCTCTGTGCTGCGTGTGCTGCTTCTTCAGGAGGCTGACCCCCCCCCAAACCAGCAGGCTGGAGAGAGGCCGGGGAAGATGCCCTCCGGCCCCAGAGCAGAGCCAGCCAAGAAGGGTGGGTTCTGGGCACCGTGACCCTGAGTCGGCCTCGTGGAGCAGTCGGTGACAGCACCACCCTTTCTGTTGAAGAGCCCTACTTTGTCACGATTGTGCAGTCTGACTAAGGAGATGTGTGCACAAAGTAAAGAAAGCTCTCCAGGGCTGCCAGCCAGGGCACGGCTCCTGAACACCGACTGCCAGCTGCGTAGGGAGGGCGGGTGCTTGCGGCCCAAGCCCCTGCCGTGTGCTGGGCCCGCAACCAGATGTTTGTCACAAGTGGAGAGACCCCAGCCTGGTCTTGAGGCTCTGCAGCCTGGGATGGGGGTGGGGGAGGGGAATTCACTGAGACATGAAGTATCAGCTGGGTTAGGGACACACGTGGGGCCCTTTGGGAGCCTGGCACGCTTGGGAGAACAACTCTCAGGAGAGAGAGTGAGCTGGCGGGGAAGGCTGGGGGCAGAGCATCGACTCCACAACAACCATCCCAACTGTAGGCCTTGTGGCCGGGCAAGGCGAGAGCAACTGCCCCAGCCAGCACGGGGGACGGAGACCTCTGAGCAGAAGCCGTGGCCTACAGGGCTGGCAAGGTCCTGGCGCCCTGGGGCATCTCCACGGCTTTTCTTGCTGACATACACTTCCTTGGTCACGGAGTTCCAGCCTCATGGAACAGGATGGGGACTTCCCTGGGGGCCCCCAGCAGGACTCCTTCTCTCGGCAGAGCCTGCCTTCCAGATGGAGCTCTGGGGAAGGGCTGTGCGTTGCCAAGGTGCTGACAGCTCTGCCTTTCCAAGGAAAACACCTGAAACACATCCATCCGACGTCAGTAAAATCGACAGGCCTTTGTTTTGCTTTTGTGCTTGGTCTTCCGGGCTGGCCACTGAGCCGTTTGGAGTCAGACATCGCTCTTTGGTTTGTTGTTCTCTGAATTCAGGGTGTGTCCTGGGCAGCCACCGGCTCCTGTCCTCTGCACGCAAAGCCCAGCTGTGGCCGCGCCCCACCCCGTCAGGGCCCCCGTGATGCCTGCCTGCTTTGGGCACTCACTGGATTGATTTCATTGTTCCGAGCCCTCACTGTTGACTTCTGCTGTTTTCCCCGAGTGGGAATGGCCGTCTCTCATCCATCAGTGCCCGGGAGAATTTGGACTTTGGTCATGTCCTCCTTATCAGACTAAACTCATAGCCTGATCCTGGCGTCACGTTCTGTTCTGTGGCTGGTTTTACTGGGCTGACCTTGAGTTTCTCGGTTCCCTTCTTGGGCTCCTAGAAAAACCATGCAGCCAGGAATATGATTTCAGCCCAGGAACATAAGATAGTTTAATGCATGACTCAGAAGTATACAGTGTGCTGTGTGTCTTTGGGCAAGTGTATTGAGTTCTCTGTTTCTGTTTCCGTGTCTGTCGAAGTAGGGTAGGAATTGAACCTGCCTCCTGGACTGTGGGGATGCAGTGAGCACAAGAAGAAGAAAAGTGGAGCACTGAAGTCATGAACCCTGCTTGGCCTTGGCCAGAGCCTTTGAAATGGTGCTTTTATCATCCTCATTGTATCTTGGCCACTTTTCAGGCCAGGAGGCAGTACCCTTGGCTGTGGGGCACTCCAGGGGCTCAGCTCTGCGTCTCTGGAAGCAGCTTGCTCTGACCTTTTGGGTGTGGACGTGGTATTGCCGTCTGTGTTGGGACAGAGGGCTGTTCTGCCAGGCCTACCTGAGCCCCAGTAAAGCTTAATGGGCCTTTCACAAAACGGGGTATCTGGGAGTTTCTGTAAACTCAGCTCTTGTACAGCACGCTGCCCACGGCTCAGACCCCTCACCCCCTGCAGCGGTGTCATGATCGAACAAGGGATGTGGTCTGGGGAGTCACATGGGAACTTGGGTTTGAATCCCAGTCCTCTGCTGGACTGGCTGGGAAGTCCCCGCTCCTTACAGCTGCAGGAGGTGCCTGGCCCCTTGGAGGGCTGCGAGCTCATCGCGGGTTTTCTGCCTAAAGGTGGGGGCATGGAGAAGCTGGTTAATGAGGTTAGTCTTTGCTGTGCTTTCCTGCAACTTAGTTTAAAGGAATTGATCTGTGTTCTCCCTGGAGGAGATGGAGCTGACGTGGCTCTGTCCCAGTTCCTGTCACCAGCGCCTTTTCATGTGGCCTGATGGGCCTGACCCTGTCCAGCTCAGGTCGGCCCTGCCGTCTTGCCTCTAGATGGGTGTTTCATCTTCTGGGTTAGGAAGGTGTTCCCATAGAGGGGGGCCTTGTCCTGCGGGCCTCTCCGGTCCCTGCCTTCAGGAAGTGGCCCATCACACACGACTTCAGTGTTGTGTGTTAGTACGTCTTCCCATCCCGAACCCCAGAGATGGTGGCCTCTCCAGAATCTTTAAAAGAGGTAACAGCCCCATTCAGCGGGGCAGGTCAGATTTTTCTGGAAGGTTCACAGAGGAGTACAAAGGCCCAAGCCGAACCCACAGACGGGGTGAGAATTGGTGGGTTTGTCTGCCCAAGAAAAAGGAGACGCCGACAGGCCCCAGCGTCACGTTACTTGTTCACATGACCCTTGCTCTCGAGTGACCAGTGTCCACACTGGGGCTCTCCAAGTCCCATTCAGCTTCATGGCCCAGGGTGCGTGACCTGAGTCTTCCGTGGGCTTGAGCCTCGGAAGGAAGACTGGAAGTCCTTACTGGCTTTTTGGTATCAGACACCTGATTTATGCAAATATTTCCTCCCGATCCTTGGTTGTCTTTTCATGTTCTTGATAATGTCCTTGAACCGCAAGAGTTTTCGCTTTGATGGAGTCCAATTTATTTCCTCCTTTGGTTGACTGTGCTTTTTGCATCATACATAATCCAGGGTCATGAAGATTGATGCTTGTTTCTTCCGAAGAGTTTTTATGGTGTTAGCTCTTACATTTAGGTCTCTGAACCATTTTGAGTTCAATTTTTGTATACAAAGATCTGACAATTAAGTTTGCGAACTTGTTGCACTGATGTTGCTCACCTTTTTTTATATTAGAGGGATTATTCATTATGAATTTGTTAACCAAGTTTACTATTTGGAAGTGCAAAAGGCTGCGTGAAAAAGTTAGACAACCTGAACTTTTCGCCAACAATTCATGGCTCTTGCATCACAACAATGCACCAGCTCACACAGCACTGTCTGTGAGGGAGTTTATAGCCAGTAAACAAATCACTGTATTGGAACACCCTCCCTACTCACCTGATCTGGCCCCCAATGACTTCTTTCTTTACCCGAAGATAAAGGAAATATTGAAAGGAAGACATTTTGATGACATTCAGGACATCAAGGGTAATATGATGACAGCTCTGATGGCCTTTCCAGAAAAACAGCTCCAAAATTGCTTTGAAGAGTGGACTAGGCGCTGGCGTCGGTGCACAGCTTCCCAAGGGGAGGAGTTGGAATATGACCATAGTGATATTCAGCGATGAGGCATGGAGCACTTTTTCTAGGATGAGTTCGCGAGCTTAATTATCAGACTTCATATGGGTCTGAGGTAGGGAGGGATCCAGCTGCTTCCCACTGCACGTGGATGTGTAGCTGTCCCAGCTCACTTGCTTCTGTTTTCAAGGGGCTGAGCTGGATGGGGAGGAGGCAGCCCAATGGCAGAGCCTCACTGCAGATGTTACATTTGATAACTCGCCTTCTAACAGACAATTTTTTTAAGGGAAAACCAACACAGGGAAGACGTTCAGGTGTTAGAACCGACTTCTTGCCCTCAAGAGCATACGAGGCAAGAAGTCTAAACCTGTCTCACTGGTCGCTCGCTGGTACACGGGGGATTTTTTTTTAAAGTTTATGGAAGAGAATCAAAATTTTTCATCCATATCTGATTAGCCCACGTTAGTAAGATAGAGCCTAAGGGTAATTAAATGAATGTGCTGCTGTTACCCCCTCTGAAGCTGGCTGGCACAAAGGACTTTCTAGTAATAGTTGTTTTTCGTGTAAAGGAAAAAAGAAAAAAGACAGTGCACGGCACTTAAATTTAGTCAAACAGCAGTGTGCAGCGTATGAGTGAAAACAGCTTCTGCCAGATGGATAGGGGAGCATAAAATCCACCTGTAAATGGCCGTCCCCACAGAGAGGGCAGACGATTCTAGGGACACGCTCTCCTGAGAGCCATTGAGAACGGATCCCAGGAAGGGTTCACAAATGGAACAACTAACTCCTTGCGTGAACACAGGGATGCTGGGTGAGGGAGAGCCTGGTGCTGAGTTTGTACCAATATGTGAGGGCCTTGGGCTGGGCCCCAGCAGAAAGGAAGACAGCAGAAACTGTCCCCGACTCGTGGATTCCAGTCGTCACCAGGGCTGGAGTGCTGGTGGGGCCGGTGGGGAATCAATACTGACTTCATATGGAAACAGTCGCCTCTGTGGGACTGGGGGCAGCAGCTGGCTACAGCTTGTCCCTGGGGCACCTCTTGCCCCTCCCCCAGGACTGGGGTTGAGGGAGCCAGCTGACCGCGAGAGAATGCAGGGCTCACTCTCTGCCATCAGCAGTGAGGTGAGGCAGAATGCTTGTTGTGACCACTGTGCAGCCCAATAAATAATAGTGATTGTCACCATTCTGGAGAATTTGACAAGGTTTATCCCATCTGAATTCCTGGGAAAAACCTGAGCATTTCCCCTTTTTAAGCTGAAAAATCTGAGGCTCACTTCCCTAAGCGTGATGTTGGCGCGATGGGCCTCCCAGGGGGCTCCGGGGACCACATCACACCCCAAGCTGGCCCAGGCTTTGCATGTGGCTGTGCACTTGTGGGTGCTTTCCTGTCCCCAGCCGGTGCTGCACTTGGACCCACGCTGCTCTGCTGCCGAGCCGAGCCCCTTTCCTCTCTTGTGCTGCCTTCTGGGAAAGTCAAGGAAATTAATTCTTCTGCATGATTAAATGGGATGTAAATGTTCTTTGGTCCCAAGAGGATTTAAGCATAGCTATTAGGAATGGCTCTAACACACTCACAAGGGTAAAATTGAGTGGACAGAGAAATAAGGGCAGGAAAAGATGGAGCTGGGTGCTAAGGCCAGAACACAGCATTCCCTGCAGTGCTGTGCACGAGGACAGGTGGAAATTTCACTTGGAGCTTCCCAGCAACCAAAGTAAAAAGGGAAACAAGCTCACTTAAATAATTCACGTGGTGCACAAGAGGGGCCCGACAAGCCCACTGTTCAGAAGAAGCTTTTTCTGGGCAGTGGGGAGGTGGAGTTCTCCTGTCCTTGCCACCTGTCCAAAACAGCAGCAGCATCAATTCTGGGTTTGCAGTTTGCTTTCTTATCTTACTCCCCACCCCATGCCTCAACCTGTGCCTTCCTGTTCACAGGCTTAGCTGCCTGGTGACAGCTTCCAGCTTGTTGTCTTCTGATTTGTGTTCAAATTTTCACCAGGGCTTCATCCAGTCGAAGTTGCTAAGCTTCCGTGTCAGGTTTGGGTGGGCTGGGCTGCTTCTGCAGCTGGCAGTGACTTCCTGTCGGGTGCCTGCCTCTTAGGCCAGCCCTTTGGGAGGGATCGCCAAGTCCAAGGGAAAGTGGCGATTCTGCTCAGTCGACGGGGGCTGTGCCTAGAGGTGAATGCTGTCACCAGCAGCCCAGCGTGTGCCAGTCGGTTCTCCCTCCTTCAACAGTACTTAAAGCTGAACTCTCCACCTAACCAGCTTCCCCACTGGGTACTTTGTTAGATGCTTTTTTATTTGAAGGAATGAATACATCTTTGTGATGGGTTCTAGTGTTTTCCTGTGAACTGGGCTTTGAGCCTGGAACACTTCAGAAGTCATTAGATTTTAAGAAAAAGTTATAGAGGAAAAGAGCAGGGAGGGGACGTCCGACCAGCTGTTGCGCTTGGGAAAATCAGCTTCCTGGCTCCTCTGGGGCCCGAGGGCAGCACGCTTGGCCACCAGCCCACCAGACAGCGGGCCTGTTAAAGGGTCCTTAAGAGTCACTTTCCTTATTTGTTTTAGGGCCACAAGCAAAACCGAGTTAGCTGAAAGCCTTGGGCTTCTTCCGTCTCCGTGTGGGCCGCGGTGGCTGCTGGAGCCAGAAGCAGGGCAGTATTTTGTGTTTATGGGCCCTCGGCCCAGAAAACACAGAAAAATAAGGCTGGTGGGTCTGCCAGGCTCTTCAGGGACCTTTCTGGAGGGGCGCTTGCTGTCCGTTCCTCGGGTGCCAATGGCGTCAGTCCGTCTGATTCCAAGGGGTGAGGCAGCAGCCCAGGAGGGTGCCAGGCATACGTGGGCAGGCCTGCTCTCCGGGTGGCACGTCCTTGGCCCCAGCAGACCTTGGTGAGGCAAGCCTGCAAGGGCAGGTTTGTTCCCCAGCTGCTCTGGGGTCATGGACAGCCAGCCACCCGCCCTGCTGTCTGCTGCTGCCTGGCCCTGCAGGACCCCAACAGTTAACCCTGCTCTGCACCCACAGATTGTGCCGAAGGCCCTGCAGGGTGCGAGGACCCTCTAAAGGTTCACGTGGAGGGCAGTCGGGGTGGGCGAGTCCACGCTGTGAGTGGGTTGACTGCGGTTCCTGGGGTTCCTGTGAAGTCCCGTCAGCCCCGCAGGGGCCGGGAACACAGCGCCAGCAGCCTGCGGCGGGCGAGTGGGCGTGCAGTGCCTGCCTCTGCCAGGTTCCGCTGGCATCCGTTCTTTCTTTTCTCATCTTTATTTCATTTTATTTTTCTCAAACATCTCCTTCTGTTGTTGCCATGGGCACATTTGTAGAACTTGAGAAACATTCAAACGAAATACCCCAACAGCCTCCGCTGGCGATCCCCACACCGTGGGCAGGTGGCATCTTCCTGGAAGTACCTGAGGCTCCAGGGCCCTGATAGCCCATCTCCCCCCCCAGCTTTGGTGGAGGGTGACCACCACCGGGGGCGGGGCCACAACACTAAGATTCCTGTGCCTGCGCGGGACTAGACCATGCGGTGCGGCCCTCTGAACGCCGGCCAGCTGCTCAGAAAAGGCTCGATTTGGAGGACACACTTCTTGTTCCTTGCTTGTGGCCCTAGGTGTTTCTGCTGGGTTTTGTGGCAAAGCGTAATTTTAAGAGAAAACTGAGTTTGTCAGTGCCGGGATGGTCACACACCTGTGAGGATGGTGTCCCACCTGGCTGGCATTTCATCCAGCCCCGTTAATGAGCCAGATGACAAGTGTTTCTCGGCAATGAAGGAAGGCGGCGGGGGCAGGTTTTCTCAGGCTGCTCTGCAAAGCTGTCCCAGGCTGGGCCAAATCGCCCAGAGCTTCTGCGGAAGGATGTAGCACACACCTCCACCCTCCAGTCTCTGAAAGCCAAGGAAACGGACATGTGGTGACTGGTAAACACCCCACACACTCCAGGTATCTTCTGGGAAGGCGCCTGGTATGGGAGGTCTGATCAACAGGGACTCGCTTTTCTCAGCCGTCCTCCCACGAGGCCTCACAGTTGGCCATCGCTCCAGTGACTGTGTAGAAGGGATGTCCATGTCGTCGTCTGCCGTTCCTGTCCGCCACCCCTCCTCCCCCATCCATGCTGCTGGTGACGGGGGCCCTGGTTTTCTTGCACCCGTCGCCCTGAGCTACTCACAGCTCAGTCTTCTTAAGCCACCCCTGGTGGGAGTGGGGGGCCCACTTCCTGCTTCCAGGCCTGAGCCTGGCCAGTGCCTCAGCAATCCTGCCTGGCCAGAGGCCACCACCGGGGTGCTTCCTGTAAGGAAGGTCCTAGAAAGGCTTTTTCAGTGGAGTCCTGGGTTAATCCTCTTCGGGGCACAGATCAACGGCCAGGCTGACATTTCCTGGACCAGGTGTCTTATCGGCCAGGGCCATGGGTGCATGTTGGGTCTTAGGGCACGTTGGGAGGTGGCCACATGTCCCTGAGAGTGGCTTGGAAGTGGGGACTGTGCGCTCCTGGTCTCACCATCCTGTGGGGTTCTCTGACGTGCCTGGGTTGTGGCCTCCCGGTCTCTGTGGTCCTGAGGGCCCCAGGGGCCAACCAGCAGGACCGCAGGACGCAGAGTGGGCCCTGGGCCTGTCTCACTACCAAGGGTGGAAGGCTGTGTTTGCCTCTTCCCGGGGGGCCTGCCAGGTCACAGTGAGGGACACTTACCACCCAGGTGATTTGTCCTGCGGGCTGCAAAATCCTGAGGGACCCCAAAGGGAAATGTACCTCCCTACTGTGAGAAAGCCCCGGTGATGGGTCTTCATTTTGTGAGTTTCAAGCTGAGTCTCTGTAATTAATAGACACCTGGTGCTGTCATCAGAGAGGGGACCTTGCAGGCCTACCTTAGCCCAGGAAGGTGACATCACCTACCCTGTTTCCCCGAAAATAAGACCTAGCCGGACAATCAGCTCTAATGTGTCTTTTGGAGCAAAAATGAGTATAAGACCTGGTATTATTTTACTATAATAGAAGACCAGGAATAATACAATACAGTGCAATACAAATACAATACAATACAAACTACAATACAATATAATACAGCCTTATATTAATTTTTGTTCCATGTGACGCATTAGAGCTGGTTGTCCTGCGAGGTCTCATTTTCGGGGAAACACGGTCGTTGCTGGTCTGATGTTTGCGGCTCAGTCCAGGGCCCACGTATTCAGCTGAGCCAGTCGTGTAGGAGCAGCGAAGGGACAGAGTGGCTATCCCTAGTGACCCTGTGGGGAGCCGTGGGGATGAAGGCTTGGCCTCTGGTGGGAGACAGACCTGGATTTGAGTCCTGGCCCCAGCACTGTTCACTCTGTGACCTTGGGTGTTTGTCTCACCTCTCGGTGTCCACTTCCTCGTTGCTAAAACAGGGCGCTGGCTCGCACAAGGCGTGGCCCCAGGGTTTAAATGACAAAGTGGAGAAGTGCCAGGCGCAGCAACCCTTCTAAATAGGCACGAACCAATAGGACGGGCTTTGTTTCAGGGGACTGTCCCCACCTTGGGAAGCGGGAAGGTGAGTTGTGGAACCTCACCTGGGTGGGAAGCCAGTGGGAGCCCACACCGAGGGGTCAGCTGTTCCCCGGACTCAGAGTCTGGAGCCCTTGCTCCCAGGACCTCCCACCTGAGGCTGGGCCTTTGGGAAAATACCAACATGTGTCATGTTTTACCAAAAACAGAAGCAGAGCCTCACGGCCTTGGCTGCTTTGCTGTGGAATGGGCTTGCTTTTCAGCGATGTCCTTCTTGGTTCTTTCGGGCCGTTCAGTTGGGAGGGTCTTCTCTCACTTGGTCTGAGTGGGTGCTGGTCAACCTGCCCCTGGTGGAAAGTACCCGCTTTCCGGAACACTGGGTGCTTCTTCGGGACCAGAGGATGCGTCAGGAACACAGGAGGCTCCCTGGGGACTGGTGAGGGTGACGGTGGCCAAATGCTCAAAACCAGGAGCCGCCCGGAAAGGGTGCGTCCATCGGGCAGGCAGGGGGTGCCTGGACGTCCAGACAGCCTGAGGGGGCCAGGGTGTGAGTGTCAGAACGATTTGAAGCAGTGATAAGTTGGTTCTTGGTTTTGTTTTTAAGCTCTGCTGGAAAAAGGGAAAGTGTCTGCCCCTCTTCTCTGTTGAAGGTCCCCAGTGTGGTGTGGACGCTGCACAATTCAGGCTGCTGGGGCAGTTTCCCTGGGGTGCTGTAAGGGGCCAGTTAGTGACAACAGATGCTTGACTTTCCGGAGGTACAGAAGTTCTGCATTTTGTTGAACTAGGCGGTGTGGTTCCCAGCAGTCTAGACGTCTGCTTCCTGTATGGCCTGCTCTCTGTCCAGCTGTTAGCTGAGCTACAGGGGAGGTGGCCTGAGAGCATCTCGCTTGCAGGGCCATGACACATTAAGATCCATGTTTTATTTAAGCTCATCTACTTATCAGGGCCTTCCTGCGGCCATCTCTTAACAGAGCCTCCAGCTAACTTTGCAGAAAACACAAAAATCAGAGCTGAGGAGTGGCTTACAACCAGGCTCTCCCATGGGGCACACCGGCCTTCTGGGGGGCCCCCTTGGTGTAGGTGCCCCCGGAGACCAGCCCCTGGTTGTTCAGAGGGCCTGCCGAGGCCAGGTTTCTCCACACTTGTGCTTTTCCTGCTGGCTCTGGGCCGTTCACCTCTCAGCGCGTGCAGTGCAGTGGTTAGTACTCACAGCCCAGCAGAAGAATGGGTCCTGGGAGGGCAAGCTGCATTCAAGCTGCATTCAAGCTGCTGGCGCTCCTAGTGTGACAAGAGGGCAGGCTACGTGTGCCCTCCCTGCGCTGGCTTTCTTCCTGCCTGGTCGTACCACCCGTCACTGGAGGAAACGTGGGCACTGCTTGCGGTGCTGAGGGTACACCCAGTGAGGGTGCAGCCATCACGTCTGCCTTATTTTTAGAAGGTACTTCACTCTTCACTCCATTTTCTTCCCTAGTGCCAGTTGAAGCCAGGTCATTCTAATTCCACCTTGTTCTTTATTCCCACTGTTTTTCCAGTGCCTGGTCTGGGGCTAGCCCTCAGTCAGGGTTGAGTTAAATAATTACGTGCTGGGCGAGGTCCTAGACGGCTTGCTGTGGGGACACTGCAGAGCTCAGATTAGCCGGCCGTGCTCTGCCCGCAGACCCACCGCTCAGCCACCAGGCCTCCTGTGGACCCAGCCGCCTGTCCGGGCCTCGGTGCCCCACCTGTGGAATGCAAACCTCTGAAAGCTCCCTCCAGAGGGAGAGAAGTCTCTGGCAAGAGGCTCCGAGTGACCTGAGGCTAAGGGGGAGGTCGGAGAGCAGGGCTTCCTCTGGGAAAGACAGAGGAGAGGACGCTGTTTCAAGGGGCACACAGCGACACAGGAACAAAGATGAGACTTCCAATGGTGACTGCAATTTTCATTTTCACTTTAAAATAGTGCCACACTTAGCAACACACGTCTTGTTACGAATCAATGCCTTGAAGCTGCCCTCCGGACAGCCTGCTCCTGGGATCTTTCTCACAGAAGGCGAGGGGAGCCACCTATGGACCCTGGCCCTCTCCACAGTTGCCATGGGTGTGGGCACCTTCCCGGGGTCTCTGGAGACGGGGACACCATGGTCCCCGGGCCATTGCCGGCTTTCCAGCCCTGCTTTCCGAACAAACTCTAGCCACCTGCAGAACACGGGCTGTTGCTGAGATCGGGGTCTGACGGCCTAGAACAGGTTTTGTAACATGGGTAACAAACGTACTAACGATGGCGTCTCTCACCTCGACACGAGCCTCCGCGGCTGCCTTCCCCAGGCAGGCTCTGCCGAGTGGACCCCCCAACAAAGCCGTATTTGCCAGTTTAATGCTGCATGTCACACAGGGGCTCATTTCTGCCCCAACGTCTGCATCTGGCCCCTGGCTCACCCCAGTCATGAGTTTCAGCTCTAGATTGTGGAAATGCAAGCCTGTGAAATATGCCCCTTATCAGCCTGTCTATCTGATTCTGTGTCTGGGCTTCGAGAAATCGGCACTTGGGAGCTCAGCCACTGAGGGATGGGCCGTGCCGTGCCACAGGAAATGGCCTTTTAATTGGGGAGCAGCTGCATTTAGGGGAAGCTGTTGCTGCGGTGGTGTGAGACATGACCAGACCTCTGTGAAGGGGTCCAGGCTGGAGAGGCTGTGGGTGGGGGGGGTCTAAGGGTCCCTTCCGCCCGCTCCGGACGTCTGGGCGTTGTGAGGGTGGGAGCATGTGTGCTGCCTTCTCCCACCTTGCAGGTCGAGGGAGCTGGTGACCCATGTGAGTGACTGTCCCAGCGCCTCTTGCTAAACGTGCTGGCTCTAAATTTTGTGTCAGATCTAAGGCGTGCACGTCTCCGTATCTGGGTCTTCCCAGGGCCTGTTCTGGTGTCGGCTGTCAGGAGAGCTGATGCCATCCCAGGGAACTTCAACAACTGCCTTCGGGCTCCAGACGTTCCCCTGGCTCCTCTGACTCCTGCAGCTGTGAAGACTTGTGCACAGTTGGGCTACTTTGGCAGATGCTTCCCCACGGTGGTCCCAGCCCATGTGTGTGGCTACAGCGGCCTCAGGGCAGCCCCAGCGTACTCGGCCAGCTGTCAGGTGAGCAGGGAGGTGGCCGAGCGGTCCACACGTGTGACTGTCATCCACCGATCCCGGCCAGCCCGCCAGGTTCCGAGGCTGCTGCCATGTCAGAAGGCTTCGGTGAAATCTGGTCTTTTGTAAGACGAGGCCTCTGCCTGCTGGGTCACCCACGGTTGTTGTAGCCACTTTGCTTTGGGGTAAAACAGCTCAATTCCTAAAATGCCAGAAGCGGCAGGATCATGGGTCTGGGTCAGTTTGGTTGTTGAGTTGCCGGCAGCAGAAAGCACGTCACACCTCTAGACAGCTCGTCCTCCGGCAGGAAGGCTATCAGCCGGACTCACTGTGTCCAGGAAGGCCAGGAGGGGTCAGAGACACCGCAGGGCGGCTTTGTGTGCCAGGACCAACCTTCTCCCCCTCGGTCACTCTGCTCAGGGAAGCACAGCCCATTCTACCGCCTGCAGCCCTGTCAGCCTGTGTCGCCTGAGGAAGAAGCAACTCCCGAGGGGAAATGGGTGGTGGTGTCCGGATATGGTGGTGTGATGGCTGGATGGCCAGAAAGCCAGCCAGGCCTCCCTGGAGACCTCCTCTTTCCCCCTCGGAATCCATGAGGCCTTTGGACGTGGTGTTCACTGGGCAACTGGCAACTCAGAACTCCAGCGACTTGGCCTGGTGTCACTGTTTGCACTAAATGCAACTGTTTATATGCAGCTACAGCTCTGGGCAGTACCAGGCCCGGGGAGGCACATCAGAGCTGGCCTCGAGCTCGCGGATTGCGTCCCCTGCAATGAGCATGTCCCTGCTTGGGCAGAGACCAGCCTGAAACCAGCTAGTAACTGACACCAGGGGAGTCACCAAGCTTTCTGCAAAGTTAATACTGGACAAGGTGCCGAGAGTAAAGAAAGCACTGATACACTTTCCGTGATGTCCGGTTGCAGCTGGACGCATTCTGAAATGGGTGGGGCGAGTCCATCGCGGGGAAGGGAGCTGCAGAAAGGAAGTGGTCGTTTGACTGGAGGGCCACCAGGACCGTCTGCTCCTCAGCAGCAGGTGTCTCCTCCATCTGCTGGGTCCCTGGACCGTGCGGGATGGCTGTCATTACTCCTCTGCTGCTCCTTAATGTGCCCGTGGTTCTGTCTCCCTCCCTGTAACGTGGGAGTACGGGCGACGCTGGGGTTGTTTTCGGTGTTGGGGCTTGAGCAGTGTCTGGTCATTGGTAGCCTAACTTTTGATCACAAACCTCAGTTTTTAGTGACTTTTGTTAAACATTGTGCCTTGGTCTTCTCCCCCAAATTCCGCTGACTATAGGGGATACAGGACACTCCCTTCAAGCCTGGGGGCCAGCCCCTGAGTTGGTACCCCATTTCCCATAGTCCCTTAGAGGGTCATTTGCCATATTAATGTGTATAGTAGATCCTAACCTATAATATGTGATTTACTGAAAACTGTTCAAATTGTCAGAAGCACTGAAGGATGTGTTGGTCATTGTGGGATGGGAGGCAACGTCCCTTTGCAGCTTCAGTTCCCTGGCACCTCCTGGGCTTCTGGGAGCCTCTGCCTCCGACTCCAGCAAGACTGTAGGGGGGGCGGGTGCTGAGCAGGGTGGCTTGAATTTAACTGGGTTCCCCAGTGTGCTGGTACCGAGTGCCTTCTGGCCTGAGGGAGCATGTGTAGCTTGTCCCTTTCTTTACAGAAGCAAACCTTGGCCGTGGCCCAGCTACGCTTTCTCTTATCCTCAGTGCTGGGGCTCCCCTGTGGCCCCCTAAGAGCCTGGTTCTCAGCATCCATACACGGGGCTCCTTGTACCTCACACAGGACACGTGATTCCCGTCCACTGCCACCACCCGCCCAGCGTCCTTCCCTGGGCCGCGCCCCTCTGAGCATACGGCACCTGTGGGTCTCAGGGAGCAGCCCCAGCTGCGTTCTTCTGGCCCAGCCTAGATGAGGGCAAAGGCTGGGTTTCGCCAAAGAGAAAAGCAACCCAAGTTAGGGAGGGAGGCGATCACTAGGCAACCTGGAATGTGTTTCCCAGGTAACGGGATGCATGCACTGGCTGTGGATGGACTTCTTGTGGTGACAGCCCCGAAGCCTCCAGAATTCTTGGATGCCTCTAGGTCCTGCCGTCGTTTTCCTGTGTGGTTGCTTTTTAATTAACAACTTGGGTTTCTTACCATGATTGTGAGCTCTGCAAACATTGTCCGATTAACCCTCCTGCCAGCAGCATCCCCGCGAGTCAGGTCGGTGCTCCTCACTCACGCTGTGAGAGGGACAGCCTGGAGCAAGCGAGCCTATCTGCCCACGCAGTCCAGTACTGCCAGTCCCACAGGAGTCCGACCCTGGGCTTCCTTCTGGGTGTGAGGGGAGGAAGAATCTGCAGTAGGGCACGGGCCATCTCACCATTGTCTTGGCAGAAGTAGGAGCTTTAGTGCGTGGACCCTGGGATGGCACCAGCTGCCCCTCCTTTCAGCTGCTTCCATCCAGCGAGATGCTTTCCACCCCATGTCTCAGTTGCCTCGTCTGTTAACAGGAATGGAGGTGTGAAGATGAAATGAGAGAGTGGATTCCATGTGCAATTACTGCTCCCTTCCCTCTCTGCAAGGTCAGGAGTAGGGGAGCTCTGGGCCCTGTCTGAAGACACCCTGGGTCTTTGGGGGGAACCTCTCCCGTTGGCACACATCTCCCTCTGCCTCTTGTGGGATGGACCTGCCATGGTCATCAAGGGCCAGTGAAGACAGGTGGTAGGTAGGGGCCCGTCCCTGCCCAGTACAGACGATGTTGGGGTCAGCTTCACGTGGATGCCTGCTTTGGGCATCGGGGTCTTGGGAGGCAGGTGGCGCTCAGCTGCCACTCACAGGCTTGGAGGGACCGTGATTGCTTGTGACCCAGCCCACAATGGACAGAGCCGCCCAGAGGTGGCCCTCGCCACCCCGGCTAAGATGAAACGCTTTTCTCTGTTCCCTGTTCAGAGATGGTCGTCCCCAGGTGCTACAGCTGTGGTTGGGAGCTGTCCAGGGCAGAGGCCACCGTGCAGCAGTCATGTGGGTACCCTCGGCGTGTGCACCGGGGTGGGAATGTGGCCACAGCTCCAGATGGGGGACCTCGCTCCGCTTCTTACTCAAGTAGCTTGGTAATGAACGCTGGTTGTCAAGTAGGGCCCTCCCACGTCGGGCCCAGTGGGCCCCACCCAGTGGCCATTTCAGAGCTGCCAGGACAGGAGCCCTTCAGGTGGATCCAGGCTACGAGGCAGAGGCCATGCAGACGGGCGCAGCCTGGGCCAGTGGCTGCTGGAGCCGCAGGTGCCACAGGACCCCGTCAGGCCTGGTGGCCCAGGTAGCCGCTATAGAACAGGACAAGTAGGTTCTATGCTGGAGGAAGGAAACCAAATGGCCGAGCTACAACCAGACTTTACCTGCACATCTAAAAGCTTAAGTAAGATGCACGGAAAGCTGTCTTGTCACTTGTAACCTATGACATGAAACATTTCCGACTGGATGTGAGGAACGGAGTTGCCCCATCCTGGCCACCTCGGAGCTGAGGTTGCTCCTGAAGCCCGTGGTTGGTTCTCACTCGGCCAGGGGTGGGTCGTGGTGCTATGACGTGGAGGTGAAGGTGTGGGGGTGGGGGGAGCAAAATCCAAGACCTGCCAGTGTGTGAATTTGAAAGGAATGGTTGGTTAGAGAAAATGCTGCTTTTCAGTGCAGAGGAGGAAGTGCCCGGGCTGGTAGGCACCTCGTGGCAGAGGGCACACACTCCTCTGTCACTTGGGTTGGAGGCATTGCCGCCGCCCTGGGCCCCCCGCTGTGGGGACAGGTGCCCTTGGCCTCTGTTGGGCAGCAGCAGGTCGTATGTTGCTGACTGGTCGCTGTACCTGATGAGCGTGACTCGCTCTGTGGTGAGAAATTCCATGTTCTGTCTCGAGTCCCCAGCGTGCCCTCACGCACACCTTCTCCACCGAGGTGGACCAGCCCAGGGGAGGGGCGGGAAGCCATGCCCAGGGCTCCAGTTTCCACTCGAGGTTTCTTCAGGAAGCTCCTGCGGGTTTCAGGCACCTTCACGTGGCCCTCCCTCCCATTGCATTTTCTCCCCTCATGTGTGTTTGGAAGGACAGTGGTGCCGGGAGGGAGGCACAGGTACAGGGAGGCACAGCCCAGGTGCTCCAGCCTCAGGTGAGTTGGGAGTCTGCTCCCGTCTCGTACCCAAAGGACTCTGGGCCTTGGTCGTGGCTTGGGACTGGGTGGGGTGGCTCCTGCGCTGGCTCTTGTGGCGGCAGCAGTTGTGGCTTGAGCAGATTCCCTGTGGAGATGGGGTTAGCTCCAGCGTCTGTCAGCCATGTACGTGTGAGTCGTTCATCGAGGCCCAGGTCCCCTCCTGGGGCCCACCCCCTACAGGCCCAGCAGCCAACACAGCATGTTACCTTCCGCAGTCAAGTGAGCTGCACAGATGTCCCCACTGGGTCTCCTTGGTTTGTCCCAGAATCTCCCCCGACGGCTCCAAAGTGACCTGTGCTCTTTGAGCCCAGGGGAGCCAGTGTGGGAGGGTGCACCCCTCACTACTCTGTGGGCTCACCATGAGCCTGGGGGAGTCCTGCAGACCTGACAGGTATGTGGATGGGGTGGGCCGGGGCTCCTCACTGGGAACCACAGCACGTGGAAGAGACCTGGACCCTCAGTGCATCGTCCCACGGTGTGGGACAGGCCACTGAGTCCGCCCCCTCCCCCCGCAGGTATCCGTCCCCAGATCATGAACGGCCCCCTGCACCCCCGCCCCCTGGTGGCGCTGCTGGACGGCAGAGACTGCACTGTGGAGATGCCCATCCTGAAGGACCTGGCCACTGTGGCCTTCTGTGACGCGCAGTCCACTCAGGAGATCCACGAGAAGGTGGGCCCCCGCCCGCAGGTCCAGTGGCCGCCGCTGGCCCTCAGGGAGCAGCTGTTCCTCACGCTGATACTTCCCTCCTGATCCCACCCTCAGGCCTTCCCTGGATGGTCATTCTCACCTTTCCCCCAACTGTCAGCTCTCAGGCCTCCCTGTCCCCCCCATTGTGTCCCCCAGAGTCACTGATGGGCCCCTGAAAAGCACAGCCACAGGCCACCCCCAGGGGTGGGGGCTGTCATCCCAAGACCTTGTCCTCAGTGGGTCATGTTCCAACCAGACCCTCTGCTGAGGGCCCGGGTGGCGGAGGAGCCTCCAGCTGTGCTCTGCTCGCCCGTCACAGGTTTTGAACGAAGCCGTGGGCGCCATGATGTACCACACCATCACGCTCACCCGGGAGGACCTGGAGAAGTTCAAGGCCCTGAGGGTCATCGTGCGGATCGGCAGCGGCTACGACAACGTGGACATCAAGGCAGCCGGGGAGCTCGGTGAGCGCGGCCGGGACGGGCTGGTGGGAAGGACGGGGCCAGAGGTGCAGAGGGCACGGGCAGTGACCATACCTCCATGTTGTCCGGCCAGGACTCACCACCCCGATACAGCGGTGCTGGGCACTCCGCTCAGGGCTCCTCCAGGCCTTCTTGGCAGGTGGACCTCCAGCGGGCAGCTCCTGCCCAGCCCTTGCCATTGGTCTGTCCAAAGCCAAGCACAGGCCGCAGGTGGGCACCTCCAGGCAGGTCTGACGCTTCATGATGGTGCTGCTCGGTGCCCTGCAGTCCTACGTGGTCTGGCAGTGTGGCTGTGGCAGGTTGGGGTTGCCACACTGTGGAACCCCAAAGCAGAAGGCCAGAGGCTGTCATCCTCCAAGTGCCGTTCTTCCTCTCCCCTGTCCTGGACGTGGGGAGCTGTGTGGCACATGGCTCAGAAGATGGAACCTGGTTTTTGTGGTTCCCCGCTGGCCAGGCTCCATCATCTCAGCCCCCCTCGGGGGCAATTTGGCCGTGCACAAGAGTTGAAGAGGTTGTACCAGCCTGTAGACTCATTACAGGGCCTGGGGAAGTGATGGCTCCCGCCTCTGCCCTAAGCATCTGCTTCCAGCCTCGGCGGCACTCTGAGCCCCTCTTTGTTGCAACAGAGAAACTTGGGAGGACGTGAGTCTTCAGAGGCAAATCTAGTATAAACTAAAACTTGCCATTTTTCTGTGGCACCACCAAGAATATTTTTGTTCGAAAACAAATGTTCTTTGTGCTCTCAGGAGAGCTGAAATCCCAAGTTCGAACAGCGACCGAGAACATGGTTTAACACGCTAGGAGAGGTGTTCTCAGATGCGTTTCCCTTCACACACCTCGTTTCCACAGCACGCCTGCGCCTCACAAAACAGCTCCTGGCAACATGTCGAGGGCGGCATTAAGGTCAAGTTTCCTTGAGGGAACCAGCCGCTTCCTTCCAGGGAGGGGTGGGAGGGCCTCGGCCTGTTTCTCCCAGTGCAGAAGCAGCTCACCACACACCTGTATGCAGCGAGGGGTGGGGGGCTCTGTCCCCAGAGTCCTGTAGCCACAGAAGACTGCCAGGGCCCACAATTTTGAAAAATGTAGAAGGGACTTCAGCGGTGGCATTTTCATTGATCCTGGTCCGATCTGATAAGGAAGCCGCTTGGGGACATCTGCTGGGCCGTTTTCCAATGTGGCACTGGAGGAGGAAACCACCCCCAGCCGTCCTTTGTCTCCAGTGGCGCTTCACAGCACATGCGACCCGCAGACCTTCTGTAATGAGGGCAGAACAGCAGGTGGCTGCAGGTGTGCCCCTCCTGAAAGCGCTGAAGGGGCAGTTGTGTCCTGTTTCGTGGGGGGCGGGGGCAGCTCCCTTTCCAGCGCACACAGAAGCCCTTTCATGAAGCCTTCGGGGGCCCAGGGCACCTCTGCCTCAGCCCAGACATGATGAGCACGGCTCAGGAAACCAGTGTTTGACCTGTTGCAGGTGAGGATGGTACCTGCGGCAGGTAGAGATTCTGCAGTGTCTCCCCGAGGACCAGGAAGAAGGCGGGGAGGTGGCTGGAGGCCTCGAGGAGCCAGGGCCCAGGGCGGGGGATAGGGGGCTCCAAGCCCCCCACGTGCTCTCACTCGGGTGCCTTCCTAGCAAGCTCAGTTATCTCGTTTCCAGTCTGGTCTAGTTCAGAAGGGGAGAAAGCATTGACAGAAAAACCTGCTGAGCTGTGTTGGGCGCAGTCCTGCTCTGTGGGCGCCAGAAGCTTGTCCTGTGGCGTTTGGAGAAGCGCACTGAAGGCAGACCATGCCCACTGACCTGAAGAACGGTTCGGAAAGTTCCGCCTCAACAGGGTGATCAAGACCTGTTTCTGAAGGAAAGTGCATTGCATCCAGGCTAGACGCAGCCCAGGCCCACGCACACACTGGTCTCAGGCTCTTCGCACAGGCCCTGGGCCACCAGAGCTCAATCCCAAGTTCTGGTGTGAAGGCTGATTCTCAGCTCGTTTCCCGGGGCGCAAGCCAGTTCCTGGGCCCACTGGCTGGCTGAGCTGCGGCAGTGTCCACGCTCGGCTCTTCCGCTGCTGGACCGTCCACTTGGCTTTGGCCAGAACAAACCGAGCCCCTGGGAGGAATAAGAGTCATCCCACCTGCCGAAAGATCTTAAACCTCTGGCACCTGCCTCCCTCTGTGCCAACAGCAACACTTCTGTGGCTTCTAGTCCAGCCTGAACTGTGTACCTGGTTATTTCTGAGGAAGCAGATCCCTGTGGGCAGCCTGCCGACTTCCGGCTCATGGCAGGTCCGTCAGCTGCAATCTCCTTGAGACACTTGGTCCCCTGATTGGTGGCCCTGACCCTGCACCTCAGGGAAGCCCTCGGGGCATCGTGGCAGCTGCTGGACGGGCCGCTCTGCACAGTAGGTGCTCTGCCCGTCCAACCAGTTGCCTTGGCTCTGTCCCACCCCTGGCTTGAGAAGACAGAGGAATGCAGAGCTGCCTTCCAGCAGCCTGGCCCTGCCTCCCTGGGTGTCCCTCCTGTGGTCCCACATCTGCCATTAAGAGGGAGCCGTGTGAGCTAGCCCACCATGCTTCCTTGGACACCTGTGCCCCTCCTCAGAAAGTGGCTTGACGGGCATCCCCCACCTGGGCTCCGAACCCCCCACCATGGGGCCCCCTGCCTGGTGAGGCCCCTGCTCTCTGCTGCATCCCAGCCTGTGCCAGGGGCAGGAGGGCTGGATCGAAGCCTGTTGGGCAGCTGGGAGGGGCTGTTCCCAGCCCGGCCCCCTGCTCCCCTGCCATGTCTGGCAAACATTCAGATTCTTCCCCAAAACACCCTCCCCCCAAGGAAGGTCAGTGACCAGACCTTTCCTGCCTGAGACTTGAGGATGTTCTCCCAGAAGCCCCTGGTCACAGGCCCTCGTATTGGGAGGCTCTTGGCTCTCGTCCGTTCCTCACACCGAGCCTGAGGCCTGGCCTCCCCAGCTGCGCTCAGCCCCTGAAGCTCTTGCACAAAGTAGGGCCGCACCCTGCTGTTTCCTTTCTGCCAGAGCAGGATGTGGTCAGGGGCCTCTGAGCAAACATGGCTGGACTCAGGGCTCTGCTCCTTGGGGTCCCGGCCTGGCCCATGGGCCTGAGTTGGGGTGGAGGGGTTCTGATTTTTCTGTCTTCTTTTAAAAACATGTTCATTGCGTTAGACTCATAAAGTACCAGGAAACAGACAGTATCCCTACCCCGCCCTGCCCAGAAGGGGTCCCAGAGGGTGCACTGCACACTGGCCGGCCAGGGCGAGTGTCCTGCTGCATGGCACTGCATGTGGACGGTGGTCAGAGCTGGCTCCTTGGCCCTCCAACTGCCCACGGCTCACTTCTGGAAACGGGTCTGAAAGCACAGAGTGGTCAGGACAGGGTCAGTGGGGACTTCAGGGTGAGCCAAGCCCTGGACAGAAGTGGGGGGAGCAACGGATGTGGGAGCCTGGAGGGCCCCTGAGCATCAGAGCCAGAGGGCCTGTGTCCCCTGGGTGACAAGTGGACCTCAGAGACCCTGACCTGCCCCGGGGCCACACGCCCCATGAAAGGCTGAGTGGGCTGGCTCTGCTGGTGGACGGGGGCCCGGGGCTCCCCACACAGCTTGGAGAGTTCTCATCACAGGCCTCCTTTTGCAGGAATCGCCGTGTGCAACATCCCATCAGCAGCAGTGGAAGAGACGGCTGATTCCACCATCTGCCACATCCTCAACCTGTACCGGAGGAACACGTGGCTGTACCAGGCCCTGCGGGAGGGCACACGGGTGCAGAGTGTCGAGCAAATCCGGGAGGTCGCCTCAGGAGCGGCCCGCATCCGCGGGGAGACGCTGGGCCTCATTGGCTTTGGTATATGCACTGCTCTGCCCTGTCCCCGCCCCCGCCCCCCAACCAGACCTGGCTCAGGGATCCCGCAGGAGAGGAAGGCCCGGCCCTTCCTGGAGGAGCCCAGGGGGAGCACATCCCTGGGAGTGGGGTTCCCTGCAGCAGTGCCTGTGGCCGGAATTTGATGTCAGCCCCGGAAGGGTCATCAGGAACCCCCCCACCCCCACCCCTGTGACAGCCACATGGGGTGGGAGGTCAGGGGTCAGACTGAGCAGGGAACTTCTCCAGAGGTAAGGTCTGGGCTGCTTCTGGAAGAAGGGGTCTGATGTGGCCCGGGAGAGAGGGCTCAGCAGGAGGGCACTCAGGTGTTGGCAGCGGGAAGGGACTGTGTCGCACTGGCCTGGGCAGTGGTGCTTCATGGAGAAACACGCAGCAGGCTTAGGGCTCGAACAGGGGCTGGTGGTTGAGCAGAGACCCGGACAGTGGACAAGGCCTGGAGCCCGGAGGCCTCCAGTGCCAGGCTGGGTGGCAGCGTGGGGGCTAGAAAGATTGAGTGAGAAGGTGGTGCGGTCAGGGCATCAGCTTGGAAAGCTCACATGAGAGAAGGGCCAGGGAAGGTTCCTGAAGTCACCTGTTGTCCAAGGAAAGACGAGCTGTGATGGAAAGCAGCCTGATGGCACGGCCGTTGGCAGCACGGGCCCAAGTAGGGTTCCCACATTGCAGTAGGGTCTTGCTTGTCACTGATGAACCTCAGCCACAGCCTGTAGTGGCTCTGTGACCTTGAGGGGGTTACTTGACCTGGGAATGGAGTGATACACAGCAGCTGTCCCTTAGGACTCAGACAAGGATGGGGGAAGTGCATTGGTGGGTAGTGAGGTGCTGGGCCTGGCTCTCGGAAGGCTCCCCGAGCACACTCGGCCTCAGCCCGGAGCTGTTTCCAGATCAGTGAGGGTCAGGACCCCTGGGGTGGCCTGGGTGCCAGTTTGAACGAGGTCAAAGGAGCTGGGTTTCTTCCAGGAGCGCCCGTCTTTCCAGCTCTGGGTCTGAGTTTCAGAACCCAGGTGTTGGGAGCGATCGCACTCAGGAGTCTTCTTTCGTTTTTCTGGAATGGACACTGCAACGTGACAGGAATGAAGATGAGGTGTGAGGGCGGCAGGGCCCTCTGCTGGTACCCTCCAGGTTTCCCACTGCTCTTAGAGCAACGTGAAGGGGCTCTCAGAGAGGATTCTTTGGGCCTGTGCATTCTTAAGGGGCCTCAGGTGGGCTCTGGCCAGAACCCACAGCCTCGAGTTGTGAGTGGCCCAACCATGTGGTGGCAGCCTCGCTGGCAGAACACTTGTTTCAGTGGCTCCTCACTCCAGCCATCACAGCAAGTTCTTATGGGGTGTTTTCTTTGGCTGGGCCCTTTGCCTTCCATTTCTTGAAGACCTTTTCAGTACCCTGAGGCCAGTCCGTGGTTTCAGATTTGTTTGCTCAAGACTGTAAATACTGCCAGTCCCAGTTCCCCATCCAGACTGACTGGTGTCTCCTTGCTACCTTTTCAGGTCTCCGTATCCTTTCAGAACTGTGATGGGGGGACGACAGGGTCCTAGGCAGCCTCACCACGGCTGCTGCCATCCTGTTAGGGGCTGAAAGCATTCACTTGCCTAAGGCTCGGCTGGGAAGCAGCTGCGGAGCCCAGCATGTGGGGCAAGCGCCCCTGCACGCCCGCCTCCTGCCGTGGTGCAGGGGCCTGGGCGGGGAGGTCCTGGGCTGGTGGTGGATGCTGCTCCAGGGCAGCCTCCGCCTGGGACCACGCACAGAAATTTGAAGGAAAAGCCAGCCAGTGGTAGCAGTGGCTTTTTTTTTTAAAGACCAAAACAATTGGGTTCTCCTTTCCAAGGCTAGGGTTTCATTGAGTCGGAATTAAGTCATTAGGTCTTGTAAAATTCAGTCAGGAAACCTTGGGGCTAAAGTAGAAGTCGGTGAAAATGAGGGTTTGTGGATTCTTGAAAAGCAAAGCCCTTGGGAAATAATGCCCAGGCAGTCAGCATTTTTGTGTTGAAATCGGGGCCTGATGCTCAAGCCCTGGGAGCTGCTGCCAGGAAGCTCCACCTGACATTAAAATGTGTTAGAACATGGAAGGAAGGAGGGCCCACGAAAAGCCAGGGAGGACGGCATTACCTGGATGGGCATGAGCTCACAGCAGCCACGTGATGGCACCCCTAGGCCCGTATTTCACGTACATCAGAGGGCGAAGTTTAAGGCCATAGTCACGATTCCCTCCACGCTGCCACCATTCACACACCTGCTCCTCTGCGGGGGGGTGGCTGCGGCTCCTGGTTTGCTGCCTCCAAGTGGTGACATTGAAAGGGGGTGACAGGAGGGAAATGTGATGACCCTGCAGCTGTCCCTCTTGATGAGAATGACCTTGTGAGACCATTGCCTCCACCATGGCTTTGGCTCAGTCGTGCCAAATGAGATGGCGGGTGAGGAGTGGGACCGCCCACCACCACGCCACTCTCCCATGGGCTTCTTGTTGGGGAGGCATCTTCCCTTGTGCTTTTCTCCATCCATGAATGTTTGAGCAGTGGTTTTAGATCAAGTTTATTCTGTGCTCTTCCCCAGTCAGCCCATTCACTCAAACCGTTTTATTTTCGAGCTGAAAACTGCTCTGGGAAGCAAGAGGCGCGGCTCTTGGGATCAGGGGGTTTGTGCAAACCATGGCTACTTGGGAATCAGGGAGACTTTCGTGTCTTGTTAGGTGACATTGGTGTCGAACTTGCTGGGGCCCAGGCTGGAGGCTGAGGAGGGGAGTGTGGCTCCACCAGTGGGTCAGAGAATTACATGTCCCCACCCTTCAACGCAGGCTATTTCCCATGCCGATTTGTGCTCAGGCCAGGCTGCAGAGTCAGTTGGATCATTTTATTCCCTCTGTGCACAAACCCAGTGGCAATTAGGCCAGAGAATGTGCCATTAGAGAGCAATAAAGGAATGAAGGTCAGGTTAAGAAGCCTGCTGTGTAAACAAAATGGGGAGAGAGAAATGTGAATGGAAGACTATTGGTGAAGATTGGAGGTGGGGAGGGGCATATGGAATTCACTGACATATTCACGCTAATTGTAGTTTATGTTTGAAAATGTACATAACAGGAACTTAAAAAAAAAAAAAAAAACACCTGGTGGCCAACAGGTGACACTAACTGTATCCTCACCCAGGAAGCTTGAGAAGGGCTGGTCTCGGCATCGCCGAGCTTTGGGCGCACAGGCCCTCCTCCGCCAGCAGACTGACTGGTCCCATTGCAGTAGGGACTGCAAGCCCAGCCCCAGGTCCCAGCAATAATGGAGCTGGCACGACGGGCTGGGGCTCCTAGGGGACGTGACAGTGCCCGGCATCGGGAGCCGAAGCTCGGCCAGAGCCCGCTCACCTGGATGCTCTCTTTTGCACAGGTCGCACGGGGCAGGCCGTCGCTGTTCGAGCCAAGGCCTTTGGATTCAGCGTCGTCTTCTATGACCCCTACTTGCAGGACGGGATCGAGCGGTCCCTGGGCGTGCAGAGGGTGTACACCCTGCAGGACTTACTGTATCAGAGCGACTGCGTCTCCTTGCACTGTAATCTCAACGAGCATAACCACCATCTCATCAATGACTTTACTATAAAGCAGGTAATTTGAAATACACACCCTCAGACCCTGGAAACTGCTATCAAAAGAGGGGATGGGAAATGGTCCGTGGACGCAGCAGTGAACAGGGAACCAAGTCCCTTGAGACACATCAGTGAGGAGCCAGGTGAGGCCCCTTCCATGGGATGGGCCCTTTTAAACGGGGACAGGAGCTGGTCCAGGACCAAGCGTGGGCGTGTGGTCCAAGAAGTGACACCCAGGTCACAGCTGCAACTCCTGATCAGCAGAACTGACCCCTGGCCTCCAGCTGTCACCGAGACCCCACACTCATTTCCCCCAAACTGCTGCACACAATTCAACAGCCAAACCCACAAAACTGGCCTGCAGCTTTCTTCTCCAAGTCTCGGCGCCCGCGCCGCCTCTTCCGCTCTGGCAGCCAGCCAGCATCCGTCTAACCGGCTTTTCCCTCCCACAGATGAGGCAAGGTGCGTTTCTGGTGAACGCGGCCCGCGGAGGACTGGTGGACGAGAAAGCCTTAGCCCAGGCGCTCAAGGAAGGCAGGATACGAGGGGCGGCCCTCGACGTGCACGAGTCGGAGCCTTTCAGGTGGGTCCCAGCCGACAGCTGGGTGTTTGCGCGTAGCCCAGGCTGCCGATTCAGCACCGCTTTTGCACCTGACGCCACCTGGGTAGGGAGCTAGATCCAGCCTCCGTTCTTCTCAGGGCTGTGCTTTCTATCTGTAAACGGGCCAGAAGGCCCCACAGGTAATCAGAAAAGGGAGAGGCAGGGAAGTGATGGTGTGGTGGGCTGGGTCTGCAGCCGGGCAGGCTTCATCTGCCCTGAGCTGTGGTGCTCTGCCTGGAGGCAAGCCAGCCCTGCACAGGATCGTTCTTCTTTCTCTGTCCTGATTACTCCTGACACTAATTACAGAACAGTTGTAATGAGAATGGTCTTCAATTCCCAACCCTTAGGAAGTACTCCACAAATGCCCCTTTCCCATCTGTGGAGCCAGAACCCCTTGGGTGAGGAGGCTGGCGGGTGGCATGCGTTCAGCTTCGCATTCACTGGGTTTTGTACATTTCTCTAGCTTTGCTCAGGGTCCCTTGAAAGACGCACCGAATCTCATTTGTACGCCCCACACAGCCTGGTATAGTGAACAAGCGTCACTGGAGATGCGGGAGGCCGCTGCCACGGAGATCCGCCGGGCAATCACAGGTGAGCCCCCCAGCCCGGCAGCACAGCCACCTCTAATCCTGGTGACAGACGCACGACGAGAGGGATTACCCGGGCTTGCTATGGGCAGAAATCATTTTTCAGGTTGATTGGATTTTGAATGAGTTGGGCCTTGTCTATGCACAGCCCAAATTAAATTTCAGAGGAAACCAATTCCCTTTTGTATCAGCCAGGGTAAGTACAGCAGACCTGGGAGGGCACCCCTTCTCTCCCCACCCCCCCAAAGGGAGCAGGTGGGAGCGCCTTTCTGTTTTGACTGAAGTTCAGTGCTTGGGCCCTGGAACAATCCAGTCTGAAAATCAAAGGGCCAGCTCCTTTTATTACAGAGTAAGAGACTTTATTATTACATTTCTGTCAGTACAAACGTAGGTTGCTTCCCCAAGTAGCAGCTAGCTACTAAGTGTATTATTTAATTCACTGTCACCTTAAAAAAAACACATGATTAATTTTAATCATCTTATTCCAGGTCGCATCCCAGAAAGCTTAAGAAACTGTGTGAACAAGGAATTCTTTGTCACCACAGCTCCCTGGTCAGTAATAGAGCAGCAGGCTATCCATCCGGAGCTCAATGGTGCCACCTACAGGTGAGGAGACAGGCTTGGACCTGGGCGGCTGAGCCACCTGGGCACTGAAGAAAACTCCATCTCAGCGGGAATTCTGTACTGACTATCCTGGCCGGCCTTCCAGTGCCTCATTTCCATGAACAAACCTAACTTTTGGGACACGGCCTGGAATTGGAGCTCCTGTTTTAAAGGGGGTAGGGGGAGTGCACTGCCCAATGGTCTGAGCCCTTCATTCTGCAGCCACTTCACAAAGCCAGTTTGCAGGGGAGCAGATGGGCAGAGGAAAGGGCCTGTCAGTGCTTTTGTTTTTTCTAATTTGGATCTTCTGTCCAAGGAAAGCATTCTGGCCAAAATCCAGAACGTTCCACAGGGAGATGACCCATGAACGGTTCCTCAGTGAAGTGAAGAGTTTGGGGGCAGGGGGGTGACAGAGTGCAGGTAAACAGTGACTGAGGCCATGGAAGGGACACTAGCCAGGCCCCCTTG
The DNA here is from genome assembly GCF_036562045.2 of Rhinolophus sinicus. Taxonomy (NCBI): domain Eukaryota; kingdom Metazoa; phylum Chordata; class Mammalia; order Chiroptera; family Rhinolophidae; genus Rhinolophus; species Rhinolophus sinicus. The sequence goes on from NC_133757.1 coordinate 5,783,600, forward strand.
GAAGGAAGCAGGGTTTTCATCTGTGGCCTTCTGCCATGGTTCTCTACCCCCAACACTGCTGGGCTCCTGGGCAATAGACTCACCCCGCTCACCCCAAATAAAGGATAGGTGCTGCAGCCTGGAATCTCCGGAGGGCGTTTGCTGCTTGCTCTGACCTTCCAACTGGATTTCTCATGGGGCCTGTCCTGTGGGTGTAGGATGTGTAGTAAGCAGCCCTGGCCTCCACCCACTGGGTGCATAGTCCCTCCCACTCCCAGCTGTGACAACGGAAAATGTCTGCAGACATTGCCTAATACCCTCTTGCAAACCACTGCTCTAACTAAACCATTGAGACAATGTGGGGTGGGTGTTAAATGGGGTTTGAAGGCTCCTGAGGAAGCTCTGCTGCCCCTCACTGCTCCCCAGCTCCCATGACTGGCTTTCCATTTCGGTTCTGTGTGTTCTATCAGGCCTACTGTTTCTTGACCCTGCTAAGCCTTTCCAGGTGTCACTACTAAGCCCATCACAGCACCCGAGTGAGTCCCTGTTCATTACTGTTGGTGGCAGGCCTTTTAAGGGCCATGTCTTACTCCTTTAGACAGACCAAGGTTCACAGGGAATCCTATCCATCAGGTCTCCTGAGAGCCCCTTGAGATTTCTGCCCAGTGTAACACTGACAAGCTGTGGGATGGGGGAGCCTCCCACAAGGAGAGATGCCGCCCCCATTACCCTAAGTGTAAAGGGTTTGATAGCTGAGAATAAGAATTCCAAAGCACCTGCCTCAGAAGTATGTTTGTCCTTAGAAGAATGTTTAAATACTCTGGTTCGCTGTAGGGTAGATAGATGCTAGCTCTTCACATGCACAGCAACTTGTGTGCCTCCGTAAAAGGTTCGTCCACATTCTGGTGCCCTCCAGCTCTCCTCAGCAGGGTGGGTGCTCAGCCCATCACCAGTTCACATCTCAGGCCACAGGGGCATATAACCAACCAGCCTGGGAAGAAGCAACATTTAGTATCAACGAGTACTTATTACTTCATGCTGGGAAATCTTTAAATCCGTCAGTGTAACTAATGAATACTTTACAAAGCAACCAGAAAACTTGCAGTCTCTTTTGTACAAAATGTTTTCCAAATGCACACTTAGTATGGGCTAGTCCAACTTTGGCCTAAATAGGTTTTGTTGTTCATGGATTAGAGGTCAGCATTTTAGATTTTTTTTACACAGATTTCTCCTTGCTTTGGGGGTAGGAGGACAAAGCATCCCACACAATAAAGAGCAGAAGTAGGCAGAGCCAGGAGCATGGCCGCTCCCCTACCCGGACTTACCGGCCCCCCTCTCTCTGTGCTCTGTAGATACCCGCCCGGCCTCGTGGGCGTGGCCCCGGGAGGACTTCCTGCAGCCATGGAGGGCATCATGCCCGGAGGCATCCCTGTGACTCACAACCTCCCCACAGTGGCGCACCCTTCCCAGGCACCCTCTCCCAACCAGCCCACAAAACACGGGGACAATCGAGAGCACCCCAACGAGCAATAGCAGAGAGTGACGACAGGTCATCATCAGATAAACCTGGGACCAAGAGACAGTGACAAATAGATGAACTAAGAGGAGAGGAATTGGACAGTCTTTGAAACTGGTTCTGGACACATCCATCACTGACGTTTCAGTGGTAAAATGACAGAAGAGCTAGACGCCGAGACGTGGGGAAACTGAAGACGCCGTCTACTTACGGAAGCGCTGAAAGACTAGGACGTGGTTTAGTAACGACCAACTTCTGTTATTGTGTGTTAAGTTTTTCATCTGTGCATCAAATCACAAAGAATAAATAGATTTTTCCTTTATCAGTCCTTTGGGCACACAGGTCCTCAACACCTTGCTCTACAATGTTGCATCAAGAGTTCCAAACATCCCAATAAAAAGTATTACGAGGAAATCCCCCTCCTGCGACTCGAGTCCCTTCAGTCCACGGGGGCTGGTTACCTCTTTGGCTAATAGGAAGATTAAATTACTCCAAAACGGGGAGAAAACTGTTTGCCTGTTAGACAACTCCAAGCATAGGATTGAAGACAGTACAGAGAAGTCTCCCATCTGAACTGCATACTGAGCAGGCAAGTTGGTTGTAAGTTCAGTGATACCCTCTGACGATGCAAAAAAAAAAGTATTAAGTTTCACAAGCTGTTTGTACTCAAATATATTTTCTCAGTTCAGATCCTCAGCTATTTTATTGAGTGGAAAGTCTTGAACTGAAAGGGTTCAAGAAGAATAATGTTGCATTTCCTTATGTCTCAGGAAACACTTTTTATGGTAACTTGTCAGATTGTCTATGAACAAACCCACTTTTTTAGACATTGATAAAGTCTTCTTTTCTTCACGTGATATTTTATACAAGAACACTTCAGGTGTGTTATTAGATGTGACTGATTTTAACAAATCCTATTAGATTTGTATCAACTAGTTACATGTTATATTCATAGTCTTTTGTGAATCATTGCCTTTTTGTTTAAAAGATGGCCTATTTTGAGCCTTTGTATAGGTACATTCCTGTTTTTGTGACAAAAAAAAAAAAAAAATCTTTAAAACTGTCCCAAACAGAAAAATAATGGCTATCAGAAATATGTTTTGTTTTAGTGTGAGTTACCGTTACTGTATTTGTTTATTGTAAAGGTGGACATTTAGCGTTCAGTGCAGTTTTCAATAAAAAGTAATAAAAATTTCTGTTAAGTTCTGAAATTCAAGTACATCTCACCAATGTAAAAGTTCTCTACTTGAGATGTGTAAAGACAACTGCATTTTAAATTAGTTAGTTTTCAACTCTTGTTATTCCAGGGCTCAAAGATTAATAATACTTTTCTGCCTATTCCATAACCAGACACAAGAATGCTGACAATTACCTCATGTGATAAGAGTTTAATTGGAAAGTCAAAACCTCACGTAAGTCCATCATTAAAGATGAAACAGTGGGTGAGAACTAAGTAAATGCAAGAAACAAAATTGGCCAAGTTTTAGAGTTTTGATTTTAATTTACCCAAACGCAAAATGACTTGGCTCAAGCATTAGTGCAGGAAGGGAGGTGAATCTTGAAAGTATTTTTTTAAATGATATTTACAAAGAAATGTTGCAAAATAACATCAGCCATTTCCAGATATTAAGAACTTTGTCCTAGTGGCATCTGCAAGTGTCAGTTAAGTCCAACAATTCCAGGTTCCACAGTCTTTTTGACCCCTTCCTTGCCCTTCCTTTCCCAGTAAAAAAAAAAAGGTTATGATCATCACCCTCCTCACTCATGTTAAGGTCGTGCTCCCATCCCGATTCTCCCATGAAAACAGCACAGTCACGCCACCTCCCGTGGACAGAGATGGAACACATGGTTACTGACCTATCGTTCCAGGAGCAGAATAGAATGGCAGTTCGACACCTTCACAGCCATTTGCCAGAGGCCATGAATGAGGACGCCACGTGCACAGCAAGGAGACCCCGGCTACCTAGAAACAGCACTATTCCCTTAACAGACTAAGTCTGGGCACGTGAGCCTACGAGTCAAAAAACAAAAAGGCAGGTCCAAATCCGTGGTGCACCTGGGTTTTAATTAGAACAGAAAACACCACACTGTATTCTCCCTAGAAAAAGAACCATAGAGTTAAATCCATACAGTTACGGTATTTACTGTCCTGTCAACCAAAAGACATACACATCTGTCACCCAGCCACATAGAACCTTTGAGAAAGGACTGCGTACTCTATCTTGAGACGACAAATATGGCTGTTTAATTGTTCAAGAGCTTAACATAGCATTGATTCACCAAAAAATTTGGCCTTTACCAGCCAATCTGCTGTGAAAACCGTTTAAAGCCCCTTCTGTGTCTGGAGCCTGGGAAGTGTCATCACCTAGAATTCTTTCCCACAGGGAAGAATGCTGTACCTGTTCAACTAGATATGGTCAGAGTCACTGATCATAAATAAATAAATAGAGGCACCACAACACAGAGGTTAAGGACTGAGCCTGTGATTCTCTGGCCAGTGCGGACTGCAGTGCAGGCCACAGTGACGAGACACTTTTCCCTCAAACATCTTTGGCTTCTTCAATCGGGAGGGCAGTTTTTGCTTAATAGCAACTACGTACAACAGGGTCTCTGCCCCCTAGAGGGTTGTGCCTGTATGTGGAGGGAAGTTTAGAGACATGCTATGCTAAGTAGTCAGAATGGCAGCCGGCTGAAAAACGTGATTCATTACTGACCAAAATGCAAACCACAAAGTCAATTTGTAAGAAAATATTAACCACTAGGAACAGTAACATTTACCATTATTATAATGTATCAAAATTTGTTTACATGGAATCAAATTTCAAACATTTTTCCTGCAAGTCTTAGCATGCAGCAAGTTACCCTTTTATCCTGGGAACACCTTTCAATGAGTGTTTGGAGAGGAGAGAAAGAACTTAAGACATGACATCTCCTGGGTATTTTTCTATTTTTAGTATTGCAGCATCAAATTTAAGGTTATGCACATTTCAATACCATCTAAACAGAACTTAGAAGAAAACAAGAAGCAAATATTGAAAGGTTTTCACAGCCTTGTGATCAAAGGGAAAGTAAGAGTGTGTGTATGTGTGTGTCTTCCCAAATTTCCTTGCCACATCCATAGTCTACAAAGTGCTTATCAGGACACTAAGTCTTTGTGTTCCTGAGATAGGTCTGAAATTTTTACCCATATTGAATGTATACCTGAAGTGGTCAAATAATACTTCTTATAAAAAGTTTTTCTACCTAAGATTATAGTTTTAACTTTAAATAAGGATGGCCACAATTAACCAACATGCAAAACTTCTCAGACTGCTCACTGAGAAAGTCATGAATACAATGCATTTACCACCTTACTGCATTATGAAATCTTTACTCTGTACTGAACGGATATTCCCAATTAGCCCAAGCAAAGGCATGCCTCTGTAGTACGATTTGCTTAAAGCAGAGTTGATAAAAGACAGTAAGATTCCCAAGACCTTTGCATGGCAATTTGGGAGTACAACACTGTCAATGGAGTCAAGTGAGCAGATGCCACAGTTCATTCAGTCGGGACTGGGCCTGCTGCCTAAGCACTTCCCAAATTGATATCCAGGGAAGAAGAACTGCTCATGAAGAGACTGCTGCCTAGTCTGGCAAGAACCCTCATTAGAAGGGCACTCTTCCAAACGAATAAATACCTAAATACTGAAAGGGGGCATATCAGAAACTTTTTAAAAAGATGAAATAATAGAAACCAAAACAAGGGAACAGAACAATGTCTATATGAAGTTCACTCAATAAAAAATTCTAACTTTCCTTGCAGTTTGTTCCTTAAAGATTTGATTTTATTGGGCATAACAAGAACTAAATAATTAATAAAATAAAAGCCTGGTTTTTATTTTTATGTTTTGCTGTGGACAATTTGTACAAAAAGTTTCCCAATCTCTAAGCTCTAATGAGACAATGTAAAATGGATCTTTTAAGATGGAAGTAGAATGCCAGGTTCTACTTTAAAAAAATCTCAAAGGAACAAAGAGTCATCTGCCATGTGCTTTTGGAGGGGCCCATGCTGAAAAAAAACTCCTCAAAAACATGAAGATGCTGGTACATACAGCTTTTCCTATTACACAACTTCTTACACAACCACATGCGTTACATTTATAGACAGATTTACGATTTGAAAGGAAAAAAGTTCTGTCTTAATAAAATTAAGGTTTTTTTTGTTTTTTGTTTTTTTTTTACAAACTGTAGTCCAAACAACGTTCTCTGTGTCCTCACTTGGCAGATGCATCATCTCCATTGGGTGTGGATCAGAAAAACCCTTCTGAGCAGGTCCTGCCAGCTTTGGTTCGTTCCACGCCAAGCACAGTGCCTGGAACACCACACTAACTTTGGGGTCACCACACAGCCGGTACCTTGGTCTTCTGCTCTTTGATTTCTTTTCATTCATCTTCATCATCTTCATCTTCCTCTCCATCAGACAGGGATGTACAAGGCCGGATCTGTCGGTAGCGATCAAGCCATTTTTCTACCATCTGTGTGACCAGGGGGTGATTTCGCCGCCGAGAGCTTTTCTGCATGGCCACAAGGACGCCCCCCTCGGTCACACAGCAGTCCAGCCACTCCCTGAGCAGTTTTTCTTGCTGTTCCTCATTACCTAGCTTTTAGAGGAATGTGAAGAAAAGGGGAAAAAATTTCAACAAATCAGAGACTTAACAAGAGAAATTTAACAGAAACCTATAGCTGGTATTATTACTAATGAAAAGGCCAAAGCAATAAACTTAACATGGTTCCAACCTCTCACCAATTTTATGATTAAAACCCAGCTTCCTATGGTTAAATACCAAAAGACATCAATGGGGAAATTCGCACAAAAACCTAGAGGGAAGAACAACCTAGAAATCATTGGTTTGATGTAACAGCGAAAAGCAAATGTCTAATAGACTGATCCTGGGAAAGAAAAGGCCAGAAAAAGAAAGTCCCATCTTCAAACACATGACAAGGTAAGTTTGCTCAGTAAATTATGTACAGGCTGAAGTTACAAAAATTATGGTCTGAATTCTTCATGTCATAAAAGTTTTATAGTAATTACTTGCGTATTAAATAAAAGACCAGTAGTTTTACAAGAATACAAGTTTTCTGAGAGTTCTTTTGCACTTTCTACCACCTTCTAGAACCCCTGGACTTACAATGTGTGTCTCCCGCCAGGTCAGTGGCAGGAGCAGGAACAGCAGGTGGGAGACACAGCCACTGACCTGGCTTCTCAGGAGCAGCCAGTGCTGCTCTTTTGGGTGCACTGGCCGCTGGCTCCCCAGCTTACTCAGTAAAAGCCAAAGCTTTACAAGGCTGGTAGTGAGCCCCACCCTTTAGTCCCCCCTGCCCCCCTTTTCCCCTTGCCCAATGCCCACAAACCACACTGGCCTTGCAGTTCCCTCCACCAAGAACTCTCCCTCCAGATTCTATAGGACTCGCTTCTCTTTCAGCTCGCGAGTCACTTCCTCGGTGACGCCTGCCTTCCCTTGCCACCTTATGGAAGTCCCAAACCCCATCCCCCAGGCCTCCCCTTTCCTCTCCACCCCATCGTTTTCCTTTTTCTCCTCAGCACTCACCACTACCTGAGGGCAGGGATTTTCGTCTTCACTGTACTGCTGTATCCCCACACAACACATCCTACACGGCAGCTCTGAAAAGGCACATTTCAAAGTCTGTCTGACCAGCACTTACAGAAAGTGACAATTACTATGACCAAATTCGCATTTGTAAGTGGCAGTGCAGACAGCGAGATCACAGTGAAAGGCACTCTAGCTGGTTCTGGGAATGTGCTGCTCCTTTTGGTGGTTAACAGGAGAAACACACTTCTCACCTCCTGAGCGGACAGAAAGTGCACGTGGAGGAGCTTCCTCTCGCTGTCGACCAGAGGCAGAAAAGTGACGGTGACGTCGTCGTCGGTGTTCAGGTTAGCACCAGCACCTCGGTTGCCATAGCCATCGTTTTCCATGGCAACCAAAGCAGAGAAGTGGCCCCTCGTATAGCCCAGAGCAATCGGACTTTTCCAACAAAAGCTCTGTTCCCACAACAAAGGCAAATACACACCTGGAAAGGGAAGAAACTCAATGTGATTCTGGGGGCTGTGCTGTCAGAGTGAACAGGAGACGGCTCACACGCTGGAATACGGCTTACCTTGAAACCGAGTGTATCCTAAAGTTTCTCCTCGGAAACTTTTATAATATTTTACTCCATAAACTATAATTGGTCGTCTAAGTATATGTGCAAGTACAAAAATGTGTGTCTGTTCCAAACTTGCTCCAGGCTGTACACAACAAAACAAAAGAAAGCAGTTTCTCTTTAAAACATTATCACACCCTGGAAAATGTATAAAACACCACCACCACCTTCCTTCAGTACACTATCTCAATTGATTTTTTTTTCTTTTTAATAATATTGCCAAGCTGAAAAAGCATCTGAAGCCTCAAATGTCAAAGTCCCATAAAACGAGAAGGAAGCTGCAAAGTCTACTCGTATGGACAAGCGCCTTTACTACCCAAATTCAAGAACCAAACAGGTCTGCTCAAGTACTGGTCTCAGGAACCAGAGCTCAGACAGGGGGGGTGTGGGGGCGGGTGCCTGATTTATGGGATTGCTTTCTGGTTAAGTCACCTGTGGAAGTACTACCGACACAGTCCTCCCAAAGTAAAAAGATGAGCTTTGTCATTTCATACAAACGAAATGGCAGCATCACCTAATTCAAGAATACAAAACAGGTCTGCCGGCCCCTACAATGCTGCTGACAACACACTTTTAGGAGGTTCAACTCGCAGATGTAAAGCAGCCACTCCTACACAATTCATTTCTAACAATTCATTCCCAAGTTAATTAGAAATCACTCCTATCTATGGCACCTTCTCCGGGGCCTGTCTCACATGGACAGAGCCTCAGCCCTGGGGAGCCTGAAGATCACAGCTCGATCCTCAGGGCCTGACAGCTGAGCACAGCAGTGCCCCCACTAGCTCGTGACCTTGGTCAGCTCCCCTCCGACACAGAATGGGGAGCTTATCTACATACAGGTAGGTAAAACGACATAAAGCCACCTTCCTGAGACAACCGTATAAATGAAAAGCAATCTGAAGAAATACATAAGTGCTTACAACCATCGCAACTTAACTACTGACAGTTTTTATCACCTAATCTAAGAAACAGTCACTCTCCGTCTGCACTGCAGACGCCTATGCTCGCGGAGCTGATACACAGCAGTCACAACTTGAACCCACGTCTCCTGAGGCCAGTCAAGCACTGCCTCCTTTGTACCACACCGCCTCCCAAAATGTTTTATTTGTGTAAATCAAGGGACTCAGACCGAGTGGCTTACTTTTGCCACAGAAGCAACATGCCTTGAAGCATTCTTACCTGACTAGCCAGAGAGAGTATAAACGCCCAGTCTTCTTGCCACTGTTCTTCTCGCAAGGAAAAGTGTAAACCAAAGCTCTGAGAATACCATGACTCCCAATCTTTCCAACGGGTATAAAACCTTAAGAAAAAAGACAGTAAAAAGTAAGCATTACATAAACAACATTTAATGTTCCTGTCAGTTATTTAAAATAATCTTTCTTTAGGCAATTCACATGAAAAAATGAATAACTTTATTAACTGTACTTAGCTTGCAATATATTTTTCAAACTATAAAAATGCCTCCGTTCTGCAAGCAGACACCTTTTAACGTGTCTTCCAACATAATTTGATTCACCATCCACCAAATTTTTATCAAAACTTCAAACACTAGGGATGGGGACAGTTCATTGCAATTGTCTAATATTAGTTAAAAAATTAGAAAAAAAAACCACTCACTCAAAATCATCCGACATGCTGGATACAAAAGACACTACATATTTCTCCAGTAACGTACAGTATTCACTACTTGGTCACTGTATAAACAATAGACCGGAAATAGCCCTTATGTTCATGAGAATATCAAAGGCACTTCCTTCAGATTTTTTCATTAAATATAATTATTTCTCCATGATTATCACATAATCAAAAAAAAAAAAATCACTGCAACTATAAAAACAATTTTTCTTTATATTTAATACCCCTCCTAAATACTTCAGCCTAATTATGAAGATTGAAAATTGAACTTGGCAACTGGTAAACTGAATTACTAAAAACAAAAGTATACAATTAAATAAAACCAAATATAATTATCTCAGAATTTTGGTTCACTCTTACAAAACAAGCCTGCAAAGACCTCTGAAGTAAAGACATACATTTAACCTATTTGTAACATTCTATTTCTCTCATTTACAAAGAACTAGAAACCCCAGGTACTTTTATGTATTTGAATTCTAGGTAAAGAAGCAAAAGATAAGAAAACATTCTGTTGGTATTGTTGAAAAGTTCCAGCATAAATGTGGTAGTGTTACAAGCTTCTTTACAGTAACTTAATAGAGGGCTCCATAAAAAGTAAATTAATACATTTTAAACTTTCTAAAAGGACTAAAGGAGAATATTACAGAGGTTTAACTCTTGGCTGATTAGAAAAAAAGATTTTTATTCCAGATAATGTTTTTTGTTTTTTTTATCAGGAGTGTAAGTTTTAATGCCAAGTGTTTTAAAAATAAAATGCTGGTACCTCTCTTTAAAAATACCTAGGAAACAAAAAAAAAGTTTGAATGCACCAATGAGGAAATGCATTGTTTTGAAAAGTTCAAGAAGAAACACCGCACAACAGTGTTGTTACAAACTGAAAGCTGTGCACAGTAAAAAGACATTTCTTGGTTAGTGCCCAGAATCATTTTACTGATGAGACAGCTAAGTTTGCCAGAAATTAAATAATGATTGCACTAAAAACTCCTCAAGAAGATTGCAATACAGGGAACTTTAAAAATAAGCATGAATAATCACGCCCACCACAAAAACCTAAATTGTGAAGCTACCTGGTCCATTAAGAACAGACAAGCAAACCAAATCCAGGAACACATGACCAAGTGGGACAGCAACACAAGTTTGGTATAACAATCAAAAATCAATTCCATTGACCAGCCTGGTGGCTCAGGTGGTTAGAGCTCCATGCTCCTAACTCCAAAGGCTGCCGGTTCGATTCCCACATGGGCCAGTGGGCTCTAGCCACAAGGTTGCCAGTTCAATTCCTCGAGTCCTGCACAGGATGGTGGGCAGCGCCTCCTGCAACTAAGATTGAACATGGCACCCTGAACTGAGCTGCCACTGAGCTCCTGGATGGCTCAGTCGGTTGGAGCGCGTCCTCTCAACCACAACGTTGCCAGTTCAATTCCTTGACTCCCACAAGGGATGGTGGGCTGTGCCCCCTGCAACTAGCAACGGCAACTGGACCTGGTGCTGAGCTGTGCCCTCCACAACTAAGACTGAAAGGACAACAACTTGACTTGGAAAAGTCCTGGAAGTACAAACTGTTCCCCAATAAAGTCCTGTTCCCCTTCCCCAATAAAATCTTTAAAAAAAAGATCAATCCCACGTCCATGGATTATAAGGCTCAATATCGTCACCCGGGTAATACTCCTCAAATTAATCTACAGATTCAATCTCAGGGCACTTTTTTGCAGTACGAGAAGCTGGATCCTAAAATCTATATGGAAATGCAAAGGATTCAGAATGTCAAAAAGAACCCTGAAAAAGCAGTACAAAGTTGAAAGACTTACGAGGTGCGATCAAAACATTCGGGGACTGTTTAAATGACTTCTGCCACTTACTATCGTTGACAAGGTGAAATTTAATTTAGCCTCTTTCAGCCTCAACTGTCTCATTTATAGTATAACGAAATGACAATGTATGTGGGACACCAAGAAAATACTACCTTAAGTCAAACAAATTTAAGGGCCAAACTACCATGTTTCCCCGAAAATAATACCTAGCTGGACCATCAGCTCTAATGCATCTTTTGGAGCAAAAATTAACATAAGACCGGGTCATATTTTACTATAATATAAGACCGGGTCTTATTAATTTTTGCTCCAAAAGACGCATTAGAGCTCATGATCCGGCTAGGTCTTATTTTCGGGGAACCGGTACTGATTCGCAATCACAGTCATCGCTTCCAGTGACTGATACTTCAGTGGTGCATTTACAGTTCAAGACTAGTCATACACTTGATTGGGTGCTGGAATATATACATATACATACATGTGTGTGTATATATGTATGTATATATATGCATTTTTGAAACAACTGGAAAATATAATATGGACTGTATGTTGCAAAACTGAGTCAATGTCGATTTTCTTAGATGTGGTGATGAGGCTGTGGATGGGCAGACAAATATCCTTGCTCTTGAAAGATACATGCTGAAATAGTGAAGGGTGAATGAAGCCTCATGATGTCTAAAAGCAATTGGCAAGGGGGGTGTTTCTGCAGAGATGGAGCGCGTGTGGCAAAACGTTAACAATTGATCAATCAAATGAAGGAGATACTGGGCGTCTGTTGCAGTTTAACTTTTCTGTGGGTTTGAAAATTTGCAAAATGAAAACATATGCTCTTAAAACCACCTGCCTCAGGGAGACAAAAACTGGTAATACAATGTTAACATAATCTTTTTAAAGTTGAATAAAAATATGGAATCGTTAACTACTTACAAATGAGCCAAGACCTCATTAATAGTTAAGGCCACTCCTACAACTTCAAATGTTTCTACTCTAAAGCTTAGCTTTAAAAGGTACAGAAACCACTGAGATACTCAAAGCATCTCAGTGTCCAAAAGCCAAGCTTTTTCTTCCCTCGCTTCCACAGAAACCCTCCCGACGAAGTGTCCGCCGCTCTGAGGAGCGGACTCCGCAGTGCGCCTGGCGTGCAGGGCAGGGCCAGCTCACCAGTGCGAGCAGTCGTGCAGGCTGTCGTGCAGGGCTTTCCGAAGCACCGAGTCCTTGTCATAGAGGCCCCAGGTAGCCTGCAGCACGGAGTCAAGTAGGCAGTCCCCGGCAGTCCGGTTCCAAAGTGCATACAGCCGACTGTCCAAGCGTGTAGCCAATTCCAAGGACCAGTTTATAATTGGAGATTCCTCTTCTAACTCTACATGAGGAATTTAAACAGCACGTTCATGTCACACCCATGCAATCAAGCACCATCCAGTGCAGGAGAGAACCTGTTCTCTAGACATTAATAGGTCCGTGTGTAATTTACTAATAAACACCTAAATAAACTTGTCAATCAAAATGTAAATCTTTGGAATAATCGAAAACAACTTGTGGCTCTAGAATAATCTAATCAAGTTTTAAATCGTTTACAACTTATTTTGTAAAAATGTTTAATGTGAAAATATACTCCATCTAGAATAGGAAGTAGAAAACCAGTTTAAAAACTTTTATACCTTTATTCGTGCACTCTATCACAGTTAAGAGCTGTGAATGAGCATTTCTAATAGCACAATACAACACTCTCCATAAGGACTTTACATTTTTATTTAGAATAAAAATAAAACAAGTTGACCATAAACTAAAGGACTCCAAACCTTACAAAACAAAGCAGAAAATTTAAGGGCCAAACTACCATGAGATCGATGAAAGGTAACTTACACTCAATTGCATGCTTACCTTTTTGAACATCTCTGTCAAGCACCTCATCAAATAATTTTTCTTGGACTGTTGGAGGCAAGTCTTCAATATCTACAAAGAAAGAGACTTAAAAGCTCTTCTTACATCTCATATCAACTCACCATGATGTACACTTTAAATATATGACTTTATGTCACTTCAATAAAGATAAAAGGAAAAAACCAACAAGGCTATCTGATAGTCAAGTTAAAATGATAATACTAATTACATGCAAACTTTTGTCTGTTCTCTTCTCCCCACACTCTCAACCTCTGTTCAGGTCTGTTATTTTCAGACTTTAGAATCTTCTTATAAAAGTTAATGAACCATTAATTTTGGCACACAGATCTCTGTCATTTTCCTCAAATTCTCTATGCTCTATTCAGTTTACTAATTAAGCAGAGTAAAACCCATTACTCTTTAAAAAAATTATTTTTTGAATGTTTTTAAGCTATTTTCAATTCAAAATAAAAATCTAATCATCACTTACGATAAAGTTTAAATATGTGAAGAATGCAATTCAAATGAAATTTGTATGATTTCAAAAGGCTTAGTTATTGTCTCCTACTATTTGTAAATGCTCCTGTTTACATCTGAATATGGAAGCTCAAAACACACAGAACCAAGACGGAAGATTTACTTTAGAAACTTTCGGTGTTTGGAGCATTTATTCAATGCCAACTGACAAAAACCATCCTGGAAGACACACTTCCGATTATCACTGGATTGAAAAGTGAAAAATCACTTCACAAATACAGAAATTAATGTAATGAGTAAAGAAAGTAATGATACTTTCAAAAGAATGCCAGTATCTTTGATTCAAATAACTTGATTCTACCCGTCAAAAACCCATGTTCTAATGCTACCTCCTAATACCAGGTAACCAACAGCTACCTAATTTCAAAATAATAGGCATAAAAAGGGGGAAAAAAAGTAGACTGATACTATTTTTAAATAAAACCAAGGAGAAACATAAGTGGGTAAAAGAGACTTTTTAAAATACCTGAGGCCCATAAAGAAGTTAGTTTTTATCAGCTGCTGTCCTCCTCCCAGACCTAACATGAGTCTACGAGTAGCTCTTACACTGGTCACTTCCAGTATAAACGGGGTAGTCAAGTAATTTAAGATAATACTAACTATGCAATAGCTAAGTTATCTGCTTTCTAACAGACACGTTTACTCAGACATAAAAAAATAACGAGGACAAAGTGGAAATTCGGAGTTACCTGCTGGCAATGTGAATGTCACAAGGTCAGTTAGGAAATAGCAAGCAAAGTCCCCCTTTCTCTGATGAAGAGAGGCCGCCACCTCTCGCCGGATCTGCTCTGTCAGCTCAGGACACACCATGGCTGGAATACACTTTGCTGCTTGCTGAGACACCTTAAATACAAAAGAAACTCCTCTGCATCTCATTTATCATCAATGGAAGCACGAAACAGCAGTATTGAAAAGACACTACCCAAATCTCCCAGTACTCAAGCTGGTATTTTTTTTTTCTTTAAACATATGGGGTATTGGGTATTTCCTCACCGGTGGAAGTACGTATCAGCACAACTTTCCAGGAAAACAGCCATAAAAATGCTTTATCCTCTGACTCGGTAATTCTACTTCTTAGGACTTTATCCCAAGGAAATATACAAAGATACAGGTAAAAATTTATATAAAATGGTGTTGTTCACAAAGGTTCATCACAGGAGGGGGAGGGAGGAAAGAAAACAACCTAAATAAGACTAACAACCATCACGCCCCCAAGAAAAACAAATTCTTAAAAAACAGGGAATTCCAGCTCATGGAGAAAGACCAAAGTACAAAGACTATTCTCTTGCTCTGTTAAGAATATTTCAAGTACCTTGACTTGGAATAAAGAAAACAAGATCATTTTAGAGGGTCAGTTCCCACTGACCTCAAATCCCTCCCCATTTCTTATAACTCTGAATTTTTAAAAAGCATTGGGCTTCTCCAAGTGTAAACAGACAACAAACCTTCAAAGCACTGCCCCTTAGGAATGAAACAGGTGTGCTGCCGTAGGGTGACTACCACAGAGAACCTCCAGGTAAAGAGATGGCTACAAGTTTCCTCTCCTTTTTAAATGATAAATAGCAACAACTGATACAAAGATAGTATTTTACATTTACAGGGAGCTCAAGAAATGTGCGTTCAGGGAATTCTGAAATCAAAGATGATTATCTCCTGGAGAGGAAAGGAAAGGGATCTGGTGTGAACCCTGAGGGAGTCAGGGAGCTCAGTCTGGGTTGCAGCCATTATCCTAGGCAACCTTCCCAAATAGAGGCTTACAGTCTTAAGTGGGGTTTGGAGCAGCAGATCTTCCAATAAGCCATTCAAAGAATAAGTTTTACGGATAATGTCACCTACATAATATATGTGGACAACTTATTTGTAATGGCTATGATGGTAAGTTGCCAAAACTGTGCATACCCAACACAACCATCAGACATGCTATGCTGAAAACCCCCACATGAAAGCACAGGATTACCAGTAACAGGGAAATTCTCACTACATGTTAACTCCACGTAGCCAATCTTCAAGCGACACTCAAATTATAGCAAACCAAGTATTAAATCTCTTCAGAATATAACTATTTCTCACCAGTGTTAAAATGGATCCCAAAAGTAAATTCAAAATTAGCTCATTCCAACCTGTGAACCCTCAACCCCTCTTTTTTCCAAAAACAACTTGGACTGAAGCCTGAATATTGCAAACAGAGACCTTCCAGCTGGTGAGTGGCCTCCCAGCACAACCCCTTCTGCCACCACCTTAAGCACGAGACGTCCCTGGCGCCTGCCTCTCACCATCCAGCCAATTCGACCTTATGATTCTCAACCACCTCCTTAGGCTAGTAGTTCTTAACTTAGGGCCCAGGACCTTGGGAAGGGACCATGAACCTGAATAGCAATTTTATTTAAATGTATCCTTCATTTTCACTCGCCTCTTGTCTATATTTAAAATCCATTCTCTTATAGATCACAAATTTAGCATTTGGATAACGATATCGCAATACGCAGTTGACCCTTGAACATGGGTTTGAACTCATGGGTGGGTCCACTTATATGAGGATTTTTTCAATAAATACTATAAATGTATTCTCTCTTCCCTATTATTTTCTTAGCATTGTATTTTCGCCAGCTTACTTTAAAAATACAGTACACAATACATACAGCATACAAAATATGTGTTAATCGACTGTTATCGGCAAAGGCTATTAGTAGTTAAGTTTTGGGGGAGTCAAAGCTGTTTGGGGGGTGTCAGTGCCCCTAACCCCCATGGTGCTCAAGGATGAACTATAACTGACATCCTTTACAACCCTATTTATTTTCATTTTACGCATTTAAAAACAATATTTTGAAAAGCAGTCGAGTCCATAGGTTCCATCAGACTACCAACCGGGTGTATGACCTAAACCCCAATTAAAACCCCTGCTCTAGATACACGTCCCCCAAATCTGTTGTTCTCATCCCCAAAGTACTCGGCTGTCTCTCTCTGCAGACACGTCCCTTAGTCCAGGCTCACTCTCCCCTCCCAGTCTCTCCGAGGCGTCTTCATTCTGTCCTTTAGTAGTCCCTAGCTTCGTTGAGACTAAACTCCATCACCTGTTCTTTACCTGGGACGACACCCCCTTTCACCTCTCCCATGTTGTACCTGGGTTGGCCTATGCAGCCCACAGCATATGGCAAGTGATGGCATGTCACTTCCTAAATTAGGTTACGTACACCTGCCGCTTCCATTTGGGTCACTCACTTGCACCCTCCTCTGGGGTCACTTGCTCTAGGTGAAACCCGCTGCCACTTCACGAGCAGCCCTATGCAGGGCCCACATGATAAGGCTTTGAAGCCTCCTGCCAGCAGTCACGTGAGTGCACTCGGAACCAGACCTCCGGCCCCAGTCCAGTCTTCTGACCACTGCAACCTCCTGACACCTTAAGCCAAAACCACTCAGCTGGGTGCTCTCGGATTCCTTGCCCTCAGAAACCGTGTGAGGTTAACAAGTATTTGTTGTCTTAAGCGGCCGGGTTTTGAGGTGCTTTGTTACACAGCAATAAATAATACACACTCCCCAGACTGCTCTTAGGCTGGTGATGCAGGCCAGCCCTTCCAAGACCTTTCCAGTCCCCTGGCAGCCCCCGGGGAACCTGTGAGTCCCCTACAGATTGGAGCCTTCGCTCACAGCGGCCTTCTCTATCCTGTGTCCTGCCACTACCAGCAACTGTAACTCCACACGCCAGCCCTTCCAACAATCAACACAACTGGGCATCACAGCACATGTGGAGCCAGACCTCAGACACTACAGAAAGTACCTCTACCTGTTCCATCCCGTTCCAGAAGTCAGGTCCCGCGAGACACACCGGTGCTTCTCAGACAGTCCCCTTCTGCCTTACACTCACTCAGCACGCCTGCCCTGTTTTCATCATGGCTGTCACTCAAGCCCCCCCTTCCTCTACCAGGTACCCTGGCTTCACTGGCATCTTACAAGCTGAACACAATGACTAGCCACCTTCGTCACGCTTTCCTCTCACCTTCACATTTCTTAATCCCCACACACTCTGTACATAATGGTTCCCAAATATTGGCACATTTGAATAAACAAATATGCAGAAGCACACAGAAAATGTATACTGACAACATTTGAATCCAGAAATGAGCTGAGACTCTGTATTACCCTATTTCTCTTGTCATTAAAAAAATAACCTGGATAACACAGTTGCACCCTGCAGCATTCCTGTGCAGCCACTGTCCTTATCTAAGCCAGAAACCTCAGGAGGGGCTGGATCCCTACGGCATCACTCCCCCACCCAGCCTACCCACTTAACCCTGACTCCATGACCTGCAGACTCAGCCAGCCACTTCTCTCCATTCCCACTGCCACTACCGTTCGCCCGAGTGCCTGCCATCGTCACGCAGTAACCCTCCTAACCAACCCGCAGCAGCCAGAACACAACCTGACTTGTCATTCCTGTTCTCTACCTGACACTCTTCAAAACCTTTCACTGCCCTCAGAAGAACCTTCGAAATCCCTGGTCCAGAAGATCCTTTATACCCACCCCTGCTTCTCTCATGCTCCCCCTCCCTCAGCACAAATACCACCAGGCTGGCGTCTGGACGAACAAGTTCCGCACCTGCTTCCTCTCCCCCCCCCCCCCCAGTCCATGAGGCTAACTCCCCCTCCTCCTTCAGATCTGAGCGGAAATGTTAGCGGCTCTAGGTCAGAAGGTAGATACCTCAAAACACTTTCCCAAGTACCCCCACCAGCACCTGCCACTTCCATCTAAGAAAGCACTGGCTGTGCAGAAATGCCTCTTTATTTCTCTACTTTTCTGGAGAATCACTGAAGGAGGAGCCAACGTCTTCACAATCATATCCCCTTTTTAGAACAGGCCTGGCACACAGTAGGTTTTCAATAAATATTTATTAGTGGAATGAATGAATGAATGAATGAATGATACGTGCCAGTTTTTTTAAGTCAAACGTGATTCAAATACTGTGGCAAAATGTCCTGTTTTAAAAGCATATACCCTTAAGAATTATATACTGTTGATGTCTCTTAGTTGAACATACTTTTCAAAAGGGGAAAGAATCTAAAACATTCAAGAAGTGTTTGGAGAAACATTACACCACCAAAAACGAAAAGTACAGAACACATTTCTCCTTCTTGTAAAAGAAGTTTCACCACCGGCCGCACTCACCTCCGTAAGCAGTATTGCTAGCATGTCCTGCCTCTGAAAGCGTATGGCCAGGTGGACGAGAGTATAGCCGACATCAAAAGCAGAAGGACGGTTCAGCAAGCGCACCTCATCTGCAGTCAGCTGACGTGCAATATCCCCTCCTGATGACTTGTATGCTTCTATAGCAGCTAAATCACCTTCTACAACCCCTAAAACAAGCATCAGAACAGGAAAGAGTTTAATTCTGTTTTTCTTCAAAAAGCATAAACCTATAGCATTCATTCTAAACTCTTAAGTGTTTCTCTGGGCTTCCTGGATCCTGGGACACCATTTAAATGTCCTAAAGAATATAAGGAAAATGTATGGATTCCCCTCCCTTGAACTTCTTTCCAGACCTAGAACTGCCTAGTTAGGTTACTTACCTTCACATCAGTGCTGGCTCCACACTCTGGGGGGTTCAGAGGAACCATGGGAATATGTTAATGAGACCAGACGTCAGCCGTCTAGTCTGACAAACCAGACTTCACAGAACACACTGAGCTCCTGCTCTGGTCCTGACTGTGCAGAAACCAAGGGGACAGGGGTGTTTCCCGTCAGCGCTGGGCCGCCTTAACCCTTTACACCCGTGTCTGAAGCTGAATCAAAACAAATTCTGAGCCTTCCAGACTGCGTAGAGCTTTGAAACAATTTAGAGCAATTAAAACCATTTTCATCGTAAGTAAAAGCAATGTTTCAACTTCACAATTTCTCATAGTCAAGTCTTCCTTTACCCATTAAGAATTATTAATACAGTGAGAGGTTTTGGGAACGTACGGGGGGATGGTGAATGGGGGGAAGGGGGTTCACACAGTGTGAGGGATGTAAATGATAAACGTCTAAGTTTTGCTCTGTCTTGTGCACCTGAAACTAATTAAAAAACAAATAAAAAAAATAAAAAAAAAAGATTAATACAGTAAAACTTGAACCAGATGATTTCTGAACAAAAATGTGCTACAAAAACAGTACAAACCGTTGACAGCAGAGAGATAATAAAACAAGTATCACCTTTCCCAAATCCATAAAGAAGTTTCCATTCCCACTGAACCATGTTATAAATCTGAACACAAATTAACATTAAGACAATAATCCTACTTACTAAGCAGTATACTACTTCTATGGATAATAACTAGCCTTGGCAAAAAATGAAGGTGTTAACTTCAAATGTACAAATAGTGTTTAAAAAAAACACCAAAAAACACCAAGACAGTAGGACCAAATAATTGTTTCCTATGTTAACATCAAGAAAAGTGTGTTGGGTAAAATGCTAACACTAACTAAAAATATTCTTATTTTTTAAAAAGCATTTTTAATTGTTATCTTGAATTAGGAATTAAATAAATCAGAGCTATTCCTTAGAGTATAAGAGATGGCTACAAAGCCACATTTCCCCCAGTTATTAAAAATACCAGCTTTAAAATGATCATTCAAATTGCCACGTTAAGGAACGCCCGTGACCGCAGAGCACTACAACGGGCAATGGGAGAAACACAGGACAGTAAAGAGATGACTAAACTCAAACAGGTTTTCAGCACATTTGTGAACCATAAAAGGCCAGCTTCAAACGTTTTCAAACTCTGGTATCAGAGATCCTTTCTAGAAATCTAGATTCTCTCCCCAAACAGTGACCCCTGCCCCAACCACATACATTTTTCAGGTTAAGAATCCATGATATCAAATGAGAATGCCTTCTTAAAGGCATTTTTATTTTCACAGCAGTGTACGTAGATTCATACACTCAATATAAACGCCTAAGTCCAGCTGGAACCCCCACCCCCAATACACGAAGGGCTCAAAACACCCTTAGGGGGCAGAGTCTCCTGGAGAAGTCATCATGGCTAAACCATAACTTGGCTCCGGTGCATCTTCTCAAAAGGACAAGCCTTAAGAACAGACCCAGAAAGTACTAGTCGAAATCAAAACAAATCTATGGTTAAAGAGCCAAGTACAAAAGAACTCTAAAATACCTTCTTAACCCGTTTTAATGAACAGATGAGAATCCGGTAGGCCTCCTAACTTTGTGAATAACTTAATGCAGGTTGTTTTTGTTTTGTTTTAAGAACTGAACATGCCCCGCTCTGCTTCCTTTTGAATATGTAGTGTTTCCTCATCAAGGCAACTACTGTTCCCTTCAGTCCTACCAAAGCTCTATTTCCAGTGTGTGCAGTATCACTGCACCTTTTTACAGTTTTTAGCTTTAACCTAAATATATATGTATATATAATTTCCTTGTATGTCATAAGAAATGTTCTAAGCCCTTCCAAAAGCAACCCAAGGACCAAAAAGATCTGATCAATTTACACACACATACGAGATATTTTTATTTCCAAAGCAAAGATGAGGTCATCTGAAGCTAAACACTAACTGACTTCATTCTCCTGGATGGAGGAAGGGGACATCTTCTAAATCACCATCTTCATTATTTTTAGCTAACTCTCCATGTAGCTGACGTCTGAAAGAACCTCATCTTACAAATTCTTGTGTAAGAATTCATTTCCTCTCTAATGTTTCTAGGGATTTCTGTAACCAGAAACTAATTAGCACAATGAGGGGTACAGATCAAACAGCACAACCAATATAGCAAGCCTGTGCTCTGGAATTAAGATGTACAATGTCACCTGGTCTGCCTTCAAATAAAGTGACTTTTTAAACAATTTAAACAGAACTTCAAACGGTGAACTGCATGAATTACAGTGAATTATAACTCAGTAAAGCTGATCCACACATGCGCAGACACACACCACTTCTGTTTGGCCTGATCCTAAATACCAAAGACACTGAATTGACCCCACACACACCCCCACCCCATGCCCTGCACTGAACTGCAGTCAGGGTCTGCTGCCCACTTCCAAGTACGGAGTAAAGACAGGAGGGCAGCTAATGAAGGTGAACAGTATAGAGACTGTTCTCTAGTCTTTACAGCATGAAATTCTCCACACTCTCCAGAACATGAAAGACACAAATTTAAGTACAGGCACAAAGTAATATTTAAAAGAAAAGTATTTTACTATCTAATGTTTGGGGAATATATCATTCCATTATTTTCATTAACCATAATTAAGAGCTCACAGTTTCAGTTACTGGTGCGTTTTCAGCTACAAAGATGAGTGAATTTATTACAAATCAAATTTTATGAGAATTATCACTGAACTGTCCACATTTTTGGCATATCCTTATTACATACTGTTCAAGGAGAGCTACTGATTAACATTTAGACAGTTTCTTGATAGAAGGATTTCTGTTGCACACACGGTGTGTAAAAGGATTTGGCCCATACTCAGATAATTTCAAGTTTTAGTGACCACGTTTTCTACTTAGGGGGGGAAAAAGCATCAGATTATATGCAAACCAACTGAAAAAATACCTTTGAGTTCTTCACATAACATTGCACTTTTACCACCTTTTAAGATTAGGCAATAAAAGGAAAGTAACAAGAAGGTAGAAAAGTTGGTGGGCAACAAATACAAGTGGCAAAATCTCAATATGACAGACCAGAAAAAAACAGCAAAGTTCCAGCAGAAAAGAAAGAGGTGATGTACACGTGCTTTCCAGGTTACTGGCTTCTCCCAATGCCTGAGTACCAGAAGCATCTTTCTCTTAACAAGTGTCTATTACACGATCCATTCCTCCCTCATTCATGCTATGGAGGCGAGTGAGAGGACACCAGAAGGCACTGCGATGGTTGAACTTTATAAAACTAACCTGAAGTGTCATCACACATTCAAAACTGACTGACTGAAATACACAACTAGCGAAGTAGTGCTGCATTCATTACAGATAAAGAAAAGCGTTAATAATATACTTTTAAAAACATGAACACCTAAGAATAAGTGAAAGCTACTGTATTATATATTACAAATTACAAACTCGTATTAAAAAAAAGAAAAGTACATATCTACTGTTTCGTAAGCTGGGCCAGAAGTAGAATTTAACATATTTGGAAGCCACAGGTCACATCACACGGGGGCCTTCACAGCTACTATGGAACTCCGTTGGTTAGAATATGGAGCTGGCTTAAAGATGTTTAGAAAACAGACTTATTTTTTCCCCCATATATGGCACAGTTTTCAAAGTTTTGCCTTATTTTTCTTTTATGACATAAAATCATAATGGTAACTAACTTTGAAAAGAATGCCAAATGGTAAAAAAAAAGCCAGGACTTACCTGAGCCCACCTGGGCCAGCTCAACACTACCCTGGAGTTCTATGGTAGCTGTGACATCACAGCATGCTTTATGCTGTGGGGTGAGGGTGGACTTGGAGGCAGCTGGCACAATTTCAGGAGCCCTTAAAGAGAAAAGTTAGTTTTAAGTGGTAATGTTCAGAATGCCGTTTACCGTGGTCAGCAGAAAGATGCAGCTGTGGCTGGCTACAACATCTGGGCAGTTTCTCCCTCTACCCAGAGTTTAATTCATTTAACTGGTCTTACATATTAAAAGGCAACTCTACCACCCAAGAATCCCTTTTCTTTACACTCCTTAGCCATCCGGCTACAGTTTAATCACAAACTTGCTTCAGATAGTCACAGCAATCTCTTTCAATACTCAACATGAGCTGCTTTTTAAATAAAATGACTCAGTATTTTTAAGTGTATCTTCAAGTAGGCATAAGCTCCATGGCAATCTCAAAAATAGTTTGAGCAGGCAGACCAAACAAATCACTGTTGGATGGACTTTTCACATAATAACCAATGGCAACAAGTTAAAAATCTACCATTTCTATTCCTAGACGAGTACTATAGAGCAATAACCTTTCAAAAAGCCAAGAAAGATGGAAATCCCAATTGGAAATAAATCCTTAAATGTAATCTAATATATACTGTACCAAGATGAGCCCCTATGCAATTCATTCAATAAACTCACTCCATTATGAACAACATCCTCTACAGAAAAATAAGATCCAATGACAGGGAAGTCAAAATGGTCTCTAAGTCCTTCTAGTATTGCTCATGACAAACTGCCAAATCGAGCTTATACTTTGGAAATCTTACCTCCTTTCATCTTTGATCAGACTTTTAACAACCCAACTGCTGTGGAAATACAAATTCCAAAGTCATGAAAAGAATGTCTGAGTTGACAGGTACCTTCATAAGAAAGATCTTCCCATGCAGGAAGAATTGCTGGGAAAGCAGATGCGAGGATTTACAGGCGCACGTCACAAGTTGTCTTTGGAAAGGTGATCAGAGATGAGGACCAGTGTTAATAACGGGTTAAAGGAGATAAATGGAGTTCAAAGTTACAAAGGTCACTGAAAATATCACCAAGAGTCAACTGAGGGGGATATTATGGTTCTTAAAAACCTGGGGTTCTGGTTGTATAATATATATGTACATATATACACACATATGCCAAAACCACATTCACCCCTGAAACCAAGTCCCGAAAGTTTTTCTGACCTCATCAAAATTTCTTCTGCTGCAATTCCAAGTTATCCTGGCTCAATTTGAAACCAAACTAGATGTTTAGAATTATAATTTTGAAGTAGTCCTGGAGGAATAATAGTCTAGCCCAGTCTCTTTTCCAAGTAAGAAAACTAGAGGGTAAATGAACATTTTTAAAACTGGGTGGTGGGGGGCAGTTGGGGGATAAAAGGAAAACCTCTCAAAATACTCTGACAGAATTAAGATGGAGAATCATCAAATCCAAAGAGATGTTTTAAAGTTACTTAGTCCATCTTGATTTGAGGTCCCAGGTATAAGCACAAAACAAGAAAGTCCCTATAATTTCCATTGTAAGAGGAAGTCCCACAGCTTCAGTAAACTCAGGGCCCCACAAGTATCCAAATAAGCTGAGTGGTAGCTTTTCCCCGAAAAAGTTTCAGGCCCATACGTCTAACAACTGACCTTCAGCACCTATGATGGGAAAACGATACTGCTATCCAACCCAAGTGCCCCCCAAACCTGGCTCTCCTCCTTAATGCCTCCCCCCCCAGCCCCAACATCAATTCTTCCAAGTTGTGTCGGTCCTACCTGTGAAGTCTCCTCATATCCACCCCCCTCACTCCATCTCCATCGCCTCCCCAGGTCAAGACTGGACTATCTCACCTGGATTGCTGTACTTTCCTCCCAGATGGTCGGCTTGCTTTCACTGCTGCCCCCTCCCAAACCAGTCTCCAGAGTGATCGTCCTAAACCACAAATCTGACTGAGGCCGTCTCCTTCCAAAGGTTTCCACCGCCCTCATGGTGAAAGGCAGGCTCCCTACCCATAGTGACAGGCCAGCGAAGGTCTAGCGGTCCCCTGCAGCTGTCTGTCAGCTCCCGTTCTACACTCCAACGCTGCTGACTCCTTTCAGTGCATTGGACAGGCTGTGTTCTCTGCAGTCTGGGATCTTAACACAAGAATTCCCTCAGACACAAACACTTTTCCCTCCTCTCTAAGGGTTTGGCTTAGATGTTACTTTTTCCTGAAACCCCTCTTCACAGTGCTTGGGAGCACCATCAATGAATAGCTGAATACAGTATAAATGGATGGACAAACGAACAAACAAGGAAAAGGCACAAGCTAAGAATTTTGGAAAGCAATGGGAGGGTGGAGCAGAAGGGACATATGCCTTGCTTTTCAAATATCTAATAAAGTAAATTGTTAAAGCACAAAACAAGAAAGTCCCTGTAACTCGCTGCTGTAAGAGAAGGTCCCACAGCTTCAGTAAACTCCTGACCCCACAAGTATCCAAATAAGCTGAGTGATATATTTTAAATGTGTGATACTGATGTTAAAAAAAATAAATAAAATAAAGAGCCTCAAAACAAATGATGAAAAATCATTTTGTATATAATAGAACCACCCAAATCAATGGGGAAAGAATTTGTTTAATAAATCATATTAAATTTTTTAGAAAAATAATTTAATCCTTAGCACAATCCAAAAAACTGTAAGACAATAAAAATAAAATATTAGTACGGCTCTCTTCAAAAAGGGAAAGAAAATGCCCAACAAGCATAACTAGTACGTATTTTTAATACAGGTATTAGTTATGTTTATACAGACTTCACATAACTTGATAAAAATCACGCACAGAAATGGAGATGAATCAACAGTTCACAGAAACAAACACAAATGACTAATTAAATGAGGCAGGACACCTCCCTTGAAAACAAACACCAGCGAGACACAGCCACAAGTGCTCTCTTACAGTGATGCTGGTACAACCCTTCAGACAACAATTTACCAATATGCATAAGGGACCTTTAACACATTTACATCCTTTAACCTTTTAATCCCATTTCTGGAAACCTAAGAAAATCGTTAGAAATGCTGACAATTTTGGTCATCAATACACTATCACAATGAAACATTTTCAAGTAATCCAAAAGGCTAACAAGGGATAGGTTAACGTACAGCAACTCAAGTCATACTACACATTCATTTTCAAAAGATGAAAACATTTTAATTCAAAATGTAAAGTTCAACAAAAAATGTACAATTTCAGTTACATAAAAATAAATATGAAAAAACTGAAAATACACCAAGATGGCATTTCCTCTAGACAATGATACTATAAATTAGTTTTATTTTTTCTTAGCTTTTCTTATCTCTGAAATATTTTACAATGAGTATGCTCCGCTTTTATTATTTAAAAATGAACTAAACTTTCACATTCTTACAGGAAGTCGTTACATAATGTTTAAATTTGACTAAATAAGAAATAATGCTATGTCCATCAACAGATGAATGGATAAACAAAATGTGGTACACACACATGTAGGGGAGGGGAAATTTTCCTGTCTTCCCTCTTCGTTCTTCTGGCTGGTGCAGACTAACAGGGGAAAATAAGGGAACGTAATTCCGTGTGTACGTGCAGGAGCAGCTCCGTAAGGATGTGGGAGGGGAGGACAACGCAGGCAGCACAGCCATCTGAAGCTAAGGAGAAAGGGGGTTGTGGTTTGGGACTGCGGGGGGGGGGGGGGGGGCAGGGGGGCAATTTACATGGAGATGGAAAACCAAATGTTTGCTGGGACACCTTTTAAAATTCAGCACAGAGGACTTCATGAAAGGGCCTTGCTGGGCTCCTGCCTCTCTACCCCAGCCTAGTGCATAGTAAACTAGAGTCACATGAGGACAGCAACCTTCCTAGAGCGAGGCTCTATCTAGATTCTTTTAGGCAGTTAGGGGAAGATCAAAGGTTCTTCCTGAGTCTTTTATTTATTAAAAATAACCAGCTTAAAATAATCAATATCCTAAAAAAGGCATATTCTGAGATGGGAAACTCTGCTCCCTCTCACATACAATGGAATGTTATTCAGTCTTCAAAAGGGAATTCTGACACACACTACAATAGGGATGAACCTGGAAGACATGACACTAAATGTCACAAAAGGACAAATACTGTATGATGCCACTTACACGAGATACCTCTAGTCATACAGAACGGGGGTTGCCAGAGGCTAGGGAAGGGGGAATGGGGAGTTAGTGTCAATGGATACAGAGTTTCAGTTTTGCCAGATGAAAAAGTTCTGGAGATGAGTGGTGGTGACAGTAGCACGACACTGTGAATATGTGAATATACTTAATACCACTGCTCTATGCACTTAAAAATGGTTAAGATGGCAAATTCTGTTACATATACTTTACCACAATTAAATTTTTTAAAAAAGGTACAAGGACATTAGTCAGAAATATTAGAAATGCTGTTCAAATATCACCTATGTAGTATTCCTCTCCCCATAAAAAGATAAATGTTTCCATTTTATGTAATCGTATCCAAATTAAGGACCATTCTGTAAAACAGATGGCATGAACTCTGAAAATGTTAATGTCACCAAAGAGTAAATTTAAAACAAAAAACCCACCTGAGGCACTGTTTAGATCAGAGGAGACTAAAGAGATAAAACAGCTACATAACAGGTACCGTATAATCCTGACTGAACGGGGTTGGGCAATAGCTGCCCTGTTTCCCCGAAAACAAGACCCAGCCAGACTGTCAGCTCTAATGCACCTTTCGGAGCAAAAATTAATAGAAGACCTGGTATATTTTATTTATTATATTAGATTATACTCAGTCTTATAGTAAAATAAGACCGTGTCTTATATTAATTTTTGCTCCAAAAGATGCATTAGAGCGGACAGTCCGGCTAGGTCTTGTTTTGGGGGAAACACGGTATTAGCGAAACTATTGGTGAAAATGAATATGGACTTCAAATATTAAATTTTTCTGGATAATCATATTGTATGCTTACATAGAGAAAATGTCTGCCTTTAGGACATACATTGCTGAAGTACTTCGAGGCAAAATGTCATGACATCTGCAGCTAACTCTCAAATGGTTCAGGAAAAACTTACACAGAAAGACAGAGACAAACAGCCGGAGAGAGGGAGCGAGCACGTGACAAAGTACTAACAATTAATGTAAAATCCAGGTCAAAGGCATGTAGTGTTTGACGTAATGTACTTGTAACTTTTCTACAGGCTTTGAAATTTCTCAGAATAAAAGGATGGAGAAAAAAGTGGTTGTCTCTGCATAGAACTGGAGGTAGAGAAAAGGAAAAAAAATATTGCTTTTCTTTATGAACTCTTCTATCTACACTGCTTGATTTTTGAGACATGTGCATAGTTTAATAAATGTTTAAAATCAATTATTTTCTGGTAAACAGTAAAGTTCTCTGGAATCTAAACATCTTTTTATGTTTAAACCATACATTTGGATTTCATAATTCAATGTGTTCATTTAATATAGTGCTTTTAAAAAATGAAAGCCTTTACTAAATCAATGATACATACTCAACTGTTAGTATCGTATCATCAGAACCACCAGGCAGATTCCCTTTCTCAGCATCAGGAGGTACATTATTAGTTGGCAGGCCTGTGTGACCTATCACTTGTTTCTAAAAGCCAGGCATGACGTCTCCGACAGACGAAAGGCAACCACAAGAACACTGCTAGGATTCCATTTCTGCCATTGCCATCCATTTGCCAACACATTCCTTCCTAGAAGCTTCTATTTTATCCCAGGTGTCAGTAAGCACTTTCAAAAGCCAGACTGAACTGACTAGGGGAAAGAAAATGTGTGTACATTCCCTACATTAGAGTCTTTGATATTGCTGAGAATTATCACAATTCATTTAAAAATCATCCCATAAAACGTTACTTTATATCGAGTTCCAAAATCACAAGAAGAAATCCTTAGAAACCAAAAACTATCTGGATAGTCCATTCACGGTGCTAAAAATAATTCTATTACCTGTAATATCAACTACCTTGGACAGGAAGGAGAGCCACAAGCAAGAAGGTGTATGGAGTGCGAAGACACCAGCGTTTTTGTAGCTGCACACACACACACATCGCACAAAACAGGACCACAGTTACCCGGGACATTCAAAAGGCATTGCCGGCATTCTAGCACTCTGCTTTCCTTTTAAGGATGCAATGCGCCAAAGACTTAGTGCGTGAGTCTGCAAAGATTTTGGATTCTATTAAAAGCTTTTAATAGAATATTTTAACTCCAACCATTTTTGTTTTTAAAATGTTATTTAAAAACCTCATGGTTTTAATTGTCTAAGACCCATTTCCTTTTTCTCTGGGCTCTGCCTTCATCCATATGTAAAGCAACATATGAAGGAAAAAAGGGCACGAAATCAGAAGCGTATCAGAACACTCAGTCTGGTGTCAATATAAAATCAAGTTCTTAATCAAACAAGATGGCCCGTTAGCCTCCTGGAATAAATGCAGCGCTTAAACATTAACCACAACTTAAATCTGTCAGGACAGTGAACAATTTCTTTAGCTTCCTCCCTAAAACCCAAAGATTACGTCCAAAATTTAAATATTAGAACACATCTGCTACTGCACCACCAACTCAGAAGTGACGATTACTGCAAAGCAATTCCATAGGGCAGGAAAAAATCTAAACATGGAAAACTGATTGTCCAACAGCTGTGGTACCAACTTGAAAATAGACCAACAGGAGCAAACAGACCAAATTCATATGTTGCTTTACATATGAATGAAGACAGAGCCCAGAGAGAAAGGTCTTGGGTCTTAGACAATTACTACAGACCAAATACTACAGAAATGCCAGATTAAAAATCAAGTTCAAATAATGTGGCCTAACCATGGAATGCTGCGACATAGTTATAAGTGACAGATTACTTTGGGACACAACAATCAACTTCATATAGGCACATTTACCTAGCTGACTTGGAAAAAAGGCAGGATTGAAAATATTAATATTCACAATATAAACATTAATAAAAGTTCTGGTAACAGTACTCCTTTCAACCATATCGAGCATAGTGTGATTTATGATAAATATATATATTTGGTCTTCATGCACTGTTTCTGGCACGTATCTCCTAAAACGTTATCTCCTTAAATTTCCTACAAGAGCCATAAGGACATCTTTTGTTATAATATTCAGTTTTTTGTTCCCAGTTCCTAAGATGGCTCCAAATAAAGGTGAAATGGGTGTCTTTTGCTATTCATATAACAGGGCCCTTTCAACCACTTCTGAATTTATGTCAACGAGGTGACAGGTGGAAAGCCCCTAAAGATGGGGGCTGGTTGCCAGGGGAACCCACCCTGTGATTAGAGGGCGGAAACTTTCAGTTCCATCCCTAACTCCTGGGAGGGGAGAGGGGCTAGAGATCACATCAGTCACCAATGGCCAATGCCTTAATCACACCTGAGTAACTGAACCTCCATAAAAATGTGTAAGCTACAAGATTTGGAGAACTTCCAAGAGCTTCCGGGCTGGTGAACATGTGGAGGGGCTGGGAGAGTGGCAGCCAAGACAGGGCATAGAAAAATCCATGCCCCTTCCCTTGCCCTGTGGCTGTTCTTGAGTTAGACGCTTTCATAATAAACCAGTAATCTAGTAGGTAAAATGCTTTCCTGAGTTCTGTGAGTCATTCTAGCAAATTAATTGAACTCAAGGAGGGGGTTATGGGAACCTACGATTTACAGCTAGTAGATCAGAGAAGCACGGACTTTCGATTGGCACCTGAAGTGGGGGCAAGGGCGGTGCTATGGAACCGAGCCCTTAACCTGTGGGAGCCGATGCTCTCCAGGGAGTGTCACGATTGAGTTCAACTGTAGGGTACCCAGCTGGTGCCTGGAGAATGAGAACTGCTTGGTTTAGGAAACTGCCCCTTCCAGCCCCCCCCCCACCCCCCACACATACATCTGGAGTCCAGCAGCACTGGGAGTGTAGTCTAAGACTACAAGAGACACACAGAAGTGGGGCTATCCTTACGCACACGTCCACCATCTTTGTCCAGGAAAAGACAACAACGTGGCCACGTGACATCAAGCGAGTCACTCAGCCTCTCTGTGCCTCAATTTCTCTCATAACAGAATGACAACTCTAACGCCCTCTAGAAACTGGTGACAGTTACATTTTTCTGAAGTTCCCAGTCACGGGGCAACTGACAGTTCAGCATAAAAATTCTGGTTTCACGGGGTGATCACTTCGTAAGGTAGACAAATGTCTCATCACTGTGTTGTATACTTGAAACTAACATAATATTGCTTGTCAGCTGTAACTGAAAAATAAATTCACAAAATGAACTAACTAAGTTTTTAAATTCCAGTTCAACGTGCACATGTTACACAAGCCTGATTCTTCCTCCCCGACAGCCTCTACACCCACACCTGCCCTCAAACCCCTCCGGTCTTCCTCAGCAGGGTCACTGGACAAGCCAATGCAAGAAACATGCAGCTGTTGTTTAAGACATGAGACACAAGGCCAAATAGGAAGCAATAGGTCCAATGACAACTGAATAAAAACTTTTCAAGTAAAAATTTTATTTGATCTAGGACGTTAGGTATAGTAAACACACAGAATGACTTTTTTCTTTACATCATATTATTAAATATTCATCAAATTATCAAAGATTCACCAGTGAAGGTAGGAAGATGGAGAAATTAAAGGTAAACAAACCTGACTTTAGACTTGTCATGTTTGTAGACAGCCTGGTGAAAAACTGAGGCCTCTCTACTCTTTCCCATAAGACCCTGTCTTACCTATTTGCTCTGTCTTCCCCTGACAAGGAGAAGGTGAGATGGCTCCCACTGGGTTGAGCCTCAGGTAGTCTGCAAGGTGAAGACGACAACGGAAAGCTAGGAAGACAGTCAGGCATCCAGAAATTCAGGAGAGGAGCAGAATAAAGGTCTATATGACCAGATCCCAATTTCCACAAAGATTTATTTGCTGATTGATTTAACAAATATTTGAATAGACATTCATCAGGCACTATTGTATGTAATAGGATACAGCTGTGAACAAAACAGACAAAAATTCCTGGCCCTCATGTGCTTAACAATGTGACTAAGTATTATTAGAAGGTGACAAGTACTGTGAAGAAAATTAAAGCTGGGGGAAGGAGGTAAGGGACAATGCTGAAATTCTAGAAACAGCAGTCAGGGAGGTCTCACCAAGAAGGCAACGTTTGAGGAAAGAGCTAAAGGAACTCAATTAGCTCCGTAACCCTCCCACCTGGACAAAGAGCTATCCAGGCAGAGGAAGCGACAAGTACAAAGGCCTGAAGCACAGTCACCCAACAGAAAGGCGGCCAGAGTGGCTGGAGTGAGAGTAGGTTGAGCAATAGACGAGGTCAGAAGAAAACATTGTATATGAGGAAAGGGGTGCAGGACAGAGAGCACACAGGGCCCCAGCCTTTTACTCTGAGGGACACAGGGAATCACTGGAAGCTTCCGAGCAGAGTTTGCAAAGAGCAGCCCCCATGGAGAGAACAGACTGTAAAGCAAGGCGGAGTCAAAGACAAAGAGAAGGTCATGGTTTGCACCAGAGAGAGTGATGAAAAGCAGTCAGATTCTGGATCTATCTGGAAGGCAGAGCCAATGATATTTTCTGACAAAAAGGAACGCGGTATAAGAGAAAAGAGGAAAAGCAAGGACAACCTAGGCTTTGCACAGCGAATGGACCAAACCTGCCGTCAACTGAGATGGGGAGATTGAGAGAATCAATAGATCTGGGGGAGAAACCAGTTCAGTTGTAGCCTCACTGAGTTTGAGGTGAGTGTGTGTTACAGACAGTCCCTGACTCGTGATGGGTCGACTGGCGCTTTTTTGACGTTCGATGGTGTGAACGTGATACGCATCAGCAGAAACCTTCCATGGGATTCTGAACTTGGAGCTTTCCCAGCTGGCGACATGTGGGATGATGCTCTCGCATGACGCTGGCCAGCGCAGGGAGCTGCACGTGCAGTCAGCTGAGCGATCACGGTGCATACAGCAGTCTGTGCACTGGGTCGCCAGCATTTGGGGGATTTTGTGTTTTTTCACATCCCAGCATGTCTACAAAAATGCCCACCTGTGTCTCCTGCTTCTAATGAGAAGAGGAGGAAGGCAATTACTGCTGAGATGAACAAGACACCTGCCCAGCCACAGGCCCAGGTAAGTGTTCTGAGCCTGCTGAAGGCAGGCTAGGCAGCGAGCTTCTGCAGGTCAGGAGTATTCAATGCCTTTCGACTTACTGGGGTTTCGTTGGGGCAGAACCCCCATTATTAAGCTGAGGAGCATCTGTATTAGATATTCAAGGGCTGATGCTGCGTAGGCAGCTGGGTACAGGAGTTGAAGCTTCAGAAATACAAGCAGTTTTCACACAGATTTAATCTGGGATTCTCATCTGACCCTGTGTCTTTTCAAGGGATCAACCTGGGTCACAAATTTAAATATATTCTCTTAAAGGGCAACTGACTCACTACAATAGCAGAAGGAAAATGGTGAGCTAGGCAGTGCTATCCTCCTCTCTCGGGATGTTATTATCTATCCGGGTGGCATCCGCAGTGCCATGACCGCCCAGAAAATACCTGGCAGCAAACTGCAGACATTCCGGAGACAACTGTACATTTACATTCCACCTCTGCCCTTCCCGTCCCGGCTCCCACCCCCTGATCCCACTTTTGCTGAAGGCAGGTTTTGGCTCTGCTGTCCCCAGCGTCCTCTCGCCGCCTAAGATAATATGACAGGGAAAACTGACACCCAGGAGTCACGTTCAAGACCCCTGCTCAATACTGGGGACTCCGCTCACTTCTGCCTTCTCCCCCAGAGTCTCCCTCACTCCTACTGTACCAGCTACAAGGCGGGCCTCAGGGTGAGCTGCCTTCCAATTTCAAATGGGAAAGTCTCACATTTGATACTTAGTACCTACGTTTTACACTCAGTATAGATTTTATACTTAGTGTACATATTTTGGAGATTTTTATGTGCTGCCAAAGAGTGCTGGGATGATTTTTTTAAACGCCTAACATCAATCAGCAAGCCATAACATAGCTAATGAAATCTGGAGAACATAAGACAGGAAGAAAAGGAAAGATTAATTTTCAGTACATGAGGGCTTCTGTTAATTAACCCAACACAATGTAAAGAAGTTAAAAAAAAGTTTTTAACAAATTTCAGACAGGAAGACCTGATTACTACTTAATAAAGACAGGGCCATAACCTCTCACACAACTGTTCAGAACCATATTGTGTAGTGAACAGTAAAAAATATTTGTTGATGGGAAGGACAGAATCCACAAAACCAAGGACCAAATGCAATCCACCTTTGGCCCTAAGAACCTAGAAACTCTGGAGTGGGTGGGAATCGGGACTTAATGACAAAGAAATTATTTTGTAAGTGAAATGACCAAATCCAACATTGGTCCTGCTGGTAGGAGTTTTTGTTCCACTTTTAAAATGAACCCACAGCTATTAGAATTTGAAGAGGTACAAGGACGGCTGTTCAAAAGAAGTAGGGATAGGTGGGAAGAAAGGAAAGTTGGCAAGCACGGAGCAGAGAGCAGTCAAAGGCAAGAAAGAGCCGCCACCAAGACAAAGTACATTGACTGGTCTAACTCCTGTGTTCCGAGGAGAGGAGTTCTTGTCCTGAGATCCACTAACTTGAAGAAACAACGAACCTCTGATTCCTAAAGGATGCTATGACCCCCCAAAAGAGGTTAAGAATCAGTGTAGTGTAGTTCGTTTCCATTTAGAAACTTCCGTGTACTATACCACCACCCTGAAGTAAACGTATGCATAGTACACTGCTGCCTGCAGAAATGATTTTAAGAGTGTTCCAAAAGGCATATAGCTAACTGAAAGACAATCACGCCTAAATACAAAAGGTCACATAATGTAAGATTCCATTTATATGGAATATCCAGAATAGGTAAATCCACAGAAGCAGAAAGCAGACTGTCGGTTACCAGCGAGGAGGAGGAGAAGGGGATGGGGGGTAACTGATTAAGGCGGACAGGGTTCCCTTTGGGGTGATGAAAATATTTCAGAACTAGATAGAGGTGGTCACAACACTGTGAATGCAGTAAATGCCACTGAATCGTTCACTTTCAAGATGGTGAATTCTGTTACATGAATGTGACCTCAATTAAAAAAATAATAAAACCCTTTTCTATCTCCTTATAAAAAGAAAAAAAGGCAAACAACACCATAAGTGTCACCCCAATTTGGGGAGGAAAAACAAATGAGATGAAATGGGACAACCCAGACGGCAGAAGACGGCCCAGCGTGTTTTCAGCCCTCGGCCTCAGGACAGACACCAAGTGCCGACCAAGTTTGCTGCTCAGAGGGCTCACGTGCTGAGACCGTCTTTTTGCCAAGACAAAAACGAAAATAAAAAACTCAGATTTCCTGAAATCTCTTCTTAAGACTTGATGCTCATATAGTTCATATAGTTATGTCTTCCATATTCTTGGGGCTGTATTCAGGGGGATAAACAAAAGAAATGGGGAAAAATATAGCTACAGCTAAGCCATGTTTAAGGCTTAGCTATTGTTCCACATGACATTTAACTTTAGTAGTCCCTCAAAATTTCCTTTACAAAACTAAATGTCCACGTAAGCAGCACCCCATCCAAATAATTTAAATCACCAAATTCAAATAGCTAACCTATTCAAAAAGCAAAGGAAGAAGAAAATACGGACGAGTCAGAATACTGCGTCTGTGACTTACACCACAAATAACTAACTCATAAGGTCAATGACTGAAGAAGCCCTGCTCTCACAACCTCTCTCTGTCCTTTAACAGCTCTGAGCCAGTAACTGGGACCAATACCCAGAACTTCCTCAGGGCACTAAAACCGCAAAACACACAAATTGTAATTGGACCTAAGAAATCAGTTGGCCTTGTGAAATCGGTTTCATAAAGTTTCCAAGTATTTACTACGTGACGTTCATGTTAAATTAACATCAGTATTTTCAAGGTCAATACTATGTTTGTTCGACTTCTTGGGAGTCACACATTTTTGTGATATTTTTAACATCTGACTAAAGCTTCTATCATCACAAGACGCTTCCACTGTTTACAAACACCCTGAAGCAGCAGCTGCTGTTCCTCAGTCACATCTTGTTACAGTAAATAGAGTAGCAGTTTTCAACTCCAGGTACATATTTTACCACTGAAAAGCTATGCTTTAACTTAAACATTTTCTCTCTAATGATGGAGAGACACGTACACAATGAAATGGACGAAGTTGTAACAAGATCACAAACACAGATTTTACGCAGGCGTAATGAGAGAGAGTATAGCTGAATGAACTAAATGCTGAGTAATACTGACCCTGCTTGTATCTTTCAGTCATTTTTAATATCTTTCACCATCCCATTCAAAAAGTGCAGACACTTACCCACACAAGCATTGAGGAAGAGCCAATCGGTCTTCTTCATCCTGTTTTTTATCTGCTTTACTTTTTTAAAGTCCACTTCAAGTTCCTCCTTGCTGCCAACGGCACCAGCCAATTCAATCCTCTGAAAATCCATTTTCACTTCCGAGTCTCGTTTCGTAGTAGGAGGCGATCTTCTTTGGCTGTTACCACTGCTGCAGCCTCCCCTCCATCGAGCTCTGTCTTGCTCATTTATTATTGAAGAAGCCTCTTCAGTTTCTGCCAACTCTATTGCTTCAATATTATTAGGTCTGGGATGATCGCAAACCACACATTTTTTAGCCTTGGCCCAGTTCTCATACGTGCAAACAGAGCAAGTCCAATGCTGGGTCCTCATGTTCAGTTTATTTCTATCATTGTACTCCTCGCAAGGATCAACAGAAAAAGCCACTGGTCTTGAGCCCGACCCTGAGGACTGGGGAGATTCGGTGGGACTCCTGGTCCTACGCTGGGATAAGCACTGGGTACATCTGATTGCTCTTGGCCAGTTCAAGTACGTGCACATGTGGCACGACCACTTGTTTGCATTTTCCATGCTGTACGAAGACTTGACCCTGGGTCTTGCGCTC
Organism: Rhinolophus sinicus; assembly: GCF_036562045.2. Taxonomy (NCBI): domain Eukaryota; kingdom Metazoa; phylum Chordata; class Mammalia; order Chiroptera; family Rhinolophidae; genus Rhinolophus; species Rhinolophus sinicus. The sequence continues at coordinate 5,820,521 of NC_133757.1, forward strand.
GAGTCGGGACATATCAAAGGACTACTTCCTCCTTCGGTGCTGGAAGGGTCCCAGTCTCTACCAACGTCACTAGACCCGCTTTTAAACGGGTCTTCTGTAATAATCGTTCCACTGGGCCTTTGGGCGCGACACATAGTACACTTGATTGCAGACGGCCAGTTTTCATACGTACAGTATTCACATGCCCACTTAATTCCACGTTCTGACATTGTGCACTTCTTGAAGTGAGTTATGTCAGGCAGGAGGCTATAAATAATTAGGACATGGTTATTAAAACAATAACTACATAATCCTACCTCTGAAAATATGCCCCCCAAATAAAAGTACCCTTCAACTTATTAAATATAAATTTTTCAAAAGATGCATATCAGGTTTCATATAGAACTATCCTTATCTTCTTTTTTGATTTCCATAAACATGGGTGATAAATTCCCAATGAAAACCTTAGATCTCGGGATTTAATGGAATTGTATTTTCTGAATGAAGGGATAGGCAGAAGACAGAGGGAGGTTTGCTGTGAGAGGGAAGGAGGTTAAAACCGGAAGCCACTAATAGCAATGTTTCATTTCAGCCAGGTCATTACCATCAATTTATAGAAAAGGAACCAACAGTTAAAAGACTCAAAGGGAAGGAAAAGAATGCAAACCAAATATCTTAAGCACATAACCATTCTCACATTATGAACATAGATTAGTACGCAGTCTAGGTATAGTACCATGTTTCATTTACTAAAGAATTCAAAAAATCAAATTCAATTCTATCATTCTGGCTACAGGAGAAAGGCAGCTTCAACATGCTAATTACCCTCTGCTCTTAACAACCACAGGTAGAAAAAAAAGATAGTAACACTGAAACAGATAAAAGTCCTTGATAGCCTATATCCTCAAAATCTAGTTCTTTCTGAAACACATAAAATAAAAATTACAAATCACCTATACTTGAGACAATAAAATCGTCTCAACGAGTTAACTACTAGCATATCACTCCAATTGTCAATATTCATACTCAAAATATTCAATATTTAAAATATACTCAAAATTCAATTAATATTAAAAATATATTCACTATTTAAAAGTTTCCTAGGATTCTACACTGGGCTTATGAACACTACACTATAATGAAGACTTTATTATTTAATGACAACTTATAAATGAAGCAACTTACAAGGCAAAGTTAATACTCTTTAATGGTTTGAATTTAGACAACTAAATTAATATCATCCTGCCACTTATTTTTAAGCAGAAAAAGGAAACAAATTCTACGTCGAGTAACTGAAGCTCTTCTCTCTATTTCTCAGGGATTTGTTCCTCAACCTGAAAGCTCAATCCTTCACTTTATGGCTGTATTATTATGTCCCTGGTTTGCCAAGTCCTCACCCCATTTGTAGTGTGAACTGTTACGAGGACAAATTCACTATAAGAAAGGCTACTATTTAACAGCTAAAATAAAAATCACACTTGCTAAGATTTTAGTTCCCATGCTATAACCTTGACCTTGCACACGGCTAGAATAAAAAGTAGGGTTTATAAATCAAACTAAAGACAAGATTCAGTCTTCATGCTGGCTCAGATTCTGACTTCCTCAGAAGATATTAAAAAACGTGATAAGTGGTTCTGTCTGACTGTGAATAGCTATTCCTGTAAAGGAGACCAACACTGAATTTCACTTGAAGCCTGCTACTTTATCCAAAAGTTTTTTTAAAAGGCTTTATTTTAATCCATTCTCTATTTTATCCTACTCATTTCTTTCAATAATGAACTGCTTTATTTAGAATTTTAACTGAAGAAGGCAATAAAATTAGCTGATTGGGCTGGTCAGTGACATTAGACATGGGAAAGACATTTTTGTATAAAAACTTAAATGTGTGTATGTGCACTAATAAGGACATTAATATTAACTTGGTAGTGCTAAGTCAATTCCCACCTGCATAGCTTGTTATTACTGAAGGGAAAAAGATGGTATAAACCAAGTAAGTTAAAAAAAAGTTATATATATATTTGTGTGTGTGTATATATATATATGGTGCTTATATTTAGCTTTGAAGTCATTTTCTCTTTCAACAACTGTATTTTTTCCTAACCCAGCTAATTTATCTTGTTAGATTTTTGAATTTAGTTTGTGCACACTAATTACTCACAATGTGACAAGATCAGGGAAATATAATCATATAAGCTTCCCTAAAATGAACAATCAAGATTTAATGGCAGTTTTCATGTTCATTAGGCAGTTTCTTCCTTTAGTTTCTCAGGCATAAAGTGAGTTACTTGCCCATTCTATTGGAAATTAAAATGATCAAGTGAAAACTTATCCTGACAAGAACAAGTGACATAATGAACATACCCAGGGCTACCATAAGTAATTTCAGTATTGCATTTAAAATATTTACATTCAAAAATACATGCATGCTTTGATAAGTCTTACTTTTAATTTGCAGGCTAACTAAACACCTTGTGACCTTAATTATCTTAGCTAATCTTCACGGAACTAATGTGCCAACATAACATATTTAAACGTCTATGTGTGGCAAAAAACAAAAAAGTTTGCCATAGAAAATAAAGAATCACTGTCATATTTGCCTGCTGAATGAATGGCCTACCCCTTCCATAAATTCAGGTAGCAAACAATACCAAAACCAAGCTCAAAAGTTTTAAAGTAAGTGCATTATATTAGATAATGATGTATTCAGTATCCATTCTGTGGGGAATTGAGACTGTAGGAACAGTTTTCTGGTGACTGAGAGGTAAAATTCATTGGCGAGGACCATCTGAGAGAGCCTTTTACCCCTGTGGTAATCAGCAAATAGGAAGTAAAAGACGACAGCTCAACTACGTGGTTTTGCATTATGAGATGAAGTTAACACTTTGTAATTTTTCTTCCAAATGTCATAAAAGTGCATGAAATTATTTTTAATAGTAACCAGCTGTTAGTATTGCTCACTGAAAAAGTTACTAAATATCTTTTAACATATATTCATATGCCCAAGAAAATTTAATTTACAAGTCTAATTTTGCATGTAGCACAAATTTCCAATTCTATCCAATGAATCACACTTCAATTAACTGGTACAACAACAAGATCTGCATAATCTGGAAGTGCTACTCTTACAACAAATATTCCTTGGTTCAAATGCAATACCAGCCGTTCCATGCTGTGGACCAGTCCATGGAGCCGTTTGTACATCAAGTTCTATCTGCAGACAGACTGAATAATGTCCCCAGGTATATCAACCATTTTCCAGTACTAAATTCCTAACTGCTTGTGATTACATACTTCCCGGTTCAAGCAATAATAAAAGCAAAGTATTATGGGTACATAGATTAATGGCTGGGGTTAAGGGAGAGGCTAGCAACTGAATATTTTTTATATTGTCATGCTTACTAGTGAATTAACGAGATCGTATTTGGACAGCATTACTACACACTGTAGAAGACATACACATATATTGAAGTCAATTCCTCAAAAATGTAGTTACACCACGAATTCCCCCAACCACCTACTAAAACCCTATGAAAGAGAACTGGAGGAGTGAAATAATCCGTAAGTACAAACTCCTTAAGAATAAACTGAGAGAAGCTCAGCTGTCAGTTTCAAATGATGAAAAGTTATCCAAAGAAAGGATGAACAGCAGTCTTAAGGTTTTGTATGAGCTTTATTAATAAGTCTACAGTAATGCAATATTTATTTTTAATATAAATATAATTATTGATATAAGTTTTAATTACCATAAATCTGTGATTTACAAATACTCAAAAAGCATCTTCAGAGAATACAGATCAAGCTAAAACAAAGGATATTCCAAGCGTACTGAATTTGCAGGTTCTTTTAAAATATTACAAGGTAATTAATTCTGAATTAATTAACTCTTAAGCCAAAAATCCTGCACAATCATTTCCTCTTTTCTCCTCAGCACCTTTCTACATCACTGTCTTCTTCACACAGTCAACAGAAAAAAATAACTAACTGGTCTTGAGCAAGGTCCTGACGCTTGACAATAGGTGAACCCTCTGTCTACAAATCTGACCTCATTTCAGGGCTCCAACCAATGATCACATCCTGCACTAAACCTCTTACCTTCCTCTCACAACAAACTCCTCTCCTGACTTCTGCAGTTCCCATGAAGGACACCCCTGCACCCAGCAGAAACTCAAAATCATCTTGAATTCTGCCTTCTCCCCATAATTCTCTCTAGTGGTCTCTATCAACCACTTCCTGTCTTCCCATTCCAACTGCCATCAGCCCTTCTCGGGTCAGAGCTCCTGTAATAGCCTCCTAAGCGCCTTCCCTTTCTAAATCCAGCCAGCTCATGGTTATCAGAATAATTCTCTGAGTATCAAACAAGGCGCTCTTTCTGAAGCTCTCAGCCAACAGCACAAACGCTCAGCTCCGTCCCGTCGCACACCCCCCAGACTCATGCAGTACCACCACCCATCAACACTGCACACACGAAGGCTGTGCCTGAGAAACACAAGTACAACAGACACACTCTGGGGAATCCTACCCGTCCTTTAAGGCTCAGTTAAAATCTCATGAAATTTTGTCAAATCACTTCAAGTTCACACCAAGCAACCACATTTCTACTGACATTTGGCACTTAAACCGTATTTCCTTCGGGCTAGCGAGGTTCTAGAACACTGATTTGTGTGTGTTTTCCCTACATCATTCTCTCCCCTCAGTTTTCTGTCAGGTAGGCAGGCTTTCACAATCTTTGGCTCAGGGATTCTAGTGGCATGAAATGTGACCCAGCCCCGAGTTTAGCAAAACCCACTGATGATACCACATTGAGTGACCCAAAGAAAGAAAGGACAGTAGGGCTTTTGAGCAATCTCAGGCAAATAAGCGCATTTTTAGAGGATGGGATCCACTCCTGTGACAAGACCTCAGTACAAAGTGTCTGCCACTAACAACCAGATGCCAAGCCACAGGCGCTCATCATGTGGTGAACTATTCCAAGTCCTGTGATATAAAGGAACAAGTAAAAAAACTTCTGCGGTCATTAAACATTCTCTGAAGGTACGAACCCTATGTGAAATGATGTATAATCAAGAATTAGCAGATCTCAAAAATGTGTTGACTTTCCTCCTATACAGAGGTCACTGTTGTCTATGTCATCTTAGCTAATGAGTAGATTTGAACTAAACATACTGGCTAAGGACCCTTCCCAGGAATTTGTGGACAAGTGGGACAAAGTAATTGTAGTTAAAACAACCAAGTTAAATAACAGCTGTCACGGTGACCTTGGCCTTACTGGCACTATGCCTTAGTTAACTGAGGCAATTACCCACACAACTAGGGCATTTAGCTTCATGCCACCCAATCCCAAATCACTGAAATATAACAAAGAATACAAAGTTTACATTTTAATGTCAACATGGTGATTTTTAAAAAACTGCAATAAAAGTTATAATTCTAATGCTTTTTGTTTTAAATCACTAGACAATTAACAATCCATTGATTAGAACAGAAGACTTAGAGACACGAAATAATTTAACTGTGTCAAATCTCACAGGAAACAACAGTAATGCTCTTTCTTTTAATTTATCTTCTAGTTATTTCAAGACGAATCCTCTATCTTTACATACTAGGGCTTTAGCTGTAATTTTCCCAACTTCCTCCATTTCAACATCTTCTGTTCCTAGACAGTCACAATACAGGAAGGAGGAGTAATACTGTACATATAAAGAGAGGTATCTTGAGCTACTACCAAACCCATCTTAGCATGGTTTCTGTCCACAGTTTCGGACACAGCATAGGGCAGTCACATGCCCCAAATTATAACCCCAAACAAAACTAATTTTATGTTAACAGCCTATTACCGAAGGTCTACTGTGCACTCAGAGATGTTGAGATGTAACTAGATAAAACATTGTTTTGTGCTCAGAGTACCTGTCATCTAATTAGATGAAAGATGACTACAGTTTTCTTAAATTTATGTGGAAGTGGGGTGATTATCTCCAAGAGTGCATATCAACCCAGCATTTAAAAAGTAATAAAACAACTTTTCCAGGAACTATGAACATGCCACCTCCTTGAGAATCTGACTTCTTTCATTATCCCATCCATTGTGTTCACACTGAACAGATTAATCCCAACTAATGTATCCACAGGAGCCAAGAGTCATTACTATACCTACCCAAGGTCATCTCTTTGCCAAACACTATGGATGTTATCTGTGTGATAGAGGAAGAAGTAGTAAAACCTTAGAACTTTTAGATAATTATTGAGTTTTGACAAAACAAAAATGTGAAAAGCAGGCAGAACCAAACCGATGAAATATTTCAAGCAAAATCAACTGAGTTACCATCTTCTCCAAAAACATCTTTTTCATAATACCTCAACTTTGTTCAACTTTCTTTGTTATTTTGCCTGATTTCCAATCCACTATAACTTGAATTTTCAAAAAACTCATCTTATAAATATAAGTTATTTACAAATGTCATTTATTAATAATGTAATTCAATCAGATCAGCTTTTCTCTTGATTCTCAGTATAGTGGATAGGAAAATAGGATGGGGATTTTGTGATTTGGGGTTTCATTGCAAGTACAGGGAGAATAGGCAGGCAGAAGTTTAGCAAAGGCAACCTGGGAAGGAGCGCCAAAGACAACAGCAGGCTGAAGGCACAGCCTAGCCAGTCATTAGAGATGGATGAGTGTCTACTGCACAATTCTGCCAGAGCCAGCCTTATCTGACTAAGAAAACAGCTAAAACTTAAGCATTTACTGTATGTCAGCCATTGTTCTAAGCACTGTGTGTGTGCATGTGTGTCTGTGTGTACACACACATACATTAACTAATTTCATCTTCAGAATCCTATGAAACAGGTACTATTATCTCCAATTTTAATGACTGAAAACACAGACAGAGAAGCTGAATGACTTGCCTAAAGTCACAAAGCTTACTACCATGTCTCCCTGAAAATGCGATCTAGTGGACTATCAGCTCTAATACGCCCTTTGGAGCAAAAATTAGTCTAAGACCGGGTATAATATAATAGAATAGGTCTTATATTAATTTTTGCTCCAGCAGACGCAGTAGAGCTGATCATCTGGCTAGGTCTTATTTTCGGGGAAACACAGTAAGTGGCAGAGGCAAGGTTTGAACCCAGGCATTCTGGCTCCAAAGTCTGCAATATATATGTTATGTAATAAATATACCGCAGCCCATAGTCACCTGTACCCATTATCCAGAATTTGGACTATTACTAAACTGCACTGAGTTTTTCACTAAGCAGTCCTTCCTAGATGACTTCTGACAGACAATATCTAAAGAGGAAAACTTAAAAAATAAAAATAAACTGTTAACACACATTTTGCTCAAAATTTAGCTTTTTAAGATTACACAGAATCTTCCCCAAACATATCTAGATTAAGAACTACTGCAAAATGTCTAAAAACTTCAAGTTATTTATAAAGCAAAATATACTAAATCTAGAATCTAAACTTGAATGAAAAGACAACTTGGAATATTCACCACGGTTTTAGACTACACAATACCTTAAGTATTTTTCATTTTGGAGGCAACTACTGAGGAAGAAAACAGTATTAATAAAAGTCAGCCTGACTTCAACAAACACAGTGCAGATTACTAAAGAAACTACAGCATGTCAATTAAAATAAGAAACACCTTCCACTTTCATTCAGAGACTTGAAAAAAAGGGAAAGTCTCACCAAATGACAGATATGTATGAATTACAGTACCCACATGCAGCCCTGTTTTAAAGGAAAGCAAAGAATGACTGAAATAGTAAGCAAATCATCTTTATCTCTCAGAGCCTCAATTTTCTCATTCGTAAAAGAAACGAATGAGTTAAACAAGATGACCTGAGAATCTCCACCCCATATACTAAACTCTAACTAGCAATCACACATTCTTCTATGTAAAGACTCACTTTAAAATCTTGTTTGAATTTATTAATATTTTGCAGATACTCTACTTCTGAACATAATGAAAACAATTTTTAGTTAAAATTAACTTCCATTTGTGACAAGTTCTGATAGTCAAGCCCAAATTCTAAAACATATACTAACATTAATAGATGTAAGCAGTAACAACAACCTGTTTTTGAAGTAAAGCTGTCATCTCATACATCTGTATACCACACCACCTACGAATTATTTGTGCCACATAACAATAAGTGATCAAGCCTGAATTGGAAAAAGTTTCTAGTTCTAACTACCAGTTTAGAGGGTTCCAGGGGATAGAGGCACAATCTAACCCCGTGGAGATGCAATCAGCAAATTCCTGTGTGTGTGTGTATATTAAACTCATGTACATTTTAAACATTAACTTGAACACTGTTTTGATATTTAAAAGTTACTAGGAATTTAAGATGTGATTAACAGTATTGTACCCATATTTATAAAAGTCCTTTTCTCTTAAGAGACACATACTGAAATGTTATGTCTGGAATTTGCTTCTTCCTATAACTCACAGGTACAGCTCATAAGAGAGAGGAAATATATCAAAACACGAACCAAAGTGTCTTTTATCCTAAACTTGCACGGACAAATATCACACTTATGAAAACTAAGACATAAAGTGATGTTTTTTCAATGTCTCTCATGAACAAAGATGCAAAAATCCTCATTGAAACATCAGCAAATAAAATTCAACGATGTAAGAAAAAAATTATACACCACAACCAAGTGGGGTTTATATCCCAGATATATAAGGCTCGTTCAATGTTCAAACATCAGTTGACGTAATCCATCATATCAGCAGGCCACAGAAAAAACGACCACATGAACACATGCAGAAAAGGCAAAATCCACTCATGATTTTAAAAAACAACTCTCAGGAAACTAGGAGTACCAAGGCACTTGCTCAACTTGATAAAGAGCATATACAAAAACACTTACACCTAACAACATACTGAATGGTGAGAAAGTAGAAACTTTCCTTCTAAGGGCCCCTCTCACCACTCCTTTTCAACATCAAACTGGAAATTTTAGCTAATGCTAAAAAAACAAAAAAGGAAATAAAGGTATACCTATTGGGAAGAAAGAAAATTGTCTTTATTGACAGATGATATGATTGCCTATCTGAAAATCTGTAAGAATCAACACCACTCCTAGAGCTAAAAAGAGATTACAACAAGGTTACAGGATACAAAGTTAATATGCAAAAGTTAATTACCTTCCCCCCTGAAACTAATGAAAAAAATAAAAAATGTTTTAAAGTTGATTTCCATATACCAGCAATGAACAAATGGAATTTGAAATTTAAAACAATTACCATTTACATTAGCACCTCCAACACTGAAATACTTAGGTATAAACCTAACTAAATATGTAAAAGAGCTATAAGGAAAATGACAAAAGTAGTTAAAACAAAAAAATCAAAGAACTAAATAAATGAAGAGATATCATCCATGTTCATGGATAGGAAGACAATATTGTCAAAATCTCAGTTCTTGCCAACTTGATCAAGAGATTCAATGCAACTGCAATCAAAACCCCTGCAAGCTATTTTGTGGATATTAACAAACTGATTCTAAAGTTTATATGGAGAAGCATAAGACTCAGAATAGCCAACACAGTACTGAAGGAAAAAACCTAAGAATGGCTACCCTGACTTGAAGACTTCCTATAAAGCTACAGTAATCAAGACAGTGTGATACTGGTGAAAGAACAGACAAGTAGGTCAATAGCATAGAACAGGGAGGGCAGCAATAAACCTACAGATATAGAATCACTTGATCTTTGAAATGAGCAAAAGCAATACAATCGAGAAAAGACAGTCTTTCAAAAAATGGTGCTGGAACTGGACAGTCACATGCAAAAAAATGACTCTAGACACAGACCTTACACTCTTCACAAAAACTGAAAATTGATCTCAGGCCTAAATGTAAAATGCAGAACTATAAAATTCCTAGAAAATAACATAAAAGGAAATCTAGATGATCTTGGCTATGGCAATGTCTTGTTAAATAAAACACCAAAGGCACAATCCACAAAAAAATAATTGATAAGCTGGATTTGTTAAAATTAAAAACTTCTGCTCTGTAAAAGACACTGTCTAGGAAATGTCAAGATAAGCCAAAAAAACAGGAGAAAATATTTGCAAAAGACATATCTTGATAAAGGACTGTTATCCAAAACATGCAAAGAACTCTTAAAACTCAACAATAAGAAAACAAACAACCCAATTAAATCATGGGCGAAAGACCTGAATAGACACCTCAGCAAGGAAGTTATACAGATGGCAAACAGGCATAAGAAAAATGCTCAACATCCAATATAAGCAGGCAATTGCAAATTAAAACGGCAATGAGACACCAGTACACACCTACTAGAATGGCCAAAATCCAAAACATTGATACCACCAATGCCGATGAGAATGTGGAACAGGTACTCTGACTCACTCTGGCGGGCATGCAAATGGTACAGCGAGAGCTTGGCCGTTTCTTACACAACTAAACATGTTCTTACTATGAGATCCAGCAATTGTGCACCGTAGTATTTACCCAAAGGAGTTGAAAACTTATGTACAAACACAAGCCTGCACACGGATGTCTACAGCAGCTTTATTCATGATCGATCGCCAAAACTGAAAGCAACCAACCAAGACGTCCTTCAGTAGGTGAATGGATCACTTGTGGTCCATTCACACAATGAAATACTATTCGGCATTAAGAAAGAAATAAACTAAAACAATAGCTAAATAAATAAACTATGACGACAAGGAGGAACCTTAAATGCGCATGATTAAGTGAAAGAAGCCAATCTGAAAAGGCTACATACTGTATGATCCCAACTATAGACATTCTGGAAAAGGCAAAACAACAGACACAATAAAAAGATGGGTGGGTGCCAGGGTTGACGGGAGGGAAAAATGAACAGGTAGAGCATGGAGGATTTTTAGGGCAGTGAACTATTCTGTATGACATTACAATGGTGAGTACCTGTCATAGATTTGTCAAAACCCATACAATGTACAGCACCAAGGGTAAAAGTTAACATCACTGTGGACTCTGGTTGGTAGGACGTGCCATGGCAGATTCACCAACTGTAACAAATGTGCCACTCTGTTGCGGGATGTTGACCGGGGAGAGGGTATGCATGTGGGGGCAGGGAGATATGAGAACTCTGTACCTTCTGCTCAATTTTGCTGTGAACCTAAGCTGCTCCCACTGGCCAAACCTGGATTGACTAGGCATCCACAAAAATAATAAGGATTTTAAAGCATGGAGTAAAACAAAAATCCATAAAAACCTATGTCTACAAATGTGTAGATAAACACACATAAAGAGAAAACTCTTCTTTACTATAGAAATCCAACTAATAAATGCAAAAAGAATAACTGAATTAGAAAAATCACCATTTGGCGATCTTCACAACAGATTCAGAAAACAGTCATCAATGGATATTAAAACTAATGGGCAAAAGCTAGAGGACAGGATATTTAAATGGTCTCCAAGTATGTTCCCTCAACAGTAACTGGCATGTTCCACAGCCCGGTGGACAGCACCTTAACCAAGCAATCCAAATGAACCACTCCAGGAATCGCATCATTTGTGCTCAGAGCACAACGTCACTGCTGTGGTCTTCTTGCCCCAAAGTGCATAATCTAACTCTAATCACGAGAAAACATCAGACATATCATATTAAGAGACCTGGTACAAAACAACTAGTCCTATATTGTTCAATAACAGCAATATCATGAAAAAGAAAGACTTTACTGTTACAATAAAGGAGCTTATTAAAAACATAACACCAGACTGCAACACATGATCTGAGATTTTCTGTTGTCATTATAAAAAACATTAATGGACAACTTCTGAATAAGATTTGCAGAATCTTACTCTTAAGACTTACATAATAGTACTGTATGATGTTAATTTCCTGATTTTGGTAATTGTACTGTGGTTATATAAGAGAAAGCCCTTGTTTTTAAGAAATACACACTAAATATTTAGGGATCAAGTGGTATCAAATCTTCAACTTACTTTCAAACAGTTCCGAAGAAAAATATATTTATACTTACACACACACACACACACACACACACACACACACACATCACACAACAAACCTTAAAATTTACAAATTACTTCCACATCCTTATATAGAAGCCAGATGGATCCTTTAGAAATGTAAACCAAGTCACAACATAAGGATTTGAAATCCTGTAATGGGTTCCCAATTCACTCGGAATAAAATTTAAATTCCTCAGTCTTTACGAGCAAATCTTACATAAAAGAGGATTTCCTTATACAGCAAGCTCATTTCACCTTACTGAGTTTTGTATTAGAAATCTCCCCGCCTAGAGTGCTCTTTCCCCAAGATTTTCACACAGCCAGCTGTTGTCACTGAGATCTAGGTTTAAATGTCACCTCCTCAGGAAGATTTTCTCTGACCACTCAAGTCATTCTCCACCACGTGACCCTACTTTCAGTATCTGTACAGCACTTATCACTACCTGGTACTTTTTTTCTTATTTGCAACTTGACTGTCTCTCCACACTAGAATGTAAATACAAGTAACAGACTCTGTCCTGTTCACAGGAATATCTCCACATCTAGTATAGTTGCTTTTTCAAATGATTAACACTGAATAGGTCGTTACTAAATGTTTTAACTATAGTAGCCTTTGCAACAGCATTTTTGTAGTCTACTTTTTGAAAATCCTAAACAACCTCAGATCACATAGTAGGTTCCCTATAATTATTAATTTAATTTGCTGAATGATTTCAGTAATACGACAAGTATCCCCAACATACCCGCCCCTCCCCCCCCACACACACACACACACAGAGCTCTTCCCTCTTCCCATCTGTAAAGATGGTCCTCAATGAAGAGGATCACTCCTTGGTTCTAATTTCCAGCTTCTTGACAATAGTAGCTCTGGGGGAAAACGAGGATCAGGGCCTGGAGAGGGAATCAGGCGCCCAGACCCAGCTGCTAGGAGTCCCTTCCCACCCTCACCGGCGCACTTCAGCTGTCTGAGGCCTCTCCTGGTCCTTAAACACCGCACGGCACTTGCACGGTCTCCATGCCTTCACTGGTAAGACTGCGTTTGCACAGGATGCTCTCTCTGCCACGCTCACCCTCCTTCAGGGACCAGCTGCTCAGGGACATGTCCCCGCCTCTGTAACACCCTTCCTGATACCCTAATCTTGTGCTAAATTAATTTAGTCACTTCTTTACCACTTCATGGTACTTAGTTTAGTGGATTATGGTTTATTTCTAACAATCAGCTGTGAGAAATTCATTTTTATGTCTGTATAAACAGCGTCTGCTTTGTGACAGTTGCTCACTAATCACTTAGTCAGTAAAAAGTAACTCAATGTTCTACTGGTATCAAAGGATAGTATTCCAAAACAAGATTAGTCAAAAATAGTTCTGCAAACTGCTATAGTTCTCTTGTTTAAAAACAAACGTTAGCTTCATTAAATATCAAAAAATAAAGTACCTATCCCAACAACAAAAGCAAAAAGGAATTTAGAAGTGGCTTGTTTAAAAATGTCCCGCCTTCTGAATTCCAATCAAAGTGTGAGTTTATTGCTGCAACTTACTGTGCAACACTGAGAGACCCTTTTCTCCATCTGTAAAATAAGGAGAATTTCTTCATATATCCAGGAAATACTATCTTGCAATAATCAATTTACACTGAGAATTATACCATTAAAGCTAAGTAAATTTCAGCAAATGGTGCCAGGACAACCAGACAGCCACCTGCAAAAGAGTTACGTTGGACCCTACATCATACTACATATAAAACTTAAGATTATTATTGACCTAAATATAAGAGCTAAAACTATAAAATTCTTAGAAGAAAACACAGATATGCATCTTCTTGACCCTGGATTAGATAATGGCTTCTTAAACATGACACCAAAAGCATAAGTGGCAAAAGGAAACATAGATAAGTTGAACTACATCAAAATTAAAACCTTTTGCGCTTCAAAGGCCACCATGAAGAAAGTGAAAAGAAAACCCACAAAACAGGAGAAACTATTTGCAAATCATTTATCTGACTGCTATTCAGAATATATAAAGAACTCTTAAACAACTCAACAGTAAAAAGACAACCAAACTGATAGACATTTCTGTAAAAAAGATATACACATGGCTAATAATATGAAAAGATGCTCAATACCATTAGTCATTAGGAAAATGCAAATAAAAACTAGGAGATGCCACTTCACTAGAATGGTTATAACAAAAAAGAGAGACAATAACAAGTGTTGCGGGGTATAGAGAACTGGAACCCCCTCATACACTGCTAGTAGAAATGTGAAATGGTGCAACCACTTTGGAAAACAGTCTGAAGTTCCTCAAAGGTTAAACACAGAGTTACCATATGACCCAGTAATTCCACTCCTAGGTATATACCCAAGAGAAATGAAAACTTATGTCCACCAAAAACTTGTACACAAATGTTCATAGCAACATATTTAGTAAGACAAAAAGTAGAAACAACCCAAATGTCCATCAATTAACAGACACAAATGGAATATTAATTATTCAGCCATAAAAAGGAATACAGTATTGATACATGCTACAACAGGGATAATCCAGGAAAACATGTTAAATGACTGAAGCCCGACATAAGAGGTCATACATGGTATGATTTGATTTGCATGAAACGTACAGAATAGGCAAATCTATGGAGACAGAAAGTAGATTCGTGGTTGCCAAGAACTGGGGCAAAGGAAGAAATGACTGCTAATGGGTAGAAGGTCTCTTTCTGGGGTGATGAAAATGTTCGGGATCGTGGTGCTGGTCACACAACTCTGTGAATAGGCTAAAAACCAATGAAGTGTAGACTTTAAAAGGGTGAATTTTATGGTATATGAAATAAACCTCAATAAAGTTGTTATAAAACAATTAAGAAAAACACAGAAAGACACTATGGGGGCCCAGAACACACCACCCCAAGATGTGCCTCAGTGGTACGCAGCTTACTCTGAGCCAAAGGCAATTTTAGCTTCAGGCCCCAGAGCAACACCCCCTGGCCTTATTAACTACCTAGAAGAATCTGAATTAGAGGCCTTGCCCGTAAGGGATTATCAGAGATAACGTCTTTTGACCTATCGATAGGGCAGGGCAAACTTCTATTTACTAAACGTCTGCTCTTCTTATCACCCTGCAATGACCTTTTGAAGCCAAGTCACTTACCTCATCCCTAGCTCAGGATGTCTTATATGCTTTAATTCCTTTTCTATCTCTGAACCTCTTGCGCAGTTGGGGGGCTCTGACTCTCACTTATGTGAGATTCCCATATGTAGGAGAGTAAATTTGATTTGCTCTTGTCAATTTGCCTATATCCGGCCAGCCAAAAGAACCGGGAGGGGTAAAAAGGAATTTTTCCCCTTCTCCACAATGTACAACTGATTTCCAATAATGCCTTATCCATTCAAACATTTTTTATTTATGTGAATTCAATCCTCATAAAAATCTGACTTGTCAAAGGGTGAAAACCACAATTGTGCTGTGTTGGGTGAGGAGGGAGTAGGGTAGTTGCCCTCTATCTGAACTATAAAAATAAAGAAAATTACTTTTCTAATTGAAATTGAAAAAGTTCAATTTCACTAGGCACCTGAAAAATTATCAACTTTATATTCAATTTACCAGACCAACCTCCATTTTAAAATTCAAACCGACGGCTCTTGTCAAAAATTTCATCTTAACCCAACACCCTCCCAGAAAGCAAAGAATGCTAACGGATCCAGATTTCTCTAGTGCTGAGATTACTGGTATAATTCTATGAAAGTACCTTTTACAAATGTAACTGGCTTCTGTAAAAATGCCTAGTATTTCTGGAAAGCTTATTAACAGGCTAATTTTAGCTTCAATTGTGCTACAAAGGTTTCTGAAGCTTTAAAAAATGTTTTATGTAAACTACTTTCTAAAAATCAGTCTACTTCAAAGGAAAAATATTGTGATGAACTGAAGAGAACAAGTTTCCACATAGATGCATTCGAGACGGTTTACTGCTAAGAGACTTGTGTCCATAAAATGCCAGGCCTTTTACTCAGACATACACACAACACAAACATACACACCTGTTTTCCAACGACACCAGCATCCACCCGCGGACTGCATAATTACATGTGTCACCCATGGTACACAAACACACTATGGACCCAGCTGCTGTGTGTTCTCCTCCAACAGCGTTGACAGGTAGCAGTGAATCACACATTCTCCTGAGTTTCATCTGCCTCGTGATCAATGACACATGCTGCCAACATCTAAGGTTAAGGATGCAAACTGAGACCACAGATATTTCTCCTTCCTGTAATGCTAAGCATGACCTATACACTACAAATATGGAATGACCACCCACAGTGTCACCAGTGCCAAACTCAAATGGAAGTTAACTGCCCCAGACTCAAATCTGAAGTAAACTATGGAACTGCAGTACTTGTTTTTATTTGAATAATAAGACTTGTTTTTATTTGAATAATAAGACTTGATCATTATCAAAATGTTGCGCATCCTCTATAGGAAGAGCTGTGCTGATAATAAAAAAAATTTTAGAGAGCCATTAATTTCAAATATTTTCTCATAAAACAAAATCCCAGAAACTCCACTACTTAGAACAGTACAAACTGCACATCCTATAAAACCTCTATAACCAGAAATACTTTGTCAGACTCCATAGATACAGGATTTAGGGTTCATAGCATTTCTCAGAGGTCTCAAAACCTGAATTGGGAAGCAGAATAAAGATATAAAGAGATAAACTGAAATCCAGGCTAGCATATGCTAAGGAAAAACCAAAAACAACAAAAGACAAAATAGTCCCACACGAGCGAGCAGTGAATGGATCCACTGGGGTTGGTTCAAGTCAAAAAGGCTTCTGAAGAGACAGGAATCAACTGGGCCCAGAGTAAAGAATATCCATGAAAACAAGCGGAAGAGGTTTCAAACAGAAAGAATGGCGTAAAAAAAGGCCAAAAAGAGGCACTTCACAGGAACAACAAACAAGTTAGTTTGGCTAAAGCTAAGGATTCACCAAGGGAAGAAGTCAGAGTTAAGTCTGAAGACTGCATCAGGGCCACATTATAGAGAAACTTGAACACCACACCAAGGAGCTTCAACTTTGCATGTAATAAGCAGTGTTCTGCACGTTTTTATGTTGTGATGTGAGGACGTGAGAGTGTTTGAATGTGCAAGATCTTATTTACCGAAGCCCAAACAGAGCACAGATATTCCAAATGAAACGCCACATCAGTGAGAGAAAACATGTTCAAAGCCCAGGTACAAGAACTTATTATTGGGGGACGAGGGACATGAGCAGCCGTCCTCAAAAAGTAACAGTGAACCAAGTTAAACAAAAAGTTTCAGTGGTCTACTTTTGCAACTCCCATTTATTTAAAGTTTCCATTTATTATAAAAGCAATGTAAGTGTAAAGCATGTTGAACAGCTCTCACTATATCAATCATGGGGGGCAGTTTACCTCAAATATTGTACAACTAGATTGTGAGTTCCAAACCTATATTAATCCTCAGACTTTTAAATGTGTACGCCATAACCCTTATCAGTGTACAGAGCTGGATCAAGGCCATAAGCTTAAAATCTACCGCCAGGAATGACGTCATACTAATCCAAGCCCATTTTGAGAGTAAATAAATGGGTGTCCCAATGCTCCCAGTGATAAAAGGTGTTGAAACATCAACAGAAACAGAAATCCCTGACAGTCAAATAATATCCTCCCCAAAGATTAAAGTGTGTCATTACTATCCTCTTAGTCTCCATAATAGCCCAATAAAAACAATGTTATGAAATTTTAGTACAAGGTGACTGCATATATTGTCATAAGATCCAAAAATCAGTGGGGAGCAGGGGTCTACATTTCTTTACAATTACCTCATATAATTAATAACAATAATAATAATCAGGAAGAGATCCAGCTTTATTTTTCACAGTTCAGGTGACTTTCCCAAGGCCCTTGGCATAAGCCAAGATAAAATTCCTTATGGTTCCCCCTGGCTTATAGTTTGCACACTGAGTCATCCATGTTTGAGCCAAACAGGGGTACCCTTAAGGTCGCCCAAGTGATAAAGAAGTCAGCTAATGAGAGATCACTCACAGAAGAACCACTCATTATAAACATATCCAAGAGCAAAAGATTTCTCTTTGATTGTGTTCCTAAAACGATAGTTTTGTTCATTAAACTTACTGATACCATCGATTTTACTTTGAGCAGACAGAGCAAAATACTGGGTAGAGGGGACGGCGTTTGACCTGATAGTCTACCAAGTTATGGAAAAGGGAAATCAACTGACTGAAATTTCAAAATTCTCAACAAGAGAGTTTCAAAACACCAGTGTATCTCGCAGCTCATGGGCCGGTTCAAACTTCCAGGCTGAGCCTCAACTGCCTGTCCCTTGTGCTTAATGCAAGTATTCATTACAGTCCTTTTGTCTGTGAAATGACCCACACACCAAGCCACAGCAGAGAAGAGAAAATAACAGGTTCTTGAACGGAACAATCATGACTGGGAGCGAGACGGGCCGTCAATCTCTGCACTAGCTGCAGCCCCTCCAGCCCACCCGTCCCCCACCCCACACACCTTTATTTTCTTCAGACAGAAATGGCAGCAACTGGGGCTACCACGGGAGGGGAGGAGAGGACTCGGCCAAGAGACCGAAATACAAGTTTGGGGACCAGCACCAACTTGTGGCGACGGACCCAAGTATTTTAGGGCCTGCTACAGAGAGGGAGCGAAAGCCCACTCACACCCCCTCCCCCGTAGGTGGCAGGAAAGGATGGGGGAGGGGGAGACTCTGGCGGAAGAGAGGTGGCAGGGCAGGCAGGGAGTCCAGCCGCGGGAGATCGATGGTCGGTAAACAAGCCGGGCGGACCCACCCTCCCACAGCCCGGGGCCTGTTCCCGCACCCGCACCGGGAAAGCCCAAGATGAACGCACGGCGGTAGCAGATCCTGCCCCTTCCCGTCCCTGGCCTCCTCTAGCCTACGACAGCGCCCCGGGGGTCGCGGGCGGGCGGCCCAGGACACCCGGGCGCCACCAGGGAGCTAGGGGCCCGGCAGGCCGCCATGGGGGCCGCCAGGGGCCTACGGCGAGGCGCCCACCCGGGCCTGATTACCTGGCGGCGGCGGCGGCTCCTCCTCCAGCTCCTGCTCCTCCTCCCAGTCCGATGCTCGGCGTCCGGCGGCAGCGGCGACTCCCCGAGCAGCCCGCGGCGACGAGCCGAGCCGGGCCCCTCTCCGCCTCCCTCCGTGCCGCCTCCGCCCTCCCCCCTCAGTCAGGACATGGTCTCCGTGGGCCGCGGACGGCTCCCGACTGCCGGAGACCGGGGCCGAGGGGCAGAGAGCAGGCGCGGAGGCGAGGGGGCCCCGAGGGGGAGGGGGAGCAGAGGAAGGGGGCGTCCTCGGGCGCTGCGGGATCCTAATGGCGGCGGTGAGGGGCTCTGGAGCCAAATAAACTCCACAGCGAGCAGCACAACGTCAAGGCCGGACCTCACCGCTCGCCGCCCTATCATTGGCCCGGAGGCCGCCAGGGGCGCAGCCAATGGGCGGCCGCTTCTTTCCCGGAGCAGTGGGCGGGCCGCGGAAAGGTGACGTCACGCCGGCGCCCAGCCCTGATTGTGAGGCGGGGGCGGTCCTGGGCTCTGGACCCTTGGCCGCCTGCGGGGGACGCTGGGAGGCGACAGGGCGGCTCTGCGTCCGCGGCCCGGAGGGCGTCCTCGCGCGGGTCCCACTCGCGTTGCCTCCTCTGCAGCAGACGCGCCCGACTGATAGGTCAACCCCCGAGTCGCGTCTCCCAGGGGGCCACGTAGTAACAGATTCTGCTTCAGCTTTTCTTACAGTTTCAATCTCTTTATCAGGCACCAGGGAAGATAAATGTTTAAGTTGATTGTGATAGTTTTTTATGTCCGGTTTTCACCTTCGAGGCGGTGTGTGTGTGTATTTATAATATGTATTACATGTATATGTACGTATATGCATGATGAAAAGCCATGGATTATATGCCAATTCTCTCAAAATAATTTTTTTAAAAAAGAAAAGCTCTTTCTTTTCTACTTCCTAGCTCTAATTTTCGGTAAACTCAACTTTCTCATGGGTGTCTTTTCTGTAAAGGGAGATGGTTACCTTTTATGTAAATTTAAGGCAGAGAATAAATTACAGCCATGGAAAAAATACTGCCGAGTTCCCAGAGCCCAAGTTATAAAGAGAATCTGTTATATGGTGATGTATTTTGTGCATTTCCTTTATTTCTGTAAATACAGTCAAAGAGTCTTAAGTCATTTAGCCATTTGTTGAAACCCCAGAAGTGTGTCAATTTTTCCAGCCGGAGAGCTTTGCCTTGCATTTTCCATACTTCAAATTTTATTTCAAGAATTTGAAAGACCATACAACAGCAACTCTTTAAAACTTCTAATCCGCTTTACAAGTTATCTATTGAAGAATTGTACTCTCAGAGGGCATTTAGTTGTACTGCACACCTCAACTTAAATAGAAAGAGGGTGTTACTCACTTTAACTGGACTTTTAAAACGTGGATGGAGACTTGAAGTAAAACTATTCATGGTACTATTCTGAGTCTCTTTGCATAAATATGGCACAAGAGTGTAGAGCTTCACTATGGGCACTGAAGAATAATACCTTATACTGCTTTCCCTTACCAGCAACCTCTTCCGTAATCACCAGTATATTTCATCCTCGCAGCCATTCCTGTGATAGATTTTCGATAATCCCCATCTTCCCAGAGCAATGTTATTATTTGCTCAAGGGCTTCTCAATAAATTGTTTATTTTAAACTGCAACAGTTTAAACTGCAACAGTCATTTGCCTACAAAACTTCATACACATTCTCAGACATATAATTAACACAATTGTAGATAAAATGAAACACCACGGTTATTACGTAAGAACAATGGTTCAACCAACATTTCACTTTGAAAATATTTTCAGAGCTTCTGAGTACCTCAGCTTCCCCTGCCTAAACCTCAGCTACAAAGCACCTCACCTACAAATTAACAAGAACTGTAGAATTAGGTGGTTTTGTTTAGTTTGAGTTGCAGTTTATCTTGTTAAGGGAAGGGATATTATTTGAATAAGGCTTATTAACTCTTCACTCAGTTTAACAAACCTAAAGTACCATGTGCCAAGGAACAAGAAACACACACAGATGAGTAAGATGTTCTGTGTTTGAGGAACCTGCAGCCTAGGAAGGAGGGCAAGACAAAAATAACCATAATTATAATATGAGGTAGAATGTGCTAAGTTAATTCAAATGAAAACTATCTTGTAATTGAAAGGAAGGGCAAACCCCAAAATGACTCTGTTAAAGTTGAAGACACTTGATACAGTCCAGAGGTTCTCGGCCATGGCCACACATTAGAATTACCAGAGGAGCTTTTTCAAAATACCCATATCTGGGCCCCACCCCAGCCCAGCTGAAACAATCCCCAAGGGATCCTGGGCTGGCGATGTTTGAAACACATTCCCCAGGTGACTAATATGCAGCCAAGAACTGACACAGTCCCACCCCCGAGTTTACAAATGTGGAAACTAATGCCTAGAGATTTTAAATGACTTATCAAAAGCCAGATCATCTAGGTTTGGAATTAGAAAACAAAGCTCTGGATTTCCCAAATCTTTTTTCCATTGCACCATATTTGAGTTAAAAATATGTCAACAAGTACAGCAGACAGCATTGTCAGTTAAGGAACTGATTTGTGCTATTTAGCACAGAGATTAAATTGTCATTCTCCTTACACATGTTTCTGAGAAATATTTGAGTTCTGAGAAATATTTCACTTGGGAAAAAAGTTTGTTTGTTTTTTTTATTTCTTTTTCTTAGAACCCTTGTACTAAATTGTAGGGACAGTATAATTTTGTTGACAATTAATTTGTTTTGGCTTTTATTTCAAGTGTTTCCCAAGCTACTTGTACAAGATATAATTCCATTTTATTTTTTTTTTCTGCCTTATTGCATAGGTCTTGAATGCCAAATTGTGGATCTGTACTTAATTCATTACAAATAGAGCTAAAAAAACATTACTAGGTTTTGAGCAGGAAAGTGCAAGAGATATACCTTAACCTAGAATGTCTGTGAGACAAACTAGCATAGAATTAGAAACAGGGACAGAGAAACCCATTAAAAGAGACAAAACCTAAAACCAAACTAGCTGTGGGAAAGGAAAGGAGAGGACAGTAGTGAAATAAGGTGACAGTAGAATGTTCGGAGTTTGTCAGTGTCTGAATCTGGGGCAGAAGAAAGACTCAAAAGTCAGAGAACCCTGAATGATAGTGGGTGTGATTAACACTGGGAAAACCAAACGAGGAACTAGATAAGAGAAGATACTGACTATTGATTGGATCAGGTATGTGGCTATCCTGGGTTCAGGAGGAAATGTGCAGCAAGCAAGGGAAATGCTGGTCTGAAATTTGATAGTCTGGAACTGGAGCTAAACTTCAGGGAGTTTTACATAGAGGTTACTTACCATTGAAGCCACAGGAGCCGGAAAGAAAAAGAAAAGCTAGCCTAAGGAGGAGAAAACAGTTGTCAAAAAGAGAGGAGATGAAAAGGTGTTCTGGAAGCCCAGGGAGTGGTGAGCCTAAAGAACATGGTAATAGACAATGTCAGATTCTACAGCCTCAGAAACTAGAACAGAAAAAAGGTCACTGGGTTTGACAAACAAGAGACTTAGTGACCTTCTAGAGAACAGTTCTCAGTAGGATGGTGGGGAGAAAAGCCAGATTTCAAAAGCTGAAGGCCTGTGTGGGCAAGGAAGCAGTGATTACAGACTACCCGTCCAAGACATCCGGCAAGGAAAGGAGGCAGGAGATACAAGAATAGACACAGGGGGTGACAAGAATGAGGGAAAGGTATTTTTTATGGTTTTTTTGTTTGTTTGTTTTTTAAGAATGGGCATATCTGAACACTTTTGTAAACAGAAGAGAAAGTGGAGAGGGGGGAAAAAAGATTGAAATCCAAAAGGGAGGTCACCCAGCACACAGTGAATTTGTCTTGGCAAGCATGAGGGCCCTTTCTTCCTCAAAATAAGAGTGAAGAGGGGCGGCCGGATGGCTCAGTTGGTTAGAGTACAAGCTCTGAACAACACGGTTGCCGGTTCGATTCCCACAGGGGCCAGTGAGCTGTGCCCTCCACAGCTAGATTGAAGACAACAAGCTGCCACTGAGCTTCCAGAGGGGCAGTCGGATGGCTCAGTTGGTTAGAGCGCAGCGCTCGCAACAACAAGGTTGCCAGTTCAATTCCTACGTGGGATGGTGGGCTGCGCCCCCTGCAACTAAAGATTGAAAACGGCAACTGGACTTGGAGCTGAGCTGCACCCTCCACAATTAGATTGAAGGACAATGACTTGGAGCTGATGGGCCCTGGAGAAACACACTGTCCCCCAATGTTCCCCAATAAAATTTATAAAAAATTAAAAATAAGAGCAAAGGAAGACATGGAAAATAAAGCTCAGACAGATTCTGATGGGAAAGACAGGTGATGGAGTAGACATCAGATCCTTTCTCCTTTCTTAGAACATACGGTTGTAGATAGCTCAAAATATGGTTTATGCTCATCAGGACTGCGAAATTATGGTGGTCGTTAGAACTGCCACTGGCTTGCTATTTAATGTGTTATTTTTTAAGTATACTTAAAAAATATTACAGATTTGTTAACATTTTGGTAATCACATTTCAAGTTAATTAGTTTCCTTGTAATCTTAATTTTATGCACTTAAAAAAAATAATTCCAGGGGCCAGGCCAGTGGCTCAGGTGGTTGGAGCTCTGTGCTCCTAGCGCTGAGGGCTGCCCATTCAATTCCCACATGGGCCAGTGGGCTCTCAACCACAAGGTTGCCAGTTCAATTCCTCGAGTCCCACAAGGGATGGTGGGCAGCGCCCCCTGCAACTAGGATTGAACACGGCACCTTGAGCTGAGCTGCCGCTGAGTTCCCGGATGGCTCAGTTGGTTGGAGCGCGTCCTCTCAACCACAAGGTTGCCAATTCGACCTCCGCAAGGGATGGTGGGCTGTGCCCCCTGCAACTAGCAACAGCAACTGGACCTGGAGCTGAGCTGCGCCCTCCACAACTAAGACTGAAAGAACAACAACTTGAAGCTGAACAGAACCCTCCACAACTAAGATTGAAAGGACAACAACTTGGAAAAAGTTCTGGAAGTACACACTGTTCCCCAATAAAGTCCTGTTCCCCTTCCCCAATAAAATCTTAAAAAAA
This sequence comes from Rhinolophus sinicus, assembly GCF_036562045.2. Taxonomy (NCBI): domain Eukaryota; kingdom Metazoa; phylum Chordata; class Mammalia; order Chiroptera; family Rhinolophidae; genus Rhinolophus; species Rhinolophus sinicus. The sequence continues at coordinate 5,844,685 of NC_133757.1, forward strand.
AAAAAAAAGATTCCAAGTGGGAAAAAAAAAAAAAAGGCTAAGAGACCCTAGTCTAGTTAGCGAAAAGTTGAATTTTACTCATTTCTCAGGGCAGAAAGGCAAACTTCATATAAAGTCATCAGATCACTAATGTTCCAATACAGGGCATAGAGTAGGCAAGCCCGTGGAAAGTAGAAATGGGAAGCAAAAGCTGTATTTTGCCAGTAAATATGATTAGCTGTGCAAGGAGAGAAAAGAAACAGAGGCATGAAGTAGTGGGAAAGATGAGTGATGCAGTGAAGGATAAGATGTGTCTCAATTAGGAAGCCCTGAAAAGGTGAAAAGCAGGGCTGATAACCAGCAAACTCAAATACACTTTAGGTCTGACCCCATGTGAATAGCCGCAAAGAGGATATTTTCCCAGTTTATTGTTTTTATAAACAAACCTCTTCTCATTTCTGTGCTGACAAGGTGACACTTCTGCCACCACCCCAACACACACCATACACACACACATACACATACAAACTCTCTGACATGCAAGAAAAAACATACTGATCTAGATGGAATCTAATGCATTATTACATGTGTCTCATTATACAATGCTCATGGAATTGAAAATATTCTGCCATTTTGCCAAACACTAAAATGATAAATTATCTAAATAGTTAGGAATGCCACATATTTTTTCATTCCTTCCAATCATTTTGGAGACTACATGGTCAAAAAGTATTTCAAAACATTGGAAAGTATTCATGATGTCATTCAAGTATTTCTTAAATTAATAAGTGGGACTTGCAAATGATTTCATTTTCATTTATAGCAGCTATAAATTTAAAAACACAAGCTAAGGGGGCAGCCAGATGGCTCAGTTGGTTAGAGCGTGAGCTCTGAACAACAGGGTTGTCGGTTCGATTCCCACATGGGCCAGTGAGCTGCACTCTCCACAACTAGATTGAAGACAACAAGCTGCCACTGAGCTTCCAGAGGGGCAGCCGGATGGCTCAGTTGGTTAGAACACGAGCTCTTAACAAGGTTGCTGCTTTGATTCCCACATGGGATGGTGGACTGCACCCCCTGCAACCAAAGATTGAAAACGGCAACTGGACTTGGAGCTGAGCTGAGCCCTCCACAACTAGATTGAAGGACAATGACTTGGAGCTGATGGGCCCTGGAGAAACACACTGTCCCCCAATATCCCCCAATTAAATAAATAAATAAATAAATAAATAAATAAATAAATAAATAAATAAAAACACAAGCTAAATGCTAAAAAGGGGCTGACCTCACAGAAACATTGTTTTATGGCCAATACAAAATTATTCAATCTTTCCTCATAATGAATAAAGTATGAATTACAACTAATGAACTCATTGGCTGCTGGTATTCATACATTACTTGAAGCTTTAACAGTTTTAGCAATGACTAGAAAGCACCATCCCTGTATTTTAGATTCTTTGACTGTTTGATTCACTGATGTATCCCGAGCACTTAGAATGGTCCTTGGCACATACAGGTGCTCAAGAAATGTTTATTGAATGAATTCATTAAGTTTCATTTTTTGATTTTATACTTCGATATTTTCAACCATTATTATTTTAGTTCAATAACCTGATACATTGAAATTTCATTCAAGAACTTAGAGTAGTTGGATATTTCTTCTTGATTCTCTTTCAGTTTGTAATTTACATACCATGTGTAGAATTTTGAACGCATACGAAAATTGTATCTACGGCCTGCCTGGTGGCTCAGGTGGTTGGAGCACTTCGCTCCTAAAACCGAGGTCGCTGGTTGGATTCCCACATGGGCCAGTGAGCTGCGCCCTCTACAGCTAAGATTGTGAACAATGGCTCTCCCTGGAGCTGGGCTGCCATGAATGGCCGGAGGTCGGCGCTGGCTGAAGTGGACTACCCTGGGCTATGGACTACCCTGGGCCACCATGTGCTGCCCTGAGAGGCTGGATGACTGGCAACCGACTGCCTCAGCGGGGGGGGGGGGGGGGGAGCGTAAGGCTCATAACACCAGCATGGACCAGGGAGCTGTGTCCTACACAACTAGACTGAGAAACAAAGGCTTGAACCAGAGTGGGAATGGGGGGGAGAGGGAAGCGGAAGAAGAGGGGAAAAATTATATGTAACACATTAACTTTTGCATTTAGCAATCTTTAAAAAGAAAACAAGGTGTATGTTATGAAATTTGTCCAGAGCTTGGGGGGCTTCAAAAGAATCACAAGTGCCTTGAAACTGTATACAAAAATCCTCTAGATGGCTTACACTTTTCTGGAGAGAGGGTCTGTAGCTTTCACCAATTCCCTAAAGGCATTCATGACCCAAAAAAGGTTAAAAAACCTCTGGTGTAAACTATATTTTGTATTTTCAAGGCAACAACAATAATTTGTATTTTTAGGATATTTGAATTTTCAAAGCACTTTAGCATCCATGATCTCATTGTAGCTTTATCAGGTTGTCAGGTAGGTGTTGTCTCTAATAACTGAAGGGAAAACCAAGGGACAGAGAAGTTAAAGCACTTTCTTTTTAGGAATTGGAACACAGGCCCTCAAAGTTGTAACCCAGTGACCCTTCCCCCAAGCTTTTCCATTTACTTCGCTGGGACCCAGAAGACGCGTACCTTACAGATGCTTTTATAAAAAATGTATGCATTAACACTAAATGTCAGTGTTTTTAAGATCAGTTTTTTCAAGAAGCAAATAGAATTTTGTTTGCAAATAGAATTTACTGGCCTCATCGCGAGCTGTGGAGAAATTGAGAAATAGCATAAATACCTAACTTGAAGCCCAACTCAGTCAGTGATAAACTTGAAAAAAGAATGTGCTCAAACTGAGTGAATTTCTCCCCCATTCTTTTCAGACAGGTGATGAGTGTCAGCTTTGGGACACTGTTCCAGGAGCCCTGCCTGGGTACTCTTGAAATGTTATGGTCAGCAGGCAGGATGGTAATGGGGTAAGGAAGCAAGCTGGTAAGGGAGTTAGCTGGCATCCATGCCCCCTGCAGGCTAGGTGGGTCTGGGAAAGATGCTGATAAACCATGGCCCACTCAGTACTACTACGTCCTTCTGACCCTAGGGCAAGCACCGTGGTTAAGACCACCACTTTACAACATCTGGGAGCTGCAGCAACCTCAGCAGCCTGCCCTGAGAACTGGCTGAATTGTACAAACACCTTGCAGAACGACATCCTTCCCCTTTTATACTCTTGTGACAATGTAAACAATTTCAAAGAGCAGGGAAACTTGAATTGTCCAGAGCGTTGCTTTAAATCCTATTCATAACAACAATATTTTCTAAAAGCAAGTCATAGGCAAAATAACCACATTCCTCAGTGTCCCAGGAAAGTTGAAATTCTTTACGAAGGTGTGGGCAGGTTTGAAGAAAACCAACAAGGATGATGAAACAGCCCTGAGCTGGCAATAATAGGGAGCCATGACCAAATCCTAGAGAGAACAGTTGTTGTAGGAGGGAGGGCCACTTGACAGGAGGAGTGGCCTTCCTAGAGCAACAGCCATTGTGAGGCCCAGCAGGGAACTAGCCAGAATAAACAAAATGATTCCTCTCTGCTCCTGCCAATCTCTGCCAGGGCCTCCCAATGGCCAAACCAAACTGGTGAGCATAAGGCTAGGGAGCCATTGACAGCAGTCCTTGCAGGTCAGTCTGTCCTGGGGGCACAGAGCAAGGGGAGAGTGAATCTGATCTAGAGGGACAAATGGAGGCTCTCCAGCCAACAGACGCTATAGCAGAGCAAATGTCAAAGAAAGGCTATTTCCAGAACTTTACTCCGAGGCAATAAGTATTACCATTTTGAATCCCATCATCCACGCAAAAGCTATTCCACCCAAAGGCAATGTTTTTTGAGGGTATCTGAATTTGTCTTTTACTACTATAGCATGGATTCATGCCATAAAAAAGATCATACTATCCATTCTATAGCTGAAACTCAGAAAAGATGGATGTCAGAGATGGTATAGAAATATTCCAGAGAGATAATGCAGAGTCATCAAGAAAAGGCTTCCAAAAGCGATAGGAAAACAGTTTAAGTCCATAAACTGATAGGCTATCGCTCTAGCAGTATCTCTTTAGAATGAATTGATTTATCACCAAAGGTAAGATGTGTTGGCGCCTAGACTGAATTGAATGCCAGTCATGCTCATGTTAAACAATTAAACTTTTCCACAGCAGGGATATACAACAGTCTTTCCTTTTATGGTTTTGTCTTATGGTATTTTGAGTCTGTCTGAAGGATTTCCATCACTGAAATCAGGATTAGACACAAGAAATCTTTTATATTACAAAGTAGGAAAGAAATATGTTAAGAAGTCAGCCCTAACTCAGAGATAAATAAATTGTAATAAAGCAGAGAAATTCACAGATGACATGTAGCCTTGCGTTAACACATTTCTGAAAGTTTCTCTAATCATAAAACACCCCTCAAATAACATATTAGCAGTTTGATCGTCCAGTGGCCGTGCACAAAGGATAACTGGCATCATGCTGGCCCACAGTCACCAACTGAAGTATGAGGTTTCTCTTGTGCTGCTATGCTGGCAGACAAAATCATTCATCGTTAGAAAGAAAGGAAATGAATCTTCAAGAGGAAGGCATGCTCTTGCTCAAGAGCTAAGAAAATACACTCCTTTTTTCTTCTTTCATCAGAAACCCCCTCCTGAGCAGACATCATGTTCTGGCTTGGGTCAACAAGAGAAAGAAGCTTGCTTTGTGGAGGATTATTTTCAACAGAAAAAAAAATGTCCATTTGGAAATGCTTTCTTTACAGCCTAGAACTTAAACTAACACCATTGCAATCAACTCTTTAGTTCTCAAATGCATGTTAAAAAAATTATTTTGTCCTACAAAGCACGAAGTTCTGTTCAAGTACAGAGAAATCTCTTTCATTTGGCTGCTTACCACTGGTTCCAAAGCAGGTGGACTGTTGAAGTAACATACACAAAAATAACAAAGATGACAAAATCTAAATTAATTCCCCATTGTAGTTTCTGATCTGAATTTAAAAAAACTAGAGAACACTTGAAAATGCAGCATCTCGAGGCCCTAAGGTATTAGGTATTGATTTATTTTCCTGAGATTTACAGCCTTCATAAACTTAAAAAGAAAATGAGGTTGGCGATTGTGGCAGAAATTGCTAGAAACTCTTCCCAACATCCATTCTCCTTTCTCTCCCAAGCAACAGAATATCAGTTTCTAACAAAACTGTTGCTGGGCTAAATGCCTTTACTGTATTTCCAAGTCTCTATTACAGGTAGGTGTGGTGACATGACTAAGTTCTGGCCCATAATATATTTATGATATATATATAAGTGAAAGTGTTCTGAGGGATTTTATGGAAATTTTCCTTAAAAGTCCTCCCTGGTCACCCTATCTTCCTTCCTGGAGTATGGATGTGATGGCTGGAGCTCCTGAGGCCATTCTGAACCGTGAGGTGATTTTGAGGATAATAGAGCAGTTATATAGACCACACATGGACTGCCTTCCCCCAGACACATTGTAGCTGGGAAAGATATATCTGTGTTAGTTAAGCCACTGTTATCTGTGGATTTTCTTTTTCAAATAGCCAGACAGAGGAATACTCCACTTCCTCATACAGAAGAATTGCTCTCTCTTTTTCTTTTTTCCTGCAGCTTTACATTTCTATTATTTAACACCCTACTCTTGTGGGAAGAATCTTATCGAGCAACTAAAACAATGGGGGAAGGAAATCATTGCAGAAAGTGTTGAATCCTCAGAAGATACTGAAGACAACTGTCCCCCGTTTCCAAAAATGACAATAAATGAAGTGCCTACTTCAAAGAGAATTGAATCCATAAACATTACAGTAAAAGGGGGGGATTCTAACCAGTATATTTTTGATAAGACATCTCCAATGCTTTAAATTACTTATAACTAAACTTGAATGTTATACAGGCTAATTTTGACTAAAAACTTGTGCTATTGCACAATGCTTACATATCCTTAGGATTCTGATGGCCCCTTAGGTAGTATTTACAAGGAAGATAACTGAGCAAAGGCCCAAGCTGGTACCTGGTATCTCCCTCCCCACCTCAGGTTCTTGCTCAAATGTCACTTCCCCAACCCCCAACATCTAAAATTTTAACTCACCCAACCATCCGCTGTCAGCACCACCCCCAGTGACACTTTCTATCTCTCTGCCATGCTTTAATTTTTCTTATTAGCACCTATCACTAACATACCACACACACACACACACACACACACACACACACACACGTATGTATTTTTTTTATTTGTGTGTCTTATTAGTGGCCTATATCCTACACCAGAAGGTAAGCTGCATGAGGGCAGGAATGTTTCTCTATGTTATCCTTATGCCTAGAAGAGTACCTGGCCCATAGCATCTGCTCAATAAATATATGCTAAAAGAAGGACTGTGAAAGCAAACCTGCTCTCTGCCTTGACTGCAACCACCATGGTGGGTAAGACACTGAGCTTCATACAGCTGGCGCCCAGGGAGGGATCGGCGGCCAAGAGGCCTGGTAGCCAGCTGCCTCAGGGCTAGCTTCTGGTGTGCAGCGCATGCAGTCACACGGGGCCACTCACCAGGAGGCCCCACCCATCGGATCTAATGTGCAACCTAATGTGCTTGCTGTCTTGAATCTCAATCATTGCATACTTGAGTTTGTGTTATTAAGTTGGTGCAAAAGTAATTGCGGTTTTTGCAATGATTTTTTTAACATTTTAAACCGCAATGATTTTTGTACCAATCTAATATATACGTGAAGTTTAAGGGTCAATGGAGTATGGACCAGGGAATCAGAGCCCGGTTTCACTCCTGGTCTCTCCTCCCCAGGATGGGTGCTCAGCCCTCCACTCACCAGCCACCACACAGTGACCATCACTGCCCTCGCTCTGGACAGAGTCCTGGGCGCAGGTGGCTCACACATGCCCCATGTGCCAAGTCACCAGGCAAAACCCCAGGTGACTATAGGGTTTTGCATTCACCCGACAAATATCCCCATTCCCAAAAGAATATGACATAAATAGCAAATAAAAACACCTTGACTGGTGGAGAGAGATCACAGGTGATAAGGAAAAGGTTCTTTTCCTACTTTTACACATTTCCTGCATTTTCATGTTGCACTGGGCCCTGCAAATTATGTAGCTGTCTGCACCTGTCATAGAAGTGGGCCAAGCAATGCACTCTACCCAGGACCTGCGTCCAAGCCTATCTACTCCTGCTGCAGGGGCCACCTGGGTGCCCTTAAGGCGTTGCCCTCGCCCCGTATCCACCAGCTGCTGCCCACCACAGGCAGCACAGAGCCCCCAAACCCTTTCTGGTGCCAACCAGTTAGTCTAGGGCCCCTTCCCACCCCCGGGCCTCAACTCCATCCTGATGCCCTTTTGAGCCAGGCTATGGCTAGATATCAATGCTGGGAGGCAGTGGTGTGCTGCAAAGTGCTTAGCAACCAGCTTGCAGAGGTGGGAGACCCGATTTGTAGTGTTTGCTGTTGCCATGGTGTAAATATTCCTACCAGGGCCAGTTCTGAGCTACCAATATTTAATAACAAGTTAGCAAAACTCTTGAAAATTTAACAGTGATGCTCATAAGCTAACACAAGCAGGCTGCTGCATACTGCTGCTTAGAGGGAAAAGGAAAGAGAACTCTCTGGAATAATATGAACAGATAATTCACATAAAGACAATTCTGTAGAACCAGCAAATGCAGAAAGATGCTCCAAGAGATTAGAATAATGCACATGAAAACAAAGAGGAAGTATACTACTTTCTAGCAATCCAATTGATAAAAATGGGAAACCAAGTTTTGGTGAGATGCACGACGGTGAGAATGTAAATTTGTGCAGACGCTTTGGAGAACAATTTCACACCACCCAGTAAAACTTAAAACTGGTATAAGCCCTGCAGTTCCTCTTCTGGTTTAGTGTGGGGAAACCGCCACGTGTGTACAAGGATATCACGGCAGTATTATAATCATGAGAACCAGTCCCATCACCCAGATCAACAATTGCCAACTCATGGCCTGTCTTGTTTCAATTTTATCCCCATCTGCTTCGACACTTTTCATCTTATTTTGAAGTCAATCTCGGACAGCATATCATTTCATCCATAAATATTTCCGTATCTCTGACAGCTAAAGAAAAAAAAAAAAAACCAACAAAAATGCCTAGAGGAGGCTTTTCAGTGGATACGGGAGAGAGCAACACCAGTAGGAGAATCCGGGAAGGGCGGATTAAAGGGCACAGGTATTTCTATGAGCCCCCCAGATTGCGGTTAGTTTAGGAGTAATGTTTCAGGTGTGTTCCCTGAGGAAATTGTTCCTGTTCCCTACCAGACACGGCAGACTGAAGGGACAGCCTTCTGGTGCTTGGCAGATTTTGAAATCGAATCGAATCTGTGCTGGGTAATCAGCTTAGAAGGTAATAAAGTAAGAACGGACGTTTGCATGGTTCTTGCAAACTTCCAGTGTAGGGGCTTTATTCGTATTTCCACAATGTCTCTCTTGAATATTGTACTTCATCATCACTGTTTGAGAATATGTGCCTGATGAAGTAAACAAAAATACCAAATGTATAAACCACCACATGAGAGGTCTTTAAAATGACAGTGGCCCTCGATTGCTAAATTCACTCCCAGCTCTAAAATTTTGTCTCAATGTAATACTTCATACTGGAAAAAAAAGTAATGCTAATAGCAGTGATTTTTCCAGATGGTTTATCAACATTAATCAAAATAATCCCCCTTTCCAAATTGCTGCTTTCTCTGCGCTTTGTGGAAGGAGCTTTGAATTTTGTTTTAATCTGAAAATAAATCGGCCAGAGGTTGAAAAGTGGAACAGGAAAAATACAAGGCACTTTTACATTTTAGAGATGCTGTATCAAACCTTAGTAAACTGCTCTATATTTAGTTTCTGATCAAATACTGGAAAACTTCTAAAACACAACAGAAAATATTATCTCCACATGGAACATGGTTTCATAATTCCTACACACTACACAGAATTCCTCAAAACTATTTCCTTACTCACTTTCACTCAGTAAAAATCATTACTGACTCATTAGATTTTAAGCAAAAAGCAGCCAGGAAAGGGGGTGGAGTGGGTAGAGAAGAAAGTACGAAAAACCTGATGCTGGATTTCTTTTCTGGATTCTGATTAAGACATCTGATTAAGGATCTGCTGACTTTTTCAATGCTTAGTCAGTACCTCACCCTAAGGCACCAAACCAAACAACAGATTTCAGTGCAGAGGAAACACCTTTATATTGGAAGGAGAGGCCATCTAGGACTTTCATTGCTACAAAGAAGTCAATGTCTGGCTTCAAAGCTTCAAAGGACAGGCTGACTCTCCTGTTAGGGGCTAAGGCAGCTGGTGACTTTAAGTTGAAGACTGAACTCATTTGCCGGTCCAAAAATCCCAGGGCCCTTAAGAATTATGCTACATCTACTCTGCCCTGTAAATGGAGCAACAAAGCCTGGATGACAGCACCTCTGTTTACAACATATTTACTGGATATTTTAAGCTCACTGTTGAGACCTGCTGCTAAAAAAAAAAAAAAAAATTCCTTTCAAAGTATTACTGCTAAGAATAGGCAAGGAAGGATAGTCCCCTGAAAGCCTTTGGAGGAAGCATGGCTCTACCGACGCTTTGATCCCCAACTTTTAGCCTCCAGAACGGTGAGACAATACATTTCTGCTGTTTGAAACTACTCAGATTGTGGTAATTAATTAAGGAAGCCTCAGGAAACTAAAACGTCCTGTAAAGTGTGTGCACGTATGTGGACATACACATACACACACACACCACGCACGTATTTGGTGAGTTTCTATTTCTTCTTCCTCATTCTCAAGGAAGGAGAAAGGGAACTCACATCCACTAAGCTGCTGGGCCACACTGTGCTTGCTGGCTGCTCTCATAAAGGGCAGCTCATGGAATTCCCATGATTCCCTGCACCCGTTTGCAGATAAGGAATCTGAGCACAGGGAGGCTTAGCTGGACCCAACCATTAGATCCCGGCAAGGAGAAAGGCATATATTTTGAAATGAGAGCAGGACTATACTAGGTAACCACGTGAGTCTTCTGTGCATGCGAGAAATGGTTAGTATCACAGAGACTTTTCTTAAATTCACTTTGTCGAATGCTCCGATTGTCTTTAAAGGATAGCCCTTTGCTTTCTCTGCCCAGTACTCTCAGGGAAGAGTTTTGTGTCTAGGCAGCAATCCCAATGGCAATAAACCATCCTGGGAGCTGAGCTCCATCCATGATTCTGGGAGAATCTCATGAGGTCAAACACCCCCAGGGCTCTCACTCAACAAAGTCTCAGGAGCCCCAGGTTCTCCCGAACCCAATCCTTCTGCTCTCCAGTGCTGTCCTGGTGGTCTTAGGGCACAGCGGTTGGAATGTGTTATTATTTGCAAGTGGTTCCTTTTCAAGGAAAGATGGATGGAGGGAAGAAGAGAGGGAGGAGGAAGGAAGGGAGGGAGAGAGGGAGTAAAGAAAGAAGGAAGGGAGGAAGGAAGGAAGGAAGGGAAGAAAGGGGAGGGAGGGAAGAAGGGAGGGAGGAAAGAAGGGAGGGAGGGAGGCAAGGAGGAAGGAAGGGAGAACGGAATGGCTTAGCACAGGACCTGGAACCTAGCAGACCCCCGACCCCCCCATACCTAGCATTCCAGTCCCTGTAGGAAAAAGAGCTGCTTTTATGTCACTACTGAGGGGTCTTTCCCAGTCAGTACCACCTTTACACCGGGCATGACAGGCCACTTTCATGTGCCTCATACATGCCAAGCACACACAAAGCCGATGGATTAAAGAGCACATGGGTGTTTGACCACCTGGGATGCTGTGCTCGGCGCTGGCAATGCACAAGTCCTAACTGTAAGTACTGGGCTTCCCTGAAAATGACACCTAGCCGGACCATCAGCTCTAATGCGTCTTTTGGAGAAAATTTAATATAAGACCCGGTATTATATTATATTATACATGGTATTATATTATATTATACCCGGTATTGTATTACATTATATTATATTATACCCAATCTTATGTTATATTATATTATATTAAAGACCCAGTCTTATTTTAAAATAAAACCAGGTCTTATATTAATTTTTACTCCAAAAGACGCATTACAGCTGACGGTCCGGCTAGGTCTTATTTTCGGGGAAACACGGTATCCACAGCCAGGATTAACACCTGTCAGGCCTAGGGAAAGGCTTCTCCACAATCCCTGGCCTCTGCTCTTGAACAGAAGGTGGCTGCGTCTGATCACCCTGGAGATTTGTGGTTCTGTTGCCACCAACATTGGAGAGACAAATACTGTCTCAGAAGGCAGGGAGGGTTTGACCAGGGGAAGATCTCAGGTAAGAGAAAGACGATTGATCAACTTGTCAAACCGTCAAAGAGTATAAACAGAACAGATTCTCTTATAGGGAAGCATTATTTCCCAGTAGCCCTGTGTGGCTTTTTTTCTTCTAGTGTTCTAATTCAGGATTGGAAGACATTCACAAATTAGCACTGTTTTCACAATAGTTGCACCTGGTAGCCAAGGAACACTATGCAATGTTACACAATTCAGATTATTCTTAAATGTGTCCATAAGCAGGTCTCGATGTAATGTGTGTGAAGCATACTGCCAGCTGTTCACATTAAAGATCCAAATACTGCTTTAAGAGGGGGGAAATCGCAATACCAGAAATAGACTTTACATGGTAAAATTCAATTATGTTATAATATTTTCTGCAATAAAGATAATCTGTCACATGCATCCCCATTACAATGTTTGATTCTGATGTATGAAATCCATGACTTATTTCTGGATCTAAATATTGCTTTAATAGTTTTACCGACAATTTCAGCTACTATTGCTTCAACAGAGTGAAGGTTTTCAAATTGAAATTCATAAGAAAAAGCTATCTAAGAACTACAATGACTCAATAAAAGTTGCCTGATTTAGCATTCCTCTTAGTAGAACACAATTACGTGAAAATTTTGCCTATAACATCATAAATAGTGAGTTTGATGAACTGTAGGAAAGAAAAATAAATATTGTGGCACAAATATAGGATAATTTATGAATTTTATATGTCTTTACTACTCACACAAATATCACCAGCCTGTTAACAAAGTACCTAGATATTTACAATAATTAAAGTCAGTTGTCTGATATTTTGACAACTTACTGAAAATAAAAGCAGTGGCATTATAAATAGAGAAATTTTGTTTGCTCGTTATGAAGGTATATTTGTCACAGTCAGAGGGTAGAAAATACTTCTACGTATCAGTTGGGGGACTTGGTTAATGACTTTTAAACATTTAGATACATAGCCTGTGGTGCTCCTTTACCACTCCTGCCCTGGGCCCTGCCAATGGTGGCTGAAGGCCTGTACTCCAGGCTTCCAGTTTCGACACTCGCATGGCATGAGTGGTGGATGGCTCCATTTAAAGTCCCAGGAGCTCTGATGGCATCTCCAGGGAGGTGCCCCGTGGTCGCGAGCAAGGGAAGAGCTAGGAGAAGAGCCACCCAAGGGTCATGGTGGGTAGAAGCCTCTGCCCAGAGGATGCATTTCTTCTGTTAGTCCCACTCCTCCCTCTGAGTCTTTGTACAAGGCACTTTAAGGCCCTGGGCCTTAAGAAAGAGTCGGGCCAGGAGCAGGCCAATGCAGGGACTGGCCAGGGGTAGGACAAGCCTCGGGGAGGAGGTGTAGGTGGGTCAACACCAGAAGGAGCCCAGGTAGAGGGATTGGATGGGGCCGGTCCGCGTGAGCAAGCAGGGGGAGCTGCTCACAAGCAGGTGCTGGGAGGCCCCAATTGCCCTGCAAGCCCAAGGGGCTCGATCAAGGGTGTACTGGGGGTGGGGCATCCAAGAGCGTACCTAAGTGGAGAAGCTGCACTGTGGCTGCTCACACCTGACATGGTGCTGGGCCATCTAACTCAGCACTGTGCCATCAGATGGCATTGTAGAGTCTGATCCACTCAGCATGGGAGAGGTGACTTATTCAATTACCCTTAGCTAGGGACGAGATCACTTAATGCAAACACAGCTACCTGGCTCCAGTCTCCGTAACAGGACTTTGGGGGCACAGCCAGAGAGGACCTCAGGGCGCCCCCAATGTGTCCATAAAAAACATGTGTCTACACCCAATATGTCTACGACAAATGATATCCAGTTGGCTTAGGGGTAAAGGGTCAGGATGGGGAGTTGTGGTACTTATTTCCTGAGGTTGCTTAAGGGTCCCCTGACTAGGGGGTAGACTCTACCCCGAACCGAGGGGCAGTGTACTGAACAGGGCTGACAGTGGGGGCACGGGGCTGCCGCTGTTGAGTTGGGGGCCAAGGAGTGGAAGACAATGAGCTAAGCAGGTGGCGATGCATATTTGGAGATGTACAGTCACTGGCCCCAAATCCACAGGGACTTCTCGGCTGATTTCCAACAACAACAAAGTTTGTAAGTGCAATGAAAGAGAAAGGCCAGAAAGAACACCTTCGGCAGTTTTGAGTACAACAGTCATTTATCAAAGGGGTTATTTGGCTGTTTTAACCATTAATTCTAAGTCAGTCAATGGATCTGGTCAAAAATGGGATCAGATTAGGAACTAAGGACGATGCAAACCACCAAATCAGATCTCAGATGGCACTGAGCGACTTCACCTACACATAACCCAAATGTGCATGTAACACACCCTCCTCTCTATCAGAGGCACAAGTGAAATGGCAGGATTTCAGCATTTTCAGGCCATTTCCAGCACCATGGCAACGCATACTGCACAACACATACCAGCATCTAGCGATTCTGAACCCTGAGCCTGGGGCCTTAACAAAAAGAAGGCACTGCAGTATTTGGATGACAAGCTCATTCACTGAAGGAATTAAAAGTAAGAATTTAAGACACAAAGGCTTGATAAATTATTGACTTGATGATAATTTTCTTCTCGTATAATCTAGAAGCAGCAGCAAAAGGGAACTAACTGCTTCTGGTTTCCTTTTGACCAATAGGAGGGACCGATAAGTGGCGGAGAAGAAACAGCATCATTGCAAGAGAGGCCCCTGAAAAGTGGCCCAAGAACAAAGTCTGGACCCAGACATTTATCCTGGAGTCTTAAGAAAGCAGCTTTCAAAAGGTGTAGGGAAAAAGTGTGTCCCAAGGTCCAGAAAACTCTGACTCAGCTCCTACAGTAACAAGGTCACATAGGGACTTGAAGCTGAGAGCCGTTGCCAAGGAGGAAGGGGACCGAGGAGGTCACAGGGGTTATGACAAGACCCTGTGTGCCCAGGCTTTGTCAGTCCTGGGGCCACACAGGGGCAGAAGAAAACTGCAGATATCTGACGCTGAGCTCCCAGTTGGAAGATTCAATACTCACCCGATCATCTCTCTTCCTTGGTTCTGGGTGGCTCATGCCTTTCCCCAGAAACTACTGCTGCTGCTTTTTGTTCTCTACCATCACTTGGTGCCCTTGAACTTGAACTTGTGCTTCCTGTGTCCCTTCAGGCTGTGTCTTCAAGGCTCTCGCTTTGGCTATCATCACTATTGAGAGTCCCAGAGGTTACAGAGGGTTTTGCCAAGACCACTGTACGTGGCCCTTCGTAAGGCGGCACACAGAGGAGTCTGTCATCCCAAGAGAATAATGACAAAGACGTGCATAGAGAAGGAGACTGAAGGCAGTGTTATTACTCCCGATTATGCTTTCCAATATTTCTGTGACTGTAAAGGTTGTCCCCCATCCAGTTGGGCCCCAAATGACTCCCTTCCTGTCTATGCCTGAGGTCCAGGCTCTCTAGAAAAAACCCTGCTGCTTCCCTTCTCTCCACCTCCGACCTTTGGACTTCATCTGTCATCTCTCTTGCTAGCCTCTTCCCGCTAATGACACATGGACAGTTTATCTGGCTTTCTGCTGGGACATTTCCCCAGTATCCTGCCTTTCAGATTGCCTTCTAGGGTCCAGGTAGGCAGTCCACCAACGCTTACTTCTCAGGGAGCACCCCGTTTCTCTGGGAAGAGAAAAATCAAATGCAAGTAACGCTTATTTCTTACAGGCAGTCCTGGAAAATACAGGAAGGAGTAAAGAAGAAAAATGACCCGTACACTCCAAACCGAGTGAGGTAATCACAGATAACATGTGAAGGAATTTCCAGAAATATGTTATTTGAATAGATTATTATTGGACTTGGGTGTGTATATAAGTACATATTCTGCTTTTTTTAAACTCACATTGATCATTTTCATATATATGTATGTGTATATTTATGTATATATTCCGCATTTTTAAACTTAATCATTTCTGAGTAACTCAAAGAAGTTTTACTAAAATATTTTATCAAATAACTATGTGAGATTCTGTTTGATGAGGGTACCATAAGTTAGCCATTCCCTTAGTGCTGGACATTTCGGTGGTTTCTGAATTTTACTACTTGTAGGAAGAGAGGACCTGTCCAGCCCTCTCAGAGGCTCTTGCCTCATCACACACGGGAGGGGGCTTCCACATCGCGCTCTCCATCCCCAGGTCCTCCATAGAGAGAGGCAGTGGCTAATCCCATCACCCCAAGTGTGACCCCAATTTGGAGCAACATTTGACTAGTGATCAGGGTTACGGGGCCTCAAAAGTAGACACCCAGCAATTCCTCTTTCACAGCCTGGCTCGAACACAGGGGTCATCTTGCCTGTGCTGTTCCACCCCATCGCTCTGTGTAAAGAAACCTGTGACTGTTATTCATGTAATGGTTGGGAAGGCGGACATGAAGTCGGCTCTACCTTACCTTTCTCCCCAGTGCACCTGAGCTTGCAGGCCCCATATCTAGATTTGGCATGAGAAGGAAGAGGTCTCCTTCAGCCGCAGGGGCAAGCAAGCCCTCTAGGCAAGCAAGCCCTCTAGGCAAGCTATTAGCAGAAAGCTCTGCTTTGGGGTTACAGGCTGACGGCCAAGAGTAGTTATTTAATAAATTTTTTTCAAAGAATTTATACACACAGTACTCGGCCATAATGAAGAATGAAATCTTACCATTTGCAAGGATAAAGATGGACCTAGAGAACATTATGCTAAGTGAAATAAGTCAGACGGACAAAGACAAATACCACATGATCTTGCTTATATATGGAATCTAAAGAACAGAATAAATGAGCAAACTAATCAGAAAAAAAAAGAATTTACACACACACACACACAAATATATAGTATATAGGGAAATAATGAGTAAAAAAACAAAATACAGTTGACCCTTGAACAACATGGGTTTCAGCATAGCTATGCAGGTACACTTATACAAAAATTTTTTCAATAAATACTGTAAACGTATTTCCTCTTTCTTATGATTTTCTTAATAACAGTTCTTTTCTCTAGCTTACTTTGTAAGAATAGAGTATATAATACATGTAACATACAAAATATGTGTTAATTGACTATTTATGTTATCAGTAAGGCTTCTGGTCAACAGTAGGCCACTAGTGGTTCTTGGGAAGTCAAAAGTCGTACATAGATTTTCGACTTTAGCACCCCTAGCCCCTACATTGTTCAAGGGTCAACATAAATACACACGTCCTTACCACTATTATAAACAACACCAAAATGAATATCTTCATGCTTTCACTAGAAATCTTTCTCTAGATCCCTGACTATTTTAAAGGTACTTTTATCAACATAGAAATATTGTGTCTGTGAATCTGCTCTGTTGAGGCTCCGACCTCTTGCCCTCTGGACATTCCAACGGGCAGTGGGAAGTTGCAGGAACCAACACGGAATCTGGACTCAGAATTCCTGAGATGGTTTGGCAGCATCTCCACCTACTTCCTGTGACTTGGGCAAGTCACTTACTCTCTCTGAACTGGTTTCCTCATGTGTAATATTTAAATTCATGATAACATCTACAAAGCCTCCTACACCTCCAGGGGTTACAGTGAGAAGCAAATGAGATCACACATGTCAGGTTCTTTGCACAGGTGAGTGATTGGGCAAGTGCCACTGTATTTCAAAAGAGAGCATTGCACACGTTTTTCTCCATTTTTAGCTCAGAACTCTGGTTTCTTGGAAAGGTGTTAAATGACTCAACACACAGGAGAAGTCCAAAAAGCCACGATGAAGAATTATTCCTTTTTAATGCATGGCGCATTTAGGATGCTTATTTAAATATGAGGACATTTAAACAGAATTTAGGAATGGAATTGAAAAGCCCTTTGTTTCCCTAATCTTCACAGTCTCTAATCTGCTCTTAGCCATTCTTGGTTATTAAGTTTCCGTTTCCTGATACACCATTTTGCCCCACGTGTCCTGACTCAGATTTACCATAAATAATGAGCTATTTAGCAGCGTGTACCCCTGCATTTCACCTATGAAAAATTAGTCAGAGAAACACTCTAGCTCTTCTAGCTGATGGCCTCAGATGGGTAGAGGTTCCTTCTTCTTCCATCAGGGCTGTTTGGTGACTTTGTAAAAACTGCTGTAGAAACAAGTGTTGGAGGAGTGGGTTTACAAATTCAAAAATCCTTTTTGCAAATTCAGTTGTACATGTGTTCTTCAGACAGAATGCAGAGACAACAGACATCGCCATTTTAGTAGAACTTCTCTTTAGATGAGCCTGTACCTGGACCTGCCATACTCACTTCTGTTCATTTATTAATTCAACAAACGTTATTGAGCAGTCCCAATGGGTCGGGCTCTGCGCTCAGTGCTGGGGTGACGCCCAGCACTTGTGGCCCTGGAGGCCAGGAAATCGCTGGCTTCAGAGTGGATGAGCTCTGGGACAGAGGCGGCATGGAAGCCCCGCAGCCCTTGTCCAGGAAGGCTCCTCAGGGAGAGACACCTGAGCTGAGTTACGAAGGATAAGTAGGAGGGGCTTGAGGGCTTTCTGGCACGTTCTTTATCTTAGCATCCTACCGCCTTCCCATTCCTCCTGGTCCCCAGCTCACTAACTGTTGCCTGTGGCTCCTCCAGGCTCAAAGAAGGAAGAAGGGAGGGAAGGAAAAGGAACAAAAATATAGTTTTACCTAGCTCGTTATTTTCACTTGGCTGTTGAATGCCCTCTATCTTGGGAGATGTCTAAATGCTGACTCCTCTCCTGGGACACACTGGGGGTGGGCGTGGGGTCAGAGACCAGCTCAAACCTCCACTGCTACCCCTGACTTCACACAGGCCCCTGATGCAGGGGAGACACTGTCAGGCTGGCCTTCCCAACACCCAGCTCCTATGCCTCTGCCGCTCGCCTTCAGGGGTGGCAGTTGGCAGTAACCCACCCAAGAGCTTTTCCAGGTTGATCACTAGGGCCACCACTGGGGGAATCTGTGCAGTTCTGCAGGCATCAGACAGAGGGCTGAGCTGGCAGTCCCTCTTATGACAAGCACTCCACTGCCCGGGGTGGTCCTGTCAGTGCCCCTGGTCCCTTGGCTTGAAGAGGGAGGAGGTGGAGAGACTCACAGCACTCGCTGCCCCGTGAGAGGCAGCCCTTCCCAGCCCATCCCCACATCATGTGGCTGGGGGTGAGGGCAGGGAAGGCTTGCAGAACCAGTTTAGCCCTCTCTCTTTGCTGCCGCTTTCTCTAGCAGGTAGGGACACTTGTCACTCACTGCCCTCTCTTCCTAGACAGAAAGTTACATAAGCCAATGAGACTACATTCCAATCAACTGCTGAGAATCATTTGACTGCACTCATTGCAGACCAGAGGCTTTGTTTTGTTGTCATTGTGGAGGCTGTTTTAATAGCTGTGTAAATAAATCAAACACAGAGGACAGCCACCTGATGTGGAGATACCACCACGTTTCTGTGACGACATGGTCACCAGCTCCAGAATTGGATTCTCAGCGCAAGGGAGTGGAAGGATCCAAGCGGGCAGAGCTGAGCGGGAGACCTGTGCCACAGGCCCATCTGGATGGGGGTGGCTGGCTGGAAGTGACCCGGAGGCTCTGTGCCAGGACTTCCTGGAGGCGGGGACGGGAGCCCTGCTGTGCCTGGCCCAGGACTGAGGGGCAGGTAGAAGTGCTGGGTCTACACTGAAGCCTCACTCAACAGTTCGTGGTTCAGGCCTGCTACACAGCAGGTGTTCACAAACTTTTGGAGTCCCACCTTAACACTGTTATTCAGACAAGAGAAATTTCAGTACCATATGTTGCTGCCAAGAAATTTTATACGGTCATTATGAAGACAAAGCAAGATTTTTTCCCCCATACTCTTAAAATGAATTTTGAAGGACACGAGAAGTTCAGTCATATTAGGAACAAAATTGTATAACTCAAGGGGATTAACTTTATATTTTAAATGTGCAAGATTTGCCATATAAGAAGAATCAGGACATAATTTTATTTAGCTTTTTATTAGGCAAGTAACAGATATCAGAAGGCCTTCTGGGTCAAAATGGTGGGTTAAACACAAGCATCTAACTTCACTTCCTCCTGAAATCCCACTAGCACTACAATAAAAAGATTAAACAAACAAAAACAGAAATAGAAACCGGGAAGGACAGAGAGAACAGCAATGACAGTTTGGAAACCGAAAATCAAATGAGCTGATTGTACCTGACTTAGGAGACCCCAAAACACCAAGTCCTACCCCAGCAGTGAGGAAAGCTGAGAGCCATTGGTCTACACTGCTGAACCTTGAAAAGGCCTAGGAACCGTCAATAGCAAGGACTCCCAAAAAGGAGGTAAAGGGGTTGTGCTAAAATGATGAGGGCTGGGTGGAAACTATTTGGTAATCACTTGGATTCCTAGATGTCCCCCCAAACTAAGTGACTGTGTGGCAGCCCCACCCCAGACACATCTTGGTAAAACAATATCTAAGCTGGGGGATGCCAGACACAGTGAAAGATGTGGGCACCATACCCGGTTCACATAAATATCAGATACCATCCCAACAGCCTTTCCTTTCTCCTGCACTCCAAGAAGGATGGCAGCAAGACTGTTATTCTCCAGACAGAAACGGGAAGAATATGCCCTGGGGAAATCTGGTTAGCCATGGGGAAGCATCTCAAGCTAGGGATAACAGGATTTCCCCCAGTAAGTGGTCCACCTGTAGAGGAGGACGAAATCAACAAGTCCCATCATGTACACAGAGCATTCAATACGTTTTGAAGTCCTCATTTCACAATCACAAATAGACAACCAGGGATTATTAAACATCTTAGAAAACAGAATGTCTCAGGAAACCAAAAGAAACAAACAGGAAAAAAAAAGAACTTAGTGGAAATAAAGACTATGGAAGAAAAAAATGAAATAAAAAAAAACTATTATTGAGAGAGAACAGAAGATACTGCATCAGTAAGACGAGAATAGGATGCTATACCAAAAAGTTGCATCCAGAGAACTAAATCTCTGAAAAGATGAGTATAGAAATAAAAAATTCAACAGAGTCCTAGCAGTGCATTAAGGCAAGAAAAAGAAATAGATGGCATAAAGTTCAGAAAGGAAAAAATAAAACTGTATTTGTAGACAGCATGATTACTTACCAGAAAATCACAAGAAATCTGTTAAAAATATTATATAAATGAACTTAAGAATACACGGTCAGTATACAAAAATAGCTGTATTTCTATATACTACCGACAAATAAGTACAGTTTCTTTAAATACCAATAAAAAGGGCAAAAGACCTGAATAGACACCTCACCAAGGATGATGCACAGATGACAAATAAGCAAATGAAAAGATGCCCCACATCATACCAGATCAGAGAAATGAAAATTAAAACAAGATACCACCACACACCTATCTGAATGACCAAAACCCAGAACACTGACACCACCAAATGCTGATGAGAAGGTGGAGCAACAGGAACGCTCCCTCATCGCTGGTAACAATCCAAAATGGCACAGCCCCTTAGGAAAAGAGTTTGGCTGTTTCTTACAAAACTAAACATGCTCTAGCCATATAATCCAGCAGTTGTGCACCCTGGTATTTACCCAGAGGACTTGAAAACTCATGTCCACACAAAAACTTGCACATATATATTTATAGCAGCATCATTCATAATTGCCAAACCTTGGAAACAACCAAGATGTCCTTCAGTAGGGATGGATAAACAAACTGTGGTCCATTCAGACAATGAATATTATTCAGTGCTTAAAAAGAAATAAGCCACAAAGCCACGGAAACAGAGCAGAAACGTTCCATTTGAAGGTGATGTCTTCACTCAATCAACATGGTCACAATTGTTGGGACTGAGGACCCACAACTAATGAAAACGTTAATCTTACTGCAGTTTCAGTAGTTGACTAACCAGGTAAATGGTGGTCAGTGGTTCTGCTATGTCTGACCCCAAGGATACCTACGTCCAGAATAAAAGACTAAAAGGAAATGCATGAGCCTATAAACAGTGATTGTGTTTGAGGGGGATCTAGAAGTGATTTTTCCCTACTTTTTTGAATTTTTGTAATTTAATGTATATGTATTTTTATCATGAAAAATTTTAAAGCAATACTACCTTACCCGTGTGACATTAGAAGACAATGTTTTCCACCTTTTCTCCTATTATCTCCGTTTCCCACCACTGTTCAGTTGATGTGGTTATTAATTAGTCCTACCACATCAGTTTCATTTGCTAGTGTTCTTAATGTCCTTGGCTTTCATTCAATAATTTTTAAAAAGCTTCATTTATCAAAATGCCACACATTATAAAAACATAATAAACATACAAGAAGAATGTGGAAATTATCCAAAATTCCATAACGAGGGATAACCTCAATGACTATTTTGAAGAATATCTTTGGTTTGCTCAAAGCCAGTCAGTTTTTAATTGATTTTATTATATTTTATCATAAATTATACTTTGAATTGGTTATATATTCACAAGATTCAAAAATCAAACTTCACTTCAAAATGTGAGAAAAGTACATCTTCCTTCACAATATATCTTGCTATGATTGGTAAGTATGTAGATATGCCTGGTTCTTTAGAAAGGCGGAATCATATCCCGTGATATGGAGGTTCCATAATTGATTTAACTCATCCCAGCTGAAGGACATTTTGCTGAAACAGAGTCACTTGCACATATCACGTGCGGATGAGTAGCCTCTGAAATACGCCATCAAAGCCTTTGTTTCTAAACTGACCCAAATGAGAACCAATTCCTGCCCACTTCTAGCTCCCTTCACTTCATCCGGCCCAGCCTCATGCGTTTCAGTGAAATGCCATCTTTTGCAGGATAACTGCTTTCCAGTTTAACACTACGTTTGAGAAAGAAGTTGGCAAGAAAGAAAAGGTTCATCATCTACACACATCAAAGGTTTTTTTCTCGTTCAGTGTCTGGCCTCCCTGTGAGGTCAAGGCCCTAATTGCGTAAATACAGCGAGCACCACCTCCCACAGATGGTCCCAACGTCATTTGCATTTTGCAAGTTTATGACAAATTGGATGGGAAAGAAAAATCCAGCCGGAGCTGGGTGTGCCTAAAATTGTTCAAACATCTAGCATGTTAGTAACAATCTGTTTTGGAATGTCAGCTGCTCTTGTTCAAAAGAGCAACCATTGGCATGTGACGTTGTGGTTTTGCCTTTTCTTGTTTTTCAAGCCAATTCTGCACCAGCACCAGCATTACCTCCCCCAGAGGCAGCATTCTGAAGTCTGTTTCCTTGGCTAAATAGTTCTTCATTTCTCCCTCAAGGGCACATGTATCCACATACATTTGTGTTTGGGGCACTCCTATGCCCAGGCTGGATTAATTGTGGTTTGGAAAGATCAAATGAGAAACAAAATAATAATGTGTGCATCAAAGATTCCTTGAACTTTTTGGAGGTGATCGAAGGAGGAGCTGAAGGGGCTTTGGCCACCAGGCAAGGTCTCTTGTGTGGCTGGCACAGGTGAGGTGCCATGCCAAGCCCACGTGCAGAACCAAGGGCAGGGAGGCAGCTGAACAACTGCCTGGCCCAGAGACGGGAGAGGACAGCCATGCGTCCAAGTGCCCAGGCTCCCATCTCGCTCATTTCTCATTCATGTAGTGGGTGTTTTCCAGAGTCACAGGGAGTAGGACAGCACATGGGTGACTGACCCACTTCAGAAGGACCGGGGTGTTCAGGAAACTGGTCATTGTTCCTCAGTCACAGACTGAAACTGGTCCCCTGCACACCTTTTCAGGAAGGTGGCAAAACATCCTGGTTGGTGTGCCAGGGCTCCAGGAGGGAAGAGTGTGATGCTTTGAGGAAGCCACTTTCTGGCAGGTTCATCTTGCGTCTCTCAGAGTGGCTCCATGACTTTGACTGAATGATGGAGTAGCTAAGGCCACCAGCTCGGGCCAAGCTGACCAAGTTCTAGTCTTGACTCTACCACTTAGAAGTCCTGTACCCTATTAAATTCTTGTGGTTTTTCTTAACTGTACACTAGAGCTCATAATTGTAGCTGCCTCCTAGTACGTTCTGAGGGTGAAATGAGAAAACTGTGTGCAGCACGTGCCTGACCCGCTGGAAAGGCTTGACAGATGTGAGCTATGGTCATTACCCTGAGCATACGACCCAGGAACTAACCAGACCTGTTGTAATTACACATACCAGGGATCGAAGCTGGCAAGAAATCTCAGGTCAGACAGGCTGTGCAGCCAAGAGCTCTGCTCTTTTCCTCCAGATGCAGAATGTCAGAGCGACAGGGCCCTGGCCGTCAGTCAGCTAGGGCTCCCAAACCTGCCTACACTTCAGAAGAAACTGGAGAGTTTGAAAAACCAACAGACTGAAAATCTCTTCAGGTGACCCCAATGGGTGGCCAGACTCATGGACAACAGAGCTCGTCCAATTCCCTCCGGAGACAGCTAGGGAATGGAGGCACCGGGCGGGAAGTGGACTATCCAAGGTCCTGCAGCTAGGTGAGGGCCAAGCTGGGGCTTGCACCTGCAATCTGGTCCTCGGAACCCCACAGTCTCCCCTTTCCTATAGGGGCTCCCTGTAGCCCTAAGGCCACATGGGAAAATCAGGAAGGGTGCCTCATGTCCTTTGAAGCATTTTTTTTTTTTTAAACCAAAAGGTGGAAGAGTGCATTTCCTGCCAACATATTTGAACATTTTCCTTTAAAAGAAAGCAAACTTCGGGGGCGGCCAGATGGCTCAGTTGGTTAGATTGTGAGCTCTCACCAACAGGGTTGCTGGTTCAATTCCCACAGGGGCCAGTGAGCTGCGCCCTCCACAACTAGATTGAAGACAATGAGCTGCTGCTGAGCTTCCAGAGGGGCGGCCGGATGGCTCAGCTGGTTAGAGAGCCAGCTCTTAATAACAAGGTTGCCGGTTCAATTCCCACATGGGATGGTGGGCTGCGCCCCCTGCAACTAAGATTGAAAACGACTGCTCTTGGAGCTGAGCTGCAGCCTCCACAACTAGATTGAAGGACAATGATTTGGAGCTGATGGGCCCTGGAGAAACACACTGTCCCCCAATATTCCCCAATAAAAAAGAAAAAGAGAGAGCGAGAGAGAGGAAACTTAACGTACTCTAAGGCACAGAGCTAATAAATGGTGGAGGCATAATTTGAACACGGGGCCCAAGATTTAAATTTAAAAAAAAAGAAAACAAACTCCGTGATATTCAGACAGATTTCACAGCGTCAGAGTGGGAGCCTTAACACGTGTCCTTGTGGACAGAATCTGCTGGTTGGCGGGCTGGGCTGAGACCTTCCTAATTTAGAAGACTGTCTCCCTGCCAATCAGGAAGATGTGTGCTCAGCCGTCTGCTTTAGAATTCGCTCTTTTCAGGAGGATAAACATCCGTCTGTCGTTTTGAAAGGGAACATATGGGCATCAAATGACCATCATTTTCTTTTAATGGCAGACATGTGTTAATGAATATGTAAATGACCAGAGGTGAGGCTGCTAAAGCCCAGCAGGACTTCTTCCAATTTGTTTTTGGGTTTTTTTGTGTGCAGAAGACTGGATGGGGTTTGGGCTGCCAGAGACTGAGGTTCATGGGGGCAGCTCTCTGCCTTCCCTTCAGTCCTCGGTTGGCTGGCAGACCCAGGGAGGGGCCAGAGAGCTGACTTCGGGGCCTCCCCTGGGAGGGAGGGTTAAGGGAACAAAGCGTGTTTCCCCAAAAATCAGACTGGGTCTTATACTCATTTTTGCTCCAAAAGACGCATCAGGGCTTATGTTCAGGGGATGTCATCCTGAAAAATCATGCTAGGGCTTATTTTCCAGTTAGGTCTTATTTTCGGGGAAACATGGTACATAGGTCCCAAGCCAGAACGATTTCTCCCACGTAGCCTCGGCCCAGGGGGCCTCACCGTCATCACCGCAGAGTGTGGATGATGCCACCTGTGTGACGCATATAAAGTGCCCAGAGCCTGGCAGGCAGAGGGCATGCTGTGAGTGACAGCAGTTATGGTGGCCCAGACCTGGACTCTGCCCACAGCCTTGACCTGGTTTGGGCCGAGATGCTGGCTGACTGCCGTTCTCTAAAAAGGGAAAGTTGTCTCAGGCCACAGCCGCAGAGTGGCAAGGGCAGGAAATAGACCCTGTTTGCCACCCTGTCATTACCGGCCCAAGGGCTCTTCTGGGCCTCAGTCCCCCTTTATGAGGAGGGCTTGACGGGGGTGTATGGGGGCCCCTCCTGCCTCAACTTGAACGACTATGCAGACTTAGATTGTTCTTCTCAATCCTGATTGTTCATGACAACCACCCAGTGAGCTCGTACTGTACCAGTGGCTCGTCTCACTCTAGATCAGCTAGATGGGAGCCCAGACTTGGGCCGTGGGTGTCGACATGTCGCTAACTCTCCCAGGGGGATTATAGAGTGCAGCCAGGGTAGAGAGCTGCTGAGAAGAGAAACATCCTTTCATGGAATTGATGATGTAGCCTCACAAATCCACGGCCATTGGCATTCAGGTATGAGCTCATCACAGGTGAGCCAAAGGGTCTGTACCAACCAGCCCTATCCCCACCACAGGGCCAAGTTCTAGGCTGTTCCACAAAGGCAGGACTTCAGAGCTCAGCCAGCACGACCTGCTTCACTTCCCTGGTCTGGAAGAGGTAGTCAGAGGTCAAGCCCACCCTGCGCTGTGGTCCTGGAGGGGCTGCATTGAGCAAGCCCACAGGCTGTGCCCGAGAGGGTCCTGGCCCGACAGCATACCCACCCGTGGGCTGGGAAGGGCAGCCTGTCATGGGATGGGACCAGCCTCTTTCTGACAGCAGGGGCAGCGAGGCAGCATCCTCTCACCCCATCCAGGTCTTTGGTGCCCTACAAAATGCCAAGGGCTAAAGCCCAGTGATTTCAAACACAATAACAACTGCACCACAGTCTGTTTCTCAGGAGGCACCTCAGTGTCTGGCCAGTTCTGTGTATTAACCAAATTCTAATTCCCTGAGCATCCCAGTGGGGTAGGAGGGATGGTCCCTATTTCACAGATAAAGAAATAAGTTTGGTAACTAGCTCCAGGTCTTACCAAGAGTAAAATGGCTGAGCCAGAATTTACTCCCTCGTCTGCCCGATTGCCCGGCTCCTCCTGCCCCCTGCTCCCCAGGTGGGCCTGAGACTGCCAGGTAGGCGAGCCCACTGCCCAGACTTGCACCTGCTCAGTGCATGTAAAGCTGGGGTGCAAGCTCTTCACACCTCGACTTTTGGCCGTGACTCACTTGCAGCAAAGCTCATCTAAGAGATTATCAGGAAATTCTGCTTCCAATTATGATGCAGTAGCTTTGAATAGACCAATTTTCTCACTGAAAACAACTAGAAAAACTGGGTAGAAAACCACACACACACACTCCAAGTAGATATGGCTCCACCAGAGAATTCTTTCAAATAATTTAGGAAGAAACAACTTCAATTTTACACAGTCTTCTAGAGGATAGAAAAAAATGGAACACTGCCTAACTCACCTTGTAAAGCCAGCATAACCTTCACTTCAAAATCTGATAGAAACATTACAAGGAAGGAAAATTACAAGGGAATCTCTTTCATAAACAATGATGTAAAACCCTTTAGTGAAATACTGAGGGTGCCAAAAACATGTATACATATTTTAGGAAAGGAAAAAACTACTAAAATTGTAATACAATGAATGGCACTAGCCTTCATTAACGCCATCTTTTGAGCGAACGTCATACTAGACATTTCTATCGTAATTCAACTTTGAAAACTAATACATAGACAACATCTCTTAAAATGTGTACATTTTCTTTGTACCCCCAGTATTAACCATCTAAATCCAGTGATACGAAAAAGGTAATACCTCACAAGAAAGTCAGTTAATTCTACAAATGAAAGATTGTTTTAACATTTTTTTTACAAAATCAATGTAGTTTACCACGTTTAACCAAAACGTGGGAAAAATCAGATGCATTTGGTAAAATTCAATATTCATTCATAGTAAGAAAAAGAAAGTCAGAAAACTAAGAATAGAAGGTTGTAGAAAGGTAAAGACATCCCTAATCTGGGAAAACATTTGCAAAACACTTATTGTAAGCATCTTACCCAATGTGAAATAATCAAAGCTCTCTCCTTGAGATCAGGAAGGACACGAGGATGGACCCTACCAACACTTCTGTTGCACACTGTACAGAGGTCCAAGCAAAAGCAAGGAGGTAAAAAGTACAAGGTATCAAAAATAGAAGGGAAGGGGCCTCCGGATGGCTCAGTTGGTTAGAGCGCAGAGCTCTCAACAACAAGGTTGCCAGTTCAATTCCCACATGGGAAGGTGGGCTGCACCCCCTGCAACTAAAGATTGAAAAGGGCATCTGGACTTGGAGCTGAGCTGCGTCCTCCACAACTAGATTGAAGGATAACGACTTGGAGCTGATGGGCCCTGGAGAAACACACTGTTCCCCAATATTCCCCAATTAAAAAAAATTAAAATTAAGTATGTTTAATAAAAAAAAGAAAGAATGGAAGGGAACAAATAAGTAATTATTCACAGGAAACATGATTGTACGCATAGAAAATGAAAATATCTGTAGATAAACTCTTAGACTTAATAAGTGAATTTAGCAAGGTTGCTGAAAACCAGGTCAATACGAACAAAAATCAATTGCATTTCAATATACTAGTAACAAACAGGTAGAAAATAAACTTTTAAAATATTACTATTTAAAATATATTTGTGCACGTACGTGCACACCCACAAAATATCAAATGCCTTGGAATAAAACTAATGAAAGCTATGCGAGATCTCTACACAGAGCACAAGTCAGTAGTGCAAGGAATTAAAGACCTAAATACAGGGACAGATATACTTGGTTTGTGGATTAGAAGGCTCACTATTGTAAAGCTGTCAATTTGTCCCAATTGACCTATAGATTCAATGCAATCAAAATTCCAGCAAGATTAATTGGGGGCTGTGGGAGTTGACAAGCTGATTCTAGTATTTATATGGAAATGCAAAGAGCCAAGAATGTCCAAGGAGAACAAAGCTTGAGGATGTCTACTACCAGATACCAACAGTTATTATGAATCTACATTGTAATAAATAGGCCACTAGAACAAAGAGAGTTCAGAAACAGACCTACGTTTGATTTAGGACCAATGTGACAATGGGGCGCTATGTGAAAAGGGTTATTTTTAATAACTGGTGCTGACTCAACTGGATATTCATAGAGAAAAAATAAATTTTGATCCTTAGATCACATAATATACACAAATGTTGACCCTTTACACCATATGCAAAAATCAAAATACAAAAAAGTAAAACAATAAAGCTTTTAGAAAAAAAACTCAGCAGAAAATTTTCATGACCTTGGAATAGGTAAAGATTTCTTAAATAAAATGTAAAAACACTTCACCGTAAAGGAAGATTGGTAAATTGGATTAGATTAAAATTGGTAAATTGGATTAGATTAAAATTTAAGGGGTGGCTGGTTAGCTCAGTTGGTTAGAGCGTGGTGCTGATAAGGTTGCTGGTTCCATCCCCACATGGGCCCTGCATAGGCCCTCCTTCAAAAAAAAAAGAAAATTATATTTCTGTTCAGCAAAACACACCTTTGAGAGAGTATTGTGTGGGGCAAAGAAGATATTTGGCTATATACATATGTGTGTATGTGTGTATGTACATATACATATATATACATTTGTATATTCATACACACATATATATTTTTAAAACTCATGTCTGGAATATATGTATATCAGTAAGGAAAAGGTAGACAACATGGAGACACACCTGGGAGATACCGCAGGTGCAGTTCCAGACCACTGCATCGTAATAAAGTGAGTGGCAATCTTTTTTGCTAGTGGAGGGTTTTGCTTCAATTTGTGGAAAAAAGACGCCACATCTGTGAAGCACAATCAAGCAAGGTGCACTAAGACGAGGTGCGCCTGTGGCAGAAAAAGGGGCTCACGCAGGAACTCGACAGAAGAAGTGATTTGGCCCGTAAACACACAGAAAGACGCTCTACCTCATTAATTTCCAGGGAAGTGCAACTTCTAATCACACCCATCACAGATCACACTAACCAGAATGGCTAAAATGTGTTAAACTGACACCAAGTGTGATGAGGGTAGAGCTCCCGGGCTCTCATACTCAACTGTTGGGAGAGTGAATGGGTGTAACAATGGAAAACTGTTGTTTGCGTCTACTGATGCTGAACCTTTGCATACCCTGTAACCAGCAATTCACTCTTAAGATGCCCCAAAGAAACGTGGCCTTACATGTACGTTCGCCAAAACCGTGATAAGAATGTTCCAAACGGCATTGTTTGCATCCCTATCCCAGAAAAATCTCAAACGTCCATCCACAGTTGAACAACTGCTGGACTCAACAACTTGGGTGTATCTTACAAACATAACACCGAGTGAAAGAAGTACACAAGTTTATAAACAGACGGCATTAATGACCAGTGAGCGTCTTAGCTTCGGCCGCTAAAACAGATAACAGAGGTGGGTGGCTTATAAACAACAGAAATGTATTTCTCACGGTTCTGGAGGCCGGAAGTCGGGACTCAGGGTGCTGGCTGGTCGGGGTGCCGGCGAACCCAGGTGTGCTTGCTGCTTTGCAGATGGGCACCTTCTTGCGGTGCCCTCTCCTAGAGGAGAGCAGAGAAATCACAAGGTCATTCCCTCCTCCTCTTATAAGGGCCCTAATCCCATTACAAGGGCTCCACCCTCATGACCTAATTTAACCGTAATTACCCCCAAAGGCCCCTCCTCCAAATACCATAGCACTTGGGATTAGGTTTCAGCACAAGAATTTTGAGAGGACACAAACATCCAATGCACCACAATGAAGGAAGTCTGGAGGATGGGGTCCTGACTGAGACGGGAAAGGAGGGGCATTGTCAAAAGCGCAGGTTATGTTCTATTTCTTATCTTTGTGCTGGTTCCATAGGTATGTTTGTTTTGTGAAAATTCAATAAGCCATAAATTTGTGATTTGTGTCCTTTTCTGCATATATGTTACACTTTGACAAAAAGTATACTCCAACAAAAGAGAAGGGAAGGAGAAAGGGAAAGGGAGTGGGGAATAGAAAAAGAGAGAGGGAGGCAGGGAGGGATGGAGATGCCACATGCCCCAGCTGAGGAAATGGGCTGACAATTGGTCCCACCAGGTCTCCGTATGCCTGGAGCACGATTTCCCATTATCAGCTGTGGTAAAGCGCATCACGCTGGATTTGGTAGGGCACAGATGGCCAGGGAAAGGTGCCAGAGATCTCTCCCACCATCCCCCTTCTCCTGAGGGCTTGGACGTCACTCAGCCTCACTCGTAACTGTGTGCCCACTCTCCCTGGGTGGGTGGACATTTGAGTGCCAGCCTCCGGATAAAGATGGGGATTAATTTGGTTTTCCACCTGGGTACTGCTGAGTGGGCAAGCTGAGGGAGTGAGCAGGTGGAATGTGAACACAGGCTGCAGAAATGTGGCTCACCTCCACCTGGATCTGGCCGTTCTTGTCCGAACTGGGGCAGGGGAGGAGGGTGCTGGGCAAGAAAGGGGCTGCTGAGATTGCAGCTGCCCAGGCAAGTTCCCCTGACCCCTGCCTGGCTCTGGGCTGCCTGCATCTACAGTGCCAGGACCACCCCAAGGACACGGCAGGCTGAGCCCAGGATAGCCAAGCCTCCTGAGCAGGGTGCCAAGCCCCGTGGGGGCTCCGGAGTGAGCGCTCCAGCCTGCTCTTTGTTTATTTCAATCTGGGACAAATGTTGCTCGAGAGGATGTCTACTGAGCTAACATTCTCTGAGTCTGCGATGGTCTGGAGCAGACGCAGCTGAAAGAGGAGGCAGGAGGCCTGGGCTGATTCTTC
This sequence comes from Rhinolophus sinicus, assembly GCF_036562045.2. Lineage (NCBI taxonomy): Eukaryota > Metazoa > Chordata > Mammalia > Chiroptera > Rhinolophidae > Rhinolophus > Rhinolophus sinicus. Next base: position 5,875,762 of record NC_133757.1, read on the forward strand.
CACCGGCTTTGTGACCTAGGGCACAGCACAATGCTGCCCTTGTCTCAGTTCCCAATTTGGGACATAAACGGTTAGTATCCTGTGCTGCCCAGTGTGGTAGCCATTGGCCATGTGGCTAGACTGACATTAGTTAAAATAGAATAAAATTGGAACCGCAGTTCTTCACTGTGCTAGCCCACATTTTAAGGGCTCCGTAGCCACGTGTGGCTGGTGGCTACTGTACTGGGCAGTGCACCTGCAGAATATTTCTGTCATCACAGAAAGTTCTAGTACAGTGCTGGGCTAGACCAATCTGCAGTTTCAGGACCTTTTTTATTAGTGAGAAGAACTCTTTCTTCCCTCGGAAGCTTACCCAAAGCCCAGCGTAGTCAACAGGTAAAATGAGGGAGAGGTGGCCTGAACCCCCAAGGTTGTTCATGTCCCACAAGAGCCCCCAGGCTTCTCCGGGGGACCCCATCTGTGGAAAAGCTTCCAGCACTAGTGGTTTTGGATGTGTTATCTACAAAACTGTGCATCTGGGATGAAGACATGTTTCAAGACAACAGTAGCTTCTTCCGGGTTTTGTTCTCAGGCGTTCACATTCTCTGTCACTGAATCCTCACAATCACCCTATGAAAAAGGTATTATCATCCATCTCTACCTATAGATGAGGTTCAGAGAGGTTGAGTAACTTGCCCCAGGGCACACAGTTAAGGAATTCAAACCCCAGGTGATTCTGATTCCAAAGGCCACTTCTTAGTGCTCTTTGAAGCTACCTCCCAGACCTGGGAGAGGTGGCCAGGAAGCCTCTGAGGCCATCACTCCACAGTGGGGTTCTCCATCACCAGTGGACAGGAAGTGAGTTTGTGCAGGAGGCCTTAGTGCTTTCCTGGGACACCCGGTGTGCTAGGGGCAGGGGGCTCAGGAGAGAAGCCAGGGCTGAATGGACAGCGACTCCTTCCAGCTGGAGTAGAGCTGATGGCCTGGACTGGGGGGTGTGGGCAGAGATGATGCCTCCTTTCTGAAAGGAAGAACAGAAAGTTCCCTCTTACAGAACACCAAGTGGCAGGTGAGACGGTTGGTCCTGACTGCGTGGAGGACCCCAGTTGCCTTACGGCATTCCCTGGAGGCCAGGACTGGTCTAGTCACCCTCCCCTCCCCTCTCCGGTGATGGATTTCTCCTTTGGCTTGTCTTTATCTGAATTCAGGTGTGCTTACTTCTCTTGTCTATACAGCCTACAAGTGAATAATTCAACATAGAGTTTGACTAGCACTGATTGGCCGAGGGTGCTGCCAGGCTTTGCCAATCTCTCTCAGAAAAGAACAGCCTGTTAAAAGAGGGTGGGCGGCTTCCTACGAAATCACCATCCCTTAAACGCCATTTGCATCCTTGAGTTCAATCTAGACTAGTGGTAGGGTGACCATCTTGAGGAGTTTCCAGGCTGTGGGAATTTCAGTGCTAAACCCAGGAAGTCCCTGGCAAACCAGGATGAGTTGGTGACTCTAATTAGTGGCTACTCTCCAGGGACCTCACCCTTACTCTCTAATGCCACTGGTCCCATGGGACTTCAGCACCTGGAGGCACTTTGAGACATGTCACCGGGAGGATAAGGATGGGAGCTGGGACATGGCATACAGGCTGCATGCCAGGCCATCAACACACACTAGATGCCCGAGCACTTGGGAGCTCCCGGCCTCTCGGTCAATAATGCGCAGGTGCAGAAACAGCAGGAAAAGGGTAGAACTGCCAGCTCCCGAGCAAGAGCAGCTGTCTTGGGAATGGGAGGCCCTGTGCTGTGCTTCCATCTAACGATGGAAGAACCCTTGCTGTGCTCCTGTTCTGAGGCTTCAGGAAATACCTACTGACCTCAGGTGGAAAAGGAACGAGGAGAAAGCCTTCAGGTAGACTGAGTCCCGGCTGAGTGGGAGATATTCCATCTCTCTCTCCTCTGGAAGGGAATCTGCTCTGGTTTTTGACCAGAAGAAACACAAACGAGTGTTTATCTGAATAACCAGAGGAGAACAGTGTGATGAGGAGGAGGGAGAGGCTTTCCTGGGGGCTGGGCAGAACAATGCACAAAGCCCCTTCTTGACTCTCTCAGGTAATTCTCATGGCAACCCCGTAATGTAGGCAGGACTGGGTATTATTAGCATCAGCCCATTTTAAGGATCAGTAAAATGAGGCCCAGAAGGTTGCATGTTAAGTGATGGAACCCACACTTAGTAACATGGTCTACGTGTGGTCTCAGGCCTGGCATCCTCAAACCAACACCTAGTCCCCACATTATCCCCTCAAACTGAATATCCCTCTGTGGGTTCCTTGCATCTATCAGATGAGGACCATCTCCCAGGCGCTATGGGGAAGGCCTCCATGTTCTAGCAACAGGGGGCCGTGCCCACTTCAATTTCCTCCCTTGCACACTCTGTCATGAAACTACTGGTCACCACGGATAAATAAACTGGTCCATCCAGACAATGAAACATTATTCAGTACTAAAAAGAAATGAACTTTCAAGCCATGAAAAGACATGAAAGAACCTTAAATGCACATGACTAAGTGAGTGAAGCCAATGTGGAAAGGCTACATACTATGATTCCAACCAGTCAAGTGCTGCATAACTACGTTTCGGTCAATGACAGAGCACATATACAACAGTGGTCCCGTAAGATAAGGGAGCTGAAAAGTTCCTCTTGCCTAGTGACCTCCTAGCCAGCATAATGTCACAGCACAATGCACTACGTGTTTGTTGTGATGCTGGTGTAAACAAACGTATTTGTTAGTCTTATAAAAGTACAGCACATACAATTCTGTATAGTATAATACTTGATAATGATAATAAACAACTGTTATGGGTTTATGAGTTTACTATTATGCTTTTATTATTACTTTTGAGTGCACTTTTATTAAAATAAATGTTTGCTGTAAAACAGCATGCTATCTTAAGTGTTTACCAAGTCTGTGGATTGCATCATTTTCTCTTTTGCTTGGTTTAATCTCATGTCGTTTTGTACAGTACCAGGCTTGTAGCTCAGGTCTGTCGTAGGCTAGACCATCCATGTTCGTGGAAGTGCACTCACGACATTCACACAACGACGAACTCACCTAAGGACGCATTTCTAAGAATGTATGCCTGTCGTTGAGCCATGCAGGACTGTACAGAAATTCCCCCTCACCCAGGGGAAATATGTTCCTAGACTCCCCAGTGGATGCCTGAAACCACAGAGAGTACCAAGTCCTATGTATACCAGGTTTATTCCTATACAAACATACTTATGATAAAGTTTATAAATTAGGTACAGTAAGAGATTAACAATAATAACTAATAATAAAATAGAACAATTATACTAATGTACTGTAATAAAAGTTATGTGAATATGTCATCAAAGTTATGTGATCTCTCTCTCTCTGATAACTGCTCTGAAAACCAAGACGGCTACTAGGTGACTAACAGGTGGCTTGTGTGTACAGTGTAGACACAATGGACAAAGTGGTTTTCTACAAGAAAGAAATGTTATTGAAGCTGATAAAATAACAACAGTGATCGAACATATAAAACTGATGAAGAAAACCATGGAAAGGAGCAGAAGCGATTAGAAAAAGAAAGAAATATGATTATGCCTTTTGAAACAACAAAGTGGCAATTCCTAAGAAAAAAACCAAATTGTCTAATAAATTACATGAGACTATATTTGCTGTTTAATGATTTAAAAAAATAAACATAGTAAGGTTTGATGTCTCTTAATCTGTTTAATCCTGAAATTTGGCCCATTGATATTTGCAAAGCTCTGTGGCTTTTAAGCAAACAAAAATAATCAAATTTAGCTGACTTCTATGATACTCTAAGAAAGTATTTTCAAGATAGTCGATATCAGAGAGATCAGCTATGTAAAAACCTTAGTATGAGAAAGGCTAGAAAAATTCTAAATGTAGATGCTTTGGCTTTAGTAGAAGCTGAGAGAGAACCCAGTGTCCAGAGAAAGACTGTGGAGGATAAACGTGATTCTCTACTTACTGAGACTGTATGTCACTCAGTGCTACTGGTTTAATGAGAAAGCCATTAGGAGAGTTTGATGCAATTCCTGCGTCGGCTCATGGTGCCATTAGCTGCTGACAGCTGTGCTAAACAGAAGATCTCACCGACAACTTCTGAACTTCAAAAAACGATTTGGAAATTATTAGAATAATGTGATGAATAACTTTTACTACAATACATACCCTTCATTCTATATATGAAATAGCTTTATATGTATATAAATATCATTATATATATTTATATATAATAAAACTATTAATTTTATTATTTCTATAGTAATTTATATTCCATACCAGTCGTTGAATATTTTTAGTATCATCCTACCTATGAAATAGTGAAATAGGAATTATCAGCTGTTTTCTTTTCATTTTTCTCTAACTTTTTATTATGTAAATTCAAACATACAGAAAGAATAGTAGAATTAACACTCATATACCCGTCACCTACATTCAGCAGTTGTAACCTTTGCCGGATTGTCTTTCTCTGCACATGTGGTATTTGAGCCATTGCAACATGAGCTGCAGATATCACAGCTCTTCACCCCTGTACATATAACCTGTATTTCCTAAAAATCAGGAGATTCTCTCACATAACTAGAATATCGTTTTTGTGTCTAAGACAACTCACAATTTCCTAATCTCATGTAAGCCAGTCCCTACTCAAATTTCCCCAAATGGAGTTTTTTCAAAGTCAAAGCCAATCAAAGTTATTGTGTCCTCTATCAGCTCTTTTCATCAGAACGGTCCTTTCACATGCTCCCGCCCCCAACACACTCTTTTCTTTTTTCCCATGTCATACGCTTTTTGAAGAAATTAGGCCAGTTATCTCATAGAATGTCCGTCCCATGGATTTGTCTGATTGTTTCCTCGTGATATAGTTTTAACTTATTCCCGTGTATTCCTTGAAAACTAGAAGATAGGCCTAAAGACATGATCAGATTCGTTGGAAAGTGGGTGAGGATCCTGCACGATTGAAGTGCACGCATAGTTTTGTCACAGCAGAAGGCCTGTGATGTCATTCTGTGTCCTTGTGTGCGATGCTCACACTGATCACTTGGCTAAGGGGTGACTGAGACCTTCCCACTGTAAACAGAGATTTTTGAGACAACTAACGACAATGGAACATGGACAAACTGCTAGATCATATTAAGACATTATTAGTTTCTTTTTTTTCCAGTTTTAAAACTTATTTGCATTCTTTTTTTAAATGTGCATTCCAATAATTAGAATCATTTGAACAACAACAACAACAAAAAAAAAATGGCACTCTGATGAAACTGCACTGTACAGCCTGCAGGACCCCTTGGACGAGCTTGGTTTTACCTCTAGATTTCACTGTTGTCCCACCCAGCTTCTGCCTTCACCAACATGCAAGATCTTTTCCTTCCCTGCCAGCCAGACAGGGAGACGGGAGAGGCAGGTGTGGCCTTGGTTGTCGGAGGTGCTGATGTGAGAAGGGGCAGCGCAGGCATTTTAAACTTGATCCATCCTCTTTGCATCTTACAAAGTGAACCAGCTAAAAGAAGTAAAGCAAGAAGGCAACGCTTGTGGAGCGTGCAGTGTGTACTGGCGGTGAGTGCCTCGTTACCATTCGCCTGCTCGCTTCTCCTGGTCAGGCATTTCTTTTGAAGGCAGTGGATTTTTCTCTTGGGTTTCTGCCTTCTTCGGTTTCAACTTACTGAATTTCTCCATCTCAGCCATCTCGGGTTTGTCAGATGGTTGTGGGGCAAGGCGTGTGCACCAGTGGAGTCCAGTCTGCGCAGTGGTGGTCGCGGAGTAGGAATTATTGATTGCATTAGCGATGATAATGGTGTGATTGTGTAAGAAACTGTCCTTATTTTTAAGAAATACACACAGAAGTATTTAGTAGACAAAAGGATGAGGTGTTGGAGATATGTTTTAAAAGAACATAACAATTTTTTAAAGGAAAAGAGGTAGACGAATCAAGAGTGTCAAAGAGTTGATAATCCTTGAAGCTGGGGGAGGGAAAAATAGTGGTCATTTATACTATTCTCTCTACTTTTACCTATCGTTTAAAACTGCCATATTGAAAAAAAGAGAAAAAAGAATGAATGCACAATTTGGAGGTGGTGAGTCAAACACAGCTAAACCCTGCATGCATGTTGGTGACTAGTTCAAACCCAAATCCCATAGGTCACTGTGACCTTGGTCATTGTCAAATTATTTTCCTGCATATGCCATGCAGCCAACTTTGTAAAATATCAGTGTTCTCACAACTTTTTTAAAGGGTAAAATACCTTTTGCCAATCTTAACTTTCTAAGGTGCCCTCACATCTGTTTGCCCAAGTAAAACTCACAAATAATTTTCTAAAACGGCCAAAGGATGAAGTTGAAAACAATAGCCGTTTCTCAAAGGTAGGTTTTGTTGAGTAATGGTCCATTTCCTTTGTACACATTTTCAGTCCTGCTGCAGGAGATAGTTCTGTGAGGGACATCAGGCTTTGAGTTCAAACGTGGTTGGCAGCACCCCAACTTGGCCTTGGAGGAAAACCCAATCAGGGAAAGAAACAACACTCACAGGACGTTTGTATGTGGATGGCTTCCAGGCTCTTCCGGGCTCCTCTGGGGGATGTTGCTGCCCTCTTCAGGTGATGGGCGTGGCTTCTCAGGGCACTTTACCTAAGAAGACATTCAAATGAAGTCTGGCCAACTGTAAGGTAATTGCTTCTGTGGCCCTTCACAGTTTACAAAGGTAGTTTTATGTTTCTCAGCAATTCCCTCACCCACCCTAAAGGACAAACAGCATCATTCTCAAGCCTATTTTACAGATAAGGAAATGGAGGTCCCAAGAGGCTAAGAGACATCTTGAGACCACACAGCCAATAAAGGGCGGAGTTGGTCCTGAACGGAAATCTTCTCAGTCATTTATACTATTCTCTCTACTTTTGGCCCCAGCAGACCTAGGTAAGAAATTGTTTATCAAGAAGGTTTTTGGCACAAGAGCAGTTCAGAGAAGTCAAACTTCTCTTATTGCCTAATTTTTCAGGAACAACTATATCTGGGGGGTAATTTTACTCGGTCCCTCTATTTTCATTCAACATTCAAGCAACAAATAGTTATGACACCCACTCTGTGCCCAGCCTGTGCGGTGTCAGGATTCCAGATGCCTTCTTTTCCTGCCCTTGAGGGTGTCACATCCTAGTGAGGAGTCAGACCTAGTACCATTTCCCCCAAAATAAGACCTAACCGGACAATCAGTTCTAATGTGTCTTTTGGAGCAAAAATTAATATAAGACCTGGTCTTATTTCACTATAAGACCCAGTCTTTATAATATGATATGATATGATATGACATAATGTAATGGACTATAATATACCGGGTCTTATATTAATTTTGCTCCAAAAGACGCATTGGAACTGATTGTTCGGCTAAGTTGTATTTTTAAGGAAACACAGTACCTCTAACTCTATATAATGTGCTGAGTGCTCTGTCAAGACACATGCAAGGTACCAGGCAGATGTTTGAGCAAGGTACTTGGACTGCACAATCCTCCCAGGTGAGTCAGAAAGATTTCCTGAAAGAGGTGACATTGAAGCCGGGCTTTAAACAATGAGCAGGATTGTGACAGATTGAGAAGACAAGCGTTTTAAGGATTCAAGTTGCATCAAGTCTCTCTTAATGTCCCACCTCCCATGTGCCAGGGGCCTACCCTGGCCTTATTCTTTCTAGAGAGCAGTTACTTATTGTCCCCGAATTCCTCCCACCTACTCACACTTGACACTGTCTGAAAGATCTTTTGGGTGATCCACATTTTAGCACAGCTAAGCCACATCTGTTTCTAATCAATCAAGATTAATGAGTAATGACCCCAGCTCTACCAAGCAGTGCCGACACTTGGTTGGCCGCAAGCATCCCAAGCAAGCATACGTCTGCTTTGGAATCAAACACCTCCCAGACTTGTTTGTATGTGGATGGACTATCCAGGGTCTAAACCTCCTAATACCTAAAACAACCTACAGTTCCCCAAGCAGGAAGGGCACTATATTAAAGAATAACAGCAAGCAGGATGCACAAATCTGGCAGTTACCTGCAAGATCAAGGAAATCATTCGTGTGTGTGTGTGTGTGTGTATATACTGTTTCCCCGAAAATAAGACCTAGCCAGACCATCAGCTCTAATGCATCTTTTGGAGCAAAAGTTAATATAAGACCCGCTCTTATGTTACATAAAACCGGGTCTTATAGTAAAATAAGACCCGGTCTTATAGTCAGTGAAACATGGCATATATTTATTTATTTATTTATTTTAGGACACGGCTCCCAGTGGCCCACGCGGGGATCGAACCAGCAACCTTGGTGTTATCAGCACCACGCTCTAACCAACTGAGCTAACCGGGTACCCCTCATTATATTTTAAGAGTCCAAAAATCCATTTTGTAGTGAGCACTTCTGCCTGAGAGAAAAAGCCTAAATAATTGCTCTGGCTTTGAATCATGTTCAATCTCCGAAGGCATTTCTTAAGTGCTTCTCAGAAATTTAGGAAATGGATTCTGAACTAAGAAAAAGTTGAATTGGCTCTGGCTTTATTAGGGAAAAAATCAGTGTCAATGCAAAACAAAATGTAAGTGGATGATTTCATCGGTAAATGAGATTGAAGTTAATGCAGCGAAGTTAGCAGCCATCAACAAGGTTGGTCTTATATCGGCTACAAATCTACAAAATTGAAGTCTGGAGGGGAAGAGACCCAGAAAATCAAGAGTATTTCCAGACTTTCCTCTAGGGTGGCGTGCATGAAATATTTCATGTAGCCAATGACCCACCACTTCTAAAGTCTTTTATTATATAAACACATTGCAGAAAAATTAGAAAATGCAAATAAGCGAGAGATGAAAAAATCACTCCTGTTGCCATAACTCAGGATGACACTGTTAATACTTCGGTGAGTAGCCTCCCGGATTGTTTTGTATCAACGACAAAATTACATAAAATGTTTCCCCCACAAAAATCAGATCAGACCTTACACTCTTTGGAAACCTGGCTTTCTTCATTTGGTCTCTAGAAACCGTCTTTCCACGCTGAGTAATCTTGATTTCTTACTATTTTTAACGGCTGCAGACTTTCTTCCAAGGGTGTACCAAAATTTAACCATTCTGCTATCATTAGCATTCATTTTCAGTTGTTTGCTATTAGAAAAATGCTGTAATGAGCTTCCTTTTGTTTAGTCTTTGCACAAATAGGAGGCCACTTCTAAGTACCACATTCTGGATCGTGAGTAGCATGTGGCATTCAAGACGACACCGCCCTGTTGACGTTCCAAGGCCTTGCTGCTAGAGGGGGCCCCTCCACCAATCTCCAGGAATCGGAGTAGCCCCAGAGTAACCCAATTTAGATGTTCTCTATGTCCTGACTCTCCTGCCTGATTTAGGACAGCACAAAAATCACTGTAAAAAGGAAGACGGTTAAGCTAAATCCTGGAACTTTTCCCAAATCTGTTTGTCGTAAAGTTGAAGAGTAAACATTTTCCAGTATTTATTAGCACCACATTGGCAGAACCAGTTGCCCTCAGGCTTCCTGTCTCGCAGAATTAAGGTTTGTTGTGGGAAAGGATGAAGCAGAACCTTGTAAAAAAGAGTGAAGATCTTTTAGGAACTGAAATGAGGTCTAGTCAAGGCAAACCAGACCCAGAACACAGTTAATAACCTTTATTCTTTCTATTGTATTTGTAGTTTACATTCCCTGAGACTTTTTTACCTCTTAAAATATGGATTCACAGGACCGTCCATTTAAATCTTTTTCTTAAAGTACTTATTGTCACTGCCCCCTCACTGTGTCTGGAATTTTAAAATATATATCCTTAGGGTCTGAACGCTTGGGGATGAAATTTCCGTTTTGATCCTTCTCCAGAAAAGCCAATTGCAACGTGTAATTAAGCACTTCCAGACTTCTAAGTTAAAAGAATCCAGTCTTCTCTCTAAAAAGAGACAGAGTAGAATCTTAAAAGGCCACAATCCACATTTTAAAATCCTGCTAAAAACAGACTACTACCTTGGATTCTGGAAGAGATATATCACTCAACTGGAAAGACTCCCACAGAATCTGGAATACACATTACCCAGCAGATCCATAATTCCTAAGATGATTCCGTAACTCCTAACACACCCTAACAGTACCAAGTTCTACAGTATCTCAAATGTTAGGCAATCCAGGCTGAGGAGTCTCTTCAAACAAGATCAGTTCTTATGTGAAACGTACCTTTTGGGAACTTGGAATGATTCTATTTTATTCTCCACTGATACTCAGTTCTCTTGGTGCCTTTACACTCAACACATTCTCCTTGAAATCAACAAACATTTTAGTAAATTGTGTTCTTGGAGTTCCCCTGAGATCAGTCTGACAAAAAATCTATATGGAGATGAGTTTTTTGTGTTTTTTTTATAATTTATTTTTTTAAATTTATTGGGGTGACAATTGTTAGGAGATGAGTTTTAATGCCCTTTTAAAAACTGTAGTAAGTCTACTAAGAACTGCCAGAATGAGTAAACTGAGGCAAGACCTTGTCGGGTGCTGAGACAGACATGAAAACAATGGTACCATGATTAAATAAGTTTTTATTGTCACATTTAACTGCTTTGTCTGATATACATTGTAGGTTTCAGTATGGCATAAAAATAAAAATATATTCCTGAATGTCAAAATATGAACAGAGGAGATGGTGATGGCACTTTAAAAAAAAGTAAATTCACAATGGTGCTGAAGCTGCTAGTAGGTAGCGGATAAGACGGGAACACATTTGCAGATAAAGTGGTCTGCAACATTTCAAACCAAATGGCAGTAGTAGAAGACCAACAAAACTGGGAGAGGAATGAAATACGGACCCCACAGAGTGGCTAATGGAAAGAACGGCAGTTTCAGCATTTCATTTTTTAGTCCATATTAGACTGTCTAGTTTAGTATTTGAACTGGAGCTCAGTGAGTCAACTTTCCTCCTATAAAATGAAACTACTTTTTCAGAACCTGGTTTACACCTCTTTGACAACTTCCTTATTCTTCCCGGTTTTCACTAGTCCAAAGGAAAGGCAGTTCTACTCCAAAGCATTAACTTGGGGGGCTGACCTCCACATAAACGGTCGGTCTTGTCATTTCCAAACCAACAGCGTAAAATGCTCAAAGAAGTCTTTAGTGGTTTCACACATTCTGGGGAAAACTAGAAAACAAGCAGTAATTAAATAAAAACATAAGGGTATCCCAACCGGAAATTTCTACACATTCCACAATTATCCTCCAAATGGCAACTTAAAAAAAAAAAAAAGTATGGTTATTCTGATTTAAAATGAGTCTTTATTCACCAAGATCCTCAAACAGCTTATTAAATGTCTTTCCTCCACAAATAAAACTAACACTAGGCTTTGTCAGAAGATCTGAATGAGTTATATCCCTTACGTATGAACTCAGCTAAATCCAGTGTCTGGAATCTGTCCATCATAAAACTCAGGCCTGGCACATGACTCCTTTCCGTTACCCACTGCTGTGTGTCCTTCATTTAAGCCTCCAGACCAGAGACCATATATGTGGTTAGTGCAACATAGCAGTCACTGTAATTCCACAAAAGAAAAACAAGTAATTTATTTTATGACATACTTATTTGGATGATTACTTACTGGTAATTAGTATTTCTACGTGTTTGTTTTTTTTAAAGGCAACCATTTTAAGTGACAATACATATCAGGCTAGTAGAAAAACGTTGAAACAAAGCCCTCTCTTTTGATCTCACAAAGTCATGCAGACAAGAGAAGGTATATCCGATTTGTTCCAATCAGGCTTCTTGGAATTATCAAAATTTCTTTTCTGGCAAAGATGAATTTGGCTCATCATAGAAAGAAGGTTCTTTGAAGGCTGCTGCTAAACTTGTTTCCCTTTGAAAAAGTAAATTTCAAGGCATGATAGTGCAAGAGGTAAGTTTTTGATTTCTAGAACATTTATAGACTAATTGTGCTTAGTCTCTAATTTCCAATTTATTTTAAAGAACAGAAACTACTTTGATAAGTTTCACTCTGCCTAAATTTACCAGTACATCCATGAATCGCACCAGAATTAGGACAATTTGATTATCTTAATGATTCTGTCGTGACACCTGCCACCGCGTCCGCAGGTGAGGCCCCAGGGATGTGCGGCCCCTCCAGGTTCTGTGCCCAAGGGCTCTCTGGGGAGCCCCGGGATCCGAGAAAGCAGTTCTCCCCCCAGAGTAAGTCCTCAAAAAACTCTCTCAATAAGCAATTAAGAAAACAGTGCTAAGTGGAGAGTTTCTTTTGTTTAGTTAAATCTGGGAGGTCTGAGTGTTCCTGGAGCCCCCGTCGGGATGTGTCATGGGTCGAGACTCTCTTGACTGTGAGTATTCATTATTAGAGGGCTCTGTGGGGTCAATCAAATTTTCATAATCACTGTCGTCTGATTCCTCAACACTGTCTCCAGCTGCTCTCTGGGAAGAAGGAAGGTCTGCTCCACTTCCAGGATACTTCAGTCCGGCACTGCTGGAAGCATAACTGGAAGAGCCCACAGCTTGAGGTCGAGGCATAAAGACACTAGTTTCCATGCGAGAATGGCTCAAAGTACTTTCCTGATTGTTTACGTGAAAATCAGAATAAGGGGGAGGAGGATCAGAGGCCTCTGCATCTCCAAGTGAACTTCTACCTTCAGCTGCAAACCCAGAATAGGGCGTCCGAGGGCTGAACGCTGCTTCCAGACTTTCAGACGGCATCTGTCTGCTTATCATTGCCTGCTGCAATCCTAGGTGAAAATTGGAAGAAAACTGTAACACTTTCCGTATTTTCCCCCCTGTGCATTTCAATGCATTAAACAGTTAAAACGGAATATTCTGGAAAATAGCCATCAAACAGTGAAATTGATTATTACTATTAATTGTTTTATATTTGCATAGTACTTTATTATTTACAAAATATTTTTCTACACCTTCATTTATGTAAGCCTCAAAACTGCCTTCTGAAGTATTACTGTCATTATTATTAACATTATTGTTTCCATTACATAGGCAAAGAAACCAGAGTTCAAAAAGGCTGTGACTTCATGAAGGGAACGAGAAGAAGGGGCCGGATATTCAAAAGTGCAGGTCTTTTCACTCTAATCCCTGTGCTGTTTGTTTCCTTCACCTGCTGCTTTGCTGACTGTGCTCAAATGCTGTGGGGACAGAAGGATGAAATAAACACTCCTGACCATTCTTGGAAGTCGTTTGAACGTGAGTTTTTTCCTTGGCAAACCGCACATCAAAAAACACACTTCTTTTCAACTACCCGTCACAGTACATGCAGACACCTCTTTTTTCCTTGGAACTTTAAGAGCCCTTTGCTAGGTCGCCCGTTTTTCCAGGTGCTAGGCCATAATTTCACCACATTTTTATGAATGCTCTGAAATAGCCCCATAGCTATGAGTCAACAGCCTTTAAGTGTTTTTAAAGTACATTTTCATACTCTTACAAAATTCAGAAAAGAATAAGAAGAAATTAAAACCTCCCACAATTCTATCACCCAGATAACACTGTTAGAATTTTGGTGAAAAGAGCACAAGATTTGGGGTTAAAAAACATAAACTTTAGGTATCAGGCCCCCGACTTCTTTCCTGAACTCCACTTTTATTATCCAGCCTTGTGTGTGTGTGTGTGTGTGTGTGCGTGTTTTAAACTTACCTGAGATCACGTTTATACCATTTTATATCCTAGTGCTTTCACTGAAGATTATATATTGGGCTTTATCCCACGTCATTAGAAAACTCACTTCAATGGCTGTACAGTATCCCACCATATAGACACAGCAAAATTCATTCAACTATTTCAATAGGTTGTTTCCAAGACTTTAGAATTATACGGTCGTGATAAACATTCTTGTGCCTAAATCCCTGTCTGCATTTCTTATTATTTCTAGAAAACTGTGACAGTAGAAATGAATATCATTTACCTGGAAATATAAATTACCTTTTAATTGGTTTGCAAATATTCTTATTAAATTAGAAAAGGTTAGTCATACCCTTCTCTCTTTTACACTTGGTATTTTTAAAACTTTGATATTTATAAAACTTTATACGTTTTATAAAGTTTACTTACGTGTTAAATCTGGTGGCATTGTAGCAAACCTGTCTGTTAAACCGTGCTTCATAGATTCTTGGGTCTAATTCTCATTCAACCAGCTGGTTCCTTAGCTTAATGGTATCTATTCATGCACAGCTACCAATGAACAGACATTTAAAGCCTTTATTGGGACCCTGACTATGAATCAAATATAAAGTTAAAAGAATTTTAAGTGGCGCCTTTATGTGGCTGTAATAGGCAGGCCTGGGGTAACTTAGAAACATCACATCCCCTGTAAGTAGATCACAGTAGTCAACATATGCCCAAGTCTGCATCGATCACTCTTAGGATTTATTCTAACTTGCTTCAGCCTTTCTACCATTGGTCTTCTTTTTCTTCCAGTTTCAGAGACTTGAGAAGAATACCATGAAAAATCAGTACTTCTCTTCTGGAAAAGCGTGAAGACAAGTGGGTGCCCGCTCCCAAACGGCCCAATTTGGAGCTTAATGAGTGTAGAAGGATTCATATAGTCTATCGTATAATTTGATGTTGAAAACCAGACATTCCCCTGCTACTGAATGGTAAGAGTAATAGGAAACTCACTTCTTTCTTGCTCCTTTTCATTTTTCCTCTGAGTGATTTGTCTTCTTAATTTGTTCACTTCTGCCTGACAAGATTCAACAACTCGCTCACTCTTTTCTACATCTGCACACACTGCCTGAGGGAAGAATGAGAACAAGAGCATTAGTTTCATATCCAAGCATAGGCATTCCAGCAATAGAGCAGTGGTTAGGAATCAACCCTAGGAAAAGCCCAGGTGCTTGATCGACTTAAAAACAGCAGATACATAAGGGAGACAAATCCATGAAGGTTCAGGAGACCAGTGCTGTTCTCATACACTGACTTGCTTTCTTAATTGTGTTCAGATGATTACATTATGTAGCTTATAAATTCTTGAAAAATAAGGCTAAGATGGGAAAGATTTCTACTTTCCTGGGATTACTCATTTTTATTGACATGAAAAGAATTTTTGATACCAGTTTAAAGGACAAACAAAAGATAAGACAGGAATGAGATGCTTTCAACTTTTATTTACAACCAACAATCACAAATCAGATCACACAAAAAGATTTATTTAACAGAAACTACTTCTAATTAGGGAGAGCCAAAAAAGAAAGTTGCAGAGTCAAGATTTAATAAAAGATAACTGTTTGAGATTACATCTACGTAATTTAAGCATTCATACGTGATGCGAATGAGATACTGGTGTTCTCAGAGCAGGCCTTATTCAATTGGCAATGAAATGTAGCACAGCCACCTTGAAGTCCGTTAGGCAGTGCTGACAGTCTAAAAAGAGCATGGTCATGAATTCAGGACAAAAAGCTGTTTTCATTGCACTTTCCTTCCATAGCAGAAATACCAGAAATCTCCGGAAAGCAGGCCGGTCACCAGTGAGGCTGCATGAAGTTCCCTATACTGCTGGGTGTACCACGACCCGAATCTGGAACACCAACACTAGGAATTGCCTGTTGGATGCTTTCTTTCGCCCCAGGCTGAACCCAGGCTGCTTTCCTCCTTCTCAATGGCTACCCTCTTTCCTCCCTCTATTCCTCGGGGCCTTCTTCCCCAAAGTGAGGCTTTCTCCAGGCCTGGCAGGGCTTCCTCAGCTCCATCCACTACTTTCCTCCTTGTCCTCAAAGCCTTCTTTGTTCTCAGGGTGTAGAGAAGAACGTGGGAAAGTACTCTTAGCGCCTGGCTCAGTATCTGGCTCGGAGGAGACGTTTCCATACATACTGGCTGTGTGAATGACTAGGAATAAACAGGCTTCCCTGTGACACCCCCTCTCGACCGAGGCACTGGGGGCAAAGTGAGTGAACCAGAAGGCAGGAAGCAGGGTGGCTGTGATGTGTCTCTCCTTAGCATACAACTGATGCGAGTGGTGTTCTTAGCAATCCTTCTTTAAACGCAGATACATTCCCCAGGAAAAACACTGTTATAAATGGGGTCCCAAGTACTGAAAGTAGTGATATTAACACTGTACTTGAGGCACATAGTGAGTGAGACAGGCTTTGAAGGCTGCTGTGGGTAACTACTATACACACCTGACGTTACTTTGGGAAAGTACGTTCTGACTTGCAGACCACAATTCATTTGTCAGTTGGGAGATGACCAAAAATAAAAGTAGAATTAAAAGCATGTGGGCAATACAAATAGGATGAAAACTAGGAAATCCATCAGTTACCTGCACTTTCTCCTGAAGTGCATTGTAAACCTGATAAATCGCCCTGATGTCTTTCATTACTCCATCCTTGTCAAAAAAGTCAGTACTGGAAGACAAAAAAGATGTCACAAAGTTATTATAACTGCTATAAACCTGAAAGGCATTTTCCTATCACTTCTACCTTCATCTGACACTTAAATGCTGCAACTCCTAGGTGACAATGTCTCAGCAATAATGCCCACACTACTAGAATTATAAGAGAGAGAGGAAAAAGGACCCGCGTGACTAAGACAATTTAAAAAACAATAAAAAGCTATCCATTTTATAGCGACCACAGTTAGGTTTCAGAATGTCAGAAATAGACACACTCTGTCCAAACTTTTATATCAATTACAAAAAAAAAAATTGTGGCAAATGATACATAAAAAAAGTAATGATAAAAGTAAACTATCTTTTCAATAAGAATAAAATTTAGATATATAGTAATGGTGCTCTAGAGAATGAGCTCACTGCATTTTTCAATATCAATTATAGCAAACGTGATTTCACATTTCTCCATAAACCTTTTAAATATTAACAAAAGACAAGAAGGCACTTTCATTTGACCTTTCCACTTACCCATGTTCTTTAATAACTTTGGCATAACTTTGAGAAGTATTTGGCACTGAAGACACTTTATACTCTTGCTGGCTGGTGTTGCCGAGGTTGGGAATAGCAAGGGATATCCTTTGATTATACCTGTGGGGAAGATTGAGGGAGATCATGTTAAAAGCACCGCTCTGCTTGGAGAATGGGTTTTGGCAACAGGAATCCAAGTCTGCATTGGCGAACTAACAGGCTTCACTTCCACAGACAACACAAGGATGCACGAATTAGCAACTTTTGCCCTTCCCTGAAAGGAGAAACTGGACTGTAAACTCCCCGGGGGCAGAGGTCATGTCTGATACGTCTGCTGCGCCCCCACAGTGATGACAGAGTGCTGAGGAGATTGTAAATGTTTAAGAAATAGCTACTAATCGATTAATTAATGAAATCTTGCAAATGGCTATTTAACAATTAATAATTATTTTCACTGATGTCAATTTAATGTATTCTATTACAAGTGAATTTTCCGGAGGAAAACCTTTCTGTTGTTTACAACAGACACCACAGTCGTAGGATTATTTTTTATTTTTGCTTTAACAAGTTCACAATGCAAAACCCTCATTAACCAGCAGGTGGATCAATTTTACAATTCTGTCTTTGAAATCTATGTTTTAAAATTACACTCAGACTTCCAGAGCAATAAAACTGTATTTCTACATAATGGATTATGGAGAAGCAAATGATGATTTCCAGATGTTCATTCCTTTAAGAATTTAGGCATAATTAACATGTTTTGCTAATGCTTCTTGATTCAAAAACAATTTTAATTTATACAACTGACAGGAAAATACCTTCTCTAACTACAAAGAAAACTAGCGAAAAGAGAATTATAAAAGCTTTTCTTTAAAGATGCTATAAAATGCACATTTTCAGAGTCATAAATCTCAGTCACTTGTACCAGCATCTTTCCTATTTACATGAAGCTGCTGGGAACGCTTCCCTTACCTTCGATTTGGTCTAAAGAGGACATATTCTAAAGCGTGAGTGGAGTTGTTGGCGGTGGAGATGAAGCTGAAGAGCAGGAAGACGAGGTCGGGCGCCCCGAGGACGCGCGTGAGCTGCTTGTGGAGAACCTGCTCTCGGTACGACATTTGCTGCTGCGTGTTTCGCCGGAATCTGTACCACCCAATAACTTTCTGCAGAAAAGAAGTGTGAAAAGTTACCTGAAGTCTTACAAGTTTAGTTCTGGAGGTGGCAAGACGCTTGTACACAAATATCCACAGCAGCTTTCTGTGCCATAGCTCAAAACTGAAAACAACCCACTGCCCAGCAACAGGTGACTGAGTAAGTAAGCAGTGCTGTAGTCACACTCTGGACTCCCACTCAGTCATAAACAGGAACTACTGCTGCAAACAACACGGATGAATTCCAAAATAAATATGCTGAGGGAAAAAAGCCAGGCAAAAAAAAAAAAGTGTGTGTGTGTGTCTGTGTGTAAATAACAGAATTCTATTCATGTAACATTCTAGAAAACGAAAACTAATCTATCATGACATAAAGCAGATCGAGCAGACCAGTGCCTGACTCAGGAGGGGGAGGAGGGATTCAAAACGGGCCCAAGGAGACTGCAGTGATTGATATGGTCGGTTTCATGGGTATATATCAAAACTTCTCCAAGTGCATACTGTAAATATGTGCAGCTCATAGTATGGCAATTATACTTCAGTACAGTCATTGGTAAAGTTTAGCTCTGTCAGTTCTAACTACAGGTTAATTAAACTGGCTAAGTGAATGAAACTGGTATGTTCTCTGGAAGAACAGTTCTCATAATGTGGTCTGTGGGCCATCTGGAAGACAGATGACCTAAGACACATCTGGGAGCTTGCAAAAATGCTCCCGGGCCCCACCCAAACCTGCAGAATCAGAACCTCTGCGGGTACAGCTTGGAATCTGAATTTAAGATAAGTCCCTTGAGGTTTTTTCCTTGTGCATACTAAAGTTTGGAAATCCCTGTTGTAGAGCAAATTATCTTAATTCTTCATTAGAAGGATAATCTTACGTGGCTTCTTTCTTTGAAATATACTCTGAGTGAAAATTCTGTCTTAAGAAGTAAAGGTAGTTTAAAATTGTTCGTGTCATATTGAAATTAACTGTAAATTTAGATTATGTTTTGGCACTTTCATGTAGGAAGGAAGTGAACGCGCCTTTGCTGAGCCCCTGCGCCAAGCCCCCAGCTAACGTTGTCACAAGTATTTTCACTAACGATCACAATCCCCTGGGATGTGAGTAACGTTTTCTCCACTGAGTTCAGGTCACTGCAGGGAACGCCAGGGAACAAGGAAATAGTGCCTGCCCTCAGGACTACTGAACATAAATGCATGACTTCCAAGCATGGTCAAGCAATTAATTCTGATAGTCTTGAAATAAAAAGAAAACCCAAGCATTTCTGACAGTATAAATCTTTTAAAAGAGATGTTCTGTCCAAAGTCACAGAGCTAATGAGTGACAGCCAAGATCTGGACCCTGTCTTTTTCCACTGTACATTAACGTTAAAATTCCACATTAGTCACACAATGGTGGTCATAAAAAGTGAAAAGTAGTTTTTCTTTGAAAAAAAAAAAGGGTAAGAGAAACTATCAACTGGCTGGAGCTATCGCTGTCTAAGAACACGGCATGTTAAGCTCGAAGTCTCAGCTCTCTGCATGGAACACTGGTCTCGTGCCTCTGCTGGACAGGACGAGTCTCACACGCCCTCTCCATCCTTGGGAAGACCTGAGCCGCCTGGGCACACTGGCTCTCATGAGTCACTCACTGATAAATAGACTCTGGTAGGTGGCTACCGGACGAGTATGCTTTTTACTTCTGCGGATTCTAATTGTTTGAATCTATTTGTATTTTCTGAGACACGGGGAACCTTATAAATGTATTTTGGGTATCAACTGGTAGTAACCAACTTATTCATCTGATTTTTGCTAGAAAGCATGCTCCCATCATTCCGAGCAACGGAAGGTAAGATGCTTGGCCACAATGAAGAATTTCCCCAAAACCTCTCTGCTGAAGTTTCACGGACAGTCTTTCACGAAGACGTTCCCCCTTACTCTCTAAGCTAGGCATTCACTTACATTTGTCATTGTTAGGTTGTGTCTAGGGCCTTAGGATGATATTAAGATGGCAGTTATATTTATTATTATCTATTTCAAAGGAGATGCTTTCAGAAGGCATAAAACCTCCTGTCACTTGCTTTTTCGGCCTTAGCCCCAACCTGAGGCTTCTGAAAACTTTGTACACAATGTGGACTCGGCAAGAGCAGTAAGTAACTCAGCAGGCGACCACACTGCACCTACTGGGAGTTTCATACCCAAAACATTAGCCTCTGTGTGAAGCCTAACATAAATTTTTAATGTTTTAACAATGTTGTAGCTTTTCTATTTGAAAGCCATACTTTCTTAGTAAACATGTTTCTACATATTTTATATGTTAAATGCTATTGCGACAAAAATGCTTATTAGCTTGTTTTCTAATGGATAATTCTAGGACTCAGAGAACTTTTTAAATTACTATGTATTTGTTTTATGAGTTCAACTTACTAATAATTTTCATTCAACTCTTAGAATTTTACATTAAATATTAGATTTGAAGCCTGCCTAGAAAAGAGTTAATTTTTTAAAAGTTCCCATCATCACTTTCTTTAAGAGTTGAGAGTAATAAAATATTTTCTGTACATTAGGTCCTGTTTAAAGTACACATGTATCTAAGCCTAACATTTCAAACATAGTAATACAATAACCCTTTTGAGGTGAAGATACAATATTGTACCATTCCTAGGGGAAAAAACCCTAACTAGAATCAACTATAATGCTTTTCAGTCATCTAAATATTATATATCATCTTTGCTTTTGTGCTGGAAATTTGGATTGCTGAAAAAATCCTCAAAGAGTTCATATTATGTATAAGATGCCACAGGAAATAGAATGAAATATAAAATATAATTCCTCCCCTTAACAAATACCATGGAAAAGAAAACATAATTTCCAAATAAATTGAAAAAACAAACTGGTATCTTTAATTGCCAAGGAAAACATAAATATTTGTTTTAGCACAAAGATATATAAAATCAAAACTGAAGATCAACTTTGAACTTTTTGAGACTTTCGGCCCCAGGAAAAGGAAAGTTAGCTCCAGATAACAACCTATGATTGGTCTCCTATGTCTCAAAGCAGCAAATCCTCTGTTAAATCACCAAAATTAATTTGCAAATGTGTCCCTATTCTACTACTGGAAAAGCTACATAGTAGTTTACATAGTGGAGTCCTTTTTTTCTGTTTCTTTTCAATTATAAAATACAGTTAAAAACAAAACAAAACAAAACATCAAATCAAGTCTCTTCATCAGCAGTGCTCCCCTCCCAAAGTACCCACTTGTCAGTTTGGTTGGCTTCCTTCCAGATCTTTATCTGTACATTTAAACACTCATTCAGACTTTTGTTTTCACATAAAATAGGCCCAAATTATAATACTTCTGTTTTCATTTAACATTGATTTAGAGCTCTTTCTATGTCATTACATGAGAACCTTTCTTATTCTTTGTAATGACGGCTTCATAGCCCATAGTATGGAAGTACCACCATAATCTACTTCATCATTCCCTACTGGTGGACATTTAGGTTGCTTTCAAGAGTCTCACCATTAAGCAAAGATGTCCGTCTACACGGGATTAAGAGGCCAGACTGCTGGGTTTAAGCCTTGACTCCGTTACTTGCTAGTGACCTTAACCTTAGTTGCCTCAACTGTAAAATGGGATGACAGTAACAGCAATTTACCTCACAAGGCTGTTGCAAGGATTAACGTATCAGTACCTGGAAAGTGCTTAAAACATGCCCTGGCACAGAGTTAAGTGGTCAATAATGCCAGTTTTTCATGTCTTTGTGCCTAGATGCCATTATTTACTTGGGCCAGATTCCTAGACGGGGCATTACATATTTAGAATTCTGTCACTGCAAAACTCTCCTTCTAAATGTCTGTATCAACTTACATTCCCACCAACTACGGCTTACCCATTTCCCGTAGCCTTGCCAACACTGTATATTAACAATCCTTTGAAGTTTTGCCAATCAGGTGGGCAAAAAAATAGTGTCACGTTGTTTTAATTTGCATTTGCAAGGTTAAACATCTTTTCATTTGTTTCTTGGCCATTTGTGGATTTCATTTTTCTTTTGTGAATTTCCTCTTGATGGTCTTTATTCATTTGTCTCACTTTACATTTTTTCATCTATTTTAAAAAAATACTTCCTGGTACTTTTAATATGTAGTGAGTGCTCTACAAAACTGTGCTCCAATAAGAACTTTCATGGAACAAATTTTAGTTTATAAAGTATAATAAAGATTAATTATCTAAAATATGAAAATAAATGGAATGAGGAGGTAAGGCAGTGGCTGGGAGAGGAAAGACAGACTGCTGAGAGTCTGGAACGTATGCTCTTGGGCAAGTCGCTGAAAATGAGAGCCGAGCCACGATGCCTGCGGCTGCGCTCACTCCCTGTCCCAGGTGGGCAGACACCTGGGTCAGATTCTGCCGTACTGAGCACCGCCTGAGGTTGTTCTCACCCACAGAGCCATGTGTTCTCTCTTCTGACCTGTCTCCTACACCTGCATTCTGCCTGTCACCTTACCTGCTCTTCTTTCTGCTTTGACATCCAACAGGGGTACAGCGACTAAGACAGTCCCGAACACTGCACTCTGCGTCCCGACCCCTTTCCTCTGACACCCCAGGGACCAAGTCCCACACTGCACGGAGGTTTCTATCCACAGGTCATCTCGGAAAAGCTTTTTTATAACATGTGCTTCTAAACAAAGGCATTTTGTTTTCTGTTTGACAAGTTCAAAACTTTTATTGGTTCTTTTTTTCCTCAAGCGATGGCTGAATAACCAATCTATTTTTCGGAATTTATGTACCAGGGTAGAAATTATAATATAATTATTTCATGTGTATTAAATATCTAAAATATTATTTTTAAAATTACAAAGTAGAAAGACAGAACCACCCAGAGTCAACTCAACTATTTTTAGTTTTCAGATTATAGTTCCTTTTTATTTCTTCTTCTGATTTTTCCATAATGGAATCATACTATAAATATTAATTTTTTTTCTACTGATATATTTTAAACATTGTCTGATGCCTGCAATTTATCTTTAAAATCTACTCAAGTTAACAGAAGTCTCATACATTAACATCAAATTGCATTGTTCCATTTACATTTCTTTCTGGATTTAAGCTGGGGTGACGAGATAAGGAGCAATTTCCAAATCAGAACATACCTTTCTCCGATCTTTAAGAATCCTGTCCAAACTCTCTTCGTTAACTTTGCTTGCATAGTCATAAAAACTGTTGTTTTTTTTAAAAAGAGAAAAGAGTATTGTATTAAGATCACATGGTATTGTGACGTGGATATACTAGCTACATGTGTCTATGGGTCATCTAACCCTAAAAGTTGGTGATAAAGATATAATTGCTTGTCTTCAAGAGGTGTATAAAGAG
This sequence comes from Rhinolophus sinicus, assembly GCF_036562045.2. Lineage (NCBI taxonomy): Eukaryota > Metazoa > Chordata > Mammalia > Chiroptera > Rhinolophidae > Rhinolophus > Rhinolophus sinicus. The sequence continues at coordinate 5,899,150 of NC_133757.1, forward strand.
AAACCAATCTAAATGCTTTACTGATATGAGTTATCTGAAGCATCAAAGAATACTCAAGAGACTGTTACATTCAAAGCCTATTACTTCCACATGTGGGAGGTGCTGATAGCAAGTAATTACAAAATACGTGGTTTCAAATGTCAGTGACATGTTTCATTGTTTCTAAGTATCAATTACTTATGGGGCGGGGGGAATAAAAGAACACAGGAGCTCATTTTCTGAGAGATGAAGGGAGATGGACATTTGTTGAATGCTTAACAAGAAACCCAGAGGCATGTTTCCTCACGTGACTTCACTTCCTTCTTGCCTCAATGCTGGGAGGTATTAGTATTGTCAGGTATCAGCCTGACAAGTCACAAGTTGTATTCCCATTTTTGCAGGTAAAGACACTGGCCCAAATCATAGATCTGGTAGATGGAAGAGTTGAAGCCAGGTCTGGTTAGCTTCAAATCTAACGCACTCATGCCTGAAATAGACGAAGCTAACCAGGAGCCTGTGGTGAGCAATCCAGGCCTAACGGTGTGTGGGCTTTTCTACCACTGGTCTCGGTTTTAGGAAGGCCCCTGCAGCTCCCCTCCTCGCACCACCACAAGCCCAGGCGTTATAAGGCAGGACGCAGTAAAAGCACTGATTCGGGAGTGAGGTGATACCACCTCCAGCTCAGTTCTGCTTCTCACTGTATGATCTTCAGCAAGTCTCTTAACCTATCTGACTTCCGTTTCCTTTCTGCAAACTAAAGGGTTTGGAATAGATAGATGTTTCTTTCAGCTCTAAGAATGATGAGTCTAGGATTTAAGCTTAGATTCTCATTCTGGTATGACTTTGCTGACTGTTGTAAGGAATCCCTGAGAAGCACAAAGCAGGGCATGCTTAGCAAAGCTCTGGATAATCAGGTCCGAGCTGGACACTTTCAAGGGCCAGACAGAGGCACTGTGGGAACCAGGGCCTGAGTCATTTCATCTGCTCTGAGTCTTCTCAAATGAACCGCGGGTCACTTGTCCTCCCATTCCTCTTTCAGTTCCGTGTAAATCTAAAAGAGATGAGGTTCTCAGCTACTCTGAGGCTTCGCCCACAGGTAGCCATCTGCCAGGATGCCAATCCTCTGAAATCATGAGAAGGTTGGTGTGTATATGTGTCGGGGGGTGAACCTGACATAAGTCCCCAGGGGCTTTTGGGTGCAAGGAGGCTGGGTGTTTGGGCCAGCTGAGAATGGGAGAGTGGTCAGGGTGAAGGCCGCAGGCAACACACAGCAGGAACAGCCAGGCGCAAGGAGTTGGCAGGTGTCTAAAGAAGGAAGTGTTGACCAGGAATGCTGAACTGAACTAGTGTGGGCAGCATTGCAAGGAAAGCACTGGCCGGGCTTCTGGGAAGGCAGAAGAATAGGGCACAGGGAGTTCTAAGACAAACCGAGTCAACATCAGCAGACCAGCCATCAGGTAGAAGGATTTGGAGCTAAGAATGAAGGCAGAGGCCTGGGCTGTGGTTTGGGGAGCAGAAGTCCTGTGTGTGGAAATACTGGCCTTTTTCTCCCTCACCTTCACCCCTCCCCACATGTGTCTGTCATTTGCTTTCTCCCTTCTGAATATCTCTCCTCCCAGCTTTTTCTTTCTGTCCTTTAGGTGGTCATATAATGCAACTGGTGGATATCAACTTAAATAAACACAGGAAAAAAGTTTTATTTTTTTCTTTCCTTGCATTTTCAAGTTAAATACTGACCATTTTTTTATTTCTCTCTAAAACACCTGTAAATTACTTTATCTACATGTACTTCCTTCTCCATATTCCTGCTGGGGAGGCTGCTAGGTAGGCGGCTTCCACTCTAAATCCAGGCATGCAAGGCGTCCACCTCCCCTTCCTCACCTAACACACTGACCCACACACCAGGCACTCAGTGAATAAGTGAGTTTGGATACCCTCAGTTGTATTTGTGACTTCACAGCCATAATCAGCTACCAGCCTAAATCCACTAGTTTTTAATCAATTAATATTTTAATAAGAACTAAAAGCAATAAAGAAGGATATGACTTACCTAAAAAGTTTTGAACAAGGCTGATGGTTATGGATTTCTGTAATTAGAAAGAGAAAATACATCTTAGTTAACTCATGTAAAATACAGGCAATTATGAAATAGCCTAGGAATTTTTTTAGCCAAAATCTCAGGCAATAAAATGATAGTTTTGTCTCCCAAATAGGTGCTGTGTGTACAGTAGTGAAGGCAGTGTGTCTTCTTAACATTTCAACTCAGGGAAACATTCTCAGAACAAAGAAAACTGGAGAACGAACGTTCTGCTTCCTTTTGTCCCTGGATGACGAGCAGGCGTCTGAAAACTTGTTCTCAGGAACATGCAACTGTTGAGCCCTTACTCAATCCCCCTTATTTACACAAAGCACATGAGGAGAAGGTAACCACTGACTGGAAGCATTTCATCAAGGTGCATAAAGGCTGTGAGGACAGCTTGGGGGGAGAAGGGCCTTGACCATCCTTCCATCAATAACGCAGCAACGACTCATGACAACTTGGACCAGGTGTTTTGAAGGGGAACGGAGGAAACTTTGGAAGTCTATTAACCCTTTCAAAGATGGCTAGCACCAAGGGAAAATGTTATTTATAAGGCAGACCCTATCGGCTTCTGAAAAGATTGCTGTGATTAACCAGAGTGAATAATTTCTCCAACCTCACCAGGGGGCTTAGGGTCTGGGATGCTTTATAAGACCATGAGACTAATTAACCATTCAGTTCTATTAATAACATTCTCCTGGACAAAAACTCATTACCTGCTGTTTAAAATGTCACAGCCCAGAGTTACAGGCTGCGATCTTAACTCAATTAAAATTAAACCACAGCCCTAAAAGACATGGGGAGCTTAGTGTCTGTACTGCTAGTAATGCTGCCAAAACACACACACAGATGCAATACTTCCACAGGAAAGAAAAGTTCATTTGCCTAGAATGGCTGTTGACATAGTGATACAAAGAAGAAAACCTCTAGGGGGAAACATCTAGAAACATTTCCTTCTTTTATCACCAAAAATGATACAGTATACCCTCATAAGTTATTTCAGATACTTTTAGCAATTACAATGTGGAACATCTGTAGCAAAATCGCTACCTAAAGTTCAGGGAAAAGAAAGAAAGCGCATCATCTACTTTAAAGGAAAGAATATTTTGTTTAAGAAAATCCCTAGAGTAAATTCTGAACTCTAAATACACCTCCTGTCATCAATCCGCCCCAGCAGACTTCCTTCATGATTTACAACCTGGATTAGAAGCACACTAACGATACGCTCTGGATAGCATGTGGTGTTTCCTGAAGAAGTGAAAGCCTTCTCACACAAGATTTTTTGCAATATCTAAGCGCGCCGTGGAGAAACAACATGATGGTCTCAAACACACTAAAGCTGCAGATCCGAATGAAGTTGGCGGGCGCATCAGCTGACAGGTGGCCCTCTGGTAGGAGGCAGAGGCAAAGGCAGCCTCGCCTGGGACCCCAGAGTTGCCCACGCCTCCAGAGCTCACCCACACGGTCGATTCCTCTTCATGTACGAGTGGCGCCTCTACACACGTCTTTACAAAGCCCCACCGGGAGGGGCTGCTGTTCTTGCTCATCTGATCTCTGCTTCTCCTCCTGCTGGGTGAGCTGAGCAGCTCCTCTCCTTCCTCCTTCTATTCTTTCCAGTAACTGCCACGACATCATCTCATTAACTAAGGAAACTATCCTGGTGTCTCCTTCCTAGAACTAAGGGTGGCAGCTCTGCTTCTAGTAAGTTAGCACAACTTTTTAAATTAACATGTAAAAAATAATAATGAAAAAACAATAAAAAATTAAAAAATAAAATTAACATGCATTCAAAACACTATGCAGACACTTTGTGTCCAAAACGTGATATTCTACACAAATTCCTCCTTATTGTACAGAGTCAGATAAAGGTGCCTGTGCATGGATTCAGACATTTTTCAAAAAATAATACATTTGGTCCATTTATTTTACTTAAAACATCCTATTCTGGAAGTTAAGCTATGCCAGAAAATGTCTTCCCACTACGGGTATGGAATACTACTCATGGCACTTTACCTAATGCTTGGCCTTTCAATCCAGGTTTTCCAGAGTCCCTGGTCTACATTTTCTAATATGGATTTTTAAAAATCTTAAATTATAGTTGACATACTTGAAAGCCCAAGTGCAAACAATAAATAACTGCACAGATGTCCAACGAAACCCAATTCCCTATTTTAGAATTTTAAAGAGTTAAGCAAAACAAAAAACAAAACTTCAATGAGAGAACAGCTCAAGGAGAGCGTTCAGTCTCTTGTTTTCTCCCAACCCCATCTCAGTCCTCACCCTGGCCCCCCAGTTCATATACCAGGAGGCCATCAGAACAGGCTTGAAGGTCACGACTTGGCCCCCACATGAGCTGGTCTTCCAGCAGTATTTCCAACCACTCTCCTTCACACAAACTGTATTTCAGTCACAGAAATACGCCAGATCTCCTGGAAGTTTTTTGCACTGTGTTCCTCTGAACGGACCACGCACTGGCCCTGAATAATTCACCTCCTTGTGACGTCTTTACTGATTTCACCCACTAGCAGCTTCCCCCCCCTCCCCAACTTATGGGATTTCCTTCGTCCCTTTCTTACAGCATCATCTTGCACTGTCTGGTATGTGTGGACACTCGTCTTATCCTCCCCACACTCCTGGAAGGAACGGATGTGTCTGGATATTCATTCCTCTCTTTGCTGAGCACCTGCCTCACACTTCAACCAATGTTGGCTGCATGAGTGAATAAAATGTTCCTCGCTTTGTTCTGAGTATCACGATGCGCTGTTTGATGATATGCTCAAGGTGAAGCTGAAAGGACTGTGATCCCTACTTATGAAAAGGAGACTAATCCAATGAGAGTAACTGCTTCTATAAATACTCCTTCATCTTCCCCACCGATCCCCCCAAATTGACTGAGTTATTCCTCAGAAGGCTGTAGAGACTTAGCAAGTATCTCATGCAAATAAGTGTGAACATCTTTGCCGGATCCCTCCAGGAAGGACCAGCATAACACATCCTTTCATTATAGTGGGAGGTGATGGTGGCAATGGGGACAGCCTACTTTGCAAACTTGACGTACAGTGGTTCTGAAGCGACCGTCAAGTACAATAGCACATAGCAACTCAGTAAAAGTCAGACCACTTAGTGGGTAAGGGAGAGCTTTACAGCTACGCATGACGCTTTTACACTGACTTATAAAAACATTTCAGGTCATTTGTTAGAGCAAATAATTTGCATTGTGATTTTAGCGGTTTTCTACATACTCTTCTATTCTTTTAGATTAAAATCAGTTAAGGGTCAAAGAGCAAACAAACAGTAGATATACAAAAAGAGTATTTCTAAGGTCAGCGATCAACTTACCAATTACTTGCAGAAATTCTGTGTTGCTGATTTGTGAGTCACTGATGCTAAAGGTTTCCTCTTGTCTTACCTCTCCCAGCAAAAATCCTTCCTAAAAGTAATAAAAGAGAATAGTTGCAGACGAAAAATAAAGATGATTTTCACTGGAATTAAGAGGAATTGAGGATATTATAATTTTATAATAATTTTAACAGTAACCCAAATAAGCTTGCTATGTAAACTACTATTCTATAAACCAACAAGTAAGACTAAAGCAATCTGAGATCTATCTATTAACTGGATTGTTCAAAAAAAGGATTCCATACAAGATGAAATATTATTTTAATCCCTTCAAGTCTTCCTTGTGTTTTTTTTTTAAGTAAAAATGAGTAGAGTGAATTCATCACCTAAGTGATACTAAGTCTAATAACCAATGTCAAAAAAAGCTCAGAAAGCAGAAATATTCCAAGCTTGTTTTCTTGAAACAGCATGCAATTTATTTCATTGTTTTAAAAACACTGCTACTGATAAAAGGATAAAGAAGTTAATGAAGCACAACTAATTGCTCTTTATAGGCTGGAGTGGAAATTAGGGTCTCAGTAAATAGATTCCTATCACTCACATGAAAACCTTTCTTTACTAACTGCAGAGGTTAGTTTATTTTGCACCTTTGGACAACACACGCCACCACAATCAATTCTGGATTACTCAGCATCTAACCCACTGTTTCAGTACTTGCTGTCATGTTCAGCACAAGCAGCTGGAGGACATTGACCCTAAATGTCACAATAACTTCCCTGTAGCGGGTAAACAGATAGTTTGTTCTGGAACCTCTGTCCCCAGATACCCACATGGCTTACTCCTTCACTCCATTAGGCTCTTTACTCAAATGGCACCTTATCAGAGAGGCCCTCCCTGGCCAGCATAACGGAAACCGCATGTGCCAGGCACTCTGACCCCTTTACTCTGCATTCTTTTTCTTCTGAGTCTGCTCACATATTTATATGAACAAATAAATGCCTATCCTCCACTAAAATGTAAGCTTCAGAGAGCACGAACTTCGTGCCTAACACATAGTAGGTGTTCCACAAATACTCGTTGAATAAATTTGTTGGAACAATGCACTGTATTATATACCTTTCTATTCTAAGTTGATCTTTTAAGTCAATTAAAGAAGGTTCCTAGTTTAAGAACACTCCCAGTTGGAATAAGAAATCTGAGGAGGTGAGGAAGGAGAGATGCTTTATAGCACAGCTTTTGTATTGGCTTAGGGGGGTGGAGTGTCCTAAACTCCCAAGTCATCATGCACAGGGCATTTTGCAAACTTGAGTAATATAGAGACCCACTCAGAAAAAAATTCTTTCATAACTGAAAGAGTGCCTAGGACTTGAGAAACATTGACTAAGGAAGCTTGTTTTAGCTTATGAAAGTTGTTTCAGTTACAAGTTCTCACTACAAAAGAGAAACTTTGTAACAGGTTAAAAAATGTTTTTTAATCAAAGTGAAAAATTAAAATTCCTACAGAAGTTTAGATCTTAAGAACATATCTACAGATTCCTATTGTCCAATCTAGAGTTGCCGGATTTAACAGATAAAAATAGTTAAATCTGAATTTCAGACAAACAACAAGTAATTTTTAATATAATATTTGGAATATACTTATACTAAAAATTTATTTATCTGAAATTCAAATTTAATTGGATGCCCTATATTTTATCTGGCAGCTCTACTGCAGTCCTCTGTTTGAAAAAGTGAATAGTGACATCAAGATGTTCTAAAGCCAAGTATAAAATGAATGCTTATTTATATCTACTGTTCTGGGATTGTTTGTTACTTTATAGCAAGAGTAGGCAAACTATAGTGTGTGGGCTAAATCCAGTCTGATGCCTGTTATTGTATAGCCCACAAGCTAACAATGCTTCCTACACTTTAAATGGTTGAGAAAAAATGAAAATCAGAATAGTATTTCATGATGTGAAAATTATATGAAATTCAAATTTCAATGTGCCTAAATAAAGTTTGTTGGAAACAATCACCCTAATTTACTTATTGTCTATGGTGGTTTTCTCCCTATAACAGCAGAGTTGAGTAGCTGCAACAAAGAGTGCATGGCTCCCAAAGCCTAAAATAGTTCTATGTGGCCCTTGATGGAAAAAGGTTGCTAACTCCAACTCTGTTAAACTAATATCTTGCCTGGACGAAACCAGAACTGCAAAAGCAAATTCTTGGTTCTTCAACTTTAATATATAAAAGTGAAATTACTTTAAAGTATTCTACACATATAATTGTAGCAAGGTTAATATAAACAGGTATGGTAATATACAATACAGACTATTGTCATTGGTGAAAGTTTCCATGAAGTCTAGCAGCATACTTGCCACAGTGTAGATATTAAAGAGCTAGCTCTTGACTTCAATTAGTAACAATCTAAGTAACATGGCTATCTCACTGCGATTTGTAGAAAAACTATCCACTTTTCAACAGGTAGCTGCTTATTTTTAAAATAATCTTGCCTTACACATAAACTGTGATATTAGATTAGGCACTCCAAAAATTAGAGCGGTTAAGAAGCATTCTTTAAACCAGATTTAATATTCCACGGACACTAGGAGTATCACAAACCACCTATATATGGAACTTTATTACATTATTAAATAGCTGGCTGCAGTATCAAAGGCCTTCATGTCCAGAGACAGGAGCGGCCTCTGGAAAAACCCATATTGTGTATATTCTTATCATTCATCTCTACCATGAAAGGTACATTAACTTAATGCCATCGAATTTACTAAAGGAATCCCCTCCCTATGAAAAAAGTTTTTTATTAATGGAAGCTAAGATTGCTAACAGCAAACCAAATCCAGTTCCTTCTTCTGCATTTTGCTTTGTAATGCCAACCACAAAACCCTCCACACTTGTTTACTGAACGTGCATAATTCACTATTAGCATCATTTAAAATAACCCCCCAATTTGGTGGGCAAATTAATCACGTGTTTACAGATTTTAAAAATTATCTGGTTTCACAAGTACTTTCCATTTAGAGGCGAGGGACATTAAAATCCGAAAAATAAAGACTCTGAAGCAGGCAGGCTGTGCTCCCTCTGTGGGCTCCAACGCCTGTGTATTTCCGATCCCTCATACGCAGGCCTATCACTTCCCTATTTCACTGCGACTTAGTTCCGTGGTCTTAGAACATTCGCCAAGGAACTAAAGACGCAACTTCAAGGCAAGTAGACCCTACGCCTAACACTCCTGTTTACATTCTCCATTTTCCATCGAGGTGAAGAAAACACACGATCGTATCTAGCAAGTATGAACAGTGACAGCATGGTTTCCCTCGTCGCACCCCACGACAACCTGTGAGACGAGCGGGCGGGGCCGGGCGGCTCGGCTCCGTCCCGACCCCGGGTCCCCTCACAAGTCCAGAAGCCTGACACCCAGGGAGGGGCAGGCGCTCGGTCTCCACAGCGCGACTCCTGACACTGCCGGCGGCCGCCCCGGGCAGCTTTGCTAAGCCGGACACTGCTGTCCCAGGACGGTCGGGCGGCGGAAGGCACCGAGCGAGGGGGCCCAACCCGGGGCCGAAGGAGTCCCGAGCAGCAGGAGCTCGCCAGGGGCAGGAGCAGCCCGGGTCACCAGCTCCTCGGGTCGGCCAGGGAGCCCGGGGGGTGGGGGAAGCGAGCCGCGAGTGGTCCCGGCTTGGCCCGAGACGGAGGCTGGAGGCCCCAGCAGCCACGGCGCGGGACCCGGCACCTACGTGGTCGGCGTTGCTGTTGGCGCTGTGGAAACACACAGCGCTGAAGGTGTAGCCCGAAATGGAAGCCGCCATGATGGAAATCTCCAACTCCCCCATCATGCCCCGCGGAGGGCACACAGCCTTCCGGCGGGCCCCGCCCATTGGCATCCTGGGAAATGAAGTCTTCGGCGGGTGAGGCCAGGTGGCCGAAGCGCCCCGGAACGAGGGCTGAGAAGGGCAGGTTGGCGCGATCAGAACGACTCCCGCACTGTACCTTCCGGTGGGTCTCGCACCCGGCACATCCCAGGCATTGCCTCCTCTGGATAGCCCTTGATAGTTACGCAAACCTTTTCTTTCCTTTTGCAAATAAAACTATTAGTGTTAAAGGCGAACATTTGCCGCACTCAATGGAGGATGAAAGGAGTCAGATGACTCAGGCAATTGTGTGGTTTTGGGTGTGATACAGAAGTAAGATGATTTCCAGTTCCACATGACCACTCTGGCTGCAACGTCAAGAACACAGGGCCAGGGGAGAGAGAAGGCAGCATTACCGGGGTCCAGACGCTGATGTCGGTGGCTTGGGGTGCTTGGAACTGAAACAGCCGCAGCAGTAAAGGTAGTAAGCAATTGGATTCTGGGTACAAAGAACACACATTTAATGAAAACTGACGGAAAGAGGATAAACACATAAGTAATACATAAAAGTGGAAATAAACTATAACAACGTTAGGAAACGCAGGGGACGAATTAAACTTTCTAATCATTATTCTTCAATTATTCAGTCTTTCTGGCCCAAAACTGGGCTCTTCATCTCCCACAAAACTCCTTCTACCACACTCTCTCCAAGCTCAGCAAACAGAACTGTTTTCTGACAGTTGCCGAGGACAACCTTGGAATCATTCTTGACACCCGTCCTTGGTTAGCAGTCTTCAAAATAGACCAAATACTCAGACGCTGTTGCAATGGCCCCAGTGAGCTGTGAGCCTGAGTGACCCAAAGGAAGGTAGAGTGGTGGCGACAGGACTGAAAACTGCCCCTGGGCCAAGAGCCCAGAGGAGACCAGGAGGAGCTGTGCAGGGAGAGTGAGGGAAGGACAGGACGACGCTCTGCCTCGGGTGTCTGTGGGACGGTCAGAGGCCACCTGAATATAGAACACGGAGGAGAGAGGGTCGGGAAGTATGGGGGCTGACGGAGAAGGATGTGCGAGGCAGTTGGGTTTTGAACAGATTAAATTTAACGTAACGAGGAACATCTAGGCATCTGCAGTAGAAGTGTGGAGCTGAGGGTAGAGGATGGAATTGGAAGTTGCCAATAAGAACGATAACTAACATTTACTGAGCACTGATTATACGTCAGGCTCTGTTCTAAGTTCTTTACACGTACAGTGGGTTAACTTATTGAATCTTCCTAAGAACCCTTTAAAGTAGACACGTTTTTAAACTCATTTTGTGGCTTTAAACTCATTTTTAGACGCATTGCATGGCTCAAACTCCATCAAGCACATAAGATTTTACAGAATTATTTAATCTCTACAGCTGTTCTATTCCATAGTCACTATTATTATCCTTGTTATAAGGATGGGCAAACTGAGGCCCTGAGAAGTTAAGGATTTTGCCCATAGTCACATATAGTAAGGCCAGGGCTCAACACCTGGCCGTCCAACTTGTGACAGGTGCCTAGCTCCCTTTTTCAAAGGCTCACTTAAGAGCAGGTGGTACTGGGGAGAAAGGGAGGGTTTTCAAGAAGGGTATGCTAAGTGGTATTGACAGCTACAGAGGATCAAAGGAGGTAAAGCCTGGAATTTGACTCTTGGTTTACCAACTGGGAAGCCGTTGAGAACCCTTGAAAGCACAGTTTCAGAGAAGCTGTCGGTGAGCAGGGTTCCGGGCTGCAGGAATTAATAGAGTGAGGAGGAGACAGGCAACCCAGAGTACTTGCAGAGCCTCCCTCCTGCCTCATGTTAAGGGGCGCCCGGCAGGAGAGAGTGTGACCCTTGGCACATCTTGGTTTCTCCCTGGTGATGGGCAGCTGTGCTAGGCCTGAGCTTCTCCACCCCCACCAAGAATTCGTTGCCCTGGGTGATCAGAGGTGGTGTTCCACACAGCCTTTAGGACTAAACAGCCAGAGTAATCCTGGAGCCAGAGAAGGAACTCTGTATAAACCGTGAGTTTTTCCAGGGCTCGATACCAACAAGTGTTTATAGCATTCATCACACACAGCAAAAACAACTTATGTGTTGGCAAGACATCAGATTGCAGACAGCCTTATCTTTCATGGGTGCCTCTTAATTATAACCTAAAACTTTTTAAGTCCCACTCAGTCACATCCAAACTTGCTTTCTCCAGCATCTAGAGTCTAGAAATGATGAAAACAACCAGGGCAGCACTAATTGGCTATGGCATCCGGCGGTTTTATTGCTCTGTAATAAGGTTACTTACTCTCTTTCGTGGGTTCTTTAATCACTGTACACACGGACTCCCATCTGTCTTTTACTGTATTTTACTGCTGGTGGTTGCCTGACGATCTGGAATGTTTTGTATAGGAGGAGATGCACATTCAGTCCTAGTCCTAATTTGGATTTCTGGGAGCTGGAAAGGCAACTGTTGATGTCCTTAAGCTCCAGGGGCTGTTCCTGGGCTTCTGTCCACCCAGCCAACAGAAACGTGGCCTAGGAAACATTCCTTTTGGCTGGAAGACAACCTTGCTAGGGGCCTTTGAGATCCTTGCCTAGGACATTGGCTCCCCAATCTTTCATTGCTGCTCCAGATACCCCCTCGCCCCAAGACCTTTGGGGGCATAAGATCTCTTCCGTTGTCCTGCAGACTTCCAACTGCAGTCAGACAAAGAGGCAGAGAGAGGAATTTCAGGTTCACTGGTTGGCAGCAATCTTGTACAACATGTCACCATCTATTTCGGGCGCGGTACAGGTAAGGAAACTGACGCACACAGAGGTTAGGAGTGTTAGGGCCAGATGCCCGGTGAGGGGCGGAGGTGACAGTCATCCCGGCATCTTAATTTACTCAGCACTCTTTCTTCCGCGACACTCTGATCCCCGTGATTGGCGTATTTGGGGGGTGGGCGTGGGGTCGTAGGGCATTCGTTCCTTTGGGCACACATTCCCAAGGCCCCTAGTGACGTCAAGTCGGAAGAGGCAGAATGTTAGTTACAAGGCGGAATCCCAGCCACAAATGGAATTAGACGGAAGCCAAATGCTTCACAGATCTGCTCACGACGTGGAGAGATCAGGTGATTGTGCGTTTGGGTTGAGCAGGGTCGGCTTCAGGTTTTCAGTGTGGCTTCTCCACCGCCAGTCTTTTTTCCAAAATGCAATTCCTTACTAACAGTCTCCAAATATAGTGGCGCTTAGGCAGGCACGTCGAGGTAGGGGGTGCATCTGACGCTGGCCGGGGGGGCGGGGGAGGGAGGCGAAGTCTAGCCCGGCCCCTGCCTGCGTTTGGGGACCGGGAGTAGAACGAAAGCGGAGCCCCGACCCCTCGCGGGCCGGGAGCAGTAGAGAGGGCGCCCTCCCACTGCCTAGAGGCGCCAACACATACGTCCGCTCTGCCCGCGCGCCACGTCTCTGTGGCAGCCCAACGGCAGTGTGGGGAGACGAGTGGGGAGACGAGCGGGATGAGCGGGGGCAATGGAATCACCGGCGGCGGCGGCGGCAGTGCCGAGCACACGGTGTGGTGCGGAGGGGTCAGTCCCAGAGGGGATGGCTTCGATGGATTCGCCCCGTCTCCGCTGGGGACCCGAGAGCAGTGAGTGTGACGCGGCCCTGACTGGGGCCTTGGGTAGGGGACCGAGGGATGGGGCCCCGGGGGTCCCGGAGGATGGGGAGCGCCTTGGAGGCATGGCGGGAGGAAGCCTAACGGGCCGTCTTGGACGAATGTAAGGGATATTGGAGAGGTGGAATCCGAGGGGCCGCCCTTGGGGCCCTTAAGAGGCATTTCAAGGGGTTGATACTGTCTAAGGGACTCGTGGGTCTCAGGACCGGCTCCGAAGATCTTGCGGGGGCCCTTGAGGGTCCTGAACCTCCGGGGCACCCTTGGGCGAAGGGGGGAGGACGGGGCTCACGAATCGGGCTGCTGGGCGAGGGGAAGAGGTGAGGGCAGAACTGCTAGGCCGGGGCGCTGAAAAGGCTTAGGAGACGCGGCAGGGACGTGGGAGCTGGAAGGGGTGGGGGTGCAGGATGACGTGAGGAGGGCATCTCGGGGTCGGAGAAAGTGATCTGACCTAAAACAGATGCTCAGCAATTACTTAATGAATGAATCGGTGAGTGAATGAATGACTGTGGGGAAAGGTAAGGATGAGAGGTAACTTGGAGAGGTGAGAGGGAGAAGGGATCCTAGAAAGATGGAGTAGGAAGAGGAGGCAAATGATGGGGGAGGGAGAACTGGACTGAAAAGGAGTAAGAGTAAATCTTAAACTGAAAACTTAGGTAACCGTGAAGCAGAGCTTAGCTTTGGTGAGTTTCGTTGTGCGTAACCACTGTATTGGTAGAAAATCCTTGTTTGCACATTTTAAACTGAAATGTGCTGTGTGATACTCTGCCTGTACAGTCAAGTTTCAGACTTGTGTTTGGGACTAAAGAGTACTTGAATAAATACTTCTTTGTATTTTTTTAAGCTAAAACAGTGTTTTTATGTGTCAGGTATTGTTCCTAAGCGCTTTACGAGGTGTGATCAAAAACTATGGTGAATGTTTAAATTAAAAAAATTATTACATTAAAAGACATATTACCATTAATCCCCCTTAAAACACTCCCCCTTGCTTTGAACACACTTATCGCATCGTTCTTGCCAATTTCTGAAGCAATTCTGGAAGTCCTCTTTCATGAGTGTCTTTATGAGCATTTAAGAAACGATGTGCTTAGAAAAGGGCCTGAGAAATGAGCAAACCGGTTCATCCTCCATCATAACGCTTCATGTCACACATCGCTTATTAGGTAGGGCGATTTCTGTCAAATAAAAACATTACGGTGTGTCCTCATTTACCTTGTTCATCGGATCTGGGATCTGACACCGTGTGACTTCTGGCTCTTCACCAAAGTCAAAACGACCATGAAAGAAGAGTTTTGAATCGATTTAGGATGTCTAGGCAGCCACAACAGCGCAACTAAAAACACTCATGAAAGAGGACGTCCAGAACTGCTTCAGAAAGTGGCAAGAATGATGGAATAAGTGTGTTCGAAGCAAGGAGGAGTATTTTGAGGGGGATTAATAGCAATGTGTCTGTTACTGTAATAAATTTTTTAAAAATTTAAACATTCACTGTATTTTGTGATCACAATTTGTACGTGTGTAAACTTACTCTGCTTGTCCATAGCTTTCAGTTTTTCAACACAAAGATGTTAAAGATTGAGCTATGTGCACTTATTGATAACACTAACAATGTTTTAAACATATGTCAGATATCTCTGTAATGTGTTAGAAATATACATCTAATTCATAATACAGTTTAAGTACAGAATCTTGCTTTGCATTTGATTGTAGTTGGGATGCTGTCTATGAGAGAGAACTGCACGCTTTTCAAGAGTATGGAGATGAAGGAGAAATCTGGTGAGTTACAAAAAATAGTGCAATTATGAGCCAGAAGATTGTGTGTGTGTGTGTGTGTGTGTGTGTGTGTGTGTGTCTTTTAAGTGCTTATCCCAGAGAAAGACAGCCTGAAAATCTTGGGAACCTTGGACTGATTCTGGCTTTAGTGGGTAGATTTAAAGAATCTCTCACTTTTCTCTCTTAATGGCTCAGATTTAAATTTGACGATAGTATTAGGAAATTACTCTTATTCTATAATTTGTTTTTTGAATAAGCAATAAAATTTTCAGCAACCAATTGTACAAGTGTTAATGCTGGTGTACAGAAACATTAATAAGTAATATACTGACCTTATCTATTCTGTTCTACTCTTGGGTGTGTTTTTTCCCTAAATAATAGTAGAGATGAAGCTTAAGCTGTCACAGATACTTGTTATTACTTTCCAAAAAAGAGGTAATTGAGCATATTGAATAATCTGTTTAAATGGTATATAGTTGTAACCTTTGCTCTGTATCCCTCTGTTATTTGATTGTTTCTTTGTTTCTAATAGGTTTGGAGAAGAGAGTATGAATCGACTAATAAGGTGGATGCAGAAACACGAGATTCCGTTGGATGCTTCAGTACTTGATATTGGAACTGGAAATGGTGTTTTCCTGGTTGAACTTGTTGGTACTTTTAGTATTCATGTGTTAGAGCCAAATTTTAAAAACTTGCAATCAAGGATACTAAGCCTCTGAATCTAAAGTAGTAAATCAGTCATATCACTTACTTGGAGAAGTCACAGGGTACAAAAGGGAGGCTGCATGAATTGTGAGAAAGAACTGAATGAGAGGCCAGGGGACCCGAGTCCTAGTCTTCCCGCTATAGCCTTGACCTTGAGCAAACCACCTAATTTTTCTGGGCTTCAATTCTTCCCTAAAGATTTTGACTAGGTGATTTCTGTTGGTTTCTTCTGGCTCAAAACTCCAGAAATCTGTGTATAAAAGGAAAATGACTTTTTGCACTTCTAGTAGGTCATATATACATTTTCTTAGGAGCTTATGGTTTGAAAAGAGCATTTGCCCATGGAACTGAGTTTTGGTACAGGTTCTATCACTGGCCATCCCGTCACTGTTGAGTGCCTATAATGTGTTCATTGCTGTGCTCTGTGCTGTGGAGGAAGTATGAGACTTAGGCCTCATCCTAGACGGTTTTACTGTCTTAATTTGTAAGTGTATATACATAATAGTGAAATTTATTGATTGTCCACTATGTGCCAAGCCTCAGGCACTGGCAACATGAAAATTTAGACCTTGTGCTTGAGCTGTTCAAAGTATCCTAGAAGATGGCCTGACATATGGATCAACAGTTAATGACAGAGCTTGGTGTATGCGATAATAGATACACTGAGTATAGAAAAGGTAGTGATTAACTTGGGAGAAGAGGGATAGGAAAGGGTCTTGGAGGAGCTAATATCCAAGTTGGGTGGGAATTACAAGAGCAGGGTGTGGTGAGTGTGGGTGGGTTGTAAAGTGGGACAGCATTTCAAGCATTGCAAACAGTATCTAAAGGCATGAAGGTTTCAAGCAGCGTAGCATGTACTGGGTCTGTAAGTACTTTGTAAAGTAGAATATAAAGCGTATGTGTGGGATGGACAGAGACGATGATTAAGTTAAAGGTAGGGGCCGCAGCACCACATTGTAGTATGCCATGCCTGCGAGCTTAAGATTGTGCTTTTAGGCTGTCGGGAGCCATGAGAATGTGTCAAGCAGTGGAATTAGAGTAGAAGAATTGGTAATAAACTTTTTTGAAACATGGAAGTATGGTGTATAGTAAAGTGAACAAATCAAAAGAGTGTGGCTCAGTGAGTTATCACAAAGTGCACATACCTATGTAACTATCATCCTGGTCAAGAAGTAGAATATTACAGATTCTTGAAGCTTCCCTTGGACTCCCTACTAATCCTCTCTAAATTACTCCCTCCTTCCTCTCTAAAGGTAATCACTATCCACTAGCCAGTAACCACAGGGAGTTTTAACATCATAGATTCATTTGCCTGTTTTTGAATATGTAAGTGGAAGTCTGTGTGTTCTTTCTGATGTCTTTCACTCAGATCTGTGAGATTCACTTGAGTTGTTACATGTGGCTATAGTTCATTCATTTCCATTGCTGTAGAAGATTGCTTTGCACGATTACACTCGTTTTATTTATTCATTGTATTGTTACCCTGTAGATTCTTTTGGATTTTAATAGTTTTCTTACAGAGACAAATGACCTTTGAGACTAATAGTTTAATTGTAGATTCTTTTAGATTTTTTACATATACTCATATTCACACTGTGAACAGTGGCAGTTTTATTTCTTCCTGTCCAATCCCTTATTACTTTCCCCCTATATTACACTGCCTAGGACCTCCTATAAAATGTTGAAAAGAAGTGGTGACAGAGGCGTCCTTGTTTTATTCCCCGTTTTCAGAGAATGCCTTCAGTATTTCACTGTTAGGTGTGATGTTAGCTTGTACTCCTAAGTCTTATTTGTTTTGTAGATAACTCCATTACTAGATTCTTCTTTGCTGAGAGAGGGGGTAGGGAGAGGGAGGGAGAGTGTTGCTCATGAATCTTGTTTATCAACTGTTTTTCCTGTATTGAGATAATTATATGAAGTTTCTCCTTTAGTCTGTTTATGTTGGTGAGTTACGTTGATCATTTCGAAACTTTAAGTATGTCCCTGGAATAAAACCAACTTCTGTGTATTACTGGATTCCGTTTGTTAGGAGTTTTGCAGCTTTGTCCTTGAGAGGGATTGTCCTGCAATTTTCCTTGTCAAGTTTTGGTATCAGGCTGTGCTGGCATCATTAAATGAGAATCTGTTTTTTCCCGAGTTTACTGACGATTGTTTTTTTTCCTTAATTGTTTGGTAGAATTCACTGGTGAAGCCACCTATATATGAAGTTGCTTATGGGAATTTGTTTTTTTCTTTTTAACGTGAACTTATTAAATGAACTATAATATACATATAGAAAAGTGAGCAGGTCATACATGTTACTTTTACAAAATGAACACCTTTGTGTAACTCAACCTGCTCAAGAAAGAAGACATGATGTCCCCCTGTGTCCCTCCTACTCCTTCTCTTCGAAAGGTAACTGCTGTTCTGACTTTGCTATCATTCATTTGGCTGTTTTTGATATTAGTTGTACTGGTTTCTCATTGTGGTTTTAAGTAGCATTTCCCTAGTGACTGATGATGTTGAGCTCCTTTTATGGTATGTGTTTAGTTGCCATCCGTTTATCTTTTTTGGTGAAATGTGTATTCAAATCTTTTGCCTATTTTTAAATTGGGTTGTTTGTTTACTTATTGTTAAGATTTGAGGATTCTTTATGTATTCCAGATATAAGTTCTTTGTCCGGTATGTGATTTGTAAATGTTTTTTCCTATTCTTTGCCTTGTTTTTTCATTCAACAGTATCTTCTAAAGAGCAGAAGTCCTTGATTTTGATGAAGTCAAATTTATTAACTGTCTCATATGAATTGTGCTTTTAATGTCATATTAAAGAACTCTTTGCCTAACCCAAGGTTACATAGATCCCCTGTATTTTCTTCTGAAATTTTTAAAGTTTTACCTTTAGATGATCTATGATTTCTTTTGAGTTAATTTTTGTATAAGGTTTGAGATATGGGTTGAAATTCCTTTTTTTTTCTTTCATCTGAATGTCGAATTATTCCATCCGTCATTTGTTGAAAAGATTATCCTTTCTAATTACATTGAGTTTTGCCTGTTTTTGACTTGATGTACGTAGTACCATGGTATCATTGGGCATGCACTCTGTTTTTCACCTGGCTTCTTTTTGCTGAACAGGGATTGGTGAGGTTTACCCATGTTCATGTTGTATGTAGCACTAAACTGCTTCATTTCATTGTGGTATAGTATTGGACTGTATGAAAACAACCACCATTCATTCATTTGTTCATTCATTCTCCTGTTGATAGACATTTGAGCTGTTTCCAGTACTGGGGGGTTATGAATTCCGCTGAACAGTTTCTCAAAGTGGTTCTACTAGTTTGCACTCCTACTGGCAGTGTGTGAGAATTCCGGTGGCTCTGCCTCCTTGTCAACACCTGGCCTTGTCAGTTTATGCAATTTCAGTGATTTTGGTCAGTGTGCAGTAGTATCTTGTGGTTTTATTCTCATTTCCCTGATGACTAAAGATGTTGAGCATATTTTCAGATGCTTTTTGGCTACTTGGCTATTCTTTTTTACAAAGTGCCTATTTAAGTTTTTGCCCATTTAAAAACTGGGCTGCTTGTCTTTTTCTGATTTATGGGAGGTCTTTATATTTCTGTATATGTGATCTTTGTATTGCAAATACCTTTCTAGTCTGGGGCTTGTCTTTTCACTTTTGGAGTATTGTCTTTTGATGAACAGAAGTTCTTTAATTTTACTAAAGTTTAATATATCATTTAAAAAAATGATTAGTGCTTTTTGAATATTGTATAGCAAGTCTTTGCCTCCCCAGAGTCATAAAGATATTTTCCTATGTGTGTTTTTTAGAAGCTTTATTGTTTTCCTTTTCACATTTAGGACCCAGTTAATTGTAGTATATGTTGTGAGGTAGAGGTTGGTGTTTATTTTTTCCCTATGAATATCCAGATAACCCAGTACCATTTATTGAAATGTTAATCCTTTCCTCCATTGCATCTCTGTCATGTCCAGTAATGGTATATGTTCAGGTCTGTTTCTGGATCCACTATTCTATTCCTTTGGAGTCAGTTTTACGTTTTTCAAGAAATGTATCCGTTTATCTAAATGTTCAAATTTTATTTGTATGAAGTCCATAATTTCCTGTTAAAATTGAAAAAATTTAACATTGTAAAATTGACTCTTTTTTCATTTTATGAATTTTAACACAGGTAGAGATTTGTGTAATCATTATCACAGTAAGGACGCAGAATAGTTCCCTCCAGAAAACTGTCGTATACCATTCTGTCTGGCCGTACTCTCCCCCAGATGGCTACTGATTAGTTCTCTGTCATTACAGTAGTTTTGTGTTTTTGAGAATGTCCTATAAGACAGAATCATGCAACATAACCTTTTGAGACTGCCGTCTTTTGTCAGCATAATGCTTTTTGAGATTTCATCCATATTTTTGCTTGTATCAATAGTCGTTCCTTTTTATTGCTGAGAAGCATTCTGTTGTATGGCTGGCTATATCAGAGTTTGTTTATCCATTTACTTCTTGGGAGGCTATATGGGTTGTTGCTAGTTTTTGGCTACTATGAATAAAGCTGCTATAAACATTTGTTTACAGTTTTTTATATGAACATATTTAATTTCTCTAGCGTAAATGTATATTTAACTTTATCAGAAACTTGCAAGCCATTTTTCTAAGTGGTTGTTCCATTTTACATCTACATTTTGTGTACATGAACAATGTATGATGGTTCCAGTTGGTTTGTATCCTTGCAGACACTTGGAATTTTCTAATATGGATGTAATGGCATCTAGTCATGGTACATCTTTGTATTTTCCCTCAGGCTAGTGATGTTGAGCATATTTCCATGTACTTACTTGCTACTTGTAGATCTGATCTTGGGTGAAATTTCTGTTTGTCGTTTGCTTATTTTTGGATTGAGTTGTTTGCTTTCTTACCGTTGAATTTTGAGTATTCTTTATATATTCTGAATACAAGTCTTTCTCTGATATGTGATTGCAAATGTTTTCTCCCAGTCTGTAGCTTCTCTTTTCATCCTCTTAACAGATGAAACGTATAATAAAAGTTTGGAGCAAAAGTTGATAATTTTGATGAAGTCCAATTTATTTAGTTTTTCTTTTATGTATTGTGCTTTTGGTGTCATGTCTAATGACACCCTCAAAGTTTGATAGTTTCATTTTTTTGTTTGAATTTATGATTCTTCTTGAATTAATTTTTGAATAAGGTACAGGATTTAGGTTAAGATTTTTTTGTTTTGGATACAGATTTCCATTTGTTCCAATACCATTTATTGAAAAAAACTATCCTTTTTTCATTGAACTGCCTTTTCACCTTTGTCAAAAATCAGATTACCATATTTGTATGAATATTTCTGGGCTCTCTTCTGTTTTATTGATGTCCCTTTGCCAACACCACGCGGTCTTGATTGATGTAGCTTGTTAGTGAATCTGAAAGTTGGGTAGTGTGATTCTTTCATGTCATTAGCACCATGCTGTAACCAACTGAGCTAACCAGCAATCCCTATTCTTTTTAAGGTGTTGTTTTGGCTATTCTAGTTCCTTTACTTTTTCAAATAAATTTTAGAATCAATTTGCCTGTGTTTATAACAGAATCCGTACTGAAACTTTGATTATAATTTAGCTAAATCTATAATTTGAAGAGAATTGACATCTTTACTATCTTGAGTCTTCCAATCCATGAACATGGTATGTCTCTTCATTAGGTGTTCCATGGTATTTTTATCAACATTTTTCAGTTGTCAGCATACAGGTCCTGTACATATTTTTTAGACTTAAACTAATAGATTTCTTTTGGGGGGAAGTATTTTAAATTGTATTGCTTTCTGAAATTCAGTTTCTAATTGTTTATTGCTAGAAATATGGTTGCTTTTTGTGTGTTGCCCTTGTATCCTGCTATTGTACGTTTTATGAGTTCTAGGAGTTTTTGTGGATTTTCTCATGTAAATAATCATGTCATTTGTGAATAGGGGTGGTTTTATTTCTTTCCTTTTTTTTTTTGCCTTTTATTTCTTTTTTTCTTTTTTTTTTTTTTTTTGCTTAATTAAAATAGGTCTTCCAATACAGTGTTTGACTAGAAGTGGTGATAGGTCATTCCTGCCTTGTTCTGATTTTAGGGGATAGAGCTTCAGTTTTTCATCATTAAGTATAATGTCAACTGTAGGACTTTTTTTTTTAGATGCCCTTTATGAGGTTGAAGTATTTCCCTTCTATTTCTAGAATGAATGTTGAATTTTATATTAAAAAAATATTTTTGCATCAATGAATTTAATCATGAGATTTTTCATCTTTAGACTACTAATATAGTGGATTATATTGATTGATTTTTGGATATTGAACCAGCATTGCATTCCTGGACTAAGCTCCATTTGGTCTGTTTATATGTTGCTGGATTCAATTTGTTAATATTTTGTTGAGAACTTTTGCATCTATGTTCTTGAGGGATATTTACATCTGCAGTTTTCCTTTCTTGTACGTCTATTCTGAACATTTCATATAAATAGAATAATACAATATCTAGCCTTTCGTGTCTGGCTTCCTTCACTTAACATATGTTCTCAAAGTTTATCCATATTATAGCATGTATTAATACATTGCTTTTTTTTTTTTTTTGGTCAGATATTCCATTGTATACCTATACCACATTTTGTTTATCCATTCGTCAATGGACATTTAAGTTGTTTCTACTTTTTGACTATTATGAAAAATGCTGCTGTGAAAATTTGTGTACAAGTTTTTTGGGGGATGTATGTTTTCATTTCTCTTGGGTACATACCAGGGTCATATGGTTACCCTTTGTTTAACATTTTGAAGAATTGCTAGGCTGTGTCCTCAGTGGCTGTACCACTATGTATTTCCACCAGTGCTGTATTAGATTTCCAGTTTCTCCATATTCTTACCAACACTTCATTACCTGTCTTTTTTATTATAGCCATCCTAATGGGGGTGAAGTTCAATTTTTTAGTTTGTGAATTTTTTTACTTTTCATGTGTCTATGTCATTAATACATTTGAAGTGAGTTTCTTGTAGCTACTATGTTTCCCCGAAAACAAGACCTTGTTGGACCATCAGCTCTACTGCGTCTTTTGGAGCAAAAATTAATATAAGACCTGGTCTTATTTACTATAATATAAGACTGGGTATAATACAATATAATATAATATAATATAATATAATATAATATAATATAATATAATATAATATAATATAATATAATATCATTAATATAATATCAGGTCTTATATTAATTTTTGCTCCAAAAGATGCATTAGAGCTGATTGTCCGGCTAGGTCTTATTTTTGGGGAAACATGATAGCATATAGTTGGGTCATATTTTTTATCCATACGTTTATTGGTATATTTAGAACATTTACATTTAATGTAATTATTGATACGTTTGGATTTAGGTCTACCATTTTATTGTTTTCTCTTTGTTACCTCTGTTTTTCATTTTTCCTTCTGTTTTTCATTCTTCCTTCTCCTTTCCTGCTTCTTTTGGTTTATTTGAATATTTTTTCGTATTACATTTTAGTTAGATATATCTATTTATATGTATGTCTTTATGTAGCTTCTTTAGTGGTTGCTGTAAGGATTTGACTATATCTGTTCGTATGGCTTTTTTATTGGTTGCTGCACAGATTACAATATACATACCTTTCACAATCTACTTAGAATCAGTGTTTTACTGTTTCAAGTGGAGTGTTGAAAACCTTACCACATATCATTTTTTTATAACTTCACCCCTTTATATTGCAGTTATCTGAATTACCTTTATGTATATTGAAAATCCTACCAGATAATGCTATAATTTTCCCATTTATTTATAATTTTTATTTTTTTATATTAGTTTCAGGTGTATAAAACATGATTGGACATTTGCACCCCTCAGGAAGTGATAATCTTCCCCAAGTCTACTAGCCCTCTGACATCGTAATGGCTATTACAGTACCATTGACTCTATTCCCCATGCTGTACTTTATTTACGTCTTGTGAATATATACAGAGGGTGCCAAAAAAAAAATGTATGCACATTTTAATAAAGAAAAATTATATTAAAATTATAATACTCAATATACTGATAACAAAAAATGAATACAAGTCACGTTTGACTTCTACAATTACAAGAGGCGCTCGACGTGGTTCCCATCAGCATCTAGACACTTCTGATAATGGTGAACTACTGCTTGAACAATGTTGACCAAAATGTCTACTTGTATACATTTTTTTGGCACCCCCGCTATATATACATATATATTTAATTATAGTTGACATTCAATATTATTCTATGTCAGCTTCAGGTGTAAAGCGCAGTGGTCAGACATCTATTTAACCTATAAAGTGATCTCCCTGATAAATCCAGTACCCATCTGGTACCCTACATGATCTTTACAACATTATTGGTTACTATATCACCCATGCTGTACCTTACAACCCCCTGACTATTTTGTGACTACCAATTTGTACTTTCTAATCCCTTCACCTTCTCCCTTATCCTCCAACCCACCCTCCCATCTAGCAACCATCAGTTTTTTCTCTGTATCTCTGAGTCTGTTTCTGTTTTGTTTGTTCGTTTATTCTTTAGATTCCATATGTAACTGAGATCTTATGGTATTTGTCTTTCTCAGTCTGACTTATTTCACTTAGCGTAATATCCTCTAGGTCCATCCATGTTGTTGCAAATGGTAAGATTTTGTTCTTTCTTATGGCAGAGTAATACACCATTGTATAAATGTACCACAATTTCTTTATCCAGTTGTTTATTGATGGGCATTTCGGTTGTTTCCATATCTTGGCTATTGTGAATAGTACTGCAATAAACATAGGGGTGCATGTATTTTTTTGAATTAGTGTTTTGGATTTTTTTGGATAAATACCCAGGAGTGGAATTGCTGGGTCATAAGGTAGTTCTAGTTTTAATTTTTTAAGGAACCTCCATACTGTTTTTCATAGTAGCTGCTCCTTTGTGATCCTACCAACAGTGCAAGAGGGTTCCCTTTTCTCCACATCCTCGGCAGCGCTTGTTGTTTGTTGATTTATTGATGATAGCCATTGTGACCTGGGTGAGGTGGTATCTCATTTCAGTTTTTATTTGCATTTCTCTAATGATTAGTGACACTGAGCGTCTTTTCATATGTCTATTGGCCATCTGTATGTTCTCTTTAGAGAAATGTCTCTTCATGTCCTCCACCCATTTTTTAATTGAGTTTGCTTTTTTTTGGTGTTGACTTGTATGAGTTTTTAAATAAATTTTGGATATTAACCCGTTATCAGATGTATCATTGGCAAATATCTTCTTCCATTTAGTAGGATGTCTTTTTGTTTTGTTGATGGTTTCCTTTGTTGTGAAAACTTTTTAGTTTGATGTAGTTATAATTTTTCCTTTTAAACATTAAACATATTTTAAAGAACTCAGTTGCAGAATAATAGTTAATTGCATTCAACCCACATATTTACTTTTGCTGTTCTTGCTTTATTCCTGATCTTCCAACTTTGTTTTTGATATTATTGCCCTTATGTCTAAATAATTTTTTTTAGGAATCATTTTAGAGAAGATTTCTTGGCCAGAAATTTTCTTAGTATTACAATATCTTTATTTTGCTTTTATTCTTAAGGAATGTGTTTTGGAGAATATAGAATTCTTTAATTAACTGTTCTTTTCTTTCAGTACTTTAAAAATGTTATGTCACTTCTTTCTGACCTCCATCCATGGTTTCTGATGAGAAATCTGCAATCATTTGAATTGTTGTGTTTCTATTAAGTAATGCATTATTTTTCTGGATACTTTCAAGATTTTTTTCTGTGTCTTAGTTTTTAGCAGTTGCTTATGGTATGCTGCTGCTTGGATTTCTTTGTGGTTATCCTATTGGGGGTTCACTGAACTTTTTGAATCTGAAAATTTAGGTCTTTTGTCAAATTTGGGATGTTTCCAGCCTTTATTTCTTCAAAATTATTTTCTGTACCATTCTGTTTTTTTTCCTTTTAGGAGTCTGCAGACATCAGTGTTAGACCCTTTTGTATTATTCCATAGGTCCCTGAAGCTCTGTCCATTTCTTTTTCTTCTATTTTTTTCCTCTGTTGATCCGATTTGATAATTTCTATTGATATATCTTCAAGTTCACTGACCTTTCTTACGTTATTTCCATTCTGCTGTTAAGTCTACATATTGCAGTTGGTTGATAATATTTTAAGGCTCTTTTAAGTTCTCCCGCACCTTTTCTTTATTTGCCTTTACGATTTATTTGTGGTAGAGGTAGTTTGAGTCCTAAATCAGATGATCTAATCTCTGTAATATCATTTAAATACTTTCTGTTCCCTGTATTTTCTGTAGGTTGGAATTTAGGTCTAGAATAAGGGTCAGCAAAGTACAGTTTGTGGGTCAAACCTGGGCTTCCCCTGTTTTTGTAAATATTTGTTGGAATACAGCTACACTTACTCATTTACATATGTCTATGGCTTTTTATACGCTGCAGTGACAGAGTTGAGTAGTTTGACAGAGACTGTAACGTATTTATGCTCTGTTTCTTTAAAGAAAAAGTGCTCTGATCCAGAGATTTTTATCAGATTCAGTTTTTTTCAGTTGGTCTTTTGAGGGTAATTTTTCACCTGTATCCCCCACCCCCACTCCTACTCCCTGGATGCTTTTGAGATTTTCTGGTTTTGTTTTTCATCAGATATAATATACTGGTTTTCTTTGTTTTTATCATGCCTTGGCTTGACAGTACTTCTTGAATCTGTAGCTTGGGGTCCTTTGTTGGTATTAGAAAATTCTCAGCCATATGCTATTTTTTCTTCTGCCCTATTCTCATTTTCTCTCCTTTGAAGATTCCTATTATATGTATATTAGATATTATACTTTGTGCTACATAATACCTTTTATATTCCTTACTGTTTTTAATTTTCCATCCTTTTGTCTTTGGGTTTAACAGGGTATTTTCTTCTGACCTTCTAATCCACTAATTCTTTTTCTGTGTCTAACCTGCTATCAAGCCCACCCTTCAACTTCTTCAATTAATTATTACATTTTTCATTTCTGTTATTTGTTTGGTTCTTTTTTATAGTTTTCAGTTCTCTGTCAAAATTGTCCAAATTGTTATTCATTTTAGTTGTTTTAAAATCTGTTAATTATCGTTCTTTTATTTGGGTGTTCTGTGGGTCTTTTTCTAATGTCACTTTTCCCCTTGGTTTTTGGTCGTTTATTGTTTCCTTGAATGTCTGCTATTTCTCACTGATTGCCAGAAACTGAATGTGAAAACTGTTCAGTTTCAGTTTCAAACATTTTGAGGCTTTGGATGATTGTTCTAGAAACCTAAAACACCTATACATAATTTTTATAAGTTCTACTGGAAGAGAAAATAGGCACAGGAGAAGAGAGAATTGGTAAAAGTTAATAGAATCATACTGTGTTCTCTGTGTGATAAAGAAGGAATGGAGGGAAACAGTGAAAAAATGAAGACTTCAGAGAGTAGGGAGACAGCTAAAAGAGTTGGAGTTTGGCATCACAGAAGGGATATTAGACCTTAAGATTAAAAGTAATCAAAGGGAGTAAAATGCTCTGGAAATAATTGGTGTGTTACTTGGGTTTAGATTCAGAATCAGTCACTAAGAGTTGAACAGTCTAGGTGAATCTTGATGGTGTCCGAGTAGGTTCAGTTTTGCAGGAAGTAATCGTTTAGTTCACTGTGAAGGGCAGGAAGGGAATTGCAGGCCACACTGTACTTTGCAACTTCTTTTCTTCTTCAGACTTCTTTTGAAATTATTTTTAGCCTGATTGTTCTGAGACTCTTCAGCCTAGTTGGGGGGGTGGGGTGAAGACCAGAAGTTATCATGCTGTTGCCACAGTCATCACGCACCCTAACGTGGGGCCAAATGGCCAGTAAAGAGCTGGGACTACAGCTTTAGTCTCAAAATTCTTAAATCCAGTGAGCTTTCTTTAACTCTTTAGGGACATTAATACCTGCCCAACCTACCTCATGGGTTTTTTTTGTTGTTGTTGAAGATCTATTGAAATGTATGAAATATTTCAAAAACAAAAAATACTATACAAATGTAAGGTGGTTAATAATCATGTGGCTGTTGGAGTTGCATAATTTATAATTACACTGAAGGAAAAACTTTTAAATCAAGAACTTATTACATATGCATTTAATTTACTCATGTAACTTAATTGTGTTAAGTAAAATTTATGACAGATTTATGTGTAAATTAGAGCATATCGACATCAGAAGTTATACTACATTTTTCTGCTTGAGGGCAGAAACGTGCATAGAAGTATTCTCATTATCTTTGAGAAAATGAATTTCCTTTTGAAAAAGAAATAAAATATTATAAAAGCAAATAAATTGTCACATTGTATAAATTTAAACTTTTAGTTTCTATTTTGATTCTACAATAAAATTTAAACATTGTAGATTATTGGATGGTATAGATTACTTGCTCTATTAAAAAAAATAAATAGTCCCAGTTCTAACAATATTTTATTTCCTAGGCAAAACAGTATATTAAAACTTTTAAAAACTAAAGTATAAAATTATTTCTCTGTCTCTAGGCAAAATTTGGTTTTTCTAATATTACTGGAATTGATTACTCTCCTTCTGCAATCCAGCTTTCTGGAAGTATTATAGAGAAAGAAGGTTTATCTAACATTAAGTTGAAGGTAACTATTTACTGTAACTTATTTTTATTTCTAATAAATGTTACAAAGTTTAAATGTTTCTAAAGTATATTAACTTGCTGACATCATTTGAACTCATATTTAATATTTAAGGATCAATCATAAATAATCCAAAAGGAAACATTTTTAAGTAACTATTAAAATTTTCAGTCTAGTCAGCTTGGGAAAGTTATTTTCTCTTTTTTTTTTTGAGTGCAAGTGGGTTCATTCCCTTCCTCGTCCCCTCTCATATTTGCAAACACACACAAATAATACCTAATTTGGGATTAACTAGATCAAAAAGTTACGAATGCATAAAGTGGTATAATCCACCAAAGATTACTTACTTTTGTGGTCTGGGAGGAGATGATGTCTCTTGCATTTATATTTCTAGTTTAAGCTCCTCTGAATTACATAAAAAACGTGTATTCTGCTTCTGAAACACGTCAAGACTGTTCTTCTCCAGTCTTGACACCTACCGGCTGCCCTCTACCTACCGTAGTCTTGCCCCAGGTCTTCCTTAGCTCACCCTCATCGTTCTGATCTCTGTTCAAACGTTACCTTCTTAGAGAGGCCTGTCCTGACCACCTTTTCCAAAACATTTCTCCGTCAAGTCACTCACTGTCTTCATTATTCTGTTTTTGTTTTCTTAGCACTTTATCTGAAATTAT
The DNA here is from genome assembly GCF_036562045.2 of Rhinolophus sinicus. NCBI lineage: Eukaryota > Metazoa > Chordata > Mammalia > Chiroptera > Rhinolophidae > Rhinolophus > Rhinolophus sinicus. Next base: position 5,927,825 of record NC_133757.1, read on the forward strand.
TTAGCTTATTTATTATTTGCTTCTCCCTCTAGAGAATATAAGATATACTCTTATACAGGGACCTTCCCTCTTTTGTTTGCTGGTGTATTCCCAGGGCCTGAAAAGTCCCTGCATGTTATAGGTGTCTACAAAATATTTGTTGAATAAATGTGTACTTTCATACAGGCATTTAGGATAGGAACTTCTCCAATCTTAGCTCTTTAGAGTCATTATTTTGCTTCAGGTATAATAAATACTTCGGTGTGAGGGAGGGGGAAAGCCCGTGTTCCAATATATATAAATGTAAGGTCCACATTTTTAAGTCAAACAGTAAGGGAATTTTAGATAATCCACTATTTATTATTGCTTTATTAAGTTTATATGGATAATCATCAGCTAATTGCTTAATTTTTCAAAGTAGCTTCTCAGAATTAAGTTTATTGGCAAATTATTTTGAATATTTTATGAAATTGAGGCAGCTCACTATTTCGAATGCTTAAAATTTATCAGTAGGTTATTGAAAATGTATGAAATGTTGATGTATGACTTTCAAATTCTAAAGTGAAGGATATTTATAAAGTTAAGTAATTACAGTTTGAACAATCCTTTAATTTCTTAAGCTTTATGCCATTCATTGTACCCCTTAGTTGCCTTGTAAGCTGCTGAGTCAAAGGCAAACAGCTTTTATTTGCCTTGTTTTCTTTAGGTCGCACAGCTTAGTAATATCAGCTAAAATCATCATATTTTCAGTGACCTGAGTGCCAGATAATTTTTGCTGTTTTTAAGAATATGTCAAATACTCTACTTTTCTACAGAAATAATTGTGTCATAAACTAGGCCTGTGAGCTCTGTTTTGTGCTGGTATTAGGCAGTACACCTGGCTTTGATTTGTTTCCAAATTTGTAGAGATTTGGAATGTCCAGGAAACACTATTAGTCTCTCTTACTAATCTTAGCTTTAATGATCTTGGAATGAAGCACATAAAAGTTAGCTATAAAGTTGCAAATATGTTTATTATATGTAAAATGCCATCATAATGAACGGGTCCTTTTATCTATAACTTTTTACAGATTGTCATTTAAATTCAGTAAAGATTGTGTGTTAATTGTTCTCACATAAGCATTGATTTTTAATACAGGTAGAAGACTTTTTGAATCTTTCCACAAAGCTGTCTGGATTTCATATTTGTGTTGACAAAGGGACATTTGATGCCATAAGCCTTAATCCTGACAATGCAATTGAGAAGAGGAAGCAGTATGTGAAATCTCTCTCCAGGGTGTTGAAAGTGAAAGGCTTTTTTCTAATAACCTCGTGTAATTGGACCAAGGAAGAGTTGCTAAATGAATTCAGTGAAGGTAATTGGCTATATGTTGTTTAAATGTGTGCTTATCTCAGGTTTAATGCACTTAAATAGGTATTTTTTTTCTTGGTGTTACAGTGTTTTACTTTCCTGTTTGTGGAAATTGCCTGCTTTTCATCTCTGTTAATAACCTTGGTAATACTCTTCACTGTACATGCAAAGCACAAAGAAATAATATTGGTGGAGATCCAGAGTCCTTTTTAAAAATTTCCAAGAAATCCTGGCAGTTAACTACTAAAATTTATGAGCCTATAAAAATTAAGTTCTTTATTTAAGCTGTATAATCTGTTACTTAGAGAATCAAACAAAGAAAGCACATATATGCCTCTGACTTTAGTGCACTGATATATTAGTAATCAGTAAGAATAGTAAACAGTAATAACGCAAATGGAAGTAGTATTTTTTAAAGTCTTAATGATGAGAGTTTTAATTTTATAGATACTTTATATATAGTCATTTAGATATTTAGGATTTGTCTTATTTTCAGTATGTATATGGAGCAAATATTTTTAACATTGCACAGAAATGAAATATAGGAAGTTGATAGTAGAAATGCTGCTTATTAATTCTTGCAAAAATCTCTACCTTTTTAAAGATTTTCAGTGCCAAGACAGAATCCTTATTTTGCCCCATGAGCAAAAGTCTAATAGGTGCTGTGTCTACTAAGGGGATTTTGTGAGGATTGAGAATCAATAATCTGTATGCAAATATTTTGAGTTCTTTGGCAGACTGTTCCTTGCATTTTTTTAAAAGTAATTTTTAAAACATTTTAATTTTATTGGTGAATATTGGGGAACAGTGTATTTTTCCAGGACCCATCAGCTCCATGTCAAGTCGTCATTTTTTTCCAATCTAGTCGTGGGGGGCGCAGCTCAGCTCCCAGTAATTGTCTTCAATCTTAGTTGTAGAGGGCGCAGCTCACTGGCCCATGTGGGAATCGAACCGGTGACCTTGGTGTTATGAGCACTGCGCTCCAACCACGGAGCAAACCGGCCGCCCCTTGCATGTTTTAAGGACTATTTTACCTGCCAGTTTTTTCATGCAGTGCACAGGCATGACTGGGAAAGTATCTTGAGAATTTATAACTAGACATTGGCTTGTTTTTTCCTTAGACTCTTTTTTCAGATTAGGATTAAGTTATTTTAAAGGAGAGGGAGGAAGTTTTAGGGAGTATTAATAAATGATATGGTACTAAATTTGTGGTTAAATTTTGAACCTTAGTTGTCACAAGCTAATGGGAAATGGATTTATCACCATATTGCATGCATTTTACCTTAGAGTTTGTTTTCTTGTTGCTAATAAGGTATTAGACAGTAGGAGGGAAAACACTTAACACACGTCCTTTTGTGTGCATGCAGTGGCTTTGGCAGGCTATATAATGTAAAACCTGAAGTGTTTGAGGCTTGAAATGTCAGACTATTGCCTCTGGAAAACAAGAATTATATGTGATTTATTGTCTTTTATTTCATGCCATTAATTTTATTATCTTCCATGTTAAATTTGTTTCCTTTAGAACTGTGGAGGCCCCATATCAATAGTCTTTCCCTCTTCCTGAAGCTTGACAGTTTTAATAAATACTCTGAGTTACACTGTGTAGAACAAGTTCCTTTACTGGTTTTTAAATACAGGTGTTCTCTTTTACCCCTGGAACCACCAGACAAAAACATATTTGTCTGTCTTTGATAATGAGGAACAGACTTCAGCCTGGTAAAGAAAGCTTAAAACTGTGTCTGTGTCCCTGGACTAGCGAGTAAATTCTTTAACTCATGTTCAGTTTTAGAGCTTGATACAGAATTTAAATAAGCAAAATGTTGCAACAGGAAATGTTAAAGAAATAATTATATACAATAAAAGACTTGATTTTAGTTGTAGGCATGCCTCTCCTAGAGTTAGATCCAGGACACTAACAGAATACACTGCCATGTGTCACTGCTGAGGCTCTTGTCACTAGCTTCTCAAGTTTGGCTTCCATGGTCCGTTTTGCGTAGAATAAAGGTTGCTTCACCAATCTTTGAAGCAAAGATTACTTCTTTGCTTCTTATTTGAAACATAAATGTTCATAAAACTGTTGAAATGAATCTTGCATTTTTCCTTTGTTAACCCTCTTTTTATCTATATAAACATTTTACGTTGTCATTTGTTTTGGTGAGGATTGCTTGAAACATTTGCCAGATATTGGGATGTTCTAATTTGATGTCCAAGGAACTTAACTTTCTTAAAACTACTGAATTAAACCCCCAAATCCTATTTTACCACAAAAGTAATCCAGATTCATTATGAAAAATGTGGAAAGATATCAACCCCAACACGTAAGCATATAGATTAAAATAATTAAAATCATTTGTTATCTATCTCTGGAATACATCCACTTTAATACTTTGGTGTATTAGCTCTTGAACTATAGTAATTTCAGCTCTGTAGAGTTAATCCAGGGAGTTAAAAGATTAGTCCTGGAAAATTCACAGACAGCTCCATTTTCTCGATAATTTTTATTATGAAATATTTTAAGCATAAGTAAAATTTCAGAAACAAATATGGGTGTGTACCCATGAACCCACCACAGTGGCTCCATTTTCCAGCATTAAAATATATCATGTTATCGAAAGGCCTGTCTTTCTTTGGAATAATTTTCTATGATCAGTTTTTAATGAAGATTTTAATATTTAGTTATTTGTTAAGATTTGAGGAAGTTTAAGAATATGAATTAGAATTTATAATGAAACAAAGTATTAAAAAAGCCAGTTGGTAAAATAATGTACATCCCTTTTAACATTTTTTTCTGTTTATAAGACTTATTCGAGCTCGAGCTCAAGGCATGGAACTTTAGAAAATGCACATACCCCTCCAAAGGAAAAAAAATTCCCAAATTAATAGTCCATCACTGAGGGAAACGTGGTTAATGAGAGTGACCTTCCAGCCTTGTCTTAGTTTTTTAAAACAAAATAATAAAACGTTAAGTTTCCATTTTATTTTGTAGTTTAGGAAAGTGCCACATTATTTTATTTTGATCTTTGCAAAGTCACTATCAATTAGATAGCGGCATTGATATCTGTAACCTCCTTGCATAGAAACTGAGGATCCTGCTGAAGGTAATTGGAACAGCACATCTTTCACCTAGTAAGTGGTAGGGCTCGCACCTGAACCCAGGACCTTTGAATCCAGGTTATTCTTTTTTTAAAAAACACAATGTACTACTTTGAAAGTTAGTAGCTCCTTGTCTTCCCAGACTTTTCATTACTTCAATTTGGGTCTTGATCTTTGGTTACAAACTCTTTTATTGTGGTAAAATACATATAAGATTTGCCACTTAACTTTTTTTTTTTTTTAAAGGTTTTATTATTTTAAGTGTGTTTTCCCAGGACCCATCAGCTCCAAGTCAAGTAGTTGTTTCAATCTAGTTGTGGAGGGCGCAGCTCACACTGGCCCATGTGCGGATCGAACCGGCAACCCTGGTGTTATGAGCACTGCGCTCTAACCAACTGAGCTAACCGGCTGCCCCCATTTAACATTTTAAGTGTACAGTTCTGTGGTATTAAGTACATTGATGTTGTTGTGCAACCATCACCACCATCCATCTGCAGAACTTTTTCATCTCACGGATTCGTTTTTATTTCCACGTTATTTACCCTTTCTGTAGGAAGTGCTTTTATACGTGTGATGTGGATCAATTGCATTAGTACATATAAAGCACTCAGAACAGTGTCTCATACGTGGAACGCATGGTAGCTGCTTCCTACAAAAGAGATGGTGCAGTCGGCTCAGGAGATGCAGAGTTGAAGGGATGATACACAGGAAGTGCCCTGAGGAAATGGGTGGATGGAAAAGCCTCTTTTCTGCAATTCGTTTTTGGTCTTGTCTCTTCCTTGTTCAATTCCAGGTTTTGGGGTATAAACACTTATTATATACATATACAGTAGAATTGAAAAATCATTAAATGAAATTCAGTCACAGTTTTGAGTTTGGAATCACATAGTTTTATAAAGGGTTTGAAAGTATATTGTTAATACAAACTTCTCTTAACTATGAGATTTAATCCCTAGTAAGAGTAATTAATTTTGTTTGACAGGATTTGAACTTTTCGAAGAATTGCCAACACCCAAGTTCAACTTTGGAGGCAGATCCGGAAACAGTGTAGCAGCATTGGTTTTCCAAAAACCGTGAGACTTTTCATTGGACAACTTCAGTTAGCCTTTTTTTAAGAAGCTCTACATCAAAGTAAACCTGACACAGAAAATGCAAGTGCAAATAAATGCTTATGAGTACACAGGATGCACATGTTGAATAGCTATAAAGGGTTGGTAAAAAAGTCCTGAGCATGTAAGTGGTTGAGCTTTAGAGATCAACCAAGAATACTTTAAAATTTTCTTTTGTATTTGAAATGTAAATATTTTCCTTTTTGATTAAAAAAGTTTCCTGTAACTGCTGAACAGTTAAAAACTATAGCAGTAAATGAATCTACAGACAGCATGTAGTCTTGATTTTTGTAACCTTGGTAAAATTGAATTGAGCATATCTCTTTATTAAGATTTGACTAATCTATTCTAGGGCCAGAATCAGCAAAACAACTTAAATTTTCATAGTGTTTTATTAGAATATTTATGAAACATACTAAGCATGCTATTTTGGGTTGAATGGTGGTTATTTAAAAAAGATTATTTAATCTCTGAGAAAATCCTCTAGCATTCACACATATAATTAAAGAAAATCAGATAAATGTATCAGTTGACCAAGAAACATTAGTTGAGCTTGTATTTTGTGGCTTGTATTTGTGGCTGATGGAATTTTACGCACTGTGAGGGATAAATAGAAAGTAGAAGGAAAGACACCTGAGGGCTTCTGTGAATACGCTAGCACTATGTTCAGTCTTATTATAATCTTAGTGAATCTCCCCAGTATCTTCTCCAGGCATATATTACTTTTTCCTGTTGCTACATATCAAACGGCTAGTGCAGGATGAAACCAGGCGTCTTCTGTGGGTCTGACTGAAACCCATTCTCTTGCCCTCACGTATTCTGCCTCCCAGATGTAAATCTCTGCCTTTATGGCATTTATAGTTCAGTTGGGGAGCTATGACTGGTTCTTAGAAAATAAGGTTGGAGAAGTTGGGCAGTTATTTTTAGGAGCTCTGCAGCTCCCGGTGACAATGTTGATCTGTGGATTAGGAGAACAGTGAGTCATCCTTCATTGCTTTTCACCATCTCCCTACCTGTCTTCAAAGACTTGCCTAATCAAGAACTGAACTGTGTCATTTTCCTCTGAAAGGATGGTGTAAGTTTATATATGCATATATACACACACACATGAGCCCTGAGGGATATGGGACAAAAATGTTCTGGGTGGGGGCTAATTAGTAATAGAAATAGCTGCTTAATGTTTTTGAAAAGATAAGGTATATTAATATTTAATGTTGATTTGTATTTGGGCTAATATTTTAATATTGGAGTCGCAGTATGAGTTTTTTAAAAAGTGATATAATTTTTGACGAGCTTCAACTTTTAGGCCTGTTGGGTTACAGAACGAACAGAATTTTTGTTTGTTTGGCAAATGTCACTGCAGTAATGAGTAAGTGTAGCATTACATCCTTGTTTTCATTTTTGCCCTGGAGTAGGGGTAGGGAGGGGATTTGATTTAGGTCATCATTAATCAGTCATGAAGATTACCACCTGCACAAGAGAACAGAGGACATGTACAAAAACTTTCAAAACAAATAACTTTTTTTGAAAAGATTTAATTTTTAACATGTAAAAAAATGAGAAATTAAAATGTATATAATTAAACTTTTAAAATCACTGTGTTCATTTTACAAACTAGACATGGGATCTTACGCCATAGAAACATACGAATAGTTTTATAACCTATTGAGATCTGGTCTTTGTTGTTTTTCATATTAATATTCCTTGAATTTAAATATGATAATAGTATGTAAGCACTTTTTTAGAATTTTAAGTATTTGCTGTTTTAAAGCACTGATCTAACAAAATGGGCTTTCTGGGCAACCAGACCGAGACCCTGGGTTTGATTCCATAAGAGCTTGGAATGGGCCTTTGTTGAAAAGCTCCTTGAGTCACTATCATGGGGGGTATGTTTGATCCATTTGCAAAGATGAATGATTTTTTTTATTTTTTTTTTTAGGAATTGTGGAGCTGTTTATAAGGTTAGGAAAAGGGGGTTGTCATCTCCTTATCAGTTTAATCCTGCTGGAAGCCAGCCTCTCAGAGGTTGAAATCAGAACAAATGGAAGGTCCAAAAATGCTAACAATAAATTAGTATTTTCAAATAATACTATGCTTTAAAAACCAGGTCAGTAAATGTCCCCAAGTAACTAAAGCAAGTCATAAATACATTATTGTTAAACTTAGTTTTGTTAAATCATATGAATATGTGGGTAACTGAAAGAAAGTACGCAGTTACAAAAGAGAGCAGTAGTTATGTAGTGAATGCTGTTCTCCCTGGGTAAGAAGTTGGAATTGTAATTTTATTTCATCAAAAGACACTCTTATTTTGAGGAAACTTGTTTGAAATGCAAACGAGATTTCTCTGTGGAGCCGGCACAGAATTGTTGCTTTTCATTATGATGTTATTACTGCATAACAGGGCCACTTCTGTGTGTAGGAAGTGCGTATGTAAGTCCAAAGGGATTTGAGGCCTGAATGGGCGGGTTACAGCAATTAAGAAATAGAAAGTTTTCAGAACATTTTGTTTTATGCCAGGTGCACAAGTTAGAGTTGCTTTTTGGGACTGGCATTCATGCACATAAGAATCAAACCTGATACTACTCTTGGCAGCTTGACTCAAGCCATTTAAAAATAAGCACAAACTGTCCTTGAATGATTTTTTCCCCCATTGTAATAGCAGTGAATTTGCCTTTTTTCTTCATCTGTGATAAGCATGCAATTTTCCATTTATTTGGGGGGAAGGAAGGGGGTAAACATATACAAAAGACTTTCAGTCTTTGTATGAATAAAGTGTTTCCATTCATTTATTTATTTTTAAATTTCTATGATACCGTAATGCAGTACTATATATTGACCTTCATTCACATTCATCCGCACATAATAGAAACCTTCATTTTTAAGGACCCTACATTAGTAATTAAGTTTTATATGGCTTTGAAATAATTTTCCTTAAATTGATATGCAAAGAAATAGAGTATCCCTGCTTATGTTAATGGACTTTGATTTATGTTCTCTGAAATAATTTTACTTTATGTGTGTGTGTGTGTGGGTGTCCAATAGCCTACAGTGAAAAAATACACAAATGTGAAAAATCACTTGCTCTCCAGGCCAGCATTCTACTGCTGTGGGGAGGCCTGGGTTTGAGTTCCTGTTTTTGGCACTGTGAGCCAGAGACAGCCTTCTGCTTTGAGAGCAAGAGCCCTGTCTTGTGTTCTGCAGCAGTGACCTCTTTGGCTAATTGTGTGTGGGGATGTGGATGGGCGCCGAAAGGCATCTTGTCTAGTACACTTCACTGGAAGGAGACTGCCTGCTACCTAGAGCTCGACAGTGGGAGACGAGGAACATGGCAGGTTGAAGGACAAGTGCATAGTGGGAAAAAATTAGGCAACCCTGGTCATGTCTCTTGGTTAGACATGAAACAGAGATGTCCTTAGAAGAAGGGGGAGCACATGAGCATGTTTTATTAACAGTTAATTCAAGAAAATTAATGCTAATTTATTCTTCATACACACCATGCAATTTGTTAGAAAAGTAAAAGAATAGTTTGAAATTCTTTGGTCAATTGATGGATTCCTATGTTAGGGGCATAGAAATGAAACTCAACATTAAGCAGACAAATACCCAAGCCCACAGGCTACATAAATGCTGAATAAAATCAGCTCTACAGTGGAACTCTGAAAAGCAAGGGTAAGAAGCCTAATGAATGACTGAATATGACCTTAGCAAAATTCCTGGGGTGTTGCTGAAAGATCCTTCATTTCCAGCTTAGATGTCAAGATGGGCGCCAGTAATCAGAAAACAAGAGAGCTTGAGTCGGTACTTACTGAGTTTTAAAAACCTTTCTAACACAGTGCGTTAGACTAATCATTAAAAGGGCTTCTTTGACTGAATTTTGAGCTGTCACTGTGTGGACCTGTAGTTTAGGCCCAGGGAAACCAAATTAAAAAGATAGGAATAATTCCCAAGACATGAATGTAGCAGTATCCTGCTTTTATGGAGAAGAACTTCAAAAACTAGGATGTGGAAGCTGGCAGAATGTACTTTTGTCATGCTGATACCATTGTAAGAAAGACAACCGGGATATTTTGCCTTAAAATATTTGCAAATTACTTGCCTATTGTATTAGAGGAAGATGTGAAAAAACCAAAATCTACTTTTTTTCATTTTTCATGTGGCCCATTCTGAAGAAATGGTAAATTCTTCTGTTATATTTTTAAATATGTATTGTGACTGCATAACTATGTTAGTGGTCTGTGTGGTGCATGCTAGCCAGGAGCTTTTTAAGCATAGCGAATCTATTAATTTGTTTTCCCAAATACCTAAAAATTTACACATGAGCCATCAGTTAGCATATCCCGGGTATTATCTGAGGAGCTTACAAAGAACTGTGAAAACTCTGGTTGAATAAGGGGACCAGGAAGCAGTTTATTAGTATCAGTGATTATTGCGAACAGGAGCGCAGTTGGGATGTGGCCGTCCCCCTGCTCTCGCCTTTCCTGCCGCTGCAAAGATGAGGGAGCCGTCAGGAGGAGACTAAATGTAGACGAGAGTGTGCTGCCAGCTCACATTTTCCTCCTAACCCCTCCTCTGATACGAAAATGTCAGTCCTTTGTTCCCATCTAATTTTAGTACATCCTGGCGAAAAAAATGTGAGGATGAAAAACATTCGGATGATTTCCAACCATGGGACTCGGAGGGGTGAAGTGGGAGGGGGGCGTAGAGGAAAGCGGCTTCCATTCCGGATCTGGCTGCCTTTCTGCACCGTATCTAGCCCTACTCTGTTGACTTGGGTAATGAAATAAGTTTAGATGCACTGGAGCAGCAATAATTAGGTTTTCCTTCCATGTCCTCAACCAGAAGCCTAGTTGGAATCTGAATGGGGAAAATCATCATATGGTTTTTAATAAAATAAACTGGGCTGAATTAAAGAGCTGTGTGCAAGTTTTGGAAGAAAGGCCTGAAATTGTGAGTGACAACTACACGTTGTGTTATTTATTAATAGAACCTTTGAAATCCTTTTGTGATTCAGTGAAACTGCTTTTATGCTGTTGTTTTGAATGAGAATAATATTTGTTGATTTTTGAGAAGCAGTCTGAAGCAGGGCACACGAGAGTTGTTTATCCCCTCTGGAAACCCTAACAAGTCTAGAAGGAAAGCTCTGATTCTGTCAAGAGAGCCAGTTGGGTCAAATCATTTGTATTACAGTTTGTTCAAGAGACAGGACAGAATTCCATAGGACTTTGTAGTTGGAATTGCCAGTTGTGGTTATTCTCTTAATTAAAAAGTAATTAACTGGATTAAACTATGAGGGGAATTCCATACACCGGACCTCACTGTGAAATAAGCTTGCCTTTCCCAAAGGTTTGTTCATTTAGTGAGCTGAGGTGTCCTCTGGAAATCTCTAGATGATAAAGACTTTATATAACCAGAAGTAAGAGAGATCATTTTGTTATAAAGTCCATTTGATTGATTTAATTTTAAACAAATGCAATATCAGATTATTTTATGAACTTAAAATTTATTTTGCTGCTTTTTATTTTATAATAACAGATAGCTTGTGTTTAAAAATCTGTTAAGTAATAGAATAAATATAAAAGAGAAATGATATTTTTTAAATACTAAATTTTGGAGAAAAAAGTGGTTGGAACCTAGGTAATTCACTTTCTTTTTCTGCGCTTTACTTTTTTTCCTTTAAAACAAGGGTATTCAGTAGGTGATGTTTAGTGTATGTGATGCCGAGGCAAGCACAGTAGGCGATATTTAAATTGTTCTCTACCCCTGTATTGGTCAGCCTGGGCTGCCATAGACTGAGTGGCTTAGACAATGGAAATTTATTTTGCAGTCTGGAGACTGAGAATTCCAAGATCAAGGTGCCAGCAAGGTTGGCTTCATTCTGAGGCCTCTTCTCTTGGCTTGTAGGTGGCTGCCATCTCCCTCTTTGTTTGTGTGGTTCACGTGACCTCTGTGCGTGTGTGGGAGAAACAGTGAGTGGCTGCAGCAGGCTTCTCTGGTGTCTCTTCTTACAAGGGCACAGATCCCATCCTGGGGGGCCCACCCTCATGAGCTCCTCTAACCCTAATTCCCTCCCAAAGGCCCTGTCTTCATGTACCATCACACTGGGAGTTAGGGCTTGAGCATATGAATTTGGGGAGGACACATTCAGTCCCTGACAACCGCTAAAATCGATCTAAGGTTTAGAGAAAGGCCTACAAAATAGGTTTTCACTATATATGGGGAGTGTAAATACTCCATTAGGTAGATGTCATCTGTTAGGTTACTTTTTGGTTCTTTTAAACCAAGGTATGTATCTATGTGAAAAAATATGTGTGCATATAATAAAACATTTGGAGCAATCACATGAGCATTTTTCAATCTAAAAATGTCTGCGCATCCATTGGTAAACTTTCGATTTAAATGTTGATTGTCTCTGATACATATTCTGTAATTCAGTTTGTATTGATTTGACTATAGAGATGGTCTATCCAAGAAACTCAGACATTTGCTCTAATTGTTCAGTCCACTTCTGTTTTACGTGCAGAAAGATTGAGCGCTACACTGGGCCTAAGCACAATTGTGATAATCCGGAGGATTGCCTAATTGGATTCTGCTGGACCCCAAACACACACCGACTGCGCATTCGCAGATGACCGAATTTTCCACTGTCACGTTCCGGCGCTTTGGGGCTGCTCCCTTCTCATGCTCCACAGAGACCCACGCTTGAGCATAGTGCACAGTCTGCCCTTCTTATGCCTTGTACCTCTGGGCTACAGTCATTCTGTCCTACACCTGCTTACCTTCTCAGTGACATTGAAGCGTGTTAAAGGGGCTAGCAAGGTACCGAATATGTAGTAGACATTTAAGATTGGTTTCCCTTCAGTACATTTCTGTGAAGCAGTTTGATATAGTAGAGAAAGAAGCAGTTGTGTAGAATCTACATAATAGGGTTGTGAATATTAAATGAGAAAAATAAATGTAAAGCAGCTTAGCATGATTCCTAGCACACACCAATGCCAAGTAAACATTCTTTTCTCCAAAGACCCTTCTTCCCATTGGAGCTAATACATTGAATTGTTCAGGATTTGAACCCTCAACGCCACTGAGTTGATGCACTCAGTTTCATGGTGAGGCATTTATATTCCAGGAGTGAATAGATGAGTGAAGAGAGGAGGAGTGCTCAGTAAGGAAGTAAGAGGGAAAGTCTGGAGTACGGGGGTCTTTCAGAACGTCCTAAAAAATCATGCTGTGTATCTCCTTCCTTAGGCTTGAGCGAGGGCTCATGCTGAAGCACCTTTTGATTTAGTTAAGAAATGAGGACCAGAAATCATAATGCAAGATTTTCATGAAATGCCCTTTCTGATGTGTTTCAGCAGACTCTAAGATGCCCCTCACATTTAAGATCATTGTCTGTGTAAGTGGTAATTATTTAGTACTAAATATAGGTATGATGAGGAAAATGGTAAGGTGGATGCATTTGAACAGGAAACAAATGCTAAGGCTGTGGTGCACTTTCCTTCATTAAGTCTGAGAGCCAAGGCGTTATTTCCAGTAACATCAAACAAGGGGCCTGAATGCATGTCCCCCAAAGGGCCAGCAGCAGGTTTGATGAAAGTTGTGAATTGGATTTGGGTCTTTTACAGGGCTCCTAGGGGCTAAGATTTTATCATTGATTTTCACCTTGCATAGCCTAGGTTTGATTTTGATCAGTGAGTCACTTGTATTTTTTTGCTGTGAGTTGAGGTAACAGTGCCATTAACAATGGCATTTTAAAGTTTGATGTTGAGTAATAGTTTATCTGATTCGACTTTAGTTTATGCTGGAACTGACAGTATAGTATGTAAAGTACAGTGAATCACTTGTTTATGCTAGTCTAGAAAACATTTAGTTTTCAGATTTGTTTATTTAACCTTTTTATTGTTGGTTAAGTGAATAATACATCAGTTCCTGGAGTGCTTAGTATGACTGTAGAATCGCTGCCCAGACCCATGTCACTTTCTCTAGCTAACTAGCCTCAGAGAGCTGAAGTCTTTCAACCATTTTTAAAAAGTTCTATGGAGATTAGGTCAAGATGATATGTGTATTGTTAGAACAGAACATAATCAAAGCTTCACTACTTTAAATGAGATAATTTAACAGTGTGATGGTTGAATAACCTGGTTTTGAACAGTTTTGGGTTTTTTGTTGTTTGTTTTTTGTTCCTTGTGAAAGTTCAACTGTAAAGTAGAATTTAAAACAGCAAGCCAACTTCTCACTTATATTAATTCTTTTCTGTTTCCTGTCAGCTGCAGTGTTTGCACACACAAAATAGGCAAGGCTACTCCCTCTTATAAACAGTAATGGATAGGATAAAACAAAACATCTTTGCTTTTGGTTAACATTGAAGGTTGACAAACTGCCGAGGAGAGTTAAGAAATTCACAGGCTAATACAATATGTAGGGCAAATGTTCTTTTCCTACTGCTTCCAGGATATTCTACCTATTGGAGCCAGAGACTAATTTTTTTCCTTGATATTTCAAATCCAAAAGGTTCAGCCTCCAGAGTGGGTATTTAAACTCTGTGAAATCATAAACTGTATCTAGTTTAACAGTTTCCTCACTACCTAATGAAAATGAAATTCACTTGGTTTCATTTTCATAGGGATAGGCAGGATAGCAGTCACTTTGAGCATATCACTAGGGAGGAGTTAAAAATAGATTTTTCTTGAGGCAGTGACTTATATGGCAGATAGTTGACAGAAGAGAAAAATTAAGTTAAATTTTGGGCTTGTATCTCAAATACTAAATCTGAATTCCTCTAAAGATTATTTTAAGGAAAAAATTGAAATTGCTTTCATTTGAAGGTAATAACAAACATTTAGTCTGGCTGTGCTATTGAAATATTTTTCTAGATTAAATTCAATATATAGCAATATGAAAATACTATAACTTGGTTTTAGTTATGTTTTTGGTGGAGTAACTGAGGCAAGCTAGATGATGGGTGAATAATTGTGGTTTAGGGATATTAATTGGAGTCTCCTGCAGCCAAGATCATAAATAGATCAGGGAAAGGCCAGGAACTAATTGCGCTTTTGAATCTTAGTATTAAAATAGTGAAATAATCTTGATAAGTTTTACATATCCCAGTAACTTTGAATGTAGATAGTGAAAAGCCTTCGTTATATTTATTTTGGCTTATTTATCATGCACAAACTTTTCAATGTCTGTTTTTTCATGGCTTGTGTTTCCTTGTAGCACCTAACACTGATAGGTACTATTAACTGCAAAAAAATAAAAAAGCAGTATTAAATTGAACTCAGTTTTAACTGTGGCTCTGTTCTTTTTAGCTTACTTTACTCAGAGCTCTTCCATGCAGTGAGTTGCAAGCGTGACATTTGCTGTGTTTTCAGCACCTGCCAACTGGGAAACCAGGGTTTGTGCTCGGGACACAGCTCCTAATGCACACTGTGTGAGGCACAATACCCTCCCAGCTGGCATGCTTCGTACCTCCGTGGTGCTGGACGTTGGGTCACAAAGCCATGCAGATTCACATGTGCTGATTTCAATAGGCATTCCCTGTCAGGCTGCTTTCAACTCTCATTTCGTATCAAAGGAATTAGGTTGGTATCGTTAAAATTTACTGCTGCGGTTATTTTTCAATGAAAATAAATTTGTTTTATTTAGTTATTGAATCAAAAAGTAACTTTGTCTGCAAGAACCGAAGTACCTCTTGTAAAACGTGTGTGTATAGCATGGGGTGTATCTCTATAACTATAACACAGCTACACCTCATTTTCACCAGTGGAAAGGTTTCAGCACATGAGATAAAAAGAGAAAGGAAAAAAACAAGGATTAGTGTGTCATAACATGCTTAGGTAGGTAGGGCTGTTAGTTGTAACTGGATCATAGATGTGGGAACAATTACAGAACTTTTTTTTTTTTTTTAAATAAGATCCGCTTAAGAAAATTGCCTCCATAGTAAGTTCAGATTTTTGGCTTCCATATATAACCCAAATTTTCCATATTTTCTAAAGAAGTGTATTTTGCTAACTTGTTTTCAGTAGCCAATCTCTTTGAAAATGCTTCAGGTGGATTTGGGGATATCTGTCTTTCCATCATCTATTATAAGAAATTTTAAAAGGTTCTGTTTCTAGAAAAGATCTTTTCAGATGTAGAAAGGATGGTGTGAAATGTGAATGACTGGCTTTTAATACAACAGTTGTGACAAAGAGGCAGTGGCTTTTGGAGGCTGAATAAAGGAGTTAATACACACACATCTGCATACTGCCGTTGGGTTCAGTGTGTAACACGTTTGATGTTGGTTTCACTCACTTTGTTAGTCTAAAAAGAATAATGTTTTTCTCAGAGACAAACTAGTTTATCATTTTTTAGTGGTGAGCTCTTTTTAAAAGCGTAGGCGCAGATAGATTTGATGGGAAAAACTGAACACATTGACTGGTCCTTCATCAAACTTCAAAGCTTAGCTCCTTGTTTGAATATCACATTTATCATGTTCTAAAGGCACAAGAATAAAACACCCACTAACTACCTAGGACACTCCTCAGTACATATCAAAACCCAGGCTTTACCTCCTCTGCACAAATGTGCTTAGGTGAATACTTTTATTAGCTTGTTGATACAAGTTATAGTTGGTTACACCCTTTCTTAATAAAATACACCCTTTTTGTCTCCTGTTGCTTAAGAGCTTTAAACTTGGAATGGGGGAGCTCTTTATGTAGAATGATAGTGTTTGAATCTCCCAGGTGGTTTTCAGTGGACACAGGATGCATAACAAACACACATGCATTCCTCCATTTGGTAGTTCTGTTTTGAGGGGAGCCTAGAAAGCCAGTATTGCTGTTTTATCCCTGGGTTTCATATATTGGTCTCGGGGTGAGACAGTATGTAATCCCTACATTTTATATTTCCCAGGGTGTTCTGTGGCTTAACCAGATTAGTTTTGGTCAATAATAATGGAAAAGTTACAAGTGATCGTTTTTGGGTTACTTATGGATTTATTCCTGACTTGGCCTATGAATTTGTGTTTAGGTGTCTCTGGTTGTGTTGTAAATCTGGTTTTGATTTGGTTTTGACCTTTCTGATTGAACGAGGGTAGACAGCTTACTCCCTCCCCTTCCCCCAATTGCCGCTTACATTGTTTAAAATCCAGAGTTCAACTGAGTATATATTTACTCTTCTGAATTGAGCAAAACTCTATTATACAACCTCTTGGATAGGACTTTTTATAATAAAGACCTATGTAGCACAGCCCTAAAGAGTGGGGTGGTTTTGTATCTATAGGACTTACTACATAATGTGGGAAGAGCCTACAGTATAGAAGGTTAAGTGACACAGGCCTTAATGTATATATTTTTAGCCCTTTGAGATTTAAATTAAGTAAATGAGAAATAGCTGTTCATTGGTTAGTGGCACATCTCCTTAAGCAGGTATTTTAGTTCTGTACACTCTCAAGAAAGTCTCAGAACCAGAAAAACAGGCTGCTTTAGGTTAGAAAGGCTTTTTACAGTAAAGGAGCTTGCCATAACCACAATCCTTGGAATTTTGTGAGCCTAAAATCATCCTGAAAGCAACAAGAATAATGGTTGCAATAATTGTTTCCAGGCTCAGGACCCTTGCATTTTGTTTTTTAAGTTGACCCGATGAACTAGTAATTGCAGGAATAAACTGA